>NC_136384.1:86091575-87341575 GCF_965140285.1 Lepidochelys kempii
ACTTCTTTAAAAACAACACTGAAATTTTTCTGAATTTCCTTTTTCTGGCCCCGTGTAACTAAACAGGTTAGTGCAGTCACAGTTCCACTGGGTGGAAAATTGCTACAACATGGAGCAGCAAAGATATACATTTCCAATGGATTATTTTTCATGGGAAATTTTTTTTTGTTTTTTTTTTTGTTTAAATTGACCTGGCTACTGTGGTACCTATGTCACTTTCCTCAGCTGATATAATTAGTTTAGAACCCTGTAAAGCACACCAGTTAAAATTTTTTTACCAAAATGCATTACCTTACATTTGTCTATATTGAACTTCATCATGCTGTCCAGTCACCTAGCTTGTTTATGTCTCTCTTCCATTCCTCTCACTGTTTAGCAGGCTAATGCTCAAACCACTGAGCTATCCCCTCCCCTCTTCTCTGGACTGGAATAATCTAAATAACTTCGTGTCACCTTCAAAGTTTGCTATCTCACTACTCACTCCCCTTTCCAGGCAGTTAATAAATATATAAAACAATACAGGACCCGCAGGGAAACCTTGAGGCACCTTGCTGTTAACCTTTTGCCATGATGAAAACTGATATTTTTTTCCCTAGAAACAAGGTGAGTGACCTTTTATTGCACCAACTTCTGGGATGATAGGTAGATGGGCGGATGAGCGAGACAAGCTAACTACACAGAGCTCTTCTTCAGGGGTCCTGGTACAACTGGAGTGCTGGAGCATCTACTCTTGTTCTCTATTTATGTGGAAGAATTGGGGGACAAAAGCAAACACTGGCCCGATCCAGCAGGATCCAGGTTTTGGATCTGGTGCTGGGATGCCAGAGTGTAGTATGGTCTGGGTTTCATCGGTGCAAGTCAGAACAGGGACAGTTCTTCTAGAGTTCCACCTTAGAATTTGGGGAATTGGGGCCCAAGACTGGCTGGGATCCCGCAGGACCCAGGTGCCCGCTCTGGGGGTTTGCAGCAGGGGCGCCACCAGACTGTGCCGGGGTCTAGGTGCTTTGGGCGCTAGAGGCCCTTACACGTTCAGCCAGCGGAACTCGGGAGGCTGGGTGCAAACTTGGCACGTTCTAGCTTGGATTTAAACCCAGCCCGAAGCACCTGCGGTCTAGGGAATAGCAACGGCTCTGGTCCTGGCCATCCCACCCCCGGATCGCGTAGCTCCCCCAGGGCAGGGGGCTCCCAGCTTGCGGGTACCAGGCTGCTGCTGCTAACCTCCACGCGGCCTCTCGCCCCCCCCCAGCCCCCACCCCCCGCACTCACTGCTTGTAGGGGTCGTGGAAGGGCAGCGCCAGCCAGTCCCCGTGCATGTCGTGCATGTACTCGGCCATCTCCTCGGGGCTGCGGTCGGACGAGACGAAGACGATCTCGAACGGGGCCGGCGGGCGGGCGCCCTCCAGCAGCTCGCTGTAGAAGTCGCACAGGACGGGGGTGAAGTCCCGGCACGGGGAGCACCAGCCGGCCGAGAAGTACAAGCCCACGATCTTGTTCTGCAAAACCTCCTCGGGATCCACGGCGTGCCCGTCCCGGGTGAGCAGGGGCCGCCCGCTGAACACGTCCACCATCCTGCCCCCGGAGCGCGGCGCCGGCCGGGGCGGGGCAGTCTAGGGGCAGGGCGCACGGCTAGGGCGGGCAACACTCTGCTCGCGGGGGCGAGGGCTTGGCTACGGCACGCGGGGGGCGTAGGCAGATTCCTTCCCGAGTGGCCGCGCCCGCGTCTCCCCGCCCAGGCACCGGCGCGGGGACTCGGCTCTGCACGGAAGGCGCCTGCCCGGTCCCTGTCCGCTCGCTTCTTCCCTGCTGCCGCCGGCCGGCCGGCCCCCTCCGAGCGCCTCAGGGCTAGTACGGGAGAGAGAAGAGAGCGCGCGCGTTGTTATCTGGCACCCGAGCGCGGGCGGGCCCCAGCCCTTCCCCCGGGGCGCAGGGAAGCGGGCCCAGAATGGTTTCGTCAGGAACCTGCCCCGCTCGGAAGCGCGCGCACAGCCGCGGGCCCGGCAGAAGCCGTCAGGGTCCCCGCGCAGCTCAGGCACAGAGCGAGAGCGGGAAGCACCAGACCCTGCCAGCCGCTGGCGGGACTCACGCCATATCATATCATAACATTCAGTTATGATATATCCCAGTTTTGAATCCCACATCAGACAGTCAAATACAAACTAGAGAAGAGGTGCCTATACTGAGAGGAGTAACTTTGCATCCAATCCAGGGTGCCTGTTCAAGCTGCACCTTTCAAATACCCATTCTTTTATTAGACTTTTACATCAATGTCCAGTCAATCACTCTCTTTTCTTCCCCCCAACCAAAGACAAAATGGAAGTTATGCCCCAAAGTTTCAATACTGAATGGGTGCCTAAAGTTAGGTGGCTAATTCTGAATTTGGGCACCTAAGCAAAAATGGCCTGATTTTGGTGAAAAGCAACCTGGTAAAACAAACACCTTAATAGGAACTGGAGGTGCTCAGTACCTTTGAAAAGCAGGCCACTTTTGTTTAGATGCCCAAATATGGAGGTGGGAGGCTAACTTTAGATCTCCAACACCTGACAACTTAGGCTCTAATTCCTAAAATTATATTAACAGTACACCATATTAAGTGTGACGTTTAATACATACAAAATTTAGTTTGGGGATTGGTCCTGCTTTGAGCAGGGGGTTGGACTAGATGACCTCCTGAGGTCCCTTCCAACCCCGATAGTCTATGATTCTATGAAAAGGAAATCAAAAGTTCTGGATCTCACAGGAAAGGTAATGCATAAAAATAAACACCATAAGTAGGAATACAACATATCAAAGTGGCCACAACTGCAGTCTTGCCTTTTCAAACAGATAACATTCTCACAACACTCCCCTATGATGGAAATGCTGTGGGGATGTTGTCTTTGCACATCTGTGCATATCAGATTTAGATTAAATCTCAGGAAAAACTTCCAAACTATAAGAACAGTAGGACAATAGAACAGACTGCCTAGGGAGGTTGTGGAAGCTCCTTCACTGGAAGTTCTAGGGTGACCAGACAGCAAGTGTGAAAAATCTGGATGGGGGGGTGGGGGGGGTAACAGGCACCTATATAAGGCAAAGCCCCAAATATCGGGACTGTCCCTATAAAATCAGGACATCTGGTCACCCTAGGATGTCCTCAAAAGGAGGCTGGATGATAGCCATCTGTCTTGGCTGGTTTAGACACAACAGATCCTGCATCTTGGCAGGGGGTTAGACTAGATGTGGTCTCTTCTAAGCCTTTGAATCTATAAGGGGGCTGAGCAGCAATTGCTAAATTTCTGCCATTTTCACATCCAAAATCTCAGCTGTTTTTCATTGAGTGTTTTTGCATTTTGCATTTATAAATTTACAACAATAGCTTTACTGATATGAGTTCTCCTCCCTAGCACAACAGGGTGTATCAAGGAAGTAGTTAGAATGACTGTCTAGTGTTATCGCCATTGCATCACTTCCTACCCTAGGGAGCACAGATGGATTTATTCAGTATTCTTTTGGTTTGACTGTAATATCTGTTTTGTTATTATTGTTAAATTTTCAGACGCAGGATGAATCTGTTTTCCAAAATAAAAAAAAAAACTTTTTGGATTCTAGGAGGTAATATTTTCTAAGAAGGACCTTGGCCAAGTTAAATAATTTTAAAACAAAGATTCTTTAGGGGCCCAATCATGTGGGAGAAAACGTGATAGATAATTTCTGTTTACTCTAAAGTGAAGAGATGGGTTTGCAGGGTATTCTTTTAACACAGGTTTTTAAAGTGAATTTATTGGGAAGAGGTGAGATGTATGTTTTTGTTTTTATCCTGCTAAAACAGACAAATAAGATTAATAGATAAGCAACAATGAAATCAGGATGGATATACCATACATACAAAATCAGGAGGTTACCTCAAGGACAGCCAAGTATTGGGGTCACTGAAATATTTAGGGACTATTTACTGTGAAGGTTATACATTTTCTAGTTTGTATAGGACACCAAAAACTCTCAAGCCAGTACTGAATACTTAGATAAATAATTGAGGTTGTGTGTGTTTATGGAAGGTTTATGCTAAACAATACAAACCACACACGGAAGTGCAAGCTGTTTTGTTTCCCCTCTTGTAAAATATACAGAAAGCCTTTATACAGTGAATGTTTTGATTATACTATTTGGATATCATCCAACAAATTAATGCCTGATGTAAACTGTACAATTATTCCACAGCTTGCACATCTCAATCTTTTTCTCAGTCTCTTTGTTTGATCATTCTGTAAATGGACATCATACTCTTTCAGATGCTTGATTTACCAATTATTTTTTAAAAAGAATTAGGACTCAGTCCTGACCTGGCTGCTCAGCCACTCTCCCTAACACCCACTATGGCTGTAGCAAGTGCTCTCTCTCTCTCTCTCTCTTTTTCTCATTCAGTTGACCCTAACCCTAACCCAGCCCAAGACTCAGCTATTACTAAACTGAAAGTCTCTCCGAATGTGGGGTAGAAATGTTTTCAGGCTCAGTATAATACCATTGCTTTAAAGTATATCCTGATTACATAAATTGTAAGCTCTTTGGGGCAGGTGCTTTCTTTTTGTTCTGTGTTTGTACAGCGCCTAGCACAATGGGGTTCTATTAAACCACAGATTCTATATATGCAGAAAATGGATCACTCTTTACACAGTTTGCATGTGGAAAAAGAGGTATTCTTGGAACAAAAATGAGACTATTATATGCTTGGGCTGAATAATGGGTCAGTTGTTCCTGCTGATCCTAACATATGAATCAAAAGATCATCAATATACATTTCCAGCACCACATTTTGAGAACTAAGCAATTATATCTTGACTGTGGACACTTCTAATTTGTTCTGCTCAATGTAGTACAACCTACATATGAGACATCAAAGTAAAAATCTGCTACAGCATGATCCTGACTTCTAAAATTGAATGAAATATGATAGTTTAATTATTCTGATTGACTCATAAAATACATCATCTCAATTCTGTGAACATTTCAGAGGCTCTCACATAAATGAACCTGATCACAAGTTAGATTAAAATAAAGATAACTGACCTAAGTGTACCTCATTCTACAAAAAGCAGGTACGATCATATCATGTACAATGGATATCATAACTATTACAGAAACTTTACACATGGAAAAGACAACTTCAAGTTTTCCCCTCTATTGTTTGTTCTTTCCCTTTTTGGGGGTCTGTGTCCGACATGTTATAAAGTTTAGGTCACATTTGATTTATTGGAAGATTGAGAGCTATGGCCAATGAATATCAGGTACAGACTTAAACATTCGAAAAACATAGTGTCACCTATAATAAGATGGAACACAATCCGTAGTAATAGAACATGCATTTTCTAGAGATTTTTAGACATCTAGAGCCAATTTCTGGGTACCAACTATACAGTCTGAGCTATATAAACCACAAAGCTAGGTATCTATTGAAGAGCAAATATAGTTTATAGTCCAGTAGAACCTCAGAGTTACAAACTGATCTGTCAACCACACACTCATTTGGAATTGGAAGTACACAATCAGGCAGCAGAGACCAAAAAAAAAGAAAAAAGAAAAAAGAAAAAAGAAAAAAAGAAGCAGCAAATACCGTATACAACAGTACTGTGTTAAATGTAAACTACTGAAAAAAGGGAAAGTTTAAAAAGATTTGACAAGGTAAGGAAACTGTTTCTATGCTTGTTTCATTTAAATTAGGATGGTTAAAAGCAGCATTTTCCTACTGCATAGTAAAGTTTCAAAGCTATATTAAGTCAATGCTCAGTTGTAAACTTTTGAAAGAACCACCATAACGTTTTGTTCAGAGTTACAAACATTTCAGAGTTATGAACAACTTCCATTCCCTAGATGTTTGTAACGCTAAGGTTCTACTGTATGCGCAAACTGAGTTGAAACCAAGCAGTATTTTAAATATTTCTGGAGAGATTTCCTTTTTTCCCCCTTTAGTTCTCTCAGAGTTCTTTCATTGGGCTGACCCAACGTTCTAGCTGAGAAAGGACGGACACACATCTCTCTCTGGAGGGTGCTACCATCACTTCTGGGTGGGAGAGAAAAGCAAGGTGGGTCTCTTTCAGAGCTTGAGAATGTCAGGGCAACTCCAAGACATAGTTTTGGTTATTACCATGGCAATTTTTTGGGAAACATGGTGATATGTTCCTGATACTCTTCATCAAAGATAACTGCATTGGTTTGTATTATAATAATGCATTAGATTTTAAACAAATGATGTTAAAGTCATTTTGATTTAAGGAGACCTTATCTCCTGACGTTCGCGTCCCTCCCTCCCTCCCTTCCTCCCATCTTTTATCTGTTACCGGAGCCGTGTAGCCCTCAACATACTATTGATAGAGCTGGTGCTTGTTTTCTACATGCCAAAGTTCACCCCTTTATAGCAAATGTAATCCACACTTGGCTGCAGCCAATATTTTGCTTTGATAAGAGGTTTTAGATACACAAATTAGTCATCAGTGCAGTTTCTTTCCAAGCACTTATGACTAATCATAATAGCGGATTAGCACCACTATAGCGGAAAAATAATTTATTAGGTGGTTAGAAACGTTTTGAGTTCAAGCATAATCATTCTCTAGTTTTGCCAGACTCTTGACAACCAGGTATCCTACTTTTCTGACCATAAACCTCTAATCCTATAGGCATTACTACCTGCTTCCAGTGGAAAACAGACTGATTTCAAAAGGAGAATTTGATAACATGAAGAAGGATGCATCCGATGAAGTGAGCTGTAGCTCACAAAAGCTTATGCTCTAATAAATTTGTTAGTCTCTAAGGTGCCACAAGTCTTCCTGTTCTTTATGAAGAAGTAGCTCTCCCATGCCATCCATGCTTCACTCCTCCAAACTTCTGACCATCCTATTTTTTCCCATGTCCCTTTTACTCTTTCATCCCGAGCACAAAAGTGGGAACAATGGAACAACTGATCAAGGCCAACATGCTTTTCTTGTGCTTCGAACAGCCCAAAGGGAGCTAAGCCTCCGAGACATACATTTCTTTCAAAGCCTCCAATCTGTCACACTGTCTCCACAGGAGATGGCTTGCGGTAGAGAATGGGCATCATGGCCATGTGCCTTAGTAGCCTGGAGACAGACAAGGAAATGTAAGGAAAACCCTATGGATTTCAGGCTCTATGGGGGTGGTTCTGCTCTTGCCCATGCATCTAGCTGACCTGTCCGTCCAGCAATGGACACCACAGTTTTCAGAGGTATCGTGAGGCCATTGGTTGGTGATCCCACAAATCCACAACCAATCCACCTCTGTAAGGTGGAAGAGGAGTGATTGCTGCTCCTTTTTGCATTGTCATGAGCGGGGAATAAATATTGTAGACTAACTGTTCTAACTCTTCACTCCTTTCTTCTGGCCACGCAGGACAGAGTTCCCACATTGCTGCCACATAAGTGGGGGGAAAAAAGGTTTGAGTTATCATGCACTCTACGTACAAGTACCCGCACGAGCTAGCTGGTAAATAAGACATAATAAGCAGTAGAAGGAATTTAAAATTTGTAGTATGAGTAGCTAAGACACTTTGATGCTTTTGTTTTCAGAGTTCCACAACTGTAAATTGCTGGAGTTCTGTGTGCACAGACAGCAACCAGTTTGCTCTGAGAGTTGCGGCAGCCTAGATAGAGGAGAATCACTCATGAAAAATTGGCTTTGTTTTCTTTCATCTAAAATAAAGTAAATTTGGATTGAACACAGATGGTTACTTTGTATGTATGGAAAACAAAGGGAACAACAAGGTAATTGTTTTAGATCTGGTCTGGAGGGCTGCGTGGCTCGGACCATCCTGTAGATCCATCTTGTTCTTTTTAAAAGTTGAGTTGAAAGTAAGGCTGTTGATTAATCGCAGTTAACTCATGTGATTAATTAAAAAAGTAATCACGATTAAAGAAATTAATCATGATTAATTAGTTTTAATCGCACTGTTAAACAATACCAATTTAAATTTATTAAATGTTTTTGGATGTTTTTCTACATTTTCAGATATCATGATTTCTGTTACAACACAGAATACAAAGTGTACAGTGCTCACTTTATATTATTTTTAATATAAATATTTGCACTGTAAAAATTATAAACAAAAGAAACAGTATTTTTCTGTTCACTTCACACAAGTACTATAGTGTAACCCCTTTATTGTGAAAGTGCAATTTACAAATGTCCTTTTTGTTACATACCTGCCCTCAAAAACAAAACAATGTAAAACTTTAGAGCCTAAAAGTCCACTCAGTCCTACTACTTCTTCAGCAACTTGCCAAGACAAACAAGTTTGTTTAGATTTACAGGAGATAATGTTGTCCACTTCTTATTTACAATGTCACCTGAAAGCAAGGTATTTATGTGCCAGATATGCTAAACATTCTTATGTCCCTTTGTGCTTTAGCCACCATTCCAGGGGACATGCTTCCATGCTGATGACGCTTGTTCAAAAAAATAATGCATTAGTTAAATTTGTGAGTGAACTCCTTGGGGGCGAATTGTATGTCACCTGCTCTGTTTTACCCAAATTTTGACATATATTTCATGTTATAGCAGTCTCAGATGATGACCCAGCACATGTCTGTTTTAAGAACACTTTCACTGCAGATTTGACAAAACGCAAAGGTACCAATCTGAGATTTCTAAAGATAGCTACAGCACTTGACCCAAGGTTTAAGAATCCGAAGTGCCTTCCAAAATTTGAGAGGGAGGAGGTGTGGAGCATGCTGTCAGAAGTCTTAAAAGAGCAACACTCCGATGCGGAAACTACAGAACCTGAACCTCTAAAAATCAACCTTCTGTTGGTGGCATCTGACTCAGAAGATGAAAATGAACATGCATCGGTTCCCACTGCTTTGGATCATTATCGAGCAAAACCCGTCATCAGCATGGACACATGTCCTCTGGAATGGTGCTTGAAGCATGAACGGGCATACTTCAGGTGACATTGTAAACAATAAGGTGGCAGCATTATTGCCGGAAAATGTAAACAAACTTGTTTGTCTGGGCAATTGGCTGAACAATTGGTAGGACTGAGTGGACTTGTAGGCTCTTAAGTTTTACATTGTTTTGTTTTTGAATGCAGTTATTTTTTGTACGTGGTTCTACATTTGTAAGTTCAACTTTCATGCTAAAGAGATTGCACTACAGGGCTTGTATTAGGGGAATTGAAAAATACTATTTATTTTGTTTTTTTACAGTGCAAATATTTGTAATAAAAATAAAGTGAGCACTGTACACTAAGTATTCTGTGTTGTAATTGAAATCAATATATTTGAAAATGTAAACATCAAAAATATTTAAATAAATGGTATTCTATTATTGTTTAACAGTGTGATTAATCACAATTAATTTTTTAATCGCTTGACAGAGCTAGTTTAAAGTGAAATTAGTTAATTGATCTCAGCTCCTGATTGGCTGGCCAATATTTCAGCTCATGAATCTCAACCATATAGTTTGGACCCGCTTCGTATTCGCTTTACAAAAGGTTGTGATGAACCTCTAGCCAGTACATTGCAAGGTATTGACAACACAGTACTGAGTCACAAAAACTTAGCTTGCAACAACTTTTGACCTCAGTTGACTTTGAGTACAACTCTCCATGACATTAACATATGCTGGTACAAAGAGGTTTCATTTTCATTTACAGCCAAAACAGGAGACTGCGGTATTTATTGAATGATATTGACCTTTGTTCATGGCAAATATTGTCTGGGACTCTTCCCTTTTTATTTTCATTAAGGGCATCAACATTATTGCTTTACTTAGTTCTCTAATCCTCTCTCAGATTCGTAATCATGGAGCTATTTAAAGAGAGTCCCTGATCCTTCCTCAGGAGAACATGTTAGCTCTAGATGGAGATGACACTGCCTCCCTGAAAACTTTTAAACAATACCTGGTTAATGAAATCCTCTGGCAAATATCAGATTTTAACACAATTCAACATAAGACACTTTCCACCCTAAAATGTGCCATTCAGATTTTTTCCCTACAGTTATAAACATTGAATATTAAGTTGACCATATGGTGGGTGTTTTTGTTTGGTTTATTTTAACATAATGGCAAGTTAATATTTTCAGCTAATTCATACCACAGTGGGCATGATCCTGCTCCCTTGGAAGTCAATGGGAGTTATACCATTAACTTCAATGGGAACTGGAACAGGCCCCAGGCTTGGGGAATGCAACAGGAATGTCAAAGTTATATTAACAGCTCGCCTCAGTAACATCTTATCTTAAATCCCATCTAAGACAGCAGTTTAAAGCCAAATCATCCCTCTGTTTGAACATAGAAGAAATGAAATGCAAGCAAATATTGGCCAAAATTGACTAAAAATTTCCTAAGCACAATGCACTTAAGTGGTATCATTCCCCTACCCTTACATTTGTAAAACTACTGTTCCTATAAGATACACACACAAATTAAAGAACTAAGAAGTAGTACATAATGAAAGCATATTATATTTTACTCATAGTCCTTGTACTTTCTAAACATACCCTGTGCTCCCTCCTCCACCCTCTTTTTTGGCATCTCTTGCTGTGTCCCATGTAATAAAGGGCCTGATCCTGCAAACACTTTCAGTGCTTGCCTCTGCAAATAGCCCCTCTGAAGTCAACAGTAAGTAGTAAGCACTATGTCTGGTATGTAAGCAAAGGTTTACATGATTAGGCCATAGATTGTACATATCTCAGAACAGGGATGCATCTTTTTAATTTCCTTGCAAAGCAGCATGCAGTATATAGGAACACAGGGTTGGGCATATTATGCATTAATTGGTAAAGCCATCCCAAAATGAGTGCCAATAAAATTTTTATGCCATGCCTCACTATGATGTATTTTGTACGAGAATTACAAAAAGGTATTTTAGGATTATTTAAGAGAGAGAATTAAAAGAATTTTTGGGATTTTTTCTGTACCACTCCACCTTTAAACTCAGGTGTTAGTTACCATGAGTTCAACTATACAGATCTTTCCAGAAAACATAAAAGTCTCTGAAGATAACTGAAAATAACTTTCCTACACTTTGAAATGTCACAACTCTGAAGGTTGTAATCTCATGGCCCTGTAAATTTAGGAGCAAGAACTGGAACTCCATCCACCCCAATGGCATAAAAGCTCCTGATTAGAGCTCTGCAGATAGCAAACTTTGAAGTTGTGTCCTATTTATATAATTGGTTTAAGATTTTCTGGGCCTATGCAGGTGTAGATTTTGGCAGGAAGTTCACATTTGGAGGAAGAAGCACCTCTCTGGTAGGCTAATTTAGAAGATGATAAAAGACAGCTGTCTGAAGCTATTCAGAGGGTTCAGAACATTAGAGTATGTGCCAAGCAAGAGAGTAGTTTAAGGTGAAAGCTCAATATCTCCTCTGGTAGGAGACCAAGCCACGTGAATGTGGGCCCGTGCAATACGGGTGTAGCAAACTTCCAACACTGATCCACACACTTAGAAACCTGAGTAGTAGTATGTTTCAATTCTTCACTTCAGATCTAATCCATTGAAGTTGATGGGAGTCTACTGACTTCAACAGACATGGATCAAGCCCTTGGAGAGGTGTGAGTAATTGGAAAAGCAAACTTTTCTGTAGCAACTTTGGTTTGACAGTCAATGGGAACACCCTAACACACCAGCACAATATCAAAATGAAAGACTAGCAGTCACCTTGAAAAGACACTTGTCAAACAAAACAAATACTTAGAGAGTGGATTATAGCAGAGATTCTCAACCAGGGCTGGCTGGGGGTTGTCAGTTACGAATGGTGTAAGGGATCACAACCGCATTGCCCTTCCATATTGCTAAATGGAAGGAGAGCCCTGCCCAGATCCCAGCTAGATGGGAGCACGGGTTCTGGTATGGAAGAGGCAATCCCAGTATGGAAAAAGTTGAGACTCAATAAATTACAGAATACATAAGGATATTTGATCAAAAACAAGACAGACAGGTCAATTAATAATAAATAATATATAATAATACCACCACCATCTAGCTCTTATATAGCACTTTTCTTCTGTAAATACCAAAGCACTTGACAAAGGTCAGTATCATTATCCCTATTTTACAGAGGGGGAAAATGAACCACAGAGAAGAAAAGTTGTTTGCCCAGGGTTACACATCAGGCCAGTGACAGAGCTGGGAATAGAAGACAGGTCTTCTGAGTCCCAGCCCAGCAGTCAGCCCACTGGTTCACAATGCTCTGAACAGAAACCACAGTACAGAGCAGAAAGGCAAGGGAGATGGAAAATATAAAATTTTACTACAATGCAAAATAATATTTTAAATGAATGACATCTCTCATACAAAATTCCCCACCCTATTTGTACATGCCATATCTTACATACTATTTCCCAGTTAGGGAAGAGGGGGAAGCCGGACATATACAGTGAATTTACTGGAGTCACTTTCTTGTCTAATGAGTACAAAGACATAGTGCCCTCTGAACATGAAACGGTAAACAACATATTAGCCCAATGTTCCTAGATAAAATAACTAGTGCAAAAGTTTTTTAAATTATGTCCCTTTCAGCCTTTTTTCAAACTGCGTGAGAGTAGCATACTGTATCCATAAAAGGCTAACAGCAAGTTAAATGGGTGTACATTCCCTTTCCCTGGAAAAGATAGAATTTTGGCTTCATCCTGTAGTTCTTACTCAGGGGGGAAAAAATAATGTCAAGTAAGGAATGAGCATGGACTGTAGGATTTGGCCCTTTACCAAGTACTGCAGGATGGTAGAGCTGTTCAATGCATGTAAATCACATCCATTCCTTTCGAACAACAGATTTTCTGCAACTGTGATAGCACTACGGAATTTACTTTGCATCATCTCCTACATACTAACTTTACCCCAAAACACTGTTTGAAATTCAATAAAACAATTACAGAGGAAAAGAGGTGTAAGGAAAGGGAGAAAAGAATGCTACCATAAAAATTTACAAACCATCTGGATTTGATATGTTGGAAGGAACAATTTTTTTTTAAACCAAAAAAAAGTATACATAGAGGCTAAATAAGCATGTAGTATACTTTTATAAAGCATAGTGAGACTCAGGACTGAATTTCAGAACTACTAATTAGTGTTTGAAATTACAGCATTGACTTTCTGAGCCTCAAGATAGCCTTGGGAAATTAGCTGAGGTTAGCACATTCTCCCTAGAGAAAATCTGGGCTAGTAAGAGCGTTTCGATAACGATGTCCTACGCTAATGTACATCAAGCTGCCAATTACTGTTAGGTATGCTAGACTTCAGAAGTGAAGAACGCTGATGCAATGAGCAGGTATGATTAGGGAGCAACTCGGAATGATTTAATACAGCCTTAGCATCATGGCAACAATGAAAAATGTGTGTGCCTGCAGCAATGGAAAAACACTGGCATAAAATTCTGCACAAGTTCATTTGCCTTCACTCATTCTCTTTTCCCCTCCACTCTTTGTCCTTATAGCAATTTGCTGTAATTTCTTTGTGATGTTATCATGTGATTGCGCCTATCTCTTCTCTGGTTCAGACACAGGGTCCTGCATTCCTAAAACTCTTTCTTGGCCACAGTTTTGGAAAAGGGTGTGGTCTGATGGACACCTATGGGGGCAGGGGCATAGGATTTCTGAGAGGAAAGTTCTAGGTGTTTTAGAGATGGAGTTTTCCCTGGGGTTTGCTGCTCGTTTTGGTTGTATTGTTCCTTTAAATAATGCCACGGGTACCCAGAGTGATACATGGGCTCCTTTTTAAGGTTGTTTATATAGTTTTATTTATAGCAAATGAGAATTTTGTCTGAGAAAGGATATCATGATTGGCATAGGTGAGACCTTAAGGTAAATTAGTCCTTTCCTCTGCATAGTAGGACTGAATTTCATTTTTTCCTAATGGCTCACATTCTATATAGATTAATTTAATCATTCTAATTAGATTAATTTAAATTATGCAGAATATGACTATTTTGCTGCATAATCCAGAGCTCATAATTAATATGCTTCCTAACAATTTAAAAAGCTTTTTTTTTTTTTTTTTTTTAAATATTCAAAGTATGGTTCTCCTTCCACTGTTTCTAAATCAGGTAATTTATCTGTTGAACTTTTTCACTGGGTCTCATATTTCTTAAATATATAGACTTAAGTCATAATCTCCCAGTTTTGCCTAACAACATTTCATCATGTGTAGTGTCTGCATTTGCTGAACAATTAGGCTGGATCAGACAACTCAGTCCTCTCAGTAGGCCTTCTCAAATTAAACACTATGGGAAACATGGAAAAGAAAATACCTTGATAACCCGCTGGAGGGTAGTCCTCCCATGTAAATGAAGGCTGATGTGCTTGGATAGAGCTATGTAGAGAAGTCTGCTTCACTCCCTCCCCGTTAACATGCTGGTAATGTGTTCTGGTAACAGAAAAAGGCCTTTTGGCTCAACAGGTCTTCTATTTCTACATCTTTTCTTTTGTCTTTAAAAAAGAATTTTGGTGATGAGAGAGCAAATCCAAGTAGGTAATGATGTAATTTGCTAATTTCAGCAGATGAGGTGGTTATATTATAGAACAAAAATGTGCACAGTGATTTAATTTTGGGGATCGGTCCTGCTTTGAGCAGGGGGTTGGACTAGATGACCTCCTGAGGTCCCTTCCAACCCTGATATTCTATGATTCTAAGATATACTCTAATTATAGTTAACATGACTCTGGAATAGTCAAGACTGCTCAATGTCAAAATGTTTTCATCCTCACTACTAAATAAAAGGCTCACTTAATTGCAGTTCAGTATCTTTACCTTCATTCGATGTGTTCATTAGAGAAAATTTCCAATTTTAGGCAAGATGAGAATGAGTAACATCTTTCCAAATATTCAGTTAAGAAATTACCAGAACCCTTCAGGTCATCAAGGGGGGGAAAAAAGAGATAATTTGCATTTAAGAATTTTCTTTAAAGAAATGTTTTCCTTCAGAACAGTTTGTATGTGTACATATATATATAATTTATTATGATCCCTGGATGTTGAGAGTTTAGATTTCCCAATGATTAAATAATGAAGAAATGTGTTATTTCTCCACTGAGAGGCTAAATTTATAGAGCAAAGGCCATTTACTCAATTATTTGACAAAACTAATCCTGTTGAGAGAACACATTTCGTGCAAAACAGTCTTTACAGATCCTAGGATTGTGATTAAGCTCTGGCTTCAAAGGAACATCAGATGAAGGACTAAAGCTATATCAAATAAATATTATCTCAAGTACGAAACAGTAAAATAAGATCATCACCAGATTTACTAAATTATTAAATCTTGTTAAATGGATTCTGCACATCATCATTTGTTGTTCTCATGGACAGTTAATAAACCTGTTAAAGGAATCATGCATTGTACCTCAGGGCAATATGTTCAAAGCATCTTTGCTATTTCATATGTGTATCCTGGGGGATGGGAGCAGGAGAACAGAGTGCAGTAAAAAACTGAGGCCAGTTCAGGATGCTATATTCAGTATTTTAGAAGGTCAAAGACCTTGTGTATTTTATAAGACCTCCATCAATACAGTGTTAATACACTTACATCTCTACCTATCTAGGTTTGTATATTACCCCCATCACTGTAGAAATCTGAGCACCATCCCCCTGGGTGATAGAATTCACCATTGTAATACATTCCACCATGTAGCTTAGAAGTTCACCACCTATGAGTGACCATTTCAATAGGACCTACATAAAACAGTATCCATGATGGGTTTCCTTTGCTGTTCACTTTTCAAGTTAGATTAACTTTATAAACAATAAAAAGGTGAAGCTGTAACCTTTCCTTCCCTAAATAAGAACACCATTAACAACGCTTTATATTGGAACGGTATTGCTTTAAGACAGAGGAGTACTCATATTAGGCAGAGTGGCTGGGGATGCTATGTGCATCACTCTGACCACAGGAGGTAGAGCAGAGACCAATCAGAGAGACAGGAGCAAACCAGCAGTAAGCCTAAATCCTCCTGCAGGATCATGGGGAACAAGAGTGTGGCTGTTGCAGGAAGATTTGGGAATGGAGTGAGCACTACTGGACTAGAGGATTGCTCCTCTGTTTTTATTGCGCCCTTCATCATCATTTGGTTGACTTTATTCACAGAAAAGCTATCATTGCCTGAACACTGATCTCTTGCAAAAATCTACCATTTTCTTATTCTTGAGCATGATAGTTCTTCAAGTGAACTTAGATGGGATGGTGAACCTGATGTTAAGATTGCCCTGTAGCTACACCATGGAAATTTAATGTGTTTGGGTTTTGGCAAAATAATGATAATAATAATAATAATGCAATAACTTTCTAGACAGTCTTTAGCAAGGCTTCAACATCTAGCTACTTGGGATGAGTTTGTACTAATAAAAAAGGCAACAAAGTATTTAAAGTCCTATTTTTACAGAGCCCTAAGGAGAGAGAGGTGTGCTGCTTGACCAGGTGCCAAGCCTCCAAATAGCATTTGTAAGTATGCTTTTTAATTTGTATTTTTTGGGTAATTTTCATGCCTGGTTATTTATGGAGACATCAAAAAGTTCTGATGAATACAAGATGAAGAGAAAACGAACATGCTCAAGAGAAACAGGTATTGACTGATTGCTTAAAATAAAGCGGTTAGTGGAGAAAGAGACCAAGCTGTCTCTGCAATACTGTCTTCTGCAAAGCTCACGTTTCTGGCTGGAAAAACAAGCAGGAATTAGTGCTACTTGAAGCATCAACTGCTGTACTGTACAGAAGCATGTGTTTTTGCAGGGAGGAGGTCTCTGTCACTGGCTATGCTACTGAGTGGGGGGCAGAGAGGAAGCCAGTGCAGTAATATGGAGGGAAAGAAAGCCTTTACAGGGTAAACTAGGTTCCCTTCCCAGTGGATGCACAGGATCAAAAGGCTGTACCCTCTGCCTCTTCTGCAAGCTGTCAGACCTTTCCACTTGAGGGGTGACTTAAGGTAATTTCCTGGGAGAAAATGTTTTGGACCCTTGTGTTGTAACTTGCTGTATCTGAAGCAGATCAGGAAGACCATGTGATCCCAGCTCAAAAATAGTACATTTAAGTGTGACTATTTTTTCCTTGGTTATTTTTCTCTATTAGTTTTAATTATGCTGGTGGCAGGCTAGCAAGCTTACTCTAGCATCAGTGGGAGTTTCACAGCTATACATTTAATTTAAGATTTGCTTTTAGAGAAAGCAGTAAAAATAGTTACTTCTTATCAGTTCCAGATTTCAGAAATGACTAATTGTTTGATTCAAACATGCACCACAGTAATTTAGGACTAGATATTTTAATTATGGAATAATCTCTACAAAGATCACTCGACATTCCCATTACATCCCATGTTAAACAAAGGATCCAAAACATATCACTTTTAAATAGTTAGAAAAAGTACATTTCAGCCATTTATAGCTGGGATATCTGTTAAAACACTTGCACTTTAAATGACTAACCTTGCTTTACAGTTAAGACACAATAAGGTCCCTTTGATTCCCCCTTCCTTGGGCTCAGACTTATACTGGGGAGAATGAGGGGCACCAATTATGTTTTGGGTTGACTTGACCATTAGGCCCTATCTATAGTATAATTGCAAGGGAATCAAGTTACCACAGAGTGAATAGTAGCAGGGCGGGCAGGACCTAGCAGCAGCACCGTAACTGGACTAATGCTTTAAATTATTCTAGTTGCAGGGGAACAGTTAGATTCTATCTATGTTTCAGTTCTTAATTGTGCCGTCATGGGGTCGGCAGGGCCAGATGAAGGCCAAGGCATGAAGACATCCTAAGGCATAGAATCCCGGGGTCACACAATGACATCAGAATCTCAGCTTTTTTCTTTTTCTTTTTTTTTAAATGCAAGGTTTTAGTCTGTATGGCTGTGAAAAATGCTTGAAAACAAACCCAGCATAACTGCTGCAGTGATATTTGCTTAAGCCTGCAAACACCATGAAATGGTTCTGAATAAAATGCCCCTTCATCTTGGTGGTTAACTCTGAGACCTGCTGCTCTTGGGGTCCTATGCCAAGATCACCCCAGCAGAGAAATCTGAAGGGGACCTCAAGGGAAGTTGGGGTTGCAAATACCCCATAAAGGCTTTGTTGGGGTGGTGGTAGCAGGGCCACCTGCCAGTCCTCTGCTCAGGTGAGTGTGCGTGAGTTCTCTCTCTGGGATAGACCCCAGATTACCAGAAGGCAGGGAGTGATGGGATGGGATAGGGTAAGCCTCATCCTGCCCATATAAGAGAGTGGTGGTGACTTCCTATGGCCCCAGTCACTGTCACCTCAAGCAGGAAAGGAGCCATGACTAGGGGCCCAAATTGCCCAAATCCAGCCTGGGGATTAAGGGGACTCTTGTGTTCTGATCAGGTGCCCTGCCCATTACTACTGAGCTATGGATGGGGCCGTTAATGGGTTGTCCTCTTTCTGACTTACCTGCTCCTTTATTCTCCCACTTGCCCCCAAGCTGGCAGTAACCGATCAGGCAGTTTAGAATTTTAGAGAACTCTAACACTTCCATTCCACTTCCTAATCTCTGTCCTGACACAGAAATCCCTGTTAAACTGTCCCGTTTAATTCTATTTGTATTCAAGGCTGTTTCCAATCCAAAAGACAAAACAAGATGATTATATATTGTTTATGGTACTTTTTCTAAATTTGACTTATTTTGTGTCTTACATATTTGCCTGCTATTTAACCTAACAGGTTTATGGAAAAACGTAGCAGAAATTTCAGTGACAGTAACGACACACCCTTTACAGGATTTAAACTCAACTCCTTTGCAATATGATACAGACCTTCCTCTCACATCAGACAACAGAGATCTAGGAAATGCAAGGCGTTATGCTGGAAGGTATTAATGGCTGTCCTCAGTCACAAACTAAGTTATGGCTAAAGGGTGTACTCAGCACCCTTTATCAAGCTAAAAGGAAAGAGCAATTAAATGCCAGTTGGCATAATGATAGCTGAAACAGAAGCTACTGCTCAAGGCATTGACCAGCATGGCAAGGCCCGAGCAGCAGCTAAGCCATGTGGAAATAGTGTTAAAAGACTGAGAATTCAACTAGGCAAGTTAACAATAAGTCTGTTCCATTATGTCTTTCTCTCTCTCTGTGATCACAATGCCAGGCAACATCACATACTGTTTGAGAAAAGGTGATCATCAAACTTTTAAGCATCAAGCTCCACTTTTATCAAAGTCAATGAACTTACCTCATAACTGCCATGCTGCGTGCAGCTCCATATGTGAAATGTTTCACCAGTGATAAAGACGCAGATGCCCGCCTCAGTGACACATGTATGTGGGAGGCCAAAGCCTATTCTTTGCACCATGCGAAAAGGAAGGAGGGAAATAGGAACAGTGAGGGGGCTGAAGCAGCTGAACCTGGGAAACCTCAGAGATCAAGATGGAGAAGGAGGCAGGAACAGTCTCTTTAGGGATGGAGAACATGGAATAGCCTGGAGGGGTTATTAGCAGAGGGAGAACACGGGGAAGTTCTGGGGAGAGCCTGGAGTGATTGTTTGAACTGAGATCCTGGAGAAACATCTCCCTTTTTGCCCCTGCTTCCCACTTCTCTCAGCATGTTCCCCTTTGAGCCTATCCCCTTATTCTGTCCCCTTCACTTCCCAGCTGGCTACTACCTCCAGCAGCTCCACTATGACTGTACGCACAGGGACAAGAGGAAGGGTTCTTCAGTGGTTAGTGCACTAGCCTAGAATTTGGGGGACTAGGGTTCAATTCCCTGCTCTGCTTCCTCTGTTCAATTCCAAGCTTCCTGTGTGACCTTAGGCAAGTGACTTAGTACTTCCCCTTAAAGGTTTTGTGAGCATAAATACGTCATAAATTGAGAGTCACGACAGTAATGGGGCCCTGTAAGTACTGAAGATAGACAAAAGAGTTAAGTTCTGACACCAGACCAGACCCATTAATTTAAACTGAATTAACAAGATTGTATGCCTCGTGGTAGCTTTCAGCATATGTTCCATGGCTTCTTCTCAACAGAAATATACAGGGACATGGCATTCTAGCTTGGTCCCAAGTTTTGCCATAAACAGCATGGCTACTTTTAAACTCCCTTACAAACCGTTTTTGTCTTTCCATCACTGTTGCACGAGCAGACATTTGTCATGGGGTCCAATCACTGCTAGTGTACCTCCTCCTGGCTCTTTTGGGGATTAGCTCCTTCCAGGCCCAACCCCCAAACTCCATCTGCTGCTCATTTGCATGCCCTTGCTCTCTCTGTGACTCAGGGTGCTCTCTTCATGGCTTGGCCCTCCAACCAGGTCACTGTAGTCCTCCCCTTTCGGGGTATCAAAGTCTCTCCATCCAGAATGGCAGTCTTCCCTTCACTGGCCAGAACCTGCTGCTTCCCCAAGTGGTGGTAGGGGAACCTGAGCCTGCCTTCTACTCCAGATTTCCAGTGTAGAGACCTATGTCTAGCAATGGCAACCTGCTTTCTCCCAGACCCTGTTGCTATTTTCCTGGACTCCTTCCTATGTCTTCTGGCTTCCCACATTCTGAGTTTACCAGTCCAAACTCCTTCCTCCCAGGGAGTAACTGAAGACTTCTTAACTCCATAGCCCCAAACACATCTCCCTTCTCCCAGGGAGGGACTGCAGACTACTTCCCTTGCAGCCTTGTTCTGCTGCCAACATCTTGGCTTTCTACTATCCCCACCTGTTCCATTTCAGCCATGCTCAATCATTTGTCTTTCCCCATCCGTGCAGTCCATCAGGTTAATTAACTTAATTTAACCTGCTCTGCTTTGAGTGGGGTGGACACCCCATCACATATGGAGTGAATTTATACTATTATAACAATTATGCTATTGATCCGAGTGAATTCTTGGCAGGCACAGAATTAATACACCTCGGAAACGGTGCAAGACCCAGAGAATAGATGAACAAACTCATGTTGGTGGGACTCTCCACAGAGATAAAGAATTTTTTGAACCAGATACTGAAAACACTATTCCTCGATGCAATGCACAATAACATACCACGAGCAAAAGTAACTGTATGCTTCCCCTAGAAGTGAATATGGTCAGCTGCTGCCATCCTTGCCCTAGAGTTGGGCATGTTCTTTGGGTTCCTGATTCTATCCTTTGTTTTGACCCTTTTAGGCTACAGGCCTACAGGCTTTTGTGGCAGATTTCTTGCTTATCAAGCAATGGCAGCTTATGGCTTTGACAGATGAGGTACAAACCCATAAGATATGTATTTCCGTAATCATCCAATCTATAATTTAATAGCTATTAAAAACTTACCTTCTTTACGGTGAAGAAGCAGCAGGCTGACCCAGGAGCTGGAACCGCCACTGGGCTTGGCAGGGGCTCCTCATGCATATGCAGGCATACACTTACCCCTTGGGGAAGGGAGGCTGGGGAGGTGCAGGGCCTTTGCAGACCTGCCTAACTTCTACAATCCCACTGTGGCCTCACCAAGCAGGGATTACCACGTTCTTATAAAGTGACTCCTGGGCATGGTAAATTGCCATGTGAACAAAGCAGCTTCTTGAGGCACTCTTAGCTATCCCAAGATTTGAGCCTCATGCAGCACTACATTCTTCAAACTTTCTGGCGGTGTTTTGCTACTGGAGGGAGTTGTGATATTTAAATCAAATCACAATTTGTCCTTAAATCTGTGTGTCTATCAATGCAATAAAAATATACAAAATGTACTTTGTAGCTTTTGGGAATTTTGTTAGATTTTGCCTCACCTGCCTGGGCTGATGAGTTGCCCATCAAGTACAGTAATATTTAGCTCTTTAGCATTTTCCCTCCATATATCTCAAGAGCACTTTCAAAAAGATAAGCCATTATTCTCATTTTACAGACAAGGAAATGAAAGCAACTTGCCCAGTGTCATACAGAAAACCAGTGGCAGAGATGAGACTAGGACCACTTTCCTAGTCTAGTGCTCTGTCCACTGGCCCACGCTGACTCCCAAACAAGCTTTCTTTGGACATCATAGGTCACATGATGAACTCACATTTTACAAGTATTTCCTTAACATGATGTTTATAACAATGATTTTTTAAGAAGTTCTCCTTATTTTCTAATTGATCAAACTTGTGAAGAGATTTAAAAATATAAATTGATTCACATTTTCAAAGGATTAAAATAAATACCTAGGGAAGAGTCAAATCATCAGAACACAGTGAAATCCACTCAAATGCCAAACTTAACAGACGTGCCTAAGTTACAAAAAACTTTTCATCACCACAAGTGGCAACTTCATTGGCGAGCAGGAATAGAATGGGTACAAAGAATTATCCTCATGTCCCAGGGAGATGGGTCCACAACTCAGCTCAAGGTGAGTACACCTTCATCTTTGGTTAGTGAATCTAATGGCTTTATACCAAATGCCCACTCAACTTCTCCTTTTTTGGTAGGTTAACAAACCTAGTGAATAAAAAAGTCACAGTCATTTAGGGCATCTGATACAACACTACAGGGCTGTGTGACAAGCAAACTTAAGTGAGTTAATAGGGACATGCATTAAAAAATTCTGAGGGCTTGTGTACACAGCACTGTGCTAGTTTACACTTAAAATGTGCTATTAAATTACTGTAAAAGGCTGTGTGATACTCTTATTTCATTTGAGTGGTTTATTTTGGTTTAAATTACGTCAATGTGAAACAGGTTTAAGAAACCAAAGTAAATGTTCACACAGAGGTTTGCGCACTTATTTAACCAAATCGTTTTTAATAAAACCAGTTGAAGTTTGGGTGTAGAGAATGCCTAAGTAATGGTTAGTGTTAAGTTGAATGGAGTTGTTCCCAGAGGTCTTACAAGGGTCAGGTCTTAGCTATAATTAATGACTTGATGGGTAGAGTACAGAGTATGCCAAATTATACCTATGTTTCTGTGCATTTGTTAATCTGCGAGAGATTGTTTTGTCGAATAAGATTTAAAATCTTTAAACCAGAACAATGGATTGAAATCAATAAAATTAAATTAAAAAATTTAGCAAAATTTCACATGCGGTAGGGAAGAATAATCAATCGTATCAAAATGGAATGGGAGATATTAACTTGACATCAGCTTATTTTGGCACTGGTTAGTGCCTTAACTGCAGTATATGATATTTGGATTGTTTTAATACTCCAAATTTGGAAGAGAAATTAATGAAAATTCAGAGAGAGCAACAACACTAATAAAATGATGAGAACAGAATTTAAAGAAAGCTTACAGGAGTGGCAATGTCAATCTGAAGGAAAGTAACACAGGGAAAACAACTCTTTTCAAATATAAAATGGGATGTTAGAATAGACAGGGATCATTCATTCTTATTTAGTCATCCACATCAAATTGGAGTTATGGGCATCAGCAAGGAAAACAAACAGAATTGACAGCGTGTCATGCCCAGTGAGATTACAGAATCACCATCACTGGAGAGAAGGCTGAATTAGACACATCTGTTAGATATGGCTGAAGAATTGAAATCTATCCTTCGACAATACAGAAGGATGAAAAAAATCACTTTTGATTTCCTCAACTCCAAATGATTAGTCATTCCTCCTCAAAATTAGAGAGAGGCCATAAGGGGGAACAGCACAAAACTTAACAACCAGCTACTCCAATTCACTCCTTGCAAGCAACAATGGATTACCTGGTGTTTTTGCTGAAGTAATCAGTAAGGTAAATGTTAACAAGGATGCCATTTAAATGGCTATTAGGCTTTGAAGTAAACACCTCAGAGCTAAACAGGAACAAATTATTCCTTTCTGAGATATTGTTTTAGAATGTTTGCAGACACATGAAGACAACCTTGCATCAGTTTAAAGCCAGTTCATATTTGGAAGGCTATCCTTCCATTCATAAGAGGTCTAAAAAGACCTTTAGCTATAGTTAAGCAGTTTTAGGTTCTGCAGAGAATACATAGAGCCCTACACAATATAAATGACTGTTTAGGGCTGTGATATCTGCATCTTCAATGTTTACACATTAAACAACTATTTGCTAGCTTTATGTATATTGCCCTCAGATGGATTAACACATCTGCCTTCCTGAGTATCATTCTCTCCCTCCCCAAAGTCTTAATCAGTTGTGTAAGGATGGTTGAAGGGACTTAGTACCATGAAGAGGGTTAACATGTCTGGGGAGGTGGCAGAGGGGAAGATAAACAACCCCCCAGGAGTTTCTTTAACTATCCACTCTGGAAGCAATTAAGCAGTTGGTTAAATGTGATGTAAAAAAGGTAGAGTATCAAAGAGACTATATTTTAGTCCTGTAACTGGCTGCCTGATTATAAATATAATCCAGGGGTTTGAACTGATTGCAATGGAACAGATAGTAAACATTAAAATAAGTCAATTACTTAAAGTAATTTTCACTCAGACTTATTTCTCAGGCAGCATAATCCAGTCAATAGAACATAGGATGGAATCAGAAGAATCTGGGTGCAATTCCCAGTGCTGCAGCTAATTTGCTGTGTGACCTTGGGCTAGCCTCTTAATTAGCTTGGTATGAAAAGTTCATCCTTTTGAAAATCAAGCCAAATATTTGGATGCCCAAAGCGCTGAGTACCCAACAGCTCTCACTGACTTCAAAACGCATTCCTGTATGCTCAGCACATTTGAAAAACATCAGACCACTTATTTTAGGTGTCTAAAGATGGGCTTACAAGCTTACCTTTAGGCACCCTATTTTTTAAAAATATTGTCTTCACGTATACAGTGGGAATAATACTTACCCATCTTCATAAAGCTGAGGTGAAACATATTATGCCTATAATTGAAGCAGTTTCAAACCTCCAATTTTCAGTCTTTTTTGTGTTGTGAGTGAAATATAAATTCAAGTTTTGTTTTGTTATTTAATTATGAATGTTGATTCAAAGCAGGCATGGAAGTAAGTGTCTACAAACTGACAAATGCTTCTGGAGTTCACAGTTTCTGAGTCACTGCTTTTAAGAGTGCAAACTATAACGTGCACTGAAAATACAATAATTTACAGGCTCCTTCATGCATGTGCAGAATTCCCTTACACAGTGTTTTGAGAAAGTAAATTTAAGCACTATGCTTCACCTCAATCAGATTTCATCCACTTTAAATGCCATCTTATCAACATTCATACCTACTTGGCAAAAGAGAGAAGAAAGATTTGTTTTAGCAAGCAAAGAGGTTTCAAATGGCAAATTATTATACCAGCATAAATGGCTCAATGTTAAAATAATAAGTCCTTTTTTAATTATAAAACTGAAGAAACTGCTTCTTCACAATTTTAGACCACACCACTACATTTTGCTCGTGAGAACAAAATTTACAGTCATAAGTTGCACATAAAGGGTTTATTTTAAATGTTTTAAGGATAGAGTTACATCATAATTATAAAAATTACTTACAGAATTAAGTAACAGATTTAAAGTGTTTATACTTCTAAATGCAGAGAACAGGGAACTGTCTACATTGTTCAAAATAAAATAAAAATAATGAAACCAAGCTCTAAAGATGAAGTCATTACCTAATTTTAAAATGTGAACACGAAGACCTTTGAACTATACACATACCAAGAACCATCCAAATTGCACTAATGATGTAAAATACAAAAAGCACAGCATTTTAAAGGAACAAGAAACTGTTTTAGCTATAATTCTCCTTCCCTGTATTGATTGTAATTGCTGCTGTCCTCGAAGAAACCTTCAGTTTTAAAATGAATCAATTGAAAAAAGAAAAAAAAAAAAAGACTTATGTATTGCGATTTGTGAAGTTTAACAGGGTTTTCCCCAATGTACTTAGGTCTTTATGTTTTCTATTTCAACTTAATTTAGGGTTTGGCACTCAAAAGAAAAAATGTGGTGTTTTAGATTCAACTGTGATTTTATTTACTAGTGAACAGAATACATGGTCCCTTCAAATGCTGTGACACATACAACTGGAAAATTACCTTCTGTTGGCACTATGCTCGCCTCACCGGTGCATTTAGTCCTACTAACATCCATTAAAACAGCACAATAAGCAAATTCACAAAAACTGAACACAAAATAAAACAAAACAAAAACAAAAAACCTAAACATTTTTAACATGCAACTTTAGTTTGTTACATTGAACATTCTACCTTCTAAGCATGCAAAAAAGGATGGTCTGCATTTAAGATTTTTTTTTCTTTTTTAAATTTTACATGGCAGCCTGACATCATACACACACACATACGCACACACGCACACACAATATACAACAATACTACAGCAGGTAAATGAGAAAGGCCAATAACTTTTATACACAGATCCCGGCTTGTGCTGTGACAAGCCCCATGATAATTTTGGAAAGTAATGTTGAACCCCTAGAACAAGGAACCAACATTTAGTTACCAGGGTAACGCAAGCACTGCATGCAGATCTGAAACATGAGCCTAAAACAAAGCCCAAAGCAGAAGGGCAGGAAGTGGAATTAGTGTCAAGCCACAAAAAAGGTGATTTAAGCTATCAAAAAACAAAACAAAACCAAAAAAACCCAATCCAAAAACCAACAAAGCAACAGACAACGGGGACACTTAAAAGGCCATAAAAAATTACAGATTATACTCCACTAATTGGCAGATTATGTGGTATATTAAAGTGGCTTGCAGAAAACCCACAAATGCAAGCCTTTAATGCTAAAAATGTTTCAGTAGACCTAAACTTCAAATATTTCAAAACAAACTTTGTTTTCCTCAGATGTATAGCCCAAAATTCACTGTACTACGTTATGCACGTATCCTGTGTATAATCAATACACTCACTCATTCTTGTGCCACAAATATCAACTTGGGCTCATGGAGCCAGGCTCAGCTTTGAGATTTACATGCAGGACTCTTAAGAGTCAATAGAAAACACATAACAGATCTGCAGGATGAAAACACTATGTTGCAAATCTGCTCACTTTGTTCAAAAACACAAGGAACATTTATGATTCAGGTACTTAGTACTTAAGGACTGCATTGAGAAGCTATTCACTGAAAGACAATGGCCTGCCTTTGGTTGCCCATGATGAAATACTGGACATAATGCAATAGTAGCAATGGACAAAGAATTAAGGTACTGTATTTATATGGTGAGTATTTGTTACCATTCAACAGCATAATGAGGCACAAGCCTTAAGGCTAAAATATGAAGTCAGGCAAAAATGGATAGACAGGGGCTTAAACCACTGAATCTTCAATGTCAAGGACATCCATAGTAGAGGTCATCTGGGCCTCAGATCTCTGATTAACAGCACCTTTTTCTAGTCTTCTGTGTAAGGTTGGGTATCTGGGTGTTCCTCCCCTCAACAGTGATAACTGGCTTCACATACTAGCCTTCTGTGAAGCAGTGCTTTCAAACTTGCAAAGCTCTGCCCTAATGTGACATGACAATTTAGTTGCTGAACTGACCATTTTTGCCATTCTGATTACTTTTAAAAACTGCCAAATTTAAAAAACTACCTTGGTTTACAACTATCTTGCAAGATTAAAACCGTGAAAGGATTCTTCTGCTGTGGGCTGCTATTTACATCCACAATCTAATGCAGATGACCAACCACTGAGGCTGCCTATAGCTTTCATTAGTTAGTACACCACTGGCATGCAGAACTCTAGTGTTCATTGAATGAAATTCACGTAACAGCATACCTCAAAGCGAGTACAACGTACACCACAAAAGGCGACAACAGGTTTAAGCTGTAGATGATTTGTCCGGACACTCGTAGAAAAGCCAGAAAGAAGAGCTAAGAAAGATGTTTTCTTGGGAGAAAATAATAATAAAAAAAAAAGGAATGCAGCAGACTGAGCAGAAGGCAACAAATGCTTCTCCTTCTCTAAAATAAGTCTTTAATGAAAGAGGACTGTTCTTTCATGAGGTTTTTGTCTTTACATGTAACAGATAAACTATTAGGCTTTTAAGTCCACACACAAACATCCAGGTTGCTAATTTTTATATTAAATGAGAGACTACTGATTGCCAATGTGTAGTCTAAAGATCTTTCTGAAGTAACATAATGTTACGACTGTTGTGGCACCACGCACTTGGGTTTGTTAAGACGTGTGTATAACAAAAATACAACATTTAGAATTGAAGGCAGCCTTGTTTGGTTTAGTTTTACTGGTTCCTACAACTTGTAAATGTGGGCCATTAACCTGCATTTTCTAATCAACAGTTTATATAGATGATTAAACCTTTTATAGTTTGAAGCCTTTTCACTGAAAGGTGCAAGTCAAACATTTGATGTTGTACTGTCTTGTGTCTACTAAGAGGCACAAATATTCCCATGTACTGCTATTTCTTAAAAAGCTACCCTGAAATAAGGTGTAGAAACACAGTAGATTGATGTTACTTGGGTTAGGCACTCCTTAAAACTGCACAAACCAACCATTTACTTCTTTTTGAAATCATCTCAACCCCAACCCTGAAAACAAGGACTGCCAGTAGCCAAGAAATTAGATTTAATGTTACATAAGAAGGCAATATTGAAAATATCAAACTACACTTGCATGTGGCAGTTGAACAGGTGAGTGCGAGGTTGAAGAAAAAGTTAAAGGCTATGAAAAAATTTTTAGATTAATGATTACAACACTAGATCAACTTTACACAGCTTGAATTTGCAGCTGTTTACTTTAACTCCCTCTCCCCAAAAATATAGTGACTTCCTTCAAGAAAAGGAGTTCCCTTTCACAAAATGTGTCATGTTCACACAAATTTGTTTGTATTATTCAGAACAAAACAGTTTTGTTGGCAGAGATTGTGGGTTCGCAGGGACATTTAAGCTTTCATTAAACTGGAAAGCAGTCAAGTCTTTGTGTCTACAAATTTTACATTTAATAGTTCCACAAGTTTGGCAAAAGTTCACGATGATGTCTAAGATGTTTTCACTAAATCATAGACATAAATATGGAAATCATCATCAAACTTGATGAAATAGACAGAAGGTTTGGCTTCAACTTGATGAATGACCATGCCAGTCCTTTTAGAGCCATCTTCTTTGGCATATTCCACTTGTTTGCCTACCAGGCTGTCCACAACTTCACCTGGTTCCCGTTCTGCTGGAGGCGAATCATCTGTAACACAAAAATAAGATGTGTTTAGTTAGGAGTTTAAGGATTTTCGATCCACGTAACAACTGCAAAGATGTCTTCAGAATTTATTTAAATATCAGGAATGGTGAGAAGAGATGAATTACATTGTTTGAGAAGAACATTTTAAAAGTTGTAGTCTATTCAGTCAAACAGAGTTCATCAGTTCCACAGTTTACAATTACAGGAAAAAATTTACTTAGGTAACACTGCAACCAGAATTTTAAGAAACTGAAATCTTATACTAGCCTCCTAGACTTTCTGCATCTATTAGCTCCTGTGTAGGCAAATACACATAAAGCAAAGTAACAAATGAGGAAGTTCTTTGAGATGTGTGGTTCCTGTCTGTATTCCACTGTGGGTTACGCATGGAGACTATGTGTCTGGAGCCAGAGAATTTGAAGTAGTGTCTGTGTATGTGCCCTGGCTCACCTCAACAGTTCCTTCTCCACCATGAATCAGATAAGATCTGAAGCAGAGGGGAACGAGGGTGGAAGAGGAATACAGATAGTGACCACACATCTTAAGAACCTACCGTTACAGATAAGTCTTTTCTTATTCGTGTGATGGTCCCTATTGTAGTCCACTGTGGGTGATGGACAAACAGTACCTAAACAGGAGGAAGGTGCGAGGATGTGGCCGGTATGGCTGAGCGGACTACCGTTTTCCCACAGGAGGCATCAGCAGAATAATCCTGCACCAGTCTTACAAATGGGTGAATGGAACTCCACATAGCTGCTTTACAAGTGTCCAGGAGGGTACCTCCTGAAGAGATGCTACCGTTGTTGATTGCGCTCTGGTGGAATGAACTCTTAGCCCCAGCGTGAAAGGGGAGGGGTTTGAGAGCTGACAGAGTAGAATGCAGCCAGATATCCATTTGGAGATTCTCTGGGTGGAGGCGGCCTGCCCTCTGACTGTTGTTGATACAGAGACAAATAGTCACAGGGATTTCCTGATTGATTTTGTTCTCTGCAGGTAGAAAGCCAAGGCTCATCAAACATTGAGGGAGTGGAATCTGCGGAAGCATGTGGTTTTGGGAACAACACAGGTAAATTAATGGACTGGTTAAGGTCAAATTCCAAAACTACTTTAGGGATGAATCTGGAGCACAGATGTAAGGAAACCTTATCCTTATGGAATACAGTGTATGGAGGGGCAGCCATCATTGCTCCAAATTTCCCAACATTTCTTGCTGATGTGATGGTTACAAGAAAGGCAACATTCATGGAGCGGAAGGACATGGAGCAAGTAGCTAAAGGCTCAAAGGGGAGTCTTGTTAGCACTGAGAGAACAAGATTCAGGTTCCACTGGGGCACAAGCCCCTGAGTAGGCGGGAAGGTTCTTCCCAAGCCTTTCCAGAATCTATTAGTCAGTGGGTGTGCGAAACCTCAGTAGTCTTGAGAAGGTGAATGGTATGTACTGATTGCTGCCAAGTAGACTCATAAGGAACTGATGCAAGGAGCCATGACTCCCTGCACATGACAACAGCAGTTGCCATAACTCTAGAAGAGGTATCAGTGGCACTGACTGCAGATTGGAGGGTGGTCCTGGCTATCAGTCTGCTTTTGTACATCAGAGGTAGGAAATGAGCTCTGTCAGTAAACTTCACAAACTTGCCATAGTTTAGGGAATCGTATTTAGCCAGCAATGCCTGGTAACTGGCTATTCTGAACAGGAGGCTGGATGATGAGAAGAACTTTTTTCCCAGTAGATCCAGGTGTTTATCCTCCTTGTCTGCAGGAGTAGACCTGGCATGTTGCTGTCTGGTCCTTTCAGAGATGGCATGGACCAACAACGAATTAGGAGCTAGATGAGACAACAAAAATTCTGCATCTTTAGCCAGCACATAACAATGCTTCTCTGCCCCTTTGAGGGTAGGAGCACAGGTAGCAGAGGTGGCCAAACTGTGCTAGCTTGCTCCAGTATAGTTTTGTTAACAGAGAGAGCTATTCTCTTGGGTCCGGAGAGGTACAGCATGATTAAGAGTTTGCTCTGGGAATCCTGGATCTCCTCGAGGGGAACATGAAGCTCTCCAGCGACTCTGCAGAGAAGGTCCTCGAAATTCCTCTTCCTGAAGTCATTGCGGGAGGGGGGGGGAGAAAGAGAGAATGTATGTATGGAGATGTAGAAGCAACCGCTTCATTTGGGGAAGATGATAGCAGTCTTCCTGGTTCTGGTGAAACCAGCACATAGTATTCTTCCTCCTATGTCAGATCCAGAGGTAGATCAGAGCAAATAGGTGCAAGAATTAGGAGTGCAGGGAGTGATGCTGCACCCCCTGGCTTGAAATGGTTTCCATCATATACAAGGTTACAGTTTGATTCAATGGCTCTCAGCACCCCGACTACACATATTGTTCCAGCATCCCTGATCGGAACATTTCCTTAGAGATGAGGCAAGGGGTGACTCCCTAGTAAATTTGATAGACTCTGCAGGGTGGTACTGGTCCTGAGGCGTGTCCCCCCCCCCCCCAATATGGACAGCAGGAGGTGTCAGTAAGTGGTCACAGGGGCCCTGTAGCATGGAGTATCAATGGCTCTAAGTCAGATGAGGCAGAGGTTGTTTTTGAGCTTGTGTGGGTCTTTTGGGTAGTGGAGGATAAGTATGGTAAGTGAAGTTTCCAAACCTCAGGAAGACTGACTGTTCCTGGAAACACAGTGACAAGTACAAGAGGCTCCAACATCAAGCCCAGGAGATCAGAGTATCAGAACTCATTAACTCAATCTGTAACTATGAAAAGTATATACACCTTGTCTCCTCAGCTATGAGGTGGGGTGGGGGGAAGGGGGGCGTAAAGGAGGGAGGGAAGGGAAGACACAAAACCATGGCCTCAGTCCAATAAAAAGCCATTTGTCAGAGCTGGGATCCTTTCCTGCCCTGAAACAGAAAAAAGGACCAGGGACATTTAAAATTGCTTTTGGTAGAACACAGATTTATTGAGTCATGACCCCATTTCTGAAACAGTACCACTGACTTGTTTGGGAACAGGTACAATTACAGCTTCCATCGTCCGTGATTCATGCTGGTGGCACACAGGTTTTTTTCCCCCACTGCCAGATGGAGAAGCTGGGTTGATCTGACAATTAGCATATCACTCCAAAGAGCCATAGGCTGTAACCTTGAGTATATCCTGGTTGTTCAGGTATAATGACACTGGTGTGATATTGTCTACTAATAACTGTACCACATAGTTAAGAACCCAATGAATGGATTCCAGCAATAATGTTTATAGAAAGCTTCATCCATCAAGGACTTCAGCAACTAAATGAACAACCCATTATAAAGTCAAAGCATCTCTCACAATTCATTCACCTGGGTAAAGCGGTCCACTCTTGAAAACTTTTTGTTTTTATTTTTTTTTAAAGGAATTTTCCTGTTTGTTTTCTAGATTTGTAATTCAATATTTTCTACCCTGGAAGACACTGTGAATACCTGGAGATCTACTATTAATATAACAGCACAAGAATCAAGAACCTCATTCACTGAAGGTGGGGGTATGTCATTTTTATTCAGACTATTTAAAACACTGATTTTTGTTTTTCCTCTGTCTCATTTTTAAAGATTCAGCACTTCTCTCCTTCAGTTAATGGAAGAGAAATCTTCTAGTACCCATCTGACGCTCCTTCCCCTCGCCAAATCCACAGAGCAGCCAAGGGAGGAAAAGGGAAAAAAAAATCAAACTAATAGTTTCATTGCTGATCATTTTAGCAGAAATGCTGAGCTAATATGCTTAATAATCATAGCTGGATGTAGGGGTATAATATGCTACAGTGAAGTGAGGGAGACAATCTCTTTCCCCCCAAAGTTTATACAAAGTAAACTCTATTCCTGGCCAAGAGGGAGACGAGATACAACCCCCGCTTCTCCTTTTCCCTAGTGCCAAAAGCTTCAATTGCCACCTGAATTTAAAAAAAAAAAAAAAAATCCAAGACACACAATCGCCCCTCTACCTTCCTGGATTTCAAAAATCCGTCTCTCAAAACCTCCAGCCTCCCCTTGAATAACTCCTGTAACAGACATGGTCAATACGAAATCTGCACCACACAGAGCACAAAGTGGGGGCAGTGTAAAGTGAAATTTAATCAAAAAGGGAATAATATTAAGACAAGGGTAATTTTTAATGAACTAACATTCAAGTCTTTTAGAGATGTTTAAAGAATTCTATTACATTCTTTTTATCATACCAACTTGCAAACAAACTGGTTGTTCTCATCTACATTTACAGGGCTGAAAATTAAATTTAGGGAAAAACTTTCACGATGTGTGTGCATGTATGCTCATTTCATTGTGTATTATAATGTTTGAATGGCACATGTGCACACACATTGTTTTCCCTTACCATCTTTCCTATAGTGCTACTGACTCAGAAACACACATACCAGAAGTCTTTAAGAGTTATCAACCAAAATTCCCATGTCCTGATATGATCATTTAAGAAAACAGTGTTTAATTGGGTGACAATGATTCTAATTTGTGCAAAATCCTTTGAAAGAAATTCCAAATTCCTTTGTTACACTTGCTGTATATCTGGTTTAGATACACAGACTGTCAAGGACTACACGTGTTTTCCTACATGCATTGTTTCATTTTAAAATGAACACTTATTTCTCCCTCCTCCCCTCCCCCAAACACACACAATGTTTAATTAGTGTACATGAATTCATCTAGTTTCACTTTCACCCTTATGATCTGTTATATTTAGTTAAAAGGTAACACAATGGAACAAAAAAAGCCTCATTTTGCTTCCCCATCAAAATTGTGCTATGATTAAACCAATATTTTTGAGGGAGAATACCTATACACATGGAAAAAGTGGATGGTGTTAGTATAAGCTAATACAATAACCATTTTATCCTTGTTTCAGATTACCACCATTTAGGAGTCATCCCTAATATTAAGATCATATGAATCTTTTGCAGTTCTTGCAGTTTGTCAGCTCTTTCATTTCAGTAAACAAACAAACCCAATGTCTATGGAAACTGAGCTCTCATTTTAGTTTTAGAAGGAAAAAAAACGTACTAGCGTACTTACTGGAATCAGGCATAATGCGGAGGTCACCTTCTTTATAGTCATCTAAGAGCTGATACATGTACAAGACAGGATCCTTCTCATAAGTAATATAAAACCACGTGTTCATTATAGGAGCTCGAGCCAAGACCATCCCCCTCCACTCATCTTTTGAGCCATCCTCTGTTTCAAACATATGTTCCACAGCTTTGCCAATCATTGTGTCTGCCAGGTGGGCATCACTGATTCGAGAAGAAGCTGAAATACGTACACAATATTGCATAAAATTCAGGACCTCTTGGAAGCCTGCATACTACATCTTCCATAAAAATCATAAAAAGGGCTTCATTCAAATTGTTTTCTTTACAAAATAGACAATTAAATGATTTAACTGGTAGATATTTTTATTCTCTGGGTATATCCAGATTACAAAGATGTGGAATTCTAGCTATGATTATTAACTAAGGGCTTGTCGACATTGTCAATTATTCTAGAATAGCTATTCCCGGTTAAATTCCATGTGTGGATACACTTATTCTGGAACAAGAGCATTCACACATGGAGCTAATCAGGAAATTAATCCACTTTAAACTCACACCCTACTGTATTCCAGATTAATTTTTATGTGTAGACAAGCCCTAACTCACTGCACTCACACTACAGAAAAGTATAATTAGAAACACTAAGGAAAACCGATTGTGGGTTACAGAGCAGATGCCACAACATCTTTGTTTCTATTAAAAATAAACTTTTAGCAAAAGGGGTGAGGACTGATCATAAAATAGCCTTAAGAGTTTTCTACTGTCACTGAATTTTTTTCTTCTTGAAGCACTGCTAACTCCTTGCAGCCAATAAAAAAAACTGATCTAGTTTGAGAGTCAGTGACAATTTGCATGAATTCTGAACTTTAATAAATGTTTCAGACATCCTACATGTTTTAAAAATTCAGACTGAGCTATTGAAAACAAAACACATTAATTCAATTATTTCATTTTTAAAGAAATTTCACTTTATTTTTATTACTTCTCAGGAAAGGCATATGAGAAACACTTAATACAGGACCATAGAATATGGAGTACAGCAAAGAAAATCCTCATGAAATTGAACTGTAAAATGTGAACTCTCACTCAGCATCAACAAATTAGCATTTAGCAGAAATATCAGTCTAAGCACTACATAAGCTTTTGAGAGAGCAATCTTGGCTGTGAATAAGGTTGATCAATATTATATCATATATAAACATGCCGATTAGATGACTGACAATTTACAGTACTGAACTTCTATAGCACTCCATGTAATATAAAGATAAGTTATTTAATTTGTGAGAGTAAAATTTCCTCCTCACTCCAAAATAGGGAGAACATTTACTAATAAAAGTCCACAGACTTGACAAAATGCAATGCAGCAGCTCCATCCAGCATCCTGTCCAGAGCATGCAATATCATATGCACATGCGTCAAAAAGCACTTACCAACTCTGTCTGGAAGGACTTCAAGCGCTGACACTCTTTCATCTTTGTGCAGTTCTAGTCCATAGACACAATCAAATCCATCATACTTAATAAGGTAGAGAGAAGGGTTTACAGGAACCTGATCAAGAACTGTCCCCTTCCATTGTGTTACAGGTCCACTCCCTTCTTTCCATCCATGCTGTATTCTGCACCCTACAATATTTCTTCGGGGCTGAGAAATGGGTTTGCTAGGTCCCACGTTGTTTCGATGCTTTCTGTATATAGATACAAACAGGATTAAGCTAGTGTGCAGAAAAATGTCTTTTATTCTATTTATAACCCAATGTAGTTCAATGTTTTATTTTAATACAAGTATTCCTTATTTTTTTTATTTAATACTTGTATGATTATTTAACAATGTTAGACACGTTATAATGTAGCTTGTATTATAGTGCACCTCTTTCTGAATAGGCCAAATTACTGTACTAATTGCTTTAAATTATCTAGGAAACACACTACTACAATGCTGAAAAGAAAAACTATGGTCCTGTGATCAGTTGCTATGCTGCCAAATAATCTGAAACTAAACAAGCTGGTCAAATTTTTGCCCAACAGATTTTCAGCAAAAATGCAGTTTTATCAAAATAAAAGTGTTTTGTAAGAACATATCCATTTTAACAAAATTGACAGAAAAAGATCCAAAAGTTGCATTTCAATAGTGTTGTCTGAAATCATTTAGTTTCTACTTTAACATTAAAATATTATATTCTGTATTACACGTCTGGGATGGTTTAGGTATAAACTTGGTCCTCCTCAACATGGGAAGCAGATTAGGGTGACCTTTCTAGGTCCCTGCCAGCCCTACATTTCCATGATCCTACATATAAAATATAATATAAAAAAGTTCAAACATTTCTTGAATCAAAACGCTGCTGAACTGAAACTTTTCTGAACTTTCAATTTGTGGGAAATTTTGAACTTTCAGATTTTTGCTCAGATTTGGAATGAAATTTTTTGAAATGTCAGAATTTCTTGTCAATTTAACTTCCTGAAAGCACAACTCACCTGTTTTAAAAGCTCAATTCAGTCATCAAAGGAAAGTTAATTAGAGCCATGCCTATATCTCCTATTAACAAGGCATCAATATTTGTCAGATGCTTAACTAATCAGAGGCCAATATGAAGGATGCCTCTCACACCCACAAGCAGGATAAGAAGCAGCCATGAGCATTTGTTGGTCAACAGCTGTTTCTGTAGTAGTGTGTTTATGTATTTTCTCTGTTCTCCATGCCTATGCTGGAGTTCAAGTAACTTCTCAAACTATCAGTAAGTGCAGCATCACTTGAGAAGTGCTCATCAAATATGGGTGTAGCATGCCAACAAGAAAAGCACTCTTGTGATGTTCCTTTTCAGTACAACGCCACTAGGGTCAGATGCAAAGAAGGAGCAGTATGGAAGATTCTCCTTAGAGTGATCAGTGAGGACTAGCAATCTACTTCTGCTCCTTTCTCTGTCTCTCTCTTCAGTGGTTTATTCTTTCTTTATGGAACCTGCCACCAAAAACAAATAATTGCCAGCACAAACCACTTGACACTGGTTAATATCGCCAAGTCTTCCTCACGTTATGGTTGTGAGAGATCTTACTTTTGCTATCTGACAAAGTACCAAACTGTAACTAGCAGTATTTAACAGTTAAAAGTCTTATTTTTATAATTCATTAAAACAAGTTAAGTGACCATTTATAGCATCTATGTAGGAACTATATGGTTACCAATATATTGTAGCAATTCTAAAGAGATAGAAATATAAGTATTAAATTATTTCATATATTTATTTTAGCTTGCAATAATCTGTGCCATTAATATACTATTCACATAGCTATCGCATTAAGATAAATTGTTTTTTCTTATGATAAACTTGAGATAATTTTAGTACAGTTTTAGAATAAATACTGTTTGCTGCAACCTTGCCAACTTCATTTAACTTGGAATAAATATTTACACAGCATTAATTATTAGAAACGGAATGTCACAAAAAGCAACCTATATCATTCCCAGAAAAAAGTTGGCAACAGTGTAAAGTATTCTCAGCAGTAGTGAGCAGCCTCTCAGAAAGGAAGGTTACTTACCTTACAGTAACTGACGCTCAAGCTGCATAGTCCCTAATGGTATTTTTGCCCCAGAGACCAGAAGATTTTTCAGTAGCAAGGTCCATTGATCCAGGCCTGCACCCTACACCACCTTGTGCTCTGAATCAAGGGCATTAAGGGGTGGCACAGTCTGACCACCTCTCCAGTTCCTAACTCTACCCTGAATCAAGAGAGGATGTGAGAAGAGTGGAAGGAGGGTGGGTTGTGCAGTACCCATAGGGACCACACATCTCAGAGAACTCCAGTTACTGTTAAGATAAGTAACCTTACTTTCTTCTTTGAGTGCTGTTCCCTATGGGTATTCACTGCAGTGGATTCCCAAGCAGGACTCACTGGAGGAGGAGGGTGCAAGCAAATATGCTGTGCCATAGATCACAGGACAAAAAGTAGGCATCAGATGGTGAAGCTTGAACAAGGGCTTGATGTCCAATAAAAATGTGACTCGAGCCCCAGGGTGCCAGTCTAAATATTTATGAGACGAGTTCTTTGCAGGGAAGGCACTGAGGTAGCTTGTGCTCTGGATGGGTGAGCCCTGACACTCTGTAGTGAAGGGGCGTTCATAATCCCATAGCCAAGGAGGATGCAGTCCAAAGTCCATTTACAGAGTTTTTGCAAAGAGACTGCTTCTCCTTTCATTCTCTCGGTGATGGAAACCAATAGCCTCAGCAACTTCCTAAAGGACTTTGTCCTTTACAAATAGATGAGACTCTGCACACATACCTGTTACTGTGGGATTTGTAGAATAAAATAGGCAATTTTGATTCAAGTGAAATTCAGAGGGAACCTTTGGATGAACCTCAGATGGAATCTGAAGGGGACTGTCTCTGTGAAACACTGTATAGGGAAGGGTCCACCATGTCTGAATGCTTGAATGGTGGGCTGAGAGAACCAGGTTCAGGTTCTAGAGAGATGTAGGTTTTCATAAGAGTGTGTGTGTGTGCGCGTGTGTGTGTGCGTGCATGTGTGTGTGAGAGAGAGAGAGAGAGATTCTGATAATACCTTTTAAGAATCTCACAGTTGTAGGATGCGTGAAAACCGAGCAGCTCACCACCAGAGGATGGAAGAAGTTAATACCTGCTAAATATACTCACAAGGAATGAATAGATAGACCAAATGTCTTTAAGGACATATCTTTTACAGACTAAACAAACTCAATTTTTAAAATCTTTCCTCAGAGGTCACGTTTTCTAGACCTTTAATCATTTTTGTTGCTCTTCTCTGGACTTTCTCCAATTTGTCCACATCTTTTCTGAAATGTGGCACCCAGAACTGGACACAATACTCCAGTTGAGGCCTGATCAGCACGGAGTATAGAGGAAAAATTACTTCCCGTGTCTTGCTTATAACATTCCTGCTAATACATCCCAGAATGATGTTTACATTTTTTGCAACGGTGTTACACTGCTAACACATATTTAGCCTGTGATCCACAATGACCTCCAAATCTCTTTCTGCAGTACTCCTTCGTAGGCAGTCATTTCCTATTTTGTATGTATGCAACTGATTGTTCCTTCCTAAGCTGAGTACTTAGCATTTGTCCTTATTGAATTTCATCCTATTTACTTTAGGCCATTTGTCCAGAACATTTTAAATTTTAATCCTACCCTCCAAAGTACCTGCAACCCCTCTCAGCTTGGTATCGTCCGTAAACTTTGTACGTGTACTCTCTATACCATTGTCTAATCACTGATGACTGTAGAGGGTTTCCTGCTGTTAAGGATGGTTTGGACCTCTTCTGAGCACGATCTCTCTAATCTCTTTGTCTATTCAAAAACCATGCTGCCAGATGGAGGGACCCTGGCTTGCAATGGTGGTTGTTCTGGCCTCTGTTCTGAGACCGTCGATTCAGGAATGGTTGTAAGCATATGCATGGGTAAGAGGTACAGGGGGTCAGTCCAATATTTCAGCGTGCTCTTTGCTTTTGGTATGGTCAGTGCAGATACATGCTCCCGTGAGCTTCAGACACACCCCTACATGGGTGTTGAGTCTGACTAGATGGGAGAGGAGGGGAGAAGCAGTCGTTTTCGTCAAGAACTTACAAGACTATTCATCCTGCTTCTTATGGGGACATTTACACATACCATCCTCATGTCTCTGTTTAGAGAGGTCCTCAGATTTGATCAAGGATCCTGAGCTAGGGAATGCCAGTGCCGGAGGGTCACTACTTGGTAGCTCCAGTCAATGTGCCGGGGAGCTCAACATCCAGGATCAGATTGGGGCCCCATGGAGAGCTCAATTAAATATCTGCAAAGCTAGAATTCACAAGACTGTCTAGTTCATGGGGGAAAGAATGGCAGTTCTCACACTTAGAAGGAATGTGTAATTCCCTGAGATAGTACAGGCATCTCTTGTGAGGATCACTAACCAGGAAGACCCAGAAGGTAAACAATTCATGCAACCCCTTACACACTCAGCTCAGAACATGAGGTGGTGTAGAGTGCAGGCATGGACTGCTACTGAAAAATCTTCCTGTCTGAGGTGCATGGAGCACATGCTCATCCCAGTGAATATCAATAGGGACCTGCACTCAGAACAAATAATGCTTGGCAGAGATCCAAGAAATGACAGATAGCAGTGAGATCTGGAAAAACTGTTTATAAAATGCTTCCATCATTCTATAAGGTTGCTGAAGTAGGAAATGTACTGCTCCATCAGATACAATTATAACTATACATTCACTGGGAACTGCAATTCCTCTACAGTTTCTCTCACTCCAGCCTTGCATTCTCCACGACGAACTTCTTGGTGGGCAGTTTAACAGTATTTTCTTCATTTTCAGATTTCACTTCTGTCACAATTGTATGCAGTCTTTAGCAGTATTTTCTAGAAAGGCTTTGAATGGCCACCTTGGCATCACAGATTATAACACATACATAACTTAAACCTTTTCCCAATTAAATACAGCAGAAACATGAAGTTCAGTATTTCATTTTTATAAGCAACTTTTCAAAACATGCATGTTTAAGAGATATAACAGGTCTTTGCTAATTTCTCTTGTTAAATTTGCTTACTAAATATATCCACTACAATGTCAGCAATATTTCATTAGGAAGGTATCAGTGATGTGAAATTTGTTCCTATACAATGAAAATAATCTGATTTTGTAAGCAATAAGTTTACTTCAACAGAGTCCCACGCTAAGTCATCTTTTGATTAACTGTCTGGTGAATAAGCTTAATTCTTTCTGAATGCTAACTGAAAAAAATCTATTAGGACAAGTGTTCAAAGAGACACTGCCAAGTTTAAATCATTTTAAACAAGTTTTCGAACATGTTATCAATATCTTAGAATTAAATTTGAATTTTTAAAAATATCTCCCCCGCATCATTTATGCTGTTTATGCTTTGCATTTCACTCATTTTAGACATAGTGAACCACTCTGTTTCAGTTTTGTTTATAGTCCATTTCACTTTCTGGTCATAATGCATATAATGCTTCAATATTGGGACTGCAAATAATTCAGGGGGATATTTAAATAAAAACCGCTCGCTATTTTCAGTGAAATAAAGTTCCACAATCATTGTAATTTAAATTTTGGGCCTGAACTATCTTTAAAATAACCAACAAGCTTCTAGCGCATAGCTACTTTTAAACATACCACTGCCTAAAGAAAGCATCATGAACGCAAACTTACAAAGTAAAAGTGAACCAGTATCTCTTCCAAAAGATACTGAATTTAAGAATAACTATTTCCAAAGTGTTTTACACTCAAAGAGACGTCAAATAGTTTTTTATTATACTGAGATTTACAATTTCAAATTAACGTCATACATCAGGAAAATATTCAAGTCAATGAACAGATGTAATAACTTAATTCTAGTTTAGCGCTACTTTAAAAAAAAAAAAAAAGTTTTACAGTGCAATTAAAGTTGTTTGGGTGCCCTAACTGTGCTTTTCCAAACCTTAACATATTTGGATTTTTAAAATTTAATCTTAACTCTCATTAGTATTGCTGAGAGTAGGCTGTCCTCTTACTTAGAGATCCTCCTTGAAATATGACAGAGCCGGTACTTTGAATTATCAAAGTGAAAGGTGAGAAGCACCACTATGATTGCTCTACTGCAACTGCTATACTTGCATTTCCTGTCTGCAGTTGTACTATAATGATGCAGAGGCACCTGTTGCAAGACACAATAATGATGTAAATACCTATGCCCTGTGTTACAACACTTGTTGCAATGCCTAATGCTGTAATGTAGCAAGCTGTCAGGCAGTCAAGTCCCAAACAATTAAGGGCTTTGTAGAGGGCACTAGAATAGTATAACCTGATAGGTGACCAAAAAAAAAGGTAACTGGGGTGGTTTGCCCTGGAGATGAAAGGTAAAGTCCTAGCTAGGCACAGATAAAGTGCACTTTTGGCTACTGCTGCTACTTGATCACCTCACCATAGCCTAATACCAAATAAGATTCCTAGATTTTGCAGCTTGCTAATAAAAGTCAGAAAGAGGCCCCTCAGTCTAGGGATTTGTCCACAAACCTTGTTAATGCCTTCTTGTTTCCCCCAGCTAATCATCTCCATCTTGTAAGGCTTAAGCAGCCATTAACTGACATCATCCAAACCCTAGTCTTGGTTAGGCACCAGAAAAGTAAAAGGGTAAGTTATTGACCTATAGTAACTGGATTTCTTAGAGATGTGGTATTTACATGTGTTCCATTTTGAGTGCATATGCCCGATGTGCTGGAGAACAGAATGCTTTAGTCAGCAGTATCTGCTGATTGCACCTGCTCCCTTGATTACCTTAAGCCCTTCCCCCTCAAGTAGTGTTGCCAGTTTGGGTTGGACATATTCCTGGAGGTTTCATTATATGACATAATCTTTAATTACAGATTAGTCTTTAATTCCTGGAGACTCCAGAGCAATCCTGGAGGGTTGGCAACCCTATCCTCAATGCTATAAGGGTGGGTGGAGTGACCAACCGATTCTCAGTTCCTGCACCACTATGAAGAACAGACTATTAGACTTGTCAGTATCATGGAGAGGAGGGTGGGTTGTGAACACATGGAAATATCACTGTGAGTTTACTTAAGACTGCAGTGCAACCCTCCCAAACTGGGCATCTGAACTAAGGAGTAATGGCTAGTGAAAGTATTACTCCAAGCAGCAGCCATACAGAAAATCAGCTATGGGTATTTCCTTGAGATGCTGCAGAAGTGACCTGTGGTCTGGTAGAATATAACCTAACATGACCTGGAAGTTCTAAATTGGCCACCTCGTAACATACCTTTATGAAGTGTGGCACCCATTCAGATATTCTCCGAGTTGAGGGTGCCTGACCCTTGGATTTCTCGGCAATAGATATAAATAGCATAGGGGGCTGCCTGAATGGTTTTGTTCTAGTCAATTAAAATGACTCAGATATTAAGTCTTATATATAGTAGATAATATAACATATTTTATATGTTAACCAAATTCCCTTTAATGCTGTGCAACTATAAATTTAGTGCCCTCTTCCTATTAAAATTTCTCTGACCTTCAGTTGAACCTTAGTGGATAAAGGAAATATATATTCAATAATGGAATGTGTAATCTTTTCCCCTGTTTTTTTCCCTTACCTTGCTAACATAGCCCATATGTCCAGGAAGGAACCCTTGGAAACTAATAAGGATCTCTATTATTATAGAAGTGTGTTATAATAAACCAGCCTGATTAATTGATATGAGGTTCTTATAATCCAATTATGTTCTGTGATAAGACGTATTTGTTATCACAGATATTTTCTGTGATTTATCAAATGACCCACTGAAAGACGTTTTTAACTCATTAGGCTTGTTTCAACAGGTATTCTTAAAAAATGATTGCAATAGAAATCCCTTTAGTTTATCAATCATGTAAACTGCGATATCAAAAGAAATTCCGTAAGTAATTAGGTAAATTGAAATATTAAAAACAAAACACATGGTTTTGGGGAAAGTAACTTTTCACTCCCTGCAAAGAAATTTCTTTGTTTCACATCTTATAAAGGAAAGTTTTGGGTGTTAGTTTGGGAGTGAATAAACTGCCATCATTCTGCCAGTTACAATGAGAAATGTAGTCTTCATAGACAAATGAAGTAATGAGCATTAGTCTAATGGCTCCAGTGGAGGTTCCATCAGGTTAGTAAGCCTCACATTATGATTCCAAGATGGAGGGGGCTGTCTTATTGAAGGAAAAACTCTAAAAATACCTTTCACAAACTTTAACAAGTATGAGAAAAAAACTGGATGGTCTTGAATTGGGGGAAGATATGCGGAGACAGCGAACACATAATGAGCTTAACAACAAACCAGAGGTTTATAAGGATAATAGATATTGAATGATATGAGAGATTGATGTCTCTTATGGAGAAACATTATGCTGGTACGCCCAGGATGAAAAATGATCCAAGTTTGCAGTATAATTTGTCCTTGTGGATTGCCTTCTGCTTTGAATCCATATGTTTCATATATCACCAGAACAAGTCTTCTCCAAGTCTGTTAGCCAGACAGTTTCCATGCCATGAGGTGTAGTGACAACAAATCTGGATAATTACTCATAACAGGGAAAACATTTAAGTCTAGTAGAAGTGGTAAGTGATATTGCCAATACCGAGAATTTCTGATTTCTGTGAAACAGTCATGCGTGGACCAATCTAGAGCTATTAGGATGATTAAGGCCTTCTCCTGTTTGAATTCCTTAACACATATGGGATCAGAGGAATTGGGAGATAAGTGTATAATAGACCGTGAGTCCAAGGGATTATGAAGTTATCTCTTTGAGAACCCAGACTCTCGTCCCTCCCTGGAATAAAACGCTTTGCATTTCTTGTTCTGTTCAGTGGCAAACAGATCTGACTGAAAATGGACTTGTTGACTGATTTTTTTATGAACCATTCATGATTCTGAGAAAAATGCCTACCTGGATGCTCTACCTGCCAGCATGTTGTATAGGTCTGTGAGATGCACTGCAGTTAGTGTTATGTTGTGCCAGATACACCAGTTCCATAGAAGGACTGCTTCCCTGCACAAGAGCATTGGTTTGGTTCCTCACTGTTTACATAAAACATCACGGTGGTATTGTCAATTCTTACCTGTACACTCATCTTTGATATGAGGTAGAAAGGCCATGTATCAAGCTTTACTGCTCTGAGCTAAAGGGTATTGATATGAAGGCATGCCTCTCTGACACCACTGATCCTGTACTGTAAATGTTGTTGAGATGGGTTCCCCAACCCAACAAGGAAGAATCAGTCACTAGTGACTCGTGTAAGGTGCTGGGAAGAACGATGTGGATCTTTCCATGAGCTGAGGGAGTTCACAACTCCTTAAGAGATGCTTACCCCATATCTATTTTGTCAACAGCACGGAAATGGACAATCCAAAAACAGTCTTGACCACAATGAAAATGCAGTCTGGTCAATAGGGTCACAAGCGTACATGAAGCCATGGGACCTAAAAGCTGGAAACATATCCTTCTTGTAGTACACGGATTTTTATGAAGTTGATTGATCAACTCTATAATGTTCTTGAATCTGGCTGTGACAGGTATTCCATGGAGGTTTGAGCATTGAGTAGAAGCCCAATAAATTCTATCTTCTGTGTTGGGATTAAATGAGACTTTTTCACATTCATTCTCTGTCCCAGTTTGGAGAGCAGATGTACGAGGAAATCTGGTCTTTTGTGTGCTTTTACCCTACACTATATAGATTTCACAGGGAAGACCAGTGTTTCCCAAATTGGGGGTCCTGACCCAAAAGAGAGTTGCAGGGGGTCATGGTAGTGCCACCCTTACATTTGCACTACCTTCATAGCTGGGTGACCGGAGAGTGGTGGCTGCTGACTGAGGGCCCAGCTCTGCAGGCAGCAGCGCAGAAGTAAGGGTGACAATACCATACCATGCCATCCTTACTTCTGTGCTGCTGATGGTGGCAGCTCTGCCTTCAAGGCTGGGCTCCCCGCCAGCAGCTGCCACTCTCCAGCTGCCCAACTCTGAAGGCAGCGCTGTCACCAGCAGCAGTGCAGAAGTAAGGGTAGCAGTACTGCAACCCCCCTTACAACTCATTTTGGGGTCAGGACCCCTACAATTACAACACTGTGAAATTTCAGATTTAAATAGCTGAATCGTGAAATTTACAATTTGTAAGATCCTATGACTGTGAAATTGACCAAAATGGACCCTGAATTTGGTAGGGCCCTACCAATAATATGTTCTTTTTCTTGAACAGTCTGAGCTGGTAGCTGGTAGCTCTACAAAGCTTTGGCAGACCATTCAGCAGACTAATTCTTGAAATGACTTATAATCATCTAATGAAGATGCCTGACGAACAGTCAGCCTCATTCTGTGAAGACGACAGAATATTCTCTGGGAATGTTTCAGAAACTTGTTGCTGAAATATGTACTCATACAGAAACTGATGAAGAAGAGAGTCCGGTTCAACAATACTTGCAGATTGCTGTGGTTGCTTTTGCATGACAGGCAGATCTAGGCGTGAATGAGATTTAACCCTGGAAACTGAAGCTGAGGAATACTTTGATTTAGGATATGACCATGGCACCAGCGAGGCCAAGCAGTCTGTCCATATGGATAAAATGAGAGTGGCCAGGATGGAGGAGTACCAACTAGGGTCTTTGAACTAACATGCCTATATTTTCCCACGCCTGACCTGACTAGCAAACATATATGGGTCATAGAAAGGTACCACCTAAAAAGGTAAGAGAGTGAAACATCCCCACTATCAGAAGACGAATACCCATCCTCCTGTAAGGTGGGAGGCTGCCCCTGAGGTGCTCAGAGAATTACTCACTGAATGGCCTTATCAAAACTATCATCCTTAGAAAGCATACCAGCTGACAGAAACATCTAATAAGGGGGAGTCAGGCTGCAGGGAAACAGCCAAAACACTGTGTACTTTGTACATTCTGTTTACATATAAAAATCTAATGGAATCATGCCCAAGCTACTACTAATTTTTAGTTCTGTGATCCATTCCTCTATCTGTTTGAACATTGGATGGAACGCTGAGGAACACATTTGAATGTATTTAAGAAATTATTATTGATAACCAGCAACCTTGGATTGTCACATACTATTTTGTAGAAGAGTGTACACTGAAAAATAATGAACAGGTTTTTGCACTTAGAAAAAATGTTTAATAGTCATAAAATGCACCTGCACTCAGTTTTTGTCTTTGAAGTGTTCCATCAGAAAACTAGCCAGACCCAATCTATTTAGCTGTTAAAAACAATGAGATCAAACATGTCCAGACTATACCTTCTCCTCCCTCAGAATAGCTCTTTCCATCATCTACTCCCTCTTAAAATCACAAGGTGAACAACAAATTAATTCCCTTTTTTTGGGGGAGTGATGAGTGTGTGGAGGGTGATGAGATACCCCTAACAAAAAATAAAGCATCCTTATAAAAGTGTTGAATTATTCTCAATCACCGCATTTGAAAAAATACATATGGGAAATCTCCATGACAAAAATGTATTTGAAATGAAATTACTGAAACACAAGTAGTAATAAGAAATCTATTATATGTCTGAGGTTATTTTCCAGATGCAGTTATCATTAAAAATACTTGATGAGAATAGCTTTATACTGACCTAGTCACAATGCACCACTTAGGCAGTGAAGTTACTATAGTCTTTCCTTGCCACTTCCTCTCCCTAAAGTCTTCAAGCAATTTATACCATTTTATTCACATGATCTTGTTTCTCAAGTGATGGTGCTATTCAAACATAAGTAAGTTTAAAAAGCAAGCCTGTGAGCAAAAGCAATGTAGAAAACAAATGTATATCTGCCAGTGGATATATATTACCTGAACACAATCCCACACTGTTCGTAAAACAAAAAGTAAAGGCTGGAACAGCAGTAATAAGAACATATTTCTAACAACGTAATTCTGGGTAACAAACCCTACACTGGGAAGTACAAACAGTTGAAATTTATAAAAATAAGTTTTAGAAATCGCTTACTTGTGAGAAGTTCTCTTCTTCATCATGCTGGCAGACACTCCTGCATGCCCTGCAACAGAGAAAACAACACATAAATGATTGGGAAATGAACATATTCCGTTCATGCAGAGAGCTAAGAAAGGCTGCTGTTTTGAATGCCAAGATGTAGATGAAGTGCTGCAATTCTATGGGAGTTAAATATTGAACAAAACCCCCCCCAAAAATGTAAGTATTCTGAATAAAAATCCTAGAATTAATATACTTCTGGAGCTAAACTTGCATGAAATACACTTTTAATTTCTACTCAGATGTCAGATTAAAACAGATAGTGGTTGTGGTCAAGATCACCTGTATGTTCAAATTCCAAACACAACAACGGTGTGGGAGATTCCCACACTGAAGCCATTCTTTTAAGTGATAAATCTGAGGAACTGTCCCAGAATGAGGTGTCAAGAGAAGTAATTTTGGAACAAACTGATAAATTTATCAGTAATAAGCAACTAGGACCAGATGGTATTCATGTAAGTGTTCTGAAGGAACTCAAATATGAAATTGCAGAACTACCAGCCATGGTATGTAACCTATCACTTAAATCAGCTTCTGTATCAGATGACTGGAAGATAGCTAATGTGACACCAATTTTTAGAAGAGTCTCCAGAGGCGATCTGAGCAATTGCAGGCCGGTAAGCCTACTTTCAGTACCAGGCAAGTTGGCTGAAACTATCGTACAGAACAAAGTGATCAGATACCTAGATGAACATGATTAGATGGGGAAGAGTCAACACAGCTTCTGTAAAGAGAAAATCATGCCTCACCAATCTATTAGAATTCTTTGAGTGGGTCACCAAACATGTGGACAAGGGTGATCCAGTGGATATAGTGTACTTGGATTATCAGAAAACCTCTGACAAGTACTCTAAGCAGCCATGGGATAACAGGGAAGGTCCTCTAACAGATAAGTAACCGGTTAAAAAGACAGAAAATAAAAGTAGGAATTTCATGATATCATTTTTAAGAAATTGTAAGCAATTCAGAAGTGGTACAGACAGAATGCCCAATTTGCCACAGCCTCTATGGCTTAATACAATGTCGTAAAACTAGTATAAAAAACCTACACGTTTCCTTTGAGGGTGACTGCCACACATTTGTTCTCTACCTTTTTCATCGCCTTTCCTGAAAGATTCCAAACTATAAGCAATTCCAAAACAATTTAACATTTAACTTTCAAAACCAGTACAAGTGAAAGGCTGTAACCATCTGATTGATGGATCCATCATTTCCTAAGCTCTTTACTCCTGAGGAGAATTCTGCACCACTGTGCATGTGCAGAATTTATGTCCCCTGCAGATTTATTTGCTTCCCTGCAGAAAAATTACTTTCTGATGGGGAAGGCACAAAAGCAGTCATGCGGCCCTCCCCAGCAGTATGTTTTGGGTGCTCCAGGAAGCTGACAGATAGGTAAATCACTGTGGGGCAGGAGGCAGGACTGGGGAAGACTGGGCTGGTGGCTCCTACCCTGTGCTGGGCTGGGGAGGATGGGGCTTCCTCTTCCCCTGCATAGCATCTGGGGCTGGGTCAGACCCACCCCCATATTACTCCCCCGGGTGCAGGAAGCTCTGCAAACTCCCCTTCTCTCCACCCCCCGATTCCTGCACCCATCATTTCTCAGCTGCAGGGGGAGGAATCCCTGTGCAGGGAGCTGCTCCCACATTCGCCCGACCTCCGGGCATCCAGGCGCCTTCATACCCAGACCCTCCTGCCGAGCCTTACCCACCACACTCAAAACCTCCCCGAAGAGCCCCACTCCCCCTATTCCTGAACCATCCTGACAAGCCACCCGCACCTGGATCCCCACCCCACCTAGCCCCAACCAGTTGCACCTGGATCCCCACCCCACTGAGCCTCTTTCCCCCAGCATCTGGGCCTCAAACTGAACCCCCCACATCCAGACTCCCCTGCCGAGCTCTATCCCCAACACACCAACTCCCACCCCCTGCAGCATCCCATTCCTGTTGCATCCAGAACTCGCAACAAGTCCCGATGCATCAAGATCCCACGCCCAGATTCCTCCACTGAGCCACCCGCACCTAGACTGCCCCACTCAGAACCCTCTTAACCCACACCTGGATCCAGTCACATTAAGCCCCACCACACCTGAATCCTACCTTGCTGAGTGTGCCTGCCCACACAGAGGGGCAGGGCCCTAGGCTGTTTCTGGGGCAGGCCAGGTCCTTGCACTCTGTCAGGGTTGGGTGCAGCCTCACTACTGAGTCCATGTCCCAGGGAGGAGCTGCACAGTGATCTCCAACCTCTGTGCAGCCAGTGGCCTGTTCTCTCCAATTCCATGCTGGAGCCTCCACATTTATTTGACAAATAAAATTAGCAGAATTTTAAAATATTGTGCGCAGAATTTTTAATTTTCTGGGGTAGAATGCCCTCAAGAGTAGCTACTGGAGGAAGAATTCTCAGTATTTACAGCCATTCTCCATTTACAGCATTTGGTTTTATCCTTACATAAACAAGACCAGAACCACTATTAGCTTATTACTGTAATGTTATCAGTCTGTCTGAATCTTTTGTTGTTCAACTGAATTAGGGAAGTTACAGTTGCTAAACTACCTAATCTTAACTAGCAAAATATATCCTGAGTTCTGCTAGCATCTTGCAGACTTCCATAGTGTTGAACAAGTTTCAGAGTATCAGCCAACTATTTGGGAAGAAAAACACTTGAAACCACTCTGTTGACACATTGCCCTCCCCCACTATGAAAAGAGAAACACTTTTCATTACCACCACCATACATCTAAAGAATACACTAGCTGTGCTAAAAGATTAGATACTAATAATCCTTACAGATGTATATCAATGCAAAATACAAAAGTGTGCACACATGTAGGGGTAGAGGAAGGAAAGGAAGTGTTAAACACACATCCAAGTGATTTGCAACCGCATTTTTGAACCTTTAGAAAAAGTTGATAGAGGTTTACCAACTTCTTCCCCCAACCACCACAGGAACACATTTTTTTTGGTGAGATGGTAAGAACTAATCCATCAGTTATATGACAAACTATTATTTCCATTTTACCAAAAAAAAAGTGCTTAATGTATCTGGGATCTTAAAACATCAATTTCATAATTTTAAACTGACAGTAAAAATTAAGATGGATAATTGCCATATTCCCAGCTTGCTTGATGTATTTATGAATTCCTAGTGGAAGATGGTCCATATGCTTGAATGTGAACCAATGTACTATGGTCTTAGATTGAAAATTGATCTAAAAAGGTGTGAAGGGAACCTATTTTCTGTTATGGTTTTTTTTGTACTGCAGTAGCATGTGGGGGCTCAATCATGGACCATGTCCTGAAGCAGCTGGCATTGGCCACTGTCAGAAGACAGGATACTGGGGTAGATGGACATTTGGTCTGACCCAGTATGGCCATTCTTATGTTGGTAAGTAAGTGCTAACACTGAATCCCAGCAACGTAATCAAGGGCCAGATTTTCAGACAGACATGCAAATAGGCTGCCTTTGCACATGCAAGTGCTGCACAAATAGGGTAAGTGACTAATAAAATCAAGAGTAGATACAGCTGTTGAATTTCCCCCCTCACTGGAGTGATATTTAATGTTTAGAAGGTAATTTGTCCCTAAGCAGATGATAGCTCTACGAGCAAAACAATAATATTCAACAGTCCTCCAATTATGTCAAGCATTGGTCCTTCAATTTTGCCCAATTCACTTTGGCAAGCTCACACTAAGTGTGTGAATAATGATAATCTTCTCTTTGTAGTGCACATTCCAGGAAAAATTTATTTAAAATACTTTTAAATTGCTCTGGTGATATTTTGAGGCATATTTTATTTCTGTGTAAATCTTTTCTTTTTGCAAATTTGCCCTTTAAAAGTACTTATGAATAAAAAAATTGATGAAATAATTTAACATGATCTTAATCCTATTGCACTCATCATCACTTAAGGAAGACCCACAAATCTTGTACTGCCAGAGTGTCAAATAAATTGTGCAGAAGAAATAATTTCTATAAATATTAATCAAAAACTACTTCTCTAGCTACTTTTGGATTATTTTAGATATAAACCTATTTGTATAGGTTTGTATAACATATGATTTAATGAGCCTGATAAACGCTTATAATGCTTGAAGCATTTTACTGAAAAGCATCTTTAAAAATGGCACGACAGTCTTCTTGTTTCCCTGCAAAGTATCATTTTAAACATTACTGAAAATTGGTTGGCTTTTGGAGAGCAAGGGATTCGATAGTACCTGATGTCTGTGGGTAAAGGTTTTGATCAAGGCAGAGTTTTGCTAGAAGCTGATGCTGTTTTAGTTTTGTTTCTTTAGGCACCTTTGACAGAAGTGTGTTAGATAGGTTTTCTGTACATTTTACTAGAAATCAAACAAGTGTAGTGCAGTTTGATCCTGTACAAGCTTCCTCTCACCATTCCCAACTCTCAAATTAACACAATTCCTAATCCTCTCTTCAGCAGAGAGACTTTCAAATGCACTAAGTAGGGCAGCAGTTTTGTGGTGTGAACAATTTACATGTCAGTCACTGACGCTACTTTCGGTTTGAGATCTAAACAGAATTTAGAGGATGAACAGTGAGTGGCTAATTCATTAAAAGAAAAACACTTTGATAGAAATTTCAATATCAATATTTCACCAGACATTTAATAAGTGGAAAGATCAGTGTGTATGCTTTTTTGGTATAAGTAAAGTTTGATCTCAGGTAGTAATTGGTATTAAAGCAGCCAACATTAATGAATTTATCACAAGGGAGCTGTCAGATTTCACAACACATGAATGCTATTTCCATTAAATGTGAAAAGGTTTAGATTCACATCACTTGCTGCAGTTTCTGTACTACTTTGATAATTACCAAAAACAGCATATTACTGTTCCACTTGAGATACTGCTTTCAGGATAAGCTTCCTCCAGCTACCTACACAAGCTTTCAGAATTTACTTTGCAACTGGAAAGCCTAGGAAAAAAAATTCCAGCTATTTATTATATATTCAGTATAGTTTCACAAAATGAACATTCAGCAAAGTTAATAAAATCATACGGTGACAAGGGACACTCACCTCTCGTGAGTTCCTCCTGTCGGTTAGGCGTGATACTGCAATCTTTCCTGGTCCTGGCACCTCCCCTATAGGTTGGTACCTACCTGCTTGGTAGGTCTGCAGTGGCTCAGCCCTCCAGCCAAGTCACATAGTCAAAAAGCAAACCTCTCTCAGCGGTATCAAAAGTCCAACAAGCTACCTGCCCTCGCTAGGGTCTTCAGCCCCGTCTCTTGGTCTTTTAAATCCCACCTTTCACTTGGGCTTCTAAAAGAGCCTTTTCCCCTTCTCGGGGTGTAGGTCACTTTCCCAGTGGTGGGAACTCAGGCCTGCCCACTACTCCGAGTCCCAGCTCAGGGACCCTATAAACAGCAGCCATGAACCGCTGCTCTGTTTGCTGCAGTTATTCCCTGGGCTTTTCCCCCCCATGTGGTCCTGTTCCTTTCATTGGTTACCTTAGGGTTTCAGTTTTCATGTCTTCTTTCCCAAGTCTGGTAAACGCAGCCTGTTTAAAGCCTTTTGTCATTCCTTGCCCCTCTGGTCCCACCCAGGAACTGACCTGATCAAGCCCTGCAACTCCTTTTATCTGAGCCTGCTCTGACTGGTTGCTTCTATATAGCCTTTTTAGGCAGCCCTGGAAGATCAATTTTAACCGCTTTTTCCTGGGGTGGGGTGGGGTGGGAATGCAGTGCCTCCAGCAGGGGGCCTCAAAGGACCTGGTACACCCCATCACATATCTCCCCCCACACCCAATCCCAAAGAAGAGGCTTTAGGTTTGTGAGCCTATCTGAAGGTTAATGTCCCCTTCTATGCAGTCTTTGCCCTGCTTGCTCAGGGGCTCCTCGCCCAGGCCTGTCTATGTGGAGAGCTATTTGCAGTCTCTGCCCTGATTTCTCAGGATCTTCTTTCCTTGGTTGCTCTGCCTGGACAGCGTTTAACAGTCCTTTGTCCTGATTAGACAAGATTTCCCACCTCTGACCTCTTGACATGGAGAGCTTTTGCAGTCTCTTTGCCCTGCTTTGTCAGGGTCTTTTCTCCAAGGCTTCTCTGCCTGGAGAGCTATTAGTCTCTGCCCTGGTTTCTCTGCGTCTTTCTCCAAGTTCACCCAAGGGCAAGCCGTTCTTAAAATATCCCATCTGTCCACAATCATAACATCTTCTTGGCCAAGTCTCAGGCTTCCAGCTCACTGGATTCCTCTTATCTACCCAGTACCTGTTACTGTTTCTTTCCTGCAGGATCCATAACAGGTAATGCTGCAGTTTCTTTAGCCTGCTGTAGCTCCAACTGCACCACCTGCCACTCTCTAAGAGCCTCACTGAACTGCTGAAGCAATATCCAGATCGGCTTCACAGACCCAGTCCTCCCCAGAAAAGGGTTGGATCATATTAAAGAAGTTCTGTATTAAAATCACAAATGAGTTTGATTCCCCAGAGTTTCAATTCCAGGGTATTACTAATTAAGAGGTCTCTTGGTTTTTGGTGCTGTTTCTCTCCCTCTATGTGTGAAACTTGCAAGCTGCTAATTGCGTTAGTACATTCTAAGACAGAGTCTGTTCTCAAAGCAATTCACAGAGAGAGAGACTCAAAGCAATACTCTAACAACAGAAACAGCACCCAGAGACTCCCCACCCTTTTGTTGTATTAACAATTGTGATTAAAATAGAGATAGAGGATGTATGTGGATGGATGCTTGGTGTGGATAATAACTGAATGATCAGGGAGGTGCCAGCCTAAGAATCCAGTGTCCATCGGCTGAAGAAGGCGTCAAGTGGAAATAACCAGACGACCCCCCCGGAGGGCAGACTGGAATCCACCCAACAGCCTCAAGAATGGGAGAACCAAAGAACAAGATAACATCTTGGAGCCGTCAGGAATGTGCTATCTGCTGATTGATTCAGCAACAGCATGATGAAGCAATTCCCATAGACTGGCATAGGAAGAAATTCCTATAAAAATAGACTCTAAAAAGTGAGAACTTTGGGGTCTGATTCTGCAAACCAACTTCCAGGAGCATCAGATGAGCATCTGACAAGGCCCTGCTCCCTCCTCATGTCCAGGCCACCTGGCCAGTGGCTTGGCATGAGCAACTCTAAGGCTGGTAACTATGATAACAACCTTGCAGAACCTGTGTGTGTGGGTGTGTATGTGTGTGTGTTTGTATGAATGAATGTGTGAATAAATATGAGATTGAATGGAATGTTATAGCTATAACTAACTGCTTACTATGATTCTTTCTGTATTCACAATAAATGTGGTATTTTGCCTTTTTCCCTTTAATAAGATCCTGCTGGTTTTTATTTTATTGGTACAACAAAAGGATGTGTGAATTTTGGTGTCCAGGTCTGTCATGGCTATCTGGCTCCTTGTTGCCCTCCAGCTAGCACCTCCCCCTGTGTTTTCAGAAAAGCCATGCTACTGCTGGGCTAAAGTCTTTTCAATTCCTCCACTGTCTCCTTGTTTCAGGGGCTGGTCTGAAAAGACCCTACTTCTGGTACCAAGGAAAGATGGTGCTGCATTGGCAATATTAGGACTTCTGCTACAAGCTCCCTCCATTTTTATTGTGGTTGACCAAACAAGGAAAATTTGCTCGACATCCTCATTGCAGGAAACCTTGCATCCTGTTAGTTCACTGCAGAAATTTAAATGAATTACAGTTGTGTGCACAATTAAATAAGTAGAAGCTCTTTGGGGGGGAGAGAAAAGAAGAGGATGACCATGTCCTCCTTTCTTTATGGCATCCAGCTACCAGAAGGAGAAGATTAAGGAATTACCCATTTGCCAGAAGATTCAGCAAACAAGTCCTTGGAGATAACTGAAGGAGCAAGAGAAACTGTTACGGTGCAAAGGAGATCCGTAAGGGTACCTGAGGAGAAAAGCTTTGTGATCCAAGGAGTATTCCTTGGATTGAGTGCTTCCACTCTGGAGAACAGAGCACCAGGATAGGAAAAGTTGAAGTGAATTCTTTAGCATTCCCGCCTCTCTTTTTCCAATGACGCTATCATGTCAGGTGGCAGACTCTTGGGAGGTTCCGTGATCCATGTTGTAAAATGCCCTGTTAGGCACCATTTCCACCGGTGGCCGACAGGGAAGAGCATACATACACAATGCTGAAACAGGGAAAGCCCAGGGTGAAGGGGACAAATTGGGAAGATTATGGAGGCCGAAAAAGCGGTGTTGCAATTAGTTCACCTCTTCAGAGTTGTTTACTGAAGTCTTTTCTTCCATTCTGATATAGCAAAGGCAAGCTGAGACTGCAAAGCAGTCTGAGGCTACACTTATTAATACTCTACAAAGTGGAAAATAAAACGTTGATCCTAATGGGAGAAAGGGCAGAACCAAACAGAAAGACCTAAATTGTTGAAGTGACCATTGATTTTAAGTGCCCCAATTCTTAAATCTCTAAGGTGCCAGACTCTCAGAAGGAGGGTACTCAGTACTTTCTGAAAACTAGGTCCTTTAAGGCATGTCACTTTATATACCCAAAACATATTTGAAATAATAAGTGAATGCTTCTGTATCTGGACTGACTACCCCTTCCTGCCTGCCTGAGAAGAGAGTGACCTTTGTCTATACTGGTGGCAGTTAACCTTCAATGAAAGTTAACTGCCATTTCTTAAACTGCTGCTGACAACTATCATTGTGTCAAAAAACAGGCATTCTGCCATAGCCAACTGGGGGAAAAAAAACTAGATTTATTACCTGAGACAAAAATACTTTGATTTTGAAACAGTGATGTTACTTTTCTGGATGGCTAAGAGTCTTAGAGCTGCATGAACATATGATAGGTATGTAACTGCTGGGTTTAGCCATGCTCACATGCAGGTTGGCAGCAGCCCTTATGCAATGTTTTTTGCAATCCTAACACAACCCTAGAAAGTCTCCCAGGAACTTATCAGTTTAAAAATATTTCCAAATCTAGGAGAAATGAAGGACAAAAAGAAGAAGAGGAGGAATACATCAGCCTGACAGATATTCACTCACAGATGATCACTTTAAAGATAAGATAATGTCTGATTCTCCAGGAAAAATGTCAAACTTTCCAGGAAATAAGTATCTGTCAATCCTGTAGCTGCTGGGAAGTGACAAGCAGTAGAAATAAAAAGAAAATTAAAAAAAAAAAAAAAAGGGGGGGGGGGGATACCTCAGGAAGAGAGAAGAAATTATATAGAAAGAACTGCCTGTACAATCTGGCAACCACAAAGCTTGACAGACAATTCTCTGCTAAAACTGACAAAAGGACCATATGTGAGCACTAGTATACAATTGTTCTAATAAGTTAATATTGTAGGCTGGAAACTGATTTACAGTCTTATACGTCGTCTTTTAAACTGTCAGGGTCACAAGTCAGGTCACTTGTTTTTTAATCAAAATAGCTTCAGCCAGTAGATCATTACAGTTAATGCCAATTTTAACGACTATCCTCAATGTTCAATACTTGCCTAATTTATTAATGATGAACTCTCAGCATCAGACTAAGCAAGCGGGGTACATCTTCTCCCAATATATGTTTTCTGCATTAGTTTTAAGAAAATACACGACAACATGATAAATTTTAAGGTCAAAAGGATCACTATATAATCACCTAATCTTATCTTCTGCACAACACAGGCCACAGAACTTCATCCATTAATTTCTGCAGTGGAGGCAATTCTTACCTACCATGTAAACAGATATTACTAAACTTAACTTGCAGCTGAAACAGAGTGCCTCTCTTAGATATCCAACCATGATTTCAGGACTTCAAATGCAAAACCATGCTCTGAAGTGTCTCTAGCCTCTGTTTGCCAGAAGCTGGGAATGGGCAACAGGGGATGGATCACTTGATGTTTACCTGTTCTGTTCATTCCCTTTGGGGCACCTGGCACTGGCCACTGTCGGAAGACAGGATACTGGGCTAGATGGACCATTGGTCTGACCCAGTATGGCTGCTCTTATGTTCTTAAATGACAAATTTACCCTCTTTTCTTGGAAAGTTGTTCCAATGATTAATTGACCTCACTTTCATGTGAGTCTTATTTCCCATCCAACTATTTGATCTTATTATGCCTTGGTCTGCTAAATTAAAGGATTCCTTACAGGTCACATTCAACTCACGTTATTTAGGTTAAGGCACATTGTAAGGCATGTTTCCAGACTTCAGTTCATTTTTATAGCTTCTCTGAACCCACGCTAATTTTTTAACAACCTTTTCAAAGCGTGAACACCAGAACTTGACCACAGTAGCTGGTGTTCTTCTTCCCATATGAATAAAAAGGTGAGAGGATAAGATCTAGTTATAGGATCAGTTCAATTTAGTAACTATAGATAAATAAGTGTTATCCTTTGTTAAATAAATGTTTTGGATAAACTTTTTCCATATCTAGTCTTACGTATGTACACTTATGGCAGTTTTATTTACCTAATAAAAAATTAAAATACTGTTTTTGTGCATTTTAATTGAACTGAATTTTCTGCCAACTGTAACTTATTGCAAATCTTGAGTAAATAAATAGGATTGTAGTAAATAATAAATGCATCATTCACCATTTTCTAAACAATTATATATGAAACTAAAGAAATCAAAAGAAAATGTTACCATGTGACATTTCTAATGCTTTAAACTTATGAAGTACTCACTTTTTTAAAAAAAAGTTTTAAAAATGGCTTCTTTGTCCTATTCTGGAATAGCACAAAGCAGACAGAGCATACAGGTCAGCTAAACTGGGTTTACAGCTGCTTTGTTATGGCAGTGCATAACAAGACAGCTGAGTGCATACTCCGTTTCCCCCCATTTCTCCCATCTTCCAAAATACCTCTGCCTTTTACAACACACACTCAAACTTCCCTGTCCTTCCTGCAACCCCTCTTTTGTGCATGGTATATATCCCCCTTCTGTAATTTCCCCCTCCTTCTTGGCCTACCCATTGAGTAGATGTAGTGGTACAAAATAGCTTTTGAAAATATATTTATGATTTTTTTTTTCCTAATGGAAATTTTCATCTGTCAAAAAGAACGGCTTTCTTTGAAAATGGCCACCATCTCCAATTATTCTCAGTGAGACTGAAGCCACAAGTTACCCTCAGGAAGATGGTTGCTTTCCATGCTGTAAGCAGGCCAAGACACACAAAGAGACCCTTTCTCAAAGTGGCCACCAAGCGAGGGTAGTGGAAATTGTGGAATTCTCTTTTGAAGGAGAAACTTTACCTATTATTCTTGATAACAAACACTACCAATAATCCTAAAATAAGTTACTCAAATGTAGCATATGAACAATATTTTAGTGAATTTTCACTTTAGAGGAAGTTTGACAAGTGTTACTCTGTTAATGAGATCATTAGGGGCAACAAAATAATAATATTGGGTGTTACATTTCTTAAGGATTCATTTTTAAACTTCATTTTAAAACATAAAGAAACAGATTTACTTTTGGTTTTGTGCCAAGGGACAAGTACCAGGTTCTCTTTGAACTCCTGATAAACCTGTAGTGGGTCACGGAGTCTCACCCAACATAAGAATGGACTGGAGAAGTCCTTTTCTTAGATGAGGACCTAGAGGAGATTGCTCACATTTATCCTCGTAAGGGTGCTTATTCTTACCCTCTTTGTGTCCCTGTTTTCTGCTGGTCCCTAATTCTGCTTACAACAGTCTCAGAGCCAGAAACAACTGTGTACCAAAGGCAGATTCCTGGTGCCTCTGACTGATGTACCAGGGTCAGACTCTGGTCTCAAACAATCTACCAGGAAAGTATGAAGTCTGAACTCATGGGATTGAGGGGTTCAGCAAGGGAAAATCTGGAAGATACAACACTTGAGGGGATATGTGCTTCCCTGAGGCCATACAGATGGGTGTCATGACCTTCACTGATTGGGAAGGCCACAGTACTTAAAACCTGGGGCCCTGGGCATGAAAGGCACCAAATATAGGTAGATGGCTGGGGTTGGGAAGAACCCCCCTAAGTTTTCCAAAACTAACACTGAAACTAAGAAATAGGTAGAAAAGGAGAACTATTTAACAGCAATAAAACAAAAAACGCTAGCTAAAGCTGTAGACACTAGAGAAGTTTCATCTCAGACCACAGATGGTAGAAAGGAACCATGGAAGTGACTGGTCTGCACTGCCCCATATCCTCTCAGCTGGGAGCACAAGGAGACGGGTGCAGGTGCAGACCAATGGACACCACTAATGAAAAAGAAATCTTCTGGTCCCAGGCATGTGGAGTACATGCGCACTTCAAGTGGAATAGACACAGAAACCACCACTTGAAGAAACTTTGTTTATAATCATTTTGATTGAGGCCTATCCATAATCCTCTTAAATCTTCATTAATGCATTTTACCTCTTCTCTTGCACTTATACGACATGAATGGTTTAGACATAGGCTTTGTTTGATTCCTGCTGGTTGGCCAGCCAAGCCTTCCATAAATTTTTAGTCTTTACTCATAGACTGACATTTGAAAACTTTCACCCACTTGTCCCTCAGGTGTGAAGATTAATTTCTGAAAAAAAAAGGGGAGCAATTCTAAAATCTCAGCCAATGAACAAAATTTAATCAGATAATTATGAACTGAATTGATAAAACAATCACCAAACTATGATTTCTAGTTACCAGAAACATTTCCATACTGAATGACAGAAAAACATGCAAAACACTATTTTTTAAGTACCAATTTAAAAAAAGATTTTATAGTTTGCCATATCTGAAATTTACTTTATTATAGTTGAATACAGATTCTTAGCTCAGCTCTTTAAGAAACTGATTCATCTGTTTCTTCCTAACCCTCCCAAACTTTGTAGGTAGCTTTCCTGTACCTGTAAAGCAAAGTTAGAAAACTGCTTTTAATAGTAACCAAAAAGTTTATAATTGCAAAAGAAAAACTAAGTACAGTAGCATTACTATGAATTTGATCAGTAAAAATGCAAGTGAAGCAAAAGCACCTTTTCCAGAACTATTTTCCTCCAATGGTAGTTTTTACTGCTTGATGCTCATTGGACAATCATAACGCAAGTAAAGACTTGCTAATGTGAACCATATATGAAATAAGATGCACAATACCCCTCAAATCTCATTGAAAAGAATGCCTTCAACACCAGTTGCTCCTTTCAAAAGTTGTCACTAGCAATACAGAAGATTAAAAAATTATTGTTTTACTACTGGAACTGAATACTTAACACACACCACACTGGATGACAATTATATTTCACAGCCCAGAAGGAGTTAGTGTTGTACTGGTTGCTTCTATGGGTCTAATATTAAGGGATTAGGTTACTGAATATGACAGACTTGCAGCCTTTCATGGAGATTAAAGACTTTTTGTAATTTATTCAACAAATCTGAACGATGAGCTGGAAACACATATGGAAGCATCAATATGGCCTGTATGGTTAGTTTCATATCAATTGAGCTTTCCCAATTTTATATTAAATCACAGGAGCTTCCCATAAATCTACTACAGTACATGCACCGTACAGCGTACTTAAATACTCTTTTATCCCTCCCTTCAGCTCATTAGCTATGTTGTATGCTTTACAAAGTAAACATGTTTTCTCTCTGCTGGGAATGAAAGCTTAACGGAATGACTCTGCGGGGGGGGGGGGGGAAGGGGGGGAGGGAGGAGCACAAAACAAAAAAACCTCAACAAAACAGAACAGTTGTACCAAGCAAACTTTCTCTCTCAAAGATAAACTATTCTGCTTTTTTTAATAAAGGTTTATCGAACATATTAAAACAGAACTTCCAGCTTTTGGTTCAACAGTTTTCTAAAATGCCTGGATGTGAAGTTCTATGTCCCAAAGCCATTCTCCCCCCAACTCACAAGAAATGACTTAGGGCTTTGTATACTAGAAAGTTAGTTTAGATTATTATAGGTGGAAATTTAAAGTACAATAGCTATTTCTCTATGGCTCCATGTGTACACAAGCCCTTTCAGACATCCCCCCTTAGCACCCAGTGCAAGGGGAAAGCTGAATTAGTTAGCTTTTGTTCACAGAGGCCCCAGGCACTTAATTAGTTTAAACCTTGTTAGTTTACAATTGCACTGTCTTTATTTCTTCTTGCCCTCAAAGCATGGAGTAAGTGCTTGTCTTCAAGACAAAGCTGTACTGGCTTAATTATATGTGCAATTTTAAACAGCTTTAGTTAAATGGGTGCATAAGGCTGCATGAACACTTATTTTCATATAGTTTAAGTTAGTCAGGAGTTGATTTAAACTCAACTGAAATAAGACATTCAAACCAAGATAAGGATTGTCCACATAAAAAGTTGCACTGGTTTAACAAAAGATTTGTCCACAGGGGGAGTTATTCCTGACTAACTTCCTACATGGATGCTCTAGAAATGGATCACGTTAATTTAGCATAAGGCACTCTTATTATCGAAGAAGAGCACCCACATAGACTTAATCAGGAATAGCTTTAACTTCACACACTACCTTAATCTGAATTAATTTCCCTACCTAGATGACGCCTAAATCTCATGTAAACAAAGCCAAAAAGTCTTACTGATGCTCCTTTACAGATATTGGCTGATCAGCTTCTTCAGAATGCTGACATTTTATAGTAAGTTTTAAGTAGCACCTACTGAATATATCATGTTCCAGAGTTCTCTTTACTAGCACTGTGGGGGATCGCTGATGAACAGCTTATGTTCTGAAACTGACAGACACTAATCTTGTTGTGAAGCATTTTCCCCTTCCTTTCAAAATTTCATGTCTGTGTGCAATATGAAAGCTTCAGCAAAACTAAAATATAACAACAAGATATTTTTACATACAGGCCTCCGCTGGATTTCTGACAAGCTGCTGTCATACTACAACAAAATAAAGTCAACGAGGTTGACAGTAGCAGAACACACACAATTTTAATACCAAGATGGAAAAGAACTGAAAGTTACTAAAAACTTCACAAAAACATTACAGACACTTTTGTGTTTTAATATTTAATTCAGTATTCCACCACCCAGTTTTAAAAAAAAAGATTGCCTACCTGCATCAGCTCTGGATCGCTGACCTGGTGTCTTTCCGAATGGGGTCTTCATTCATCTGTGTTTAAGTGAGCAGCAAAGCTGCTGGACTAGGGTGAAAATCCAGTTCTTTCCAACTCTTAAAATTTCCTCTTAGCCTTCAAAATGATAAAATTACTACTTGTTAATCCACCATTCAAACGAGAATTTGCTTGTCCCAAGATTAGCTGAAGAAGTATTTTCAATTATATTTCTCTGCAAAACAAAAAGAGATTTTAGTTTAAGCAGTCAAATATGAAGCGTGGTCAAGATAAGCAATGTAAAAATTAAAAACTAAAATTATATTAGCAAATATGTTAATTTTCATGCTCAGGGAAATTATATTTTTTATTTTAATGTTTTAGCATTGTGTGTAGTAAAAACAATGGAATAACCTGGCACAAAACCAACTTGGACTGACAATATCTGGTAGGGTTTGTCCCTTAAGTTAATTTCTGTATAATATACAGTGCCATTCTATAGGCCAGTATTTAAAGATATGGATCAGAATTATCTGAAAGCAACACAGACTAAAATGATTAGGTATCAATAAACTAACAGTTTGTTTTCAGCCAGGGTAGTGCAGGGTGTTACTGTAATTTTTAATTCTTAAAATGTAGATGTTTGTATGAAAGTCTTTGCTTTAGAATAAGAAACTAAATATCACTGGATCTGCACAGCAGGAGGTAGTGGCAGTAACCAAATACTTCTGTTAGCTGATAAAACACCAGATTAACTTCTCAGTAGAGAAAACCAGCTCTACAGAGAACAGTGATTTGAGACTTTTAGAACATATTACTGAAAAAATCATTCAACTATGACAAAAGGGAGAAGAGCTCTGCAGTGTGTGAAATTAATAATCACAAATTTACAGAAATTTTGCAGAAAGGGTAGGTATTTGAATATAGTAATTTGTAAAGACAAGTGAAAAGAATTTAAACTTCTGAAATATTTAATCTCATTACATTTATCTACATCAGTTGCTACATGAGCTCTTCATAGAAACCTGCATGGATCACTCTTATCAAGCAGTTTTCTCCTGAGAGTTGGCAACATCTTTGCTAAAACAGTTCCTGCTAACCAAAGAGAAATCACAGTAACTGATCTGAAACAACTTAAAGCTTTTTTAACTTTATTCACTTTTTCACACCACAAACATCTGCTGTCCTGGCTTAATTAGTGTTTACCAGTAGCTTTGCAATTTCATGAGGTCATGGAAAATTGAGACAAGGAAGTTAAATCTAAAGAAAATAAAAAGCGTATTAAATTGGTTTGTTCAATGAAACCAGGGGTTAACATTTTAGAATACCTGACTTCTTGAACTGTGTGGGGAAACAAGCAAAAGAATCATCAAACTGGTGATAAGAAGTCAAAATCATTCATTTTATTTAAGAAATTTAGAGCCCTTTAGATCACTTGACATTCTTGGGACTCTATCATTTTCATCCTTCAGAGATCAAAATCCTACCCAGTATATTAAAACTAGTGAGAGTAAAACTATGTTGCAGTCTATTAAAAAATGTAGATACTCAAAATGTTTAAATTTTCCACTGACTCAGAAGAGTGCAAAGACATGTGGATCAACATTTTGCTGACAAAGGAAACTTTCTTTGTTTGGAAGAACATTTAGTAGAAAAATCTATCAAGATACAGTCTTATTTAGCTAGCTTGTTCTGCCGCTACTTGTGGATATGAGTCAAAAAATCAAGACTGGTAACAAAGTGAACAAAATCAAGATCTAGAATACTTCAGCGTAGCCATACAAATATAATAATTATCTCCAATGCCATTTTGACTTAAGTCTCTCTTGCACAGTTTATTTGTAATTTCTGCTCTAAGCTGGAGGCTGTTCCAAGTCCCTGCAGTGCAGCTCTGTACCTGCCTAGCACAAGTTATCCCTGCCATTCCTTCCTTAACACTCATATTGGATCAAAAAAAATCACTCCACTACTACTGTATTGGGTCTTCAAGACCCCAGTATGTCAACATTGGAAAAACACATGGGATGATTTAAAACTGATGTTATGATCAGTTACCTATAAATCTATGAACAAATCAAAACTTTTCTAGATTCAGAAGCACACTACACAGTACTTGTGTGGGGGTCTAACTGACCCCATGAACACACACACTTATTTAAAAAGCTACGCTATGCAGCTTTCAGCATTTAACTGACCCCACATTTAGACAATGGAAATAGCAATATAAAAAGGCACAAACACAGCAAAGTGGTAGTGAATAACCTACTACTTTGGACAAATGGAGCAAATAGGTGACATATGTTCTGAACATACTAAGTTTTTACACTTTACACATTCTTGATGCATTTTTCTGTCGTATTCTCTGAAGCAGATGTAACATCCTTCCTGTTTCTTAGGTTCTGGATCAGTACTCCGCACACTAGATGCTGCTTCCCTAGAAGCCTGAGGCAAGGTTGCAATGTTCCTTTTCTATTCCTGGTTTCACCATTTCTGTACCCAGGTCCCTGAGAAACATCCATCTCTTACTCAAAGATTATGCCATGTGCAGTTCAACAAAATCCAAATAATATATGCATTCAGACAGTCAACGTACATGTGCAATGTAATAGCCAGTCTTTGCCCCAGCAACAGAATCTGTCAAGTGTGGGCTGCCAGCAAATGCATCTGATAATTGTGACTTCCCCAGAAACTCTTCCTAGCAAGCACAGGCTTCCCAGAAAATCAATTTGACAGTGTTATCTTAAAAAAGACCCTCAATTTTCTGATATGAGGCAAATGTTACCTGGAGACTCGATTTTAGTGCATTTTTTTAAAAAATAAAAAACAGAAACTATGATCATAAAAACAATCATTATAACTGCTGCTTCAAAGGGATAGCTCAGTGGTTTGAGCATTGGCCTGCTAAACCCAGGGTTGAGTTCAATCCTTGAGGGGGCCATTTAGGGATCTGGGGCAAAAAAAATTGGGGATTGTGCCTGCTTTGAGCAGGGGGTTGGACTAGATGACCTCCTGAGGTCCCTTCCAACCCTGATATTCTATTATTCTAAAATAAAAATCTGATCCAGGAATACCTACATAATTAATATGAGGTCTAAGTGACCCCAATACCTTTTGAGTGACATTTTTCTGCTACACAAACCCCCCAACAGGCTATATTTAGATGCATATCAGGAGCTGCCAGAGCCTTTTCCTGCTGCTGGAGCCTTTCACAGCAACATGTAGTGCCTTTACCCCACACACTGTCCAAGTGTAGACAAAGGCTCACAGTAAGGCATTTTCACTAGACCTCAAATCATTTTTGTGGCTGTTTAATACACTCTCTCCAATATTTTCAAACATCCTTTAAAATATGTTGAATACTACATACAATTCTGGTGTCTAGGGGCAGTCTTATTAATGCCATATACTGAGGTCAAATCACCTCCCTACTCCTCATCACTCCTCTTCCATTTATACATCCAAGGATCGCATTACTTCAATTTTTCTATATCACACTGGGAGCTCATATTCAATTGGTTTGTCCACTATGAGCAGGAAGTCCTTTTCAGAGTTACTGTTTTTCAGAATGCATTGCATCTTTTATCTCAGCCTCAAACGAAGTCTGCAGTGACAACTAGCATTTGGCTTACATTATTCCTCCCTCTCATTCACTTTCCCTCTCCCAGAAAGCGTGACAAGATCTTGGCACAAAGCACTCCCTCTGCCTCTTGTACCTGGGAGTTAATATACAACATAGCTCCCAACATGGCTGGTTGTCCATGGTAAACAAGCAGCAGGGCTAAGGAGAGAGAAAGAAATGCTGTTTAATGAACTTCCGGCAGGCAGAGAGCTCGAGAGTTACCCTCCCTTGCATTGTAGGGAGCAGGCTAGGAGGAATAAAAGCCAGGTCGGGGGAAAAGCAATACACATCATGTAGAACCCACAGTGGAATACCTCCGACTTCAAAATATGCAAATAGGGCCATGTACATTCACTTGGTTAAACCACCACTTAACATTTACAAGAAAAAGAAAAATACCACTGTAACCGATTCAAAATTTCACCAGATCAAAACACAATCTGCATGAAATTACAGATACACCAATCAGTTTTATGAAATAGCACTATTTCTCTTGAAAGTAGCCAGAACAATACAGAATTACAGCATTTTGCTACACCAGCAATACTTATGCCTATGTTTTATATACAAAGGGTTAGGCTCTGCAACTTCTTCACGTCAGCAGAGCCAAAAATGTACACCTGAATAGAGAGCCAATGATTTTTTTTCTGAAAACTGGCAGTGTCATAGAACCAGTAATACAGAGTTTCGAGAGCTATCAGAAAAAATGTTTGGGGGGGAGGGGAGGGGAAGGCTGACGGTTCCATGGCAGTTGGGAGAATTATGGGGGAAGGGTGTGTGAAAAAGGAGGTGATGGGTTGTAATTATGTTTTCAGCAAAATTCCCAGAATGGCTGTTTTAGGCCTTGTCTTTACAATAAAGTTAACTCTGGTTCTTATTTGAGTGTTGCCCCGAATCTGAGTCCTGTCCATGCACAAACACCTCTCACTTAACACTTGGGTGTGAAGCACCACCACACAACTAACTTATCAGTGGTATAGACCAAGCGTGGCCAAACTTACCGACTGTCTGAGCTGCATACGATATTTTCAGAAGTTTGGGAGCCGCAAGACATGAACAACCTTTACACATGCATTTTTTAAAATATTAGCATCCTACTTACTGTATCATGGCTAATTACTACTAGAGCTAGAGACTGTGGGTCTCCATCCTGGTCCTAAGTCTCTGGAAATCTGGTTGATATGTTGTTAAGGTGGTATGGAGGAACTCTGTCAAATGTTGATTTGTACGGACTGCACGATGTTTCGTTTTTACAAACTTCATTACAGAGTACTGCGATTCACAGCAGTATATTGTGCCAAAAATTGAAAATGAGTCACACACTAGTCTTTTTGAGTTGAGGATACTTCATTCCTGGCACTTGCTTCCAGAACTTGATTGTTGACTGTGATTTATGAATCATCTTTAGAACCTGGTCTTTCTGGAGTTTATCATGGATGGGTTTATAAGAAAGCCGAAGCAGGATCTCAGCTTCTGCAAGTCTTCAAACTTGGTCTGAAAGTCATCATGCAGTCCTTGTAATTTACCTCCGTATTCCTTAAGTTTGGATCTTCTACTTTGATTTCAGGAAATGTGTTTAACCCTACTCTTGAGACAGGGAATGTGGTTGAAGTCTCTTGATGCTATGTCTCTTTGCAGAAGCTTTAACTTGTTCTAGAAGCTGAAGACTGTCTGAGTAAGGTCAGAAATAATCTTATCTTTCCCTTGGAGTGCCAAATTGAGTGTTTGCAGATCTTGCATAACATCAGTGAAAAACATCAGATCCTGCATCCATCGCTCATCTTTCAGTTGTGGATAGGACTTCTCCTTTTCTTCAAGGAAAGCACTGATCGGCTCAAACAGTCCCACAAACATATTGAAGACATCGCTGATTGATAACCACCTCACAATACAGTAGAAAGAGACATCATTAGGTTTGTCTTCATTTTTAAACTATTGATGAGTCTTCTGATTCAAGCGGATGAAATTGATAATTTCCAGGACTGTTTTCATATCATTTTCATATTTGAAGTATCTGCCTGTGAGACGTTCATGATGGATGATGCAATGAACAAGGAGAAACTCTGGAAATTTGGGACTGCTTTTCAAAAGTCCAATAAGGCTTACTTTTCCCCTCCCACCATTGCAGGTGCTCCATCCGTTGCAACACTGACAAGTTTATCCAGCGGTACATTGATATTTGTCAATGCTTTGTCAATTGCATTCTTTATGTCAGCACATTTGTTTCCTTTAGCACCATTAAGTCCAACATTTCTTCTTTCACAGTTAGATCTGAGGAAACATAGAAAACAAATATCGCTAGCTGTGCTTTTATCTTGAATGTCTGTAGATTCGTCAACAGCGAGGCTGAATGCTAGAGAATTCTTTAGTTTGTTTTGCATCTTGCTTGCAACATCAGCACTGATCTGGGAGATTTGCCTCTCCATAGCGTGGCATGAAATTGGAATTTGCTGTATTACTTGTTGAAGTTTTGTGTTACTTGGATCTAAAATTGCAACCACTTCCGCAATATTCTTAACAAATTCTCCATCACAATACAGATGTTTTGCACAAGTGATATTCCATGCCATAACAAAACTAGCTTCAGTCGCCATGTCAGTTTCCTTCCTGAATGCCAAAAGTAGGGTCTGTTGACAGTTGAGGTGTAATTTTAATGCAGTTAGCTTGTTTTTCCTTAATTCTGATCCAGGTGGGTATTTAGAGGAAAAGTTAATGTGATTTGTTTTATAGTGATGTTTCAAGTTGCTGGCCTTGTGGTGAGAGCGCGATGCACTGCCAGATAAGGCACAGCGGTTTGCCACCTTTACTAGTGAATGCAAAATCTTCTTCCCATTCTGACTGAAAAGTTTTTCTTCATACTTGCGTCTCTTACAATTTGAAGATGTCATTGTCATCCATGAAATTAACATAGGGTTAACACTTAAATCTACAACTATTCAACTGCGACTTATGAATAGTAAACACAGCCTGTAGTGTGCAGAATGCAAGATAATAGCACACAAGGTCTGCACAGCACTACAGTGACGCAATTTCCTGTTATAATGAGCACGTGCCGCTGAAGCCCTAAGCAGTGGCTAGCCAGAGCCTGCCGGGCTGAAATCCCAAGCAGTGAGTCGCCACCCCCACGTGGGGTTGAAGCCCAGCCTCACCACCCCCATGCAGGGTTGAAGCCAAGAACACCAGCTCACTCCTGCGGTACTGAAGCCCTAAGCCTTGGAGCCCCCCAATGGGGCTGAAGCTGCAAACACCGGCTTACCATCGTGCAGGGCAAATCCCAGAGCTTGGAACCCCACCCCCCACGTGGGGCTGGAGCTGCGAGCACCAGCTCGCCCCTCCCCACACAGGGTCAAGCCCCGAGCTCTGCGAGCCACAGTTGACCCCTTAAAGAACCGCATGCGGCTCATAAGCCACAGTTTGGCTTTGCCTGGTATAAACTATAGCCTATAGTCAAGCTGCTAACCTGACAACTGTGTCATGTGGACACAGGCCTAATCTGAAGGCAACCATGATCTATAACTAAGGTTAAGTTTGTGTCACGGATATTTTTAGTAAAAGTCACAGACATGTCATGGACAACACACAAAAATTCACAGAAGGCCGTGACCTGTTCCTTACTTTCACTAAAAATATCCCTGACAAAATGGGGAGGCAGGTTCAGCACCCACTGCTGGGTTTCCAGGGTCCCCCACCACTGCAGTGAGTGGGAGCTCCGGGATCTGCCAGCTGCCCGCCATGGCTGGGCAGCTGCAAGGGGTTCCCCCACCAGGGTGGGGGCTGGGATCTGGGGGGAGAGGGGCCAGCGAGCTGGGAGCTCCAGCCCCAGGGCAGAAAATTTCACGGAGATCAATGGAAGTCAGATTTTTATATCTAGTTTGTTTTAATGGGGTCCTGATCTCACTTTCTGGAATACTGCATTCAGTTCTGTATATAATATCTAAAGAAAAGGCAAAACTAGGAACGGATGGGGGGAGGGAAGAGGATAGAAATGTGGAGAAACAAAAAGATTTGAAATGTTTCATTTAAGGAACAGGACATGGTAAGAGACATATACAATACCGCTATCTGCCTTCTCTCATAAAACAATGACAAGAGAACGTTAATTTAAAGTGAAAAAAAGGAAGTATTCTGTACATAATGCATAGTTAGCCTATGGAACTCATGGCCACAAGACATCACTGAAGCCAAGAGCTTTGCTGATTTCAAGAAAAAAGATTAGGTGTTTACAAGGATAAACGTTTAGAAGCAATATGTACCCCCACGCTTCCAAAAATAAGACAACTACCAACTGTTATGAAGAAGTTTCACCTATCGGCAAGTTATTCTATACTTTTCCACCATTAGACTTCTTGCTTCTTTCTATGAAGCACCTGGTACTGGACACAGTCTGATAAGACATTCAATTAGCTTAACCCTGGGTCTGATCAATATGGCATTTTTCTAAGTTTCTAAATTTGTATTCCTCCATGCAAGCTAGCCATCTGTTAAGCAAGTCTTCATGTTAATTACATGGTTGGGTCTGGCTTTCTTTCAGACTTAAAATATTATAGTAGCAATTGCAGTTTTTAGCATAAAACACCAAAAAAGGACAGATGGATACAAAATGTACTGTTACAATATGTAAAACGCACTGTCAAATTTTTCTTAACATTTTAGGAAGAACCACCATGAGGTTGTATGCAAAACGTTGCATTATAAAAGTAATGTAATGCCCAAAAATGTTGTCAAACTTCAAAATTTAGAAAACCTACTTGTAATAGTCCTTGAGTTTAAATACTGATTCAACAGTTAACTAGTAATATTAAAGAGAGTCATATCCAAGGAACCCTAAACTCCAAAAAGTATACTATTGTAAAGTAACACTTAAATATGGAGTGAATATGGTGTACATGGAAAGTGTACTAAGTAGCATTACAAAAAAAATCCAACTGGTTTCTTATCTTTTCTTTATCTGAATAGTGTTATATGTACTGGCATGTATGATCACGATAGAACTGGTATAGGTAAGAATATGTACATGACATAAATATAATGTCATGTGTAATCTTTTACCCTTCATCTATTGGCACCAGACCTTACTGCTTGGGGAAAACCCTGTGGCACCAGTTTACAACAAAATATTATACTTGGTCATATGTGTCTTCTCCACCAAAGTACTGCTATCTTATGTGTTAACTTGAGAATGGTAAAATCTGTGAAACAAACTAATGGTTCCCTTCTGGCCATGTAGCATGGCTCTCATCCTGGCACTTCCAACAGCGACACTGGCTGGGAAAAGGTTTTCTGCAGACCACCCAAGGCTTGAACCCTTTGGCACAGGCCTTCCCAGTAACAGGTAGGGGCCAGTGGCCTGCTAAGCAAACTTCAGCACATGGAGTGATGGAAGTTTCTCAACTCTGGAGGGAGGACTGACTTATCAGTGATCTCTTCTGAAGTTGCAACAAAGTATCAATTGTGACTACATGTGCATAGCCATACAGCTGTCCACTAAGAATTGGACAGGGATCATAAAATGGATTAAGGTAACTCCTCGTTTGCTGGATTTTACCTAGCAACAAAAAAGATTTTTTTTTTTAATTAAAAAGAAAACAGCTGTACATAAAATTAGTTCATAGCTATGAAAAAAGAGCTGAATGCCATCAGATCAGATTTAAGAACGTGTAATATTTGTATAACAAATAATTCTGATCAGTTTTCAATGCATGACAAACATTTTTCTTTATATTTACACACCAGTTAAAATTTGGATCAAAGATTTATATATTTAAATAAATTTGATATCTGATACATCTGGAGCATTAATACAGCAGAAAATAAGAATGACTAGATTTACCACAAAAATTTGTTTCCAGTAGGATTCTAAGACACTGCAGCAGAGGAATGGAGAGGAGGCAAAGCAGAATGAGTCATGCCTTCCCAACACAGCATAGATCATAAGAAATTTTCCCTTTTCAGCAAAATAATTTAATTTTATCCATAAATCCTTTAGTTGTGTTATTTTAATGAATCAATAAACACTTTCCTTTAGACAGACATTTTTAAAATCAATCTAAATAGACTTACATTATACTTAAATTAATTATGTAGATTCACTGTTCTCTGATTAACATACATGCCTACTTTGAGCCCCACTGTAACAATTCAATAATAGCACAGTAATGCAAGCGAGTTGCTTACTGCATTCCAATTTCTGCACTTTTCAGTAAGTGTCGAAGTGGAATTACACCTAATTATTCAAGAATAGGCCTTTTGGCACCCTCTAGTGGCTTCCTCCCTCTTGGACTTTTCTAGTTTGGTCTTCCAAAACCTTTCCCCTTTCTACAAGTGCTTAAAGTTGACCACAGTTTAAAACTATAGATGTGATAAGTTTCATTAGAAGTTGCAGGTTATAAGTTAAATGTCAAGAGTCCATAATATTCATTCACATTTTTTTCTGGAGTGAGTCATTCTGAACTGAAATATACTTGATGCAGAATATGAAAGTTTATCCATGCCTTACTCCAAGAAAGTAAATTTACAAGAAATGAGTTATGGCTTTAGGTCTCTGATCCATGCAGCCTTGGGGGCAAACCAGATCTGTTATTCTGTGGCAAGGGAGATATGGCTCCATCGCTGTTAAGCCACCAACTGAAACACTTCCATGGCCCAGGGAAAAAAAACTAATTATACTAGTAAGCACTGAGACTAAATAGAACAATCCTCCAAAAGAGCATGAATTTAAAACAAAAACAAACAAACCACTGAGTGACAATTAATAATACCGTTACCTTTCCCCAATTGACAGCCTATTTGGGGTGGGTTAGATCTGTGGACTTCATTACCTGAAAACTTTTCCTTTGTTGTAATAGAGCAAAAATAAAACTATTTGTATTTGTAATGAGGTCACAGACCCAGGACATTGGGATTTTCATAGCAGTGTTCACTTGAGACAAGAGGGGGGTATACTATACATATAGTTATGTAGAGATGTGAAAGGGGGTAACTTATTTCTAAAAATTACTGGAATACAGTGAGGAGTACCCACTTACCAAAGGCAACATCAGATGATTTTTACTCTTATGCTTCCGAGATACTATATTTTAGCCCTATGTAAATGGAAGATTTTGAAGCCTTCTTTCCTCTTGACACTGGATAATAAAAGAACAAAGAAAGCATTTGTCTTTCTGAATTGAGCTGTGCAGTGAGGATATACTTTGGGAACTCTACAGAAATCCAACAAATATCATGTTGTATTTAGGGTACTCTACAGAGCCTGGAGTTAGTTTTTGGTACAAAGACACAGTTGGTTCTGAGTATCGCTTAATCTGTATGGAAAGATGAGTGTCAAAGTTGAGAGCATTGAGGTGCCAGATAAGGTGCTCCTAGTTCTGATACCCTGTGAACTACCATGATTGTTATCAAAAAGGCCACATTACTAGAAAGTAATGGAACCACCTTCATACGTAGTTCAAATGGAGGACCTGTGAGGGAACTGTTAACCAGGTAAAATCCCAGGAAAGAACTCTGTACTTTGGAAGGATGCAGAAGTCATGCTACCCTCAAAAAGGCACACTAGACATTTAAAAAGCATGAAATCCACTAATTCTCTGCTGTAATTAAGAATCTGCCAGATGAAGCAGCAACTTGATTTTCAAATGTCTGAACTATCAGGCCCAGCCTGAGTCCATCCTGAAGAAATCGAAGAGCCTGTAATACCAACACACATGTAGGAGAGAGACCCTTGTCCTGGTACCAATGGGTAAACGTCACTCAGGACCTTGAATGTGTTATGTTAAATAAAAAGAAAAGGAGTACTAGTGGCACCTTAGAGACTAACCAATTTATTTGAGCATAAGCTTTCGTTAAATGTATTTCTGGAACCTTAAAACATGGATATTATCTCTTCTGAATAACCTCTTTGGCTTTAGAGGCTCTGTTCAAGAACTAGGCAGCGAGGCTCCGACTGTCTGGATTCTGATGTACAACTGGCCCTTGTAATGCATATCCCTTCTGGATGGATAGCAGAGGAAAGGTATTTGTACCACATTAAGGAGGTCAGAGAACCAAGGTATTCATGGTCAGAACAGGGCTACCAGAATTAGGAGTCCTGCTTTTCTTCTGAAGCATTCTGATGAAAGAAAAGGCATATTTAAAAAAAAAAAAAAGTAAGTCCCTTTTAGACATCTTTGCAACAACGCATCTGTTGCCTTGACTTTATAATCTCACTGGCAAGAGCAGAACACTGAATCTTTGTGATTCAAATGGGATGCAAACAGATTTATTGCTAGGAAACCAAATTCCTTTACCAGTACAGTAACTCCTCACTTAAAGTCATCTGGTTAACTTTGTTTCGTTGTTACATTGCTGATCAATTAGAGAACATGCTCATTTAAAGTTGTGCAATGCTCCCTTATAACATCGTTTGGCAGCCGCCTGCTTTGTCCACTGCTTGCAGGAAGAGCAGCTCATTGGAGCTAACTGGTGGGGGCTTGGAACCAGGGTGGACTGGCAGCCCCCCTAAGTTCCCTGTGCGGCAGCCGCCCAACAGCCTATCAATTGCCAGCAGTTCAGTTGTCCCTCCCCACACTGCCATGTGCTGCTCCTTCCCTCTGCCTTGGAACTGCTCCTGGGAGCCTCCTGCTTGCTCTGTAGGGTAGGGGTGGGGGGGAAAGAGGGGCACTGTCAGGGTGTCCCCCTCCCCCCTGCTCTTGCACCCCACTTACCCCATCTCCATGGGGGAGCTTCTTGGGAGCAGCTAGTGTCTCAACTTGCTGATTAATTAGCAAGGCAGTGTACTTAGAGTGGGTTCAGCCTACTTAAAGGGGCAATGCGCATCTCTCTCACACACATGGGGTGTGGGTCTCTGTCTGCCATGCTGTCTCCCCTTCCTCCATTTGTCCTGCCTTGCGGAGTATGAGGCTACATTAACAACAATGGGTTAACCCTTAAGGGCTCAGCCAAAAGCTAGTTCATCACTTAGCAGTAAGGCATTCCCTGGAAATATCCCACCCTCTGACTTCACCACCTCAACCAAGCTTCACAATCATCATCGCTGTGTACAGTATTAAATTGTTTGTTTAAAACTTATACTGTGTGTGTATGTGTGAAAAAAATTCCCCTGGAAAGAACCCCTTCATTTACATTAATTCTTATGTGGAAATTGGATTCGCTTAACATCGTTTCGCTTAAAGTCGCATTGTTCAGGAACATAACAACAACGTTAAGCGAGGAGTTACTGTAAATGGAAGACCGCTCGGTATAGTCCCCATTCTGTATGATCTACCTTTTGCCTGCTGAGTTGTTACATTCACTTTCCAGTGGATGCAAAGGGAGCAGACTGACTGCAGATTCTTCTCAGCTCAAGTCATAGGACATAAGCTTCCTTTGGACAGTCTGTAGATTTTGTTCCCCTTTGTCCGCTGACATACGACATGGCAGAGGTGTTGTCTGTCACAGTCTGCATGAGGGAAGTCCAGATATGGGAGCAGAGCCTGATATCATATTGGACTGTCCTGATCTCTCACCAGTCTACACTGTGCTTGTTCACGTTTGGACCAGCTCCCTTGGATGGGCCTTGACCCTGTCCCGCCAGCCTTGCATCTGTGGTGATAAGTGTCCTGATGAGTTTGCTCACTGGAAATCCTGACTTGAATCCTCTCTGACACACCCACCATCTGAATGACCTGAGAATCCTCCTGAGGAGAGATGCTTTCACTGAGGGGAGGATAAGAGGAAGTTCCAAAGCAGCCTCAAGTCAGCATGGGACAGCTAAGAATATCCACAAAGGAGATCACTAATGAAGAATAGACAAAAGTGTTTTAATGGGACTTCCCTTTGATAAAATTTCTCAGCTCCTTTTGTATATCCTGCAGCAAGAAACTTCATCCTCACCCACAACTACTTCAGATTTGGGGATGATTTATACCTTCAAGTCAGCAGCACTGCTATGGGTACCCGCATGGCCCTATAGTATGCCAACATTTTTATGGCTGACTTAGAACAACGCTTCCTCAGCTCTTGTCCCCTAGTGCCCCTACTCTACTTGCGCTGCACTGATGACATCATCATCATCTGGACCAATGGGAAGGAGCCCCTTGAGGAATTCCACCAGGATTTCAACAATTTCCATCCCACCATCAACCTCAGCCTGGACTAGACCACAAAAGAGATCCACTTCCTGGACACTACAGTGCAAATTAGCGATGGTCACACCACCCTATACCCGAAACCCACTAACCGCTATATTTACCTACATGCTTCCAGCTTTCATCCAGACCACACCACATGATCCACTGTCTACAGCCAAGTCTTAAGATACAAGCGTATTTGCACCAATCCCTCAAACAGAGACAAACACCTACAGGATCTCTATCAAGCGTTCTACAATACCCACCTGCTGAAGTGAAGAAACAGATTGACAGAGCCAGAAGTGCACCCAGAAGTTACCTACTACAGGACAGGCCCAACAAAGAAAGTAACAGAACACCATTAGCCATCACTTACAGCCCCCAACTAAAACCTCTCCAGAGCATCATCAAGGATCTACAACCTATCCTGAAGGACGATCCCTCACTCACAGACCTTGGCAGACACGCCAGCCCTCGCTTATGGACAGTCCCCCAACCTGAAGCAAATACTCACCAGCCACTTCACACCACACAACATAAACACTAACCCAGGAACCAATCCCTGCAACAAACCCCATTGCCAACTCTGTCCGCATATCTAGTCAAGGGTCACCATCATCAGACCTAACCACATCAGCCACACCATCAGAGGCTCGTTCACCTGCACATCTACCAATGTGATATATGCCATCATGTGCCAGAATGCCCCTCTGCCGTATACACTGGACAAACCGGACAGTCTCCATGCAAAAGAATAAATGGACACAAATCAGACATCAAGAATTGTAACATTCAAAAACCAGTAGGAGAGCACTTCAATCTTCCAGGACACTCAGTAACAGACTTAAAAGTGGCCATTCTTCAATGAAAAAAAAACTTCAAAAACAGACTTCAATGAGAAACTGCAGAACTGGAATTAATTTGCAAACCTGACACCATCAAATTAGGCCTGAATAAAGACTGGAAATGGCTGGGTCACTACAAAAAATAATTTTCTCTCTGTTGATACTCACACCTCCTTGTCAACTGCCACATCCACCCTGACTGATTTGGCCTCGTTAACACTGACCCCCCCCGCACACTTGGTAAGGGAACTCCCATCTTTTCATGTGCTGTATATATATACCTGCCTACAGTATTTTTCATTCCATGCATGTGATGAAGTGAGTTCTAGCCCATGAAAGCTTATGCCCAAATAAATTTGTTAGTGCCACAAGGACTCCTCGTTGTTTTTGCTGATACAGACTAACACGACTACCCCTCTGAAATTTGTAGACGTGTGTATCTTCACCCTGAGGAGAGGTAGATAAAGGCCTTGTTCCCTTTTCAGAGAAGGGACAGGTTGTATTACTCCCATAGATGGGATGGCTGTCTGCATGCCCAGACTCCTCTTCTCAGGAAGAAGCCTTTAGGCAGCGCTTTTTTTTTTTTGTTTTTTTTTTAAAATAGGCTGAGAGGGACAATACTCGCAATACTGTCCACCCAAGTTAGTTTTGCGTGTCAAAAAAACATGCAAGAGATATTTAGGGTGGCAGATAACTATTCTTATTTTAGTTATTTATTCTTGTTTGCCTGATGCCCCCAGTGGTTTGCATGCCTGAAGAAGAGGGCTGAGACTATGCCTGCCTGGATTTGGCTGTCCAGTGAGGAAGCGACTCTTTCAGAACTCTCCCAGTTAGAAACAACACTCTGACATTAAGGAAAGTGCAGTCTTGTCGTAACAGCTGTGCTGGTCACAGATATTAGAGAGGCAAGGTGGGTGAGAGTATCTTTTATTGGACCAACTTCTGTTGGTGAGAAGCTTTTAACTTCAGAAGAGCTTTGTGTAGCTCCAAAGCTTGTCATAGAATCATAGAATATCAGGGTTGGAAGGGACCCCAGAAGGTCATCTAGTCCAACCCCCTGCTCAAAGCAGGCCCAATCCCCAATTAAATCATCCCAGCCAGGGCTTTGTCAAGCCTGACCTTAAAAACCTCTAAGGAAGGAGATTCTACCACCTCCCTAGGTAACGCATTCCAGTGTTTCACCACCCTCTTAGTGAAAAAGTTTTTCCTAATATCCAATCTAAACCTCCCCCACCACTGTTGTCTCTCTCACCAACAGAAGTTGGTCAAATAAAAGTTATTACCTCACTCACCTTGTCTGACCAGGGAAACGCACATTATCTATCATAATGATTACAGGATAAATTTTGACTGGAGCACAGCAAGGAGCCTTTTGGCCTTACGTAATGGAGATAGGGGCGGGGGATGATCATGCAGTAGAAATAAAGAAGTAGTGGGTCAAGAAGCCCCTTCCTGCCTGCCAGCCCTTCCAGAACTGGGCTGTTGTCCTTCATCATTCCATAATCATCTACTTGGGGTGGGAAGTGGAGGCAAGGCACGGCAAACTGCAACAGAAGTTGGGGGCAAAAACCAGGACATTAAAGCATGGTGACCCCCCAGCAGCAGCAGTGAATTACAGCCTCATAGTTAAGGGCATGGTGACCCACAGCTGAGGATGGACAATCCAATACTTTCACAATCTTGTCAATGTGGCAAGAACACTGTATCCCACTGTTGCACTGTGGAAGGGTGTATGAGGCATATATAGCTATAGCTTTTATGGGCATCTGTATCTCAATGCACCTCAATCAGAATTTACATTACTCAAAATACTCACAGAATCATAGAATATCAGGGTTGGAAGGGACCTCAGGAGATCATTTAGTCCAACCCCCTGCTCAAAGCAGGACTAATCCTCAACTAAATCATCCCTGCCAGGCCTTTGTCAAGCCTGACCTTGAAAACCTCAAAGGAAGGAGATTCCACCACCTTCCTAGGTAACGCATTCCAGTGCTTCACCACCCTCCAAGTGAAAAAGTTTTTCCTAATATCCAACCTAAACCTCCCCCATTGCAACTTGAGACTATTACTCCTTGTTCTGTCATCAGCTACCACTGAGAACAGTCTAGATCCATCCTCTTTGGAACCCCCTTTCAGGTAGTTGAAAGCAGCTATCAAATCCCCCCTCATTCTTCTCTTCTGCAGACTAAACAATCCCTGTTCCCTCAGCCTCTCCTCATAAGTCATGTGTTCCAGTCCCCTAATCATTTTTCTTGCCCTCCGCTGGACGCTTTCCAATTTTTCCACATCCTTCTTGTAGTGTGGGGTCCAAAACTGGACACAGTACTCCAGATGAGGCCTCACCAATGTCAAATAGAGGGGAACGATCATGTCCCTCGATCTGCTGGAAATACCCTAACTTATACATCCCAAAATGCCATTGGCCTTCTTGGCAACAACGGCACACTGTTGACTCATATCCAGATTCTTGTCCACTGTCACCCCTAGGTCCTTTTCTGCAGAACTGCTGCCTAGCCATTCGGCCCCTAGTCTGTAGCAGTGCATGGGATTCTTCCGTTCTAAGTGCAGGACTCTGCACTTTTCCTTGTTGAACCTCATCAAATTTCTTTTGGCCCAATCCTCTAATTTGTCTAGGGCCCTCTGTATCCTATCCCTACCCTCCAGCGTATCTACTACTCCACCCAGTTTAGTGTCATCTGCAAACTTACTGAGAGTGCAATCCACGTCATCCTCCAGATCATTAATGAAGATACTGAACAAAACCAGCCCGAGGACTGACCCTTGGGGCACTCCGCTTGATACCGGCTGCCAGCTAGACATGGAGCCATTGATCACTAACCCTTGATCCCGACAATCTAGCCAGCTTTCTATCCACCTTATAGTCCATTCATCCAGCCCATACTTCTTTAACTTGCTGGCAAGAATACTGTGGGAGACCATATCAAAAGCTTTGCTAAAGTCAAGGAATAACATGTCCACTGCTTTCCCCTCATCCACAGAGCCAGTTATCTCATCATAGAAGGCAATTAGATTAGTCAGGCATGACTTGTCCTTGGTGAATCCATGCTGACTGTTCCTGATCACTTTCCTCTCCTCTAAATGCTTCAGAATTGAATCCTTGAGGACCTGCTCCATGATTTTTCCAGGGACTGAGATGAGACTGATTGGCCTGTTGTTCCCAGGATCCTCCTCCTTTCCTTTTTTTTAAGACAGGCACTACATTAGCCTTTTTCCAGTGGTCTGGGGCCTCCCCCAATCACCATGAGTTTTCAAAGATAATGGCCAATGGCTCTGCAATCAGTTCACTTTCACCTGAAAAAAAAAAATCTATCTTCCATGTCTTTTTTTATTGTTTGTTTTGTGACTATTTTACTATTTGATCCTCTAACTCTGATCTGGAATGCTGGCCCTCCTCCCTTAAGCAAGAATTTCCTTTTGCAGGGTTGTGAGTATGCATGCCTAGAAAAATCAGCACATGTATATGGCCTTGGTTTTTCTGAACTAATTGCCTTGCTGTACACCATGAAGGTGAACAGGGAAGCTGTGACTGATGTTCATTTGCCCTACTGAACTCTGCAGATGGATGCAGCTTAAGAGAAACAGATTCCACTTTGTGCCTTTAGAAGCACCTCCTGGAGGAATCCCCTGAATCAGACTCTTCAGAAGATGGAGGATATGGGGACCTTTTTTCTTCCCTTAGTGCTTTATATGGGGGCAACCAGAAGAGTCTGAATGTCTAACATACTTTTCTTAGGTATTACTTGATCTTCCTCCTCCTCAGATGGAGAATGAAAATTCAGACAGAGTCCCCTGGAAGAACCAGTTATGGTGATGGTGAGAATTCTGTGGTTACCCTTTCAACCAGTTTTCTTGCCATGAGAAAGAGGAGGCTCAGACTGAAGGGTTGTGCTGGACTGGGTGAAGAAGTCTTCCATGGTCCCTTTCTCCATTCAAGGGAGATACTCAGATATGGCATGGACATAGGATGAGCTCACCCCAGGGGCACCAGATTCAAACTTTGGACGTTCAAAGGGAGTCTTTGGTTCGTTTGCTGAACTGGGAGAGAGAGCTGACACTGCTGGCAACGAGTAGCCAGGAGCCACTGCAGAGCTGATATGGGGCATGCTTTAGGAATAGAGGAAGGGGTTCGGTCCAAGGTCCCCTTACCAGACTCTCATGTTGAGTGCTCTGAATCCCTGTTAATAGCTCTCTTCCAACACAGCAAATGTGGAGGATGGGATGGGCAGCTGCTCCAGTCAGCCAGGTCTGAGAGCAAGCTCGAGGGGCTGGGCATTTCCTGGCCCTTTGATATTGTGCTCCATCCTATATTGCACCACCCTCCCACATAAGGGGAGGAAGAGAGACCAGCCACTTGTGCAAATCTCGGGGCTGTGGCAAATGCTGCTGAGGTGCTGCCACTGCTTTCAGGGACTCCTGTGGTCATACTGACATTTGACCTGCCAGCTCTTGTTTGGAAATGTTTGAATCGCCTCTACGTTGATCAGTTCTTCTCTCCACCTGCAGGAAGGCGTTCAATAACACTGATTCGCATTTTGACATCCCTCCTCAAGTATTTTTAGCTGTGTGTGCCACATTTTCAGTTGTGTGGCCCTTGATGATTTTTTATGCTGTTGCATTGCAGCTAGGAAGTTTTTTCTGCAATTTCTAGTAACTAACTGCCAGAACTAACAGGAACTTAGTAACAATATTTCAGCTACAAAATATCATAGGTTTGGTTATGAGAGATGGGGCAGATAATGGTTACAGAGACAGAGAGGCTGGCGAGCAAGGATCTTAATTTTCCTCAGAAAAAAAACCAAAACTGACTTAAAAAATAAAAAACCGCTGTTTTCTGCGACTAAAATGAAATGCTGAACTTTAGTTTCTCTAGCCACAATATATATAGATATCAACTGAATACAATGTTTTACTGATATACAGTAGACCCTCATTTATCCAAGCCTCCATTATCTGGCTCTCCGTGTTAACCAAACCACCATCCACCCGGGCCCTATTGCTGGTGGATCAGTTAACATGGAGAGCCCGATAACAGAGGCTTGGATAAACAGGATTCTACTCTATGTAAATTAAAAGCGCATTCAAAAATCGACCACAAGAGGGGAGGTTACACACATTGAAACAGTGACACTGGTTCTTTCAGTAAAATACAGTTAACAGTTAATATGTTAATTTTTTTTCACAAAATGTAAAAACTAAAGGTTCTCCGTAAAAATGCAAATTCCATGTTTTTCTGTGGCAAATGGATTTCTAGGATCCCTGTTGGTCAGTAAAGAAGCAAATCAGAGCAAGGTGTTCTGCATAATCATTTGCATGTTAATATTTAGAATCCTGTTAGCTCACAAAGATTTATTATGAGTGATAATGTTTAAGGCTACGATTATGTCACAGAATCCGTGACTTCCATTGACCTCCGTGACATTTTCTGCTCTGGGACTGGAGCTCCCAGCCAGCCCCTCTCATGCAGCTCCCAGCCCCCAACCTGGCAGCGGGACCCAGCGCAGCTGCCCAACCACAGTGGGTGGGCGGCAGGACCTGCTGTGGCTGGGGGACCCTGCAGCAGAGTGAGGGGACCCCACAGCAGCACAGCCTCAGGGGCAGGGGGACCCCGGAGCTCCCATAAACTGCATTGGTGGGGGACCCAGGAGCCCCAGGAGCAGTGGGTGCTGAACCCACCTACCCCTTTTGTCAGGCATATTTTTAGTGAAAGTCAGGGACAGGTCATGGGCAGCCACGAATTTTGGTTTATTTCCCATGACCTGTCCCTGACTTTTACTAAAAATATCCGTGACAAAAACTTAGCCTTAATAACGTTAGATGTCTGTGAACAAAGATTTGAGTGCCCAAAGAGCTTTTTTTTTTTCTCCCTGTTTTCTACAGTATGCGATTTGCAAGTGACAATGGCGGAGAGCTTTACTTTTCAATTGTAGATTCATTGGTTCATAGGGCTCAAACTGAAGCATTATCTATATCTCTTCCCTTACCCTTTAAGGTTTGCCTATGCAATTTTTTCATGGGTGTATCTATCTGTTTAGAAGCTTGTCAAAACAAGCCATGCAGTTATAAACCCTTAAACCATTATAGTTGTAACCGTGTGAGGGATAACACCAATTAAACTGTATTGGTTGCTAAACAATTAGTTAAACCAATGCAAAAATCTGTGCATAGATCAGGGGTGGGCAAACTATGGCTTAGGGGCTGCATCCGGCCCTTAAGACGTTTTAATCCAACCCTCAAGCTTCTGACAAGGAGTGGGGTCCGGGGCTTGCCCCGCTCTGTGCATGCTGTGGCTTCGTGCGGCTCCCGGAAGAAGCAGCATGTCCTCCTACGTGTAGGGACAGCAACGAAGCACCGCCCGTGAAGCTCCCATTGGCCACAGTTTCCTGCGGACAGAAGGGAGCACAGAGCTGCCTGGCCGCGCCTTTGCGTAGGAGCCAGAGGGGGTACATGCCACTGCTTCTGGGAGCTGCTTGAGGTAAGTGCCACCTGGAGCCTGCACCCCAACCCCCTCTAGCACCCCAAACCCCTGCCCCAGCCCTGATCCCCTCCCCCCCTCCGAACCCCTTGGTCCCACCCTCCTGCACTCCAGAGCCCGCACCGCCAGCCAGAGCCCTCACCTCCCCACCTGCACCCCAACCCCCTGCCCCAGCCTGGAGCCTCCGCCCACACTCTGAACTCCTCATTTCTGGCCCCACACCAGAGCCCACACTCCAAAACCCAATTTCGTGAGCATTTATGGCCCACCATACAATTTCCATACCCAGAGGTGGCCCTCAGACGAAAAAGTTTGCCCACTCCTGGCACAGATTGACAGTTAGCAGTGTGTGTGTGTGTGTCTATAAGGTATGTTCCAAGGCCAGGCCTACCTAATTTGACTTCCTTTCATAACAGAAATAAAAAGCAGAATTAAGACACAACTTACTACTGCTTTCACTGAAAAATGAAGTGTTTGACTGGCAGCTAAATACTAACCCATTGCCCAGCCATTCCATCCATCCCTCACTCCCCACCGGGCTTGAGAACTTTTTAATAAAAAGTTAAATTCACCTTACCAACATTAGCTATTATCCAGTAATGGGGGGGGGGGGCGAGGGAGGGAGAGGGGAATGCCCATCCCATGATTACAACACATTATATATAGCTACCCACACCCTTCAACTCCGCCCCTTTCCCCCGGACTGCCAAACACACACCAGAAGACAAAAATCTCTCCAACCCCAATGCTGGAGTGAGACAGTGGGTCAAAGTATGGCCAAAAGTTGAACAATCCTTGGCTTGTGTAGATGGGGGAGTGTATGTATGCACACATGTATGTACACATGCAGTAAATTCCAGAACAAAAGGATCCCTTCAAGGAGGATGTCTCACTAGCAGTTCCCTTTCATTTATACCTAAAAGATCGCCACCCCAAGTACCTCCACTGATTTCAAATGTAGCAGTTTGGCATGGGGCAAGATGAAATCAGATTCCAAATCTTTGAGGCTTTACAGATCAAAACCACCACCTTGAATTCTATCCAGATGCTTTCTGGCAGCCAGTAACAGATCCCAAATCACTAGCATTACAAGCTTCTGGTGTGAAACTCCACTTAAGCGAGCTACTTAGATTTTAGTTACAATTTTAGTCTTAATGGTAGCAAACATGAGAGGGCATCATCAGTGATCCAATCTGAAGATAAAGGCAAAAGGTAACTGGCAAAGTGCACATTAGGCATATTTCTCACAAAGTGCATGTCCCTACAAACAATTGTGAGGAGCCCAAGGTCTAGTAACACATTGCATTACAAACATATTATAGTTCAGGAATGTCAATAAAATCCTCATCAACTGGCAGCTTCCCTTTGCCTAAAAACGTTCCCAATCTTAATGGCATTAAATCACAGCCAGGTAGCCCCTATCAAAGCCCGACATCCATCTAGGCATTGAACAATTTCTTCTAGTGTCGCAGCCCAAACTATACATGCCATGTGACAGATCTACATGTTGTCAACATATGAACTCCATCACAGCCCATGTTTCCTAATTAACTTTCAGTGTCCTCATGTGTGAGGACAAATGATCCCTATGTACTAAAAGAGGAGGAGCCCCTGAGGCAGAGCAGCAATTGTTCATTTTTATCTCAGACAGAATGGAGCAACACTCAAGAGCAATACCATCCACCTCTGCTAGGTTCTGCAGGCAAGTCAACAAGAACCTTGTGGTCAACTGTGCAGCATCAGGTCTAAAAGAATGAACAAAAACACTACTGCTATGAGGTTGTGTTAGTTTCTGCCTCAAACCCAGTTCTATGTCTGGAACCATTGAACTTCCTTGACCCAGTAAGAGAAGCCTCAAAACCACCTTTTCAAACCCCTGATCCCTTTAAAGAAGAGATGAGAAACTGATGAACAGTTGGTAAGATTGTCAACATCCAAAGTTTTGTTTCTTGAACAGAAGTCAACACAATTTAAGACTAGCTGGCACCCTCTACCTTCCTACACTTAGACAAGGGGGTGCGGGGTTGGGGGGGAATGTATGTCCAACCTCATCCTCTTGGAGTTCTAGAGCTGAGAATATATACCATTAATAGAAGCTGCATTCCCGATATAGTTCACTGAAATGTCAGAACAGGGAAAGACTGAAAACTACACCTCTCTCCTTAGCTATTCTGGAAATGCTGAATATATACTTCAATCCCTCCGCTTCTTTCCTGAATTCCAGTAAGTCCAGCCTATTCAAACTGCCTTTTGACCAAAAGGGATACTGTTTAAAATTCATTTAACATCTTTCTACTCCATACAGTATATGGATGTAGAAAAAGTGTAACACTCATAAATTAGGTATACAATAGGAAAAAATGTTGATTAATATTTCAATACTGCAGCATGAGACTGACATTACATAAAAATGTTTAATTTTACAATAAACTTATTTCTATTTATCCCTTGGTGAGGACAATGAGAAGTGGGTGGGAGAAGTGACTTCCTCCACTTCAGCCTCCAGTTCCTCCTTTTCCTCTTCGGGGTTCAGAAGCCCTGAAGGCAGCAACCACAGGAGGGCGTTTCCTCGGTTGCTGTAGGTCACATTAGAGGTAAGGGACGCTTGCTGTCTTTGAGCCTGCCAAGAATCCTAGTATGGCCATTGTGATGGGAAGGGACCAGGTGGTCAGTACCATGGTTGGCCAAAGCAGGGAGGCTCTGGATCAGGGGGACGATAATCATGATGTCTATAGTGAAACTGAGACCCATATGGCGGGTGAGAAAAACAGCGGGACACCACATCCTCTTGCTCACTTTCTGACTCCGCCGACAAGAAGGGCGGTCAGTGGCAGGAAGATGTTGGCAAGTCAAGGGCCCCAGTACTGAGCAGAGGAGAGTCCAGTGCGTCAGACACCAAAAGATCTGTTGCGTACCGGAAATCTGAAGGTATGGACAGCATCTGTACTGGTGGTTGTTGTCAGTGCCAAGAGGCTTGTATTGATAGGGTCAGAGATGTGGACCTGGTAGGAAGATCCGTCGGTGCCTGGCATACCACAGGTCGTGCCGATGTTGAAGTCGGACCAACAGAACCTTCCCTATGGCAAATCTTCTGTTTTTCGTGCCCCTGTAGTACCGCTGCTTACTTGCCTGTGCCCATTGGATCTTTAGGCAACCCAACTTGCTCTGTTGGCTCACTACTGCGCATGCCCTGGGTACCAGATTTAGATGGCATCAGTGCCATCTGTACTTGATGATACTGACTGAGACGGAGATCATTTTCAGCTTGATTGGGGCTCGCTACAGGGACTCACAGACCTTTTCTTAAGGCCTTAAGTGAGTGGCTCATGGGCATCTCTCTGGGCTCACCTCCATTCAAAGTAGAGGGTTGTGGTGAAGGCTCCCATAGGGACTCTGGAGGTTGAAGGGCTGACTCCATGAACTGGAGCCCTCCATTCTCTGTCTCTCCTGGATCTGGACTTCAGTTACTGACACAAGCCACACTTCTGTGGCATGTGTTTCTCTCCCAGGCAGCAAACACACAGAGCGTCCATCAGTCACTGAGGCACTTTTCGAAGCTCAGAGAGCTGGGCATACCCTTTTCCAGGTGGGTCGCCCTGCACAGGGGCTGGTGGGAGACAAGTCCTTTCCTTTTTTCTAAGCATGGCCAACATAAAATGCAAAAGAAAGAAAGAAAAAAGGCTTCAAAGGAAGCTAAAAATTAGCTATTCTAAAAGAGTTAACCATCTACAAATGGGTAGCTACAGCTCTGTCTCTATCCAGAGGCAGTTGAGAAGGAACCGAGGAGGGTTCCCTCTTGCATGCTTGCTAGCCTCATGGCAGGTGAGGAGCAGCTCATGTGCAGGCTGAACAGACACTGCTACCAGAGTTCTCCGATCAAACGGCACACAGACGCAGACAACTACAGTGTAGCACCCACAGGGCCACTACTCAAAGAAACAGCTCACTCTCACTGGGAGTCGTCCCCCGTCTCCCCACAATGTAATTTAATTTTGGTTTTCCACATTGGAAGCTTGATTACAACAATAATGATCAGCTATTTGATAGATTACCCTAGCTCTTCTTTTATTTTCCCATCAAAATTTATCCCAGCAATATTGAAGACTTTGCAGCTCAGTGGGTTTACAAGAGAATAATCTTCCCATGAACCAAGTCTCCGAGCAACTCATATGTTCCAACTTTCTCCTACCACATGCATTGCTTAGTTGTACTAAGGTTAAAAATAAATTAAGTCATCTTTTGTGAGAAATAATTTTTTTTTAAAAAGTTACAGTTCCATGACTAGCAGCTTTCTATGCAGCTTTACAAAGTTGTGGTATGTATGACAATAAATATTGCACTTTTAAAGTGAACATGTCAATGCTGGTTAGAATCTAATGTGCAACCATCACACTGAAATTCTAATGTTAAAGTATTTCCATTATCTTTCCTTGAGACATATATAGAATGCTCATCTCATAGCTGTCAGTGTACACAATGTAGAATCAAAGAGTAAATATCATCCTTCCTTATCCCCAGAGCTTTTATTTATGCAGCAGAGACAATTTGAAGAAGATGTAAATAGGGATGATCTGTGTCTGAGTAAGTTTCTGCATTCAGTTCACTCTAAAGGTAACAATAAGACCCGCATTACAAAAAGCAAGCTTAAACACCTTGAAGGCATCAGTACTATGAAACTAAGTGCTTTAGTGTGCTTGTTCAAATGTCAAGGTCCAAGGACTCCTGACTGATAGCCTCATGACAGCTGAAATAAATGAACACATGATAAAGACTGGATGTGGTTCTGCAGTTTATCATAAACCTTTCATACCTCATCTGCACCCTGACCAATAATTGCTCTTCAAGACTAGCATCCAAAATCTCCACACATCTTTCAAACAGCTGTGATTTTATTTTTTAAAAAATGGTTTTAAAAGACTGTCACAGAGAGGTTTCTTTCAGTACCTCCAACATGCATAGTATTTCCCCTAAGAAGTTGTACTGGTCCAACTTCTCATTCTGAGATTTTTGTATAGTGTAAGTAACAGCCAAATTGCTGTTCCTTCAGACACCTATGATTTCTATCTGGAGTGAAGTGCTTGAAGAAATAAAACTCTTCATACATACAATTGACTCAGTTACTCTGGGAGATGAAAGGCACAGGAATTTTGTGAAGTAAGTCTTTGCTTGAATTGACAGAATCCATTCATCATTTGTTATGCCAGTCCAGGCTGTAATAAAAACAAAACAACAAAAAACGTGTAGGATTTTCTATTAACTGTGAAGAAGAGCAAAGATATAGAATGATTACATTCCAGACTGCCTGCCCTGGGAGATTACAAGAACTTTTTCTCCAAAAATACCATTCAAAACAGTATCCAGCTTATGATTAAAATAAGCCTCCCCAGCTGACAGGGTCATCCCTACGGAGGCACAGGGCCTGGGACATAGGCACCAACTTTCAAATCTGCCAGGGGGTGCTCTCCCTCGGTTCCACCCAGGCCTTGCCCCGACTCTACCCCTTGCCAAAAGGCCCCACCCCCGACCTGCTTCTACCCACCCTCACTCTGCCCCTGCCCTGCCTCTTCCCACCCCACCCTTTTCCCTGCCCCGTTCCACCCGTCCCCTAAGCATGCTGCACCCTCGCGCCTCTCTCCTCCCCACCAGCGCCTCCTGACACCACAAAACATCTGATCCACGGGAGGTGGTAGGCGCTGGGGGGGAGAAGGGGAGGTGCTGATCGGCGGGGCATGCCAGTGAGCAGGAGGCACTGGGGGGAAGGGGAGGTTCTGGTAGGGGGGCTCCTCCTCACCCACCTGCCTGCTGCTCACCTGCCCATTCACCTCCTCACCTCACTCGCCCACCCACCTCCTCATGCCCACCTCCTCATGATTTTATCGAAGCGCGGGGCCCAAAGTGGTCACCCCAAGTCGCCATGCCCAAGAGATGGCTCTGCCAGCTGAAAATGGTCAGATTACCCACGTATTCTCTTGATCAAAAACATAGTCAAGTGCTTTTACTAGCAAATCAATGGCACTGTAGTCATTTGACCAACTTGCCATCCACATCTAACTCAACTGTCCACGCAATTAGTTTTTGAAAGAGACTTCCCAAATTCCCTCAGAACAGGAAACTCAGGCCAAACTTTGCAACTATGAGTGGCCCGAAAATTAGGCTCTTACATGTATCTTACACTAAGCAATTAAATACAGAGTTGCTTGACTTTGGAGTGCTGTGCTCTCACAAATCCCATAGAGGTCAATGAGAGCTGCAGGTGCTCTGCCTATCTAAAAGTATGAAAGTTTGAAGATTACAGCCTTCATTACCTTACTTGCATGTGGCTGGTTAGCCATTCTACAGCAGCCCTAGAAATGTAAAAAGGACACATTGTAGCACCTAAGACAGTTGTAGAAAGTTCAGCTTCAATGAACTCTGCAGTCCAAAATATTCCTTGGGTAATATTGTCTTCACTTGATATTGAAGATTTCATGCAATTCGGCCACAGATGGACCTACATAGGGAGCAGTTAACTAGATATCCTTAGTTAACTTGTAATGTATGAATTTTTCCAGAGTAGCCCAGCAACTACCCACTAGTTCAGGGGTGGGCAAACTACAGATCCGGCCCACAAGCTGTTTTAAGCTGGCCTGCGAGCTGCACCACGCGCCTTGGCCCCACTCTAGCCGGGGCGCTGGGTTGGGTCCGCACCACACAGCTCCCGGAAGCTGCAGCATGGCCCCACTCCAGCTCCTACGCGCTCCAATGGGAGCTGCAGGGGTGCTGCCTGCGGATGGGGCAGCGTGGAGAGCCGCCTGGCCACACCTCTGTGTAGGAGCCGGAGAAGGGACATGCCACTGCTTCCAGGAGCCACTTGAGGTAAGCACTGCTCGTAGCCTGCACCCCCTGAGCCTCTCCCCACACTCCAAACCCCTGCCCCAGGCCTGATCCCCCTCCCGCTCTCCAAACCCCTTGATCCCAGCCCGGAGCACCCTCCTGCACCCCAAACCTCTCATCTCCAGCCCCACCCCAGAGCTCACACCCCCTCCCACACCCCAACGCCAATTTTGTGAGCATTCATGGCCTGCCATACAATTTCTATTCCCCAATGTGGCCCTCAGGCCAAAAAGTTTGTCCACCCCTGCACTAGTTAGAGGGGGAAATCTTGGTCTGACTCCTTTTTTAGTGTCTTCCATGTAGATAGTTACACACTATCTTTACCCTGTTCAATTACAGGTTAAAATTTTAAGGGTGCCTAGTATGTGCTTTATGCATGATGCCCCAGGGTTCTACACATCCAAAAACTCTGCTTTTATCTTCAGTCAGGTAGAATAAAGGTTTCTGCACAAGTTCAACGCTCAAAGCACAAGATCAGAAACACAGCCCTGGTCCACCACTGCTACACAGATACCCTCTCAGGTTTCAGAGGGAAGGCCTGAACAAAGCAGGAGACATTCTCTCAAGGTAACCTCCTTCCTAAAGAAATCTTGTTGAAATCACATTTTGATCCTGGATACAAGAACCGGTCTTACTCTGCTGCTCCTAAACTGACCAAGTCTGCATAACTCAGGTCTCTATTTCTTGTTCCTCAGGAAAAGTTTTCTTTTATACCCACACACACAGCAAGGATGACCCCTCATAATGAGTTAACAGCGGACACTTCCTTTGAAGTGGTACCAAAAGATGCTCCACCAGCTGTGCAAGCAGGGCAAAAAGATCCTGTTCTAGAAGCCTACAAAACCAACAGAAGATTAACATTTACAGCCTTGTTTCTTTCTAGTGGGCACTTTTTTTACCTGGAGATTTCCTTTTAGCCCAGCATTAAGAAGTGTACAATACACAAAGTTTCAAGATTACTTATTGGATAGCAAAAAAAAAAAAAAAAAAGCCTTTGTTTATGCAGCATGGAGTTTCCGAGTGCCCTTACAGAACATAAAGTTCAGGAAAACTCACATTTCAGAAAATTCCAATAGGAGTGTGCGCGTGCCACATGAACGATCGCCAGAAGCCTTTCCCTAGTGGTACCTGTCGGGTCGGCTGTGGAGACCCCTAGAGTGGCACCTTCATGGCAGTGTATATATATCCCTGCCGACCCGCCACCTGCTCAGTTCCTTCTTGCCGGAGTACTCCAACAGTGGGGTGGCGGGCAGGATTTGGAATGGACATGAGCAACACATCTCGAAGAACAACAGTTACAAGAGGTAAGTAACCGTTTTTTCTTCTTCAACTGATTGCTCATGTGCATTCCAATAGGTGACTTCCAAACAGTTACCCCGGGGGAGGGGTCGGAATTCACCAAATTGCCGAGTGCAGGACTGCCCTACCAAACCCAGCACCATCCCGCGCCTGCTGGGTAATGGCGTAGTGGGAACTGAAGGTGTGGAATGAAGACCAGGTTGCCGCCTTGCAGATGTCCTGGATAGGGACCTGCGCCAGGAAAACTGCAGACACCGCCTGCGCTCTGGTAGAGTACACCGTAATTGGCGGGGTTGGAACTTTAGCCAAGTCATAGCAAGTCCCGATGCAGAACGGGATGCATGACAAGATGTGCTGTGATGAGATTGGGAGGGAGTCCTAATTCTTTCCCCCCTAATTCTTTCTGCAAGAGCAATAAAGAGCTGTGGTGACTTCCAAGGCGGCTTTGTGCGTTCAGTGTAAAAAGCGAAGGCCCATCTAACTTCCAAGGAATGGAACATGCGCTCCCTGTTTGTGGCATGGGGTTTAGGGAAGAACAGAGGTAAAAATATGTCCTGGTTCACATGAAACTGGGAGACAACCTTAGGCAGGAACACAGGGTGGGGGAGCAGCTGCACCCTGTCTTTATAAAATACCGTGTAAGGCGGTTCGGAGGTCAGTGCTCTGAGTTTGGATACCCTTCTAGAAGAGGTTATAGCCACCACGAAAGCCACTTTTCAGTGAAGGTAGGAGAGAGGGCAAGTAGCCCTGGGCTCAAAGGGGGGCCCCCATGAGCGATGACAGGACCAGGTTGAGATCCCAGGGGGGGGCGGGCAGACGTCCTGGAGGATAAAGTCTGTTGAGGCCCTTAAGAAACCTGCTCACCATGGGATTACCAAACACTGATCCCCCCCGCCGTTCCCAGGTGGAAGACTGAAATGGCCACAAGGTGTACCCTTAGGGATGATATTGCTAAACCTTGGTACTTTAGATCTAAAAGACAGTCCAAAATAAGGGGAATTAGGGCTGATTGTGGCTCAGTTCCCCTTTGTTGAGACCAAATGGAGAAACACTTCCACTTAGCCAGGTACGTGGCTCGAGTGGAGGGTTTCCTACTCCCCAACAGGACCTCCCTAACTGAGTGAGAGCACTGAAACTAAAAAGGGTTCAGCCATGGAGCTTCCACGCCATGAGGTGGAGTGACTCTGGGTTGGGGTGCTGTAGACAACCGTGGTCCTGTGATATTAGGGTGGGACATAGAGGGAGCGCTACTGGTCTGTCCACTGAGAGGTTCAGTAGCATGGTGACGGGGTGGTGGCAGGGCCACGCTGGCACTATGAGGATTAAGGAAGCCCTGTCCTGACGAGTCTTGAGGAGCACCCTGTGTATGGGGGGAATGGCGGGAATGCATATAGCAGGTGACCCGTCCATGACAGGTGAAAGGCGTCTGCTGTGGAGCCTGGGCTGTGGTTCAGGAAGGAGCAGAATCTCTGGCAGTTCCTGTTGCTCCGCGTCATGAACAGGTCCATGTGGGGAGAGCCTCACCTCTGGAAAATTGAGTGAGCAATGTTCAGCCTGAGGGACCACTCGTGAGGCGGTCTGCCAGCTCGATCTGCACCCCCGGAAGGTGCGATGCCTGCAGGTGTGTAGAGTGGGCAATGCAAAAGTCCCACAGTGAGAGGGCTTCCCGACAGAGGAGAGAGGAACAAGCACCACCCTGTTTGTTTATATAGAACATAGCTGCAGTATTGTCCATGAGCACTGATATGCACATGCCGTGAAGATGGGCATGAAAAGCTTGGCATGCCAGGCGAACCACCCCCAGCTCCCTCATGTTGATATACAGCGATAGCTCTGCCTGGGTTCTGACATTGTCCAGATGCACTCCCCAACCAAGCACCGAGGCATCTGTGACAAGGGAAAGCATGGGCTGCGGTGAAGGGTACTCCCGCACAAACCAGCTGTGGTTGCAGCCACCTTTAGAGAGAGTGGAGAATTTGAGGTGGGAGAATCACTATTGAGTTCAGTGGGTCCCTGCCCGGTCTGTGCACCTGCACTAAACACGTCTGGAGGGGCCGAAGGCGCAGCCTGGCACGCTGTACCACGTATGTACAGGCTGCCATGTGCCTCCATGGTCTCATACAATTCCTGGCTGTAGTTGTGAGGAAGCGGAGAAGGGTCTGGATAATGTCTGTGAGTGCTTTGAAACGCAGTTCCGGAAGGAAGGCCCTTGCGCTGAGTCCAAGAGAGCGCTGATGAACTCTATTCTTTGCGTGGGGGGGGGGGGGGGGGGGTGTCAACGTGGACTTGGGCTCGTTCAATACAAGTCCCAACCTGTGAAACGTAGCCCAGGCCAGGGATACGTGCTTCACCACCTGTGCTTGGAACTCGGCCTTGATGAGCCAGTCATCCAACTACGGAAACACCTACACCTGGCGCCTGCGGAGGAACGCCGCTACTACTACCATATACTTGGTGAACACCCGTGGGGCCACTGAAAGGCCAAATGGGAGCACCCTGACCTGGTAGTGCTGGCCACTGACCACGAATCTGAGAAAGTGTCTGTGGGCTGGGATAATGGCAATGTGAAAGTACGTGTCTTTCAAGTCGAGGGCGGCATACCAGTCTCCCGAATCCAGGGAGGGAATGATGGCGGCCAGAAAGACCATGCGAAACTTCTCTTTTTTTGTGTTTGTGTTGAGGTCTCGTAGGTCCAGGATAGGCGGAAGCCCATCCTTGGTCTTGGGGATGAGGAAATAGTGGGAGTATAACCCCTTGAGGAACCTCCTCTATTGCCCCTAGAGCTAGGAGCGATTGTACATCTTGTGAAACGAGTTTCTTGTGAGAGGGGTCCCTGAAGAGGGACAGGGAAGGGGGGTGGGAGGGCGGAAGGGAACAGTATTGGATAGAATATCCCGCCTCCACCGTGCTGAGGACTCAGCGGTCTGACATGATCTGAGACCAAGCACGGTAGAAACGGGAGAGTCACTTCACAAGGGGGGGAGGGGGAGGGAAGATCCAAGAAGGCGACTAATGCGCCATCCTCGTGCACATGTTCAAAAGTTGGGCTTGGGGCCGGGGGGCTGTTTGGTTGAACCTTGGCCTTGGCCCGATGAGGATTGCATTGGGCGCCTCCAGTTATTTCTGCCCCTCCTCCTAGGCTGATCCAGCCTAGCGGCTCCAGGTAGAAATGGGACGGGGGCTGAGGTCTAAGGGGCTTTCTCTGAGGCGCTGGGGTGTGCAGCCCCAGAGACTTCAGAGTCACCCGGGAGTCCTTCAGGCTATACAGGTGCGTGTCTGTATTTTGAGCAAACAGGGGAGGTCCTGTATTGTGTTTTGGACCTCAGGTGCGACCCCTGAAACCTGAAGCCATGCACTGCGCCTCATAGTGATGGCCACAGTTGTAGCCGCAGAGTCCGTTGCACCTAGGGCTGCCTGGAGGGCGGTCCTAGAGACAATTCTACCCTCCTCAAGGGGCGCACCGAACTCCTTGCGAGAATCAGCTGGGATTAACTCCTGGAACTTAGCCAACGAGCTCCAGAAATTAAACGCATATTGGAAAAGCACTACCTGCTGATTCGCTACCCGAAGCTGGAGCCCCCCAGTCAAATAGACTTTACGGCCAAAGAGATCCAGCTTCTTGGCATCACGTGACTTAGGTGCAGGGCCTGGTTGGCCCTGTCACTCCTTGTGGTTTGCCACATCAACCACCAGAGTCCCTGGCTGGGGGTGGGTAAACAGGTGCTCATAGCCCTTTTGCGGCACAAAGTAGAGTCTCTTGACCCCTTTAGCCATTGGTGGTATAGAGGGCAGGGTTTGCCAGAGCACCTTTGTGGTGTTCTGAATTGTCCTTATGAGGGGCAAAACTACTTTGGAAGGACCCTCGGGTGTGAGGATGCCCACCATCGGATCTGAGTCCTCCATAACCTCCTCTGCCTGGAGGCTGAGGTTAACTACTACCCTCCTAAGCAGGTCCTGGTGGCCTTTGGTATCCATTGGTGGTAGAGTGGTGGAGGTGCCCGCAACTGCCTCGTCTGGCAAAGAGAAGGAAGAGGTTCCCGGGACACGGTCTTCCTGCCCCTCGGGCCCTCTGGAGGCCAGGTCAGGTACCTCGGAGCACCCCGCGACTGGAGGTTCAAGTGCCACCAACGTCAGTGGAGGAGGGGCTGTGCTTGTCTGCGGCTGCTCAACAGCCCTGTCCCATAAAGGATCCTTGGGGCCCTAGGGGTGTAGCTTGCCATCGATGTCGCTGATGGAGGGATATGGGGGGGCCAATAACACCGATACCAGCCTAGATCCCTGACCTTGAGCCTGGTGGTAGGCCCAGGGGGTCCAAAAGGGCCATTGTACTGGGCCCTGCAACTGGGGTGGCCAAGTGGTGACTGGTGCCAGTTGTTCCGCCAGCCTACGGTGCCGGGATCGGTGCTGTTGCCAGAACCGGGAGCGGTAGTGGCTGCGTAAGAACACAGATGATTCCAACTCTGATGAGTACTCTGTAGCCAACCACTGGGGAGCGGAGCCCGACGGTGCCGGGGAGCAGTACCGGGGAGACAGAGATCGGCACCACAACATCATGGGCTTCCTGTGATGATGAATCAACGGTGGCGCCACCGTTGGAGTCGGCGCTGCCGATGGTGCCGCCATAGCCAATGGTGTCATGACTGACAGGAAAGAATTTTCTGTAGTATCTGGCTGATGAATCTTGCCCATATCAGCTCAGGGTTTAGCTGATCGCCATATTTGGGGTCGGGAAGGAATTTTCCTCCAGGGCAGATTGGAAGAGGCCCTGGAGGTTTTTCGCCTTCCTCTGTACCATGGGGCATGGGTCACTTGCTGGACAAGTCCCTGCTCCTTGAAGCCTTTAAACTACGATTTGAGGACTTCAATAGCACAGATATAGGGGTGAGGTTTTTGCAGGAGTGGTGGGTGAAATTCTGTGGCCTGCGTTGTGCAGGAGGTCAGACTAGATGATCATAATGGTCCCTTCTGACCTAAATATCTATGAATCTATGACTGGTGTTGTAATCGCCTGCGGTGCTGGGCATGACGCCACAGTCGGTGCCGTCGACGGTGCTACTGGCGGTGCCGAGTTTGCGAGGCCAAGTTCCGCACCTGCGGGGCAAGGTACTGCGCAGTCATATCAATGAGGTCTCGAGTCACCTCATATGTGTCCAGAGTGGAGGGGAGGTCAAGCTCTTCCTCCAAATCATCACGGGTAGGAGAGTCCGTTCTCACCAGACTCAACGGCTCTGCAACTGGGGCCGAAGTCAACGGCACCAGTTCTTGGGGACCAGACCGAGGGTGTCCCGCGAGAGGACACACGCCACTGGAATCCCCCCTCGGCTTCCTGACATGCGAACGTCCCTTGTCTGGTTCGAATGTCCCATGTCTGGTTTCTTTCTCTTATGCAGCACCGGGGACTGAACGGTGCCTCCGTGAAGCACTTGCCTTGTGGGCCGGGGAGCAGTGCCAGTGCTCCCTGGCGGAGTCCTTCCTCGGTGCCGAGACATCCCGCACCATGGCCGGTGCGCTGTGCACCGAGGATGCCTGTGTCGGCTCAGGCTGTGGCTGAAGGGTCAACTCCATCAAGAGGAGCTTCAGGTGATAGTCCTGCTCCCTCTTAGTCCTGGGTTTGACGCTCCTCCAAATAGGGCACTTATCTGTCTGATGGCCCTCCCCGAGGCACTTGAGACAGGCGGTGTGGGGATCACTTGTTGGCATAGGTTTTGCACACCTCTTGCATGCTTTAAACCACTGCGACCAACGCATGCCCCGGCGCCAGTGAGAGTAGAACGGGGGGAAACTCCCCAAAGTAAGCTAAACTAATCTACAACAACTAACAAACAACTATTTACACAGAAACAAGGGAACCACTAGGTAAGGCACTTGCAAAAGCAAGAGACTAAGCTGTTCCAGCGACTGTCACGGGCGGTAAGAAGGAACGGGCAAGTGGCAGGGATATGTATATACACTGTCATGAAAGTGCCACTCTAGGGGTCTCCACAGCTGACCCGATGGGTACTGCTAGGAAAAAGCTTTCCGTGATCGTACATGTGGAGTGCGCACACACCTATTGGAATGCACGTGAGCAATCACTCAAAGAAGAACTAGGAAATACAGAGCTATGGTACATACCTCTGTAACCTTGACTCTGACTTCCTGGAGCTGACAGCAGCCACTGGGAATTATCACCATGCACTGTAGCGGTGTTCAGTGTGAGAGCTGTAGCAGTACTGAAGCGTTTGAATGATGGAAGCAATAGTTGGGGCAGGTTGGTAGAGGTGTTTGTGAGCTGAGGAGATGAGGGATTAGTTTGAGGACTGTCAAAGAGCTGTGACTGTGATATGAGATCAGATTTCTGTCCTCTCCATGTGTGCAAGTAAAGAAAGGGCAGCATGTGTACCCTGAGGAGCTAGTCTATCATACTGAAATATTGTGTAGGCATTGGGAGGTGGAGGGGGTCTTGCCACAGAAAGCGTTAGTAATAAAGTTGGATACGAGATCAGTCTGAGTTTACTGATGGGCAAGGGAAAGTATAGGTTTAGAGGGCATCCTGTGAGTACACAAAGTGGCTGCTAAATTTCATAACTATGGAATTCTGTCAGGAAACTAAGCTAAGTATTCAAGAACAGAGCCAATGCAAGTACAGCCTTTCTTGTACGTGAAAAGAGTGAGAGTATACGTATGTTATGGGTGTTTTGGGGTAAAGAGGGCAGAGTTAAAGTTATGTACTGTAACTCTGTGTTTTCTGACATTTGAGTTTTGCTGAACTTAATTTCCCCTCTTTTAAAAGGGGGGGAGGGGGAGAAAGAAAGAAAAAAAGAAAGCTTGCTGGTAGGGGTTAGTGGTCATTGTAGCAGTTATAGACAGCATGCAGTTCAAGTGGACTACTGATCCTAGCCCTATGCCAGAGTTTCTCAAATTGGAGTCCACAAGGGGGTCTGCGAGTCATGTCTGGGGCCACTGGCCCTACTGATCAACTCCTCCCACTCCCTTCTAGTGCCTCCTGCATGCTGCAGAATAGCTGTTCAGCAGCGTGCAGAAAGCGCTGGGAGGGTGGGGGAGGAGTGGGGTCAGGGCACACTCGGGGGAGGAGGTGGAAAGAGGCAGGGAAGAGAAGGGGTAGGGGTGGAGTGGGGCAGAAAGAAGTGTGGCAGTGGTGAGTCTTGGGGGAAGGGGTGGACTGGGGCAGGGCCTTGGGAGTCTGTGAAAAGTTTTAAATCAAAATGGAGGTCCATGGGTTGCTGAAGTTTGAGAACCACTGCCCTATACCATTCTCACCCTGATGCTCAGCCCCACAAACCAGCCTTTCCCCTTCCAATCCAGCTGCCCTCCCACCACTCTAATTTTATCTAGGCTTCCCTCTCACCCAACTCATACAGGGGAGTAGGGAATGGGGATCAGACTCCCGAGCAAGGCAAGCCCCCTCCAAAACCTGGATCACATGAGGTGACACATTGAGGGGGATCAGACTCCCATATATGGGCAGGGGTCCCCAGGTACTGGCATACACAGGGATGGAGAGCAGGACTCAGATACCCCCATAGAGGCAATCCTTCCCAATATCCCATTTCACATGAGGGGGACAGGGAGCTGCCCCAGAGAAGCAAGAGGCCCTCTGATCCTGCCACATGCACAGGATTGCAGGGAGTGGGGCTCAGACACCCCTTGCGGGCAGGAACACCCAGATGCCTGCTCACATGGGGGGTAGGGAGAGGGACTCAGACCATTCTAAGATCTTGGCACACACCCAGAAGGGGAAAATGTGGGGCTGACCCTATTCTCCTTCAGTCCGTCACTCAGTACCCACATATCCCTCTCCCTCACCTAAGCCCCCATTCCTTCTCATTTTGCCTTTCACCCATCCCCACCTATCCCTCCTCCTCCTGGATGCAACCCTGAATGCCTCTCCCCACTATTTTTTCTACTTCTCTACCCCCTAAAAGTCTCTCCCTTGCCAGCATTTGCATTTTTAAAGGGAAAAATACTTGATTATATTCCCAAAAAAATTAAAAACAAAAGAAGTGACAGATTTTAGCAATAGGCTATTCCACCCCTTCCAAATTTCTGACAGAGGTAGAACCTGAAGTGACAATGGCTGGGTGAGTCAGTTTCAAAGCAGTATTTTTTAGCCATCCGACCGATGAGAAACTTCGAAGACTAAATTCTGTTAACTCCTCATTCCACACATACTCAGTATAACCCATTAGGCATGTGAATAGCCTTGTAAACCTTAGCATGCCTAACTGGAAAAGCACCATCTTTTTTCAGACAACACTTTAATATGATTTCCTCCAAAGAGCACCAGGTCCTCAAATGTTTGAAACCCCCGATACAATGATCTGAGACCTGATTTGATCTCTATCTATAAGGAAAAATAGGTTGTAAGAACCAGACAACTTTAAGGAACGCTTGTGTCCTCCCCAAACCAATGGTTGCATCTTGGGGTGCCCCTGGGTTAAATGGCCCCAAATTTAGATCACTAACAGGACCCCTCGCACCTGAGGCACACCAAATTTGAAGGCAACCCAAGTAACCATGTAGATTAAGAGCAATTAAGTGTCAAGTTTTAAACAGAAAGCTGCTCTTAATCTAACACTATAACAATCTAACATTACACCATCAATCTGTTTTAATAAAGCAAGCCATTCAAATAGAGCTGCCTCTGTATGCATGTTGTCTCTGCAAAGGCAGACAGAGACACTCAGAACAAGAGCAGAGGGCTACTTTTGGAGGTCATCGTAAGTACTCTTACTGTTTTCCAGCTGTTTAACTCAAAGTGCTAAACACAGTTACCTATCATCTTACACTTGTAGCAACGTGGGTGCAAAATTCCAAACCGCCACACACACTGTGAACACAGAAAAAAAAAAACCTAAAAATCATATCCTCTATGCCAGTGGTATCCAACCTTTTTAAGTTCAAAATCACTTTTTGAATTCAAAAGCAACGAAGGATCTACCCCACACATTCCCCGAGGCCCCTCCCCTTCCCCAAAGCCCCACCCCACTCACTCTATTCCCCCTCTCTCCATCATTTGCTCTCCTCCACCCTCACTCACTTTCACCGGTCTGGGGTAGGGGGCTGGCGTTCGGGAGCGGGTGTGGGCTCTATACTGGGGCCGAGGGGTTCGCAGTGTGGGAGGGGGCGCTAGGCTGAGCCTGGGGCAGGGGTTTGGGGTGCAGGAGGGAGTGAAGGGTGCAAGCTCTGGGAGAGAATTTGGGTGCAGGAGGGGGCTCCGGGCTGGGGCAGGTAGTTGGGGTGCAGGAGGGTACAGGGTGCTGGCTCTGGGAAGGGGGTCAGGGCTGGGGCTTGGGGTGCAGGCTCTGGGAGGGGGCTCAGCTGCCAGAAGGGGTTTGGGGTGCTGGCTCCAAGAGGGGACTCAGGTCTGGGAGTTGAGGTGCAGCCTCCCGCCAGGCAGCACTTACCTCCAGCGGCTCCTGGTCAGCGGTTCAGCTAAGTCAGGCTCCCTGCCTACCCTAGCCCCACACTGCTCCCGGAAGGGACCCACGCACCCCTGCGTCCGGGGGGGAGGGCGTGTGCAGCACATGGCTCCACGCGCTGCCCCTCTCTGCAAGCACCACCCCCACAGCTCCCATTGGCCACAGCTCCCCATTCCCGGCCAATGGGAGCTGCGTGGCACAGCTTGAAGGCAGTAGCAGTACACAGAGGGAGACCCCTGCTCCCCCTACCCCCAGGGCCATCTTGGCTCCTACCGGGAGCAGTGTGGGGCCGGGGCATGCAGGGAGCCTGTCTTAACCGCAGCCCCGCTGAAGATCACAATCGACCAGTTGATGGCCACTGCTCTATGCACAAATTAAATTATGTCCTCTGTCCCCAGCACATAGTGACACGAAGGCTAATGTATAGCTATAAAGTAATTGGGGAAGGGGGAAAAAATTACAATTTTGAGATTGGTAAGTAAGTGATATTGTACGTGAGTTACACAACTGAACTTCATTACTCAGGTTAGATTACAGATCAAAGTCCTTCCATTACTTTGTATATTCAATTTGCTTTAAAAATACTGCTAAGCAGGGTGGATAAAAATCAATGATTTAAAAAAAAATAAAAAAACTCTGATCTTTTAAAGTTAAATCTGAATTTATTTGATAAAATGCTTTTTGCAGAAAAAACCTATCTAAAGAAAGTTTTAATTAAAATACACTATAGCTCAGATATCTCATCATGGAGTAGGGATTATAAATTCTAATTCTATAGTAGGAGACAATATATTCATGTAAATATTTAAGAAAAGTCTTGTAAATGAGTGCCAATAGTTCATGGATTAGGGACCCAATTTTATGGGGTTCCAGGGGCTGCCGTATAGATTAATTAGGTTAATCGTTCTATCTACACAATGGGACTCAGTGCTCAGTCTAGAAGATACCATCAAACATGCTTAGTTTTGCAGTTCTCAAATGGTGGATATGTGTCTCCAGAGATAACATTCTTGTTAACAGCAAAAATGCTTTTAAATAAATATATAGAGGTGAGAAATAACAGACCTCAACCCTAGTGTCCCTCTGCAAATTTGTGTACACAGAGTCAATCCCTTACCTCTCTCTAAAAGTGCAAAGTTTCAAAATGTTCAATGAATAGAAGATTATTGGAGGCAAAATAGATCTGGACAAAGAGAAGAAGCCTGGAGATAAATGTGAGAAGGGAGGGACAGGCAGTAGAAACGAAAGTGAAACTGTTTGAGCAGCATATTCCAGAAGTCTGGAGGTCTTTCTGAGTGTAGCCTTCATTGATTTGAAATCCACCATACCATTCTCTCACTAGAAGGGAAGACCTGTAATGGCAGCAGGCAGTAAGAGAGACCCAGTTTGGGAATATTCTAATGAAGTTCCTCTACCTGTGGGTAAGACAGGCAAGCGTGCGAACAGTGCAACAAAGAAAAGCAAGGCCTGGTTGCCTGAATGAAATAACATCATGAAAAGTGTTGCTTCTCAGGAGAAAGCTGTGTTGAAGTTGATGAAAGGAACATGTCTGAACATGCAGGATTGTCAGGTTGGTAAACTTTTTATATCATACTTTTTTCTTAAGGACTGCCCGTCTTCCTTCGGGACTATTCTTGAATTCTCACGTTTAAGCAAAAAATATAGTTGTTACTCTATGGTACTATCATTTTAGATGCAGTTGTGATAAAAAATAAATACCTGAATTAGGCAGATCTTCCTTTTACAATTTCACCTTTAAAGTAGTACTGAGTGTCAGTGAATGCAGTGAGTACTACTAAATGAGCAGTATGGTAATAATAATTAAATAACTGCATCGACTTATTTTGTTTAGGAGAATCCATCCTCAACATACAGGATTCTGAAGACTATCCACCTTCAAGATCACCATCATTTTCTACAGTTTCAGAGTTATCTGCCAATGATAGCGTTTCAGGTAAAATCATGTATGTCACACAGCCACAGTATATCACCTGTAGCAAAAAGAAAACAAAATTTCCATCATCCAGGAACAACCACAGATAAATTTGTGATAAGAACCAGCAGATTACAAAAAGAGGTAATTGATAAAAAATTTGCCTGGTTTGCTTATGCAATAAACTTTCCTTTCCATATGATTGAGAACCCACATTGTATTAACATGGTTCAGCCATTAAGACCACAATACAGTCCACCCAACAGAGCAAATGTCACAGGCAAATTGCTGGATAAAGTGTATGAAAGAGAAATTGAGCAGTGTGCAAGAGGTCTAGAGGGTGAAATTGTTAACCTGAGTCTTGATGGGTGGAGCAAACTCTCCCACAAGACATGCGATGGAACTCAGTAGTGGACTGTTTTGAACACAGTGTCAAGAACTGGCCTAATCTGATGACAGTTTGTGAACAAAATCATGAAAAAAAATAGATGGCACGGTCACAACCAAAGTTTTCAACATTGGGCTTAAGAGAAATGTTGAACACATCCTGAGTACCTTGAAGCCTATTTCTGTAGCCTTGAACAAAATGCAGGGAAATAGCTCTTTTATTGCTGACGCTGTCGAAATCTGGAAGGAACTGAGTGAGATCTTAAAAAGAGAAATATGCAATGACCAAGTTAAATTACAAGCATTAAAAAAACAATTGGGACAAGCACTATCTCCAGCTCATTTTCTTGCAAATATTCTCAATACTCTGTACCAGGGTCAAACCTTAACTGCTGAAGAAGAGGAGTTGGTTATGATATGGACATCCAGCAATCATCCCACTATACTAAACTTCAGAGCTAAGGATGAACCACTCAAGAAATACATGTTTGCTGATCATGTTTTAAAGAAAGTCACACCAGGTAAGTGGTGGAAGTCACATAAGCACTTGGATTCAGAGACTGTTGAAGTGATAATCTCACTTTTAACAGCAGTAGCTTCTTCTACTGGTGTAGAAAGAATATTTTCTTCCTTTGGACTAATTCATTCCAAATTGAAAAATCGTTTGGGACCTGAAAAAGCTGGAAAACTTGTTTTTCTTTTCCAGATTATGAAAACAACAGGAAAATGAAGGTGAAAACAACTGAGTTAGCTGCAGGAGCCAATATTTTAAGTTTCTCATGTTGAGCTGGCTGACACGGTTGATTTATTTATTTGTTTTTTAAATACTTCATTTAACTATTTCAGTTAAAAACAATTTTAACAAAAACAAACCTGATTTTAAAAAAAATTTGAATGTTTAACTAAATTCAAAAATTCATATGCTTGTTTTATTAAAATATTATATGTTTGCTGTTGAAGAAGAAAAATCCAAAATACATAACGTCCTTGTTTTAGTTAAATAAAACAATTTAAATATCTGTCTGGTGATGTTCTCCTCCTAATACAGCGTGGCAAGAAAATCCTCCAAATATTAATGATTAACCTGTTGAATTGGAGATATTTATGAAGTCATAGGGAGGTGAACTATCTGCTTCAATTACTTTGTTTGGTTATTTCATTTACCAATCATTCATTTTCTGATATAGCTGTAATACTAACCTGAAAAGTTTTCAAAATAAATTACTTTAAAAATGTATAGTATGTACCTTCTAAAAATCAAACCTACATCTTTCTCTCCCCACAGCAGCACCTGGGCTGGAGGGGAAGATGCACCTCTCCCCACCACGGCAGCTACAGGGCTGGGGCCAAGGTAGGTGCCCCTTCCCCAGCCGGTCCTGGGCTGGGTTCAGGCTGCCCCTCCCCCAGCTGGTCCAGGCCTGAGTTGGAACCGAGGGACAGGTGCCCCCATAGGCGCTGACGTAGTGGGTGCTCCAGGGCTGGAGAAAAATATGGAGATCATGTGTGACACATCACCTTCATACTGGTGCACATAACAAAATTCATGTGCTAGGGGAGAGGGCTCAGGGCTGCGACAGAGGGTTGGGGTGCAGGAGTGTGAGGGCTCCAGCTGGGGATGAGGGCTCTGGGGTTGGGCCAGGGATGAAGGGTTTGGCGTGCACGAAGGTGCTCCAGGGCTACAGAGGGAAGAAGGCTCCGCCCAGCTCTCTCTCCCCGCTCAGCGGCCCCCACCAGCAGCCAAGCTCCCCCTGTCCCCAGCAACTCTCACCTGTTAGCTGCCGCACTGCCCAACTCCTCCCCCTACCTCCCAGTGCCTCCCGCCCACCGCGAACAGCTGTTTCATGACAGAATAGGAAGCTCCGGGAGGGAGTGGGAGGAGCGGGGACGGAGTGCGCTCAGGGGAAGAGGCGGGACAGGGGCAGGGCCTGGGGTGGAGGGCAGGATTGAGCACCCCCCTGGTTAGAGGGGAAGTCAGCGCCTATGGCATGGCCCTCCCCCGGCTGCGGCAGGTTGGGGCTGGGGGAGGGGCACCTCTCCCCCAGTTACAGCAGGCGGGTGGACGGGTTCCCTGAGCGTCTGTACAGTGCTAAATAGACTGCTGCACAGCCGCGCAGCTTACAGGGAACTTAGATGGCAGCCTTATTTCTTCCTCCGTGGTAGGATCCTTTCCCACATCAGCTGACAATAACTTGGGCAAGCACTACTGCAGTACACAGGCTAGCAGCCTGTGGGCCTGGGTGGCTTCAATAGCAGCTGTGCTCTCTCTGCCTTTATTATCCTTAGAGTGAGATATCAGCTAAAATCACTATCGCCTGTGGAAATGGTGACAGTATTCAGTGCCTATACTCAATTTCATGCAACCGAGTAATTCCCTCCTCATTTCCCTCACCATTGGCAGACCACACACACCAGCACTGGTGCTCTGAGTGGCGCGGTCCACAAGCACTCCGAAACAGAAGGGTCAATAAACACGTCCTGTTGAAAACTTAAGAGGAGCAATGGAAGGGAGTTCTGAATCTTAATGTTCACTTTCCGTTGTGACTATATTGATAATGGTATGTTTTTGTGTTTTATCTGTAACTGTTATCGTTGCAGCCTTGAGGGGTTCTCCCCCCCCCCCCCGCCCCATACACACCTGTGGAATGCCTGAGCCAGATAAGGAAGAGAAAGAAATGACTCGGGATGACATGTTCAATGTAATCCTGTCAGTCAGTACGACACAGGACCATGAGCAAAGGGCCTGGAGGGTGAACACTGCAGACAGCCTGGAGAAGGAAAGAGTGGACAGGAGAAAGGTCCAGGAGTCCAAGCAGGAAAAAGGAGAAGGAGATGCACCAGGACATAATGAGGCTTCTCCAGCAGTAAATGCAGATGGCTCCAGTCTCTTGTGGACCTACAAGTTCAACGAACATGGGTTCACCTCTCTTTGCAGTCCATGGAGAACTCCATTACAGCACCTCCCTACACTCCCTCAACATTCCATGTGGCATCAGGGACTGCATACCTACCTCTACAAGTACTCCCCGGGAGACATTAAAGACAAACATCTTCACATACATTGATTTGTGAAAGCTGCTGTTTCTGTATGTATAGATAGAATGGACAAGAATGTTCTTTCCCCTTGACAATATATTAATAGAACAGAAATTAAGTTTTTAATGTATTTGATTTCAAATTGCAGATTTTATTTTGCACTGGTTTTGTTACATAATAAAATTCTATTCGAAAAATTAATCATCTTTATTAGTTCACAACATATGCTGCAGAGAGCACCCACTTGTTACGCGACAATGCATAGGATCAGTGACAAAAAAGCATAATAATCATAATAGCACCACAAAAGTAGTATTTGCATTGACAATGTTATAGTCAAACGTACACCAAGCAGCACACAATTCCCAACAGGCCGAAAACAGCACATTACACCATAATGCACAGTGTGGTTTGATGTTAAGTGCTCTTTCAAAGCCTCCCTGAGCTGTATAGCTCCACTTGAGCTCTCCTAAAAGCCTTGTAGCTGGCTGTTAAAAACAGACAGCAGCCAGTCTACCACTACCAGCCATGCCAGCAGCAACTTTTCCCCCTTTCGTTTCACTGATATTACACAGGACATAGCATTGTGATTTCCCCCTCTCAACTCCAATCTTGTGAATAAATATCAGTGTCCTTTCAATCTACCAAAAGCACACCCAACTGTCATTCTGCACCTGCTGAGCTGGTAGTTGAAACTTTCTATGGCCAGTGTACAGCTTCATGAGCCAGGGGAAGGCTGGGTCCCCCAGGCTCAATATGGGCATTTCCACATTGCCAACAGTAATCAACCAGTTGGGAAAGAACATCCTTGCTTGTAGCTTTCTGAACTGTCCTGGGTTCAGAAAGATTTGAGTGCCATGCACCTTCCCTGACCAGCCCACGTTGATGTCAGTGATATGTCCCCAGGAATCCAGCAACACATGCATAACTATAGAAAAGTAACCCTTTCTGTTGATGTACTCTGTGGCACGGTGGTCTGGTGCCAAAATAAGGATAAACATGCTGTCTGTTGCTCCACCACAGTTTGGGAACCCTACTGATACAAATCCATCCATTATGTCCTGCATATTTTCTGAGAGTCACTGTCCTGCATAGCAGGAGGCTCATAGATTCTAAAACCAGAAGGAGCCATTGCAATCATTTAGTACAGCCCAGGCCATAGAAATTCCCAAAAATAATTCCTCAAGCAGATCTTTTAGAAAAATATCCAATCTTGATTTAAAAAATTGTCAGTGATGGAGAATCCACCATGAACCTTAGTAAACTGCTCCAACTGTTAATTAATTACTCTCACCATTATAAAAATAATTTGTTTCCAGTCTGAATTTTTCTAGCTTCAACTTCCAGCCCTTGGATTATGTTATACCTTTCTCTAGATTGAAGAATCCATTTTCAAATATAATGGCCTTGCACACTTTCATAACAAATGCCTCTAGAGGGGATTTTCCAACTCCAAAATTATTTCCCACTAATTGGTAACAATTTGGTAATGGAAGCTTCCACAGGGTGATCACCACTTGCTTCTCCACTGTCAGTGCCAAAATGAGAACTGCATTCCTGCGCTGGAGGACGTGGAAGAGCTCACCACACAGATCCAGGAACATGGCCTTGCACATCCGAAAGTTCTGAAGCCACTGCTCACTGTCCCAAAATTGCATTACAAGGCGATCCTACCAGTCAGTACTCATTTGTTAGGCCAAGAAGTGGTGCTCCACCACCCACAGCAGCTCTATGAATGCCACCAACAACCTTAACTTGGTTCTCACTATGTCCCACAGCAACCTGCCCTCCAGGAAACTGCCATGTTCCCCTTTGATTTAATTCTTCTTACGGTTCTGCAAATACCAGATGATCTGGCATCTTGTGCTTGCAACGCTCATGACAATAGTGCAGAGTTGTGCAGTAGCCATGCTTCTGTCAGAGATGACAAATAATGAAAAGAGCAGCATGGGTTTGTGGGATTTTTAAAAAGGCACAGATGGAATATAGATGACATTATGGGATGGAGACAGTTACTCTGGGAAGTTGTTGATCCTTTGCTCCCATTCATCCCTGCATGACTTGTTTCTGCTCCACCATGCACTGCCAAAGATTTCCAAAAGACAGTGCACTGGAGGGTGGCATATTGCAAACTGGGACACCTACCCATGGTGCACCAGACTGTGCATTGACACAACCACTTCTGGTGAGTGCATGCAACACCAACGCCAGGAGCAAAGTATCCAAGCGTATAAATGTTAAACTAACTGCAGTGGCTCTATGTCAACTTAACTTGCGTCAACCAAAGTTTGTAGTGTAGGCACAGTCTGAGCTCAGTTCTAGTACCCATTATCTGCTGAAATAGTTAATTCTTTTAACACTGGTATTACATATTAGTTTCTCTCTTGTTTATAGTTTTAAAGCTTGAGAAAACACGTTATCTAGGTCCCCTAGGTCAGTGTACTGAGCTAGTTAAAATCTCCCAGAATACGTTGTACTCATACTAAGCTTTATTTTGAAACTCTTGTGGTTAAAACTGTTCATTTATGCAAACTTTGTCAGAAGCAATATTATATTACAGAAGTTCGTCAAATATGGCTTGCGTGCTCGGTACAGCTAGAGTAGATGTCTCCGTGGTCTTATGAAATCTGGAATGTTATGTACAAAATCTAGATAAGGAAAGGCGTATAAGGTATGTGGACTCTGTAAAATCTTCTACCTGTTGAAAACAAGAGAGAGATAACTATATTGCTACTATACAGTACTTTATAACTCAAGCTGGTCAAAAAATGGAAAAAAAATCCAGTTAAACTCAAAAAAAAGGTTTTTTCTTCAAATTATAAAATGTTGACCAACTCTATTCATAATGCTGCTAAAAATAATACCAGTCAATGAAAACAGATGTAAAGGTTTAATTTAAAGCTAGTCATGATCATAACTTTTGCATACAACTATTTTCATGAAGGAAAGTTGGAAGATTTTATTTTTACTTTGACAATCATTTTCAATTTAAAGCAATCTCTACCCTCTTCATATGCCCCAATTTTCTTTTTCGTACTGTGCGTGGCTTGGGATTTGGCCCCTTTTACGATAAAGATATACCAGATTTTCAGCTTGCAGTCTCTCCCTATAGTTCTGAGTGGATACCAGTGTATTTTTGCTACTTGTTTAGCAGAACACAGACTACTAAAAATTTATTCAGTTCTCACATGCATAAACATAAAAATATTTATGGATAGCCCTCCAGTAATTATATGGCTAATCCATATATGGAACTACATAAACCTCCCTCAGACCAAAAGGATGCATCTTAAGAAGTTGACCAGCAGTAAACCTCAAAGCAATTCAGCTTTGTATTAATTACACTGACGTATGTTTATAAAAGACTATCTTAAACTTCTGAACACTATTTATTGTTTTAAGCATTTAGTTAAATAGATAAGACAAAGGAAAAAATGTAATGATAACCTATGTGATAGCAGTGATATTTGGTGGTTTAATCTTTGTAGTTTTCAGAGCAGAATCAAAAGTATAATAGTTTCCATTAGTGCTGCCATATTTTACACAGACACAAACAATTTGATTATAAACCTGTTACCACAGGTTAATTCCACATATATTTTCAATCCACTAATTCACAGCAGGAGTTCTAGGGAGAACAAAGAGTCAATCACATGTCCTCCCCAAGCTCCCAACTTCATCCTATAAAAAACAGCTTGGGAGAAACAAGTTAGAATTCTTTAAAGACAGACCTCGAAAGATAAAGACTGATGACATCCTTCAGGTATCCTTTCCATTTAACATGTCTTTAGAGTAAGCTGTCCTACGTTGTTTTTCTTATCTCACCAATCATGAGAAGCATGACAAATCACTTTATAAGGTCTCGGTCACTGGGCTAACTTAATGCAGTAACATCGGTTTTCTCCCCAGAAGAATGCCAACAACTACAAAGTGTTCCAAAAAGCAAAGAAACTTTATCTTATGTTTTTAGGAAAAGAACATATCTACAAGATGCATGGTAATTCAACTGATTTGTGATATAGTGCCAAGGACCAAAATTTCTACCTATATAATAAAAAGATGAATGAAAGATTCATTCAGCATGTCTTCCACATCTGTCTAATTTATCAATCACCTAAACAAGTGAACAGAGGCATATTCAGCAGTTTCAGAATCTTTACTAGAGTTTCTAGACTTCTTAGAAGGAAGCAACATACTTGCCAAGTTTAGTTCTGTCTCTCATTAGTTAACCACATGGAATATTTTCAAACCTAAATGCATAAAAGCTTTACTACAATACAGTTTACAGTTCTCAAAGTTCAGAAGACACTGAATAATAGAAACCCAACCTCTATGAATCTGGAAAAAAAATTCAGATATTCCACCGTATTCTTAAAAATTATTTTCACTTTTTACAACATGCATAAACTTTTAATCCATGTGCAGTCATTTTCTTTAGCAAAGCAAGCACTCCGCACTCACAAACTTTTATCCACATATTCTCAGGACTCTTTATTAAATAAAATTACCATTTATGCTCAGAGGAACAGGAACTTCATTAGAAAGCAGTGGCAGGATATATCCCAAAATTTTAAGACTACACCTTATGGTGCTTTGTGCCAATAAAAAAAAATTAAAGATTCCCTTATTACTCTGCAACTACTTCATTATGCAGGAATGCAGCCAGTTAAAAGAAGAGAAGTGTAAGGTCATGCATTTAGGGATTAATAACAAGAATTTTCGTTATAAGCTAGGGACGCATCAATTAGAAGTAACGGAGGAGAAAAAGGACCTTGGAGTATTGGTTGATCATAGGATGACTATGAGCTGCCAATGTGATATGGCTGTGAAAAAATCTAATGTGGTCTTGAGATGCATCAGGAGAGGTATTTCCAGGAGGGATAAGGAGGTTTTAGTACCGTTATACAAGGCACTGGTGAGACCTCACCTGGAATACTGTGTGCAGTTCCGGTCTCCCATGTTTAAGAAGGATGAATTCAAACTGGAACAGGTACAGAGAAGGGCTACTAGGATGATCCAAGGAATGGAAAACTTGCCTTATGAAAGGAGACTCAGGGAGCTTGGTTTGTTTAGCCTAACAAAAAGAAGGTTGAGGGAAGATATGATTGCTCTCTATAAATATATCAGGGGGATAAATACCGGAGAGGGAGAGGAATTATTTAAGCTCAGTACTAATGTGGACACAAGAACAAATGGATATAAACTGGCCACTAGGAAATTTAGACTAGAAATTAGACGAAGGTTTTTAACCATCAGAGGAGTGAAGTTTTGGAATAGCCTTCCAAGGGAAGCAATGGGGGCAAAAGATCTATCTGGCTTTAAGATTAAACTTGATAAGTTTATGGAAGAGATGGTATGATTGGATAACATAGTTTTGGTAATTAAATATTCATGGTAAATAGGCCCAATGGCTTGTGATGGGCTATTAGATGGGGTGAGATCTGAGTTACTACAGAAAATTCTTTCCTGGGTATCTGGCTGATGAATCTTGCCCATATGCTCAGGGTTTAGCTGATCGCCATATTTGGGGTCGGGAAGGAATTTTCCTCCAGGGCAGATTGGAAGAGGCCCTGGAGGTTTTTTGCCTTCCTCTGTAGCATGGGGCCCGGGTCACTTGCTGGAGGAGTCTCTGCTCCTTGAAGTCTTTAAACTACAATTTGAGGACTTCAATAGCACAGATATACGTAAAAAGAAAAGGAGTACTTGTGGCACCTTAGAGACTAACCAATTTATTTGAGCATAAGCTTTCGTGTGAGGTTTTTTTTTGTAGGAGTGGTGGGTGAAATTCTGTGGCCTGCGTTGTGCAGGAGGTCGGACTAGATGATCATAATGGTCCCCTCTGACCTAAATATCTATGAATCTAAGAGTCTTCTTTTGTCTAAATAACTTGAACAGACAAAAAAATGTTTAAAATCAAAGTTTGAACTGCACGAAGAAAAATTTCAATACCAGCAGCTTGCCTCAGGGAACTGGAGACAATGAAAAAATTAAACAGCAAACAAGTGGTGAAATAAGACACCATAGTCTTAAAAAGCAAAACAACTCAGAACATGTTAAACCATCATAAATCTCTTCAAAAATTGTTTTCCAAAGAATGAGACTCAAATACACAATCTACTGAGGACTGCTGAGAAAGCAGGGTGACCATTGTTGATGCCATACCTGGCATCATGTAGTAAGTTTTCAGAGCTGGTTCAAACCTGCAAATCCATGAATCTCTGGGGTGGCCTTGTGGGAGGCACCAGATAGGGTGATAGAGTGGGCATTCCTCCCCCTTTACATGTCAATGAAGAGTTTGAGAGCACGGGGTGGTTTGTCCATCCTGGCAAGATGGCCAAAGAGCACACAACACTGCTTTTTCATATGGTGAGTGACTAAAGGAAATCCAGATCTCTGCAACACTTTGCACTAAGTCAAACCTTTTATGCTCAGGATTCAGCACAGACAGCACATATGAAATATTTCTAGCCACTTCAAGCCTGTAAGATGGCCCACATAACAGGCAGTACAGGAGTTTGATAAATCCACAACTCTGTCTCAGTTCGAAGACATTTTGTCCACAAATGAGACATGGACTTCATGCACAAGGCTATGAGACCTATTCATTGAACAACACCTGATTTGCTACAACAGATGAACTCTGCTTGCATGCAGCCTAGCTAGATGAACTCATCAACGCTCTCCACAGGACTTGATCCCACGTGAACCATGATTGTTCTGGCAGCCCAGTTCTGAGGTTCTGGACCTTTGCCTTCTGCCATGAGATGTGCAACCCCACAGTACTGACGGCATCTTGGAGACTTTAGAGGGCAGAGCTGAAATTCTCCAACTTCTCCACAAAGCAAGGCAACATCAATGCCATAGTCTTGGTTGGTGAACATGTCTTGACCAAAACTGATTCCAAAGCGTGGAGCAGCAAGTCTTAATATTCAGTTTATAGCTCAACAGAATAGTGCCAGGGCAAGAATGCATCTCTACAACATGTGAAGTTGTGAAGAAATGTGGTGAAAGCCATGAACCAACACACATGGGGAACCAGTGTGAAGAATGAGACTCAGAAAATGGTCAAATAGTTAGTTTACCCTTAAGTAAATGCAACCCATGGTGCAAAAAATGTCATGAGGATCTATAGTAATAAGCCTATTCTAGCCTACCTATGCCATTGAAAGTCATGAGGTCATACAGTCAAAGTTCTCTCTGTAGAAAGAAACAGAGCATAAACTCCTCAGGCAGGGATCAAACTTTTTGTATAACATAACATTGTGGGTGCTATCTGAAACATAGCTCATGAAAAGACTACATGGACAAATAAAAATACTAGTACTAGTTCACCAGTGAGATACAAATAAGGTTCCCTCCTAATTCTGAAGTTCTGCAGCTCACTGATGCTAGTCCCAAGTCTCAAGAAGAACTATGTCCAACTCGATGTTCTATCTGGAAATCGGCTTGTCCCAGCACAAGATTATGCTTCTCAACCACAAATTGTTGATCCGTATCTGCTGGAACTGTCAAGATACCATCCACTAACTCATTGTAGTCACCTCAAAACAGGGCAGATAAAAATAGGAATTTAATTTTTTTTAAAATAAAACTTGTTTAAAATGAAATCTCAATTTAATACAAAACACATTAAGGTCTAAACTTATTACAATCTCTTAAAACATTTAAACAAAAAAATATGCTGAATCCATAAGCCTCTATCAAAAATTAAGTCAATGACTGCTTTTCTACATAAAGAAAAATTCAGGGGGAAAACCATCTAACTTTTGAAGCCAAGCTTTATAAATATGGCACAATAGGTTATGTACTATATTACAGGCTTGATCCTGTGGAGGATCCAAGGACTGTGCTACCGGGAGGTGCAAGAGACTGGTAAAGTTATCACAGACATGGGGACCCAGCCTCTGACTCCAGATGACATATTCATGTATCTCATCAGAATCATCTGCTGAGATCACCTGGAACGTCTCATACTCTGTGCTACAGCTTATACCTGCCTAGTTTTGATCGGCTCAGTTCTCAAGTTATGAATATTTATGACTCCGTCCACCATGGACACAATCTCCAGCTCATGGGAAAAACACTGATCTGACCAGTAACTACTAGCATTTGCTTCTGGATGGTTCTGGGCATGTCAAGTAAATTACTCTGCTCTGTCTACTTGCATGTGTACACAAATGAATCCCCCTTTCCCCAATATCTATTAATTGTGTAACTGTCTCTAAATAAAACACTGCAGTGCAAAAGGCATGTAGGTTACACAAGCAGGAATTTTGAATGTTGTTAGTTCTTTTGTTTATCTGGGGTAGGGTTTTGGATGTGGTGGGGCAGGTGTGATATGTCAGAAAAGGCAGAATGTGTTACCACAAAGTAGCAACACTGGTGTCAAAGCAGGACACCGTGGGAAGAAGGGACAACATTCTTCAGAGTGCAACCTCTAATGTTGACTTCAACACCTGGGAACTGAAGAAAAAACTGCCATAACTGCGGATCGAAAAAAAGGCCCTTTTTGGGAATAATTCAAGAAATGCCTGTAACTCCGGGTAAAAAAACGAAACAAAAAACATTTGCCAAATGGCTGCCCAGGGCGGACAGCCCAAACCCAGCCACCCAGTTTGGTTAATACGGAGAACCAGATAATGGAAACTTAGATAAATGGGGTTCTACTGTACTTAGCATGTTAGTTTCTTGTGGGAGTATTTATCAATTACGTTTCTACTGTTACTGCTGAACTTCTACACTGATTTTTTTATTGTTCGATATAATCAAATGACCTGGTGAAAATGTCCTGTTTAAAAGTTTTATTAGGCACTTATGAATTAACTTTTAAAACATGTATTATTTTCCCTATAAAACTGGGTTTAGAATAAATCATATCATTTCAACAGTGGTATAAACAATTGCAGTAGGAGGAATCTTTCATTTACCATCTCATTTTTTAAAAGCAATGCACTGAGTAATATACTCAGTGAATGAAAGTGACTTTTTAAAAAATCATTCTGTTTCAGAGCCCAATTTAGAAATAAGGTGTTAAGAATATCCATCATCTGCAATATCTATAACCTCAGAGTAATCTGCTGGTAACACTAGCAGTGCTGTAACTAAACATATGTCAGACAGTAAATTACCTGCATAAAAACAAAACAAAAATCTTCTTCCATCATCCAGTAAAATCATGGCTGAGCTCGTAAATCAGGACCAGCAAATTCCAGCAAGACTCCACAGATGAGAAGATTGCTTGGTTCTTATATTCAACAAATTCTCCTTTTTGTCTAGTTCAGATCCAAAGATTTCATTAACACGGTCAATCATTACGACAGCCCAGATATTGCTGGACGGTTCTGGGCACAGTGTATGAGAAGGAAATTGAATGGCATGCAAAAACATTGATGGGAAATTCATTAATCCGAGTCTTTATGAGAAGAGCATTGTACACAACGATCCTGTAATTTGTGCTTGTGAGACAGAGGATGTGGTGGACTATCTTACTGAAAAAACGGATACATCAGCAAATGTCCATACAGGGGAATATTTACAAGTAGCAGTAAAAACTGTAATTTTTGTTTACACAGTTTGTTAAAGTGTCAAGTGCATGGCTTTGTCACAGATAAGAAATCTACAAAGATAATGAAGGGAATCTGAAATTTATGACTTGCATGAAGTGCTCATTTGACACATCTTTTAGCTAAAGCTTAAGTACAACTCTAGGGTTAAAGAAAAATGTTGAAACTACAAAATACTTCCATAGCAATCACTTCGCTTAAGCTACACTGAAGAGAGCAGGAGAATCCAATGTAATTCTCCCCCCAAGATGTACAATGGAATTCAGTACTTGATTGTTTTGAGCTATTTATTAAGAACCGGCCTATTCTGATGATTTGTGAAGAAAATCATAAAATAGATGGAACTACTACCACAGCCAAAGAGAAACATAGAAGATATGCTGAATATACTGAAACTTATTGCTATAGCCCTGGACAAACTGCAGAAAGTTTGGTTCTGTATTGCTAATGCTGTTGAAATTTGGAAAGCACTTCAAAAATACATTGAACAAAGTAATACCCAACAACAAAGTTAAATTGCAGTCAGTATATGGATCAAACACTTACTCCATCTCATTTTTCTGCCAATATTCTCAACCCAAAGTACCAGGGAAGATGCCTAACTGCTGAAGATGCTGCTGCTACGACATGGGCATCTAACAAGTACCCATCAATCATGCCAACCATAATAAATTTCAGGCCTGGAGATGTGCCATTCAAGCAGTATATGTTTACAGATACTTTAAAGGAAGTCATACCACTGAACCAGTAGAAGTCACTAGCTAAGCACCTGGAACCAAAGCTTGTTGAAGTGTTATTCCAACTGTTGACAGCAGTAGCCTTTCCTGGAGGCACAAAAAGAATATTTTCTTCATTTGGACTAATTATTTCAAAGTTGAGATTAATTATTTGGGAGTTGAAAAGACAAAAATACCTCTTTGTCTTCTAGTCTATGAATATAAATGAGGAGGGAGATCTACTAGTTTTAAAGGTTTGAATGACTGCCTAAGGAACTTGGGACAGTTGTCTCATTTTCAAGAGACTTAGGCAAGTAGGAACTTAAAACTTCAGTCACTTTAGTTTAGGCTTATTTGAAAGTTTTCCCAGGCTGACCTGAAATGACCAGTTTAAGTCAATGACTACAGTTAATCTATCTGTTCCTTTAATAAATCATTTAGTCGTAAAGGTGAAAATTTTTGGTAAGAGAAATTTATATATCCAAAACATTTAAGACTGTTTGTCTAATAAAATTTGTATATGTTGTATTTAACTTCCCATTACCAACCTAATACAGCTTGACACAAATCATAAGCAAAGAGTTAATTATCTAGTAAACAAAATATATAATTCACCATTTTCTAACATACTAAATATATTCAATAAGAATCTGAAAAATATTAAGCAATATAATTAGATTGATTTAAGCAGAATTATAGTGTATCCCCCAAGATAGCAAAAAGATGTACCAAATCTAGTGTAAAGGCTCTATTTAGTTGTAAGTCAACATGATTTAATCATTAAATATCTGCCAATGTAGGGTGGATAAAAATCAATGATTTAAAAAAAAAATGTTTTTTTTTCCTCAAAAACCATTTTATGAAACAAAATCCGATCTAAAGATAAAAATACATTATAGCACAAAGATATCTCACCATGGAATAGGGATTATAAATTCTAATTCTATAGTAGGAGACAATATATTCATGTAAATGTTTAAGAAAAGTCTTGTAAATGAGTGCCAATAGTTCATGGATTAGGGACCCAATTTTATGGGGTTCCAGGGGCTGCCGTATAGATTAATTAGGTTAATCGTTCTATCTACACAATGGGACTCAGTGCTCAATCTAGAAGATACCATCAAACATGCTTAGTTTTGCAGTTCTCAAATTGAGAATTTGTGTCTCCAGAGATGACATGCTTGTTAACAGCAAAAATGTTTTTAAATAAATATATAGAGGTGAGAAATAACAGACCTCAACCCTAGTGTCCCTCTGCAAATTTGTGTACACAGAGTCAATCCCTTACCTCTCTCTAAAAGTGCAAAGTTTCAAAACGTTCAATGAATAGAAGATTATTGGAGGCAAAATAGATCTGGACAAGGAGAAGATAAATGTGAAAAGGGAGGGACAGGCAGTAGAAACAAAAGTGAATCTGTTTGAGCAACATATTCCAGAAGTCTTGAGGTCTTTCTGAGTGTAGCCTTCACTGATTTGAAATCCACCATACCATTCTCTCACTAGAAGGGAAGACCTGTAATGGCAGCAGGCAGTAAGAGAGACCCAGTTTGGGAATATTCTAATGAAGTTCCTCTACCTGTGGGTAAGACAGGCAAGCGTGCGAACAGTGCAACAAAGAAAAGCAAGGCCTGGTTGCCTGAATGAAATAACATCATGAAAAGTGTTGCTTCTCAGGAGAAAGCTGTGTTGAAGTTGATGAAAGGAACACGTCTGAACATCCAGGATCTTCAGGTTGGTAAACTTTTTATTTCATACTTTTTTCTTAAGGACTGCCCGTCTTCCTTCGGGACTATTCTTGAATTCTCACGTTTAAGCAAAAAATATAGTTGTTACTCTATGGTACTATCATTTTAGATGCAGTTGTGATAAAAAATAAATACCTGAATTAGGCAGATCTTCCTTTACAATTTCACCTTTAAAGTAGTACTGAGTGTCAGTGAATGCAGTGAGTACTACTAAATGAGCAGTATGGTAATAATAATTAAATAACTGCATCGACTTATTTTGTTTAGGAGAATCCATCCTCAACATACAGGATTCTGAAGACTATCCACCTTCAAGATCACCATCATTTTCTACAGTTTCAGAGTTATCTGCCAATGATAGCGTTTCAGGTCAAATCATGTATGTCACACAGCCACAGTATATCACCTGTAGCAAAAAGAAAAAAAAATCTCCATCATCCAGGAACAACCACAGATAAATTTGTGATAAGAACCAGCAGATTACAAAAAGAGGTAATTGATGAAAAATTTGCCCGGTTTGTTTATGCAACAAACTCTCCTTTCCATATGATTGAGAACCTACACTGTACTAACAGGGTTCAGTCATTAAGACCAGGATACAGTCCACCCAACAGAGCAGATGTCGCAGGCAAATTGCTGGATAAAGTGTATAAAAGAGAAATTGAGCAGTGTGCAATAGGTCTAGAGGGTGAAATTGTTAACCTGAGTCTTGATGGGTGGAGCAATGTCCACAATGATCCTGTTGTATGTGCTTGTGTGACAACAGAAGAAGGGAATGTCTTCCTGACAGAAACAACTGATACTTCAGGAAATGCACACACAGCAGAATACTTACAAGAAGTAGCAGTAAAAGCTATAACAAACTGTGAAAAAAAAATCCAATGTCTAGTATGCAGCTTGATCACAGACAATATTGCAAATGTATCCAAGATGAGAAGAAATTTAGGAGAGAGAGTCCCAAGCTAACAATATACAGTTGCAGTGCTCATTTCATGCACCTCCTAGCCAAAGACTTCAGTGTTCCAGAAATAAAGGATAATGTTGCTGAAATTCCAAAATACTTCCGTAACAACCACTTTGCAGCAGCTGCTCTGAAAAAGTGGGAGGAACCAAGCTAACTCTCCCACAAGACGTGCGATGGAACTCAGTAGTGGACTGTTTTGAACACAGTATCAAGAACTGGCCTAATCTGATGACAGTTTGTGAACAAAATCATGAAAAAAAATAGATGGCATGGTCACAACCAAAGTTCTCAACATTGGGCTTAAGAGAAATGTTGAACACATCCTGAGTACCTTGAAGCCTATTTCTGTAGCCTTGAACAAAATGCAGGGAAATAGCTCTTTTATTGCTGACGCTGTCGAAATCTGGAAGGAACTGAGTGAGATCTTAAAAAGAGAAATATGCAATGACCAAGTTAAATTACAAGCATTAAAAAAACAATTGGGACAAGCACTATCTCCAGCTCATTTTCTTGCAAATATTCTCAGTACTCTGTTCCAGGGTCAAACCTTAACTGCTGAAGAAGAGGAGTTGGCTATGACATGGACATCCAGCAATCATCCCTCTATAATGCCAACTATACTAAACTTCAGAGCTAAGGATGAACCACTCAAGAAATACATGTTTGCTGATCATGTTTTAAAGAAAGTCACACCAGGTAAGTGGTGGAAGTCACATAAGCACTTGGATTCAGAGACTGTTGAAGTGATAATCTCACTTTTAACAGCAGTAGCTTCTTCTACTGGTGTAGAAAGAATATTTTCTTCCCTTGGATCAATTCATTCCAAATTGAGAAATCGTTTGGAACCCGAAAAAGGAGGAAAACTTGTTTTTCTTTTCCAGATTATGAAAAAACAGGAAAATGAAGGTGAAGATGACTGAGTAAGCTGCAGAAGCCAATATTTTAAAGTTTCTCATGTTTACCTGACTGACACGGTTGGATTAACATTTTGGGGGTATTTTTTAAATATTTCTTTTAACTATTTCAGTTAAAAACAATTTTAACAAAAACAAACCTGATTTTTAAAAAAAAACTTGAATGATTAACTAAATTCAAAAATTCATATGCTTTTTTTGTTAAAATATTATATGTTTGCTGTTGAAGAAGAAAAATCCAAAATACACAATGTTGTTGGTTTAGTTAAATAAAACAATTTAAATGTCTGTCTGGTGATGTTCTCCTCCTAATACAGCATGACAAGAAAATCTTCCAAATATTAATGATTAACCTGTTGAATTGGACATATTTATGAAGTCATTGGGAGATGAACTATCTGCTCCAATACTTTTGGTAAATGAAATAACCAATCATTCATTTTTTGATATAACTGTAAAACTCATCTGAAAAGTTTTCAAAATAAATCAGTTTAAAAATGTATAGTGTGTACCTTCTAAAAATGAAACCTACATCTATCTCTGAGTTGTGAAGAATATGTATTAAGGTTATAACAACCAACAAGAATGCACTTTCATGTAGAAATCCATGATTAAATCGAGTCTTCCTTACTAGTAATTTAAATCAAATCCACTCTGTGCCAATGAGAATGCACCTTTTTTTAGAAAATAACTGAAGCACAAATCAAAAGGATGATTTAAATTGAGGCTTTCCACTTGCTGATTTATATCACTGATTTAAATCAATTCACCGTGCCTAAAAAGCTCCAACAGAAACTTTCCTGCTGAGCATAGAGCAAGAGCTGAAAATTTAGCTTATTTTCCAGGCCTTGTCTAAAAAATATAACTGATCCTAGAGACTTGAGAGTTTGACTGACCTCTTCTACATTTCTCCTTGGATTGCACAAGGGCCTAAGCCTCCTACAAGCTGACACTGAAGATAACTGTACCAATAGTTGTGAAATGGATACTCAAAAACAGTGCTACTGAAATAGCAAAATAAAGAGAAAGCGTGGACATAGTACAAGGCTTAAATCAAACCACTATGAATAATTTGTGCACTGTGTACTGTGGGCACTTAGTTCAATGTTATCCCACTGGTTCCAGTTATCAATAATTTAATTCTCTCGTGTAGACAGCACTGAGACTATAACTAGTCACTGTCACATAAAGTCTAATTTGAAAGGAAAAAAGCTGGATGCCAGCACAAAAAAGGAAATGAGGCCGGAGGATGGTAATGTGAGAAAAAGGAAAATGGATAACATGGATGAGGATGAAAGAAAAGACAAACAGATCCAAATACAATGAGGGAAAGAGTGAACTGCTTAATTTCAACACAAGAATGACAGCCTCCCCACCCCCTCACGTCCAAGACAGACATACAAAACTTATCCATTAATTTTCAGGAACCCACCCCAGATGTCTGGAGGTGTATGACAACAAAAACAAATGCAATTCCTGCAAAGGATGTGTCCCAAAAAGTGTTAGTTGTTCAAATATTACTTTAAAGGATCATTGACAGTAAAGCAAACCATTAACATTTAGGTAAAATGAAAATTTAATAGTTTCCTATTTGCTTTACGTCCCTCATAATTAACACCACAGCCACATTCGAGAAGATTTGGCCAAGGCACTGGACAATTTACCATCTGCTGTCCCTATGGAAAAGTGACTTTCTGCCAGATTAAACCAAGGATTAAACTGGAACAGAATGATCCAAAGAAAGTTAATTTGAGGTTAAATATTAAAAAAAACAAAAATAAAAAAACAATCCAGTGGAACAACCCACTGTTTAAGAGTCAGCTATAAGAGAAATAAAGAGCAGACTACTGTCAAACAAAGCTGGATAAAACTTAAAAGTCAACTTTAAAACAAAGAAGTGTATTGGTATCAACCAGTATAAATATTTATATTATGTACTTACAAATACATGTAAATTTCAAAAGAAATTCACTCAAGCTTCTAGTCTGTTTCAATCTGACAATCACAAGGACCTCTTGAAACGTTCATCTGCATAATGACTTTTCATAACCATATCACTGATCCAAAGAACAGGAACTTTTTTTTTTTATAAATTATTGCAGAATAATTATTCACGTACCTTGGGTACTAGAACACAACCACACATTCCACACATCCTTTTCAGCATTACTGCCACCGAGCCAGTTATGGCCCATTTTGTAGTAGCACATTTGTTTTTTCCTTCTTAATTGAAGGAAAGTTCACTGGTCTTTATTAAATTTCATCTTGTTGAATTCAGACAAGTTCACTAATTTGTCAAGACCCTTTTTAATTCTAAAATCCTGTCCTCTAAAGTGCTTGTAATCCCTCCTAGGTTGGAGCCATCTGCAAGTTTTATAAGCATACTTTCTACTTCATTATCAAGTCACGAATGAAAATACTGACTAGTACTGGACCCAGGGCTGACTCCCATGGGACCCCCTCAGATATGCCCTCCCAGTTTGATAGTGAAACATTGATAACTACTCAGAGTACCATCTTTAAACTAGCTGGGCACTTCCTTATCGTAATTTCATCTAGAGCATATTTCTTTAGTTTGATTAGGAGAATGTCGTGGGACTGTGTCAAAAGCCTTAATAAAAATCAAGATATATTAGGTCCACTGCTTCCCAACATCCACTACACCAGTAACCCTGTCAAAGAAAGAAATCATCATCTTCAGTACCTTGATGAAAATACTTGAAGAAACATCAAGTTCCACCTCAGTTCATTACTTTGGCTCAAGTAGGAGTTAAAAAAAAAGTTTCCCTTTCTGTAGCACAGTAACCATTCCACCTCAAATTCTTTCACTTAGCTGTGTCAGGCCTACTTAGTACTTGAATAAGAGGCCAAGAAGAGACCAAGACTAAGAAAAAAAAATCTCAATGTTTTAAAGGACACTGCATGTACTGGACCCAGTAGGTGTCACTTTCTTCTTAGAGTACTGAGGATATATTAATAATCTTTCAGATAAAATAAAATCCTAAACCATAACCACTCATGTCATTAGGATATCACACTCCACTATTCTCAGGAGGGAATTTGCTAGTCAGATTTCAAGTTGGCTACTCATGATTTACCTACTTAGAATGAATCCTGTAATTTCAGTTAAAGAAGTTATACTTAACTCCTCTCCTCAAGTTTGCGTACTGCTACCATGTTTAATTTCTATGTGTATAGTCAACTCTAAAGCATGTTTGAATGTTTCTGGATCAAAGATGCTATATAAATATAAGCTATTATTAAGGAGTTACAACTCCCTTTTTATAACCTATTAATATCTGGCTGATCAATTTATAGTCCAACTGATAACACATTTATCATTAATGGCTGACAACTAAAATCCTATTTTCATGTTTTAAGAGTTCTACAGCTCATTACAAGCAGCACTGAATGGATTAAGCTAACCACCTAGAAAAGAAGTCATATTGAGTATCAACTCTATAACCCATCCCCCTCTCCCTCCCCCCAAAATCAAGTAAAGTTAACACTACCAACAAGGAAGAAGTCTCCTTCAGTTTTTAGAGACTAACCAAAGTGATCTTGTTTAGTATTATCAGTAGTGAAAGGGCAGACATTTTTTATTATGCAATTCAATACATAACTGAACTAAAGAGATTCCAAAGATTGTCCAAAGGCAAAGGGGAAGTTATCAGTACTACCTGCAGTCTTGAGCCTGTAAAAACTTACATATGTGCTTAACTACTATGTAAGTTTTTACAGGATCAGTCCCATGAGAAGAAAAAAAATGAATAAAATGAACATGGAAAGGAACTCTTCCACTCACTTTAACTGCATCTTTGCAGAGACCAGAGGAACAAACCATCTCCAGGTGAACTTAACTCATGCATTTTTGCTAGTCTCTAACAGTCATAACTCACTATTTGATTAATCTTAACTACCTTAGATAAACGTAGATTTTTACATAAAAACAACCCCCATTGTGAAAATGTTTTACTTGACATATCTGAATAAAAAGTTTCTAGAATATGAAATACCATGGTTATAAATAGCATGTTCATTGTGTAATCTATGTTTCTGCCAAATTTAGAGAATAGCACAATATTCCTCTCATTGTAATCATAACACTGAACACTGTTCCTCTGAACCCCAATGCTGCAAAGACTTACACATGTAAGTAACTTTAAGCTTGCAAGTAGCCACAACAACTTAGCATGTACTTAAATTTTTGCAGGCTCAAGGGACAGAAAATGAAATCTTGAACTGAAAGATTGTGTTGGTATTTTCAGAATCTGTAACAAGCATACATCTAGCTTCAGTTAACAAAAATTAGTTTACTGGATAAACTTGGAATGTGAATGGAATACAGTTTTTGAATAAAAATTTAATGAATTGTAGATGGAGAACAGAAAGAAATGAAAATTCTTAACTATTAACCAGTATTACAGTCCATAAACAGTAAGAAAATTCAAATTAAAACTATTTACTAATTAAACTCTGAATGCTCCATAAAAGCGTTTATTCTCAGGAAAATGAGAAGCAGCGATAGTGTATGGTTACTTATTTATTGTGCCTCAAGTTATCACATTTGCTCAGTTTACAAGTAAACAGTTTTCCCCAAGGGTTTGAAAAAAAAAAAAGTCAATATGTCCAGGATGAGTAAATATTCTGACCAGGAAAGTAAAGCTGGAGAACCAATTGCTCCTTCTTGGAAGGAATGTAGGGAAGCAAGGAACAGATAGGCCCAAGTGTTGCTATTTTTTGTTGAGGACTTTGGGGGGCAGGGCAGCAATAACTTCAAAGCTAGATGGTGGAGGATATACATGCACTCAGGAAGACAGTGGTAGCAAAACCGTCCAACAAAGATGGTAGGTCAGGAGCGTGGGGCAAAACTGTTTAGAAATATTTTGTGGGAAATGATTTATTGAACTGTGAGAAGAAGGAAAGAAATGATTTATTTAGAGAGTGAAAATATTCCCATGTAAGTTTAATATTGAAGTATATGCATGGCTTTGGGTGGGCATGGCATCACTAATACACATCAGGGAATTCCTTCAAGGTTTTTGGGGGCGAGAGCAACAGAACACAAACTCCACCTGTGATCAGAGGCCCAATGCTGTATTAAACTCTGACTCTGGATGGAGGTGTAAGGCCAGAAGAGACTAAGGATATGTCTACACTACCCACATCGCGTAGCGTAGACACGCTTTATTGAATGGCTCCTGGCAATAAAGCGCTGTCTATACTGGCACTTTTCAAGACTAAAACTTTTGTCCTTCAGAAGGGTATTTTTTCACACCCCTGAACGACAAAAGTTTTAGCACTGAAAGTGGTAGTGTAGACACAGCCTGTTAGATCACTAGTCTGATCTCCTGGATATCACAGGCTACCAACCACTCAACAACCCTTTGCCCCACTAAACCCAATGACTGAAGTTGAACCGAAGCACTACAGAAAACTGTTATGTGCCATAAGAAAATATGTGGGATCAAGGCGCAAACACGCCTGAGGCCCCTGCAATGGCAAGGAAATGATATACATAGATAATCCTGGCAAATAAGCTGCATTCACACGCTGCAGAGGAAGGCGAAAACCCCTCAAAGTCACTACCAAGCCTGACCTGGGGAAAAATTCCTTCCCAACCCCACATACAGCAATCAGTTAGACCCTGAGTGCATGAGCAAGAGCCAGCCAACCAAACACCTGAGAGAATGCACACAGAAAAAGTGCAGTTTTTCAAAAAGCAAGATACCAACTTTCATGGACTACATTAAGTCTTCATGAAACGTAATTACATTTAATAGCCTTTTCCAACAAAACAATACTTTATAAGACGCTAGACTTGGACACTTTTTAGCATGCTGGAACTTTCAACTTGGTAATCTTTCAAAAAAAAAAAAAAAGACAGTTTGTGAATAAATTGTCTACAGAAACAGCTCTTCAAGGACAAGCAGAGTAACCAAAAGCCTGCCTGCAGTGAAATAAATTAAACCTTTAAGAAGTGGACTTGAAAAGGAAAAGAATAAAGTCAAGGATTCAACAATTGGAGGGGGTTCTCCATTCTAAGAGTGTTGTTTTCTCTGGAATTTTTTTCTGGGCAAGGTCAGAATAAGAAGGAGAAATGTGCATTCCTTTTCCCCTTAAAGCTTGTAGTTTTTCTTCCTTCCTGCTTCTGCATGACTAAGGCTATGTCTTCACTACAAAAAAAAAAAAAAAAAAAAAAAAAAGCCAACCATGTAAAAAGGCACCTATCTCAAATCCTAGAGGAGACAAAAGGCACGGAGAGTTTTTACATCATTGTAGGGAGCTGAGGTCAGTTTTGTACTCCCCAGCTGGAATTGACCTCAGCTAGGTCAAAACTATCTGTGCCTTGTCTCCTCTAAGATTTTATATCAAGATAACTATCTTGATGTTAAAAAGACCAAATACCCTTTTTGTTGTTGTTCATCACCTTCGGGCACTTGAAACAAAACATGTCCTACAAACTACTAGATCACAGAGTACTGGGGGAGGAGGGAAAAGGACTCAGAAGAGGGAGAACTGGACAGTCTTTCAAGAAAATTGTACTTGAAAAAACAAATAAAAAGAGTGGTTCCCTTTTCCCCTAAGCTTGTGAGTTTTCCCTTCTCCCTCTTTTCTTAGGAGTTCTGCAGGCTCAGCCTGAGTGTACACAAGAGCAGGCCACTGCTCCACCAGTCCCATGTACCCATTGCTACCTTGGTGAAGTCAATTCCTTAATTATCTATAATTAAGATTAAGATCTATAGGTACAATAGTGCCTACAAGCCCCAAATTGAAATGGTTCATATCTGTCTCACAGGCATCTCTCTATACATTACAAAGCGGGGTGGGGGGGAAGAAGAGAAGTGTGGTTGAAAAAAAATGCAGAAATTCAAGTTTTGTGAAGACTGTCACTTTAAGGCTGTATTTCAATCAATTAGAAATCTAGTTACTTAAAAAAATTCAGAAGTTGTCTCAGGTATTATGTTCCCCTTCAAGCACCCCTGCCAATTTCTGTGTGCTTAAAAAAAAGTGTGCTTCTCTGCGTTGTTTGTGCAAGTCTGATACAGCAGCAACACAGGAAACAGTGAAACTGACTGTCCATAAAACAGTGTCAAATGGAAAATTAACCAAAAATATAGGTAAGTATGTTCCCATCTTTGTTACAGTAGGTTCTACATAATCATAAAGGGGTAACCATTCAGAAAGTATGTTTTTTGTTTTGTTTTTAAAGCTGTGATCTTCCATTTAATCATCTGTAGTAGTAAAGTTATTTTGGAGCAAATTCTGTACTTTTTATATGTAGGCAAGTCAATGCCAGACATAACTGAGGGACAATTTTAACCCTGGAACTGAAGTTAACAATTCTGTTTACCCATGAGCTAGAATAGAATCCAGCTCACCCTTCTGTTTATGTATTGGCTCTGCAATGCCAACAATCATAAAATATTTTTAGTCACCAATGGCCTGATTTTCAAAGATGCTGAACACCTGACGTTCACATGGACTTCCAATAGTCATGAGCACTGGCAAATCCTGTTGAAGTCAGGCCATAGAGCAAGCATATGCATCCCAAATTACAAAACAGAGAACTTTCTATTAAGTAGGTGTCATTCTTACATTTTCACTTTTCAGAGTTGAACTGGATTTAGTATTATTTGGGACATGAAGTAAAAGGGAAAAAAGGAGTTCACACCTCTTGCCACTATGTACTACCACTTGTCAGGATGTATATTCAATAGCCTGGTCTACTCTGCCATTTTTCTTTAGATTTATCACACAGGAAATGCAATGATCAACTTGGCCACCAATGATTTTTACTACCAAGTTACTTAGGTCTGCTCTAAGCTTGGTTAGACAACACGGTGGTCATGCAACAGAAGATGTTAAGAAAGTGATCAATAATATTACGTCTTACATTAATAAACCTCTCTAACCATAGGGTTTTGAGAAGAAAGGTGTGAATTCATTTCTAAAAGGCTATCAAAACTCATTTAGCATCAGATACCTCTCTCTGCCCTTTGATTGTGTTTCTGAGGATGGAAAGAAAGACTGAAATGATATAGTAAGAGTTATTTTTACATTTTTGTAGGATTCAAAGTTGAGAGAAATTGTCTGAAACAGTATAAAGGAGACAGACAGCTAGCTACATCTGTTTCAGAAGAAAGAATCCAAGGTATGGTGAAAAAGCAAAAATGTGGGATTACAGAAAAAACAAGAAGGCAGCTATGTTAGTCCAGGAAAGCTTCATATATAGTTCAGCAAAAAGAAAAGGAGTACTAGTGGCACCTTAGAGACTAACAAATTTATTTGAGCATAAGCTTTCGTGAGCTACAGCTCACTTCATCGGATGCATTCAGTGGAAAATACAGTGGGGAGATTTATATACATAGAGAACATGAAACAATGGATGTTACCCTACACACTGTAACAAGAGTGATCACTTAAGGTGAAAAGAAAAGGAGTACTTGTGGCACCTTAGAGACTAACCCATTTATCTGAGCATGAGCTTTCGTGAGCTACAGCTCACTTCATCGGATGCATCTGATGAAGTGAGCTGTAGCTCACGAAAGCTCATGCTCAGATAAATGGGTTAGTCTCTAAGGTGCCACAAGTACTCCTTTTCTTTTTGCAAATACAGACTAACACGGCTGTTACTCTGAAACCTGTCACTTAAGGTGAGCTATTACCAGCAGGTATTTCCAAGCTCTATCTAAATGGGAACCAACGAGATCAATGGTCACTAAATGGGTACCATCCCTGCCACTACTTCTGAGGAGCAGAACTATAGGTACAGAAAATAACTCTGGCCTGCTGAGGTAACCATGGTTTGTACTTTGGACTGACACCTAAGGCCAACTCTGTGTGGTAAAGATCATATGAGTCTATGCAGAGAGAAGTGAAGGCGAGATCGGACATGAGGAGAACTTGAAGAGATCAGGAAAGGTCAGAGATGCAGATAACCCAGTAACTGTAACAGCACATTCTTCCCAGATTTAAGTGTAATGATGTCACAAGTCACTATCATGAAATCACTCAATGAACAGAAAAGGCCATTTTATAAAAAACAAAAATTAAATATGCCAACATCATTCTCTGCCTCTCTGATATGGGGGGGAAGAGGGGTGCAAATCCAATCCTTTCTCCAATGAGATTACAATCTAAGTGCCTCAGCCTGCACACATTTGCTGTTGAACGCAGTGCTGCATTGAAGTTGAGGCAATAAGTACTACACTTGTTGGTAAACACTTGCACGATCAGGCCCTAAACTGTACACATCATTCAGCAATGATGGATAATACAGAAGCATTACAGAATAGTTTAATAAAGTTTTATTAAAGTTATTTTAACTCTGTCAGTGGTTCTTCACCTTAGCTTCTTGAATAGTAAGCTGTAAATTCTATTTATCTCTAAAAAATTTCCCACAATGTAACAGTTGGTTGAAAAATACATAATTGAAAACACTGAGAAGTCTTGTTTTGCCACCTTCCTTCACAAACCCAAAAAACTTCATCTACAACTCTATAATGTCTCAAGCATGCTTCGGGAAATAAATACCGTAGCAGAGCACTGTTGCTCTTAATAGTTCACTTACAACTCCCAACGTCTTTTCCAAATTTACTCATATTGATGTAAAATGATTCCACAGACATCAATAACCATCTTGCTAAGATCTGCAGACACTGGGACCTCATGTCTAAGAATAATTCTAAAACAGGGATCAGCAACCTTTGGCATGCGGCCCACCAGGGTAAGTGGCCAGGCCAGTTTGTTTACCTGCTGTGCCCGCAGGTTCGGCCGATCGCAGCTCCCACTGGCTGCGGTTCGCCGCTCCAGGACAACGGGGGCTGCGGAAAGCAGTGCGGGCTGAGGGATGTGCTGGCCGCCACTTCCTGCAGCCCCCATTGGCCTGGAGCAGCGAACCATGGCCAGTGGGAGCTGTGATCAGCTGAACCTGCAGATGTGGCAGGTAAACAAACCAGCCCAGCCCACCAGTGGGCTTACCCTGGCTGGCCGTGCGCCAAAGGTTGCCGATCCCTGTTCTAAAATGTAAGCTTTTGCCACCATCCATTCCTGTGATTAATGCACTGTGGCAGTTGGCTGTACCACTACACTTAAAAAGATAAATAGTTAAAAGATAGATGAGGGAAATATGTATGATCTCACTTAGTATGGAATTACACCAATTTCAGACCATACACTACAGAAGAGGAATATAGAAAGAGTCTCCAGTCAGGAAAACACTTTCAGCACTTGTCAATTTCACTTTTAGAAGAGTCAATTACATTCTTAAATTCAGAGTTACACTGGCTTAAAGGACTTCGCTTCCTGTTTTGGTTTAATACATAACATTCATCCATATGGTAAAAGCAGTCCTAGGTACTGCTAGTAATTCAAGTAAATGCCTTGGTTGAAATTTTCAAAGTAGTCTAGTGGTTTTAGACACATCTTGTATTAAACTTTAATGGCATATCTGACAAATCCCTCCGCTGCTTTAAAAAAAATCTCATTCTTCACTGTATGTTGAGGGTGGAGTAGGATACATTTAGTCATAAAATGAATTCCGATTCTTCATGTTTTTGTTATGCAATATGTTGATGTTTAACTCAAAGAAACCTACCTAAAGAATGTGCAGAAACTACTAGCTAGTAACAGAATAATAAGAAACAGGACTGCCACGGAGCCATAACCAGAGATCTTTTAAATCATACATAAAAGCAAGTTGAATGATTAACATTTTTCTTCTAAGTACAAGCTACATGTCTATGCCAACTACTTAAAAGAAAGAGAAGATGAGAAAGTAAGTCAACTTAACCTGACTTTTACAGAAGATTTCTTTCACATCCAATATAGTAGCTGGTTTAAAACCATACAAAGTGACACAATGAAAATAATATAAGAACAAAGAATAAGAATAAAGATGAATCCTTTCCATACGGTATGAAAAAAATTGAGCCGATCATAGCCATTTTGATCTGAAAGTTTACTTCCTCTCAGGTATTCTAAAGCACCAACACATTTTTACAAGGTCAGTTAGATGCAAAATAAGCCTCCATGTTAGTCATTTTTCAGATAACATCCTTTGGACACATTGACATTAGGATATTTTGGCTATGGTCTAAAATTGTTACATACAATTCCTGCCCATACTAACAAGCAGAGTCAGTTTGATCTCCCTAATAAGTTTGTGAGTAAAACCAAAAGCACAACTTTAATGGCAAAGATAAACTGTTCTGTCTTGTTCTTTAAAATCTTAATCCTATTTGGCAAAACAAGTTCAAATTTAATGAAGTTATCTATAATGCATTAAAATATTCTAAAACAAGTTTGACAGACATTGCATCGGCAAGATTTTTATAAATCTCAACATGGCAAGAAGGGTTTGGCAGCTATTACTGGGGAGAAGGTACCGAATAAGATGAATGATGGAAGGGTACTATTCACACACCCACATGAACAGCTAAACCAGAAGAGCTGTAGGAGTTCAAGTGTACACGAACTAAAACAGCCGATTACCTTCAGAATTCATTTAATCATTTGTGAAGCTCTGTGCTAAAATGAAGAATCTCACTCTATTACGGTTTCCTGTTTGTACCAAGATCCACTGATAAAAATGTTAATAGAGAGTAAATCAGTTTATAAGTTTCCCCACTTTTCATCTCCTCCTGCTAGCCTATCTGTAACAATAGGTGTTTTACATGTTCTTCCCCTTTCAGTCTTGTTTTACAATATTGTTATATTATGAGTAATTTATATTAAATCTTGATGCACGTTGTTCTGTTCTATGCTTTTCAGTAAACACCATACTTTGCATTTTAGGCACAATAACCTTGACAGCTTCTTGAATTTTATATTTCATTGTCTCCCAACCCCCAATATGCAAGAAGTGGTCCTCCAATTGCACCCACCTGCTCTATTTGTACTTGAAAAAGATGAAAATTGAGAGGATTCTCTGGGCAAACCCCTAGGTCAGACCAATTCCCTATGCAACACTACTGAGAAAAATCAATGACTTCCATTCTGGGCTAGGACTCACCTGTACACTAAAAAATTCATGTTGTCAAGTGTACAGGGTATGCAAAAAGACTTGTAGGATACCTACAACAGTACCAAGCAACCGTGAACTAAATTTATACAACTGCAAGAAAAGTTAGTTTCTAGCTTTATAGAGTAAGATCCAGTTCCAACATAAATTATATGGGTAAACATTTTGACTTCATATTACATTGAAACAGTTGCAATGTAAGTCCATCATTCAAGTTAGTTTTACTTCTGCAATGAGATTGCAGCTGCATATCAACAGGACGAAGGAGGAGAGGGGACCTGAACACACACAGGACACGTGCAGGCTTTTAATATAAAAATACAAAAATTAATAGCAGTTTTGAAGTGTGGTTGATATATAATGCACAGCCATCTTCTGAGTATTTACCTGTTACTACTAGAACATTTTAATGGTTCCACAGATATTACTATAAAGAAGCTTGTGAGGTTAAAGGAATAACTTAATTTTGCAGTACTGCCATTGTATGAAGTATAGAGGACAGAGATACCTATTCCAAAATGATCTTCTAATTTGGACCTCACCTCTACTCAACTGACATTTTGTAACAGAGATGCAAATGGTAGAATATTTATACAGCCAGTATGACACATCATACCTAATTCCAAAACAAGAAATATAATTCCACTAAACTATCGCTTAAAACCTATACAAATGCAAATATACCAGTCTGTTTCTCTTCCAGAAACTACCAGAAGCTTCCAAAGCAAAGCAGGCCATCAAAAACTACAAAATCTAAAATGTTACCTTGGAGCACAACTCAGATATTTATTAATGGAAGTTAGGCCTATCAGTAAGTTACTGCAATGATTCCACACAAATCTGCAGTGTATGTTACCCAAGTAGTGAAATAATTTTAGTTTCACCTACGTTAACTTCATTTTAGACAATACACCAGCAGCATTATACTGTAAATTTAAGCTTTGGAAATGAAATGTTTACCACTAAAGTCACAAAACATGTAGCAAGAGGCCTAGAAAACACTAAAAAGTGACTATTAAAAGGCTTTTGCATCTTCATTTTCCTAGGTTCAAAATAACCTAGGAAAAAAATTCAGCTCTACTCCCAGTCACTTTAGAATGGGGAAAATATGCACAAGAAATTGCCTTCAAACAGTATTACTTTAGCATCTAGTTTAGAAATTCATCATTTATACACTGATTTGAGGACGTTCTTCTGGAAGCCAGAAGGGGGTGCTGTGAATAACTGAGGCCTCAGGGTGTGGGACTGAATGTTAGCCAGTGCTAGGACTCCATCCAGAGTCCAAGAGCAAGTAGGAAGGAAACATGCTTTCTTGTTGCAGTTCAACACAGCACACTGAAAGTTCACAATTCTTTTCAGATTTTTGGCATACCCAGCATCATGTTTCTTTTATAAAGGAAACATCCTTCAGCCATGATGTGGTCATCACAAGGGCAAATAGGTTTGTACAACACACCTGGCATTGCAAAAGAGAATTCAGCAATCCTCCTTTCCAGTTCTGGATCCTATGGTATGAAAGCTCCTCAAGATATTGATACTGTATTAGAGAAGATACAACCAAAAATTCCAAGAGCCTACAGTATGATTTTTATCCACCCAACACCCATTCTGACCTAAGTGATCCAGTTCTTCTTTCAAGTGACTGTATTGGTTGATACCTTTATAATGAGCCACATTCTTTAAAAAAAAAAAAAAGAAAAGAAAAAGAAAAGAAACTGCTCTAGAGCATTCTGCAAGTGCAATACAGAGTATTTCATCTCTGCCAACATTTTGGTGCATCAGTTTCCCCCCCACCCCCACCCTAAAGAGAAAAAGACACGCACATTCCAATCAAGCCTCTCTCAGCAGGGCTCACCCCATTCACCTCCCTCCCCCTCCGCCCCAGACCTTGCCAGGCTCCCTCTGATTTTAGGTTTCATTTTGTTGTAAACAGCAAAGCGAAAGGAGAAAGCTTCCAAAGCAAGGATCCTTACCCTTGAAATCCCGCCATGCGCGCAAGGAGGGTGAATTGCTTTTCCTCCCTTTTTTTTTTTTTGGGAGGGGGGGAAAGAGAGGAAATGGGGAAGGAGATTAGGGATGGGGGGAGAGACAGAAAAGCACGTACGACTGAAACATTAAGAAACGGAGAGAGACAGAGGAGGAGAGCCTGGTGGAAGAGCAGGGCGAGCGTCAGCCATGTTGTGTGTGTGTTGGTCCAGTATTTACAAACCTGCAGCTGCAGCAGCGCTTGGAGTCTGGGAGAGAGGGGAAGGAAGGGAGGGAGGGGGAAGGGCGAGGGGGCGGGAGGGAGAGAGGTACCGAGAGAGGGAGGAGGGGAGCGCGGCGGCGGCGGCAGCAGCAGCAGACAAAGGAAGCCAGCAGCGCCCGAGCCAGGCGCGCTCACACACACGCGCACACGGAGTGTCTCAGATAGCGGCAGCGCCGTGTGTCGCTCCGGTGCTGGGGGCCGGGCGCAGTCCCACCGCCACAGCAGCGCCCCCACCCCCCGCGTGCCCTATAGTGGGGCACCAGCCCCCGTGCGGCGCACCCCCTCGCCCGGCCCCACGGGAGGGTGGCGGGGAGAGACACACACGCGCGCTGCAGCGCAACTGGGAGCGGGGCTTGACTCTGGGGCTTTGCCAGCGAGGGGGACCCCTCCCCCCGCGCGGGGCCCCCCGCTAGCAGTCTGGTAGCGGGGGAGGAAGGTGCAGCCCCGGGGGGGGGTGACGGTATTGGGGGGGCGGCAGCCAAAGGACCCCTCTCCCGGATCCCGAGGTCACACCGGGGCCTTCCCCCGCACACCCCAGGACAGAGCTGGGCCCCGAGGCTGAGGCGCAGCAGCCACGGCGGGGAGGGGGCCCTGAGGCGGGGCCAGCTACGAGTGAATAACTCAGGGCAGCCCCGGGGGAGGGGGAGGCTGGGAGCGGCGGCTCCGGCTCCCCACACAGCGACTCCCTCCGGCTCGGCCTGGTACTGGGCCAGGCCAAGGGCGGCGCGACAGGCTCCCCCTCTCCCCTCGTCTCTCGCTCTCACCTGCTGGCCGGGCGGGGCCCGGGGGTGCCAGGCGGGCGGCCTGGGGGTGCCAGAGCTGCAGCTGCCGGAGCCCCCCTGCCTCGCCAGGCCGCTCAGCTCCGCCGCGGGGACAGCTGCGCCCCTTCTCTCGTGTGCCCCCCTCCTCTGCCGCCGCTGCCTGCTGCTCTCCCCTGCCACATTTGGAGCCACCGCTCCCCGCCTAGGCTTTGCTGCCAGGCTAGAGGCCTCCTCACCTTCCTGCCAAATACTGAGCCACCCGCATCCAGCCGTTCAAAATACAGCCCCGCCCTCCTCCACTTCCCCAGCGCGCAGGCGCACTCAGCCTGCCTAACTGCGACAGGAGGACAGAAAGCTCCCCTCCCCGTCTCTCCGGGCCCGCTTGCTGCCTGTGCTGGGCAGCAGTGCGCCTGCGCGGATTGAGCGGGTCTCCTCCCGCGGTGGCTGTGGTCCGCGCTCCCTCGAGGCGCGGGGCCCTCTGCCCGCTCGACACGGGACGGTGGGGCCGGGCTAGCGCCACGGCCCCCCAAGACGTACCTACTGCTGGGTCTCCTCGGCGTCACCGGGCCCTGCCTGGCCCTAGCGGCCTAAGGAGGTGGCACGTGTCGGGCCGGATGCCCCCACCTTCGATGGCAATGGGAACTTCGCCGCTGAGCTGTCCGCTTGCCAAGGCAGCAGCGATGCTAAAGCTTCCTCACGTATCCCGTTGCTTAACGGCGGTGATGCTAACTCCCTGCAAAACTGCATGAGACGCTGGGGGAAATCCGAAACGTCCACCAGTGTGTGGTGGCACTATACCTATAGGGCTAGATCTTGTTCCGAGCTGAAATGAAGGGCAGAATCTCTAGTAATTTCAGTGGAAATAAGCCAGAAACAATATATATATATATATATATAATACAAAATATAATGGAAAAATAAGTTGCATAATTAGAGAAATACAACCCTACAATAAAAAAGCAAGAATTCCTCCCATTCCCCTTCCTTAAAAGGGCTATGTTTCAGCATCTCCCTTCATTAATGTCTAGGACACAGTGTGAACAACAGGCTGGCTGCAGTTTCAACCAAAATGAACTGCCATGTAATGTTCACATCATAAGAGTAGACTTAATTCAGTGCTGTAAAATATGACTCTTAAATTATACAAATACACTTGCTGCTTCTCAAGACCTATGAAAGCAACTGCTTCATTTCTGGTTAAAGAACTTCTCTACACACATACTTTTGAAGTATATTGATGTTGGCCAGTTATTTCTAGTTCCCAGCTCTGTTTTCACTTCCTGATTCTAATGCAGCTGCATATATCACATTCCAATACAGTCACTGATGTAATGGTATCCCAAAAGGACTGGACGCAGGAAGCCAAGAATTATGTTGTGAATATAAAAATCTAAGTTTAAAACTTTTTCATATTCATTATTGCATTGAAATGATGAATTTTACATAGAAATTGCTCAACTGGGGAGTGCAGAAATGTAAGTCTATTCCCAAAACCAAAAATCTTTATTTTTATTTTGAATTTTATTTATTATGAAGGTTCTGAATATTGACACTTAAAATAACAGCAGAATGTTTTAAAAGAAAATCTAAATGCTAGAAGCTCAGGAAATTTGCAGGTAAGTTTCCCTTACATTTCTGTTCATCTTCCACAAAGAGGTTGAAGACCTTCATCAAACACATCCTATTCATGTCATTCTTTTGAACCCTGTATTAGGCTATTAAAGTCATATGCAGGGAATCAAAGTAGTATGGACCCCGGAGTCCAAGGGTCAGCTAACAAGGAATCCTAGCTTTCAAACTCAGAGGTTGAGAGCTGAATGAAGGGGATGTTGAACAGTCATATTGAGTTTGGTGTGGTCTCTGCATGAGAATCTGAAAAGCTCTTGGGACATGGAAGTGGTTTCTTACCTGGAATCCCTGCAAAAGGGAGTTGTCTACATGCAGTTTGTTCCTACTACTGTCCAAAGAAACAGAGCTTGTGTAAATTTTTAAAATAAATTAACTACGAAATTTCTGACTCCACATCACCAATTTCAGCTCCAAATGGGAAAATTCTCTGCGAAAGCCTTGAATTTCACCTGTGACTCAGACAAGAGGCAACGCCTCTTGTGGAAAGTGACATATAATCCAATGGATAGGACCATTGTTTTACATTTCACTAGATTCACAGGGAAAAGTGTCGCCTATTGAATCATTAGCATCACTTCCCGCAGCACCTCCGAGCAGGGCCATCCTTACCCATACGCAAAGCACGCAGCTGCGTAGGGCACAAGGAAATTTGGTTCCCCAAATTTCCTGGTGCCCAGCACAGCTGCGTGCTACTCCAGCCTCTGTTCTGGCTCTTCCCTAGGCACCCGCCCCTTCTCTGCCCCAGCCCCTCCTCGTCCTGCCCCACCCAGCCCCACCCCGAGCCCCCTGAAGATGGCAGCCAGGCCCGACCCTGCACGCACGGCATGGTAAGTGGAGCAACTCGGCCCCAGCCTGCTCCGTTCCCCTGGCTCCCAGCCGCGCCACCAGCGAGTGCTGCGGGGCGGTTCCCCCCTCCCCCCAAGTCTGGTAGCCAGGGGAGCAGAGCAGGCTGGGGCCAGGTCCCTTCACCTCCTGCAGGAAGTAGCCAGCCCCCATTCCCCACAGAGGCCTGGGGGGCTGTGAAAGGCACCAAAATAGCTAGGGATGGCCCTGCCTCCAAGATCCCTGAAAATCACTCCAAACATTAGTATGACCCGTCTGTTTAATTTATGAGATCTGCAGAAAGTAGACAACTAAAGGCATGGTGAAAGGTTCCAAAAGAAATTTTCAAGAGGACAAAATTCAAGAACATTTACCATGACTGAAAAATCACTCAGCATAAACCAGTGTGAAAACGTAATCCTCATACAGCCAGAAATGAAAATAAAGATTTCAGATGAAACCGTATACAAATAAGAACACATTATCACCTAATCATAGTTAATTTTCCCCTGCCAATTCATCCAAGGATATAACATCAAGACCTTTTCAGAGCCTTACAAATGCAAGCAATACATGGAGAACTCCAGTGGATCAAACATACTTGTGGCGGTTCAATACAAGACAGGACACAGCTTTAGGCAAGCAAGCAGGCTGGTCTGCTGACGGGATTGCCCCTGTCAGCTTTTCCACCTCTCTTTTATTTCTCTCCCCCCTGCGCATTACATACTCCGACCGCAAAAGGCATCAACAAAGGAAATAATATGACTTTGATTAATATTCTTATTTACCAGCCTCTATCTACTACAATCTTTGTTCTCAGGCCTTGAGCCCAGGCCAAGGAAGCTTCCCACAGTTGATGTCCTTTAATTGACTTCCCAATGGTCCATGTTCCCATGGTCCACGTCTTTGGACAGAGCAATGTGTGCATCGCTCCTACACAACAGTCAGGGTGTGCCCTGACTGTTTTCAGGTGCATGAATGCTACATGAACCCTTCATCCCCCCTTTTTTTTGTTATTTGTGCTCGGCCACCTCATGGTAGCCATCAATTTGTTTTGCAAGCGATTTAACTCCCGGACAGACAAGGACATAACTCGGGGAGCCTGCCAGGGCGGGTCTCTACAAAGCCTTAGCAAAGAGGGAATACATTGTATACAGCAGCAGCAAAATATAAGCCCAACAATCACAAACACAGCATAACCGAAAAGTTGTCGCAGCCATCCTAGAGAGGGCAGCCAACCTGTAAGCCAATTCCTAAAGCCCTCAAACCCCAAATCTTGGCGTATGTGTGCCGTAAGATTGGTCAATTCGGCCAGTCTAGTTTCTATGGAGCGACTATTATCAGTTAAATTAAAACAACACATATGCCGAAACGTGGAACAGCCTAGATGGTGTTTCAAGAGCAGAAAATCAATGGCTGCTCTGTTATCTAAAATTGCATCCCTTAATTCGTGTTGCTCTGTGTTAAGTAGGGCAATCGCCTGGGATGTTGTATTAATTGCCTTTGCCGCAAAACACGCCAGGGTATTCAAAGTTCTGGCTGTATAAGTGGCAACCCAGGGGACTCCAACAAAAGAGGCCGCTAAGGCGGTATACTCAGCGCGGCTGAAAAGATCAACATCTGCAACACAGTCTTCTGAAGGGGGTACACCTCTTTTACTGCGCTTTTGGCCGGCAAAAGGCAGAATGAGTGTCATTCTACTGAGGCAGCAAAGGGTGCCATCGCTTAAATTTGCGGGAATATAACTAAAGGTGCATGAGCCGTAGGTAAAAAACCACCCTGATGGTAGGATGATATGGCCATAATTGTACGAAACATTCACGGTGTGGGAACAATTTAAAAGGGGTTGAGAAATTTGCCGACAGCCCAAGGGCACCTTTGTACTAGTGCAGTTAACCACACGCGCACAGGTGACATTGTTGGCCCCGGCCGGGTACGGTGTGTGGAGGGATATGGCCGTGTGAGGTAAAGTATAGTTGGCCTGGCCCCAATTAGCCATGCCAGAGTACTGGGAAGAGAGATTCGCGTAAGCAGCGAGCATCGTCTCATTCCCTATTTACTCAGGGTGATGACATACTGGAATAAGGCATGTACCTAACAATTCTCCGGCTGCTACAGAATCAGATAAACAAAAGTGGGTAACATTTGCTATTGAAGCCAATCTTTCCCATAGGTTATATGTCATTCGGCCCCGTAACGGAGAAAGTGCTCCCAAGCCAACCCCTACAGGAAATAGCAGGCACAAAAGGCATACAATCAATATAGAATTAGCAGTAATTTGGGCAAGAATTGCCACAAACAAAGTCTCAGGAGTCTCTGGCTGTTGGTTTGCTGCCAGTCGTCGTTGAGCCGCGACGACCAATGCTTTTACTGCTCCCCATGTCACGGGCTGGCTTGGGACGCTACGCCTCTTCCGTTTTCGTCCCGTCGTTGTCGACCCGGGAGGCACCGCGCTCTCCTCCAGAGTCAGCTGAAACTCCGGTATGGGGTTCGATAGTCCCTGGAGCCACGCCATGCTGCTTCAGTGCCGGTCGCACACACCGGGCCGGAACCCACAATGGTCCTGCAGGGAGAGACACAGCAGCATATCCCCGACCCCAAGTGATTAGAGGTACTGGGCCCAGCCATTGCGGATCGGGCAACTGACGGTAATAGACACGCGGTCTTTCCAGTACCTCGGATTTGTGAAAATGCCGATCCGCGGGGGTCTGCTGATCTGCGTTCAGCGTTATGTTATGTAAAGTGAACAAAAGGATATGCAATTGCTGCTGAATGTCTCCTAAGGTTCGGAGACGCAGCTCCCCTTGTTTTAATTGTTTGTCAAGCAAGGTTTTTAGCGTGCAATTTGCACATTCAACAATGGCTTGGCCCATGGAATTATAAGGGATCCCGTGTGTGAGACGGACGTCCCATTGGGCACAAAAGGTGGAAAGGGCTGTGGAGCAATAGGCTGGGGCATTATCCGTTTTTATCTGGCTCGGGCGGCCCATAACAGCAAAACAGGCTAGCAAATGGTGAATAACTTTGGGAGTGGCTTCTCCACGCTGTGGGGTCGCCCAGAGGAATCCCGAATAGGTATCAATGGAAACATGTAAAAACGAATAGGGGCGGAATTGTGGCACGTGAGTGACATCCGTTTGCCACAGATGATTCGCTGCGGTGCCTCTGGGGTTAACGGCATAAGAAAAGGTAGGGGCAGCAGCGGCACAGTGGGGGCAGGAACGAACAATAGAACGTGCATGATCAGCAGGAATGTGAAACTGCCGGGCCAAAACAGAGGCAGACTGATGAAAAAAGGCATGGCTTTCAATGGGGTCAGAAAAAAGGGAATTTACCTCACCACGTAACGTGCGATCGGCGCGCACATTGCCCTCAGTGAGTAGCCCAGGCAGAGGGGTATGACTGCGAATATGAACAACAAAATAAGGGAAATTACGAGTGGTGATGAGATACTGTAAAGACAAAAACAGGCGAAGGAGGTCCGCATCGACCTGAGGGGTAATGAGGGCTAGGGGTAAATGATCAATTACCTGATAAACATAATGGGTGTCCACAATCAAATTAAAGGGACAGTCAGCAAAAAGTTGAAAGGCCAAAACAACAGCAACCAGTTCTGAGCACTGCGCGGAACGCTGAGGCAGCGTAAAACGAGAATGCCAACGAGGGGGGTCACCAAATTGATAGGTGACAACACCTCGATGTGGAGAGCCATCAGTAAAAAGAGTGACAGCTGAAACAATGGATTGAGAGCGGCTAAGACGATGTACAATTAGGGGCACCTGTTGGGTAATTACCAATCGGTGATCTTTTGGGGGATTATAAGAGATCTCTCCCACATAATCACAAAGTGCAACCTGCCAGGCCAAGGAGGCATGGCACAAGGAATCAAATTCACTACGGGACAAGGGGAACACAATGGCAACTAAATCGGTACCCGTGAGTTGCACTGCACGGTGGCAGGCTTTACGAACAAGATCGGACAGGGCATCTAAATAAGGATAAATGTTCTGAGGAGGAGTGGATGACAAATATATCCACTCTATAATAGAGACGGCTGTGTCCGTACGAGGTACAAACAGAGCCGCAGTGGGCGTATGAGGGGTGGCAAGGAGAACCAACCGCAGGGGATGGACCTCAGTGAGTCTATCCACAAACTGCTGACTCAAACTGCATTGATCTGTCGAATGCAGGCAATGTGCTCCTCAGTGATGGCAATAACTGCGCCCGGTGCCCGAGCTCCACGTAGGAGCTCCACGTAGGAGCTCGAACAACGGCCGCAGCATTGATGTGGGGAGACGGAAGTAGGGTCGGATCCAATTTAAATGACCCAAAATCTGTTGTAATTTAACAAGGGTTAGGGGTTGAGGTAGAACCAGTTCTGGGTGAACAGGGGCGGCATAGGTTTGTAAAACCTTATGCCCGAGGTAGTGGTAGGGATAAGAGCGTTGGATTTTTTCTGGTGCCACTAATAGGCCATTTTGGCCGAGAATCTGGGACAAGGATTCAAGCTGTTCTGCCGTGACCGGGGGACAACTAAGCAAAATGTCATCCACATAATGGTAGACCTTTAGTGTGGGGTATCGGGCACAAAAAGGGGCGAGGGCCCGATCCACAAAGAGCTGACACAAGGTCAGACTATTTTGCATTCTCTGGGGCAAGACCTTCCACTGATACCTATGAGAGGGTCGCTGATTATTATATTGTGGCACCGTAAACGCGAATTTTTCGCGATCTTGTGGGCAAAGGGGGATGGTGAAAAAACAATCCTTTAAATCTAACACACAAAGCTGATCGGTTTGAGGAATTAAATTTGGGTTCGGCAAGCCAAATTGTAAGGGGCCCATGGGTTGGATGCATTTATTTATTTCTCTTAAATCATGTAACAGCCGCCATGCACCCGATTTTTTCTTAATAACGAACACCGGGGTGTTCCAGGGACTAGTGGAGCTCTCCAAGCGCTGTGCATGCAAATGTTGTTGCACAAGTGACTGAAGCACTTTCAGCTTCTCTAGAGGGAGGGGCCACTGGTCAATCCATACGGGCTCTAAGGATTGCCATACCAAGGGTAATGCGGAGGGCAAGGTGGGTGTGGGAGGGTTTGGGGCCATTAGATATTAATATCGAGGGTGGTGTCCAGCTTTGTAAGTAAGTCACGGCCCCAAATATTGAGGTGGACAGGGAGCACAAAAGGGCGGATTGTAGCAAGGGCACGGCCTCCTGGTTTAGAGACCGTGACCCAAGACAAACTTTGGCTCCCGGGTTTACTACCCCCGATCCCCCACAACTCTTTAGAAGGAACTGTTGGCCAACTGACCGGCCACTCCGGATCACGAATCACCGTAACGTCAGCTCCAGTGTCCACCAGTCCTGTAAAGGGAACATTATTTAAGAGAAGTGTTAACTGAGGTTTCGAGGGGCGGACCGACATTGTTAGAGCAACAAGTGGAGAGGACGTGTTGTGAGATGGCGACTGAGCCAGCGTCGATCCAAAGCCGCCTCCGCCCCGGGCGCGATCCTCTGCAGCTGGCACCTGATAGGGGACTAAAATCAATTGCGCAATTGACCGTCCACGCGGGAGCGACTGTGGAAGATGGGTCCATACCTGAACCTTAATAACGCCGGTGTAATCGGCGTCAATGACCCCTGGGATGACAAAAAAACCCTGTTTCCCAGCGTGTGAGCCAGGGAGAACCAGACCCACAAATCCGGCAGGGAGAGGTCCCGTCACCTGGGTAGGTATGGCGCAAACCTCCCCCGGCAACCGAAAGTCAGCGTCCTCCTGCATAATCAAATCAAGCCCTGCACTTCCGGCAGTCGCCGCCTTCATGGAGTCTTTGGGTTTTAAAGCAGAGGAACAGTTGTCTGAGTGGGAAACACCCCCGTTTGGCCCTGGGTTCGGGGGGGACCCGCCGTGTGGTTTCCCCACCCTCTACGACACTGATTAGCCCAGTGATAGCCCTTCCGACACTTGGGGCACTTCTTTGAGGGGCGAGCGGGCGCCGTTGATGAGCGGCACTCCCACTGAAAATGACCCTCCTTACCACAGCGGTAACAACGCTTCCCCTCCTTCCCGCTTTTCCGCAGGGCGGCAGCCAGAACTCCAGCCTTATGGGCTTGGGTGCCGATGTTTTGGCATGCCCGCAGCATGTCCAACAGCTCTAGAATCCCAGAGGCTTGTGCCGCCTGGAGGGCACGGCGGCAATCCTCGTTCGCATTTTCAACTGCCATTTTTAACAGGATCTCCTGAGCTGCTGCAGGGCTATCCATCTGTCGGAGGATAGCCTCCTGCAATCTGTTGGTAAAATCCATAAAGGACTCTGATGCACCCTGACGGATACTGGCAAAGCTTTTGGTAGGCTTGTCTGAATCCAGGACCTTCCGGAAAGCATGCTGGGCGCAGGTGGAAATAATGGGGAAGATGGCCGGAGGGAGTTGAGACTGCAGCTGGACAGTAGCAAACTGGCCCTCCCCTGCCAAGTGCTCATAAATGACACCTTGCTCTCTATACACCTGGGCTTGGCGTTCCGCCATCTGCCGAAATTCACTAAGCCAAATAACATACTGACTAGATGTCAGCATCATGCGCAACAGCGCCTTCCAGTCTTCAGGGACCAGAACCTAGCCCTTCAATGAGACCACGCACATACGTGCTGGTCAGGCCAAACTCGCGAATCGCTTTCTTTACCTCTCTGATCACCGAGTAAGGCAAACTGACCCAGTTTGCAACCTGGTTGCCCTGGCCATCATCTTGCCAGGTCACCGGACAGACTGAGACCAGCTCAGCCAGCTCCTCTGCTGTAAGATCTGAGTGAGTCTTCGCTGCATGAACCATTTGTTGCACCAGCGAAAGCCCCTGAGCAGACGCGGACAACCCCCCGGGGGGCCCCGGAGCATGGGGCCCCACGAGAGGATGGTAATCACACACTGGCTCCGGTGGGGAAGGCAAGGGAGGCGGTGGTAATAGAGGCACTGGGGGCGAAGCAGGGGGAGGGATGGTTGCAGGAGCGGACGGGGGTGGCGAGATCGGCAGCCCCTCTGTTGGTGCGGGAGAGGGCCTTTCCGAGGCGACACACTGTGTCGCATCGCTAGGAGGGGGGACGGCTGCAGGAGCGGACGGGAGTGGCGAGAACATCAGCCCCGCGAGGGAGGGCCTGTCCGAAGCGACACGCTGTATCGTGTCGCGGCAGAGGTGCCAGGCATGTAAAGCCTGCATGGGCGCCCGAGGCTCCTCGTGCAATGTCTGGCCCAACCGCTCCCAGTCCACTAGCTTAAGGGTTCCAGCTTCAGGGTACCACGGGTATTGGGCACTCACCTCCTGTAGCAGGAGAGTGAGTTCTCGAGTGGGGCAGTCATGCTGAGCCTTACGCAGCAAATACTGTAGCTCGTTGCGGTGTTGCACTTGCAAGGCAGAGAGGGAGCTTCCCATACTTACCACAATAAAAAATACTCACCGGGATCCGCGAAGCGGATGAGTGACGCGTCTGAAACCCTTGCCGGGCGAGGTGAGTGCTGAGGGCCCCACATTTGGGTGCCAGTTGTGGCGGTTCAATACAAGACAGGACACGGCTTTAGGCAAGCAAGCAGGTTGGTCTGCTGACGGGATTGCCCCTGTCAGCTTTTCCACCTCTCTTTTATTTCTCTCCCCCCTGCACATTACATATTCCGACCGCAAAAGGCATCAACAAAGGAAATAATATGACTTTGATTAATATTCTTATTTACCAGCCTCTATCTACTACAATCTTTGTTCTCAGGCCTTGAGCCCAGGCCAAGGAAGCTTCCCACGGTTGATGTCCTTTAATTGACTTCCCAATGGTCCATGTTCCCATGGTCCATGTCCTTGGACAGAGCAATGTGTGCATCGCTCCTACACAACAGTCAGGGTGTGCCCTGACTGTTTCCAGGTGCATGAACACTACGTGAACCCTTCACATACTCTTCTTTTTCAAACAAACATTGCTCTAATAATGAAACTGGGTGAATTGTTAAAGCAGTAATCTGAACCAGCCACTGTGATGGGATCCCAGGGGTACAACCTGGAATTGTGGGACCTTATTAGATTTAGCAGTGTTTGGATCAAGCAGTTTTTCTCACCATACTAGATGTTGCAGGCAGGTTACAGTCCTTAATACATAGGCTGACTTTCCTTCTCAGCCTGGGACCAGTCTCCTCAGCTCAAGTCTTTGTCTTCCCACTGTTCTTGTCGCCTTCAGCGTAGGTGAGAGAAGAGAAGTAATCTCATGATGCCACTGTCCCTTTTTTTATATCCTCAGTCCTGAAAAGTATTAGTCCAGACATGTTCTGTTGGGCCTTGCTGAGTCAAAGAGTTGAGAAAGCCCCATTGTGTGATGCTTGCGCAACTCTGTTACAGAATTATAAATCTCTTGTTTACAACTTCCTTGCTGATTAATAGTCATTTAACGCCCGCCTGGGTGTGGGTTGTTGGGATGGTACCAAATTGGTGTGGCCATGCTGAATGAATGGTGAGAGCATAACTTGACATGACTTAAACGTGGCTGAATGGCTGCAGAGGATGCTGGGAGCAGGTTCCCTTTAAACAGAAGCAAATTTGATAAAGGACTAGCAAAGTCTGCGTGTATGATCAATATTGAACCTATTAGTCAGCAAATATGGGCCCATGCAAAAGTAAATATTACACGTATAAAGTTCCAACATGGAGCACAGGTCAACCTGATTATAGTGACCTTACAGCAGGAACATCACACAGAGAGATAGAGTGAATGATTGATCAGTGAGTAAATGTGGGGTGATCTTCGTTTGGTACCGCCCCCCAACCCTTTCTAAAATACTAATCAGGTAAAAATTAGTAACCACAGGGCCACCGGGCATGCTTTTAAGATATGTGACTCCTTTGGGGAAAAAGTGTATAAGAATCAAGCAAAGTAAATGACTGTGTTTGGGATTCCTTAATTAACGCTTGAAGAATCAACGCTGCTAGACAGAGTAGCCAAAACTCTGCTCCGTGGGCTCCAGTAGGACTATGAACCAGAGGGGTCTCAAGGCAACGAGGGCCTTGCCTTGAGGGAATCTGAGACAGATCAGAGGGCTGAGAAGAAAAGAAGCCGTGTATAAAATTGGTAACCACCTTCTCTGTTTGCCAAGCAGGAACTACGTGAGGCTAGAGCAGGGCCTGTTTGTGAAAGAGAGACTCATTAAGAGGAATGTATAGCTCATAATGTATAGCTCTTAATGTCTAACATCAGAGTTATGTGCTTAATATAATCCTTTATGCTTCTGTAATTCCTTCTCAATAAACTACTGTGTATTGAAGATAATTACTGTGGAGCTTTTTATGGTATGAGAGTAATCTGCTCCACCAGGAGCCAGTAAAGATCCATTTCAGGGGTAATAGCACCTCCTGTTGTCAACATAGGTCACTCCCTTTGTGGTCACTGAAGAACTAGCATTGGGCAACTCCCAAACTCACAGCATATTTCAGTAACAACCACACAACAACTTCTGATAATTTCATACGCACTAATGATATACATATTTTGACAGAACAATGGGTTTCAGCAGATCATGACCTTTCATATGATATCTTACAAGACATGCTTTGTATGAAATATCACAGCCATATTTGAACGATTACGCGTTACAGGGTACTACTTCGAGGTTTATTGTGTCACAGCCTCATTCTGCCTTATCTGAACTTTCGCAAGCTTGTGTTTGACAGAGATAGTATGGGAAAATGATTTAGATGGTGTTGACACTGTAACACAAGCATCAAGGCACAAAAGAAGCTCTGTCGCATCTCAGGGGAGTGAATGAGAGCATGGGTTAGGGGTCAAATTTACTGAAGTTTGAGGTAAGAACCCAAACTTAATCTAACTAATAACAAGTAACAAGTAATAACTTTAACAAGTCTTCTTCTACATCATTAGCCAGACAAATATATATCCAAGTCCCTGTTAGTGTTTGAGGTACGTACAAGGTTTGGATGGGAGAGGAATGGCTGAAGTCTTCCAGAAGCACCACACATAAGTCTTGAAGGATAAAACTAAGAGTAAAACATGTGAATAATGGACTACCCGACAGTGGGTATGCCCCACCTTGCTGATTTTAGAGGAGCCTTGCTCCATGCAAAACAAAAATTTAGCACATGCTACTGGGATGAATTGGATAATAGCACCACCAAAGTATACTGTGATGGAAAGAATTGTGTTTGTATTATTGCATTGGGAAAAATTGTGTGGCAGGAAAAGTATACTCAAAGGCCACCTGTACAACAATGTATGTGCAATGTAACAATATTGCGAACTCCCACCATGACTTACTATTTTCCGGTTCATGAACATAAGGGTGTTAACCTAGTAGATGCCAATAATGCCCTGAGTTTTAACTTTTCTTTGTAGACCAACTTGTACCAATGGCTATCAGGTAATAAGCAAATTAGTCAATTAGCTGCAGCAACCTGGACAAAAGTACTAACACGAAGTCTGGCTATTTTGCACCAGAGAACTGAAATTCTAAAAGTATCCACACAAGCTCAACAAATGATGATGCATCATTGGTATGACATTTTTAGATGCTGGTCCCCCTCATGGATATCAGTTTTAAATATTATGATTCATCCCATAATTGTTTTCTTTGTACTAATTGGAATAATGTTGGTATAATGTGTTTTATGTGCTGTTGGATTAAGAGAATGTACCTCAAAATAAAACCACAAGCCCAAATTGCTTCGCAATACATTGCCCATTTAATATATGATATTAAAGGGTCAAAGGGGGGACAATGTAGGCCAAAAGCCTAATGGGAAGAAATTGTCTCAAGTCAAATTGTACTCCACTTTGCTTATTTTGCATTATACTCCATTTTGCTAGCTTTGAATTAGTAAGAAGAAACTGTAGCTTTGAATTAGTAAAAAGAAATTGTTCTGAGTTTATTTTTTGCTGATTGTGTTAACATTTGTTCTTAGAAGGATAGAAGTTTTATGGCTGTAATTGCCTTATTTACTGTTTGGTGTGAGTGAAGAATGTATGGTAATTAACTGAGAAAGGACAACTGGGCCGGATGGTCAAGTAGGGAGTGGAGGAGTCAAGAGGCACCAACTTTATTATCAATCACCCAGAATGCAGACTGACGACCCTAAAGCAAAGGCATACACCCCAAGGACGAGATAAGGAGTTGAGCCAAAGGGATGAGATAAGAAACAGCTGCCGGATTCTCCGGGTAACAACTCAAAATAATGCTAATTAAGAGCAACCTTGAATACCTCGTGATTGACAGCTCCGCTGTGACACAGCAAGGTCCATACACTTATATGGGAACTTATCACTATAAAAGAAGGTTTCAGAGTAGCAGCCGTGTTAGTCTGTATTCGCAAAAAGAAAAGGAGTACTTGTGCATCCGATGAAGTGAGCTGTAGCTCACGAAAGCTCATGCTCAAATAAATTGGTTAGTCTCTAAGGTGCCACAAGTACTCCTTTACTTTTTATAAAAGAAGAGTGTATTGCCATGGGACTTTGGGTTCATTCTGCATCAACATCGGAGCTGTGGACAGAGGCCCAGCTCCCCTCCCTCATGTGCAGTTTCAGCTAGCCACTGGAACTGACCGAACTGACTAAGCTGGTAACTATAAAATCCAGCTGCAGAACCTTTTTTGTGTGTGTGTGTGTGTGTGTGTGTGTGTGTGTGTGTTTCTTTTAAGCATAACAAAACAGAGTCGGACATGGTGCCCATTTGCACTACAAAAACGTGTCTACTACCAGCATGGATATTACATGGCCTGGTTACAGCATAGTTACGATATGGCCTGGGGGTAGAGCCTAACTGTTCTATACCAGCGTTCCCTGATTCAGTTGTGTTTGGTAGTCTATACAGACCCATTAAGTGGCACTGTGGCAGGCTTCAGAAATAATACCTCAGTGATATGAACTGAGCCAGTTGATATTTCTCTAGTATTTTAGGATATCAGTCTGCAAATTAATGGAAATTAGGAGCCTAAATACTTTGCGGATTTGGGGCTTTTTTTTTTTTTTAAATGAGATTATACATTCTGCAGAAGCAAGCGAATAAGGCCCAACTTGCAAAGGAAAATGCCCTATTTGCTATTAGGGTTGCCAACCCTCCCGGTTTGGCTGGGAGTCTCCCGGAATCCGGATTGATCTCCCGAAGGCGACTAAAGCCAGTAAAAGTCTGATGATGCAGTGAGGCTCAGGCAGGCTCCCTACCTGCCGTGGCTCCACACCACTCCGGGAAGTGGACGGCATGTCCAACAGCAGCTCCTAGGCTTGGTGTGGCTAAAGGGTCTCTGTGTGCCTCCCCATGCCCTGAGCGCCGACTCCGCAGCTCCCATTGACCAGGAACAGGGAACCTTGGCCAATAGGAGCTGTGGGGGCAGTGCCTGCAGGCAGGGGCAGTGTGCAGAGCCTCCTGGACACCCCTGAGCCTAGGAGCCTCTGCCAGACACGCCGCCGCTTCCGGGAGCCACACAAGGTAAATACCGCCTGGCTGGAGCCTGCACCCCAAGCCCTCTCCCTTACCCCAACCCCCACCCCCAGCCTCCTCCTGAACCCAAACTACCTCCCAGAGCCCACACCCCACACCCACTCCAGCACCTGGGTGGCTCGTGAACCGCTGGCTGGGGGAGGCTAGCTCCCAGCCCTGCCCCTTCCACCCAAGGCACTTCCCCTTCTGCACACCCCAGAACCCAGAGCTCCCATACTGCAGCTGCCGGCCCCTGCCCGAGGCTGGCTAGTGCCCACAGCCCCCCAGCACAGGGACGGAGAGCACGCAGTCTTGCCACAGCCCCCCAGTCCCTGAAAGTGGGTAGCGTCGCCCAGCCCCTGGAGCCGAGCGGCACTGCTGAAGTGGGGCCCTGGGGGTGGAGTGTGGGAGAGTCCATGCTTGGCTGTTTGAGGAGGCACAGCCTCCCCCAGCCTCCCCTATCTGCTGCCCGTGCTCCCGCACGCCAACACCCTGCCCCAGCCTGTTGAAAGTGAGTGAGGGTGGGGGAGAGCGAGTGACTGAGGGAGGGAGGCTGGAGTGAGCAGGGGTGGGGCCTCAGAGAACTGGTGGGGCATAAGTGTTTAGGTTTGTGTGATTAGACAGTTGGCAACCCTATTTGTTGTGGATGAGCAAGTGTGTTTGTAAGGCTCTGCCTATTTCAAAATCTCTCTTCTCTGTCAGCGCACCAAATGACTTCAGATCAACAGCCTCAGCCCCCAGAGAAATAAGGTTGCAAAAACTCACTGCCTTATCTGGAATGAAAAACAGAATCTCTGAACCTGAGGAGGGAAAAAAATCAACTAAAGATGACTCACATTTAGAAGCTGAAACATACACATTCATTCTGTGTTGGCCTAATTCATCCATCAGTAAGTTCAAAAGACTGGCGTGAGTTCAAAAAGTAACCAAATGCCAGAGAAGTGGTGGATTTATAGCAGAAAATATACATTGTATAGGGCCAGATCTTCAGTCCCATCAAGGCCTGGCCTACTCTAGAAAGTGGTACTGGCAAAACTAGCCATTTTGCCATTGCTTATTTTGTCTCCTACTAACAAAATCCTTAACTTTTTCCAGCACAGTTATTCCGTTATCCCCTTTTGTAAATCTTCTCATGGCCTTAACAGATACCAGCTAATGACAAGCTAGTGAAGAAATAATCTAATAAAAGTGTCAGGCAAGAAAGTCATTAATATTAGCCAGACACCCCTTTGAAACATAAGTGACTATTCATCACGCAGAGGAGTTTCGTCTCTAAGGTGCAAAAAAAAAAAAAAATCATGCAGAGGAGTCTCATCTTTCAATAGACTTTTTCCACTCATAGCAAGAGGTAGTCCTGAATGAGTGACCCTTGTAATGCAGGTATACTGTACATTATTTGCTTGCTGGCAGACAAATTATGGCTTTTGATGTGGTGGTTTCCATGCAAATAGGGACAAATTCTGTAAAGAACAAAGTAGGAGTATATTTCAAGTATATGTATCCTCTTCCTTATTTCCTTTACAATGACCTTGTAATCTTAGCAACTTAATTTTCACACAGATAACATTCATTTCCACCTTGAGAATTTTTGTTGAACACCAAGCAAGGAAACATTTGAGAGATATGTACCTTCTGTGCTTTGTGTTTTATTGCTCCCCTGGGGAGCCTAACAGTTATAATATAAAAAGAAACATAGCAAAAAAAAAAACACTGGTAAAGAAATCTCAGAGAGACAGAGATGACATCCTACTTCACATCCTAATAGTTCCAAAAGAAAATATGAAAATTATTTTCTCTCAGAGACACAGTACTGATGATGGAGAAGAGGAGAGTCTGAAATACTGATAGAAGTTTCTTGACAAAAATTGTGAGTGAATTTTTCCCTCTATAAAGACACAGAGAAAAACATCTTTACAGATAAAGCTTGTGTGTTTTTGCCTTCAGTGACTTTTAATTAGTTTGTAACTATTTCAGAGCACTTTAAAATTATAATAAAACGTATCATACCTCATTAAATTGTGCTTTAATCTTGTTTTTGTGTGTGTGTGTTGAACAATTTGCTCTCATTTATTGTTTATTTACTGTTCCTGTTATAGGATCTTCTTTCCACATTATTAAGTTTGTGCAGCTCTCTAGAACTACTATAATTAAGATGATATCATCACTTCTGGTTAAGGCCCATTTTTTAAGATTTATGTCTAGGCTATATGCAAAGAAAATAATCAAAGCATCAATCCATTTTGAGTTGACACTGAAGGAAAAGTACATACGTGCTTGTAGCGAGGTGCATAGGCACCAACTTTCCCCGGCGCTGGTGGGTGATTGTGCCCCCCCGCCTCAACTCCACCCCTTCCCCGCCCCCATTCCAAACCCTTCCCCAAAGTCCCCACCCCTACTCCGCCCCCTCCCTGCCCCTATTGGACCCCTCCCCAAATCCCCGCCCTGGCCTCGCCTCTTCCCCGAGCGCATGGCGTTCCCCCTCCTCGAGAAGTGGGACGTGGCACGCTCAAGGGAGGAGGCAGGGTGGAAGTGGAGGTGAGCTGGGGTCGGTGGGGGGAACTGCCAGTGGGTGCAGAGCACCCACCAATTTTTCCCCCTGGGTGCTCCAACCCCAGAGCACCCATGGCGTTGGTGCCTATGGCGAGGCGGTGTGGTCCCCTGCTGCTCCGGAGAGGGACGAGCCCCTGTGGACACCAAAGTGAGGGGGGAGCCAGCGAATCCTGCGCCCACCCCCAAAAGGTCAAGGCGCAGGACAGGCATAGGGGCTGACTTCTGCTCCTGCCGGTGGGTGTTTGACCCCCTCTGTCCCCAGCCCCATCCCAACTCCACCCCTACCCTGCCCCCATTCCAACCCCTTCCCCAAAGTCTCCGCCCCCAACTCCACCCCCTCCCTGCCCCTATTCTGACTCCTTCCCCAAATCCCTGCCCCAGCCCCGCCTCTTCTCCACCTCCTCCCCTGAGCGTGTCCTGTTCCCACTCCTCCCCCTCCCTCCCAGCATGCTGCCAAACAGCTGTTTGATGGTGGCAAGGTGGGAAGCTCTGGGAGGTAGGCGGAGAAGCAGGGACATGTGTACTCAGGGGAGGAAGCGGAGGAGGAGGTGGGGCGGGGGGTGAAGGGAGCTTGGCTGCCGGTGGGTGCAGAGCACCCACTAATTTTTCCTAAGAGGAAAATTTTTTCCCTCTGAGGACAGGAAGTATAAAAGCCTAACCCCAGAGCTTACTGGAGAAGCAGCCACCAGAGAGGCCAGATGCCTGCGGCCTAGCTCCCAGTTGGGAGACCCCAGCAACCGGTGGCGGACCGGAAGATTGGCCTGCCTGACCAATGCCTGACGCTGACCAGAGCTGATGCTGACCAGAGCCTCGAGGACCTCCCATGTAGGACCCTCACCAGTTACCCAGAAAAGCTGCCAAACCTACCCCTTGCCAGTTACCCTGAGGACCCCATAGTGCTTGACCCCCCTAGAGACACCGTCCGGACCCAGGTATCTCTAGAGGGGGAGTTAGGAAGTGGCCTGGGGGCAGCTGATCCTAGTCTGACTGCAGCAATGCCAGAGCCTATGTCAGTCTGTTGCGGTCAGGATCCCCACTGACTCAGCAACAGGCCTTCTGCTGCTGCTAGGGCCCCAGGCTGGGACGCAGTGGATTGGGAGGGCCTGCGTCCCCCTGCTACCCAACTTGTGGGTGGCAGTTTCCCCTCTGGGCCCCTCTGAGCCAAGAGCTTGGGCTTGTTGTTTATCTGCCTTTGCTCAGCCCCTGCCTGAGGGCCTGAGCCATTGACACTCTGCTTCCCCGCCCTGACCCAGGGCCTGGACCTGCTAATTATATAAACTATTGCTCAGCTCCTGTCTGAAGACCTGAGCCCTTGACTCCCTATTGCCGCTGACCATGGGCTGGCATGAATAACTGTCTGTGTTTGCCTTTATTGCTGCCGTGGTGAGAGACTCCTGCAGCCAGGCTAATTCCCGGTCAACAACTGGAAGGAAGTACTGAGGTGCTGTGGTCCCCGACACGAGCCCCGGCCAAACCTCTCTACAATGCTTAATTTGGAAAAGTGACTAAGGATTGGTCTACTCTACAAAAAGTTAGATTGGTGTTAGTCACCTTGCGTTGACCTATGTGTGCATGTGTCTACACTCAAGTTTGTCTCCAGACAACATAAGCCGTTATGACACTCCGTTACAGTGACACAGTAAAATCCCTTCCCCAAATGGCGTAGAGACGTGGACAACTTACCGAAATAGTATAAAGATTGATAACCTGTGTTAACCCTTACAGTCCTCCAGCAGCTGTCCCACAATGCCTGATTCTCTGCAACAGTGACTGTTTGAGGCACTTTTTAAATTCCATTGCCCAGGGATCACAGAGACCAGAAGCTACTCGCACATTTTAAATCCTCACATGTTTTTGAAATGCCTTTTCCTGATTGTCCACATTGGTAAGCACACCTAGCAGCTTGCCCTCATTGTATGAAACTGCCCAAGTGACCATCAGAGGTGCTGGAACAATTTTTATTGTGGGGATGCTGAGAGCCATTGAACCGAACTGTAAACCCTGTCTATAATGGAAACCACTTCAAGTCCGGGGGTGCTGCAGCACCCCCTGCACCCTTAGTTCCAGCACCTATGCTAACCATGCCAGCTCCATGCACTAGATGCACTTCTGCTTGGACTAGACAGGAAGTATTGGATCTCCTCGGCCGGTGGAGAGAAGAGGCAATGCAGGCACAGCTACAGATCAGCCATAGCAACGTTGACATTTACAAGCAAATTGCCTGGTGGATACAGGCAAAGGGGTATAACAGGGATCAATAGCAGTGCCCTGTGAAAACGAAGGAGCTTCTTCAGAGATACACCAAGGCCAGAAAATGCAGCAACAGATCTGGTGCTGCACTGCAGACCTGCCGCTTGTACAAGCAACTGTATGCCATACTTGGCAGAGACACCACCAGCACCCTGCCTACTACTGAGCCTGAGACAGAAGCCCCTGCCATGAACAGCAAGGATAGGTGGAGGAGTGGGAGACACAATGCTGTGAACCAGGACCTGTCTGAGACTCTGCCACAATGTAGCCAGTCCCACAGGCAAGTGCGGATAAGCCTTACAAAGGAGGCGGGAATTCAGCTAAGTGTGTGCGTGCTGCTTTTTTCCCTTACAGTGCTTAAAATTTAAAGATGGTGCCCATTTCCTTCCCAAGCTAACAAGACTTGGTATTAACTTTTCACTAGTTTACTCATATAAGAAGAAGTAATGGTACAACAAATAGAAGTACAGTTGGCATATGCTTTTCAGTCCCCTGTTGGGATAAGTATACAGAGCACTTTGTTTATCTGACCAGGAATGTCCATTTTATCCTCCTGTAAGATCTGAATGAAACTTTAATGGAGATACTCTGCAATCTTCTCCTGAAGGTTTCTGAGGATGACTGCCTTATTTCTTTCTCCACAGAAGAACGCTTTCCCATGCAACTCTGCAATGAGTTCAGCTGGCAACATTGCAGTAAACAGGCTGGCAGCATATGGGCCTGGATGGCTTTAGGATGCCAGTAGCAGCTGTGTTCTCTGTGACCCTCAGGAGTGAGATATCAGCTCAAATGATCACCGGCTGTGGAAAATAGTGCCAGTATTCAGTGCCATTGCCATATGCTTGGATCCATGGCACAGGGACAGAAATTTTATAGCTTAATGCAACAGAAAATCCTTCCCCCCACTTGGTCCTGGCAGGCCAAACTCACTGTACCAAGGAGCTCCAAAGCTGAAGTGTCAATAAGCATTTCTTATTAAAAGTGTTTATGGGGGGAAAGAGAAGGGAGTTTTTAAACTTTTCTTTCCCGTGTGACTGTAAATCTGTCCATTTTTATTAGCAGCTTCTGGTGTGGCAACCCATGCCCACAGTACTTCTGAACCTCATGATGAGAAGGGGCGGGGAGAGAAAGAAGGATATGTTCTGTGAGATCCTGCAAGCCAGTGCTACATTGGACTGTGAGCAAAGGATCAATATAACTGACAGCACAGAGAAAGACGGACAGGACAGGTGAAAGGTCCAGGAATCCAGGCAAGACATGGAGAGGGAAATGCTCCAAGACATAATAGGTTTTCTCAGACAGCAAACCTGAAGGTCAACCAGGGTCTGCAGCATTTAAGTCCAATGATCCCAGACTCTCCACTCTTTGCAGAATTCCATGGTCACTGCTCTTTCCCCACTCCACAACATGACATCATGAGGCACATTAGTACCTCTACCACTTCCTGGGGTGGCAGCAAGACAAACCTACTGTGACTGACTGTGGAAGGGCTCTGCATAAATCCACACTGAGCTCTTGTAATGGCCCTTGTGTCTGGCTGTTCAAAGTCAGCCGACAGCCACTCCATCTCCACCATCCATCCTGGCATGCTGTTTTTTCCCTTTGGCCTCACAGATATTATGGAGGACACAACAGGAAGCTATAACCATTGGGATATTTTTTTCATTGAGCTCCAATCTAGTGAGTAAAACCATAAGCATCCCTTCAATCTGCCAAAAGCACATTCAACTGTCATTCTGCACCTGCTGAGATGGAAACTGGATCTTTCTTTGGTCCTGTTGAGGTGGCCAGTGTATGGCTTCATGAGCCACAGGAGCAAGGTGTAGGCTGTATCCCCCAGAATCACTATTGGCATATCCCTGTTGTATGATCTTGGGCTTACTTAAATAACAAACCAGTGAATGAGACAGGAAAAAGCTTCAATAAAACAAACTGGAGAGCTGCTGAGGTGAACTGCTGCACACATCCATGTGGTGTTCCCAACCCCTGCCTCCAGACCACATCTCCATATTCCTATGTTCCTTATGAGGGAGCACCTCTAAATTATAATCTGCTACAAACATATCTCTATATCTTCCCTCTAAAAGAAAAACAAATTAACTCATATACATATCTATAAACAGCTAACAAGTATCTAATAACACATACATTTAAATTCTTAACCCATGTAGTATATTTCCATAAACACAATGTGTCAACTGCTTAGAGAGGAGAGGTTACCAGCACATCACTCTCAAGTGAGTCTTTCCCACTCACTTTCCTCAAATACCCCTTCTCCAGGCAGGTTAGCAAGTCTGTGAGTCTTTCAGGATGTTAAATCTCATGCTCTGATCTTCTCAGTACCAACATTTCATTAGAGTCTGAGTTGTTCTCTTGTTCCTTGACAGTTTCTCTTTTGTGCACGGATGATAAAGGATCAGTCAGATGGGAAATGCCAGAGTCCACATCTACCGTCAGTGTGTTGCAACTATCTGGGATTACTCATAGATCTCTTTGATTATGTTGAAATGTGTTTCCCTGGTCTGTCTGAACTACATAAGATCTTGGATGCAGCTGTTCTTCATGGTACCCCTTTGGCCCCAAGTATTAGAGATGCGATTCCTCAGGCGCACTCTATCACCAAGGTTAAGAGATGGGAGACCAAGGGCCCTTTTGTCAAAATAATATTTCTGCTTCCATGTCTGATTTTCCTTCCTCTTCTGTATGGTTTCATTGTTATGAGGTTTCAGCAGATATTGGTAAATTGGTAATTGGTAAATTAGATGTGATCTTTCTTCCCATTAACAGCTGAGCTGGAGAAAAGCCATTCTTCAGGGGTGTACTTCGGTAAACCAGTAATGCTTTATACAAGTCACCCACACTGTCAAAAGTCTTTTTCATAAATTTGTTTATTGTCCCTATAGACAATTATACAAGTCTACTTGATTGTGGGTAATTTGGATTTGATGTTTTGTGATGAAAATCCCAATCTATGGCAAATAGTCTAAAATCTACACTAGAAATTTGCAGCCCATCATCGCTAAAAACTTCATCTGGAATTTCATGTCTGGAGAACATTCCCTTCATGCCAGCTTTCACTGATTTACTATCAGTACTGTACAGTGTGCAAATTTCTGGATACAGAGAATAATAATCTGTAACTATTAAATAATCCTTTGATTGCCAGGTAAATAACTCAGTGCCGACCTTCTCATAAGACCTTTGTAGAAATGGATGAGGTCTCAGTGGTTCTGCCTGTTGGTATTGCTTGTATTTCAAGCATGAAAAGCAGTTTCCTATCACATTAGTGATGTTGTGATTGATCCGTTGCCAATATAGTGCTCGTTGTTTGCACTTCTCAACTCAAATCTTTGACTGTAGCATTTCCTTTCAGAGGCTTATTGGAATTACAATCTTACTGCCCTTGAAAATCACTCCATCTATCACAGTAAGTTCATGTCTGCAGTTCCAATAGTCTCTTATACTTGGACACCAACTGCTTATTTCTTCAGGCCACCCTTTAATTATCATTTTTTTTAAGGATTCCCAATTATTCATCTTTTGCATGTGTCTTGTATCTTTCTTATTTGTTGCAGTTTCCTGTTAGCTATGGGAATTGACTTTACAGTCAAATCTACATAGGCTTGCATTTCTCTCTCTCTAAATTCTTCTCTGGTTCTGTGGGAGCCACTGTTCTGGGAAGTGCATCTGCAGTAAACATGAATTTACCAGGCGTGTGGGTCACAACCAAATCATACTTTTCCAGCTTTATCATCGTTATTTGAATCCTTAATGTACAGTCATTTAGAGGTTTGCTAAATAACACTATCAGAGGCTTGTAGTCCATTTCAACTTCCATTGTCTGTCCATAAATATACTGATTGAATGTCTCATAGGCAAACAATATTCCTAAAATCTCCTTGATCTGTGCGTATCTGGTTTCTGCCTTAGTCAGTGATTTGGATGCGTATGCCACTGGTTGCCAACAATTCTCATGCTTCTGTAAAATCACTGCACTTAACTCAGACTAAAGCATCTGCTGAAATTTTAATAGGCCTTCCTGGTACATAGAACTTCAATACTGATTCTTGTATCAGTTGTTGTTTTAGACCTTCTCATGATTCCTCCTGTTCTGCACCCCAATATCATTCATTTTTATTCTCTAGGAGTTTTCTCAAAGCTGCTGCTTTGGTAAATAGATTAGGTATGAATTTTCCAAGATAATAACTGTTCCCAGGAAGCGTTGGATATCTTTCTTTGACTGGGGATGTGGCATCATTTCAATGGCTGAAATATTCCTCTTATCAGCTTTTACACCTTCTTTGGAAATAATGTCCCCAGCAAAAAAGTCAGCTCTTTGACCCCTAAAACACATTTCTCCGTATTTCGTTTGAGATTTGCCGTTCTAGTTGCCGCCAGGATTCCTTAAGTCTATGCTCCTGTTCCTCTTTCATTGAGGTATCAACACCATTAATATGTTAATAGATCATATGTATGGTTTTGTGGTACACTTCTGGTGCTGAAGCTATGCTGAAGGGTAAGCATAAGAATCTGTATCTTCCAAATGAGGTATTAAATGTGCATAGTTTTAAGCTTTCTTCAGTTAATTTAATCTGCCAAAAACCTGAAGATGCATCAGTTTACTGAAATGTTGAGCATTTGCAATTTGAGCCATAATCTCTTCTCCGGTTGGTAGTCTGAAATGTTTTTTTTGTATAGCCTTGTTGAGGTCTCTGGGATCTGCACACATGTGTAGCTGGCCATTACTTTTCTCCACAAAGACAGGGAGCTTACCTATTCTGTTGGCTCCTCAATTTTTTGTATAACTTGCATTACTTCCAACCTTGCAAGCTCAGCCTTGAGTTTATCATAGAGTGCAAATGGCACCTTTATACATGGATGGATCACTGAGGGGACTTGCTTGTTTATTCTGATTGTATGTTCACCCTGCAGGCAACCCAACCCTTGAAACAGGTCATGATATTCCCAGAAGAGTGCCTAATACGCAGGTTCAGTGTGATCTTGTAATGAGAGCACCCATTTTACCAGATTGAGTTTCTCACATGCAGCCTAAAATTGGTGTTACCGCCTTTGGCACTACAATGAAAGGGAGCCTGTACATGGTGTTTTTATGGTTGATGCTAGCAATGCACTTCCCCTTCACTAGTATATTAGTTCCAGAATAACCAATTACTTTTATTTTTGTTGGTCCTGTTTTTAGTCTCATAATCTTGTTCAGACAGAATATTAACTTGAGTTCCTGTGTCCAGTTTCAGTGGAATAATTGTTCCATTCACTGTCATAGGCTACTAGTATCCAGTCTCTCTCATCAGGCTTGCTAGATCCCAGTACATCTATGAAAAACTCAACCAGATTGTCTTTTAATGAATGCCCTTGACTTTTCTGCATTTGGGATCTGCAGCATTTTGCAAAAATTATTATTTTCCCCACATTTATGACAGTTTCCCAAAGGCAACACACTGAAGCCATGCTGTGATCCACACCTTCCACCTGACCGTCTGTACCCAGTTTTCCCCTAACAGTGGTTTTCATAGTGAGTGGTTCCACTCTTTGATTTAACCTATTCTGGCTATATTCTTTTGTTCTTAGTACAGGGGTAAACCCTTTTGATGAATTCAGCTCTTTGGCCTGTGCTTTCATAGTTTCTGCTGCCCTGCATATTTGGAGAGCTTTTTCTAAAGTTAAGGACATGGCTACACTTGCAGATGTAGAGCGCTTTGAGTTAAACCAGCCTTCGGAGAGTGCAGTAGGGAAAGCGCTGCAGTCTGTCCACACTGACAGCTTCAAGCGCACTGGTGTGGCCACATTTGCAGCACTTGCAGCGGCATTGGGCGTGGTGCATTATGGGCAGCTATCCCAGCATGCAAGTGACTGCAACGTGCTTTTCAAATGGGGCTGGGGGTGGGGTGTGACAGGGAGTGTGCTGTTTGTATGTGGGAGAGAGAGAGAGTGGGTTTTTGGGGGGCTGAGAGCATGTCAGCATGCTGTCTTCTAAGTTCAGGCAGCAGCAGAACCCCCTCTCCATCCCCCGCCTCTCTCTCTCTCTCTCTTCTCACACACACACACAGCATTCCACACTAATGGTTGCTTTGTCTCAGAGCAGATAAGCATGCCTGCTGTCAGAAATGGAGCTTTCAAAGGGCATATCCGCATTCCTACAGTGATTCAAAAACAATGACAAGAATGGCCACATGACTTAAAGGGATTATGGGATATTTCCGGAGGCTGATCAGAGCTCAGTAATGCAACATCTTGTCCACACTGGCGCTGCGGTGCTCCAGCGGGGGCACAGCAAACGTTATTCCACTCGCCGAGGTGGAATACCAGCAGCGCTGTAGCTGCTCACACTGCTTGCCTGCCCCCCGCCTCACCTCCCCGCCTGCCTTTTCACCCAAATATTGAGACAAATGGCGTCCTGATCATACATCGTTCGGGAGGTGGGACAGAAGGCTAAATATCAGGACAGTCCCAATTTATTGAAGCGCGGGGTCCCCTCAAAGCACGGGGCCTAGGGCAGTTGCCCTGATTTACCCTACCCAAGGAATGGCTCTGCACGCACCCATGTGGTGTTCCCAAACCCTTCCTTCAGGGCACATGTCCAAATTCCTATGTTCATAATACTGTCCCTTAGGAGGAAGTGTCTGTAAATTATAATCTTCTACAAACATATCTCTACACCTATTGCCAATGGTAATCCGCTGATTGGGAAAGACTGTCCCTGCTTGCAGCTTTCTGAACCGTCCTGTGTTCCCAAAGATGTGTCATACATCTTTCCTGAGCAACCCACATGATCCACCAGTGCTTGCATCACCATAGAAAAGTAGCCCTTTCTGTTCATATATTCTATGGCAAGGTGGGCTGGTACCAAAATAGGGATGTGTGTGCCATCTATCACCCCAGCACAGTTCGGACACTCCATTGCTGAAAATCCATTCACTATTTCCTGCACACTGTCAAGAGTCACAATCTTGCATAGCAGGAGATGATTAATGGCCAGGCACACTGGGCCCCACTATGGGTTTTCCAACTCCAAAATGATTTCCCATTGACCTGTAGCAATCCAGTGTTCCAAAGTGTGATTGCCACTGACTTCTCCACTGTCAATGCAGCTTTCATTCTGGTGTCCATGTGCTGGAGGGCAGGGGTGAGCTTGGCACACAGATCTAAGAATGTGGCCTTTTGCACCCAAAAGTTCTGTACCCGCTGCTTGTCACCCCAAACCTGCATTACAGTGTGATCGCCAATCAGTGCTCAGGCCTAGAAACAGAGTTCTACCATCAGCTGCTGCTCCATGAACATCACCAAGAATCTTGAAATTTTTTTCTCTAGATCTTTCAGAAACTGTCCTCAGAGAAATCCTCCTGTCGCCCCTCTGGGTTGCAAATACAGGAGAATCATGTACCCTGTATTTGCAACGTTCATGGGAATAATGCAGAGCTCTGCTGGCTCTGTACTTCTGTCAGAGATGGCAGACACTGAAAAGTGCCTCATGGCTTTGTAGGATTTTTTAAAGAAGTGCAAAAATTATGGGGATATGGGTGGCATTATGGGACAGAGAAAGTTGCATGCTGGGAATTTGATCCCTGGCTCCGAGAGATCCCTGAGCAGGACATTACTATCTCACAAAGTGTTGCAAAAAGTATTCCAAAAGGCACTGTGCTGGGCAGCAACTCATGGTACACTGGAATACCTACCCATGATGCACTGCACTTTACATAGACACAAGAACTCCTGGTGAATACGTGCCGTGCTGACACAAGCAGCCATGTATGCAAACACCTGAGCAGTAGACACACTTTGATGGCTGTACACCACCACAACAACTTACACTGGCCAAAGTTTGTAGTGTAGATACGGCCTTACTGTAGCTGAGGCTTCTTGGAGGCATGAATGCTTATCTAATGCTTTTCAAGGTTTTTACATACTTCCAAACATGCTTAACGTTAGAGCCAAGTGTGTCTCTTTTTTCACATGGTAGAGATGTATTTTCAGACAATAGATTATGCATCTCTGGAGTTTGTTTCATTTTAGTAGAACAAGTTATTTCATATCTAGGATGGAATAATTAACTCTTAACAGTCTCCTCTGAGATGGAACCAATATGTTGGTATTGTAAAAAAAAAAAAAAAAAGTTCATAATGCAAATTTCAGTGCAAGGTGGGGGGCGCATCACTTTACAGAAGGTCCTCAGCACCATAGGCTAAGTATTTCTATTGCCTTATATCAGACTCATTAGGTTCCAGTTCAGGAAAACATCCCTACCCAGGACAATACTTAAGTGCATGCTACAGATTACTACAGGTACCAAAAAAACATTTATGGTATATCAAATAACTCTTTCATATTTAACTAAGTAAATACTGCAGTAATATGATTAAACAAAATACAGGGGTCACATGAGGCACTTGTTCCAATAGATGTGGTCAAAAAGAGCAAGATCCCCTCTCCCTCCCCAGAGAGGTTGATCTCAGTGCGGGGAGAAGATTCTGTTATGGGGATGTTCTGTAGGAAATTAGGCAACCAAGGCAGAAGCATTCTGTGTGGGCCAAAAAAAACCGAATTAGAACACACCAAAGGATTTGTAACCAGGGCTCATATGAATGCAGAATCATAGCAGAGCGGATGCTCCATGAGGGAATCTGCTGTAGCACTGTCTACATTAGTAGGGTCAGCAGATCAGTCCACCCTGTACTCTGGTGCTGGCAACCCATCCCCCAACAATCAGACAACTTCACAGATCCCCCCTGAACCCTTTTACAGTTACCTCAACCTTCAATCTTGCCACTACCAGATGTGGCTAAGGACAATACTGCTGGCAAGTCTCCAAGTGATATATATGCCTATCCCTGCAACTTGCTGACAAAAGTACACTCTAAGTTGGTCTCAGACACACACATTCTAAAAGGCTACGGGAAAAAATAAGAACTTCTACTATCCCTCTCATTGGAATGCTCTTTTCCTTGAACTTCCTGGGATTTTCTTCTATACCCCAATATGGTTTTTGATAAATTTCACATTTATATTACACACACACTTCACTTTTATCTCTTCTTTAATAAAGCTTTTTAAGTTAATAAAATTACAGATGGGTTTATATTGAACACCAAATCCACAGGCCCCCAAACTTTGGGGAAGTTGAAATTCAGATCTAAGTTCAGACCTGAAGTTTGCAATTTGAACCCACCTTTATTTAAAATATGCTCTGCTAATTTGCTCCTTTGTCCAACTCCCTGCATCCCACAGAAAGATTAGTAATTTATAAAGCCATTAACAATTTTGGAACAAACTTGAATGGCTGCTACATAAAAGTCTTGTTGAGGAAGGCATATTACAATCTTACCAAACACAGAATGTGCTTTGGGGTCTTGGAATTCATCTGGACATAAAAAAAAAAAATAAAAAATCTGTCTTTAACATTAATATGATTTTTCAACCCACCTCTGCGGTGGTGAAAAATCTTGCCTAAAGTCAGAAAAGATGAAAGTTGATTACAAGGTTAATAAAATCCCATGAAACCTCATGGATATTAAATTAGTATTGAAAAATGTGAGCAAATTGATTCAAAAAATTTCCAACTGTTCTGTTCAATTCTCAATGAATCAAGCAAATCTGAATTAAAAAACCCCAATGTGTACATTGTTATTGGCCTATTTCTAGGTTTTAAAAGGTTTGACTATTCCAAAATACAGTCACCACTTTATTTCCTTGCAAATAGCAGCAAGTGAACCAACTGCAGCAATGGCAGCTGATACTAAGCCAATAGAGGAGCAAAACAGATAAAAAATATTGGGATAGATTATTCCTTTTAGGCATTGACTCACAAGACTTCATCTTCACTAGAAAAGAAAAAAAGGCACATTCTTATCATCTGGTAATTAACACTGAGAAAGATTCAGGAGGCAGTGTGTCTCAGGAAGGCATAGTTCCTCTAAAAGCTCCCTTGAGCACTGTAGAACAGTGTTCCTTGTCCCACCCCTGAAGGAAATACAACATATCCTTCCTTTTACAGCCATTAAGTTTCTTTTCCCTGCCCCTTTTTAGAGCAGACCTATGCTATGGGGCTAAGTCGACCTAAGTTACACAACTCCAGCTATGTGAATAACGTAGCTGGAATTGACATACCTTAGGTTGACTTATTGTGGTGTCTACACCGCGCTGGGTTGACAGGAGAAACTCTCCCCTCGACTTACCTTATGCTTCTCGTTCTGGTGGAGTACCGGAGCCAACGAGAGAGCGATCGGCGGTCGATTTAGCGGGTCTTCATTAGACCTGCTAAATCGACCCCGGTGTATTGATCACCGCACATTGATCCCCTTGTGGAAACAAGCCCTTAGGATGGCTTGCAAGAGGCACTAACAGAAAACAGTCCCTGCTCTCAAGAAAGCATGGCTGTAATTATGGTCAGTGTTGCAAGATGTAGAGAGAAACTCCTTGTATACCTCCATGACCTGCTGTTTGCATCCCAGCATAGGGGCCAGCCACAATCTGGCCCTGCACCTTAAATTTTATGAACGTGAGCACATAGCTGGGTTGATAATGATTTTTAGGAAATACACTAATATAATGGAAAGTGAGAACTAGACAAGTGAATTGTACAGAAAGTCAAAGAACAGTAGTACTAATGCATTTCATTCACAGATGTTAAAATAACTACTGTTATTTCACTACTGGCAGCCTGTCACATCCAAATCACTAGAGAAATTTGTTGAAGAAGCTATATCTAAGCAAATAAGATAATAAGTTTGGTGGTTATAAAATTCAACCATACCCTTATTAATATTTGTAATATATTATTATTCAGCCTACTTCCATTACCAGGAATCAGGATAATACTGTGATCAACAGGGCTTAGTAAGTACCACAGAGTCATGAGACTCATGGGAGCCTGAATCCTGCCAGAATATCACAGCACATATGCCTTAGCAGTACAGGGCAGCCTACTTTGCTGTGCTTTAGAAAGGCAAGCATTCTGTTTCTACATAGTTAAGACCCAAGTAAAAGAGGTTTTAAGTGGTTATACATCCTTAAAGAACAACTTGAATTTGTTTTTGAAACTGATGTATATCTAACTGGGTTTAGCCCTGAGCATGATTTGTTTTAATAGATCTTAAAAAAAAAAAAAAAGAGATGGCCAATGCTAGACTCATCTCACAGAGGCATACCAGAAAGGGCAAATTTTAAAAAGGATTTCTTACTTTATTGTTTTCAGTAACTCACCAAAATTTTCCCCTTCTTATTGAAGAAGATCTTCAGACCTTTTTAAAGATAAAAGTGACACTAAGAACAACAGAGAACAGCAGTCAGCTCATACAGTGTTACAGATTACTTTGTTGAAATCCCAGAAGACCTTGAAGCAATAGATTGCTGAGCAGAGAGTAAGAAAACAGACTCATAATGAATATGCAGAAGACAAACATATTTAGTGTAAATGTTGTGAAAGAAAAGATCACATCTGATGAGAAAGAATTAGAAGCTATTAAGACAGATGTCTGCTCAGAGAAAATGATATGCTTTCCCCTAATCTGTACGAGGAGGTAAAGAGAACACACAAGGGAGAATCTTTCTGAAGGATGAATATTACTATGAACTGCAAGATCCCTAACTGTGGATCAAACAGGTTGTCATAACAGTGTGGTTTCTTGACCCATAGTGCAGAAACAAGGGCACTTATGAAGAAAGTGATTCAGAAAAGCTTAACTATGAAGTAAAGAGAGGCATTATAGAGAGAGCGAGATCAAAACAAAAGAACAAATAGCAAGTGAGCCAGCCAATGTAAAGGACATCTTTACAAATCTGAACGTTCTGAAGTGGCAACGGACTGGTTGTGTCACAAAAAGAAGAAATAAAAGGTGGGTCTCACTACTTTCCAATCTACCCATCACCAAAAATTAAGATTATGTAAAGCAGACAGTCAGTCTGAAAGATTATATTCTCCACTCTTTCTTAATATTATGCCATGACAGTGCTCATAGATTTAAAAAATATTTAATGTATTAGTTATATTCAGGAAAGTAATGCCACACCATTCTTTAGGACAGTTATTGTGTAGAATCTATTGTGAAGAGATGTCAGTGAATGAATGTTTAGTTCAGTGATGGTTACCAGTAGTGAAAATGGAGGGTAGGAGATATCACTAAAAAAAAAAAAAAAAAATTGTAATGAAATAATTGTGAAATGGCATTGAAACTTCTTTTTCTAGCTCAGTTTTGTGGAGGGAACTGTCAGGGAAGGCTTGTGTGGCTGAGCAAGGGGAAAAAAATTAAACAAGAGAAAAAAGGGGTAGGATTTCAGAAGCATTCAGCATTGTCCTGACTGCTTCCATGGAAGGCAATTCCTATTGAGCTGGAATTGTACCCATGCAATTTAAGTCCATTCCCATTGTCTCTAGTGGGAGCAGAGTTAGGAACAACGCTGAACACTTTTGGAAAATTCCATCCAAAAGCTATTACTACTGCAGGGCTAAACAGAGACAGAAAAAGACAAACGAGTCTTAGAGAATATAAAGAAAAAGACTGGCTTGGAAGTGAACAAGAGGTTAGTGGGCCAACTTATGCTTTTATTTACATGTCCCACTAAATTAAGAGGGACAAGTTGAACAAGTGGGACAGAACAGAATTTTGCTCATTTTTTTTTCTTTTTTCAGATATGAACATGGAAACAAAACTATAAAAATAAATACCCACATATGCGGTTGCACTGGATTAAAAATAGAAATACAATTGCTGGAATTTGGCGGTTGTTGTACTATATTTTAAATTTATATATTTTATATTTAAAATGGGGATATATTAATTTTATCCTCAAAGGGGAAATAAAAAGCTTAAAACCAGATAGAAACAGAGTTATGTGCATTGCTTTTCAAGAATATTTGTGTACAGGTATTCTGCCTGTCTTTTATTAGTCACAAGTCAGTTTCATACAGAATAATCATAATTCATTGACCCATATGGCTGGGAAATACCTTTGACAGACACCGCAATTTAAAAATGGCAATAGGAAAGAAAGGCATTCTATACTTGAAAGCGAAGACACATTTTGATACGGTTCTTACATGGGGCAATTAGGACACAGTTCACAGACCACAAGAACAAGTCGTGGAAGCCAAAGGAAAAACACTATTGCCTGGGATGGAGTACACTTTGTGACTTTGAGCAGTCCTTGATTTCCAAGGATAGCTACTATTTTATCTGAAATTCTCTTTTGCTCCAGTTTAATCTGACCAAAGTGATGATCTGTATTTCTTCAATCAATTTCAGTTTTGCAGAATTGCTCAGAGAACAGGATGAAACAGTCTTGTCTTACAAAGCTACCAACTCCTCATAAGATGGGAGAGAATGTGCAATAATAAGAGGCATACAAATGCAAAGACTGGGCTAACTATTCTGCTACTGAAGTCTGTTTTACAAGCCATTTCAACCACTCCTTCTCTAGTCCTAGAAGAGATACAGGATATGGCCCCAAATCTACAAACACATTCATGGGTAACTTAATGCATGTGAATAGTTCCTCTGTCAGTGGACTACTTACATGTATAAGCACTTGCAGGATCAGGGTCTATAGTTCTGTATTTAATCATTTGAACCAATCCTACTCTTCTTACTCTTATTGAAATTGGACATCTTTCCTGAGTGATAAGTGCAAGATCATGCCCTATTACTTTTAAAAAGAACTTGTGCCTCTTACTGAAAAAACAGTTTGGTCTGAATCAGGGAATGGGGGGAGAATCACTATGTAGAAAAAAAAAATTATCGCCCTCCAATGAAAGAGTTTTTCTTGTTTACAATGTGAGATATTCTTCCATGATTCATAATGTAGGCATATTTTTAAAGGACTTTAAGCTAACACCTCAGAGGTTTGTAACTTACAACAGTGGAAAAATAATACTTATGGGGGTCTGGGAAATTTGGATGAAGAATGAAGGAAGTCCTGTCTGATTAGGAACAGCTGAGATTTTATTGCCCTGTCTCGCATAAACATTTGTTACAGAAGGAACCTGAGAGAACTCTATTCCCCTTGGGTGAAATAAAATAATATTAAGTTGTCACAGCTGTACTATTTAAAACCACAATGTTTTTTATCCACCTCACTTACATAAATGTAACACTATTGAAGTCAACATGCAAATGGATACATTTGGACATTTTTCAAGCAATGGCAGAGCACAAAATATTCCTATGTTAGTGTTTATTAAGGCTACTCTGTGGGTGCCAGCATAAAGATCTATGCACCATTTAAATCTCATTTAAGCCCAACTAACACCCTCTCTCTCCACCACACTCTCTCACACACACACAATTTTCAAAAAGTTAATACACAGAAAAATGTTTTTAGGACAATTCAGTATATTTTAATGTAACCCAGGTGGCTTTTTGTTTGTTTGTTTTGCTTTATTTATACTTTCTGTGGTGTTGTGAACCCAAACAAAATGGCATTTAGCTGGTGCGCAAGATTCAGCCTTGCCAGTTTCACTATCTAATTCTGTAAAAAATGTAGTAGAAACAAACCCAACAAGACTCCATCCTCAAATCTAGACATACCATTGGGTTTTTGTTTTTAACCTTGAGTGAATGGATTTCCAGTTGACTCAAGCTAGTTAGCATGGTTATAAAGGTTAGTGTAGACACATCACAAATGTTTATTCCAGGATACAAATATTTATTCTAGGTTGAAATCAGTCTTTTGTGGAAGTTCTAGGAAGTGTTAGGCAACTTAAGTATTGGGGTCATTGCCACTCCCCCACAATAATGTGTGTAATATTATCAGCTTGCATTAAAATTATCCTGCTTCTTTCAAGACTCCAGCAAACATATATCCTACTGACTGACAAACTAAATGGAGTCAATCAATTTGCATTGATGTACTTGGAAAATGTAAAGGAAAAGCACACCATATAATAATTTAACCTAAAAACTATTACTGTTACGGAATTATATTTAGGTCAACTCACATTTTTCAGCAATAGTAAATTAAGAATCTGAGACAATTACATAGAGAGATTTTAGATTTTGCATTTACCATAGACCTCTTGCTCATATTTTGCCAGCTCAAATTATTTAAATATTCAAAAGGGAATGATTCAGACACTTTTCCAAATACTGACGTGGAGAATGAAGGAGTTATGTATATGATTTTTTATAAATACCAGGTACACCTCAGTTTAGCTGTATGCTATTATCGTGCCTGAATGCATAGAGTTAAATCAAAAGCAGGCTGCAAGGAGGATAACAAGGGAGAATATTTGTACAATGTAGTGAGAAATTTACATCTATTTGATTATGGGAAATCTTACTTATTGTGTGAAGTTTGTAATCAGAAGAGTTTATAGTGGATGCTCCATCCAGGAGGCAGGTGCCAGAATGTCTCTCAGTCACTAAAGAAGTGACCCTGCTTAGTTCTTTCTTTAAAATACAGGAGCAATGTGGATGAAGGACATGTTTTTGGGTTATTGTTTTATATATATATATCTATATCTATATAGATATATATATATATCATGTGCACCTCAAGTTCATCTGTGTGCTACTATCTTGGCTGAATGTTTCTGAGTTAAATTAAAAGGAAGCTATAAGGAAGAAACCAACAGGAAACAAAATAAGGGCAAAGGTCAGGTGCTATCATCGGGAATATCAAGGAAGAAGCTATCAAGTGGGAAATATCCATAGCCCAGCATCCACTAGACTGGCAAAGTTTACTCTTCCCAGGCCAAACCTAGGATCAGAGGAAGTATTAGAACCTTAAAGATGCTAGTATTGTCAGGAAGGTGTGGGGTGCTCGGGAAGATTAAGTGAGTTGTCAGCAGGCTGATAGAGACACAAAGACTGAGGGAGACACAGTGAGCATGTTGCCACAGCACAGTTTGCTTCTCCAGCCCAGACATGAGGTAACGGGGCTGAATGGAGATAGTGTGCTGAGGAGAACATACCACAGCTCACAAAGCAAGATTAGGGTTTAGGTAAGGGGAAAATATACAGACAGGCTGTTATTGTTTTAACTCTTGACTGACTGCTAGATGAGAGAATATATAATGCTTTATTTTGAAAATGCTGTCTGAGTCACTTTAATCAGCCACTGTCACAGGCTTTCAGAGGAAGAGAGCTCACAGGTACCAAACACAGCTGGGTTTGATGGGTTAACACAGCTGGGGAACAGGTGGGCTGCAGCCTAGTGCTCCTGTCTAGGGGTAAATACACCACGTTGTTCCATCCTTGAAATATTGTGCAGGAAGCCAGATCGGTCATCTGAGAGGTGCCCTCAAGAAAGGAGCCTGAAATGCAGCTCACCTGGTAACTGTGTTGCCTTTTTGCAGACTCCCCACCCTCCATCGAGAAACTACTCAGGATAACTTACAAGTCAGCAGTAGTCCTAACAGTTCGGGAAATTCTGTAAGCTGTAGCGCTGACTCAAGTGTCTTGATTCATTATCCTAAATTTGTTTTTTGTGTGGTACCTGGAGCACTTTGTTGTATTTGGTGTGTGTGAAATTCACCCCTTAGCTTTCCTAATACAATATGATGGGGTGTGTACCTACTCAGGCCCTGAAGGGGTTAATGTGGGCCTGAGGGGCCAGACGGGGTACCTGGTTGCACCTGGTGGGAGATCCAAGTTTAACTGAATAAGATGCTCAGCTGGGCTGGAGTAGGCTGGATTATAAAGCCAGGAAGTTTACAGCAGAAAGAGACTGTTGGGAGAGAGTCTACAGTCAACTCTCTGGGAGCAGAGGGGAGGGAAAGTGAAAACCCAGGAGGGAGACTAAGCTCCAGGGTTTATGCCCTAGAAGAAGGGCCAATCTGAGAGGAGCTGTGGGGAAAGGAAGCCTGAGAGGACTAGGTAGGAAGAAACCCAGGAAAACAGCAGCAAGGAGTAGGACCGTGCAGACCTTGGTTTCTAGTTGTTGTGTCCCTGGAACCCTATCAGCCACTGAGAAGTGGCACAGGAACATTGGAGATGCCAACCAGACAGTTAGTCCAGAGAGACATTTACCCTGGAAGAGGAGGACTATGGTGACTTGGCTGGAGAATCAATCCACAAAGGAAAAGCAGTCGAGTCCCAGGGAAAGCCACACAGAGAGAGTGATGGAGTGCAACTTCAGGAAGGGACATAGACCTGGCAGTGCTAATCCCTAGGTATGGCCAAAAGGAGGTGCTCTAGCAGTGAGTGAACCCTGTGAGATACAGTAGTAACTGATGGTTAATACAAATACATTCTATCTCCTGGAGGAGTACAGAAGGGTTCAGAAATAATGACTATGATGGGCAATAGGCAGTCTACCCCTTTCTACACTTCATGGTATAATTTGAGTAGCTAGGTAGTCCAGGAATTGCATGAGCGGTTACCTCTTTTGACCTGAGCAATTAGCAAAAGGTCAAGCCCTGTGGATTGCTTCCGTTAGGAGGAGAAACTGATGAGTATCTTGGGTGAAATCCTGTTTATTTACAAAGAACACACAAAGTCCTGACTATGGGGGGAAGTAAACAGGAGACAGAAGCAGAGAAACTAGGTCCAAATTCCTTCAGCCAGCACTCAGCCCAAAAGCTCTCTCCAGGCTTTTTGGGGGGCCACACTCTCTGTGCTTGTTCAGGGTAGCTGGCTTTCTGCTTTTTCTGTGTGTCTGTTTCTCCTGCTTTTCTCTCTCTCTAACCCCTCCCTTTACTAAAATCTAGTCTCCAGGTTTGCAATGAGGGCCAGGACCCGGTTGCAGCAACTTCTGTGCAGTCGAAAACCAGCTTGCTCCTTGGGTAGGCTGGCATCCACATTGGACTCAAGTTGGTTCAGAACCACTTTGAAGGTGATGCTCAAGAGGGAGACTGGACGAGATGGGTAATCTGCAGGTTTTTCAGGCTTTAGGAGTGCAATGACCTTGACTTCTCTCCACATGCTGCAGATTTCACCAGTCTCCAGGATGTTGAGCATCATCCATTGTTGTGCCAGTGGACCCAGGTTGTAGAGGAACTCAGGATAGACGCCTTCTTTTCCTGCTGCTTTTCCCAATTTTGTGGCTACAATGGCTTCATAAATCTTCTTACTTGCGAATGGTCCAGACCACTGGGATGATGGAGCATATGTGGACATCACCTGCTGGAGCTGATGCTGGACTTGGCTGCAATACTGTTTTCCACAGGCTGTTTTGATGTCCATAAAAGTTTAGCAGCAATGGCATTGGTTTTCTCCTGCAGCCTAGTGGCATGTGTGAGATTTGCAACCCTCAGGTGTCACAGCAGGCTCCAAGCACATCTTCCTGAGCCACCATTTCCACTCTGCTGCATCCAGTGATGCCAGGAGGGCTTTTCCAATTTCTGGGTCTCTTCACTCATCATATTTGTGGAGGAGCTCTTGACTCTCTGCAGTCCACCAAGGAGTGTACAATGACATGTGTTCTTCTTTGTGGAGATTAGGAGTTCAGTAAAATGGTCCAAAGTCTTCTGTGTTGGGGGAATGGGGGAGGCTGTATTGTCCACAGTCCTAGTGAAAGGGCCCAGTCTGCTTTTTTTGAAGTTCCAATGTTTTGAGTCGAGAACTGGGATTTGAATGCCAATATGGTCAGTACTGGTGTGTGCTGGCTATTCAGGAAGTCATAGAGGATGATCTGTGATGTGCGTATCGGTGGCCCTGTAGTATCTTTAGATAAGACATTCAGGAGGGCAGTACCCTCTGCCCCATCTTGCAGACTGGAAATGACATGCCGTTTCACATGAAAAAGGAGGAACATATAATCTGTGGATACCCAGCATGTCAGTTCTTCACCTGCAATGTGGTTTGCTGCATAGCCCCACTGGGGGAGGTGACTGTTACAGGCGCATGCAAATACAGCTGAGTCCTGTGCATTCTGCAGAGCTGGCTGAGGGCACTGAGCCCCAGGTGGTTTATATATATTAGTGATGGTAAGCTTGCCAATGTGTTGTTTGTTTTGTGTGCTGTTGGAGGCAGAACCACATTCACTGATCTCCTGCTTTATGTAGATTGCCAGCCTTTATTTTGGATGGTAATTGCTAGAGATGAGTTTATAGCCATTGATTTTGTAGCAACAGGCTTTTTGTTCCTTTGGAACATGGGTCTTCTGGAGGGCGCGGATGTCTAGGCTGGTGGTCTTCAGCATTTTCTCCGGGTTGTCACACTTGGACCGACGGAGAGAGGCCTTCAATATTCAATTGGCAGATCTTTACCTCAGGTCCAATCTGCCTAGAACATTGACCCTGAAAAGGTAGACTTATTTTGTTGCTTTTTTGACTTGGAGGCCAGATGTTCCATCAACAATTTGATGATGTTAGTCATTGTTTCCCACTTAACAGGGTGGATTGTGTGAAGGTCATCATCTTCCACCCCAAAAAAGCAAAATAACCATGAAACAACTATATTTTCTTCATGTAATCAGCAGTGTTTCCTCTAATTGTTTACATCCATGTGTGGAATGGATTTTGTTATATTCACCAATATGGAGGTGGTGTGTGGCAGGGGTGGGGCCGAGGGGTTTGGGCAGAGGGTTGGGGTGCAGGAGGAGTGAGGGTTCTGGCTGGGGGATGGGGCCAGGGATGAGAGGTTTGGGGTACAGGAAGAGGCTCAGGGCTAGGGCAAAGGGTTGGGGTGCAGGGGAGGGGGGTTGAGGGCTCCAGCTGGGAGTGCGGGTTCTGGGGAAGTGGGGATGAGGGGTTTGGGGTGCAGGCTGCCTTGGGGCTGTGGCAGGGAGAAAGGACTCCCTCCAGCCCTCTCTCACCACAGCAGCCCAGGGCCTGGTGAGAGGCACCTCTCCTTGGCCATGGCAGCCCCATGCCAGGGCCAGGGGAGAGGCACCTCTCCTTGCCGCGGTAGCCCCAGGGCTGGGGCTGGGGGAGAGGTGCTTTTCTCTGCTACAGCCCTGCACACTCCCTACCTTTCTCCTTTCCACTCCAGACCCCTGAGGCTGCACGCCTGCATGACCCTTGATAGCCTGCTGCGTGGCCGTGCAGCTAAGAGGAAACTTAAGTAATCAGTTATTAGCTCTCCTTCCCTGCCAAATAGAGGCCCTATACTTTCCTTCATCTTTCTGTTGCTCCTAATGTATTTAAAGAATCTCTTCTTGTTGTTTTTTATATCCCATGCTAGGTGTAACTCATTTTGTGCTTCAGCCTTTCTAACTTTATTTCCCCTTGCTTGGCCTAGTCTTTTGCATTCCCCGTTAGCCATTTGTCCATGTTTCAATTTTTTTTGTAGAATTCCAATTTGATTCAACTCATTAAAGAGCTTTTGATGGAGCCATATTGGTTGTTTATTATTCTTCCTCTCTTTCCTTTGCATCAGGATAATTTGCAGTTGTGCCTTTAATATTATCTGTTTGAGAATCAGCCAGCTTACCTGAACTCCTTTTTCCCTTAGATTTTCTTTCCATGGGACCTTACTTACCAGTTCTCTAAGTTTGTTCTTCCCTTTTTTTCTTAAAGTCTATTGTCCTTATTCTGCTCTTGTCATTGGCTTCCTTTCTTTAGAATCATGAAATCCATCATTCATGATCATTTTCACTTTCAGATGTGCTACCAATTCCACCCTGTTGGTCAAAATCAACTCTGAAATAACTGTCCTCCTAGTTGCTTCCTCTCCTTTTTGGAACAAGAAGTTATCCCCAATTCATTCCAAGAACTTATTGGAAATTTGGGGTTTTGCTTTTACCATGAACGTCTGGGCAGTTAAAACCCCCCATCACCAGGTCTTGCATTTTGGTTATTTGTACTTGAAATGTCGCCTTCTCCTCGTCTTCCTGATTTAGTGGACTTTAGGAGACCCCTGCCATGACAGCACCCTATTTTTTACCCTTTTTATTTTTACCCAGAGACTCTCAACTGGACCTCAGAACAAGTACATATATTGATGTATACTGCAACACCTCCATTTTCACCCTGCCTGAACAAGCTATACCAATATTCCATGGTAAGGCTATATCATTTCCCTCCTGCAGCTTCCTGCTGCTCTTCATAGGAGAATCAGCTCCTCAGCACCGAGCTTGTTCTACTAATTGAACTCTACACCCCATCCCACGTGGGGCAGGCAAAGTTAATTGTATGGGGCTGGCCAGCTCCAGGCCTCTGGCCCTCAAAAAGGCTGGCCATCCTGGTATAAAAAGTGAAGCGTGTTCTCTTCGCATCAAATTCTAGTCCTGATGCTCTGTTCTTAGCACAACTCGGGAGGCAGAGGGATTGAAGAGGTATCTTTGAACTGCTTCTGATCCAGGTTCCCCAACATAAATCAGATCAGCCCTAGGCTTGCTCTAACTTGTACTGGCTACTAATAGTCTGAAGAGCCTACTACAGCTATCAGGGATCACCAATGTGCAGGTGCATGCCATCCATGACCCTGGACTGACCATGAGGTAGAGGGGTGGCTTAGGAGTGCTATGATGCCACCTGAGGAACCCCCTACCCTGGAGTGATCCTCCTGTGCCTGACTGAGCTAGGTTTAGGGCAACTTTTGTGCTGGTGGAGAGTAATGCATATTTGCCCTAATGGAGGGTATATTCTTGGTCTTTAGATACATTACATATAAGCAACAATGGGAGCTGTCCATGCCTATCTGAGGGGATAAGTAGGCCCATAGATTAGAGAGTACATGCCTTAGGGTATAGGTAAAATAAAGAACAGTATTACACATTGTAAATTAACTGTAATATTCCTGCATATAAAAGGCAAATGAAATCAGACTTGGAAAACATTTGATACATGTGCAGTGGCTGCCTTCTAAAAAAGGATTAGCAGGCTAGTAAATACTAGATGAAAATGTTTTCTATTATCCTGCTTCTCATCAATCCCTCAGTTACCGCCCTACAATTTATTGTAGCGTCAAATGCATCCGTGATCTATGTTACAACTTATTCAGCTTTTTCCACCATTACACCTCTTCCTAGCACCATGCACCCTTTCCACCATCACATCCTCCTGGTAGTCTTCGGCATCGGTACTGATGTTGGTTCTAACCTGTAAACACCCATCCTGAATCTCTATAAGCAATTCAGTATGGATCAAGTAACCAGCCACAGCGGTACCTGTAGCTACATTTTTAGCACAGATCCATAGCAGGAAGCAGTTCTCTGTGTTCTTACTTTACTTTTTAAAAAAATCATAGCTCATGTGAAGAAAATGTGAGCTCATTAGAGCAATTACAGTATGAATAATGTGCTGGCCAATATAGGTCTCAAATGTGAGATCTCACAAGATTAAAGCCGAAGGCATACGTGGGTTCCAATTACTGTGTGAAGGAGTACTGGGGCCAGACAAAGATCATTGCTTTATGCTTTATCACTTAATCATATTCATCCTTTCATGTAACCTAGTTAGAAAAATGGGATATTTAGGCTTCAAGGCCAGAAGGCTTGTGTAGGTTTGTTCTGTCCTTTGAGTTAGCAAAGATACCCTACATTTCCCCCTGAAGTTATTTCCTTTTTAAAACCTGCTTAAAATTTTAACTTGCCCCTATTTGTTTCACTGATCCTATTGCTGCCCTTGCTACTTGTAACTGTTATTGTGTAAAGCAACTCCACCTTCTTTTGTGCCCACTTTTCCTGAGCTTTAGTTGCTGCCCTCTCCCTTTCTTGTAAGTGAGAAGAGTTGGGAGAGAATCCTGTCAAGAACCCTAAAGTGATCAAAACATGTCTAGGGATCCTGTGGAAATTGAAAAGACCTAACAAAAGAGTCATCCTTACAAATGGAAGTAATGCACAGAAATGCTAAGTGAAAGACATTCAAATTGTTATGAGAAGTGGAAAGAGGTTTCAGACACTTTTGAATACCCATCAAAGGAACACAAAGGACTGCTGCTCACAGTTATCTCACTTTAAATCCACTACAATAATGTTTAGCTTTCTAGTTCCATATGCAGATATGCTCACTAACTACATCTGCAGTTTTGATTTCATTTAGATGAATGGACTGTTATTCAAATCCCATTTTTCTGTATATGCCATGAGATCAATTTGGAGCAAAACTCTTAAGCTGTAATACTATTAAAATGCAGATAACTAAATTCACTGGGTGAAATCCTGGCTTCATATAAGTCAATGGGAGTTTTACCACTGACTGTAATGGAGCCAAGATTTCTGTCACTGTACTACATGATGGCAGGAAAGTGAAGAGAAGGAAAATAATAAAAAAAAGTACACTTATCTAGTGCCTGTCATCTGATCATGCCAAAATAATTTACCAACATTAATAAAGCCTCAGAACACCCCTATGAGTTATACACATTTTATAGATGGGGAAACCAAGGCACAATGAGGCACAATTGACTTGCCCAAGGTCACCCACTGAAAAGGGAACCCAGGAATCTGGGCAGGTAGTTCCTGGGGCTAATCACTAGATCAAAGAAAAGGAGGATAAGGAGGAAGTTGATGACTAGCTACTCTACTTCTGTCAAGTATCAGGGGGTAGCCGTGTTAGTCTGTACCCACAAAAACAACAAGGACTCTGGTGGCACCTTAAAGACTAACAGATTTATTTGATCATAAGCTTTTGTGGGTAAAAATCTCACTTCTTCAGAGCTTTCATGGGTAAAAACCTCACTTCTTCAGATGCATCGAAAGCTTATGATGCACGAAAGCTTATGATCAAATAAATCTGTTAGTCTTTAAGGTGCTACTGGACTCCTTGTTATTCTACTTCTGATTTCACAATCTCATCAGCAAGTAGTGTCTGTTCAGAGGGTGGCAGTAGAGACGAGCCGGGGGGCGGGGGAGGGGGAGGGAGAGGAGAGAGAGTAGGAGGAAGAAAGTGGAACAGGAAGTATAATTGCCTGTTGTTCTAGATTTTTACAGTGCAGGACAGTGTGTATATGCCTCCTTTCCTCAGTTATAAATTACAGTTTATTCTTTTACTCTGTGATTTTTAAGACAAGGGACCCCATCTCTGCATGGTACAGGGGTGTCGGTAAAGAACTGGATTAAGAACTGGATTATTTGTACTCCAGATAATTTACTAATCCTTAAAAGAAATTGTTTAGTCTTCAGCAAAATAAATTGTTTAATTCCTGGAAGGATTCCAGTTTCCTCCAGCTCCATTTTAACCAAAATCATCTACAAAACTATATACAAAACTTTTCTAAATGATGAAGTGCGAAGACAGGTCCTTAGAAATACTTGAATGGGAACATGTTAGAAAGAGTTTTACTAATTAATTATAGGGCAAGGCAGTTACAGTTGAAAGCACAATTAGACTAATTGTAACCGACACACCTTGTGGGTGTGGTGTTCTGTCCTATCTAGTGGCACTGAGACCACTTAGAGAGATAAAATGAGTTTGCTCTACCGCCTTAGCTAACAAGCAGTTGGCCTTTAGCTCATGCAGTGGAGGCTCATGCACTAAGCTCTACATAGTCACCAGTTCGATCCCATCCATTGACAATTAGGGTCTGTGGGCGTTACATAATTAATGTAGTTAGCCCGTAAACCCTGCAAGTACAGAAGTGCTCTTGTTAGCGTTTCTCTAATTTATATTTATTAGAACATAACAGGGGCACTTTAGTACCAGCTGTGCTTCAGCTAGACAATTTCTTCACAAGCACAGCCTACTGGTTTCGAAGAGAAACTGTCACAATCAGTTGCTTGTTAAACAAGTTTAAGGCCTGATCCAAAGACCACTGAAGACTATAGATTATGTATATGAATTCATTGGCCTTTTCCCTTCCTTTCTGTGTTTTTGCATATTCCCCTTCAATCACTTGTATTTGTTTTACAATTTTAATAAACCTTAACACATAGAAAATAATCCAGAAATCAGTGTCGTTACCTCTGGCATATTTGAGGTGTTCAGTTATGACTTTGATAAGTCACAAATCTAGGAAGAGGGCACGATGGAAGTGGAGCTGCTCTGAAATAATATACGAATGCTATATGTTTACTGAATGAAGATATTAGTTTAGTTCAATAGGGTGCAGCTAGAAAAAACAAGCAAGAAGGGCAAAAAATAGCTCAAGTTAACCTACCCTTTAGCAAACACTTGAATGTTAAGGGACAATGCCCCAACCTCTTAACTGTGAACATTTTACCTTCATTTTACCTTCTCTCCAGCCAACGTGCATAACCAGTTTTGTCAAGAAGGGCCAAAGCTCTGGAACACAGAAGAATAAAATACTTCTGGAAGTTTAAGGAGGATCTGTTTCTTAAGAGAGTGGGTGAATTGTTCAGGGGAACAAGACAAACATGCTGAAGTATCTGATGAAGTTAACCCCTCGAGTTTAGCATAAGAGGATGGTAAGCCTAATAGATATGCCAATAGCATTGTATACCACTGCTCATAGATTCCTGAAGGAAAGAAATGCAGGTATCCAAACTCAGTTGGACCTGCAGGATAAGCATGGTTGATACACAGGGTACAGTAGCCAAAAGCCTGGTGTAAGAGTGTGAGAATTGTGGAAATTTACCTTGACATAGGTAAAGTCGTTAAGGGAGAGTGAGAGGGGGGACAGTGCACTATAGAGAGCAAAAAAGAGGACAGAGGTGCAGCTAGCCCTGAGCCATGACAGAGGGGAGCAGAGAAAAAATGGTGGACAGAATGACAAAAGGAGAAGGGCTAGAGGGGGAGATGGCAGAATACTATCAGTAATACCCATTTGGGGATGGGTTACACCTAATAACATCCAGATTTATAAAACAAGAAAATGGGAAGTTTGAGTATGAGGTGTAAAAGTTTAACATGGCTGCATGGACTAACTTTTCAAACTATCAAAACAGAGAGGTTTCACCCAGCTCTTCATCATGTGGCCCTGAATTCTACGTCTCATTAAAAATATGATTTTTTTTTTAAAAAAAGGAAAAATTCCTTACTAGTTAAACAATGGCAGCACAGCAGACTTAGGGCGAGAATCACTCACAAAACCCGCTGTAAACATGGAGTTAAAATTGCTGCCATACAGCAGAGTGTTACCACCTCTTCCCCCTGCACTTCCTGAATGGGAGAGATTAATTCCTCAAATTTAAACATTCAAAAAACCAGGAAACACAGTCACAGCTTTTACACAAGAATTACAATATAAGCAACCCGACCGACAAACCCCTTTACAAGAGCATTGCAGCTACATTAAAAAAGAAACCTCAGATTAGAAAAAGAAAAATGCAAAGTTAAGATATTTCTCTGGCTAATCGACCACACTGATACCTGAAGGCTCTTCAATCTAATAGATTGAAGGTCAAGAGTTAGTGACTAGAAGTTGAACTCAGCAATGTTCAAATTGGAAATAAGATGCTAAGGAAGGGAAATTAACCATTGGAACAAATTATCAATAGATGTGATAATTCAGAGTCTTTAAATCAAGACTGGATACATCTGTAAAAAAATAAAATTAAATCGAACCACAGGTTGTTGGACTAGATGCAGAAATTACTGGATGAAATCCATGGCCTGTGTTAATCAGGAGGTGAGACAAGAGGAGCATAATGATTCCCTCCTAGCCTTTAAATCTATGATGATGAATACAGTCTTTTGCTCTTTACATCCCAAATACGAAGGAATCACGCAGGCACAAGGGGGTCCAAATAAATCTGTTTATTAAACATGTATAATATGCAAGGCCTAGCTACGTATACACACTGCTGCTCTGGTAGGTGTCTGGTGGCTTCTGGATCACAGAGTGGGCGCTCACGAGTTATTTGAAGGAATACTACCCAATTCTTACACAGCACAATGTGTTGAAATTGGGTAGTATATTTGAATTATAGAGAGATTTGAAAACTGGCTTTAAACGCTATTGCAACCTTACTACAGAGTTGCTATCACTTATCCATAATTCTCAGTTTGGGGCTTTTCAACGGTGTATCTACTCTTAGTATTAAGGAGTATTGCCTAGTTAAATCTCTATCTTGAGCAGATAACATCCATTTACAATAGACAATTAAGAAATTTTATTAATGGCTTCTGAAGAGGATGTTTCCCTTTATGATTATTTGCTTGGAGATAGAGGCTAATAATCAAATTTAATTCCTGAGGATTCTTTTCCCATTAGTCACACTCCATGCTAGGGGAGGGTGTACTATCCTTCCCATTAAGCAACTGAGGATCAGTACTGTTATGTAAAAAGAGATCTTTTGTTCTCGTCTCTCTCTCTCTCACTCACACACACTTTTCTCCATGCACATTTTAAAGTGAAATAATCTTTTGATCCATTGAAGAAATTAAACTGCATAAAAACAAATGAAGTAAAAACAGTTTAAATATAATTGGTTACTAATGATACATTAGTAGAACATTATGATGATAGCAATTTCACTGTCACAGAACTCCAGGATTTCTTATTATCACCTGTAATTTCTACTCTATTTAAAGTAGCACAATATTTTTGCTAGTGTTAAAACCATACCAAACTACTTTCTTCATTTAGGGCCTGCTCTTGCACCAGTGAAGTCAGTGAAAGTTTTACCATTGTTGCCATTTGGAGCATGCATATCTAAAGAAATTCTGTGCTCATTTACACTGGTGTAGATCTGGAGTAACTTGCCTGAAGCCAATAATTATTCTGAATGTATGCCAGAGTAACAGAGCAGAGTTTGGCACCTGATATTCACTGACAAGGGCTTCAGCTTAATAATTCTATTACCATTAAAGTTTCCAGTTAACAATTACAGTGTAAGCATCTGTTGGTGTTTCTGTGATAAACTCATATTCAGGGACTTATAAGATGGCTGTACATATTAAATCTATTCTAAAAATCCAGAAAAAAAGAGATCCAAAGTGTTTCAAAGTGTAATTTTAAAAATTGTGTTGCTCATCTAAGTGATAGGAAGCAACAAATTAAAAGTGAAATGAATACCAACATGTATTTCTGTACTCACAGCCTAAAATAACTAAAAAAAGTTGCATTTTACATCCATAAATGAACCTCACCATTTTAATATAATTAAAAATATGAGTGAAAGCAGCGGTTCATATACTAAACCCAAGTGATTTGCTGAGGGTGAGATCCTCACCCCAGCTCCTTTATGCTGGAGGTAAGGACCAGAGCAGTATAAAGGGGCTCTAAAAGTCCTGGATCCAATCAGGGGACAATTCTCAGGGTGAAGGGACCGAGGAGTCATCTGCTGTTGATGTCCTTGCAAGCACTGGCCCAGGGCCATGGCTGGGGACAGGAAGACATCTCAGGTGTGAAGACACGGTTTTGTGGCTATTCTGAGCAGTGCTGTTACCCACAGCCAGGAAGGAACAGGATTTCATCACTTAGCCCAGTGGGGCAGTGTAAATTATGCCAGTGGGCACTCAATCCCAAGGAACAGCCCGGAACTGGGAAGGTGCTAACTTGACTTAATGCCTCCTTCTCCTGACTGGTGAGTTTTTTTTCTGTGCCTTAAAGAAGGAATTAACCAATGTAAATGCACTGTTGTAGGAGTAGTGTAAAAAGCTAGAAAACAAAAAGAAATGCACATACTACTGATCCACCAGGAGTCTATGAAAATACTCGTTATAGGAGATATAGTTTTGGGTAACAGCCCCATGGTTAATTTTAACCCTCTAGAGAATTTGCGGTGAGTCCCTTATGCTTAGCAATTTGTCCCACCTTGTATTTAGCTTGGACACTCTAGTTACCTTCTTCAGACCCTGAGGAAGAGCTCCATGAAGCTTGTCCCTTCCGCCAATAGGAGTTGGACCAATAAAAGATATTATTTCACCTTCCTTGTCTCTCACAAAACTGAAAGGGGTAAGTTAATCATAGGCTTCTCCCTAAGACAAAAGGTTTATGTGAACCCACACAGGAGTTTTGGACTGTGGGAGAAGAAGGACTTTTCCAAAGTATTGTTTTGGGATGGGGGGCGAAGGGGGGGAGGAGGAGAGAAAGAGAATAGCCAGAATACAGAGGACCAGACAATGACACAGACAGACAGGAAGAGTGGCTGAAAACATGTTGTCTGAACCTGGAACAAACCTGCAGAGAGATTTTTGGGTCAGGGGCACAGGCTGAAGAAAAAAAAAAAAGGGCTCGTGGCACAGTGAGCAAACAAAGCTTTTTCATGCTCTTTAATTCCTTAGGTATTCAAAAGCCCAGGACTTTGCACATTCTTTGTGAAGAAACAAATCTGCATCAAACACATACCTGACTAACGCAATCTCTATGCCCAACTGGAACATTCCCATGGCCCCAAACTTCCACTAGCCAAGAGGTTGAAAAAGGGGCACCACTTCTTTTGCAGTAATTTAGTGGGAAAGCCGGTGAATAGTTTATGGCTATGTCTTCACTGCAAGAAAAATGTGTATTTACAGAAAGTGAGCTATTTGATGTAAAATTCTAACTGAGACAAGGCTCTGTAGTTTTTACTTTGACACAGTTAGATGAGGCCAGCCCCAACTGGGGGAATGGGGGGACATTGTGTTGACTTTAACTAGCCACATCAAAGTAGTACTCACATGTGCCTGTCTCAGCTAGAATTTTACATCAAGATAACTAATTCAAGTTAGTTATCTTGATATGAAAACCTTTTTTATTGCACTTTGTAGCCTAAAAGCATCAGGGGAGCTATCCGGCAATTTTGAGGATTATAAATAACAACTCCAAAACAAGGAAAAGGGTGAAGTGGGTCATGGGTTCACTGATTTATGAGTCAGCAGGCTAACCAAATCCAAGAATGATGCAGGGAGAGATGACAGACCCAACCAGAAAAAGCCTGAAGCACAGGCAACCACTGTTCTGGAGACAAAAATGGGAAAGAGAGCCTAACAGCTCAGCTGACCACCAGTTACTGTCTACTACGATATCCTGTCTGGAAGGAAGAAAGGCAAAAGTAGACTTTGACATACTCATGCCCATAAACATGTTCCTAGCAGCAGCTCTTATTCAGCTAAGAGCTACAATATTAACTTTGAAACTGCTGCAGTTTGATTCCTGCCTGTGAGAGTAGTCTCAATGCAGGTCTACGTTAGTATTAAGATACTCTGTACCCATAATAGGCAATTTTTTAGCTAAAATTAAGACTAATAGTTGTTGATATGTCTTGTATTCTGTAACTATTTTAATATATTTATATCTAATTACTTATACTGTCTTTTTAAACATTTATGAAATGTGTTACTGCTTGGGTAGTTGTCTCAGGATGTAGTATATGAGTTTTCTAACCAGAGAACAATAAAGAAACTATATTTTTGCTTTTTGCTACTTAGTTGCTAGCAATGAATTGGAGCTTGGTTTTTATCTTCATATAGAGTCTGGTGTTCTTTTCCTTGAAAGAATAGGGGTAGTGAAGTGATGGTTTTCTAAGGTCTTATTGAATTTGATTTTAAGTAGCCATTGCACTACAACCCTCTCCCCTTTTAACTTTTCTCCAGTCTCATGCGGGCGGTCTCATCACATCACCACCTAGTACCCAGTCTGGCTTCAGGCTAGCTCCTACCTCACCTTCCCCTCACTCAGGTTGGATCTCCTGACCTTCCAGCATGGTTTGGTTTCTGCAGTGACTTGGTCCTCTGGGTAAGTCATTAAAGAAAGAAATCCACCCCTGCAGGCTATCCAAGTCCAAAACAAATGCCAAAAGAGTCTTCCACACTCACCCCCGGACTTAAACTGGGCCTACTCCCTCCTAAGGGATTGATTTTTCTCCTCAGCCCCTCCTGGGCATCTTGAAGTCTCTCCCAAGCTCCAAACCCCATGCCATCTTCCCTGAAGTATCACTTTGACTCTCCCTATGCTTTTCATTTATCTCCACCCCAGAAGGCCTGATTTGGTTACATGACCTGCCTGTCATGTGTCTTTACTCATTTTCCCCACCTGGGGAAGTGAGTTAAGCATGTTACAGGTGGGGCTGTGCCCAGATCTCCTTAAAGGGCCAGTCAGCCTGTGACAAGTTTATATCATAAACTCAGTGTAGTTAAGTGGAAGTCATCATGATTCCAGGGGAGTCAGTTGGAAACTTTACCTTCCAGTTCCCTGCTTGGCATTCTTCTTCTTAGGAGAGGAGGAACCCTGGCTGATGGTGGGGTCATGGCAGAAGCAGCTGCCACCATGGAAGGAGCCTTCTGGGAGGGCTCTTGCCCTTTTTCCTACCCTGGTCCTTTTTGCTAATTGAGGGGGGCTCCCTTGGTCATGGTAGGACTTTTAGCAGCGGGGTCCCAGCCTGTGCCTGCCATTGTCCCAGTGGGGGTGCTGATGGTATCACAGCAGTGTTGGTGGTGATAGCCACAGGGGTGAATGGGAGAGAAAATAAAGATGGGGCAACAGTGATGACCAGGGAACCTCCTCTCTGAGTCTCCTCCCTCTCTTTCCCCCATGGATGAAGCTGCCAGAGCAGAAGCCTTACATGTGGCAGAACTGGGACCCACCATAGAGGATAGGTGATGGGAACAGCCACAGGAGTGGGGGTTGAGGGGAAGAAATTATAAAGGGAAGGGGGGAATAGGGAAAATGGATGCTAACTATTCCTCCTCACTAGGCTACGAGTGGCGGCAGGATGGTACAAACAGAAAATGTTGGTGAGGGGAATTAAAACAAACCAGCAAAGAAGTTGGGGGGTCACAGCAGGCAGTTTTGGGGAAACTAGCTCCACCTGCTGCACTGGGAGCAATGGGCAGATGTAAGTGTGAAGGATGCAGTGGATGGGGGACGGGGGGATGAAAACAAAATGGAGATGGAGAATCACAAGCGCTGGGAATGCACGGCTGCATAGGGCAGGTGAGGACAGCGAAGGCAGAGAACATATAGTAAGGGGGAGGGGCTTGGACAGGGCAGGCAACAAAGTAGCAAGAGGAGGGGGGCTGGGCAGGATGGGAGAGGTAGGTAACAAACAATAAAGGGGAAACACAGGTGGGGTGGTAGGCCGGGGAGGTAGGTAACAAACTGGAAGGCAGTGAACTGCGAGGTGAGGGGGACCATGCAAGATACGGGGAGTGAACTGCAAGGGGGGAGGCTACAGGGGGACCAGGTGACATGGGGGAAGCAGCAAACTCCAAAGGGGGGAAAAGGATAGCATGGTGGGGAGGCAAAGTGAGCATGAGGGGGTGGCCCACCAGCCTAATGCTAATTGACAGAAACAGGGTGGGGAGGGGGAAGTCCAAGAGGTCAGGTGATCTCTGTGTGTCCTGCTGCTGTGGATGCCCAGGACGGCTCCAGACTCTCCTGCTGCTACTGGTAAGCTGGAAAGCTTGGGAGCAGCCTTGTCATACAGATGGCTGGGGGAGTGAGGATCCAATCGACAGTTCATTTTTCACTCCAAATAAAAAGTGGAGTGGGTAAAGAATGTGGTCTATTTTCTTGGCAGCTGCTCAGGCGGTGGGGGACAGTCCCTGAGATTTCATTGTCTGAGGAGGAATTAAGGTCCAGTGAATTCCTCCTCACTGAGCTGATGCCTGTGCCTTCCACAGCTGCAGTATAATAACAATGTATCTTATAAATATCTATTTACTCAACAGCCTCCTCTCAGATATATCCCAGCATTCAAATAGCAAAACACTCAGAGAGACTGAATAGCACCTTGTTTAGTTGTGGGGGTCAAGTGCTATGGCAACCATTTTTTATGCTATTTGGAATTTGGTATTTATACATACTAACAGAAAGCTGCTTTAAGCTATTCTGCTTTGAGGGACTCATTACTGCTTAACTCAATTGGCAGGCTAGCTTTCTGAAAGTCATTGAGTCAGATTGTGAAAAATATCCTAGCAGTCCCCTACTTCCTTAGACTGACTTACTCAGACTCACCCCCACTTACCAACATGTAACTTAATTGCATCACCTCCTTTCACGACACCTCTGAATTTAGGCCATCTGGGTCTGAGGGCTTGGCTACACTTAAAATGCTACAGTGGCACAGCTGCACTGCTGTCGTGCTTCAGTGTAGATACTACCTGTTGCCAATAGGAGCGGTTTCCCCATCAGCATAGATAATCCATCTCAAGAGCAGTGGTGCTGGGACAATTTTTATAGTGTGAATGCTGAAGGCGGAAACCATGTATTTGGATTGTTATTACTACTTCAAACCAGGGCCGAATTAAGACCTTTAGAGGCCCTAAGCACTGAAAAGATTATGGTGGCCCCCATATGTAATTCAAAATAAAAACAATACTAATTTGTTTTTCGAAATGACACAAAACTTACATGTATGCTGAAATGAAAATATCTTCTTTCTAGATTTTCTGATTGAAAAATTCTGGATAAGTTCATCGAAGCTGACTCGATGAAGCATGTCCGCTTCCACACACAATAGGGAAAGTGAATCAAGTCTGTCCTGACGCATTGTTGTTCTCTGAGGGTTTTTTATTCTTTTCAGCTGAGAAAAAGAGCATTCTGCGGAGCAGTTAGTAATCATCAATGTTAGAAAAATATGTAGTGCGATCTCTACATTTGGAAATACATATTGTATTCCATCTTTCAATATTGTGTCATGAAGATGAACGTGACTGAATTTCATTGTTCCTGTTTCATTAAACTTTGAACGTATATAACAGTGGAACTGCCATACTTCTCCACAGAGATTCATGTTCAAATCAACAGGGTATGAGTCAACTAGCTTTTGGGAACCTTGTGAATATTGTTTGTCAGATAAGTCCATATTGTTTAGAAAAGAAAATCTACTTGATACTACTTTGTACACTTCACCTCTCCTCTTCATATGAGTTTCAAGTGTATCAATTTTAGCATAGTAAGTAGATACGCAAAATTTGTCTCTAGGATTCAATGCTGTTTCTGTTGCACTGCTATCATTTGCTTGTTTTTTCCTGATTTGCTTGCAGGACTGGGCTTCTTTGTAGTAAGTATCAGGCAAGATATCTTTTGATATGTCTTCAAATCTTTCGAAATCATTCCTTAAAGTGTGTAAGTGGTCTGCTAATGATTGACAGAGATCTGCACATGTTTTCAAATCCAATTCTTTTTCTTGGAGAGCTTGACTTGTGTGGTAAAAGTGTTGTAAAATTTCATTCCACATGGTCAACATGAATACAAACGCTAGTTCTTGCATCTTGTTTGCAATGTTTTCTGCCTCTCGTATAGTTTCTCCCTTTTGTGATTGGTCTTCAGCTATACTTTCTAATGCATCCACAATCTTTGAGTAGGACTCCAGAATTGCGCTTGTAGCCACAGCATGTGCCTCCCAGTGAGTATTAGCAAGAGATTTCAATACATGATCATTGCCCAAATATGTTTTAAGAACTGCCAGAGGCGGCTCTACCAATTTTGCCGCCCCAAGCAGTCACCACCGAATTGCCGCCACTGCAACAGCACCGGAGCTGCTGCCAAATTGCTGCCACGGGACACGGATTGCTGCCCCATTCTGAATGCTGCCCCAAGAATCTGCTTGGAAAGCTGGTGCCTGGGGCCAGCCCTGAGAACTGCCCATCGGTTTGTTGAGGCAGAGAAAAATATATAAAGTAACTGGACTGTTGAGAAAAAACTTACTGTCATCGGACAACAATCAACAGCACTGCAGCCAACAAGCTTGAGAGAGTGTGCAGCACATGATATGAATATGGCATATTTGTTCCGTTCTAAAAGCTTCTTCTGCATTCCTTGATAATGCCCTGGCATGTTGGCAGCGTTGTCATAAGATTGACCTCTGCACTTTGAGAAATCTATTTTGCAAACTTGGCACAGATAATGCAGTACTTGAGTTGCCATTTGTTCACCAGTGTGGCTTTTCAAATTGAGGAATGTTATAAATTGTTCAACTGGTTTTGAAAGATCAGGTGTAGAGTTGACAGATAAACTGAAGTACCCAGCAGTATTATTTCATCCACAATAGCTGAATAAACTTTGTCACTCATTAGATCAATGAGTTCATCACATATTGTCTTGGATAAGTATGATGGGTTACCTTTGTGTCAATCCAAAGCCCTGTCTCTGATTTAAATATGTCAACATTGAATCTCTGTGAGTAGTGCTATTTTCTTGTTGTTCAATTAAAACAGTATTCCGCCAGTCACTAAATCCATCTGCAGCAAACCGGGATGTTGAAGGTTTATATGCAAAAAGTTTGAAAACAAAACAGTACACAGACCCTGTTGAAGGTGAATACAGTAGCCATTCTCAAGTGTATTTCTCACCATTCGCTTTCATGCCGAAAAATATTTTTTGATCTACAACCTATCCTGAAGGACGACCCATCACTCTCACAGATCTTGGGAGACAGGTCAGTCCTTGCTTACAGACAGCCCCCCAACCTGAAGCAAATACTCACCAGCAACCACACACCACACAACAGAACCACTAAACCAGGTACCTATCCTTGTAACAAAGCCCGTTGCCAACTGTGTCCACATATCTATTCAGGGGACACCATCATAGGGCCTAATCACATCAGCCACACTATCAGAGGCTCGTTCACCTGCACATCTACCAATGTGATATATGCCATCATGTGCCAGCAATGCCCCTCTGCCATGTACATTGGTCAAACTGGACAGTCTCTACGTAAAAGAATAAATGGACACAAATCAGACGTCAAGAATTATAACATTCAAAAACCAGTCAGAGAACTCTTCGATTTCTTTGGTCACTTGATTACAGACCTAAAAGTTGCAATTCTTCAACAAAAAAACTTCAAAAACAGACTCCAACGAGAGACTGCAGAATTGGAATTAATTTTCAAACTGGATACGATTAACTTAGGCTTGAATAAAGACTGGGAGTGGATGGGTCATTAAACAAAGTAAACTATTTCCCCATGTTTATTCCCCCCCCACTGTTCCTCAGACATTCTTGCATTCTTGTCAACTGCTGGAAATGGCCCACCTTGATTATCACTACAAAAGGTTTCCCCCCCAATGCCCTCCCTCGCTCTCCTGCTGGTAATAGCTCACCTTAAGTGATCACTCTCCTTACAGTGTGTATGGTAACACCCATTGTTTCATGTTCTCTATGTATATAAATCTCCCCACTGTATTTTCCACTGAATGCATCAGATGAAATGAGCTGTAGCTCACGAAAGCTTATGCTCAAATAAATTTGTTAGTCTCTAAGGTGCCACAAGTGCTCCTTTTCTTTTCGCGAACACAGACTAACACGGCTGCTACTCTGAAAAATGTCTTGTTTGTTTGACTTTGGTAAAAGTCAGATGTGATTTCTCAAATGGCCGAGTGTGGTATTGACAGTCATTTGGTCCACGATCTATCCAGTAAGCTACATCATCGGTACTGAAATCAACCCAAATACCAGGATCTTTTCTACTATTATTTACAGCATGAGCAGGTTCCATCTCTAACACATCCACACCTTCTAGAACAATGTCTGTTTTACCACCAGGAGTAGGATGATCAGTTACAGTCTCTGACACGTCCACATGTTCTGGAATGGTGTTTGTTTCACCAATAGAAGAAGGGTCAGTCTCTGAAACACCTACAAGTTTTGGAATAATCTCTGTGCTACTGAGAGAAGATGTTGCTTCTGATGGATTCGCTTTGAAAAATGATGTCAGCTTTGGAAGATTTTGGAAAATTTCACTAGTTTTTTGTTTCTTTTCTTCCACCAGTTTACGTTTCTGTGCTCCACTCAGTTGGTTACGTTTCATCCTGCCCCTTATCTCAGTTATCTGAACTTAAAAAAAACCCAAAAAACAAATTACACAAAGTACTGTGACAAAGTTCCTCCTCTGCCTTGGTGGCTCCTGCGCTTATTGGCGGATTTGCTTGCCTCAGAGATTCACGGCAGCCCTCAGTTTGGCCACTTTTGCTAGTGGCTCAAACCTGCCATTCACTCAGCTAACCTCATCACTGGCAAACCTGGGAAAAAGGAAGGAGAACAATCCCTGCAGTCTCTGCTGATCCACCATGTGCGTCAGGGAACAGCCCAGAGACCTTCCCCTCTGGTGGAACCCACAGCCTAGGTCAACTCCTCCTGTGTCTGATCAGGAGTTCGGAGGTTTGGGGGGAACTCGGGCCCGCCCTCTACTCCGGGTTCCAGCCCAGGGCCCTGTGGAACGCAGCTGTCTAGAGTGCCTCCTGGAACAGCTGCGTGACCCCTACAACTCCCTGGGCTACTTCACCATGGCCTCCTTCCAACGCCTTCTTTATCCTCAGCACAGGATCATCCTCCTGGTGTCTGATAATGCTTGTACTCCTCAGTCCTCCAGCAGTACATCTTCTCACTCTCAGCTCCTAGTGCCTCTTGCTCCCAGCTCCTCGCATGCATGCCACAAACTGAAGATTCTAGCAGCTCCTTCATTGGCTCCAGGTGTCCTAATTAGCCTGCCTGCCTGAATTTGTTCCAGAAAGTTCCTTCTTGTTCTGGAACTGCCCATGTTACCTTACCCAGGGAAAATGGACCTTCTTAATCTGGGACTAATATATCTGCCTTCAAACACTCTCCTGTAGCCATCTGGCCTGACCCTCTCACAGTACACTATTTTTATGTATATATAGAAAGAAAAAAAAACGAATCAAGTACGTATAACTCAGAAGACTATATCAATAATAAAATATAAATTTATTGCAATACATTACAGGATCTGATTTCTTCGCATTATTTCGATCTAGTTAGTAGGACGCCCCCCCTGGTTTAGGTGGGGATAAAAAATAAAAAGAGAACAGAAAAATGGGGGAAAAGCATGTAGTAGAGTGTAAGGAAGTCTAACAAAGTTCTGATTTTTCCCATGATGACTACTTCGATGCTTTTTTTGAAATATCAAATTTAAAAAAAAAACAAAACCTTTTTTTTTTTGGTGCCCACATGCTGGTGCCCTAAGCATGTGCTTAGTGTGCCTATTGGGTAATCCAGCCCTGCTTCAAACAAGGGGGCATGGCATCACCCCCAGCACCTCTAGTTCCAGTACCTATGCTCAAGAGGCAATAGCTTGCTCGACAGAAGAATTCTTCTGTTGACCTAGCGCTGGCTACACAAAGACATACGTTGGCTTAACAATGCCACTCAAAGGTGTGGACTTTTCATACCCCTGACTGATGTAGTTAAACTGACCTAATTTTCTAGTGTAGATCAGGCCTGAGTTGATACCCTCATGCCAAGGGGACCATACAGAAGTGTACCAAGAAAACCAACTAACAGGAGGACATAAGAATGCGTAAGTTCAAGTAGGACTTCTCCCCTACTTTTACACACATTTCCTTTCTTCACAGTGTGTAAATTGTACCATCTTAGAGTCACTTACACTTTGGGCATGAATGTACTACAGCATGAGTGTAAGGAGATTAACTTCTACATCCCCTCTGAAATTGGGTGTGAATGTTACTAATATGGTGTAATATTTCCAACTTTTCCTGCTACAAACACTGACAATTTGTCTGTTGAAAAAATGATTTTTAAGATGTGGGGTAATATAGTGCCAGAGATTTTTCAGCAGAACTGCCCACTGATTTCAAACACCAGTGAGTTCTGCCTGAAATTGATGGGATAAAGCAGCCCACTGAAATTTAAAAAGGAGAAACAGTTTAATACAGATAAGCAGATGACTGAAATAACTTTTCTTTTCATGAATCAAGTTGAAAACAAAATGCCTAAAACCTTTGACAATTCCTACACACACAACAAACATGATTTTTTGCCTTATTACTGTAAGCTGTTTAAACATGGTCCATATTTGATCCCTCCAATGCAAAGCTCAGTTTCAAAATTCTGTTCTTAGTTTCCCCCTGTATGAATTCAATGTAACTCCATTTCAGTCAATGGACTTGTTCTTCGGTTACACCAGTTTAATTATAAGCAGAATCTGGCCATAAAATATAACCACATTATCCTAGTTGTGGTTTCTGTCTTCTTTCCCACTGTTACAAAATATTTAACGTTTTTTTTAAAAAAACAAGAATGCCCTACTTGACAACCGCGCTCTTCTTTTTCCTGGTATATGAATGACATCCTAATCTTAACCGCATGACCCTGAAATAAAACTCTGCAGGTCCAGCTTTCATAGGGGCAGCCATAATGTTCTGCCTTTTCTTCTTTTTTAAGCTCAGACAAGGCAAGGAGATAATTCTTTAAAAATCTGAAAGAACATTGAATCAAAATGGAAAATGCAGGAAAGGTAGAGGGTGGAAATTTAATTGAGATATCATTCCAGTGCTCATGAGAAACCTAGGGAGATTAAACTCTTTTTCACACTAACTGAATATGGTCCTTCAACATGCACAGTAACTGGATCTTTTTTATATTAGTATATAAGAGCTCAGTTGTTCAAGTAAGATTGTATGTTGCTATGATCCTGATCATATGATTCAGGTTTTATTCAGCAGACTGGTCACATTCCTTTGAACTGCTGAATAATAGAAAGCAGTTGCTGATTGCGCTGTTGAATATTTTGCTGTTCTTCTTTTAGCCTCTCCTGATCATGAAGAATCTCTTCCTGCAAAAAGCAGGAGACCAAGCTTTAGATGAAACATCCAGTCCTGGCAACTAATATGAAAAATGAATTAAAATGTAACAACTCCCCACCCACCTCTCTCCAATCCAAAAAAACCCATAAGTGCTAGAGACCCACAGCTATGACAAGACTCTCTTTCAGTAAAGTAAAATTCAAGAACCAAAGCAAACAAAATCCAATTAGCTCACTGCCAAGTGGAAAAAATAATTTAGGGTCAGATCAAACTGAAAATTCAAGGGCTTGCCATATAGGTTGCAGGAATTTGTCCCTTCTCGTGGCAGGGGTTTGGGGCTTGGAGTGGGCAGGGAGTGAAACCTCTCTACTTAATAAATCCAATGGATCCACAGGAAAAAATACTTCCAGATCCCCAGTGGCAAAAAAAGCCCAGATGGAGGGCTGCTTCCTGTGTTTCTCTATTATCCCTTCCCCTCAGTAACACAGTTCTAGCAGGCTAAGTTCCCCTGAGGCTACTTAGTAGAAACCTCAGAGGGGACTCAGCAAGAATTATTACGTTTCTAACAGGTTTCAGAGGAACAGCCGTGTTAGTCTGTATTCGCAAAAAGAAAAGGAGTACTTGTGGCACCTTAGAGACTAACCAATTTATTTGAGCATGAGCTTTCGTGAGCTACAGCTCACTTCATCAGATGTTTACCGTGGAAACTGCAGCAGACTTTATATACACACAGAAATCATGAAACAATACCTCCTCCCACCCCACTGTCCTGCTGGTAATAGCTTATCTAAAGTGATCAACAGGTGGGCCATTTCCAGCACAAATCCAGGTTTTCTCACCCTCCACCCCCCCACACAAATTCACTCTCCTGCTGGTGCTAGCCCATCCAAAGTGACAACTCTTTACATAATCAAGTCGGGCTATTTCCTGCATAGATCAAGGTTTTCTCACATCCCCCCCACCCCCATACACACACAAACTCACTCTCCTGCTGGTAATAGCTCATCTAAACTGACCATTCTCCAGGTTTAAATCCAAGTTAAACCAGAACATCTGGGGGGGGGGGTAGGAAAAAACAAGAGGAAACACCTCCAACTCTAGTTTCTGTGTGGAAATCTCTGGGCTGAGCAGAGGATGATTCCAATTTTCCACAGAGAATCTAGTTCTCATGAAAGCTATTGAATAGCTTCTCTTTACCTACCAACTAACTCCCTCTCATGCCTTATCAGCAGGGCCAAAAAAATCCCTTCAGAAACTTTCAGCCAAATGGGTGACATTTGCTCCACGCTTTCTGAGCATGAGTGGGCCTTGTGCAGGATGTTGTACAGCAGAACTTATAACTATCATCTATTATTCCTTAGTCAAACTCCAACTCCAGTGGGAGTTCTGTCTGAGTAAGGGCTCAGAACCATGTTCTTCCCAAACTGGTTTTTTATCTCAATAGCAGGAGGAATCTCCAAGTTTCAGCTGTGGAGTTTCCTCCTCACTATAACTTCAGAAGCCTAGGCTTGCTCTCTCCTTATGTAATGTTTGGAGTGAGGGTTTGGTCTCCTGACTTCCTGAGATTTCCAGAAGCCCAGGGTCCCATGCAGCCAATGCACAGGGCTCCCCTCTCTCTGCTAGTTTCTTATTCAGGAGCCATTCTACCACTTCTGACAGCCCCTGCAGCTTCACAGTAGTAGCCATGAAGGAGAGTCCCTAGTTATTAATGTTAACACCTGATTGGATAATCCATAGATTCAGCATGGCAGCACACTCCAGACTGCACCTGCTCCCTAGTTCTATCCCTGGCCCTACCTCCAAATACTTCAGAGGCCTGACCTGGCACAGACTAGGAAAAAGGCTTCTGCAGTTTTCCTAGTGGGGGGAGGAGAGGAGAACATACTGCAGAGCTGGTGCTGTTGTGTTCTGTGGCACTGGCCCAGTTATAATCTGCTTGCACTCCTCTCTACTCAAAGCACAGGGGAGAATCTGGCTCTGAGTGAGGACGGCAGGACTGGGCCACTGAGGAGGAGGATTAAAAGAATGCATACATTAAAAAAACAAAACAAAAACAAAGCTACATTAATAAGGAAAATCACTGTGATACTAATTGTTAAACCTGGTTCTAGATGGACAAAATAATGTATTTTAAGTTTTAAAAACAAACAAGTATAGGGCAGGGGGGGTTGTTAACTTTTTTAAAAGTAGATTTTTTTGATTCAGTTCTTACCACAGGAATTCTTAAAGGTAAATCAGAGCTAAAACAGAGAAATAGTGAAACAAAACATGTTTATCATTCATGCAAAAATGTATTGTTTGTTGCTGGAAACATGTCTATGTATTTTAGCTGCCATAACTAAAAAGCTGAAGGAGAAAACAATTAACATCTTTGAAAGCAATTTAAAAATGTGATCCAGAACTAGCAGTCGGTGATTCATTTAACATTTCGTTCTAGAATACTTTGATAACAGTGGTTTTGTTGTTGTTGTGTCATCTTCATATGCGGTGTTCAAGAAAAAAAGAAACATTTTGCTTATTTCACTATTGCTACAAGAATTGTGCCCACAGGACATATAGAAAGAATCCAAATGGACTCTCCAGTTATGTATACAGTTGTACGTTACTTTGAAAAAGTTTACCTTCAGTTTACATATTTCTTTTCTTTCCTTGTCATTTTCCTCTGCTCTGGCTTTGAGCCAGGCTTCATTTTGGGCCTTGTGTTTATCTAGCATCTCTTGCAGCTCCTGGTTTAAAAACAAACAAAAATTAAAAGATATGCTAAGTGGTACTGGCTTTAAAGTTGTCCATGTTCAATTACATACATTAAAAAACAACCCAGTATCTAGTCCAATGCATCTTTCAGGAAACAGCTGTCAAAGGCATACTCACATCCTAGGACTCTTACAAATTTCAGAACGTTTAAATTTCTTCAGTCTCCCTAAGCTGTATTTTGTTCAGTTTTCTGTTTAACCAGTGATAATAAAGAAAATTGTTGACTTTGACAAATGCAGTAATTTATTATTTCTGCAGATGTTTACTCATTTAAGTAAGTCTTGGTCATGTAAATAATAATACTTAGCAGGCCTATGCTTGCACCTGAATGGTGCTACTTGTGAGTGAAATGCAATACCCCTTTTGGGGACTTCTGTCCCACATTTTGTAGGGCTAGCCTGGAGACCCCTTCTGCATCACAGAGGGGAAGGACAGGCTGGCCTTTCACGTCACTGACAGGAGACATCCTTACAGACACTGTTCAACACTGAGATGGTCCAAGTAAGGACTACTTGTGTGAACTGGGTTCTGCAGTACAAGGCCTGTAAATTGCACTCCAGCTCTGAAAAGTGGCTATACAAAATGGCACCTTCTTACTTAATGGACCTGATCCAGTGGATATTTAGTATCACATCAACTGAATTTACTGATAAATCTGTACAACTTCTTACTCTTCTTCGCCCTGCAAAGCTAACAAAACTAAGAGAGAATGAGCTGAGTTTATTCTGGCTCATGCATCATCAGAGTTGTTAAATAAGTTCCAATTATAGGATCTCTGTGGCTTAGCCAGTATGAGCTCAATTTGATTTTCAGGTTAAAGGCTGAGTTTGCAGACTTGGCAATTAGAACATATTTTTCTATTTGTAAATTGAACAGATTTGTTATGGAATAACTGAAATGCAATAAATATGAAGGCTCATGATCAAACACAAAGTCAACTTCCAGTGTAGCACAACAATTTAAAGACAGAGCTGAATTTGGTTTCCTCTGAAATCAATAGATTTGGGCCAGCTTATGCCAATGGAGATGCCAAAAGTGAGGGCTGAAAGCTCTGAAAAAGAAAATAAATGGGGCTGGGAGATCTGATGTCTGCTGCCCCTGCTCCAGGAAAGTTGGGACTTTTGTTACAGCCTGGGAATTGCGGTTTGTCTAGGGGAAAGAAGAGTGGAAGAGAACTCAGAAAAAAACATTGGAGAAGCCAGATAGTTGGCTGAGCACAGGACTGTCTGAATGAGGAGCAGGAGGTCAGAAGGAAGGAAGGAAAATTGCTTTTCAGTTTTTCACACATATTAGTTAAAAATACTGTGTACAACACATCTGGATTTGATCCTGATTCAGGGTTTTACTCCTGCACTTTAAACTTTCACATTAAGAAAATCTACATTTCCTGGGATGATTTGCTCTTCAATAGTTGGTCCTACCTGTTACCTAAAACACTGTGTGATTTAGAAACAAAGCGGTTACTGGGAGTACTTGTGGCACCTTAGAGACTAACACATTTATTTGGGCATAAGCTTTCGTGGGCTAAAACCCACTTCATCGGATGCATACAGTGGAAAATACAGTAGGAAGATAGATATATACAGAGAACATGAAAAAATGGGTGTTGCCATACCCTAGAGTTGGAATGGCAACACCCATTTTTTCATGTTCTCTGTGTGTATATATATATCTATATATATTTATATATATATCTATATCTTCCTACTGTATTTTCCACTGCATGCATCTGATGAAGTGGGTATTAGCCCACGAAAGCGTATGCCCAAATAAATTTGTTAGTCTCTAAGGTGCCACAAGTCCTCCTTTTTTTTTGCTGATACAGACTAACACAGCTACCACTTTGAAAAGAGACTACTGTGCTACTTGCTAATTAGTTAATCTTGTAAAAGGTTAAAAGGTGGATATTTTGTCTTTGTGTTCAAATAGACTCAAGTAATAGTTGTCTGAGATCTAAAATATCTATCAAGTATCCAAGTATAACACCATCCTCTGCTTGGGAGACAGGAATTTCTATATCAGACGGGTTTCAGAGTAGCAGCCGTGTTAGTCTGTATTCGCAAAAAGAAAAGGAGTACTTGTGGCACCTTAGTGACTAACAAATTTATTTGAGCATAAGCATCCGATGAAGTGAGCTGTAGCTCACAAAAGCTTATGCTCAAATAAATTTGTTAGTCTCTAAGGTGCCACAAGTACTCCTTTTCTTTTTATACCAGACGACGCTTTGTTCAGTTTCTTCCATATCTTTCCTGCTACCTCTTCTCTTTTCTCTTTCTTCCTTTTGCCTCTTTTTTCCTCCTCTCCCACCTCTATTTTTCTTTGCTTTGTATAGTTGCTGCAGGATAGCACAGTCTAATAAGTGAGCACTGCACTTTATCACGATGGCGATGAGATTTGAGCTCATTCTTAGCTCCTCCATTAATGAGTTCCAAAGCTTTGGGCCTGTTGCTAAGAAATCCCTCACTCTCACAAGCTTCACAGAGGGTGGCAGAGGAATGTAGTAATTGAGGGAGGTTGTGAAGAGAAAGGTGTTCTGTGAGGTACAATATCTTATACTGTTTCACTGGAGAGTTGCGATGGACTGAACATGTCAATAAAGTAATATTTATAATCTGTGGAGGGGGGGAGTTTCAGTTTTAGAAAGACTCTTCCTCAGCCAGACCTTATTCAGTGAACAATTTGTATTACCCATCAGAAGCCACTTTACCCGATGAAGTGAGCTGTAGCTCACGAAAGCTTATGCTCAAATAAATTGGTGTATGCATCCGATGAAGTGAGCTGTAGCTCACGAAAGCTTATGCTCAAATAAATTGGTTAGTCTCTAAGGTGCCACAAGTACTCCTTTTCTTTTTGCGAATACAGACTAACACGGCTGTTACTCTGAAACCTGTGAAATACAGTCTTTCATCTTAATTAATTAGCCTCTTACTCCACTTTTCATGTTCTCTGTATGTATACATATATATATCTTCTTACTATATGTTCCATTCTATGCATCCAATGAAGTGAGCTTTAGCCCACGAAAGCTTATGCTCAAATAATTTTGTTAGTCTCTAAGGTGCCACAAGTACTTCTGTTCTTTTTGTGGATACTAACATGGCTAACTACTCTGAAACCTTTCAAATGGGTAGTTAAACTTTTGAAAGGCAATGATTAAAGGCCATTGGATTCTCAATAGGACATCTCTCAGGCATTAGCTCAACAAAACCTTAGAGAAAACAGCAAGTCCAAAACCTATGGGGTAAAAAACTAAATAAATACCTAAAAAGTTCTTAGGGGAAGACCTGAAGAAGAGCTCTGTGTAGCTCGAAAGCTTTGTCTCTCTCTCCCAAGAGAAGTTGGTCCTATAAAAGATATTACCTCACCTATCATGTCTTGCCCATTATCTAGGGCGGCTACCCCCATTCTCCAAACAAGTCTCTCTCCCCCCCCCTAACTTTTTAGGTATTTAGTTTTTTTACACAATAGGTTTTGGACTTGCTGTTGTCTCTAAGGTTTTGTTGAGCTGACGTCTGAGAGATGTCCTATTGAGATTCCAACAGCCTTTAATGATCACCTTTCAAAAGTTTAACTATCCATTTGAAAGACTGTATTTCAGAGAGCAGTCTACCCATCAAGTAAAGTGGTTTCTGATGGGCAATACAAATTGGAAGTATGAAGCTACCACTCTCTAGAGTGAAGTCTTCTTTCAGGTCTTGAAGAAGAGCTCTGTGTTGCAGCTCTGAAGCTTGTCTCTCTCATCAACAGAAGCTGATTCAATTACCTCACCCACTGTGTTTCAGGGACTGACATGGCTACAGCAACACTATTTGATGGAAGAAATCTCTAGACAGGCAAGCTGTAGGGCAGGGAAAAGAGACGTCTCTGGACACAGGGAAGGGAGACTCTCTCTTTCACCTTAGAACAGGGTGGGGGTGGAACTCTGACTCTGGGCTCCGAGCCACATAGTGCTTTTTGGAACATGATGCAGAGAGCATCTTATTTGGTTTATCTTGTGCAAAGCGTATGTCTAGGTATGTAACCCAAACAATTTATTTTTTGTTCTTACTCCACTTTGCTCTTAGTCTCTGTTTTTAACCAATCTTGTCCTCATTAAGAAATCTGCTGCTGTGTGTGGGGAAGGTTCACCCAGTCCATCCTGGTCCTGGACATGAAAAAGCATGCTGCAAACTCCAGCAAGGGATATGGATGGAAAAAAGGGTTCTGGAACCTAACCTCCCCACTCTCACCTCAGACAACAAGGCACGGGTAAGGGTTTCCACTCCTGTGTTGTGTTGCAAAAGTCAGTGGCAGGCAAATACTTGGGGATTAGCTAACATAACCAAGGAAGAGAAAAGTGGTAGCACTGGTGTAAGGTAACAAAGGTCTTAAAGGTTTCCACATTCTCTGTGAGACAATATAGTGAGCCGAGCACTGCTCTCAGTTGCCAGTCACGCTGAAGAAGAGGGCTACTGCATTCTGGACTAACTGAAGCTGTTTTAATATTGGAGTAGTGAGTTGGAATACTCCATTGTGGGGTGACAAAGTCATGGATTCTTATGGCCTGGGCTATATTAGGTAAAATGGGATGCAGTCTTATTGCTAGTTTTAGATGGATAAAAACATTTTTGTGGCTATCACTATGTGTCCGTGTCCAGCACTAGTGAGGAGGCCAGGAGGAGCGCCTGAGACTGCAGACCAATTTAACAATCTGGGGTCAGGCGATAGGATTTCTTTCTAGGTCTTCAAAGTTTCTCCTTTTCCGATCAGCATTCCCTTATCTTGCCCCAGTTCAGCTTCACCCAGCTGCCTTTCAGTCGTCTCAGCCAGACAGGATATTTGGGAGATGGTGCTATTTGCATTTAAATAAAGACAACATGGAGCTGAGTACCATGTACATTTTGCTGGCATTTCAGGCTCTGACTATCTTTGGGCTCTATGGCAACAGAGAGACCAGGAGTTGCTTAGGGCTGGTCTACACTGAAAATTTACATTGGAATAGCTCCGCCTTTCCACTTCCCTGAGAGACATAGCTCTGCCAGTCTAATCCCTGGTGTAGACAGTGCTAGGTCAATGGGAGAATTCTTCCATTAACCTAGCTACTGCCTCTTGGGGACGTGGATTAGCTACAGCGAAGCAGATCCTCTCCCATCGTTGCAGTGAGTGTCTACACTGAAGTGCTACAGCTGCAGCTCTGCTGCATTCATGCCGCTGTAATGTTTTCACTGTAGACACACCCTTTGATTGTGAGCTCTTTGGAGCAAGAGCTGTCCTTTCTGAATGTTTGGAAAATGACCAGTATATAGTAGGCACTAATCTATCACAAATAAAGAATAAGACATGCACAGGCACTGACTTCTGCTCGTGCCGGTGGGTGCTCGACCCTGCTCTGCCCCGGCCCCGCCCTAACTCCACCTCTGCCCCACCTCCTCCCGCCCCTGCCTTACCCCCATTCCAACCCCTTTCCCAAAGTTCCCGCCCCAGCCTGCCTCCTCCTCTGAGTGTGCCACTTCCTGCTCCTCCCCCTCTCTTCTGGAGCTTGCTACGCTGCCAAACAGCTGTTTGGCAGTGGCAAGCACTGGGAGGTAGCCGGAGGAGCGGGGATGTGGCGTGCTCAGGGAGCAGGCAGAGGCAGAGCGGAGGTGAGTTGGGGTGGGGGGGAGGGGAGCTTGGCTGCCAGTGGGTGCAGAGCACCCACTCATTTTTCCCTGTGGGTGTTCCAGCCCCAGAGCACCCACAGAGTCAGTGCCTATGAAGACATGAAAGGAGCAGAAACTGGAAGGAGGGACTTACAGATCCAGTGTGGTGTGGGTAGGGGTACGATGGAGACTGGGTGCTGGGGACCAGTTGTTGGAGACACTGGGCACTACTCTAGGTAACTCGGGAGGGTGGAAGACCACGAGTGTCGATGAAGGCCTCCTGCTCTAGGCCCAGGCAAACCTCAGCTCCTCCATTCCTTGAACTTTCTGTAACCCTGCAAAACTATGCGTCAGCTAGCACACAAACAGACCTGTTTGCACTTAGCTCGCTAGCCAGAACCAGCTTCGGCCGGGTAAACTTATAGATAAGGAAGGGATGTTTAGCTCAAACTAGTGGCAAGTATAACCATATAAGGCACGGCGTGAATAATGCTAATGAGGAAAGATAACTGGCTGCTTTAGATGATTGGCTGTGCTATTGGACGGGGCAACAAGTAATTGGTTGTATATGCTTGCATAGTTAAGTAGGGAAAAAGGCATAAATTGTACAGTGTAACCTGTCTCTGGTGCACAGGATTTGAGACAGCTCAGTCTCCCTGAGTCCCTATTTGAAGCTTCAAATAAAACTCTCTGCTTCTCCACCCCGTTGTGGTCATTGGCGTGATGTACACCAGGCAACAAACCCAGCTGTTGCTTGCCTCGGGCACTCTGTGCCGGCAACACAATGATATGAGTCTCCTTCAATTCCAGTCATCGAGGAATGGGCATTGGGCAGAGGAAAGACACAGATCAGTTTTAATGGCTTGCAAGACTTGTGGAGAAGGCAAATATTATATATCAGGAGGTCAGTTCAGGCTTCCCACCAGCAGGCAACAGCTCAGATCTCCTCCCTTCAAGTAAAGCCATTGCCTTGAAAGGCCTTACAGGACTGGAGTGAGGAAGTAGTTGAATACACAGTAAATAACTTGCTTTTCAAGCCAACTGTGTTTGTCAAGTTTCTCCTAAAATTTTAAGTCATCTCCATGCTGGATAAAACTGGGTGAAATAATCTGTTGCAACCAGGCTGGAGGCAAGAGATTCTGAGCACGACTTCATCATAGATATGGGAGAGATTCTTGGATAGATCTGTGCCTGGATTGCCATAAAGCACATGAATTTGTTGCTGCCTGCAGTACTTTTCTGGAAAGGATTGGATGTGGAGAGCCTTGATTAGCAGCTCTAGGTTAGCAGAAAGAGCAGACAAAGGAAAGAAAATGCTGTGATCCACTCATTACCAGGAATTAGGAATCAGGGAGAGAGCAGTTCTGTCAAGATCTAGAGATACCCTACACTTTAAATGTCCAAAACCAGGAACCTAAACTCTAAGTGGTAGGTGAAAGCATCCTTTATAGTAAGCTATCAAAATGAAATATTTCATCTAATAGCAAATATATGTAGATGCTGCTACATGACAGAGAGGAATCTGGATCCTACAAAAGAGGAGAAGCAGAGTAGAATGTTACAGGAAAAAAGATGATTAATCTTTCAGAAGAACAGCAGGATGTCTTGGAATTTGGTAGCCAAGGGACATAACAGCTGGCTAAGTTATGTAGAGACATATTACAATGCCTGTGTAGATCTAACACTTTCCCACAGAGTGTAATTTGATGGTTACTATGTTTTCTGTCTTACCTCTTGCACATTTACAGTAGGGACAGTGTAGCAGGGTGATTACCCGCTCCTGCCCTGTGGGGCTTAAAAGCCAGCCCTGGGAGAGAGCCAGGGCTGAGGGTAAGAAAAGCTAGGCTGATTGGGGAAATGGCCGCAGCTGGGCCTGTAAAGGGGCTGCTAGACTGAAGCTTAGTCAGTCTTTCTCTGCATTCAGAGAGGGAAGGGTCTGGCTGCAGGGACCTAGGGAGTACCTAGATTGGAGCAGGGCTGAGGGGGAAAGGCCAGGGGAGCTCTAGCCTGGAAACCCCAGGCTGCAAGGCCTAGATTAGGGCCTATTAGGTACTGGGGTTGCAAGGGGGCAGCCCACGGGTAGAGGGAGGCAGCAGGTCCAACCCCTTTGCTTGTGATACACTGCAGTCCACCCAGGGAGTGGGGTTAAGTGAGGACTGGAAGTAGCCAAGACTGAGGTGAAGTGGGTATAGTGAGTGGGGGGTTTCCCTGGGTGGGGAGACCCTGAGACTGAGGGGTTGCTGCTGGAGGGGCAGCACCCCAGACAAAAGGGTACTGGGTCCGGGAGGGACACAGGGGTGAGTGACAGGCGGATCACCAGAGGGAGCTCTGGAGGCTGGTGAGCTAATTCCCAAGGATGACCAGCAGGAGGTGCTGCCGGGTGAGTCTGGCTCTATTACAGACAGATTCACTCCTTTGAGGATGAGGATGGGGTTGGGGTGCAAAACAGGTGCCTACATTTCATGGTGATAAAAACATATATAGGAAAGCTCATCCCTTACATCTGCACAAGCAGTAACAATGGAGGGGGGATTTGCTTTGCAAAGATAGGCAGCAGTGCAACTGCTATCCTCATCAGTTCTGTTGGAGAAAAACAGCTTTAAATTACTGTTGGGGCAGTACAGGAGCTCCTCTGCAGGAAACTGCTTAGGAGAGACACTGAATCCATGCAACTCTCAATTGATCTGTCCCTGCTCTCTGCTGTAGTGGCCATTTCCAATTTCAGGGCAATGTTAGTTCCTGAGAGGTGCTGTGCCCCAGCTCCAAGTGGACGTTCTATTTTTAGGGGCCTGCAGCCTGGTGAATCTGGCCCAAGATATTTTGTGAACTTGCCCGTTTCCGTTCTTGAAAGTAAAAGAAATGATGCAGTCTCCATTTCTGCTTTATTACCAGCTAAGATTTTTATAGCTGGGAAAATAAAGTAAGGGAGAGGGCAGCTCTTCAGGCTAATCCCCATTCCCTTTTCTATCCTGCAACTATCCATTTAAAAAAAGATGAGGTTGTTCCCCATGTAGGTACTTTCTAGACTGTAATCAAGTCACCCCTTAACCTTCTCTTTGTTAAACTAACTAGACTGAGCTCTTTGAGCCTATCATTATAAGGCATGTTTTCTAATCCTTTAATCATTCTTGGGGCTCTCCTCTGAACCCTCTCTAATTTATCAACACTGGAGTTGTGCAAATTGAGCCTAGTTAGCATCAAGAGATGTTTTAACTTTTGTGTCCCCATACTTTGCTAATATGCAATTGCTAAAGAAATAAATTCCATCTATGAACATGCAGCCACTTTTTCACCATATTTTTTATAAATACAGAAACCCACCTGCTGTTGATATCTGAACAGTTTGTTGTAAGCTTCCTTTTCTTGTTGGAAAGCAATTGTGCCCTGAACTAATTCAGCTTTCTCACTGTAAAGTAAATGGGGGGGTATGTTTAGTAAAAACAAACAAGTCATGAATTACCAAATTAAAAAGGCCTGTTTTCAAAGATGTTGGTGGCTTCAGTTGTTTTTAAAACACAATATGCCATTTTAAATATATATTTCAAATGTAGATGGGATTATTTGATCTGTGCTGGAATACCAGGTATTAGAGGTCTGTTGTTTAGGAGGGCACACTTCTAGAGCAGCCTCTAAACATGCCCAGTTTCCCTCCTAACCACACAAATTTCCAAGTGGAAATCTGCCCAGGAATTAATGTTGCTCCAAACTTCCTTCCTTCACTCCTTTTATCCCCTGGGGTGGAGGTATGTGGGGAGACTGCAGACTCTGGGGAGGAGAAGCAATAGCAGAAAAACAGCTCTGAAGGAATCATACTACACAGAGCTGAGGATCCAGGATACTCCAGGGAGGGTTTATCTTTCCATGCTACAACACAGGATCCACAGGATTGCAGCCTGTTTTCTCTGAGGAACCCTAAGTGAGGCCTCAGTAGGCCTCATTCAATTGTCAGGTTAGAGGTCCATTTCCCTTGAGGCAAAAAGAGAAAGAAAATGCCTTAATGTGAACATGGTGGAGTTTCTAGCAGGATAAGTTTCAAAAATGTGAATTTAGGCATTTTCCCCAGGTCTGATGGCAATATTCTCACGTGACCTTGCTGATGTAGGCCCCAAGTCTGCATGTGCTTAACTTTACTACTTTGAATAGCCCCTTATCTTCAGTAGGGCTACTCACGGTACAATTAAATTAAGCACGTGCATAAATGTTTGCAGGATTAGAATCTAAAGCCTCAGTTTCACAATGAACTCTATGCAGGTGTGTAGCGAGGTGGTATGGACGAGCCCCTCTGGACACCAAAGTGGGCAGAGCCAGCGCGTCCTGCAGCCACACCCCAGAGGTCAAGGCGCAGGACAGGAAGTATAAAAGCCCAACCCCAGAGCCCACTGGAGAAGCAGCCACTAGAGAGGCCAGACGCCTGCGGCCTAGCTCCCGGTTGGGAGACCCCGGCAACTGTCGTTGGACCCGAAGACTGGCCCGCCGAACCAACGCCTGATGCTGACCAGAGCCCGGAGGAGCTGCCAGTTACCCAGAGGAGCCCCAGTTACCCAGAGGAGCCCCAGAGACACTGTCTGGAACCAGGTATCCCTAGAGAGGGAGTTAGGAAGTGGCTTGGGGACAGCTGACCCTAGTCTGGCTGCAGCACTGCCAGAGCCTATGTCAGTCTGTTGCGGTCAGGATCCCCACTGACTCAGCAACAGGCCTTCTGCTGCTGCTAGGGCCCCAGGCTGGGACGCAGTGGAGTGGGAGGGCCTGAGTCCCCCTGCTACCGAACTTGCAGGGGGCAGTCTCCCTTTCTCCCAGGCCCCTCTGAGCTGAAAGCCTTGCCTTGTTGTTTACCTGCCTTTGCTCAGCCCCTGCCTGAGGCCCTGGCCCATTGACACTCTGCTTCTCTGCCCTGACCAAGGGCCTGGACCTGCTAATTATATAACTGTTTGCTCAGCCCCTGCTTGAAGGCCTGAGCCATTGACACTCTGCTTCCCCGCCCTGACCCAGGGCCTGGACCTGCTAATTATTATAAGTGTTTGCTCAGTTCCTGTCTGAGGACCTGAGCCCTTGACTCACTATTGCCGCTGACCATGGGCCGGGTGCGAATAACTGTCTGTGTTTGCCTCTACTGCTGTCGTGGCGAGAGACTCCTGCGGCCAGCCTAATTCACCGTTAACAACTGGAAGGAAGGACCGAGGCGGTGTGGACCCCTGCCACCCCGGAGAGGGATGAGCCCTGGCCAAACCCCCTCTACTTTCCACAGTATGCATCCGATGAAATGAGCTGTAGCTCACGAAAGCTTATGCTCAAATAAATTGGTTAGTCTCTAAGGTGCCACAAGTACTCCTTTTCTTTTTGCGAATACAGACTAACACGGCTGTTACTCTGAAACCCCTCTACAAGGTGGATCCTCATTAAAGTCAATGAAGCTCCTCACATGGGCCAGGGTCCATCCACAAAGTCAACGGCAGGATCAAAGCTAGAGGCTTGAACTACAGCCGTCCCTTACAGGTGTTCTGACAGTTACAAATACATCTATATTGTTGATTAAAGTAGAATCTATGCTTTTATCGTTCCTTGCTTGAATTCCTTAAAAAAACAGAGCAAAATATAAAATAATAATAATAATAATTTTAACGGTCTCTTTTGTGTGCAGTAACAAAATAAGTGTAGTGGGTACACACAGCCTAGTCAAACTCTTGACATATAGTGAGAAAGGTGTAAATTTTTGCAAGAAGAGTAATCTTTATGTATTTCTAACTATCTGATGAAAGTTACTGTCATACTTCTGAGAAACTCTGCATTCCAAAGTGAAGGATCTTAACTCCAAAATGAACAAGAAAACTCTCTCTCAGTTCCAGTGCTTTTTCTGTCATTTTTATTTTTCCTAAAAAGATATTTTGAGAATATTAAAATCGCTATGAAGAGTAAACCAATTTTAATGGTACAGCATTTTTAAAAGCCGATTGTAGTTTTAAAACACATTTTTAAAGTTACTTTTAACAATATTTTTATTTCTTTCTGTGACCTCATTTAGAAAATGGGATGTTTAAGATATATTTATTGTTACATAAAAGCTATAATAATCTTGTAAGGGATATATAGAACAGATATCCCTTGAATGATCAATACTTACTGATTCCTTCTGGCCCTCAGAATTAAAAAAAAAAAAGCTATCCACCTCCTGTTTATTCCAAAATAGGATCCACCTAAGAAGTAAAGGCACTAAGCAAATGGTTCACATCATTTGAGACAATTTATCTAAGCGCCCACAGATCAGCCTTGGACAGGAGTTCCTTTTGCCAAGAATAGAAACTAAAATGGCTAAATGAGAGTATTGTCCTGGTGATTAACAAGAATCTTTCATACTTGGCATATAAATAAAGCCTCTTTCTCTCTCCCAACCTAGCTAAAAAGAACACTAAGGGCTTGTCTACACTGGCACTTTACAGCACTGCAACTTTCTCGCTCAGGGGTGTGAAAAAACACCTCCCTGAGCACAGCAAGTTTCAGCGCTGTAAAGTGCCTGTGTAGACAGTGCCCCAGCGCTGGGAGCTACTCCCCTAGTGGAGGTATATTTTTTTAGAGTGCTGGGAGAGCTCTCTGCTGCGACTACACATGCCACATTAAAGCGCTGCCACAACTTTAGGTTACCAAGTTGTATGCAGTGTTGTATCTGTGTTGATCCACACCCGAGTTTGCATAGTTAAGCCGACCTGACCTCTAGTGCAGACAGCGCTAGGTCGATGGAAGAATTTGTCTGTTGAGCTAGCTACCGTCTCTCAAGGAGGTGGATTACCTACACCAATGGGAGAACCTCTCCCGTCGATGTACGTAATGTCTACATTGAAGTGCTATAGTGGCACAGCTGTGTTGCTATAGCATTTCAAGTTACCAAGGAAGGGTGACTTCCTTCTTTCTTATGCAAAGTGACCCTCTGCCCATTTTGAGGGGACAAGGGTTGGGTGGGGAATCTGCAAATTAAGCAAACTAGAAATGTGGCTGTAAGATTGAAGGTTGAATTGGGCAAAATGCCTGTTACCCCAAGAAATACAATTCACATGTTTTAACCCCAAATTATAAACTATATATCATTTTCCTTGTAAATCAAATTATCAGAGATAATCTGTCTTGCATCCCAACTTGGAAACTGCACAATTTCTTTGCCTTGTGAGTCAGATCTACATCCTTCTATATGTAAAAAATATCTCTTGTTCTATTGTAAGTCATAAATAATGTGAAACGCTAATGTATAATCAAAGAATGTTGGTTTTCATCATAAATAATTTTTACATTCTCAAAGTAATAGGAATTGTCTGGCACAAGGAAGAAGGAATATTAAAAGATGTAAACCAAGGTATACCTTTGAAATATAGAGAAATTCATAGGTTCTAAGGCCAAAAGGAACTAGTCTGACCTCCTGTATAGCACAGGCCACATAACTTCCCTAAAATAATTCCTGGAGCATATATTTTAGAAAGATATCCAATCTTGATTTTAAAATTGCCAGTAATGGAGACTCCATTGCAACCCTTGGTAAATTGTTTCAATGGTTAACTACTCTCTGTTAAAAATGCAGGCTTTATTTCCAGTTTGAATTTGTCTTGCTTCAACTTTCAGTCACTGGATTGTCAGACCTTTCTCTGCTACACTGAAAAGTCCATTATTAAATAGTTATTCCCCATGCAGGTACTTAAAGGCTGTAATCAAGTCACCCTTCTCTTTGTTAAGCTAAAAAAGATCAAATTCCTTTAGTCTATCACTATAAAGCATGTTTTCCACTTATTTAGTCATTCTTGTGACTCTTCTCTGAACCTTTTCTAATTTATCAACATCCTTCCTGAATTATGGGAACCATAACTGGACACTATTACATCAGCAGTCTCACAAGTGCCAAATACAGTAGTAAAATAAACTCTCTATTCTCTTTACTTGAGATTCCCCTCTTTTATGTATCCCAGGATTGCATTAGCTCTTTTGGACACAGTGTTATGCTGGGAGCTCATATTCAGTTGATTATCCACCATGACCCCAAATCATTTTCAGAGTCACTGTTTCCCAGGATAATTTCCCATATGATAAGTATGGCCAATATTCTTTGTTTCCAGCTACATTCATTTACATTTAGCTGTATTAAAACACACACTATTTGCTTGTGCCCAGTTTACCAAGTGATCTAGGTAGCTCTGTATCAGTGACCTTTCTTCTTCATTATTAACCACCTCACCAATTTTTGTGTCATCTGCAAACTTTTATATTTTCTTCCCGGTCATTTATAAAAATGTTAAATAGCATAGGGCCAAGAACTAATCCCTGCAGGACCACACTGGAAGCAGGCCAGCTCAATGACTATTCCCCATTTATAGTTAAATTTTGAGACCTATCGGCCAGTTTTTAATCCATTGAATGTATGCCATGATGATTTATATCATTCTAGTTTTTTCCATCAAAAATATTATGTGGTACCAAGTCACAATCCTTACAGAAATCTAAGTACATTATGTCAACACTATGACCTGTATCAACCAAACTTGTAATCTCATCAAAAAGATATCAAATTAATTTGACAGGAACTATTGCCCATAAACCAATGTTGATTTGCATTAATTACATTACCTTCCTTTAATTATTTATTAATCTAGTCCCATATCACTGCATTATCTTGCCTGGAATTGACATCAGGCTGACAAGCCCATAATTACCTGAGTCACCCTGTTTATCCTTTTAAAAAATTGACATAACATTAGTATTTTTCCCATTCTTCTAGAACTTCCTCAGAGCTCAAAGTCTTATTGAAAAGGAACATTAAAAGTTCAGTGACCTCCTCAGCCAGCTCTTTTAAAACTCTTAGATGCAAGTTATCTGGACCTGCTGATTTAAAAATATCTAACTTTGAAAGCTTCAGTTTAACATCCTCTAGAGATACTAGTGTAATGGAAAGAGTGTTATGACCATATAATGAGACTGTATAATCTTTTTTCCCTTCAAATACAGAACAAAAATATTTATTGAGCACTTTTGCTTTTTTTGCTTTTTATGCATTATTATTGACAGTTCTTTCATTTCTATCTAATAATGAACCAATATCATTGTCAGGATTCTTTTTGTTCCTAATTGTGACAGGGTTGGGCCAGATGGCTACAGGATAGAGGGCAGATATATTAGCCCCAGGTTGAGTAAGTCCCTTTTCCCTCGTAACAGGGAAGGTTCCAGAACAATCGGGAACTTTCTGGAAACAAGACAGGCTGAGTAGAACACCTGCAGCCAATCAAGAACTGCTATAATCAATTAAGGCTGGCTAATCAGGGCATCCGAGTTTAAAAAGGACCTCTCTTCAGTTTGTGGGGTGCATGTGAGGAGCTGGGAGCAAGAGGCGCAAGAAGCTGAGAGTGAGAACGAGAACGTGTACTGTTGGAGGATTGAGGAGTACAAGCATTATCAGACACCAGGAGGAAGGTCCTATGGTGAGGATAAAGAAGGTGTTGGGAGGAGGCCATGGGGAAGTAGCCCAGGGAATTGTAGCTGTCACACAGCTGTTCCAGGAGGCACTCTAGACAGCTTCATTCCACAGGGCCCTCGGCTGGAACCCAGAGTAGAGGACGGGCCAGGGTTCCCCCCAAACCTCCCAACTCCTGGTCAGACACAGGAGGGGTTGACCTGGACTGTGGGTTCATGAATACGGCCAAACTGAGGGCGGCCATGAATCTCCGAGGCAAGCAAATCCGCTAATAAGCGCAAGACCCACCAAGGTAGGGGAGGAACTTTGTCACATAATATATTTTTAAAACTCCTTATTGTCCTTGTCTGTTGACAATACATTTCTCCTTGTGTTCTTTGCTTTCCTTATCAATTTTCTACAATTCCGAACTTCTGATTTATATTCATTACTATGGACTCCCCCTTTTTTTCCATTAATTATATATTATTTTATTATTTTTATAGCTGTCTTCACTTCCCTTCTAAACCAGGTTGTAGTTTGTTTTTTTGTTTTTTTTTAAATCAGCATAGCCTTCTTCCTCAGTTGTGGGATTGTGGCTTTTTGGGTATCCAGTAAGGCATTCTTAAAGGATGTGAATTATCATGCACATTTTTCTGATTAAATTCTTTCTACCAGCTGAGTTGGCTCAGCTGTATTAAAGCACCATAGATATATATATTTCTGGTCTGGACTTTATTCTATTTGCACATTATAAATATGATCAACTCATGGTCACTTGTACACTCAGCTACCAATAACTTTTAGTTCCGTGGTCTTTTCCTCTTTATGTTAGGACAAGGCCGAATATAGAATTCCCCCATGTTGGCTGTAACACTTTTTGAGTTAGGAAACTGTCATCTATAATGTTTAGAAATTCCAAGGATTGCTTAAAAGGGGTAGGGAGAAGAAGGGATTGCAATTAATAGGGGCTAATAATGAAGAACAATCCTTGAAATGAATCAAACTTAAAAAGCCTCCGATAAGAAAAGGATTACAAAAATTTGTCATACACCAGTGCCATCTACTGGATGATACCAATGAAAGCAGCAGAGAAACTAAGGGCTGAAATCTGAGCACCTACTTGGCATGTGTTAGGAATTAGAGAGTGGCCCCTTCCAATTTAGTCCTGAAACTAGGGTATATAACCTGAGGTCACCATGTGCTCAAGAGAGTTGACTGAACCTAACAAGAAGTTTCGGAATCCTAAATGTGACCTATGTCCAGACCAGACCAGACCAGCCTTGTGGAAATGACCCTCCCCCATCCCAGGGCTAAAGGAATAAAAAGTGGTGAGATTTCAATTCAGAGACTGTATTACTCCTATTTCTTTAACATAAATAACTGTATATAGTATTACTGAGCCTACACTGTCTAATGGTTTCTCTCAAGCAACCATATGTTTAATTTTAACTCCTCTATAAACCAAGTGAGATTGAAAACAATAACTTTAAGCAATTGCTTTTAATATTCTAAACTTGTCCTTTTCGGACCAATCCATTTGTACCATACTACCCAAACTCTTCAAAGTCACTTGTATCCTTGGAAGTGTGATAAATGTGTTAGGTATTAAATAATTGATGAGTAAACATAATAAGAAATCTTGGTCATTTGCACTGTTCCTCAATATAACTGCTGAGCCTCAACTCTACTCGGTGATATTTTTTTGCAAGACTGTATTGTGTACGTAGTACACACCTAGAATACTGGTTGTGTCTACTTTTGAGTGGTCAACTGTTGATTGTATACTAATGCAGTTCTGGGTGAATTAATAAATTATTGGTTGGCTAAGAATAAGCAAGTGTGAAGTGTCCTGATTTAAGGAATACTATTCAAGTTAAAAATTGACCTGGAAAGAACCCATCATTAAAACTGGTAAGCTAACATTCCCTGGATTCAAGAAAAAATAACTTACCCAACTGGCAAACCTAGTTCGTTAGATTTCAGCTTTAAAATCTAATTGGCACCCTGGCAAATTAATTAAAAATGACCCTTTTTCATGCTTACAATCTAGACACGTCAGAAAATAGAGACCGAAAAGATCTAATTGTTACATTATCTCTAGTCCAGCTCCTTGTCTGCGCAGGACGGCTTCCTATTGTCCACTCTAAAAAATTATACTAAATGTGCCAAACTACTTTCCACCACTTAAGTTGTGTTTACGCTAGAATACTTTTGCTAAAATGTCCCCACTGTTTCAGCCCCACTGAGTAGCCCATAGAGCTAGCTTAGCCTTATTATACGAAGTTGTAATGCAAGAAACTAACAGGCCTGTGTACTGTAAGATATTCACTTAAGCAAGTTAGTGAAAGTATAGTCAAATATAGTAGGCCTGTGACCCTGGGCATAGATAAATGGCCTGACATTTATTCTTAGATTTTTAGGAAATTAGGAATAGCTTGCTCAATAGCAGAAGTTGGAACCTAATGGTACCCAGTAACCATAGGGACACAGAAGCGATACTGAGCTGGGATATTTTAGGATACAATCATTAGATGTCTAAACACAAATTTGCTTGAGCAAGAGGTGATGTATAAAATGAGTCAAAAGGTATGAATATGTATTAATATGCTAACCTGTAGGATAAGTCAACCCCAATATTTTGAGGGTGAGGAAATTAGATTTGGAGATGGATGGCTGAGCATTAGAACGAATATTCATGCTAGTGATCAGGCCCTATCATTAGAGCCTTGCGCAGATACATATTCATAGCCGCAGATATCTGCAGATATAAATGGGCATCGATGGAACTGCAGGGCTCTCCTGGGAACCGCAGCGGCGAAAGGAGCAGAATGTGGGGCCACCACTCCCAGGAGCCAGTGCCCTGCACTGGCAGCTCCTCCAGCGTGGCTGTACTCCCCCCAGCGCCGCCCACTGGGGCGGGCACAAGGCTCACCGGCAGCTGTCCCTGGTCACGCTCTTGTGTTCAAGCAGTGCGCACGCCCCCAGACAGGAGATGCAGACAGTTGCATGGAAGGGACGGGGGCAGTACAGCTGCGCTGGAGGAGCTGCTGGAGCGAGGCACTGGCTCTTGGAAGTGCCTCCTTTCATTGCTGTCGTTCTCGGGAGAGCCCTGCAGTTCCACAAATACCGATTTATATCCGTGAATTCCGCATCCGAGGGTATAAATTTGTATCCGTGCAGGGCTCCACCTATAATAGGGCAAACCACCATGTGGAGGGGGTTAGCTTTCCATCATTTGACTCTTCATCTGAGGAACCTGAACCATTGGACTCATTGGGCATGCCATAGACAGGGCTGGTCCTTTGTCTCTTACCATTAGTTCCTCAAGGAAGGGTATAAGTATTCAAATCTAAGAGCATTTGCAAAGAATGGTACCACAAATATTCCCAATACTGTATTATTCCTATCTATGTGCCTCAGAGCTTTTCTAGCTTTATTATTGATCCTCATAAAAATCTTTAAGGCTTTACTTTGCCCTCAGTGTGAGTGTCCTTGCCAGACACCTTGAGGTTCCCTACAAGATATCAAACTGGTTGGTTTCGTTCGGTGTAGCCTGATTGATTCTGGGACAGGAGCCCTATTACCCTCAGCTCATTAATTAGATCAACTGGCAACCAATCCAAGCATTATTAATAATTGAAAAGGAGCAGACAACAACTGGTGTTAGTAATAGTGATGACACTAGCGTAGACAGAGCATGATACAGGCATCAGCATTTTAAGCACATGTCTAACAGAGCTAAATGACATATGGTTTAAAATGAGAGCTGGTCAGAAATTTTCTGGAACATTTTCTGTCAGAAAAAAATGCCAGTTTGCCAAAAGTGAATTTGTGTAGATTTGTGTAGATTTCAACAAAATTTCACTTAAAAAACAAAACAAAACAAAAAAACCCAATGGGGCATTCCAATAAATTTCCAGTTTTTCATTTTGAAAAGATTTTACTGTTTCAAGTTTTTTAATACAAGTGAAAATTAAGACAAAACATTTCAAATGACCTAAAAATGAACTTTTCAAAATGTTGTTTCCTGGGAGATTTCAAATTTTTTTATTATTCTATTTCAAAACAGAAAAATTTCAGAATTTCCCATGAAACAGGAAGTGAGGTTCCTGCCCAACTTTACTTAAAACACTGGAAATTGAGGGCAGCTTTGCGTACATTGTCACCCCCGGTGGAGCTCAAACACAAGGAACAACTATAAGACGTTTTAGCAAAAGTTTCCTACTGTAAGACCTTGATCAGTGGAATAATCTCAAGGTAATGAATTTCACTGGAGCGGATCCATTTTAGACTGGGAACTGTGGGCTTCATTGTGCACTGCTGCAACAGGGCTCCTGGAAGCACTTTGTCTTAATCAGATAGTGTCAGAGCTGGCCAGGAAACCAAATTTTAGTTCTGCAAAAAATTTTGTATTTTAAAAAATATTTTTCATTTCCAATGAGAATGAAAAGCCAACTACTCAAAAGTTTTCACAGAACTGAAATCCCACAGAATTTCATTTTGCAAATGGAGCTATGGAGGCTGGAAGCCACTCATTGACATTGACACAATCCTTGTCAGTTTCATACTAGTCACTGCTGAATTGCAACCGTGAAATAGACCAGATTTATTGTCAGGTGAACATGAGACTAGTCACTTTTACACCTGCTATTCAGTGGTGAGCAGCCACGAGATGGACAAGAATCAAGGCCATTGTTTCAAGCTCTCACAGCTCCCCAATTCTTTCTCTGCCTGGGGAGCTCTGTTTGTCCCTCTCCAACCTTTGGGCCCCTCTAGTAAGAAACACCCCACCAGGTCTTTTCCTGGCACCAGTCCCTGGGCTCAAATTTCTCTTTCCTTTGGGATAACGTCACCATAGCCCTCCTTCTTGGGGCTGTGTCTGAACTGTCAGGCTCCCCAATCCCATCATCATGCAGTCCTACCCCAAGGTAACCTCTCTAGGTTCCTCCTAACTGACCTAACAGCACTACTTTTTAATCCACATCAGATGATCACGTGCCTCAGGCATCAGTGTCCTATTCCCACTTTGGTCTCATGATCCTCCCCAAAATACCTTTTCTTAAAGGGGCCATGACTTGGAACAGAGTTGGCTGACGCCGGGTCCCCTTTGCCCTTAAAAGGAACAGACTCTCTACATAGACACCTCTCTACCTGCCCTGTCTCTCTTCCGGTGCATTCCTACACAATCAAACCGTACTTTACACAGGGTTGTTATAAGAAATCCCTGTTTGTATTACATTAACAAGGAATTAGCAGATGGGCCAGAGTTAAGGTTTCCAACTTTAATCCTGCATTTCCTCTCCTCTGGAGGTCTGATTTCCCAGTTTCAGCAAGGCATTTATGCTAGTTTTGTGTGCACAATTTCCTTGTGGCTTTATTTTGAAAGAAAAAAAATACTGGCAATGGGATATGTAGTATGATCTTGAACTATTTGACTTGATGTCTACTGAAAATGGCTGCACTTGAACAAGGCCTCTCAAAACCAGCAGGGAGCTGCTGAACCTGAGCAACCAGTACCTGCCCAGACACACACTACTCACAGCAGTAGCAGCTCATTCACAGAAGCCCAGCAGCTATGTTATAAATCCAATGGCAATTTGAGCACTACAACTCAGAGGGAAGAGAAGCAAGTAAGCCTCCCCCGGGCCCTTTCCCAACACAATTATCACTCATCTCTGTACAGTGATTCTGGCTAGGACAGCAGGAATCAGAAAACCATGGGAAAATACTTTTTGTGTGCTATTTCTAGCCAGGCTAAAGCTGTAGTAAATACTGGAAATCCTGCCAGAGCTTGATCTTTCAAGGTTTTCAGACCAAAAAGATTTTAGAAAAGCTTCAGATAGGCATCAAACTTTATGCTGTTGATCTGAACCTCCAAATTTTGTGTGGTTCACCCATTGCTACAGAAGGGTCTAAAAGGAAATTAAACATCCAAAAGAAATAAGCCCTAAACAACACTGAAAACAAAACCAAAAGGTAGGTAACAAGGAAATTAGTGCAAAGACAAAAGGCCCTTCAACTAATCATCTCTGTGTGGGATGTTTCAGAGGAACAGCCGTGTTAGTCTGTATTCGCAAAAAGAAAAGGAGTACTTGTGGCACCTTAGAGACTAACCAATTTATTTGAGCATGAGCTTTCGTGAGCTACAGCTCACTTCATCAGATGTTTACCGTGGAAACTGCAGCAGACTTTATATACACACAGAAATCATGAAACAATACCTCCTCCCACCCCACTGTCCTGCTGGTAATAGCTTATCTAAAGTGATCAACAGGTGGGCCATTTCCAGCACAAATCCAGGTTTTCTCACCCTCCACCCCCCCACACAAATTCACTCTCCTGCTGGTGCTAGCCCATCCAAAGTGACAACTCTTAACATAATCAAGTCGGGCTATTTCCTGCATAGATCAAGGTTTTCTCACATCCCCCCCGCCCCCATACACACACAAACTCACTCTCCTGCTGGTAATAGCTCATCTAAACTGACCATTCTCCAGGTTTAAATCCAAGTTAAACCTGTCCAAGTGGGATGGTACATACCCTAAGAACTGAGGGTGGTTATCCCACCTCTAGGAAGAAGGAGGGAGAAATTGGGTAATATTCCCCTCATCTTTACCACATGAAGAGCACTCTGTGGGCACAGGGCTGGAGAAAGGAACAGAAAATAGGTGGACCTGGGTGGATCCCCCTCCCCCAGTATAGCCCTGCAAAGATTACTGAGAAAATACAAATTGGGACCATATTATCTTTTTCCCAGGGGCAGCTGCAGGCAAGGCCCTGATAACATAGCTACGGTGGTGGTGTGCTGCCAGGGATGGGGCACAGGATTCCACTGGGGGCTCAAGCAGCTGTGGAGGTACAGGTTATCCACATGGATGACTTTGATGTCTCACAGATCCCCAGGAATCCTTTAGATTTGTGGGTGCGTCCTGCAACCTGTACCACAGCGGATAAGCTCACTCCCCTAATGAAACAACCAGAGGGAAGGATCTCTGCAAGAGGATCCGGAGAGAAATTTCCTCCCTCTGAGTCCCTTTCTGTATTTTTTTTCTGCCAGAGGGGGCAGTCGGGCTTATGAGAACTAGAACTAAGCCTAGTAGTAACTCTTCCATGTTTCTCTGTAAGTTGCTTAAAATACTTTGACATTCATGATATAATAACTAACATCCAAATTTTAAAATACATACTGTATATTAAACTTTAAACAAATTGTGAGCAAAAAGTACAGCAATTATGCCCTTTGCAGGTTTCTGAATATCACATTACCTTTTTGGCAGCAGCCACAGCCATATGATGCATACTACTGTTTAATGATAATGAAGCTTGCAGCCCTTTATTTAAAAAGCCGAATCATCATGCTGAACTTTTACATTTGTAGACACGTCTATCTTATTTTTTGCTAGTAAAACATTGGTTCCCATAATAATCCTTATCCTTGCTCCCTTTAAGAAATTTTTACCCCCAGCCTGTCTCCCACAAAACATATACAGAACATTTCTAGAGACTAAGTAATACGTACGTGTCTAGCTTTTGAAACTCCAAGTCAAGCAAGTCAAAGGCCCTTGTGATCATGTCCATTGCTTGGTTACGCACAGAAATGAAATCTCTGAGTTGAGCTGCCTGTGTAGAAAGTCATAAGGTAACACAGCTTGAGATACCATAAAGAATCACAGAAGAAGAGAAGGCATTTAATGATTATTAGCATCTCCCCTTAAACCTACAATGGTCTAAGTCATCTATGAGTTTTCCCATCAAGACCCACTGTTCTATCTACCAGTTTTTCCCTTGGTGATGATAAGAGATGATAGATTTCACTACAACACAGACCCATGTTGATCATTATTTCATAGGGGGATGCCAGTTGTGATTTTTGGTTTACTCTAGTCATTTATTTGCACATTTTTCCACCTTGTCTCTCCTCAGCAGTGATTTTTACCTTTTCTGTTCTAAACAACACATTTGTTTTGCTATGAATTTTCCTCATTTAATCCTGTTGAAAGCATTAGTTATTAAGTTCCAGTCTCTCCAGGAGAGTGGCCTGCACATGTTGGCTTCTACCACTGGTCTCAGAGACAGGGTTGAAATTCTTCTGAAGGCTGATCTCAAATCATCTGCAGAGGGGATGGAATCCTACACTGAAATTATTAATAGTAATAAAATAATTCATCCATTCTGCAAATACTCTGTAGTATAGTTTAGTAACTGAAATTAATTCCTTTACTGAGCAACGTATTTACTTAGCAATTAAATCAATAATTAAATATTTTACTACATAAGTTATTTATTTGCTAAGTAATGGTGTTATTGGGTAATCTGGGAAATCTTTATATGCAAGTGATTCAAGGAACATGTGACCCATTTAAATTGTTCCCAACAGCAAATAGTTTATATAGTAATTGTATTGTAGCAATAATTTTCAAAAGCAGGTTGCATATGGAGCTGGCATACTCAATTTTTTCCATGTGATACCATAAGAAATACATAAAATTGACCTGAATGGCCTGTACCAAATTAAAAGAGTCTATTAGCCCATAATTTGAAAATAACTGCTAAAATTACTATGCAAGGTACAGTGATAATGAAGGAGCAATTTAGGCCCTAATTCAGCCACCCAGCCCTATTCAGCAAAGTGTTTAAGCATGTATTTAAAAGCTTTACTGAACTGGGACCTTACAGAGCCCTCCCCCTCCCCCCAAATAACCCCAACTCAAAACCTTAGAACCAAAAGAGATGACTCAGAGTGGAGGCCATTAATCTGATACACCTGTCAGGTGGGAAAGATGAGATATATTATGTCCCCCCTGAGAACTTTCTCTCCAGTTTATTTATTTAATTAATGGCTAGCTCAGTGGTTTGAGCATTGGCCTGCTAAACCCAGGGTTGTGAGTTCAATCCTTGGAGGGGGCCATTTAGTGATCTGGGGCAAAAATTGGGGATTGGTCCTGCTTTGAGCAGGGTGTTGGACTAGATGACCTCCTGAGGTCCCTTCCAACCGTGATATTCTATAATTCTACTCCAACTGGAGATAGTCGAACACTTTAAGCAGCTTCCGCCAAAAAAGAAAATGTTCAGTGTTTAACCCCCATGTCCGCTAAGTCAAAGGAGAAAGGAAGAGAAACCTCTTTCAGAATTAACAAAATGATTAAAATAGGTTCTGGTTCTGTAGATCCCTTTTTCTTACTTTCATGCTTAGTATAAACAAAGCCAGGCAGAGGGAGGGAGAGTACTTCCTCTGTTGCTCCATCTCCCTCTCCTTACCGAATGTGGATGCTTCTTAGGGTTGCCATCCCTCCGGCATTGCCCTGGAGTCTCCAGGAATTAAAGATTAATCTTTAATCAAAGATCATGTCCTGAGATGAAACCTCCAGGAATATGGCCAACCAAATTGGCAACCCTAATGCTTCTCTGCTGCAGCTCTGCATCATGGATGGAATACTGCTGAGTTTATGGTACAAGACAAAGAAGTAGAAGAGGGGAAGTGTTGCTTTCTGAGGCACTGCAAACTGCCTTGCAGACAGCTAGGTGAAAGCACTATAGCTGAGAGCCATCTTGCTTCCCTCTGAGTCACCTCCACTACCGGATTTACCATGGCACCACTAGCGCAATGGCGCCGGGTCCACGCTCCAGAGGGGCCCCGGCCCAGCCCACTCTTCTCCACCCCTGCTCTCTCCTGAGGGGGCAGCGGCAGAAGCTTTTTGATTTAAATTGGATTTTTGAGGAAAAAATATATAAATATCTGCTTCAATTATCTTTGGTAAATGAAATAACCAAACAATCATTCATTTTCTGATATAGCTATAAAACTCATCTGAAAAGTTTTCAAAATAAATCACTGTTTAAAAATAGAGTGTGTACCTTCTAAAAATGAAACCTACATCTATCTCAATGTAGGTTTTATATCTATCTCTGAGCTGTGAAGAATATGTATTAAGGTCATAACAACCAACAAGAATGCACTTTTATGTAGAAAACCATTATTAAGTTGAGTCTTTCTGACCAAATCCACCCTCAGCGCTGTGCTCTTGCCCCTGGCCCCTTCATTCCCCCGGGGGCCCCTCAAATATGTTTGGCGCCAGGCCCACAAAAAGTTAATCTGGCCCTGCTCATCTCTGCAGCAGTTACTGAGCTGCCAAGGGAGACCCCAGCCAATAACTTCAGAAATTATGTTGTGGGGGACGGGGGGTGGGGGAGGGCTAGAAGAAGCAGCAATGCAGCAGTCACCCCTGTAAGACAATTCCTGTTCTCAGTACAAATCCATAAGGGCTGGTTCAAGAAAATCTCTGCCAGGGTCACCTCATGGAGTTCCCCTCCCTCTTGGGCATTCCAGTCAGAGTGTGTGTGAGAGAAAGATCTGGCCCTTAAAATGTTTATTTCTGTGACTTTTTTCCCTCCAAGTGGAAGGATCTATGTAAAATCCACACTAAAAAAACAACCAACTAAGCCCCCAGGCAAACAGGAATAATTTTTCTTCCACAAAGCCATTTTGTCATTATCCAGAGGCACAATAAGGTACAACATCATGCCTAAGAGATTCAGGACACTTGCTTTAGCTTTGTTCCTCACAAGGCACCTGAGGGGTAATGTTGTACAGCATGAAGCACATCCTGTCATGTCTTACTGCTTAACTTTCAGGTGAATGCGCATTTCCTAAGTGTTCTGGATAAAACCACAGCTCCAATGTTACACCAAGAAACAAACCTCCTTAGATCTAGTGAACCTGAGGTGAGATACTTACTGGGATTGCAGGTGGGGACTCCATTCTGGCAGATAAAGGCGATGCCATTAATTCATATTTCACTTTGGGTATTTTGGTGGGAGTAAACCTACACACACACATACACACACACACACAAAATCATGGTATTGATAAAGAGCCTGAAACTAAACACTTTTCTAAACAAATACAAATGGCTGCAAAGGAAATTAATTCTCTTTTTCTCTTGGTTGTTCTGGAAGTTATTTGAGGTCAGGTACTAGAATATTAATTTAGTTCAAGGGGACAAAGCTGTTAAGCATAGAGCTATATGCTACAGTTGGCTGAATTAAATAATACATTTCCAAAACAGTAGCAATATTTGAGAACTCAATCTTTCAGCATTAGTGTCATCTTTGACTCTTCTATTTTTCTCTCCCCATATCCAGTATCTTCCTATTTGATATCCTCAATCTACTATTTCAGGTCCTCCCTCCTTAAGTCTTCAGGAGGTAAATGAATATCACTGGCATCCTTGCTGAGAAGACAGATAAGTGAACTTCCTATTTGATATCCTCAATCTACTATTTCAGGTCCTCCCTCCTTAAGTCTTCAGGAGGTAAATGAATATCACTGGCATCCTTGCTGAGAAGACAGATAAGTGACTTTGCCCACATGGAGACTACGGTGGCAAAAGATGTTCTCTGAGAGTATGTCTACATTTCTGGCTTTCTGTGTGTCAAATTGCTAGTCATTGCCTCCAACGTCCCTATCATCCACACTCAAATCCCTGAGATGTGTGTTCAAAGGTGTGTAGAAATGGAGTTGGCAAACCTGTCTGGGGGCCTGGGTAAGGTTGGACATTGACACATGACCCACCTCTCTACCTGGTCACTGTGTGGTGTGGTCATAGCTATGACATGGTGACCTGTCCTCGAGTCTACTTACTCTTTCACAGTCATTCACACAATTCCCTGTTCTTCTATGGAGAAGGATGTTATGTTCTGGGAACAGGTTTGTTTATCCTGAGTGGAGGGCAGTACACAAGAAACTCTCACCAGGCACCTTCCCTCTCTCCAGACCCCCTTGCTCCAGCTGCCACCACCACCATGTGGTATCCAAGATGGATGCCAAGCTGAGAAAAGTTTATTTTTGAACACTCTGTTATTGTTTATAGTGGTCAGAAGGAGGTACAAAGAGACTCCCATAGGGCATCCATCCTGTCCTCAGATTTCCCTCCTCACCTGGCTGACACCACATGGTATCCAAGATGGATGCATGTGGTCCTACCACACTATGCTAGTTGTTCTGCACCAGAAATGTCAGTCTATACATGGAAAATAAGCACCAATTGTGGCATTCATTAGCTGTGTCCAGTCTGCTGTGAATGAACCCTCTTCCAAGTTTAGCTGCTTTCTTTGTCTCAGAAAGTGCTCCTGAAATGCCATCCAGTGTCTTGCTGAACGTCTGCTCTGCTACATAAACCATTAATATGCAAACAGAAGCAGCTGATCAGCTGGTCCCCAGGCTCTTCCCGGGATGGATTGGACAGAAGTGAACAGCATTCACGACTTGCAAGTGCCTCACAAAAAAACAGCATTTAAAATGTGGTACGCTGAAAGCACCTCTGCACAGGGGTCTCCCACAAACCAATACTAGGGCTGCTCCAGATGGTGAGGACACTCAGGACTATGAAATGTCATGTAGCTAAACTGTTGGTATGGACATGGCCACATGGGGTATGGTGTCTGTGCAGCTCTGCAGTGTGGACTCTGGTGGTGGGCTTAGCTAACACACAGATGCATGCATGCGAGCCAGGACTTGGGTACATGCCCAGTGTAGACATAGCCTCAGATACAGCAGAGAATGAGAGGAGTAAAGGCAGGCAGCCTTTGTATTAATGGTCCAGAATAATAGGACCCACATCTGATTATCAGCCTATTCCTTTACCCCAATGAAATGCTGTTCTCTGGGTAGCAAGGGAATTGATTTACCTAGTTGGGCCATCGGCCATTGTATTTGTCACTGAAATGTGGGCAATTATTAGTGATGAGCCAGATTAAAAAAATCAACTAATCACATATTTATGATGATTTATACACAGAAAATACTTTGTACTGCATGGAGAGGCCAGCTCAGTCAAAGGCAGAGCCAATATGAAGAACATCACAAATATTCAATCTTCCCTGCCTTTTCCCATCGAGGGAAAGAAAGCAAAGAAACAAAAATATAAAGAATACCTGCTGCTTACTCCATGGATTCCAAATTCTGAGAGAATCTCCTTCATTACTGAAATTAACACACCAATTTGCTGTTAGTCCATTAACACATTTTATGAACAAGGAGTGATAGATCAGAACCATTATGGGATCTTTCTATCATATTCATAATGTATTTTGGCCAAGACCATATAATTACAATAACATGTGTGTAGCTTTTTTAACTGCTATGAATTTATCTGCAAGACAAGTTTTGAAGTGATAAAACATTAGCACAGCAAGTCACACACTCAAGATCATTTGGAAGCTTCAGCTGATACAGAATGTGGCTGCCAGCTTGCCACAGTGGCAATGCGGTATGCTGCCTGGAACATATTATACAAGACTCCAAAGACTATCCCTATTCACTTTTAGATGCAGCTTAAGGTATTGATATTGAACTCTTCAGGACATGGACTAGGTCCACATCTTGGTTTGTATAAGGCCTCGCATAATAGGACCCTGATCCTCTTTGGGACTTTTGGGTACTACTGTTATATAAATATTGAATAAGAGTAAACCCCTATATTACTTGGATTCTAGCTACCTCAGGAATTGCATCTCTGTACCAGCATGATGGACTGAGATCAGCTGAGATGGGCTCTTGCTTCTCTCTCACTCCAACTCTTCATTTTCTTTTCTTGCATTTCATTACACAACACTTGGAAACATCTGTACCTCAGCATACATGCAAGATGGGCCTTGGTGAACATGCACATGTCCCAGACTCTTAGGGCACTTGTTATAGTCCTTGAGCCTTTTAAAACTGTGAGCTGCAGTGGCAGGGCACATGACTAATACCAAATATGTAACCTACCGGAAGGCAGATATAATGCTTCCCGCTTTTTAGGGTATGTCTACAGTGCAATTAGACACCTGCGGCTGGCCTGTGCCAGCTGACTTGGGCTCCCGGGGCTCAGGCTGCAGGGCTGTTTCTTTGCAGTGCAGACTTCCGGGCTCGGTCTGCAGCCTGGGCTCTAGGACCCTGCGAGGTGGAGTTCCCAGAGCTTGGGCTGCTGCCTGAGCCAAGAAGTCTACACAGCAATGAAACAGCCCTGCAGCCCGCGTCAGTGGGCATGGGCCAGCTGCAGGTTTTTATTTGCAGTGTGGACATACCCTTAGACAAGGACAGCAGACAGGTTTGAAAATAAAGCCAGCCCTTAGGAAGGGTCTTGGCCTAAATTGTTGTTGGGAGCTTAATTATACCTTCCCCAGCCAGAGAATATGCCCAGTGGCTTACAGCCTTATTTGTTGCAGCTTTCTTCCAACTTCCTGACACTGCCAGGCTTTACTACTAACTTGAGTCCCAGAATGCAGCGAGCATGAGATTTCAGTTGTTCCCTGACTTGAGAAGCACACATTGTGCATTCTTGGGTGAAAGCACAGGAAATGCCACCGTGTCATGAAGTATGAAGAGAAATGCATCACTTAGACCTCAGGGTCCTGCCACCTAGCTACTGCCTCCAGTGGGAAGATAGAGGCCCACACCTCAAATTAGATCCTGCTGCTAGTTGAGGGGAGATGGGGCTTCTTGGAGGAGGGACTGTGTTGTAGAGAAACGGACAATTGGGGACTGTCCAAGGGATACTGGAAAAGCTTCAGAGCTTTGAATGAAAACAAAAATTTGTAATGTTGAACTAAATCCTGTCCCTGATGAGAATTACCTATTGCTAATTATAAAGAGGGACAGTGAGGATGTATGCAGCTGAAATGGTCACCAGTCACACAGTGTACAAGTGAAGCTGGAGCACATTACTAGGCTGACACCCACAAAGTGGGTTAGTGTGATGACATCTTGTGGTAATTGTGAAAACAACACTACTCGCTCCGTAACATGCTGTCAAGTATGGAAATATGGTAGACACATATTGCTGGGAAGCTGGTAATTAAGACCCCTAATTCACAAAATAAGCACTGTAGGCATTAAAGATTCACACCACTTTTTATGGGTGAAAATCATGTATTCTCTCAGATATTTTAAAATAGCTTTTAGTAACATCATGAATTAAAATCAATTCAGCATTATTAGTTATTCAAATCCACTGATCATGTTTGTGTGTTTATGTCCAGAATACTAATATAACTATATGTATGTGCATTTCATTTTTGGTGTCCACTGTAGGAGTATTACAACTTGGAGGTACTTACTGTTAAAGATATTTTGCATGCTAATGAAATTATTTCCTGCCTTATCCATATGCTCTGGATTGATGATAGCCAGTAGTCAGAGGAATGATAGTAAAAATGATAAAAGTATCAAACTTTATTAAAATGAAATTCCACTCATACGTTGGACACAAAGTTTAGCAAACAGAGAACAGGACGTACAAAGGCACCATTTATCAGAACTGATTTTTTCTTTCGACTGATTTAACAAAGCTTATCACAAGGAGGCAATAATAACTTTGAGTTACTCCCTGTGGTCTTTTCTCAGAGAAGAGGTTCCGAATGAAAGAGCTACACAGAATAGTAAATTACTCTTATTTGCTCTTAACTTCAACCCTTTATTATTTTAGGACAATCTTGACCTATTAAAATTGTTTGTTTCATCTCTAGGTATTGCAAGCACTGTGATCACACTAGCACAACTTTATGTGAAAATGACATTTCTTCCAGCTTTATAGCTTTACTCCTATCTCATCCACCCCATACACCATTCCATTGTGCTGCTCGTTTAAGTGGCTATTCCACTGAAATAAATCAAGCGTTACAGTACATATCAAAATCACACGAAGCATTTTCTCCTCATATGTACTGTACTGTGTCTGGTATGCTCAATGCAACAGGTAAAAGCGTGTGCAGTGGCAGGTGGATGGCGCTATGCAGTGTGGCCAAGGGATTCAATTCAGCAAAGCATTTAATGACGTACTTAAAGTTAAGCACATGCATAAATTCCATTTACTTCAATAGATTAAAAGGTACTTAAACACCTTGTTGAACTGGGGACTTAGATTATTATTTGTGGAGTCTTCTCATTATACTCAGTACTATCTGAAACACTGAGGAAAACAGTACTTGTAACCACTGTAATCAAGCGCTTATATTAACTGTTAGACAGTCTGTTATGCTTGGCAATGTTTTGTGTAGTCAGCAATAGGCCAAAGTTGGTTGAAGGGCCATTTTAGAGTCTTTTCTAGAACTTCCCCTGATTGATTTGGGGCTTTTGTGCAAGAAGAAAAATCCCACCTGTAAGTGACACCAAGATCATGTGGTAGGATTGCCTTAGGGCTAGTGCCCGTGCTCCTTTTGTTATGAGATACTGTGATCATTTTACTCAGACATTTAAAAGAAACACATTTCAGATGAACTATTACTTACTGTGGCAGCGTGATGAGAACCAGCAGCTGAACCAGCATTCTGGTCAATTTAAGTCCAATTAGTTTCCCCAAGGAAGACCTGACTGATGGAAGCCATGGAGGATAGGTCCATCAATGGCTATTAGCCAGGATGGATAAGGATGGTGTCCCTAGCCTCTGTTTGTCTGAACCTGGGAATGGGTGACAGGGGATGGATCACTTGGTGATTACTTGTTCTGTTCATTCACTCTGTAGCACCTGCATTGGCCACTGTCGGAAGACAGGATACTGGGCTAGATGGACCTTTGTCAGAGTTTACAAACCAGAGTTGTTACAGCCATTTGAACAAGATGACAAAAGTGAGCAGAGGGCCGCACCCTGTCACACTTACAATATTTTAGTTGGATCTATGACTACAACTAGCTGATATCACCATTATTCTTATTTTAAAAAGGCTAAAAGTAAGAGTTTAACTTTATACCATGTGTGAAGTGACATTAGGAATAACCCAATAGGTGGAAAACCAATCCTATGGTATTAAGGGACTAAGTACATTTTAGTATACTATTTTACAGTGTAAAATAAGGTAATACCTGAGCATGTAATCCTACCAGGTGATGAGAGCTCTTAACTCACTAAAGTTAACTGAAAGTTATTTTCTTCAGAAAATATGCACACTCCTATTTGATCTTCAAGTCAATGAATGTCAAAGGAGTTCAGTTCCTCGCAGGTGGCACTCAGCACCTCAGAGGACTGGGCCCTATAAGACTACATAGAGTGTATGTTTTCCAGAGATCATGACTGTCAGTTTAGGTGATGTATTAAACAGCATTTTAAGGAGTGAACAGCAGCTCTGGAAGCCTATGTTAAACAAACATAATAGTACTGTCTTTCTGTAGGCATATTATCACAGAATTTGGCATAAGATGGGAGTGGGAAAGGACAGAGACATGAAGAATTGGCTTCAAATTAACTGTAAGTTTAGAATTTACCACATGCATAGTAAACTTACTTGGTTGTCTATCTGAAGGGTTTATCAATTTCATCCCCATTATATCATTGAGTTCTTCTTCCTCATTCATGCCACCAAAGATATAGAGCTGGGAACAATGAAAAAGCAAGCAACATCAGTAGCAAACCAATATAATGACAGGGTTACATAATCACATTAATGTATCAGTTAATGTTTGCAGAGGCCCTTTAGTATAGTACATTCTGTATTTACGGTTCCTGGTGCTCACTTCAATCAAACACAGTAAAACTCTTCTTGAAGAAAACTGTATAATTCCATTAAATGGAAAATGCCTGATTGTGTCACTGCCTGGAATCCCCGCACAGAAGACTCTGACATAATCTGCCCGCCCTGCCCAAGGGAGGAGAGGAACTGCTCAGCCTGGTCTATGCAGGACCTTGCAGAAGTTGCTCCCTAATTCCCTCTAGAGAAGATGTTTCCAATCTCACTGCCCCTCTGAAAGAAGAGGAGCAGCTCATCCCAGAGAGTGACTTTATGCTCAGTTTGGGACTTCCAGTAGTTCAGAAGAGAGCCTCCTTAGCTGTTCCCAAAGTCCTTGTGTCAGCACGGGAAGAAGACCCACTACCATCTAATCTCATGGAGGAACAGTCCTGATTAATTTCTGTTGCTCATTCCAATCAATACTGTTGGGTGGAGAGTGTTAAATAAATAAAATAAACACAAAAACCCTTTTTGGTTTATATTTACTACCTGAAAAAGAAAGTTTACAGCCCACACAATAGAGCTGCCTAGTTAGCAGCTTTAACAAGCTAGTGCTGCTGGCCTGCAATCAGTGCCTTCTACTGCAGTCTCTCGTGTGGAGGATCCCTCCTCACCTGAGAAGCTGGAGCTCAGAACAATTGACTTCAAAGACTAAGGGCCTGATCCTGCACCACTGGAGTCAATGTGAGCTTTGTCATTGACCTCACTGCAAGATCAGGCTCAGAGACCCTGAGAGTACATTCAGGAACCGATACTTAGTGGAATCCCTTAATGCTACAGAAGATGGTGTGGGCCACTTTGAGGAAAAGGCTACAATGGACTTGCCATAGAGAAGGTTGGTTTGTACCAACACAGCACCAGTGCTGGGTCCTAGTGCTCAGGGGTCTTGGCCAACTCAGTTTTATGCCTTGAGGGTTTAGCCTGTGATGTGACACACCCTGACAGCCTTGTTTTGGACTTAAAGGAGTATCCCAGGGGTTTATCAGAGTGCTTGGAGTCATTCTGCACATTTCTTAAGTTCTTTGGATAATATTTGCAAGCAAATCTGTCACCCATGCACGTTGTGGTTAACGCCAAGATAGGTGGCACAAAGATTATCAGTCATCACAGACATTGGTTGTGTTTCACTCACATGAATTGCTACTGTGCAACCTTCCTTCCGTTTTAGAAGTTACTTCCTGTGAAAAGGAAAAGGGTGTAGGCTCCTCCAGGGAAGCACCCACCATACCTAATAGACAAACTGCTACATTAAGTGGTGTCCCAAAGAAGCAGAAGAGTGAAGCAAATGTTAAATGCCAAGATGGAAGCCAAGCTGAAATGCAAAGTTTGGTGTTAAACTACTGAGAAACACTGGTGAGGTACTGCAGTAGCACTGAGTCACTAGAAGCATAGGCACTGAGATGCAAAGAAAAAAAAATGCAGCTGCACCAAAACAGCCATTGAGGTGCAGAGACAATATCAAGCACAAGAAACCAGGAGTGCCAGAGCTTCAAGCAGATGCCAGAGTCAGCCACCAGAGCAGTGAAAAAAACAACTGATGAACAGCAGCAAAAACGTATTGAAATGCTCAAGGCAAATACCTTTGAAATTTAATCACTGAAAAAAGGGTAAAATCTGAGAAAAGGATATCCAGAGATATTGCTGGGATGTGAAGAAGAGCTGGAGCAACAGCCTTTGTGGTGTAGCTCCTGTGGAGAACTCTTTCACTAATGACAGTCAAAAAGATGCTGAGTGGAATACTTGGAAGTCTGCATTTATACTTGAAACAGTGTGGTGAGCGACGACAATCCATAAGAAGCGTTGCTCGTACTTCACTCTGCTGCTACTACTGCCCTTAAGGGTGGGAAAAAACCTTGATTTATTGGACTTTTGGTACATTGTTTCATGTATTAATAAACTGTTTTTACTTTGTTAAATGCAACTATTTAATTGTTGTAAATTGTGTTTTGAAAACAATGATTAAAATCAACATGGGATTTAATAGAAAATAAAACTAATATGTAGGTCTATACAGTGACTACATATACGCTGAAGAACTGAAGAAACAGCTGAGCTGTATGTTGCCTGAATAAATAAAGATTGCAGGTAGGCTCTTTAAATCAGTAAAGATGAAACACAGTTAGTAAAGTTTAGGGATGGCAGAATTCTGGCTTTAACATTACATTCACTTACATGGCTATGAAGAATAAATGCTACATGGCTGTGTCTGAGAGCGGGGGGGATCCCTACATAAAGTGGCATCTTCCATTTCATCTTTGCTGTAAAATACAAAAGACAGAAATCAAAAATAGAACATGTCTACTGTCAATGCGTTGACAAACGTGTCTTTGCAGTAAAATTAGGCCCTAGATAGTCTCAGTATTACACATGAAATATTTGCAACCCTAAGACATTTGTATAATTATAATTATACTATATTAATTATAATTAATTTACCTGCCAAGTAAAGAACAGCAATAGTGAAAGCCACAGGGAAAATGCAAACCAAAGAATTCTGGGCAATCCTCTAATGACAAAAGGAAAGGTTCTTTCAGACAGGTATCTTTCAGTCTTCCGAAGACTAATCACTGACCTCAGAAAGATCAAAATCACTAAAGCCAAACACATTCCAAAAAGAAATGTATACCCAAGTTATTGTCATAAAATAGATTTACTCAAAATAAGCAGCTAAGAAAAACATTCCAAGGATGGGAGATGATAGGGAAGTCTATTTGTTATGTCAAGGAGGATAATAATGTTAATGCAGTAAATCTGTTACATTTATATAATGGTTTTTAATCTCAAGTGATCCCAAAGTATTTTCCCACTTCCATATACAGGAATCTCTGCCCATCAGTGAAATGCAGCCATCTATGGAGTGAACATGGCATCTGTTTAGCTTCACATCGTGAACTCAATTCACTCCCCTGTGACAAAGAGGGCAGCTCTGCTGTAGAGAGACACACGCCAAGTATTTGGAAGCTTTAAACTTTCATAATTGCTATCTGGATCTGGATCTCAAGGCCAAGCATGAGTTACAGGTGTCAATCGCACTTCCAGATAGGCTTCCTGCCGCTAAAGGCTTTGTTTGCTGGAATAAGCTGATAGAAGTCAAAAATATCTCAGGATTGATTCAAGACCAGCAACTCTAAACAATAATTTAGGGCACAAGGGGACAGCCATAATAAAAAGTGATGATATGTATCGTCAAGCAAAAAGATATGTGGTAGGAGTGATTATATGTGACAAAGGACACAAAGAACACACAAGATAGAAGTTGGATTCTGTGGCACTACTTGTGTTGTTACTCTGGTAGATCCAATAGAAAATTGTGTACAAACATTTCACAATATGGGGGTGTGCATGTGCAATAAAGCACAGTGAGTGATCCCTGTCTGATCATGCTCTTTGCCATACAGCATTATGGCCAAGAAGGTAGAACTTCTGAAAAGAATAAATCAGCACCAGCAGATCACAGTTTAGTCTGCAGTACATAATCATTAGATCATGTGGGTTTTGGAAGGAACTTCCTCCAGCAACTTTGTCAAAATTCATGTGGGTGAATTTTCATGCACAAGTGGCTTTTCAAGTTTTTGCAGTCTTCAGTGCAAATAATTTTCAGCCACCTGAAATTCTGGGGTGTGAAATCATGCAAAAAACCAACCAACCAACCAAAACCCGGTTAAAAAAAGTTGCATGAATTTTCTTGAAAATATTTCCAATAGTTCCCTGCTCCCCCTAATTCTCATCAGCACTGTGGCTCCATAATAAATTACACTTATAAAGTTCCTTTTTACTTTGTGTCCTGCAGTGATTCACCTGAAAGAAGACACAGAAAAGTGATCCAATGTGATCCAGATTTAACTTTTTTAAAATGTCATTGAAACTATTTAATTTTAAATATACTTTTTTATTTTAAACCAGAAAAGTTGGTTAAAAAAGCTTCTCTGCACAAAAACATGGAAAAACTAAACGACAATGAATTTATGAACAGGTCTAACATTTTTCTTCTCTGTTTAAGGAAAACAGTTAGAAAAAAATCGGCTAAGCAGTTACTAACTGCTGCCCAACATGAGTACTGTACAACTCCACGGTATGGCCATTCTTTTTGCATGTCCACTGTTTAGAACAACAGGTGAAATCATATTTTAAATCTGACTTTCTTAAAGAATGGTGTTTTGCAGCCTTCCCAAATCACTGTTGGTCACATTGTGAACCTCCTGCTCCTGTTCTTGAATGGTTACTTGCCTACGTTGTCTCTATAGAACCACTTAGGTGAGTAACTGCTCACCAAAGGAAGGAAGGGGGAAGTTCAGAGGTTTGTATGATCAAAAGATAACAAAGGCAGCATTTTCTGCAATCTCTCAGGCAACAAAAAGCGTTGAATTAAAGTGGTTTACAGAGCTTGTCTAGAGAAACATTGCAACCTAACGTAAACCATAAAATGCCGCGCAGCCTTACATTACAGATTCCAGGCAAAGCTGGAAGGTGTGCTAATATCTTTAAGGGGATAGAGAATGGTGTTAGATTTGGAGCATATATGTGTGTATAAATATTATACAATGTTTAATTAAATCTTACAAATTTTCAAGAAATTGTTAAGTGATTGATCATATATTGACTACAGAGATGCACTTGTGCATTTGGATGTATTTTTATGTAGCTCCACACATACTGAAAGATGTACTCAGGTTCATTTTATTACAAGACTATGCCCTTGTGCAGCCATCTTGCTTTAGGATACTTCTGGATAGTATCTTGCTCTATTCAGTGATTAAAAAATTGTGCTGACAACCTTCCTTTTGCATTTTTACTCACCTAGGCTTAATTTCATTACATCATTCTTTGGTGTTTTATGACCATCTTTAGACTCATATATTCCTCCAAACAAATAGATATCCTGTTGGCAAGAACTGCAACTGTAATACAATATATATGACTCCGTACTCAAAGTATTATCTTATGGAAAGTCTCTTTCCCTGCAATTTAGCTGTATGCATCTAGAAAAACAATATGAAAACTCCCCTCTCCTCTCAACACACAATATCCCCTGTCCCACCCTGCAAAAAAAAAAAAAAAAAAAAGAGAGAGGGGGGAAACCTAATAATTTATTAACTCTTATTACTAATGAAAAGAGAAGAGTAGACAATGTAATGAAATCTACTGGGGTCTCCCTATGTGGAAATAATTTACCTGGATTTACTGCTTGGTTATTACATTGATGAGGCTATAGAAAACTTTAAAATAGACAGATTCTTGGGCATTCTGAACATTTTCCATATATTAGTGAATGCAAAAATGCTGCAGTGTTTGCAAGTAAGAGGTGTTTCAGACTGCAGTGAAAAGGAAGAGAATCAGTACTGTCACTCCTCATCCAGGTTGTTGGATTCCCAGAAGGTAGCGCATAGAGCGGGGTTAGACTTTAGAAGAAAAAGATATGGCATTCAGCACTCCTTCAGCAACCCGTGCAGGCTGATATGCAGTGTGGCAACAGAGGAAACTATGAGACATAAGCAAGTCATGCAGGAAGTAATGATATTTTTAAAAGTGAGCACAGTGTTTGCATGAAAGTTATTTGCTACGCTTGACAGTATTGAAAACTGAACTCCTTCATTTATGTACTGCTAAAAAGCGCTTGCTGTGCTAGGAATCCACATTGCTCTGCCACTGGTCCTGAGCTCTGTGCTGGAAAGAATGCTGCAAGGATTGTGAGGTTTGTTTAGCCTCCATGCTGTTGTATCAACCAGGCAAGGTACTAACAAGCTTCAATAGGACTTTATTTTCAAAGTGGAAACCCCTTTACCAAGCTGCTGCTGCATCCTCTGTAGCTTTCTCCCAGCCTCTCAACTCCTCCCCCATCCTTCCTGTTTCCTGTCCTTTCAGACTCCCAACAGCCAGTGCTCCCAATTCTAATAATTACAAGCAACATCTAAACACCACATTCCCTCTTCTCTTAAGAAACTCTCCCAATTAAAATAAACATTGTTGTTCTAACCACAGGAACAAATATGAAACAAGACACTGTACTGTTGGCAGAAATATTACACTGAAAACACTGTAGATACTACATAACGTAGTCTCTAGTCCAGACAGGTGGTCGTCTGGGTCTGACAGGCCGTCTCTCAAGCCCCGGTTCCAGTGCAATGTCTTGTTGTGTCGGTACTACAGTGAAGTCATCCAATGCAGACTGGGTGTTGGCATAATCTCCTCTTGGTGCATAGGCAGGTGCAAGATAAGAAGCATTCCATACCTGCCCATCAGAAAGTCGATAGGTGTAAGGTCCCTTCTTCTCTATGATTTTAAGAGGAGCTGTGAATTTATGGTCCCCTTTGCATGAAATTCCAGGTTTTCACATTCTAACAAAGGAATCACACTCAAACTTTGGTTCCTTAGCACCCTGCTGCTTGTCTGTGAAAGCCTTAGACTTTGCTTGGTTCTGTTCAACTGTTTTTCTCACATCATCCTTGTTTGGGGCACCTGGTTGTGCCTTTAAGAATCGAGCAATGTTCAGTTTAGTATTCATCTGTTTCCCATGCAGTAACTCTGCGGGTGATCTTTGCATTGTGGCATGTCGTGTAGCCCGGTACGCTTGCAAGAAATCAGTAGTGAGGGGTATCCACAATCGCCCTTCCAGTTTAGCCGTTTGCAAACTGTCTTTCAAACTTCTGTTAAACCGTTCGATTTCCCCATTGGCTTGAGGGTAATACAGGGATGACCTTCTGTGCAAATTCAGTTCCTCTGTGCTAGAAAAGTTTCAAACTCCAGGGAAGTAAATTGACTACCATTATCTGAAACCAGTTCTTTGGGGTTATCTTCCCTACTAAAAACTGAAGAGAGGAACTTAATTACTGTAGCAGAAGAGATTTGCCATGTAAACACTACCTCAAACCGTTTACTGAAATAGTCTATTAAAGTGATGGAATAACGGCAGTCAATTGGAGCAGTATCAAAGGGTCCTACAATGTCAATTGCCACTTTTTCCCATGCAGATTCAGGAAGAGGAAGGCTGTAATGGAGGGGTACATGTCACTGCTGTCTTATCATGCATTTGGCAAGCGACACAGGATTTTATGAGTGCTTCAGTTTGAGAGTCCATCCCTGGCCACCAATACAGATCCCGTAGTCGTTGTTTGGTTCGGACAATTCCTTGATGAATATCGTGTGCCAGGTGTATGAGTTTTGATGGAATTCTTCTGGCACAAGGAGCTGGTGTGTACCTCGTAGCACACAGCCATCAAACAAAGAAAGTTCATCCCAAACTCTAAAATAAGGCAGCAAAACTGGGTCAAGGTTTTTAGGATGATTGGGCCATCTCTTTGTCAGAAATTCCCATAGTTTTTGTTGAATTGGACATGCTGAACAAGCAACTTGAAATTGTTCTCTTGTAACTGCAGTGAGAGTGCTTGTAATAAGCACATCCACTACATCCTCATTCTCCGTTGGACCATCTGGTGAAGGTAAAGGCAGGAGAGAAAGGCAATCAGCGACCACATTTTGGTTTCCAGGCTTATATTCCAGTTCATAATTGAAAGAGAGTAGTCTTGCAGACCATCGAGCAACACAGTATCCTGCTGTTCCCAGTCCTTTCGTGGTGAGCAACGTCGTCAAAGGGCGCTGGTCTGTGCGCAACTTGAACGTGTGGCCCCACAGGTAAGTTCTCCATTTTTCAGTAGCCCAGACACAAGCAAGTGCTTCTTTTTCGACTGTAGAATATTGTCTTTCAGCATTACTTAGTGTCCTTAAAGCAAATGGAACAGTCCTCTCTGTGTTGTCCTCATGTAGTTGTGTGAGAACAGCCCCAAGTCCATAATCAGAAGCATCAGTAGTTACAATTGTGGGCAATGCAGGACTGAATAGTGCAAGTACTGGACTATGTACAATCAAGTCTTTCACCGTTTCAAAACTAGCTTATGCATCCATAGTCCACACTAAGGTTGAATTTCTCTGTAGTACTTCCCAGTACTAAGTAAGTTCAATGACAGAAGCATAATTGGGAATGAATTTTGCATACCAGGAGGTAAGACCTAAGAAGGAATGTAAGGTTTGCAAATCTGTTGGAGAAGGAGCATTTGAAATTGCCAAGATATGATCTGGATCAGGTTTTAGTCCAGCCTGTGAAATTGTATGCCCCAGAAAGAAGAGTTCAGTTTGTCTAAATTTGCATTTTGGACCTATTGAGCTGGAGGCCTGCTGTGCTGATGCAGTTTAGTACAGACTGCAGGTTACTGTCATGCTCCTCAGAAGTATTTCCAAACACGATAATATCATCCAGACAGCAATGAACTCCATGTTGATTCTTCAGAATCAATTACATCATCTTTTGAAAAGCACATGGCGCAGATGCGAGACCGTATGGAACATGTTTAAAACAAAATAGTCCCTCATGTATAATAAATGCTGTGAGGTCTCTGCTATCTTCATGCAACATAACCTGGTGGTATGTACTCTAAAAATCAAGAGTAGAAAACATCTTTGCTCCACGGAGTTCTGCAAATACTTCTTCTATGTGAGGAAGAGGATGGCTGTCAATCACAATAGCTTTATTTGGCTCCCTTAAGTCCACACAAAGGCGAATGCCTCCACCCTTCTTCTGCATCACTACTATAGGTGAACCCCATTCCGAGGAGTCGATCTCTTCAATAATGTCCTTTTGAACAAGTTTTCTAAGTTCCTCTGAAACAGCTTCCCTGACTGAAAATGGTAAGCGCTGTAACTTCTGTCGTACAGGCATCATATTATTCCGCATTTTAACTTTATGCAGAAACCCATAAGCACAGCTGAGTTTCTCCTCAACCTGGTGTTGGGTCCCAGGTAAAATTGGTGTGTGTACCGCAAGAGTGCTTTGCTGAGGAAGATCAATTCGTCCATTAACTACCCTGAGATTTGAAGCAGCCAATAAAATCTCTGTCAAGGATAGGAGTGCCTTTGTGGACAATTTTCAGAGTAGCAGCCGTGTTAGTCTGTATTCGCAAAAAGAAAAGGAGTACTAGTGGCACCTTAGAGACTAACAATTTATTTGAGCATAAGCTTTCGTGAGCTACAGCTCACTTCATCAGATGCATGAAGTGAGCTGTAGCTCACGAAAGCTTATGCTCAAATAAATTGTTAGTCTCTAAGGTGCCACTAGTACTCCTTTTCTTTTTGTGGACAATGTAGAACTCTGCAGTTACACAGCAATCACCAAAAGTAACTATTACTGGCAGGCAGCCATGTACTGGAATACAGTTTTTCAAATAGCACACCAAGTGAAGTTTGGGTTCAGTAAGAGGTACATCTTTAAAGTAATGCAGATAGATGGAATCAGGTAGTATAGATACTGCTGAGCCAGTGTCCAACATCAGCTGAACAGAGTGTGGTTTGCCTGAGGGTATGGCAGAAACGTTCACAGTGCACTTTATCTGTTCTGGAATATGTGCAGTAGGGATTTTGTCCACGCTCAGCACAGCAACATCTGGTATTGTAACTGCATGCACCTGTTGATTGAACTGGCTACCGCGACATACTTTAGCAAAATGTCCAATCTTCTTGCAATGATTGCACTGAGCTACTTTTGCTGGACATCCTGTGTAGCTTGCAAGATGTTGTGGGGATCCACAGTGAAAACGTGCTTTTACTGTATTTTGAATTTGCTGATTTGGTGGTTTTTCATTAGTTTTCCTCTTGCAATTGTGTGTCTACAGTGGTAGTGAACTTTTCTGCAAAGGAGTCACAGCCTAGACTGTGCCTCCTGTATCCATGCTCATTTTTTTGGCTTCAGCTGTAGCTGACTCAATCTGAGTAGCAATGGTTATTGCTTTTTCTAGTGTAAGTTGTGGTTCTAAAAGTAAATGTCATCTTACATGAAGCATGGTTGTTTTCTCAATGAGCTGGTCTCTAATCATCTCATCTGCCATATTCCCAAAGTCGAAAATTACAATCAGACCCCTCATTGAAGCAATATACTGCATTATAGTTTCCCCTGGTTTCTGCTCACGCTGGTGAAATCTGTCGCGATTAGCTACTACATTCATTTTTGACACAAAAAAGTTCTTTAATGCAGTGAGTGCAGTCTCATATTTATCATCTGCAAGGGGAAAAGTGTAAAATATATGCTGCCCTTCTGCTCCAAGGCAGTGGATTAGCAGAGCATACTTTCTTACTTCAAGAAAGAAAAGGAGTACTTGTGGCACCTTAGAGACTAACCAATTTATTTGAGCATAAGCTTTCGTGAGCTACAACTCACTTCATCGGATGCTTATGCTCAAATAAATTGGTTAGTCTCTAAGGTGCCACAAGTACTCCTTTTCTTTTTGCGAATACAGACTAACACGGCTGTTACTCTGAAACCTTTCTTACTTCAGAAATCTCTGTAGCACTGATTGCAAGCAGATAAATCTCAAACATATGGATCCAGGTAGTAAAAGCAATTTGAGGCTCACCTGGGCTTTGCAGAAAGGGTGCAGGTGGGTTCAGAGGCAGAAGATCCATCCTCATCGCCAAAATGTTGTATCAGCCAGGCAAGGTACTAACAAGCTTCAACAGGACTTTATTTTAAAAAGTGGAAACCCCTTAACCAAGCTGATGCTGCACCCTCTGTAGCTTTCTCCCAGCCTCTCAACTCCTCCCCCACCTTACTGTTTCCTGTCCTTTCAGACTCCCAACAGCCAGTGCTCACAATTCTAATAATTACAAGCAACATCTAAACACCACACATGCCCATTCAGTCTAGAGCAGTGGTGGGCAACCTGCAGCCCGCGGGCCGCATGTGGTCCAACAGGGTAATCCGATTGCGGGCCACGAGACATTTAGCTGACATTGACTGTCTGCAGGCATGGCCCCCTGCAGGTCCCAGTGGCCATGGTTCGCCATTCCCAACCACTGGGAGCTGCGGAGGGCTGTGCCTGCGGACAGTGAATGTCAGCAAAATGTCTCGTGGCCCGCAATCAGATTACCCTTATGGGCCACATGCGGTCCGCGGGTTGCAGGTTGCCCACCACTGGTCTTGAGTCTCTCTGATGAGATTGCCAACTGTAATGATGTGTATTGATGTGGGCACTTGTCCACTGGGAACTGGACCAGGGACATCCACTCACTCACACAGACCAAAAAGCTAGAGAGCAATAACATTCAATCACTAGTAATCTGGGCTAAATTTGAACAAGTGATCTGTATGCCAAATGGATCACATTGTGCCAGTGATATTTATGAGGAAATCCCAACTGAAAACTTAGCACTTGCATATGTCTTTACATTTGAAAAACAAATATACTCCACATTCAAGCATTAATGAATATATTCTGACAGCATTTGTGTGGGGTAAGTTAGTATTATTATCCCTGTTTCTCAGATGGGAAACAGGGGAAGAGATATAAGATCAACATTTTCTAAAGCGGCCATTTCTATCAGATGCCTCAATTTTTTGGTGTTCAAGTTGAGACGCTTTCAGAGGCATGGAGCACCCAAAATTCCATGTGAAGCCACATGAAGTCAATGGGATCTGTGGCTGCTCAGCACCTTTGAAAATGGGGCCTCAAATTGAGTAGACAAAAATTAAAGGGCATTTTTGAAAATCTGCGCCTTAATGACTCTCTCAAGTTCATACAGTGCCAGAGCCAGAATTTGAACTGGGGAATTCCTGGCTCCTACTCCTGTACTAGACTTGTTGATCATACAGCTGCTCAGAAAAACCTAGAGGTGAAATCCCATTACACCTTCTTTAAGAGTATATATCTGAGAAGCGTTGAGAAGGAGACATTCCTACATCTTCCCTCCATACTGGAATTACAGAAAAAATAAACCAGGACAGAAAAATGACATTTGGTCTATACCTTGTCATGGTGTGCTGTAAATGTGTGATGTGTCCTTCCACTGGGTATCCCTCCCTTGACTTCACACTGCTGCCAGGTTAACAAACCTGTTAAAAAAGAGCCTCACATAATTATATATTTTCCACTGATTTCCCTTGCAATCTGAAAATCATAAAATTTACATACTACAGCATTTTAAAGTGCAGCTATAATCCAAAAGCTGGTTGCCAAAATGGACTTGTGGGGGATCCAGATTTATTCTCTCCCAATTTGTTCAATTCACCAGTTAGAAGATACTTTTTCGAACTGACAACACTGCAAACAATGTGTGATCTGAAAACCAAACCATCTTCTTTCTGCTTCTTACATTATTACCAATAATAAAGACTGCTGTCAGAACTTATTTGACAATTTTGTTGATGATGCCTGAGGCAGAATAGACTCTAGCTCACTCTTACATATCTTGGATGGCTCTATGGTGCTAACAGTATTAAAAACTCATTTTTGTCAGGAAAGTAAGTGGACAGGCTTTGAAGCCATAAAGGACCATGATATGTTGAGTGAGAGGTACCATTTTTATGTACAGGTTTCAGAGTAGCAGCCATGTTAGTCTGTATTCGGAAAAAGAAAAGGAGTACTGGTGGCACCTTAGAGACTAACCAATTTATTTGAGCATAAGCTTTCGTGAGCTACAGCTCACTTCATCGGATGCATTCAGTGGAAAATACAGTGGGGAGATTTATATACACAGAGAACATGAAACAATGGGTGTTACCATATATACTGTAAGGAGAGTGATCACTCAAGAGGAGCTATTACCAGCAAGAGAGCGGGGGTGGGGGATGGAGGGGGGGAGAAGAAAACCTTTTGTAGTGATAATCAAGGTGGGTCATTTCCAGCAGTTGACAAGAATGTCTGAGGAACAGTGGGGGGAGGGGGGAATAAACATGGGGAAATAGTTTTACTTTGTGTAATGACCCATCCAATCCCAGTCTCTATTCAAGCCTAAGTTAATTGTATCCAGTTTGAAAATTAATTCCAATTCAACAGTCTCTTGTTGGAGTCTGTTTTTGCAGTTTTTTTGTTGAAGAATTGCCACTTTTAGGTCTCTAATCGAGTGACCAGAGAGATTGAAGTGTTCTCCGACTGGTTTGTGTCCATTTATTCTTTACGTAGAGACTGTCCAGTTTGACCAATGTACATGGCAGAGGGGCATTGCTGGCACACGATGGCATATATCACATTGGTAGATGTGCAGGTGAATGAGCCTCTGATAGTGTGGCTGATGTGATTAGGCCCTGTGATGGTGTCCCCTGAATAGATATGTGGGCACAGTTGGCAACGGGCTTTGTTGCAAGGATAGGTTCCTGGGTTAGTGGTTCTGTTGTGTGGTGTGTGGTTGCTGGTGAGTATTTGCTTCAGGTTGGGGGGCTGTCTGTAAGCAAGGACTGGCCTGTCTCCCAAGATCTGTGAGAGTGATGGGTCGTCCTTCAGAATAGGTTGTAGATCCTTGATGATGCGTTGGAGAGGTTTTAGTTGGGGGCTGAAGGTGATGGCTAGTGGCGTTCTGTTATTTTCTTTGTTGGGCCTGTCCTGTAGTAGGTGACTTCTGGGTACTCTTCTGGCTCTGTCAATCTGTTTCTTCACTTCAACAGGTGGGTACTGTAGTTGTAAGAATGCTTGATAGAGATCTTGTAGGTGTTTGTCTCTGTCTGAGGGGTTGGAGCAAATGCGGTTGTATCGTAGAGCTTGGCTGTAGACAATGGATCGTGTGGTGTGGTCTGGGTGAAAGCTGGAGGCATGTAGGTAGGAAGAGCGGTCAGTAGGTTTCCAGTATAGGGTGGTGTTTATGTGACCATCGCTTATTAGCACCGTAGCGTCCAGGAAGTGGATCTCTTCTGTGGACTTGTCCAGGCTGAGGTTGATGGTGGGATGGAAATTGTTGAAATCGTGGTGGAATTCCTCAAGGGCTTCTTTTCTATGGGTCCAGATGATGAAGATGTCATCAGTGTAGCGCAAGTAGAGTAGGGGCATTAGGGGACGAGAGCTGAGGAAGCATTGTTCTAAGTCAGCCATAAAAATGTTGGCATACTATGGGGCCATGCGGGTACCCATAGCAGTGCTGCTGATTTGAAGGTATACATTGTCCCCAAATGTGAAATAGTTATGGGTGAAGACAAAGTCACAAAGTTCAGCCACCAGGTTTGCTGTGACATTATCGGGGATACTGTTCCTGTTCCAAGCTGACTGCTTGTAGTCCATCTTTGTGTGGAATGTTGGTGTAGAGGGCTTCTATATCCATAGTGGCCAGGATGGTGTTTTCAGGAAGATCACCGATGAATTGTAGTTTCCTCAGGAAGTCAGTGGTGTCTCGAAGATAGCTGGGAGTGCTGGTAGCATAGGGCCAGAGGAGGGATTCTGCATAGCCAGACAATCCTTCTGTCAGGGTGCCAATGCCTGAGATGATGGGGCGCCCAGCATTTCCAGGTTTATGGATCTTGGGTAGCAGATAGAATACCCCAGGTTGCGGTTCCAGGGGTGTGTCTGTGCGGATTTGTTCTTGTGCTTTTTCAGGGAGTTTCTTGAGCAAATGCTGTATTTGCTTTTGGTAACTCTCAGTGGGATCAGAGGGTAATGGCTTGTAGAAAGTGGTATTGGAGAGCTGCCTAGCAGCCTCTTGTTCATATTCCGACCTATTCATGATGATGACAGCACCTCCTTTGTCAGCCTTTTTGAATATGATGTCGGAGTTGTTCCTGAGGCTGTGGATGGCATTGTGTTCTGCACGGCTGAGGTTATGGGGCAAGTGATGCTGCTTTGCCACAATTACTTTTCTGATAATATCCAGACTGTAACTAAATTTCCTATATTATACTTCAGCAGAAAACTTGGTGGGACAGCATAGTAAATTGTTGCAAGAAGTTTTACTTGAAAGGCTAATAGATCAAAGGAAGTTACACTTATTGTTCCTGGGTTAGCAAAACAGAGTGGTGCAAAACCACCAACTCTCACTGCTGAAGAAACAATGTGCGTGAAAAATATTTTTTGCAGGTCAGCTAGAGTGAAACATTTTGTGACAGATTGTGGCTTTTTAGCCACTGTCCTGAAGAGAAGGCCATGTCAAGTTGTAATGCCTCCGAAGGAGCACTCGGGAGGTTGGCACAGTCTTTCTGGTGATGCTCCTTGCCATAAGGGGTGAGCAATCTGCTACCTTTATGTGCTGGCTCCACTGCACAAGCTGATGCAGAAGGGGAGTGGGAGCACAGCCCTGCCTCCTCCCGCCTCCCTTTGTGGAGCTCTGCTTCCTGGGGGCAGAGGGTTAGGCTAGGCTGACCAATGCTAGGCTGTTTTTGTGCTCCCCAAAGTGCAGGGAGCACAGAGACTGGTCTGTGTGTAACCTTTGCACAGCTGCAGAGAGGGGTAAATTGTCTTGCTCGCCCCTCTGAGCCCATGTGGTTGTGCAGGGGCCACACCTGGTCCCATGCAACCATACCGAGGCCACACCCAATTTGCCCCCCATGCAGTCTCACCTCAAACCTCTGATAAAAATAAAGCCGATTTTGCAGATGGAACACTCCCTTTACAGTGAAAAAGCCAAATTCTCTGCAAAAATGGCCTATTTCCATCTGGACATATTAAAATTCAAGTGTGAGTTGGGAGAGGGAAATTTCAATTAACTTATCCCAGAGGACAAACAGTTCACAAGAGGGGCTTGAGATAATGGCTTGTTTCTTACCTCTTTTTTCCTGACTCAGGATAGGTGAAGGAAGCAGTTGTTTGCAGACAAACAACTTAATGACTGGCCCCTCCTAATAATTTGGGTTGTCCCTGAATCTGGTCTGCAGATGTAAATACACTGGGTGTATTTTCATGAGGCAATAGCCAAATGCATGACAAGACAATACAGTTATTTCACATCAGTTAGCTCATATCCACCCTTGGAAAGAAGATATTTGAAATGAACCAATGAGAACTTTCCAGGAAGTACCTCAGTTTACCCTGTGTGGTTCCTCTGAAGACAGTAAATGTGGTGGGTGAGGACAGAGTTAAGTGGGAAGGATAGAAAAATGGGTAAATTTTCATCTACACTCTAGCTGTGTATGCCTGTTTCTATGATTCTTTTAAGGATTTCTATTTTGCAGGCCTATCAGACTTACGAATAAGGCAAATGTAATTAAATAAAACTATGACAGGTTTCAGAGTAACAGCCGTGTTAGTCTGTATTCGCAAAAAGAAAAGGAGTACTTGTGGCACCTTAGAGACTAACCAATTTATTAGAGCATGAGCTTTCGTGAGCTACAGCTCACTTCCTCAGATGCATATCGTGGAAACTGCAGCAGGCTTTATATATACACAGAGAATATGAAACAAAACCTGGATTTGTGCAGGAAATAGCCCAACTTGATTGTCATGCACATTGTGTAAAGAGTTGTCACTTTGGATGGGCTATCACCAGCAGGAGAGTGAATTTGTGTGGGGGGGTGGAGGGTGAGAAAACCTGGATTTGTGCTGGAAATGGCCCACCTGATGATCACTTTAGATAAGCTATTACCAGCAGGACAGTGGGGTGGGAGTAGGTATTGTTTCATATTCTCTGTGTATATATAAAGCCTGCTGCAGTTTCCACGATATGCATCTGAGGAAGTGAGCTGTAGCTCACGAAAGCTTATGCTCTAATAAATTGGTTAGTCTCTAAGGTGCCACAAGTACTCCTTTTCTTTTTGTAAATAAAACTATGCAACTCTTTCAATATACTTTGGCTGGCTTTAATTTTCTGTTGTGAATTCACCTTTTCAGTACTATATTTACAAGCTTATATTTAAGACTATATTCTTGGCGCATCTCTCCAAAACAGGTAACAAAAATGATACTTCACACAAAGGTCAAAATTTTCTCCCTTCCTCTGTAGGTGCCCACTAACACAGATGAACCTCGGTAGTTCTGCAGCACAGGGGCCAGGAAGAAACAATCCAAGAGCTCACAAAGTGGGTGCAGGCTCTTCTGCATTGTGTAGAGTCCAGTACAGAAGAAGGTCTTGCACAGCCACATACAGGCAGCAGATCTTTGGGGGTCTGACTGAAGCACCTACTGTTGTGCAGATTCTCCAATCCCTCTATCAGTGGAAGGGGCACTAAGGCTGCGGGGCCTAGTCCTGTCCTCAGAACAGAGTATTGGCTGAAGAACAATTCTGCACCAACTCTGGATCCTGATCGGAGGTTAGAAATAGTACCACGGGAGCTGTAAGACAGGTCTGTGATACTCCTCTTCTTTTTTCACACTTTATATATCTATAAAATGCACTAAGAAGGAAATCATCTGCAATTCTAAAAGATACCTGTATCCAATGCATGCAAATCAGTGCAGTAAATATTTTCACCCGAACAACCACCAAACATGTATATTACTTGTCCAACTGTTGCAAAAGCATGGCCTGACCTGAAAAGAATAAAATAACATTTGAAGCCAACCGTTTTTCTAACATTCACTAAGTAAGCAAAATTACTGAAACAGGAAGAAGCCAGACTGCTATTTGCTACAGGTCAGAACAACATAGGGGAAAATATATTCCGTTTGTTACACTCTTAGAGGTGTAGTGTTACAGCCTCTGTGCTTTCCTCCCCTTCTCTGAAGAAGCATTAGCTGTTATTTCCATATAGTAGCTGCACACGTGCTTGTGTGCATTACATCTACAAACAACTCAACCATTTTTCCTTGTCATTCGAGAGAGGTTCCCTTATCCACCTTTCAATATCTTGGCCTAAATCCAGGTGCACTAACGTGGGGCTCAGTGCATGGAGGTGGCGTGGTGGGCTTAGGTGGTTTTCCCCACCTTTCCAACCTCCTAAACCTGAGGGATGTCAGGGAGTGTGCTGGCACAGGAATGGAGTAATGAGCCCTACATGAGCTCCTCTTGCCCCATCCTATGTGAGGGACATTTTGGGAGCAGAAAGGAAGGGGACATGTCAGGGGTGGGGCAGGGCATGAGGTTCTCAAGTGATCTTTCGGGACTGTTATATGCCAGTGCAGATAAATGAAGATATAAGAAGGCAACAACAAATCCCTTTTACAAAAGAAATCATCTGGTTAAAAAAGAAAAAAACCCTTATGTTTTCTAATTAAAGCATAATTAACAAAGACTAGACAGCTGTACATCTGAGAAATCATTTCTCCATAGTCAACTCTGATACAGCAATTTCCTGTTTTAAATTGGCTTTATAGAAGGAAAACTCCTACACTAAATTATATCCTAAAAGAGAAAGAGAAGACTTAAAATAATAGATAGGAGAATTCTGGTAGAAGAGAGCTTTTAGAAATGTCCACATTGACCATATTGATTACCATTTCTTCCTGATTCAGAGAGGAGAGACTTTTTGCATTGAGAATATGTTTGGCTTTCTCCAAGTCCAAAAAGTTTCCCAAAATGTTAATAGAACAGGCTGGACCTACAAGTGCATGTATGAGTAGCACCATTAAAATATCATCCTTTCATCATGAATAAGGATTTGCAGTATTCAAAAGTGATGTAGGCCCAGAGTTTTAAAGGTATATTAAAGGCTTATACATACAGATAGATGCCTAGTCGGATTTTAAGAGCACACAAGCACCTAATTTTCATTGAAATCAATAGGTGTTAGGCACCTTTGTAAATCCCACTAAGCATTTATCTGCAGCTTTAGACACCTGAATACCTTCAAAAGTCTAGCCTGTGAACATTTTATTAAAATATAAAAGCTACAGGAATCAGTTTAACCCTAAATGTGATCTGTGAAGTATTTTTTTTTTAAATTGGTCTTGTGTCCCTTTCTTTATAAAGTCTGCCCAAATGCCTTGTTTGTCATTTGCTTTGTTAATACTTGCTTTTCACCATAGAAATATAAGGGTTCTGGATTGTCAAGCCTCCGACGTGTAAGGGATGTTTATTGCGATTGAAGAGAATCTCGATCTTTTAACAAATGCTCCCTTAATTCCAAATGTTAATTTGTCATTGGAATTAAATAGTTATTACTAAAACACACCCCAAAAAGATTTTAAACAGTCTAACTAAATCCCTCCCCCACAACTGCACTCGTTTGGGTGTTGTGATGTCACCATTTCACTAGTTCTCCAGGCATCGTAGAGTCTTTCAGCTCAGGCAAGACTTGCATTGCTAATATAAAGAACAGACATATAATTGTACAAGACTTTCAAGCCTTTTTTATACAGCATAGAGAAAAATACAAACTGGATATAATTTCCTGTGCAAGTCAGCAGTGATACACATAAATCCTGATTTATTAATTTTTAAGGTCTCAGGGAACATCACAAAATCTTTACAAAACTGGGATTTTGTAACTACTAATTTTGATAAGAATTATGGATATGGGGTTGGCTAGAGCACAAATTTTGAGTAACAGGGATATTGGGGGGTTGGAGAATTAGGCCCTGATCTTGCAATTGTTAGCATGGAAGCAACCACTGCACCTATTGTAGGGCCCAATCAGTTGCAGAATCAGGGCCTATGAAGGAGCAAAGCAACTGCCGTCCAGCACAGCAGGGATTAAAGAAAATCTTTGGGTTCAGCTAGCCCCGCCCTGCTATACCTGCAGCCAATACCAGGCCTGGACGGGGTAGAAAATAAGGGAAGCTGAGTGGTGAGATGGCAGGAGCTATCTGCTGGATGAGATAGATCAGTAACCTTCCAGCCAGCACAGCAATTTGAGGCAAGTAAGGGTTCCCCTGACAAGGGGAGTGTGCAAATAAGCCCTAGCTGTGGGGCAACTGGACTAGTGAGGCCATGCTCCAAACTAAAGAGACTTGTAGGAAGTAACCCATGGAAGCTGGTCTTGACACTCACCCACACACACTGGGAGGGAGGCCCATCTTTCCTGTTTAGGGGTAGACCTACATAGGGCCCTGGGCTGGGACCTGGTGGAGAGGGAGGGCCTGGGTCCCCCTACCACCCTCTCTGGGCTTACAGAAAGACCAGCTACTAGGCCACCTGGCCATGGAAAACCCAATACCAATATAGTTAAAGCTGTAACAACTTTTGGGTGTAGACAAGACCATTGCTAAAGAATCCCAATGACCTTAATTGAGTCTCCATGTAGGTGTGAAGGTCCACACAGCTTAGTGCAGAACTGGAACTCAAAGTTTCTACGGTGTTAATGAAAGTGACACTGATGGCAGGGAAGAGACACCTAGTGAACAGCCACATAGCCTTGCCAATGCATCTCAATCATAACTTGCAACATTTTGGCTGAGAGGAAAAAGAAACTACTTTAAAGATACCCTGACCTATTTACTTTGGCCAGCTTCTTGTTGGCTCATAGTAAACAGCAGGAGCAGGATGTGGAGAGCTGCAAAGGAAGTTCTGAATTGTGGAGCACTGCTTCATGGAGTCTTGATCTGCGGCAGTTGGAGGGCAGTGTGTGTGTCTGTGTGTGTCACACATTCCTGAGTAGGATGCTGCACTCCAAGACCTTCAAAGGAAGGTTCTATTCCCCATAGCCCTTGCAGAACTCCTCTGTGGGAAGCCTATTTAATCAAGCCTTGGGCAGGTGCGAAGATTTAAGCTTATTTACTAATTCCCCACCCCCTTGTTTTCTTTGCCATGAGTAATCCCATGTCATCGAAATATAGATACAGAGCCAGGGTCCGATAAATTCTATTCGACAACCAATTCTTTGTGCACCTGATATATAAAGCAGAACTTGTGATTTTTAGGGTAAAACATGTTTCATGGTAAATGCAAATGTATGAGAAATATTTAATTTCCATGACAATTACTGGGTTTAAAGTACTTTGAAAGATTGCTGAAAATCACATGGCTATTTACTGATGTGATTATATAACTGGTATCTTAGCCATCAACATTTCTGGACACTAAATTTTTTAATTCTGCATTATATATATATATATATATATATATATATATATATTCAATCACACAGAGCCAAATTCAACCCTAGCATACAGAGTGCAAAAAACAATTGCAGGGCTAAATCTGATCTAAAGCTCCTCATCTGCTATTTATAAATACAGTGCAACAATTCCTGCTTTTAAGCATCACATTTGCCTCTACAATTAATCATCATAGTACAGTCATATGTTTCCCTAATTTAGACTTGTAATTAAACTGAAGGGAAAAACAAGAAGGGGGTAAAGATCTTGGATTATTAACGTGTCTGAGTCATGCTCAAACCTGTACCAATCATTCTGTCAGTCATCATGAATGAATTTAGTTTAAAACAGAAATAACAAAGCACTATGAAAAAATAAGAAGCTCTCATAGAGGGTGATAAGGGGTTATAGGATTAATTTCACAATGAAACTTTCTTGATTCTATCAGCAAAGGTGCAACAAGTGAGAAAAGCAATAAAGCAAATCATCCCCAGGCACAATATTAGAAATCCCTTAATTTAAAAATATACCTGTGACTCGAAGCACCCCTGAATTCACAGCCTACACACACTGTAGTAATCTTTTTACAAAATATGCCTTCTGAGGTATCACTTGAAAACTAATAACTCACTTATCATTAATATTCTTGTGTGTTGTATGTATGTGGTGGGTATTAAGAGTTATGATATGTGCCAGAATTATATTCTTAAAATGTGTTTCACAAGCAGTGCGTAAGCAAAGTCTGCTTTAAACAAAAGAATATGTGTTTACTCCAATTTGCATATATGCTGTAAACAGGGCCATCAAACTAACAAGGTGGCTGGAGGGGGAGACTGAAGGAAACAGAACAATTTGCATTTAGCCAACAGCAGGAGGGGAAGAAAAAACTTGGAGCTTCCTTCACCATTAGACTCCATGTCACCTTCCTCACAGCTTAAATAAACTTTACTATCAGGGGTAAACTTTAGAAGAATCCATTTCAAAGGTTTACTGGTCTATAAAGATTGAGGGGCTGCAGACAGGCTGCTGGGGTCAGGATTGCTGAACCAGGGCTGGCTGCATAACACAGACACTCAGAGTGTGACCTGTGTGCTTGTTGCTAACAGCTAACAGTGTCCCAGTCTGGGAGCTACAGTAGCAAAGCATTGAGGCACTCAGTAGTTCAGGGTATGAGGTGGCACGACACCTCACCAGTCTGGATTGCACCCAAGAAGGCAGGGTGACCAGACAGCAAGTGTGAAAAATTGGGACAGGGGGTAGGGGGTAATAGGAGCCCATATAAGAAAAAGACCCCAAAATCAGGACTGTCCCTATCAAATTGGGACATCTGGTCACCCTACAAGAAGGTGACAGTGGCATAGTCAAACCAAGGTTTACACACAGCTTGCTATTTTAACTGAGTATTACACTTTAATCACTGGTGTAACAATTTTAAGTGATTCTCAGTTGTGAAGGCTGGGAACAGTAAAAGAAAGGTTACAGTTTTATTATTTTCTGTTTGTTTATTTTGGGTAAGGGAAATAGAACAAACAGAAAGATGAAAACAGGAATGTCAACAACTACAGAGTTAGGGTTTGTATACACTACCTCTTATGTCGGTATAACTTGTCACTCAGGGGTGTGAATAAGCTGAGCGATGTAAGTTACACCAACTTAAGCACCAGTGTGGCCAGCGCTATGTCAGTGGGAGAGCTTCTTCCGCCAACACAGCTACTGCCTCTTATGAAGGTGGTTTTATTATGCTGATGGGAGAGCTCTCTCCCATCAGCGTAAAACGCCTTCACCAGACGCGCTACAGTGGCTACCGCCATAGCCCTTCTAGTGTAGACTAGCCCTTGTTGCAGGCCAGGTTGGAGAATGACAAAATGAGAGAGGTGCATGAACACCAAAAATGATTAGCTGAACAGAAAGACAAGAGTGTGAACACCAAAAGTGGGAAGCAGACATGAGAGCCCCGGAGAGGGAGGCAGAAAGGCAGCAGCAAGAAGAAACACACTGGTGGGTCCGGAAGCAGAACGAGCTGCTCACCAACATGCCATGGAGCTGAAAGAAAAGGAACCCAAGAAAATGGGAAGGAAAAGCTGCATGCCCAGAGCATAATTTACAAGTAGGGGAAGATCCCAGAGTTCCCAGGTGCTCCCTCCATCCAAGGAACACCCACCTGGGAGAAGCTCTGCCCTGCACATAAAGAAGCAGACTGTATAAGAATACTTTACCACTTTTGAAAGGTTATGTGAGGATCATACTGTAGTTTCAGAACACAAGAAAGACCCCACATTGATTGCAAGGTTGTCTGATAAAACCTTAAATGTATTTAATGAAATGCCAATTGAACAAGCTTTGAAATATCCCGAATTAAAAAAGCTGTCTTGCAAAGGTTTCAAATTACCCTTGAGGTGTAAAGGTTGAAATTCAGAAATCTCAGGAAAAGTGCTGGCATGAGTCATAGTGAGTATGTCTATAAAATGTGAGATTGAATTAGAACAGGCAAAGGGACAAGGGGCTGAGAACTGTGTCCAGTTGTTTGACCTCTTTGCTCAAACGTTCTGGGGAAATCAGAAACACAGTATGGGATAAATCTCTACATTCTGTACAGGAAGTTGACATCCTGATTCCTTTGTGCAAGCCCAAAAGTCTGACGAGGGCAAGACAGAGAAGGACGGGCAGAAGCTTGGTGTAAAGGAGGGGCGCCCTTCTCTTATCCCTGGGAAGACGGAGGGCAGTGAGAAGCCCAGGCACTCACCTTCTCAGAATTGTTCCCCTCCTAGAAATCCCCATCACAGACCTCCCGTGCAGGAGAATGGTCAAAGAGGGTGCTATCACTGTAACTCTATTGAGCATAATTGCTCTAAGCTAAAAAAACCCCAAAACATTTAGCCCCCACCCAGGTTAATACTGTGACTATTAACACACTGTACTATGGGGTACCTGGGCCATTGAAAGCTCCACATCACTACAGGAGGTTTAGGCTGGGCTCTGGCAGGAGGACCCTGTGAGGCTGGACTCAGCAGGAAGTAAGACCAGCAGGACCTATGTGGCAGTTCCTCACAGCCCACTGATTGGCTGGCACAGTACTTAAGTCAGACTGCCTGCCTGTTTCAGCTTCAGACCTATGTGCAAGAGACCACAGACTCTGGTTTCCAAATCTGCCCATCTCCTGATGCCTGGGTATTGTTCTGCCCTCTGGCCAGTCTTGGATTCTGGCCCTCTGGTAGCTGACCAGGCCTGACCCCTGCTCTGACCGCTAGGTCTGACTGCCCACATCCCAGTTACGACACACAGAGGTTCATGCTGAGCCCCTGGTTAATTTTGTGGGGTCTGACTCTGGGGAGGTGGAACTGGCATTTATCAACATTGCTGAACTAAATGGCAGGGAATTCACAGTCTGGAGAAACACTGGTGGTGCACAAATTTCTCTGGTCAGGGAAAGCATGGTCAGAAAAACTAATATGTTACCTGGTGAGAATGTAGAGCTCCTGGCATTGGGGAAATATAAAATCCCTGTAACTCTGGCTAAAGTGCATTTGGATTGGGAAGGCTCAAAAGTTACCTTGAAGGCTGAGGTAGTTAGAAAGCATTCCCACAGCAATGCTGGTGGGAAATGATATTCTTAATATGTGCAAAATTGTTAAAATTGTAACCCATAGTAAAAACGAATAATTGTCCCATGATCTCAGAGAATTGAGTAGATAAAGAAATAGCTGTCAGGAAATGGGACAGCCCTAGCTCAGTGGTAAGAAGCAATGTGCTTTCAAGTGTGGGAGGTGCCGAGGCCAGCTCTTGCATAGCAAAGGAAAGTAGTATGCTCTGAGAGCTGGAGGATGGGAAGAATTAACCCCTGTTACTGAAGAATCTGTCCCAGCTGCCAGTGTTTTGCAGATGAACGAAGGGCAGACCCTATTCTAGGGTGCATAAAAGGATATGTCCTGAAGGGATTCCCCCACTGAAGGGAAATTGGGAAATGTTTTTTGAAAAGCAGGGAGACTATGCAGGGAATTTCCCCTGGTGGAAAAGCCTTGAAAAACCTTACAAGCAGCTGGTTGTACCTGCCCAGCACCAGGACTGTCCTTTTGCTGGTCACTTAGGGTACCAGAGAACCTATGAGAGGTTAAAGAAATATTTCTACTGGTCAGGGACACAGAATGAGGTGGGAGATTATTGCAGGTCTTGTGAATTGTCTCAAAAAAGAAAAAAGACTTGCAGGACTCTAGAAAGTTTGTCTCCACCCCTTGCCTGTAATACAAGAGGCATTTTATAGGTTAGCAATGGACACTGTGGTCCCTATCGCACATCCTACCCAAAGGGGGAAGAAATATATCCTGCCACAGTTTTGGGGTTCAGGGAACTTTGAACTGATGCCTGTGGAGTAGCCAGTGGCTAAATCCTATTGCATCATTGCCGGGGGCATTGATCCTCAAGTGATAAGCAATTGAATCACTTGTATACTACATTACTGTATTAAAAAGTGTATAGAGTGAGGTCTTTTCTAAAAGTTAATGACACACTGGTGATTAATGTCACTGACATGCATGTAGTAATACTATATGAAGAAATATAGATACTTAATGATATTATGCTTTAAAGCCTGTGACTAAACCAGGAGACAGAGATTCCCTGTCAGACAGGAGAGAAGGCAGCTATCTACCAGTCTCCTATGAACACAGTCTCCTATGGCCAGAGCCCAGTCTAGAGTACATAGTGTCTCCTATGTAAATTAAGCACAGTGGAATCAAAGCAATGGAAGCTCCATTTACATACAGGGGGATGGGAAACCCACAGGAAGGGAAAATCAGCATGAGGTCATTGAACTTTTGAAGATAAAAGCAAGGATAGAAGCCATCTTGGTCATCCATCACTAGACAGACTCAAGGGAACAGAGCTCTTGCTAGCTGAGAAAGATGGGTCCTTCAGCCAAGGAGGGGTTGAAGTCTCTGGAAACTGAATACAGGTAAGAAACCTGTTTAGACAAAGATCTTTCACTTAGAAAGACAAGGGAAGCCTGCATCGTGTACTTCTGTTGAAGGTCCTGACTGAATGAAAGTCACCATGGCTGGGAAGAAGAATGACTGGCGAGAGGAACGAGTGTCGAGAGAGACCATCTTCAACAAAACCTGTACCCTGCTAGATTAAGTTTTAGACTTTTAGATGTGTTTTCAGTCTTACTTGCTTGTACCCTTTCTAACTATATTCCTTTTACTTGACATCACTTAACCTATGTCCTGCTATTAAATTTGTTTTACTATAGCCCACCTCAGTGCTGCGTTTGCAGGGAAGGGTGTCGTTACCTCATTTGGGTTAATAAGCTGTGATATGCTTCCTTCTCTGTAAAGGAACAAATTAACCTTATTTTTTCTCTGAACTATCCAGGAGCGGGCTGAACATTGGGACAATTTGGGATTGGGTGTGTGTTGGGGTCCCTTGCTGGTTGTAACTGAGACTGGTAGACACCAGAGTGGGTCTATAGATGGGCTGCTGGGATCAGAGTTGCTGAACCAGGGCCGGCTATGTAGCACACACACTCAGGGTGTGGCCTACATGCTTGTGGGCTGGCTCTGAGCATCCCAGTCTGGAAGCTTCAGGGGCAAAGCATTGTTAGCAGGGCAAGTAGTGAGACAACCCTCCACTAGTCTGGACTGCACCTGGAACCCCATGAAAACAGCCAGCTGGGCTTTTTGTTGTACCATTCTTGCTGTTTGTCCTTACACTCAATGAGCTCTCAGTGAACCCTACTTTTATTGGAAGGAGTCTAAGGCTTTACACTCAATATATAACACCAGTTATCATGCTTTCAGAATTTGAATGTTTTCCAAGGCAACACTTGCCACAATTTTGTGTTGTAGAGAGAGACACTCCCATTATGTCAAGAATTATATAAAAATCTGGTGCTACATGGTCTCTATAAACAGAGGAAAATGAGAAATAGAGAAAAGAAAAAGCATGGAAAGAATGACTATTGTCCCCTGAACAAAGAGCAGAAACTTCCTTGTTTGATCTTAGAAATTAGAACTTGGCAGACAGAGCCATTAAACTTCAATTTTTTTGTGAAACTATATGTGTGACTCCAAGGAACTATACCTAGGAGTAATTAAATTAATTGAAATCTACGAAAGGAAAATGTAGACCTAATGGGACAAAACTTGCTGTCAGCATCTAGGTTTAACTCCCATTGAGTTCCACTCAGATTTCACAATATAACTGTGAGCAGAATCTGGTCCATCATTGGGGGAAAATGTCCTAGTAGTGAAGTCTATTAGACTATAGATTAGTCTCCTAAGGGAACGATTGAGTTGTTTTAAAACTAGACAGAACAAACTCCAAAAAATTGACTGTTTGAAACATCCTGAACTGACAGGGAGCTGGAGAAGATGACCTAAATAGAAGTTTTCCTCACATTTTAAGAATTAGTTTGGAGCTTAATTAATTAATGACGGAGAATAGTCATGAGAAGCTTGGCTGTAAATTAGCTAGGATTTAACATTTTTGTTTGTAAGTGTGACGTTAGTGCTTATGGATTTAACATTGTTTGTAAGTGTGACGTTAGTGCTTATGGAAAGTGCTGGATTGACTGAATTGGAGACTGAAGTCTTCTATTCATGAAGGAAAAAAAAAAGCCGGAGTAGAGCTCATGCAAACTCCCCACATTATTCCACCAATGTGCTTCACTTGAGACTCAGATGGACATTTTAGGGATGAAACAGTGGTTCAGTCTCTGTACCCATTCACTCCTTAGTTTCTGTGGTGAGGGATGTGTTGGGAAATCTTAATAGGCAGGCAAAATCTATTGTGTGTGTATATATGTAATATATATAGCGTTTTTCCAATACTGTTTTAAAAATATACTGTTTTGTATTGTTAAGCTGTAAGAAACAAACATCTTTAATATTTAGGTCCAGATTGTAGCCCATACCCTGCAGGCACACAAGAGGTAGGGAAAGAACACAAGGAGCCTTTCTGTCCTGTTCCTCTGTACAGAGAATGGGCACAATCCCATGCTGGAGTGCAGAGGGACAGTTGGGGAAACAGCAAGCAGTGAATCTGTGATAGGGAGCTATCCTAGGCAGGTAGATATATCCACATACTGATCCTGATATATCCACATACTGAAAAAAACCCAAAGACCCCAACACATGCAGTTTATGTTCTCAAATAAAAGCTAACCATATTTTTTATTTTTCTTTATGAAACACTTGTCTGTGCCTCTCTTATGTGTCAATGATTCTACTGACATGGCAGGAAAATGAAGTCAAAGCTCAGTAGGGCTATATGAAATTTCCCTAAAACAGTGACAAAAGACTGTACATTTCTTCTTTTCAAACTCACTCTGGAGATTGCCAGATCTAGCAAAAATAATGCAGCCACTTTTACAGTGTATGAGGTTATGGAAAGTGATATTGTTTCAATGTTTCTCCAACTACATGCAGGTTTAGCAGCACTAAAGCAATACATATTTGTCATGCCTAATGGGATTTAATCTTTATTTTGTTTTTAATTGTTCAAAAGCTTCTCTTTGAAAATAAAACTTCAAGAAAAAGGCTTGAGAAATGAGTGAAGATTCTGACCCTTCAATACAGTTCACAATAACTGTTAATTTGTCATTTTGTGTTTCTTCACTGTTTTATGCAAAACACACGCCAAAACACAGCGTTAAATAACATAATATTAATAATGAAAGTGACATTTCTTATTCTGTGAAGTGAAGAATTATTTTAAAGTAATCCAATTAGTATTACATAAGCACTGAGTTATGGAGTGGTATTGGTAATGGCTGAGGTAATGACTGAGTATTGGTAACGGCTCTATCATTGAGGCGGCACTGAGATTTGTACTTAAAGCAGGGATTAAAAATATCTTTGCTTAGTTTCCAGATTGTGCTCAACAATTCTTCAGAAGTCAGCTAAATACACTGGGGTTTTGGGGTTTTTTTTAGTGAAATATTTGCTGATTGTTTTTTTAGGTAAAAGTTTTTTCTCTTTAGTCTTGAATGTCCAGGAAAATTTCTCCTTCAAAGTTCTTTCTATTTTGAGCCTGATATTTTTTTCCCCAGATCCAAAGCATTGCTATGGTGTGAACACATCCTGTTCTCTAACTTAATGGCCCAAGGAGCCTATAGTTGACTTTCTGTATGTGGCCTATTTTGTCAGCACAGAAGAATCCAGTACATTTCTTCCCTACCTGTGCACCACCTTGCTTTATCACAGCCTAAACATAATTTTAATGAATTATTTTTGTGTGACTATATTAAAAAGTTGCCATTGTTTCTTCGTGAATCTCAGAAAGAAGCACAACATTATTCCAAATATGATGTACACTCTTGCTATTTTTGGGTAGAAATTGGAGCTAATTGGCAAAACCTTCTGAGCATGTGACTCCATTTTGATCCAGTCCCCTTAATCATTTAATCCCTTATTCCCTATGAGGGTAGTCTTAGAAAATCACTAACCTGGCACCAGGTGCCGAACCAGTGGTTTTGACTGGGGTCCAACTGAGAGATACTGAAACATAATATAGAATTTTAAATTACAGGATATAGTAACAGCAATGCAAATAAGACATTACTAATATGCTGAACTAACAGTAATACATAAAACCCAACTGATTTAACATATCATTGTTTTTTCTGGACTTCAGTCATGAGTTCTGCTTAAAAATTGCGGGCACAATATGGCCGCATATTTTTCAGAGCACAATAGTTCACATGAATAGAATGTGAGGTGTAAGAGAGATTTTGTAGTTTTGTAGTCCGCTATAGGAAGGTAGTATGTATTTTACTTGCAATATGACCAACATTTAAAAAAAAATTAAGTGCCCAAGTTGAAAAATGTTGGCCTATATGCTCACTCTTGGGTCTCACCTCATGTGCATAATATGAAAGACAACAAGCAAGTTACTGATGATTAAGAAATTGTTCTATGTTCATATGGCAGATGCAAAAAAAAAAAAAAAAGACTTAAAGGGCCTAATTTTGAGGCTGGCTTCCATTTTTGAAGGCACAAATTTAGGTTCACAAAAATTGTACCTGCAATTAATTGTGGGTACAAATGCTATCATTTAGACATCTATGTACCTACATGAGCCCAGGGAAATGAAGGCTAAGTTGAAGCCTTTTTGAGAAATCTTAGTATGAGGAATAAAAGTAAGTCTTCAAACTAATTTGTAAACTGTCTTTAGCTGGTCAAGTTTATGATATATAGAACCCACTGTTCTTATGGTGGTAAAATGTTTAGATTTTTAATGCAGGAATTTTTCATTGGCCTGGAAGATGCATCTTTCTGTGAAAAAAATATTCTACGTATGGTTTTGCAAGAGTGGGACTCAAAGATATTTTTCTAGAATCTGAGTAATGATTTCTTATAAACAGAGTAGATTTACTTACCAGTACTGAACATATACAGGTCATCAACAGCTTTTCCATAATGAACTCCACCATAGACATAGATATTTTCTCCTACTACTGCTGAACTGTGTCTGAGGGTCTGAGGTGCAATGCCATTGGTTTTTACCTTCTGCCACGTTAAAGAACCTAAAACAACAAATCAAAATTTTAGAGAATCTTCCTCTACTTTCACCAAGTAGAAAGGGAAACAAACATTTTCATTTTAGTTTTTACACACTATACAAATTCTCCTCAGCACAGCAGCTCTATGAAAAAAACCAAGCAGATCTGTCAACGTTTTTCACATGGGTGGCACACATGTCCTTGAGTCTCTGCAGGACTCTGATGATCTCTAGCTCTTTTTAAAATATAAGTTTTTTGGATTTTTTTTTCCATTTCCACTCCCTGGATCTGGTGACTTGTGTGTGTGTCAATAGCCTAATTCATCTAGGAACAAAACCTCTGCTTCCCAAAGAATGGAATATTTGGAATTTTTTATCCACTTTCTCCATGCAGGTTCAACATCACTGGCTGGCACATTGGTCGATAGCTAATGCTCTGTCCACTTTCTGTGCACCTGCTTTGGAGACAGAGTAGCAGCTGTGCAGTGCACACTCATTCCTGCATGGCTGGTACCAAGGTTTGTGAAGACTATGCAGGTGTGTGTAGGGTGGGAGTCTTGCTCTCTACAGTCAAACACTTAGTGAATTATTGTTTCAAACTCTAAAATAGGTAAATATTCAGATGATATATCTGCCTTTTAAAAATATGGCAAGACTATGTTTTGGCAAAGAGACTATTTGTGGAGGTAGATGTCTAGTCCTAACACTAGGGAAGAAACAGAACTTTGCTTCTGCAAATATCAGCAGGAGGGGAGAAGATATTTGAGGATTTTGAGATGAACACTTGTCCTTATCCTAATCAGAATTCATGCAGGTGAAAGGAGACTCTGCTCAGGTGCTGGGATCCAGCCACATGGATCTGATTGCAGGATCAGGGCCTGAGAAGACAAGTGATACAGACAGACTGGAAGGGGGTGGGGAGGGAGAAGGAGACAGATAATATATTTAAGTTCTCTGACCATATTTACATCTCATTAGGGGATGAATCACAGAACATAAAATTACCACCTTTCAGCCAACCGATTCCTAATTCAAAATAAAGTACAGAGCAGATTATATTGGAGACTAGCAAACCGCAGACAGAAAACGTCACAGTCTGCTGGAGGTTTGACCATTTTCCTGTTTCACTATCACACAGACAAGTTGAAAGTCTATAGTCATACTAAGGCGGGGAGAGTGTGTGTTGAAGATAAAAGGAGAAAAAAAACAGAGTGACCTCATGTAGAGGTCCTATTACAGAGCACAAAATCACTATAAGGAGGTTAATGAGGCATTTTTAGAATAAATAACAGAAATATCCAAAACTTAAGACCTGGTAGTAATTGGGGACTTTAACTAACCAGGCATCTGTTGGAAAAGTAGTTCAGCAAAACGCAAAATGTCCAGTAAGTTATTGGAATGTGTTGGGGAAAATTTCTTGTTTCAGAAGGTGGAGGAATTACTGAGGGAGGGCAGCCATTTTAGTTTGATTCTGACTAACAGGGAGGAATTGGTTGTGAATCTGGAGGTGGTGTGGGTGAAAGTGATCCTGAAGTGATAGATTTTATGATTCTAAGGAAAGGAAGGAGCAGCAGAATAAGGCTTCAAAAAGGAGACTTTTACAAACTCAGAGAACTAGTAGGTAGTATTACATGGAAAAAAAATCTAAGGGAAAAAAAGAAGTTCAGGAGAAATCACAGTTTCTCAGAGACAATATTTAAGACACAACAGCTTACAATCCTGATGCAAAGGAAGGAGAGAAAAAATAGTTAGAGTCCAATATGGCTGCATCAAGAGCCCTTTAATTATTGGAAAATAAAAAAAAAAAATCTATAAAAAGTGGAAATATGGACAAATTGCTAAGGATGAGCACAAAAGAGGCGCACAAGCATGTGGGGATAAAATCAGAAAGTCACAAAATGAGTTACATCTAGCAAGGAACATAAAAGGCAAGAAGAGGTTCTATAAATACATTAGGAGCAAGAGAAAGATTAAATCAAATATAAGTCCACTACTTAGTGGTAAAGGAGAGCTAATAATATATGACATCAAGAAGGCTGAAGGGTTTAAGGCCTGTTTTGCTTTAGTCTTCACTAAATAGGTTAATCGTGACACACAGTTCATATTAACAATAAAGGGGAAGGAACATAAGCCAAAGTAGGGAAAGAACAGGTTAAAGAATATTTAGATGAGTTAAACGGATTCAAGTCAGCAAGGCTTGATGAATTTCATCCTAGGGTACTAAAGGAACTAGCAGAATCAATTTTGGAACCATTAGAGATTATCTCTGAAAATTCATGGAGGACAGGTGAGATCCCAAAGGACTGGAGAAAGGCACTATGTTTGCCTATCTTTAAAAAGGAGAACAAAGAGGACCTGGGGAATGATAAACCAGTCAGTCTAACTTTGATACCTAGAAAGATACTGGGATAAATTATTAAACAATTAAATCTGTAAGCACCTAGAGAATAATAGGGTGATGACAAATCCATGTTGGCTATTACTTAAGAACAAATCATGCCAAACAAAAGAAATTTGCTTCTTTGGCAGGGTTACTGGCCTAATGGATAGGGGAAGCAGTAACATGATAAATAATATCTTGATATTTAGTAAGGCTTTTGACATAGTCCCACTGTGGGCTCAAGAAGGGGTCTGTTGTAGGTCTGGTATTATTCAATATTTTCATAAATGACTTGGATAATGTAGTGGAGAGTATTATAAAATTTGCAGATGACACCAAGATGGGATGGGTTTAAAGCACTTTGAAGGACAGGATTAGAATTCAAAATGAGCTTGATAATTTGGAGAATGGTCTGAAATCAATGAGATAAAATTTGATAAAGACTACTTCCAAAGTAGTGCACTTAGGAAGAAAAAATCAATGCACAGCTATGAAATGGGGAATAACTAGTTGGGCAGTAATACTGCAAAAAAGGATCTGGGGATTATAGTGGATCACAAATTGCATATAAGTCAACAATATGATACAGTTGCAAAAAAGGCGAATATAATTCTGGGGTGTACTAACAGGAGTGTTGTATGTAGGATATGAGAGGTAATTGTCCCACCCCACTTAGCACTCGGCCAAAGCTGGAATGTCCAGTTTTGGGTGTCACATTTTAAGAAAGATGTGGATAAATTGGAAAAAGAGTCCAGAGGAAAGCAACAAAAATGATAAAAGGTTAAGAAAACCTGACCTATGAGGTAAGGTGAAAAAACTAGGCACGCTTAGTCAAGTGAACAGAAGAGTGAGAGGGGAATTGATTAGTCTTAAAATATGTTAAGGTTGTTATCAAGAGGACAGTGATCAATTGCTCTCCATGTCCACCGAAGGTAAGAGAAGAAGTAATGGGTTTAATCTGCACCAAGGGAGAGTTAGAAATTTTTTCCTAATATCTAACCTAACTATAAAAATAATTAAATATTGGAATAGGCTTCCAAGAGACATGGTGCAGTCTCTGTCATTGGAGGTTTTCAAAAACAGATGAGACAAACTTCTGTGAGGGATGGTCTAGGTTTATTTAATCCTGCCTTAGCGCAAGGGGATGAACTTAATGACCTCTCCAGGTGCCCTCCAGCCTCAAATTTATATGATTCTTTGCCAAAAATTCCTTGACCTGGACAACCTTCTGCATAAGCTCTAAACTATTCCACCAGCTCCACTCCACATTGTTGTCTTCTTGGCATTGGTGAGCACAGTGCCATGTTACTGTACTGAAAAATTTGTTCTCACACTTCTTACTTTATATGCAATAATCAGCTGTAGCTATTGGAAAGATTTTAATGCTACTTTTTTAGGGTACATCTACACTACAAAATTAGGTCAATTTTATAGAAGTCTATTTTTAGAAATTGATTTTATACAGTCAATTGTGTATGTCCACACTAAGCGCATTAAGTCGGTGGAGTGCGTCCTCACTACTGTGGCTAGTATCGACTTAGAGCGGTGCACTGTGGGTAGCTATCCCACAGTTTCCACTGTCTCCGCCACCTATTGGAATTCTGGGTTAAGCTCCCAATGCCTGATGGTTGTTGCAGGTGGTTTTGGGTACATGTCGTCAGTCACCCTTTCCTCCGTGAAAGCAATGGCAGACAATCGTTTCACGCCTTTTTTCCATGCAAACACCATACCATGGCAAGCATACAGCCCGCTCAGCTCAGCTCACCATCACTGCTGCTGTTGTGTCCTGGGTGCTGCTGTCAGCAGATGGTGCACAACGACTGCTAACCATCATCATCCACCACTTCTGCTGCAACTCTCCTCTCCTGCTCTTGTAAATGAGCTCAGTCTCAATAAAAAATTTCTCCATGTTCTCGTCATCCACTGCTTCCGCTGCAACCCTGCGCTCCTGCTCTCCTGCAGACGCCATACCACTGCAAGCATGGAGCCCACTCAGCTCACCACTGCTGTTGTGAGCATTGTAAACACCTCGTGCATTATCCTGGAGTATATGCAGAACCAGGCTAAGAGAAGCCAGCACGAGGATGATTTTGATGAGGACATGGACACAGACGTTCCTGAAAGCATGGGCTGTGGCAATTGGGACATCATGGAAGCATTGGGGCTGGTTGATACAGTGGAACACCAATTCTGGGCCCGGCAAACAAGCACAGAGTGGTGGGACCGCATAGTCTTGCGAGTATGGGATGATTCACAGTGGCTGCAAAACTTTTGCATGCGTAAGGCCAATTTCCTGGAACTCTGTGAGTAGCTTTCCCCTGCCCTGAAGCGCAGGAATACCAAGACCAGAGCTGACCTGACAGCTGAGAAGCGAGTGGCGATAGCCCTGTGGAAGCTTGCTAAGCCTGACTGCTACCGGTCAGTCAGGAATCAGTTTGGAGTGGGCAAATCTACTGTGGAGGCTGCTGTGATCCAAGTAGCCAATGCAATCATTGACGTTCTGTTATCAAGGCAGTGACTCTGGGAAATATGCAGGTCATAATCGATGGCTTTGCTGCAATGGGTTTCCCTAACTGTGGTGGGGCAACAGATAGAACGCATATCCCTATCTTGGCACTGGATCACCTTGCCAACCAATACGTAAATCACAAGGGGTACTTCTCAATGGTGCTGCAAGCACTGGGGATCACAAGGGATGTTTCACAGACATCAGCGTGGGATGGCTGGGAAAGGTGCAGGACGCTCGCATCTTTAGGAAATCCGGGTTGTTTGAGCAGCTGCAAGAAGGGACTTACTTCCCAGACCAGAAAATTACCATTGAGGATGTTGAAATGCCAATAGTTATCCTTGGGGACCCAGCCTACCCCTTGCTCCCATGGCTCATGAAGCCGTACACAGGCAGCCTGGACAGTAGTAAGGAGCAATTCAACTGTAGGCTGAGCAAGTGCAGAATGGTGGTAGAATGTGCCTTTGGACATTTAAAAGCTCGCTGGTGCTGTTTGCTGACTAGGTCAGACCTCAGCACAACCAACATTCCCATTGTTATTGCTGCTTGTTGTGTTCTCCATAATACCTGTGAAAGTAAGGGGGAGACATTTATGGTGGGGTGGGAGGTTGAGGCAAATCGCCTGGTGTCCAATTTTGAGCAGCCAGACACCAGGGAGATTAGAAGAGCACAGCAAGGCACACTGCGCATCAGAGAGGCTTTGAAAACCAGTTTCATGACTGGCTAGGCTTTGGTGTGACAGTTGTGTGTATTTTTTCTTGCTGCAAACCTGCCCCCTTTGTTGATTTTAATTTCCTGTAAGCTAACCACCCTCCCCCCTTCGAAATAAAGTAACTATTGTTTTGAAACCATGCATTCTTTCTTTATTAATTACAAAAAAAAGGGGAGATAACTGACAAGGTAGCCCAGGTGGGGTGGGAGAGGAGGGAAGGATAAGGCCACATTGCTTATTGTAGCCACACTACAAATAAAACTGTTTGAATGACAGCCTTCTGTTGCTTGGGCCATCCTCTGGAGTGGAGTGGCTGGGTGCCTGGAGCCTTCCCCCTCCCCCGCATTCTTGGGCATCTGGGTGAGGAGGATATGGAACTTCGGGAGGAGAGCAGGCGGTTGTACAATGGATGTGGGGGGGGGGGCTGTGCTCTTGTTGGCTTTCCTGCAGCTGCACCAGATGCTTCATCACATCCGTTTGCTCCCCCATTAGCCTTAGCATCACCTCCTGCCTCTGCTCTTCGCGCTCCTGCCTCTGCTCTTCACATTCACTTAATGCTTTCCTCGCCTCTAACACTGAATGCCTCCATGCATTCAGCTGTGCCCTATCAGTGTGGGAGGACTGCATGAGCTCGGAAAACATGTCATTGTGAGGACGTTTTTTTCGCCTTCTAATCTGCAATAACCTCAGCGACGGAGATGATAGGGGGAGGCTAGAAATATTTTCAGCTGGGGGAGACAAAAAGGGAGAGTAAAATTTAAGATGATACATTTCTGAGAACAAAAGAGAGACTGTTTCACAGTGAATCAAGCAATTCACAGCAGACAGCACATGTACTTTAGGTAAAAGGTTGCATTTTGCCTTTTATATTGAGTGCCCGGCGGTATGGTGACACATCACACATGACTGGGCAACAGAATTCGGTTTCCAGACAGCCATGGTAAGGCAAAGGGTACGCGGGGTTGGCTTCTTATGCATAACATGTGGGAATGGTTTCAAATTGCAGCGCCATCCTTTCCCATAGCAAGCAATGGGTTGGGTTTCACATTTAAAAGGAGGGGCTGCGGTTTTCGAGTGGATGTGCAGCACACACCTCCCCCCACCCCACCGTGTGGCTATTCTTCAGGATGAACGCTTTTAGCCGAGCACAAACAACCCAGCATGAATGGGGTCCTTTTACTGTTCCCTTACAAAAATTCCCCTATTTCAACCAGGTGACCATGAATGATATCACTCTCCTGAGGCTAACACAGAAAAATATAGACCGAATGTTGCTTGAATGAGTCCAAAACCCAGGACCATTCGCTGCCATGCTTTGTGCTGCAATGATTCCAGAATACTTTCAGAGTACCTCCAGGAGAGCTTCATGGAGATGTCCCTGGAGGATTCCCGCTCCATCCACAGACATGTGAACAGACTTTTCCAGTAGCTGTACTGACCGCGAATGCATCCCAATTCTTCAGGGCAAATCAAACATTAAACACTATTGCTTTTTAATCCTGTACTGTAGTTACAAATGTGCACTCACCAGAGGTGCATTCTCCAGCTTCAGGGTCAGGGATCCCGCCTGGGGAGGGTATTGGCTCTAGTGTGATGAAAAAGTCCTGGCTGCTGGGGAGAACAGATTCACTGCTTGCCTGTTGCGCATCTCCTCCTCCTCATCCACAAAATCCTCCTCCCTGTTGCGTGAGATTCCCCCCTTGCAGGTGTCCACAGACAGTGGTGGGGTAGTGGTAGGGTCAAGGCTCAATCCAAAGCTCACTGAAGTCATTGGAAAGAATCCCATTGACTTCAATGGGACTTATATCAGGCCTTTAACTCACATATTAAACATTAGCATAAAGTGTACTTCCATGCTCATGAGATGGTATACTCATCTTTTCAAATAATGATAAACTGTCTGAGACTGCACTTTTTATTTTCATTGTTTTGTAAATTTACATCATGAATTTGGTTGGTACACACCTTGTCTGTTACTTGTTCCTTTATTTCTGTTGCTACTTACTTGAAAAAAATAATAAAAAAGCTTATTTATCAAAAAAGCTAAAGCCTTTAAAAAATCTGTTATTTTTGCAGAATAGCAAAACAAAGCAAAATGAATAACAAGAGGGGTTGGTAAAAGTTTACCTCATTTATACGTCAGAAGCCGTACAGCATGTCTGCTCTGTTAAATCATTTGTATAGAGAGTACATATATCATAGGTCACATCTCTGTTACCAGCAACTTTTTATAGTATTACCAAACAATCTTAAACAGGTTTATTGTAATAATGTTTTTATAGACCAACTCAATAATATATTTTTGTAATTACTGAATTCTGCTCTTGATTTTTGAGCCAAATTACATAGTAATCACCGTCAGAAAGCTTTCCAAAATCTTGTGCAAATCTCCTAACGTGTGTAGGCAAATTAGGGTCACATACAAAGCAAACTGTGTGTGTTGCCCTAATGCGTATTCTGAAGTCAGGGATATCAGTATATCTAGGCGAGGTGCTCGTGCACTTTTGTGCATAATATTTTGAAAATCTGGCCCTTACTTTTGAATTTTGATTACTATTTAATGTTTTTTACTTTGCAAAATAAATAAATCCAATGATCATACAGTACAAAGTGATATAGATCATGTTTATTTATATTCATGGCCTCTGCCTAAGAAATGTGAATATACACTGAAAACATGCATTAATCTTTGGGGGAAAACCCACTTCCCCCCCAAACCAAATATATAACGTACATTATGCAACATGTCTGGGAAAGTGACTTGTACATTAACTTTGCAAAATGTAGCCATTAAAGTTTTATTTTTTTTTTATGTATGAATGCTTAAAATTATAACTTTTAGAGGGTCTTGCCCCAGGTCTAGGTCAGTGCTTAAAAGTATGTTCCTTTGTGGAACTAGTTAGTCTGACTTGAAATGTAGTGCATCATGAACTGACATTTGGTGCAGAATTAACCTTTCACTTGGAAAGCTTACAGCAGGGAATCTCACCCACTAATAACATTGCCTCAGAGACTGAAGTAAGAAGACATATGTCAATGAAGACCTGAAGAAGAGTTCTGTGTAAACTCATCTCTCTCACTAACAGAAGTTGGTCCAATAAAAGATATTTACTCACCCACCTCGTCTCTCTAATACCTCAAAGAGGCATTCTTAAATGAGCTGTATTCCTTTTATTTCTCTACAGGGCATGGAAAAGTAAGCTCTGGAATTAGAGTAACAGCTACATAGCAATAAACAGAGTTAATCCATTGCCAACCATCTTTATTTAGTTAACTGACTATGAAACAACGGTCTACACAGAATTAGCTCAATTTTTGTGTGGGATTAGGTCTAATAAATATTTCTGCCAATAAAAAAAACCCCAACAGATGCACTATAAATGCAGATTCTAAAGCAGATTTTGTTTTGGTTTCATCTTCTAAAACCTCTCATTCTAAGATAATTACAGCTCTCAATCTGCAGAAAGCATAGTATTTTCCATACAAAAGATAAGGATGCCATTTTTGAAGGAGGGTAAAGGTCTTAGGAGTCATATGTGGGGCGGTCTTAATTATTAATACATTAAAATAATCATTGCAAGTTTTCATAATGAAAGCAGCATATTGCTTTAATTTGAATAATGGTCCCTTAGACTTGTCATTACCTTAGTGAACTATAAATAGTACAAAATGTAATCTTATATTTCTACTCACTAAGGTTAAAGCTGTAGACTCCTGGAAGACATTCTTTAGCATCTTGGGTTGAACACCCTCCAAATAAATATATCTTCCCTCTTACTACACTGTAATGAAAAATAATGATTTTACAATTGGTTCATAAAACATGTCCTGAATTATTAAAAGTGATTTATATAGAAAACCCATTATATTTCTTGATTCATTCCTGTTAGCAATGCACATATATAAACTGTATTTTGTATCCAGCTGCAATAAAATTTTATCTGGATTCCAGATAAAGTTTTTACCTTCCCACTAATAGTATCTACGCTGTTTGTTTAGATTTACTAAAAGGTACAATGTCAAGTTGTTTAGGTCCACAGACTTTAAAAACTGTTATAGAAAAAGATGTCCTCTGATTCCAAGAATATAGTAAAAAGTTCTCCCCACTCCATTACTGAGTAACTAAAATATTCAGTGTTGTTTTGGCTTCATGATACATCTAAAAACGAAGTGTGGATATACCCCCTGCTATTCTGCAAAAGCTGTCCATTAGCAAATATTTCTAGAGCTTTGCACATTCCTGCTGATGCCATGACAAATAAGGAAATACATTTTATTTTCAAGTTTCTAAGAAAGCATTACAAAAATGAATTGTATTTTTTTTAACTGAGGAAAATACTTGGCAGTACCTTTTTACCCAAAAATGGAAACATGTCTATGTATTTAAACCAAATTCATCTATAAATTAAAAACCTGGAAAGCAAAAGCACATTGATGCAATAATTTGAAATTTAATTCATCATCACTGTTAAAATGGTACCTTTTAAAATGGTCTCTTTCTCAAATTTGCCTAATGTGAGCTTTTGTATTCTAGCCACAATTTCCCTCTATTTTTTTTACATTGTATTAATATTAATGGAGAACTGAAAGTGGCAGCAAATAAATATCATATATCATCTTATTGACACCAGTGCTTCATAGCTAATGTTTTGAAGTGCTTTTGAGATATAATGCTTTGATAAAAGATGCTAATAAAGTGCAAATTATTTCTTTTTAGTCAGTGGTTATTTCTGCAGTGTTGGTTTTGCTAAAGAAGGATTTTGTGCTGCACTTTTCTCTACCTATTGCATATGCCCAACTGTTCTATGTATGTTGTTCCAGCTAAGCAGCCCTTTTTGTAGACATACATGTCACTTATTGGCTTAAAGTATGGACACAACCTTGTTATGATGATTCATTATCATTTCTGGAAAACAAGGCAGTATTTAACATCCAACACATTCCAGTATCCCTAACAAATTTCACTTACATGAAGATGAATTAATGGATGTTATTATGAAAATCTAGATTTCTTGAGCCAAGAAGCTGGATAATTACAGTATTTCAGAACAGCAGGCTTAATTAACGTAAGCCAAATCACAAGTCTTTTGTATCTTGGACATCAGTGTCTATTTACCTTGCAGGAGCAGGCAAACTTAAAGAGTCCACTGTTATGGCCCACCTGGGGCCATGTTATGGAAGTTAGAGATTATAAATGTAAGCCTCAAGTAGAGACCATTTTAAAATAAAGTGAAGTCAGTTATTTTCTTCACAGCCAGACTCCCACTTGTCTCTTATCACTAAGGACTCCTTGCTATACAATCGTTTGTCTCTCAGGAATTCTGTCTGTTTGTAGTACTGTTTGTGTCACATTAAGTGAGTTCTAACCAACAAAATAAAACATTTCTGAAAAGGCAAATTGTACTTGTTTACTACAAACTCCCAAATTGCAAGTATATTGTAATGACAAATAAATAAATACACCTAGACTGAAAAAATAAAGGAGGGAATGTGGTTCAAAAGAAGGTGCTCAGAGGCAAGTCTCCTAAAGCCTATTCCTGACTCAGTCACAGATTTATCAAAACACTTAACAAGAGTGAGGCACAATGACTCTTATCTGTAAAAAGGAGGATAATACTAATCTACTCCATCTGGACACTACGGTGCTAATAAGCGATGGTCACATAAACATCACCCTATACTGGAAACCTACTGACCGCTATTCCTACCTACATGCCTCCAGCTTTCACCCAGACCACACCACATGATCCATTGTCTACAGCCAAGCTCTACGATACAACCGCATTTGCGCCAACCCCTGAGACAGAGACAAGCGCCTACAAGATCTCTATCAAGCATTCTTACAACTACAATACCCACCTGTTGAAGTGAAGAAACAGATTGACAGAGCCAGAAGAGTACCCAGAAGTCACCTACTACAGGACAGGCCCAACAAAGAAAATAACAGAACGCCACTAGCCGTCACCTTCAGCCCCCAACTAAAACCTCTCCAACGCATCATCAAGGATCTACAACCTATCCTGAAGGACGACCCATTGCTCTCACAAATCTTGGGAGACAGGCCAGTCCTTGCCTACAGACAGTCCCCCAACCTGAAGCAAATACTCACCAGCAACCACACACCACACAACAGAACCACTAACCCAGGAACCTATCTTGCAACAAAGCCCGTTGCCAACTGTGTCCATATATCTATTCAGGGGACACCATCATTGGGCCTAATCACATCAGCCACACTATTAGAGGCTCGTTCACCTGCACATCTACCAATGTGATATATGCCATCATGTGCCAGCAATGTCCCTCTGCCATGTACATTGGTCAAACTGGACAGTCTCTACGTAAAAGAATAAATGGACACAAATGAGATGTCAAGAATTATAACATTCATAAACCAGTCGGAGAACACTTCAATCTCTCTGGTCACTCGATTTCTGACCTAAAAGTGGCAATTCTTCAATAAAAAGACTTCAGAAACAAACTCCAACGAGAGACTGCTGAATTGGAATTAATTTGCAAATTGGATACAATTAACTTAGCCTTGAATAGAGACTGGGAGTTGTTGAGTCATTACACAAAGTAAAATTATTTCCCCTTGTTTATTCCCTCCCCCCCACACTTCCTCAGACATTCTTGTTAACTGCTGGAAATGGCCCACCTTGATTACCACTACAAAGGGTTTTCTCTCCCCCCTCCCCCCCACACTCCTGCTGGTAATAGCTCATCTTAAGTGATCACTCTCCTTACAGTGTGCATGATAAACACCCATTTTTTCATGTTCTGTGTGTATATAAATCTCCTCACTGTATTTTCCACTGAATGCATCCGATGAAGTGAGCTGTAGCTCACAAAAGCTTATGCTCAAATAAATTGGTTAATCTCTAAGGTGCCACAAGTACTCCTTTTCTTTTTATGAATACAGACTAACACGGCTGCTACTCTGAAACCAATAAAAACAGTGTTCTGGATATCCGTCCCTTATTTTACAGAGATACTGTGTCCAAAATTTTTAAACTTGGTGCCTAAAACTAGGCTAAAAACAAAGGCCTTATCTTGAGCACCTACAGCTTCTCTTAAAGTCAAGGGAAGTGCAGATCACTTAAAAACCATTTTTTCTTGGAAACACAAGTGATGTCAATGGGAGCTGCACTTGCTCAGCACCTCTGAAAATCAGGCCACTCTTACATACTATTTAGGCTGTCATAAATATAAAGGGAAGGGTAAACCCCTTTGAAATCCCTCCTGGCCAGGGGAAAGCTCCTCTCACCTGTAAAGGGTTAAGAAGCTAAAGGTAACCTCGCTGGCACCTGACCAAAATGACCAATGAGGAGACAAGATACTTTCAAAAGCTGGGAGGAGGGAGAGAAACAAAGGGTCTGTGTCTGTCTGTATGCTGCGCTTGCCAGGGACAGAACAGGAATGGAGTCTTAGAACTTTTAGTAAGTAATCTAGCTAGGTATGTGTTAGATTATGATTTCTTTAAATGGCTGAGAAAAGAATTGTGCTGAATAGAATAACTATTTCTGTCTGTGTATCTTTTTTGTAACTTAAGGTTTTGCCTAGAGGGGTTCTCTATGTTTTTGAATCTAATTACCCTGTAAGATATCTACCATCCTGATTTTACAGGGGGGATTTCTTTATTTCTATTTACTTCTATTTTTTATTAAAAGTCTTCTTGTAAAACACTGAATGCTTTTTCATTGTTCTCAGATCCAAGGGTTTGGGTCTGTGGTCACCTATGCAAATTGGTGAGGCTTTTTATCCAACATTTCCCAGGAAAGGGGGGTGCAAGTGTTGGGAGGATTGTTCATTGTTCTTAAGATCCAGGGGTCTGGGTCTGTAGTCACCTAGGCAAATTGGTGAGGCTTTTTACCAAACCTTGTCCAGGAAGTGGGGTGCAAGGTTTTGGGAAGTATTTTGGGCGGAAGGACGCATCCAAACAGCTCTTCCCCAGTAACCAGTATTAGTTTGGTGGTGGTAGCGGCCAATCCAAGGACAAAGGGTGGAATATTTTGTACCTTGGGGAAGTTTTGACCTAAGCTGGTAAAGATAAGCTTAGGAGGTTTTTCATGCAGGTCCCCACATCTGTACCCTAGAGTTCAGAGTGGGGGAGGAACCTTGACATAGGCTATGATACTTGTGGCAGCGTGTAGCCACATGCCACAGTGAAAAGATGGATTGTCCACGTTGCGGTGTATAGCTACATGCAGTGAAGAAAGGCTCTGGCAGGAAGGAGGCATACTTACTTTCTAATTTGATAGTTATCAAATAGGAATGTGAAACACACATTTCTATGGGTGAATCTTGGGCACAACCATAAACTTTTGAATATCAAGGAATTTTTTGATGAACCTCTGAAGAAAAACTACAGTCCAATCAAGCTGAAATTTGCCACAACAACTGCTAATCAAGCGTGGGAAATCTTCCACATCCTGCAGCTGTGGAATGCAGAATTAAGCAAACTTTCGTCTAAATAAGCTGGTCTGCAATAGTTGCAATCCACAACTTTTAGGCACTTGAACAATCCAGAATGTTACCGATATATTTACTTATGAGTAAATTCTTCTGTTGCCACTACTAGCTTTTATTATTTATTTTCATTTCTTTAATGGTGCATCCTTATTTAATTCTCCATGATTTTTTGCATTGCTTGATGCTATATCCAGTTTTGAATTCTGGGAGCTTTGTCTACAGAAAAAGACAGATGCTATAACAACCCATTTAGTTTTTTATTCTAATAATTGTTGAATGTGATCTCCAATTTTTAAGTTACCACCAGAATTCAGGCTTTTTAGTAATTTTCCTGAAATGGAAAGATTTGATTTTTCCTTACGTGATTTAATTTTTCAAAAGTTGCTTATTAGCATGTGGAGTAATACTACAAGGGTTCACTACTTAAATGAACAAAATGTTGTCCAAACAACAATGAGGAAGTGTGAGAGAATGACCTAAAGATTTATCAAACTATGGCAGGAAACGTTCTGAATTCTTTGCTTACCAAAGTGTATGACCTTCTCTGGCACAAGGAATATGTCCATCATGAGGTATCCTCTCCCAAGTCAAATCAGTAAAAGTAACTGTTGATAAATAAGGATATGTTGGATTACTAAAATCAGTATAATTCTATAAAACATAATTAGATAAACACACTGGAAAGTAAGTTTGAAAAGGAGTGTTATGCTTCAAATTCTCAATAAGATTCTCTCATAATGTGCATTTAGAACTAGTACACTTTTTTAAAAATAACTTCATAGACTTTCCTTATTCTTCCTGCAATCTTTTTATTTTTGTTTGAGAAAAAGATTGTACTGCTTCCTGTGAAACTGGTTCCCATTGTGAGCCACGGAGTGTCAATCAGCTGTAAGAAGAAAACTTTGACCTACTAGTCCCTTGCCCTTCCTCTTTGTCCTTCCAAGACAAACTCATTACCTTTGCAATATGTCTGGCTACAAGAAGTATGTGTCTCAAGCTGAGAAACTTCACTCATGAATTTGGGCATTCTGTGCGCTAGTAATTTGGCAGCAGCATATTATACTAATATCACTGCTCCAGAAATACAAAGAAATAATTAATCACAGCAGATCAGCAAATAGATTGTAAAATATATCTAAACAAGATATCTTGGTAACACTCTAAGTGAGGAGACGTTGGCTGATCATATTAAGTACATTCAAATCCGTGGAGAATTATGATTATGCAGCTTTTGTTTCAGTACATCTATTCAAACCTAGCAGAACAGGAAGAAAACCTGAAATAATTTGTAAACTATTGTTTAGCAATTTTAGTCTTGGTCTCACTGCTTTTTTCAGTAACCCTTCACTATTTCTATGATAACACGTTATATGTATAACAAATAATCATCCTATCGCAGTGAAATACGTGCAAAGCCAAAAAAGAGGAATAAACCTATGAGTATTTTGCCTGCCATAAAAGATGAATAATATCTCACTTGTCAACATGTAGAAGTCATTGAAATATGTTTGCTGATCATCCTGGGGGAGAGAGACAGAGAAATTGAAGTTGATATATTTATTTTCAGGACATTAATAATGCCACCAAAGTAGGGAAAACCTTTTTAATTAAACAGTGACTGGTACAAGAATAATACACAGATTGTTACCAGGGAGCAGTGGGTGTAGTACTGAAATACTTCACAGCACACAATAGATGGAATGCTTCTGCAACGATTCTTAAGTAAACATTTCTGAACTCAGAACAACAAACAGTAAAACTAGATTTAAAATAAAAATGTTGTCATTGAATACAGTTCTACAGCAAATTGCTCAGTGTTAACAGTTCAATAAATTATGGCAAGGATACCCAGCTACACTTACAAAGGTATTACAAATGGAACAGCCTCCAAATACAAATGCTATGTTGCCTGCCATTGTCAATGCATGTCCATGCCTAAAAATGAAACAGAACAATGGTGAATAACCTGAGTCGTTGACATGACTGTGCAATATTTTTTTTCTTCTCTCAAGGCTGTTCATTATGACTATTTGCCATTTATATTGTGGTAACAACAAGAAACCTCAGCCATGTCAGGGCTTGATTGTGCTAGACACTGTACAAGGATCAGTGTCCTAAAGTGTTTATTGCCTAAATTACACACATGTCAGGGAAGGGAAGAGGAAGAGGATGGGCTATCAAATATTAGGATGTCAGTTCAGATAAGCACAGGGCACAATTCACAGAGCATCAGTAGCAGAATCACAGCTTGCCACTTGCCTACCCATTATCCGGTGCTAGTTTTCTGTATGCATAGCAGCAGAGGTGAGTTTTAAGGAGGAACCTGAAGGTGGAGGCTTTTCCTACACACAAGTAACAGTAAGGGAGAGAGCCTGAAATTGATTCTGGGAGATGCAAACTACTGAGGCTGTCCTCATTGGCAGAGTGAGGGCAGGGGTCAACCTCACAACAAAATAATAGGATGGATAGGTGGAGTAAACTGCAGATGCCTTTGAAGTTTAGGGCAAAAAGTTTGTGCTAGATCAGTGGTGGGCAGCCTGCGGGCCACATGCGGCCTATCAGGGTAATTTGATTTCAGGCTGTGAGAAATTTTGCTGATGTTGACCGTCTGAAGGCACCACCCCTCCCCCCGTGCTCCCAGTGGCCAGGAACAGAGAACCGCGGCTCCTGGGAGCTGTGGGGGGCTGTGCCTGCAGGCAGTCAACGTTAGTAAAATGTCTCATGGCCCATAATCAGATTACCCTGATGGGCCGCATGCAGCCTCTGGGCTGGTTGGCAGGTTGCCCACCACTGAGCTAGATGTTTAGAAACAAATACTGTGTGATTCTTTTAATAGTTTGAAGCCCACATCCCCAAGGTCTTCTGGTACTCCTATGATTCTTTCATTTCTTGTCAGAAATGATTCTTTAGACACCTAGAGATTTCCTAATTTGGTAGCTCTCAAGGGAAGACAAAAGCCCTTCTCACACAGAAGCAGCGTATCTTCCATCCCCCTCTCCATCTCCACTTTAGGGGAGCATTGGTGTTCAATCTACCTCTTTCTTTTCTCCCCCATTGCAGATAATACTAGTGGTTGGCTTAGCACTTCCAGAAATATCTCCACAGGGCTTTGCTAGTGACATGAGAAGCTCTTTGTAATTTTTTCAGTCTTATTTAGTCACACCTAGATATAGCTTGCTCTTAGGACTGTTTTATTCCATGGGCTGTCTAATGTCAAGGAATAACAAACTAATACAAGCAAAGTTTTTCTGGTTCTAAGCAATCCAGGAGAGAGCACTGTAAACAGAGAACCTGATTGTCAAAAATAGAAGAAAGCACATTCTGCTGTGTGACTGGAATATTGGCACTTCAAACACATGAAGCAGCACGGGCCACTGTAGCAGATGAGAAGGGGAAATAAAAAAATCCTTTAGATTATTATCACCAGTGTGTCCTTCTAGTTACCAAGCCCTGGGACATAGTTGTTTTCCAGAGATGAATTGTTCAAATATAAAGAATGTTCCAGCACAGCTTCAGCTGTGATTAAGTATCCAAGTACAAAGGTTAGAAAATTAATGACCAAACAAAAATATTTACAGAATTTCAGTAAATTAAAAAAAAAAATATCACCAAGTGCCTGTGTGGTTAGGTTTATTAAATCAATAAATGACGTGATGGACCATTAGCGTCAAGAAAAGAATTAATTTTATATATTCTATCCATAAACTCTTTCCCTGCCCCTCATTAAAGAAGCTCCTTTTTACAACACCCCTACTCATCTCCTACTTTGATCTAGACTTGATATATCCCATTAATATTTTTTCAAACAAATTAATGGTTGGTAGGGAGTGGTTCCCTCCCCAGTTTCTGCTGGAATAGCACTTGCCACTTTAAAACCATAGGCCTACTCCTGTAAACACATTTGCACACACAGATCCTAAGGTGCATATGGATATTTAAACTACTAAAATATACGCAAATTTTCAAATATATTAAGCACATCTGATTAACACCATGAACTTTTTTAAATTTTAGGAGGTAAATAAAGTACTCTGATATCTATAATAGCTAAAAAATAAAATTGAGAGTTTTCTTCAGTGAGTGATGGATAACTAAGGTACTCTGTCATAATGAGTGAAGTGAAATAATAATCATAATCATCATCAGAATTACCTTGTGTATACAACCCTTATCTGGCAAGATCCCAAAGCACTTTACAAGCTGCTTTTATAATAGTGACTAGCGCAGGGGTGGGCAAACTACTGCCTGCAGACCGGATTCAACCTGCAAGCTGTTTTAAGGCAGCCCATGAGCTCCCGCTGTGGAGCGGGGTCAGGAGCCGGACTACACGGCTCGGCCCCACTCTGGCACTCTGGCCGGGGCACTGGGTCAGGGCCGTACCACGTGGCTCGGCCCCGCTCTGGCTGGGGCGCTAGTTTGGGGGCCGTACCATGTGGCTTGGCCCCCCTCCAGCCAGGGCGCAGGTCAGGGGCCATGGCATTGCCCCACTCTGGCACTCTAGCTGGGGCGCAGCGTCAGGGGCCACACCATTCAGCTCCCAAAAGCCATGGCATGGCCCCGATCCGGCTCCTACGCGCGCCAATGGGCCCCTCCAGTGCACCAATGGGAGCTGCAGGGGCAATGCCTGTGGATGGGGCAGCGTGCAGAGCCACCCCTGGCTGCGCCTCCGCGTAGGAGCCAGAGAAGGAACATGCCACTGCTTCCAGGAGCCGCTTGAGGTCAGCGCCGCTCAGAGCATGCGCCCCTGAGCCTTTCCTCATGCCCCAACCCCCTGTCCCAGCCCGGAGCACCCTCCTGCACCCCAAACCTCTCATCCCCAGCCCCACCCCAGAACCTGCACCCTTTCCCGCACCCCGTCCCAGCCCTGATCCCCATCCTTCCCTCCGAACCCTTCAGTCCCAGCCCAGAGCACACTCCTACAGCCCAAACTCCTCATCCCCAGCCCCACCTCAGAGCCCACACCCCAAACCAGAGCTTTCACCCCTCCCATACCTTAACCCCAATTTTGTGAGCATTCATGACCCGCCATACAATTTCTATTCCCCAATGTGGCCCTCGAGCCAAGAAGTTTGCCAACCACGCCAAAAATTTATCATGGGATCTTATGTAATCACAAGTGATCAGAATCTCAGTTTTATATTTCATCTGAAAGATATGTGATTTTTAATTAATGTAAAGCTGTAAGGGCAGATAGACAATGTGAAACACTGTTTGAATAACAGCTGATTTTCTTATTCATAGGCCAAATTAGGTGCAACAACATGAACTAAATTCGACTCACACTTTTACTGTATAAAAGTAAAACAGAAAACACACTATTTGAAGGAGACTGGTAGACAATAGTACGTTATTACTTATGACATACCTAGGGCTTGGAGAGTCTCCAATTACCTCTTTTCTAATCCAATGTCCACTTGCTAATGCCATCTTTGAACTATTCAGAAAAATATATATAGTCAGCAAGAAAATCCCAAAATCTATGAATGTTCTTGATTTTGTACAGGTGTTTAAAAAGAACAGATTTAAAAGAAAACCAATAGCCAGTATTACTTTATTAATCAATTGTACGTAATATTTTGTGATACAGCATGGCCAGAGGGCAGCATGAGAGTGTTAGAAGGGAGCCTTATTCCCTGTAGAGGGAAGAAAGTTTGCTATAGATTAATTAAAGCACCTGAAGCCAGTCACCTGATAAACCCCCTCTGCTTCAATCAGACAAGGGAAGGAGTTGAAGCAGAGTGGATTGGTGTTGGAGCAGAGAGCAGTTTGGAGGGAAGCAGAGGAGAGTTTGGAGAAGTGCTGTGGTGAGCTAAGAAAACCAAGACCCTAGGTAAAGTGACACCTGGTTTGTGCAGAGGGAGGGCAGGAAGCCCCACAGGCTGAAGGGCAGGAGAAGGAAGTAGCCTAGGGGAAGGAACAGGTTCAAGCAGTTTACCGCTATCCCTAGGGCTCCTGAGCTGGGACCTGGAGTAGAGCCTGGATCCCTCCTGCTCCACTTGCCCCACTAGTGTCCTAGAAGAGGGAGTTAATACCCCAGTTCAAAGGGGTGAGAAATGGTGCCCTGAACCCTCCTCAAGAAGAGAAAGAGCAAGACAAATCAAAGTAGTGCCGGCAATTTGCCACAATTTGTTAATGGTATTTCATATACTGCATAGGAATTCTGATAGGCTTTCCAAGCTAAAAAGCTCTACTTGGCATGAGAAAAAGTTTAAATACTGACCATGAATGAGTCAGAAGTATACTCCTCTTTTGTTGTTCTTCTACTGATCAGCAGCTCCATATTTCACTCACCTGTTGTGCGTGTTTCTTGCACTCATGCAGGAGATAATGACTGTTTCTGTAGGTTAAGTATGCTGCCAGAAATTAATCTCTGGTCTCATTAATTCAGCTCCAGTTCATTCTTTACCTACATTGATAGCAGTTGCTATGACACAAAGGTACACAGAGAGAGGTGCACACCTTACGTTATTTCTCTGATGCAGCATTATTTCCGGGTGACAAACGCATTGCAGGTTAAAAAAAGATACTTTACAATGCTGCATTCATGAACCATCAGAGTTGCAGTCAGCAGCTGATTTTTTTAATATTTGGTTAATTTAACAGACTATGCTTTTTGTTTATTATTAGAGTAATTAGTCTGAGGTACCATAAAACAGTGGACACCTGTCATGGTAAAATAAGTCTACTACCACCAAATCTTGAACTCCTGAGGAAAAGAGAAAAGATCTGGGCCTGTAAACAGAATTTCAGTATAAATGAAATTGTAATACATTGAAACTTTGGGACTTTCATTCTACTAAATTAGAAGCAGTTTCACTCAGTCCATGTTCGTTGAAAATGAAGTGCATGGTACATTGGTTGCTGTTTTGATATGTGATTATGATTTTCACTGAAGTCATTCCAGACCACAAAATTAAAAATAAAATCCTGTTTCATTGTTGCAGTAGAAATTAATTCTCCAATGTACACAACCATTCCATTGCTTTTCTATATGAAGGAGATTGGCAATTTGGGAGTTCTTAGATTGTTAAGCATGTTAGATAAATAATGATAATGGTAGAGAGACATCTCAGCTATGATAGGTGTATTTAGAGATCAGGAAATGCAGGTAATTTGCATTGTTAAGGCTGCATACTGCTCATTTCCCACAATTCATACTGAATTAGAGTTGTATGCACTGACTGCAGATGGAATGCTTAAGTGTCTTGCTGAAAATGGAGCTTTGACATTTCTAAGGTGGTATTAAATAAAATTATTTCTTTTTCCAGTGGGTCTTATTATTGGTAAAAATCACTACATTATAATCTTAGTGGGGATAGTTTTAATTCTCATGCATTTTTTTTTTTACCTGTTTGCAGTTCTCTGTGTGAAAGATAAGACTTTCAGTTGTTTTCTTTTTTAAATATGTAAATAGACTAAGGATTTATCCCCAATTTAATTTAATTTCACTAAATTTAGGTGAGATAATGAACCTATTTTTTCATTATTCTTAAACACAAAAAAGAAAAAAGGAAATGACATTTATTATTTAGACTTAGTGGGCTCAGCATTTAACTATCAAAAACAACCTCCCTTATGTTCACATAATATCAAGGTTATAATTTTAAACAATCACAAGTCAGGAAATACAAAAGTAAAGTTTCGCATAACAATCTTAATGCACCTACAATAGCTATTTTGCTTATCTTACTTTCCTATTTTATAGTGTTAGATGTTTATCTAAATTCCATCAACTAACATCCAGGCCATGCTCCAGTGAGATTCAACCAGCAGAGGAGGCCAAAGAACATACACTTTTTTTCCTATTGTTATTATTATTTGCATTGTGGTCCCCCCAATAATGGATCAGAATGTGTTAGGCGCTATATATACATACAATCAGTACTGGCTATGTACATAAATTGATCATTTTTGCTTTATGAGCATCTTCATCAGCACTGGGAGAAGGAAACAAATATTTCTTGCCCTGTGGAAGCAACTAAGATAACAAAATTTATACAATCTGAGTATATAATGCAGGAGGTTTGTGAAGCCCTAGGTGAGCAGATATACATGAGGGTAGCATATATGTTTTCCTTGTTGAAGAAAAAATGTATCCATTACCTATGTTCACCTTGTTCTTTTTCTTACAAGGTGGAAGGGAAAAGATGGATCTCTAATTCCAACTTCATTTTGCCGGGAGACTTTGTCCATTCCTTTTGGGTGAAGATGGGCCACAGCGATCCACATGTTCATCAGGTCCAGGCTGGATTATTGTAACTTGTTGCAGCTGGGTCTGAATACAGAAGCTGAGTACATCACTGCTTTGTTTCACTTCCTCTGTGGATTCTCAATCTGTGTTTTTTGCCAGTTCAGTACATCAGTGATATCATCTCCATCCATGGCCTGCCAAGACAGCTGTGCTCTAAGGCTGAACTGGGGGGAAATGGAGCTAGTGCTGTCCCAAGCGCCACCCACTTGGGACATTAAAGCAAGACATCACTTGCAGAAGATTGTCTAGATTGTCTTAGTAGTATTCTTTGCTTTTCTTGTGCACTTTGCTAAGCAACAATAAGGGTGAGACTGTGAGGGTGAAGGTGGGCTTTATGGCACCATAGTAAAAACTGAAAAATGTTTCATGACCATTTTATTAGATTTAACTCCCGTTTTAAAATCATCACACAAATGAAAGTTGGCTACTCAAGCCTTCTATGATGCACTACGTCTACATCCTTCTTGGTTTCTTGTTATAATTTTGTACAACTCTGTTAATGAACTTCTTGAATGCAATGCATTCATCTTTAGAGGCTTCTCGTGTGTCCGGTACTTCCATTCCTTCAGTTGATATGCTCATTAGTTCATTCACATGATCAGGCAGAAGGAGTCTTCTTTCAGAACACAAAATTCTATTCAAATGATGAAAAAGAACACTGAACTCTAGCTGTTTTGGCTGGGAGTAGCAAGAGATGAATTCCTACTTCTTTCATCCCAGGAAACATAGCACAAAGATCGGGTCAAGCCACTAGTCAAATCTTCATTCATTCATTCATTGTATGATATTCCACTCTGTGTTCAAATTCTCTAATGTGTCCTGATCACATGGCAGCCCCATTGCTGGTAGTGCCTCACTCCACTCAACTGTCAATGTTTTATAGGACAGGCATCTGTAAAAGCTACGTAGAGGTTGAGTAGAATCTAGACGTCGCTGTTGTAGATTTTTAAGAATCAAGTCTGTGTACTTTTTCAGATAGCTTAACAAACACTTCTTGTCCTCTTCACTTAAGGATTCAATACAAATGCCTTAATTAGTCAACTTCTGGACTGAAGTCTTTGTTTCTTCCAGTACTTTTTTGGTGGATAGCTCTCTGATTGATCCAAATGTAGCTTCTATTGCTTGACAAAGATCTACTACTGTTGTAGCAGATGCCTGGATGACATTGTTTAATGACCCAAGTGGTTTCAACAGTAGACTTACGAGAGAGAGAATGGCAATAGTCTTCTCTGAATGTAGTAGCAAAAGTAATCCACCAGCCTCACTACTTAGATCCATCCCATGTTGGTAGATACTTTCCAAAGCCAGTAATAACAGCTGGAGTAATTTTAAAAAGACAACAGCCAAGGATCGCCCATGAGAAAGCCAGAGGGTTTTCCCAGGTTGGATTAATATGAACTTCAGTCCCAGTGTATCTTCTACATTTTCCAAGATATACAGTCTTTTTGGACACTTGCTGAAAGAAGAATATAATGAAGACATTAAATTTATAGCTTTTTTAATGTCTTTTGAAGATTCTGCAGCTCATATTAGTGATAGTTGGAGTAGATGGCCTCTGCAGTGTGTATAGGAGAGATTAGGGTTACACTTTTCTCTGAGCAAAGCTTGTACTCTACCATGTCTTCCAGAGAAGTTCGCAGCTCCATCAAATGCACAAGCAGCCATCTGTTTGGGGTTCAATTGACAAGCATTTAACTCTAAGATGTGGGTTGTCACAGATGCAGCCAATGTGTCTTCTATAACTTGAACATCTAGAAATGCATCTAGTGGCCTACAACTGACATCAAAATAACGTACACAATGACTTAATACTTGATGCCCATTTGCATCAGTGCATTCATCAGCCATGTATGCAATTTTTTTGAATGTGGTAAGAGAGTTCTTTGTTGGATCATATTAAAGAAGTTCTGTATTAAAATCACAAATGAGTTTGATTCCCCATAGTTTAAATTCCAGGGTATTACTAATTAAGATGTCTCTTGGTTTTTGGTCTCTTATTTTTACTGTTTCTCTCCGTCTCTGTGTGAAACTTGCAAGCTGCTAATTGTGTTCGTACATTCTAAGACAGAGTCTGTTCTCAAAGCGACACTTTGTAACAACAGAAACAGTACACAGAGACTCCCCACCCTTTTGTTGTATTTATCTCACTTTGTTAACAATTGTGATTAAAATGGAGATAGAGGATGTATGTGAATAGATGCATGGTGTGGATAATAAATGAATGATCAGGGAGGTGCCAGCCTAAGAATCCAGTGTTGATCGGCCAAAGAAGGTGTCAAGTGGAAACAACCAGAGGACCCCCGGAGGGCAGACTGGAATCTACCCAACAGCCTCAAAGATGGGAGAACCGAAGAACAAGATAACATCTGGCAGCATGGAGCCATCAGGAACGTGCTATCTGCGGATTGATTCAGCAACAGCATGATGAAGTAATTCCCATAGACTGGCATAGGAAGAAATTCCTAAAAAAATGGACTCTAGAAACTGAGAACTTTGGGGTCTGATTCTGCAAACCAACTTCCAGGAGCATCAGATGAGCATCTGACAGGGCCCTGCTCCCTCCTCATGACCAGGCCACCTGGCCAGTGGCTTGGCACAAGCAACTCTAAGACTGGTAACTATGATAACAACCTTGCAGAACCTGTGTGTGTGTGTATGAATGAATGTGTGAATAAATATGAAATTGAATGGAATGTTATAGCTATAACTAACTGCTTACCATGATTCTTTCCATATTCACAATAAAATGTGGCATTTTGCCTTATTCCCTTTAATAAGATCGTGCTGGTTTTTATTTTATTGGTATAACATTTTCACTTTTTCAACTGTTGAGTATTTCACTGTTGCACCGCATGCTTCTAGCCAGTCAGTTAAGTTTCTTGCAGAAAGATAGTGAGCATTTGCTGGTCTTGTTCGGAACCAGTGTTCAGCTACAGGATGAACAAGTGACAATGCACTTAACATTGGCCTCCAGTTTGTAGGGTGTGGTATCTCTTGCTTAAATAGAAAGTATGATGCCACGGCCATGTCTGTTCGTATGAACTGTGTTGTGTCTCCAGCATTCCTAACAGCCTCATTAAGTACTTCTAAAATGGGCTTGGAAAGTGGGCTTATAAGGCTTTCTGCATGTTGATGCAGTCCAGACGCCTGGTGTTTTGCTGCCTTTTCATGTAGTTCGTCAGCATTGGCTTTGCTGAGTGGTCTGACAAACCAAGCTCCTCCATTTTTACCAATTATAGCATTGGAAAGCTTTCCTTCTTTGTAAATTTTTTTTTGCAAGAGGTGCACCAGTAGCTATCTTTTGTAACTTCAATAAATAGGAACACTTTGACCGCCAAACATCGGGAACTGCCTTTAGATTTTGGAGACACTGTTTCTTCAGTTGGTAGCTGTATTTGTGCTTCAGGCTGGTCAGATGTAGATAAGCCACTTGAACTTTCAGATGACGTGTTGATATATTCTTGGTTCTTGATGTGTTCTTCACCTTAGTTAGTTTTAGAGGCCTTTGAGTGGAAAAATTGTATTGTTTGTCTTTTCATTTTCACTTTGACCTGCAACATATAAAAGAGATATGAATAAATTAAATGCTTTGTTAGGATGATGCAAATTTAACATAAGGATAATGTAAAATACACCAACACATAACAGTTCTAGATTTCTAAAAAAATATAAATTTTAAAAAAATGTATTTAATTTAAATTGACTTCTGAAAAGTAAGCCATCATGGGATAAGAGGGAAGTCCTCTCATGGATCAGTAACTGGTTAAAAGATGGGAAACAAAGAGTAGGAATAAATTATCGTTTTTCAGAATGGAGAGAGATAAATAGTGGTATCCCTGAAGGGTCGGTACTGGGACCATTACTATTCAACATATTCATAAATGACCTGGAAAAAATGGGTAAACAGTGAGGTGGCAAAATTTGCAGATGATACAAAACTATTCAAGATAGTTAAGTCCAAAGGAGACTGCGAAGAGTTACAAAGGGATCTCACAAAACTGGGTGACTAAGCAACAAAATGGCAGATGAAATTCGATGTTGATAAATGCAAAGTAATGCATGTTGGAAAACATAATCTCAACTATACATACAAAATGATGGGGTCTAAATTAGCTGTTAACACTCAAGAAAGATGTTGGAGTCATTGTGAATGGTTCTCTGAAAATATCCACTCAATGTGCAGCAGCAGTCAACAAAGCAAACAGAACGTTGGGAATCATTAAGAAAGGGATAGATAATAAGACAGAAAATATCATATTGCCTTATATAAATCCATGGTACGTGCACACCTTGAATACTGTGTGCAGATCTGGTCACCCCATCCCCAAAAAGATATACTGGAATTGGAAAAGGTACAGAGATGGGCAACTAAAATGATTAGGGGTATGAAACAGGAGGCGAGATTAAAATGACTGGGAATTTTCATCTTAGAAAAGAGACGACTAAGGGGGTATATGATAGAGGTCTATAAAAATCTTGACTAGAGTGAAGAAAGTGAATAAAGGAAATGTTATTTAATCCTTCACATAACACAAGAAGTAGCAGTCGCCCAATGAAATTAATAGGCAGCAGGTTTTAAAAAAAACAAAAAGAAGTACTTCTTCACACAACATAAAGTCAACCTGTGGAACTCTTTACCAGGGGATGCTGCGAAGACCTAAACTATAACAGGTTTAAAAAAAGAACTAGATAAATTCCTGGAGAATAGGTCCATCAATGGCTATTAGCCAGGACGGGGAGAGATGCAACACCATGCTCTGAGTGTCCCTAGCCAGTTTGACAGAAGTTGGGAATGGGCAAAAGGGTTGGATCACTTGATGATTACCAGTTCTGTTCATTCCCTCTGAAGCACCTGGCCTTGACCACTGTCGGAAGACAGGATACTGGGCTAGATGGGCCATTGGTCTGACTCAGTATGGCCATTCTTATATAAAAATTAATTATAATAATAAAAATATTTAGTGCAGAAACTCCCCAACATAATGGCCTCTCAAGATAGCAAAGATGTGAGATAATAACCTTGGCAAATAATGCATTTTAAAAATCTTGGCCTACTAGGAAACAAATGTATATCAGTTTCCATTCCCAGTCACAAATCTAGCATTCTGGAGCAAAGTCACTAAAATATAGTCCAACAAACAAATGTTTATTTAACGTGCCCCTCACTTTTCCCTCCACCACACCCCACTCACGGGTGTTGTCCTTGGTCAATGGAGACTCAGAGGTCCTTTCACATGAGTTCACCTCCGGGGGGGGGGGGGGGGGGGCAAGAAGGCACCTTGCTTGTTCGTCCCGCTGCTCACTGTTGTTTGTTGTGCCACCATTCACTCCACTGCTCTGTTGCCAATAGCCCTGCACAGTCACCTTCTGCTGCCACCTGCCACTGTGACCTTTGTGAGTTGGTCTCTTGAGGTTCCACTGGCTCTCAGTGATTTCAGCTGAGCTCTCAATGGGGGAACCTCACTGCTAGTGCAGGCTGGGCTGTATCTTCCACAGAAACACTGTGCCATAGCTCGTCTAAGCACTTACACCTGATTATCAGTGATTTCAGCTCTAGTGGTCACTTAACAAAACAAAAGACTATCTATGGAGCCTAATCACCTCTGTCTTTAAACAGTGGAGAGGGGCAGATCAAATCGTACTTGTGACTCAGGCAGACCATCAAGCAAAACACCTGTCCCCACCCTCTCTCCATGCCCTCAATCAACATAGGCTAAGTACAGTTCTACTGCCCCTTTACTCATACAATAAGAATAACAACATTCCATTACCCCCCCCACCCCCCTCCAAATTCCAGTGATTTGTAACCCAACCCCAGCCAAAATCTATCACTTGGGCAACACAGCTGTTTGCTGGATACCTGGGTAGAGTAGGTGTGAATGTAAATACAATCTGGTCCTGAAGCCTTTTCCCCCAGCTCATCACTAGCTGTCAGGGAGGGCTCATTTAGACTTTGCTTACAAATCATAATTTGACATTATTAGGTGGCCCGACATCACCGAAACGAATGCACTGACATTGTCATAAAAAACCACAGCTGTATAAGGAAGCTGAGTCTATGTTCATACTTTTCAAATCTATTACACTTTTTCAGATGCACGTATTTTATCATATACTGCATATGCTTTTAAAGTGTGTATTAATGTTTCAATTTCAATTCAAATGTCCAAACAGTCACTAAATTGGCATGGAACTAGTTCACAAAACTGGGGGGGTTGGGCAACTCCCGGGGGGGGGGGGTGTAGGGAAAACACTGCCTGGGGTCCTATTCCCGGCTCCGCTGCTGGCTGGGTGACCTTGGGCAATGGATGCTCCCCATCCTCAGGTGCCGCTGTGAGCGGGCTGCCCGGCGCGGACCTGGCTGGGCGCCCCGCTCTACGGCAACGCGAGCGTTAAACACGAACCCTAAGGCGGGGGGCGAGGAAAAGGCGCCGGCATCACGTGACCGGGCGGCTCTCTCGCGCTGGGGATAGATCGGTGCTAGGACCCACCCACACGACCCGCTCCGCTGCTCCGGCCCCGCCCTCCTCTGCCGCAGGCGGGAAGCGCAGCGGAGCGGGTCCGTGACGTAGTTTCCGGTGGGGGGGGGCTCAGAGCGAAGCGGCCGTAGTCACGTGGTGGCGGGGGGCAGTCGCTGTGGCCGGGGACTGCTGTCCCCTCCCCCTCCGCGGCTGAGCGGGAGCCCAGAGGCTGCAGATGAAGGTGCCGGTGGGAGGTCGCCCCGAGCCTGCGCTGCCCCCGCCGCTCTGCCGTCCCGGCTGCACGGGGAGGATGGGAGCGAAATGAGCCCCGAGCCGGAGCCGCCGCCAGCCCCGGCCGGGGAGGCGGAGGCGCCAGCAGCAGCAGCAGCAGCAGCAGCGGGGGAAGGCGGCGAGAAGCGGGGCATCTGCGTCATGCTGGTGAGGAGGATCGGCCTGAAAGCGGGCGGCGGCAGCGCGGTGAGTGCGGGGCGGGGGCGCTTGTGCTTGGGGCAGGTGGGTGAGACCCTGGCCGCTGCCCAGCCCGGCGCCGGCTCAGTTTCTCGAAGGCGGGCGAGGGAGGGGTGGTGCCCGCTGGCCGGGGGTCGCGCCGCATCTCCCGGGCCCGGGGACGCCGCCCTGGCTGCGGCGACTCCGGCGGTGACCCTGTGCCAGGGCGGCGGGACCGGGCGGCTGCTTGTGCCCCTGGCCGATCCGTTCTCCCCGTAAGCGGGGGCAGCCCTGTAGCGCGGAGGTTTCCAGCCTTACGTTGTTCTTGTGTTTCTGTTGTCTGCAGCCTGGGGGAATAAATAGCCGGTCCCTGCTTGGAGCCAGGGCAGTAGCGTGCTTGCTTCTCTTCGTGAGAACAGCAAATTGTCACTCGGGGCAACTTTCTATGTCTCTTACTCTTAGAAGTTGACTTTGGGAGGGACACAAAGGCGCTTACCGGAAACGATTTCAGTTTAATTTCTGTTCCGAAGTCCTAGAAGGTATTATCGGCAGTGGTACTGGTTAATTGCTCACCGCATGCGTAATTAAATAACCCCCTGACCCACCGTGCATGGGGAAAATCCCGTTTGTATTTAGGGTGTATTGGATAAACTCTTCTGAAGCTGGGAGTGTCTTTAACAGCGTCCTTCATAGTAGTTTCACTTCACTTTGAATGGACTTCCACATACCAAATGTAGGTTAAAATGTTCAGTTGGTTGGAGTAAAAACTCTGCTTAACTTGCTAATAACTTGTAGTGGGTTTTGCAGCTTCTTTTGTCAAGTGGACCATAATATTGTAAATAATTGGTGGTGAGTGAATTTGGTTTCAAACCCAATCTGTTGTACTGGCTGAAAAGTTGTACGGAAGGCTTCTGCAGTTGTTTTGCTGCTCACCCCTAACCTCGAGTCACAGAACGTTGGTATGAGTTTCTATTACTGTGTTTCATATAAAGGAATTTGCAGTTTGTGTGAGCCCTGGGTGGAAGGTATATAAGGAATATTTTGTTTAAGTATATTTTGCCCTTAAAATTACCTCCTGTGTTTATCCGCCTATTCTTGGCATTTCGAGTTGGTGGTAACTTCTCTCTGCCTCCTAGCAAGCTGAAGCCATAGGGCTATTATCCACTTTAAAGGATACTGTCAACTTGAAATCCAGTCTATTTTACTTTGTGTTTCCACAGTATGCATCCGATGAAGTGAGCTGTAGCTCACGAAAGCTCATGCTCAAATAAATTGGTTAGTCTCTAAGGTGCCACAAGTACTCCTTTTCTTTTTGTGAATACAGACTAACACGGCTGTTACTCTGAAACCAGTCTATTTAAAAGTATCTTCAGGTAATAGATCTGCTCCTGAATCTCCCAGCCCATTCTTGTTTCAGCACTTTCCTGTTGTCTTTCTTTCTGAAACTGATTCAGCCTATGGCTATGTCTACATTAGAAATGCTACAGAGGCACCTCTGTAGTGTAGACACTTATTACAGGGATGGAAATGTTCTTCTGTTGATGTAATAGCTGCCACTGGAGAAGTGGATTTAAGTCATAGAAGAGTACTTCCATTGATCTAGTGGTGTCTGATCTGGTGCTTAGCTCAATTTAACTACATTGTACAGGGCGTGAAATTTTTCCACACAGCTCATTTGGAATGGGAAGTAAACAATCAGGCAGCAGCAGAAACAAAAATAAATCAAATACAGTACAGTACTGTGTTAAATGTAAACTACCAAAAAAAAAAAAAGGAATGCTTGTTTAAAAAAATTGACAAAGTAAGGAAACTGTTTCTGTGCTTGTTTCATTTAAATTAAGATGGTTAAAAGCAGCATTAAGTCAATGTTATTTGTAAACTTGAAAAAACAACCAAAATGTTTTGTTCAGAGTTATGAAGACTTCAGAGTTACGAGCAACCTCCATTACAGAGGCATTCATAACTCTGAAGTTCTACTGTATTTTGTTATGTCAGTTTAGCTCATCTCAGCTGAAACCCATGTGATTGTCATATTGCTAGACCTCTGTATGATGAGAGTTTATTGAATGGGGTTATTCAAGCTAAAATAATAATGACCAAGTCTTGTCTTTGTGGGTGTGTGTTTGCAAAGCTCCCTTTGAAGTTAGCAGGGATAGAGAATAAGATGGAGAATATCTTATTGCCCTTATATAAATCCATGGTATGCCCACATCTTGAATACTGCGTACAGATGTGGTGGTCTCATCTCAAAAAAGATATACTGGCCTTAGAAAAGGTTCAGAGAAGGGCAACTAAAATGATTAGGGGTTTGGAATGGGTCCCATATGAGGAGAGATTAGAGACTAGGACTTTTCAGCTTGGAAAAGAGGAGACTAAGGGGGGATAAGATAGAAGAGCAGTGGTTCCCAAACTTGTTCTGCCGAGGGATGTACTGGCTGCCGCTTCCAGTAGCTCCCATTGGCCTGAAGCAGTGAACTGCGGCCACTGGGAGCCGCGATCAGCTGAACCTGCGGATGTGGCAGGTAAACACACCGACCTGGCTCACCAGGGGTTTTCCCCGCACAAGCAGCGGAACAAGTTTGGGAACCACTGTGATAGAGGTATATAAAATCATGGGTGGTGTGGAGAAAGTGAATAAGGAAAAGTTGAAATTAATAGGCAGCAGGTTTAAAACAAATAAAAGGAAGTTCTTCTTCACACAGTCAACCTGTGGAACTCCTTGTCTGAGGAGGTTGTGAAGGCTAGGACTATAAGAGGGTTTAAAAGAGAACTGGATAAATTCATGGAGGTTAAGTCCATTAATGGCTATGAGCCAGGATGGGTAAGGAATGGTGTCCCTAGCCTCTGTTTGTCAGAGGGTGGAGATGGATGGTGGGAGAGAGATCGCTTGATCATTAACTGTTCGGTTCACTCCCTCTGGGGCACCTGGCATTGGTCACTGTCTGTAGACAAGATACTGGGCTGGATGGACCTTTGGTCTGACCCAGTATGGCCGTTCTTATGTTCTAAATACCTGAAAAAATCATTATTCATTTCAAGAATATGCATATTTACACCTGATGTAGAAGTTGCTTGTTTAAAATACAGCATGGTTTCCTGATTTCTTACAGATTAATGCTCAGAGTGTCTGTTGCACTTTCAATTTTAAATTCAGTCTGGCAAATGAAAAATTGATCAGGATTTATTATTTGCTGAACAAATTGATGCTTTTTTACTTCATTCCCATTCCATAAAGCTCAGTGATGAGACATTACAAAACTGAAAGTGGATTTATTTAAATTTTTTATGCTACTCATTCTCATTAGTAACTACTGAATTGTGGGAATCTCTACAGTTTTCACCATAGGTTGCTGCTGTAGGTGGTGGTGTACTAAACCTGATCAGAATCATAGGCCAGTGCTGTCTAATATACAAGGTGACCAGTGGTGTGAAGACCGTCCCATTATTCCCTGCACATGTAGACTTGAGGACAAAGAACTCGGGAAGATGGGATTTGGGGAGAGAGAGAATGAAGAGCAAAAAGACATTCTGACTAATCTTTTAAAGACAAAATACTTATTGCGTTAAAGAGAGCTGAATGTAAGTAAATGCTTTTGTAGTATTACTTCCATGTAAGCAACTGCTGTAGTTGCTACAAAGATGGATTGCAAAAGGGTGGGGAATCAGTCCATGTACACGAGGGAAGGTGGTCCAAGACTCATTTCTGTTACGATATAGTTTTCACTATGAAAAGTTTGAGAATCTAAGCTCCTTGGAGATTTGATTAAATGTCTTAAAACAAGTGTTACCAAACTTTGGAATTAAATTTTCTTTATTTCTACAGAATGAAACTTGTTACAAAACTTCTGTGTGAGTAAACCCAGCAAACTGATTTAACAGTTGTCTTTTTAATTTTGTCATTTTGTCATTGGTTAAAGATAAACTGTGAAGAATAACCAACCTTTTTGTACTGTTTTTGTTTTCTGTATGTTGTATATGGACTACTTCAAAAATGATCTTTAAGATCAGTCAGTATCTAATCTCTTTAACTTTTGTCTGTTGGTTATAGATTGACAGTTATTATACAGCTGGGTTCTTAAACTTGGTTCGTGGCTTATTCAGGGTAAATCCCTGGCAGGCAGCAAGGCGCTTTATTTACTTGAGCGTCCGCAGGTATAGCCGCTCGCAGCTCCCATTGGCTGCGGTTCGCTGTTCCTGGCCAAGGGGAGCTGTGGGAAGCGGCGTGGGCCAGGCCATCACTTCCCGCAGATCCAGTTGACTGGGAACGGTGAACCATTGCCAGTGGGAGCTGTGAGCGGCTGTACCTGTGGACGCTCAGGTGAACAAAGCGTCTCATGGCCCGCCCCAGGCTTACCCTGAGCAAGCCGCAAACCAAGTTTGGGAACCCTTGCTATACAGTAACTGGGTGTGAATTTTACTATACAACAGTCATAAAAATTAACTCTGCACTCTGTTTTTTGCCATTCAACTGTTCAGACTTGAGTTTTCTTTCTTCGCACTTTTCTCTGTTCTTCAAAGGCTTTGGTGGAAAGGTAGATTTCATATTGGGCTCTGAAAATGTACAGACAGGGTCATTTTGAGCTCTTAGTGTTCTACAGTCTAGGACCCAACATCAGAAATGATGTTCCTCCAGTTCATGAAAGTTTTACTTTGGACACTTTTTCTGTGGCCCCACTCAGTGCAACTGTCTTAACGGGTGGCCTCTGAGGTAGTCTGGTCCAAAATTATTGATTATTAGTACTAGCACTGTGAATTGGACAACAAAGCGAATGGAGATTGTGGACAACTGGTGTGATGTGCGCTCTGTAGCTTGCTCCACCCTAGACAAACTGCCACATGTTGTACAAGCTGGAGTTTGTTTATGCCAGCTGACCACCCTGTGATTAAAGCAATAAAGGTCATAAAGCAGCACTATGGGGTCATCTTTGTTTTGCTCTGCAGTTCTGTCTAAAATTCTTACGTTGTGCATATTACGATGGTACTCAGGTTACTTTAAATTGCTTTTTGTCCAGTGGGAATGTCTATATCAATATGCCATTTAATTTGCAGTAATCACTACTCAGTACTTCACTACTGTTCATGAAAACAAACAGCGCATTTGATATCTGAGACTTCAGACTTGAGTTGCCACCTACCCACAATGTTTGTGGTATGCTGCCTAGGAACTATGTATGCTGAACAAGAGTTCCATTGTATCTTAAGTCATTGGCAAAATAATTTGCCTGGAATAATTGAAACAACTCAGGACTTGAAAAAGCACAATGTTATGATAGTGTGTAACTATCACTAAATTTGATGTACTTTGTGTGGTTTACAAATAATAGACATGAACCAATACCAACATGGAAAATTTACTTTCTAATGATAACGCAAAATAGATAAGTTCAGTGTAATTTGAAATACTGAATTAAAGGGGACTGGATGTCTTGCAGGTTCAGTAGCAGAACAGAGAGACTTTGATCTCTGGGTGGCTCGTAGACTAAATGAAATCAGTGCCTTGTTGTCTCACTTGGGTTCTAAAATGCCTAAAGCGAAGAAACCATTATCACAAGTTTTTCCCTTTCCGACAGTTTTTCAGAGATGATTTGAAGAAGCATGGAAAAGTACTGTGTGCATCCCTACAGATAGTCCCTGGAAGTTAAGGTTGAGGCTTTTTAGGAGGGTCACATGGGGAAGCTTGCATAGTTGTTGCCCATACTGTACCTGTTGTGGCTATGGAGCGTCAGGACTAGTATCTTTTCGGGAGCAGAAAATTTTATTAAAATAATCCAGAAAAATCATCAGGATTTGCATTAGGACTGTGGCATTATCAGGCCATTGTAATATGTATTGTTCAAGATCTTTTGACTGGCAGATTATACATCAGTAAATAAGGAGACAGAAAAACAATATAATGTATTTTTTTAAGAGTAGAGAAAATGGCACTTGGGCACAAAAATAGACGTTACTGAAACAAAATATCATTTCACCTCATTTATTGTATTTCCTCTCTGATCATCCTACAAAATGACTTACTGTAAAGCTTAGCTTCTGAGGAAGCAAAAAGACTCAATGCAAATTATCTAATGCACACTTCACCATATATATAGCAAGACTCAACTTTTTTTACCATCACTCTTCAGCCTCTTCTGTGTTCTGCATTTCAGAAGTGTCGAGTGGTAGGACATGTACAAACTTTTACGAAGATATTGTCCCTTCCTTACAAAGTTTATAATCTAAAAAGATAAGTGCTCTACAAAGAATGGGGAAGAGAAATGCATTTAATGTAGATTGAAATAGTATATATTTTTTCTTTTAATTAGCAGATGAAATTATTACCAGCCCTTCTTCCTAGCTGTGGATAATTGGCTGAATCCTTATAGGCATTTTAGTAGAAGTGGGCCTTCATCTCGATTTAAATTAGGATATGTTAGTTTCTTTGTGGAACATAATCCCTTTTCTGATCCACATGTAAGGGCAGAGTGGAATAAGAGAAAATTCTGTTAAACTGAATTACTCAGCTGAGAGAGATGTATTCATCGGTAATTAACTTCACAGCTATTTGTCTACAAATATCTACAAGTTCATCTCTTGAAACAGAAAGAAATTGTAAGCTGAAGAGACGTAATAGCCATGGAGCAAGGAATGCTGGGGTTCGAAAGTGCAGACAAACTGTTTGGCTCTGGGCTTAAGGAGCTTTTGGCAACTTTGCAGAAGCCTGGACTCCACCGGAGAAGTCTGCAAAGGTTGTAAAGAGTACTGGATATTTCCTTTATTAAAATAAACTTTAAAAAAAGTAAGGGAATTTTAAGGTTGACAAGCCTCCCCCCCCCCCCCGCGCCCCCCGTTTCTTGTTAGGGATGCAAAACTAAATATTCAAGAAGTTTTCTCCTGTAGTATACACAGAGGAGCTACAAATGTATCTTCTGTTTTGTTAAATGTGAACTAATGTGTATACTATGAAACAGGAAGTGTAACATGGCTGTTATCCTGGGAGATCTTGACTTTAGGAATTTTGGTAATATTGCATTAATTCTAGTCTCTCTTCTTTTTAAAGCAACTGCATAGATAACTGTTGGTTCTGTACCAAAATAGGTACATGGAAGTGTTAATAAAGCTTAGTTAGCTGAATAAACTGGATAAAGGCACATAAAATTAAAATCTTTAAAATGGTAAGATTTAGTGACACAAGCACAAGCTGGGGTGTTTTGATTTGTAAATAAATAAATAAATGAAAGCATCTTGAAACTAAATACAGAGTAGGTGATTAGAGTGTTTGAAGTAGTGCTGTGAGTTGCTACTCTGCTGATTGCAGCAGTATGAATACAGGAGAGGTGAGAGATCATCCATAAAGGTAAAAAGCTACACCTTAAAAGTCCCTTAACTGTCAAATTTCTCACTTTATTTTCTTAACAGCACATTATCAGGTCACTTAATATAGACAAAAAGAAAAGGAGTACTAGTGGCGCCTTAGAGACTAACCAGTTTATTTGAGCATGAGCTTTCATGAGCTACAGCTCACTTCATCGGATGCATTGAGCTGTAGCTCACCAAAGTTTATGCTCAAATAAATTGGTTAGTCTCTAAGGTGCCACTAGTACTCCTTTTCTTTTTGCGAATACAGACTAACACGGCTGCTACTCTGAAGCCTGTCATTAATATAGACAATGTGTTCTTTTGAAAGACATAACAAATAGTGCATGAATACAATGTCTACATCAGTGGAAATATGTAACCATGCTTAGCTGGTACCAAATGTCTCAATACCGTCTATTATTGTTTGGGAAAGAATTCCCAGGAGGGGGAGGAAATACTAAAGTTCATGCAAATATCAATTAAGATTCATAGACTAAACTCAGTTAATGTTTTTTCACTATTTAGTGGATTTGAGCGGCCAGTGTGGTGAAAATAAAATGGTTCTGGTTGAACTAAAAGCATCCAACATGGGGAAGGTGCACTGAAGGGGTACAGCACCTAGTACTCTGGTCATGATGGAACCCTTTTGCACTAACATAATACAAATGAAATAACAGCGGGGAGATTTATATACATAGAGAACATGAAACAATGGGTGTTACCATACACACTGTAACCAGAGTGATCACTTAAGGTGAGCTATTACCAGCAGGAGGGGGGTGGGGGAACCTTTTGTAGTGATGATCAAGGTGGGCCATTTCCAGCAGTTGACAAGAAGGTCTGAAGAACGGGGGGGGGGGGAATAAACATGGGGAAATAGTTTTACTTTGTGTAATGACCCATCCACTCCCAGTCTCTATTCAAGCCTAAGTTAATTGTATCCAGTTTGCAAATTAATTCCAATTCAACAGTCTCTCGTTGGAGTCTGTTTTTGCAGTTTTTTTGTTGAAGTATTGCCACTTTTAGGTCTGTAATCGAGTGACCAGAGAGATTGAAGTGCTCTTCAACTGGTTTTTGAATGTTATAATTCTTGACGTCTGTTTTGTGTCCATTTATTCTTTTGACCAATGTACAAGGCAGAGGGGCATTGCTGGCACATGATGGCATATATCACATTGGTAGATGTACAGGTGAATGAGCCTCTGATATTGTGGCTGATGTAATGGGTAAATGGTTGCTATGAAGCTGTCTGAGGAACAAATGCTGCCAAAAGGGGAGTCTGACACCAGTCTGTAACTTTGATCAGAGGAGTTAAATAAAGTGAAGTAGGTTATCACACTTATCCTGCTATAGTACTTTTTTCTTCTCCTACCAGTTCTTGTAATTACAAGTTGTGCTCTTCCTCTTATAATGTAGAAGTCTTAAGAAGCTAGATTTATCCTCTGTAAGAGTTCATTGGGAGTCTAGGGAACAGGTTTGTTCATGTTGAACGGCTATGTTCTGGTTGAAAATGTTTTTGAATGGCATTCTTGGAATGCAGTACTCAAGTCACAGGCAACACGTTAAAATGAATGTTTTGTGAATTTACTGTTCTGTCTTTCACAGAAAGAAATTTAACTTTGGGGAGGAGAGGGGGAAAGAACATAGAGAGGAAGAGATGTGTGGTGGAGTGGAGCTTTGTTTTTGTTTGATATTTTTAATATCTTGGTTAGGTTAAGTTAGGATTTTTTAATTTTGCCCAACAGTGCTGACTGGCTAATAAGTTTGGTTATTGGCTCATTATTTGGTATTAATGAGAGAGGGGGATTTTGTGTGTTGTACCTGTACTTTTCTTCTTCACTGATTTTGCAGCTGCGTGTTGAAAGATGGTTTGGTTTCTCTTTATCATAGCACTTGCCGTACACTTTCTCAATATATAAATTCCAATAACTTATACAAGAAATATGAGTCATGATATGGCAGGAAAATACTTTATGAAATTTCTTCATGTCACTAGGAGCATTAAACTTTTAACATGTTAACTCTTCAAAATGTTGTGACGGAGACAAGGAAAATAATCTACTCTATGGTTCAGGTGATTATCCAGATCACTTTGATTCTTCCAATGCCACACTTAAGTTCATGTGTTCTTCCTCATCTGCTGCTATAACTCCATGTTGTGGTTTTCCTTTAAGATTTGGCAGTGAGGAGCCTATCCTTTATCTTCCAGTTTCAAGAATTCTGAAGCTGTTACATTTTAACACTGATACCCATTTGTATTACTTCTCATTTTATAAACTGGGTTATACAAATTGTCTCATTCTGTTACAAGATACCAGAGCTGTATGTTTCACTATTTTGAGTACTACTACGGTGCTGCTCCTTTTGGGGGAAGGCTCTCCTTTTAGAGGTCATGTTAAACTCAATGTTCAGGGAAGTTCCTCTGAAGTATTGCAATTTTGAGTCCTGTAGGGGAATTTCCAAGACACAGGGCTTGGAAGTATCTTGATTGTGACAAGAAAGAGCTGAAAACTTTCTCTTTTTGGGTAATGAAAATGCTTTGTGATGTGGTCTATTCATCTTACCACACTTTAAATATTTACACCTACTGTGTAAATATTCAGTATAACCACTTGAATACCCTGTCCTGAAAACACCTGAGGCACTTGCTTAACTTTTCTACCATGAGTAGTCCTATTGATTTAAATGGAAAGGCTCATGGTGGTAAAGTTAAGCATATGCAGTAGTGATTACAGGACTGGCGTTTAAGAGACACTGGCTGTGAGTATAATGTTGTGGATTATGTATATAATCTATCGGTGTACCTTATTTCAAAGTTAGATGTCTGATTTTTGCCTGCATTAACCTGCTTTGACAGATACAGAACTTAATTTGTTGTGTATGTGTGCTTTTGGGAGAAGAGGTATGCAACAGCAAACAAATATTTAATAACATCTGATGGTCAGGTTAGCAATTACTGTACATTTATACACTTGATGTCTACTCTAGGGGATTCTTTTAAAATCCCATTCATGACATGGTTCATCTGAACAGCATGTTTAAGTGAACTAACATGGTCATAAAAATGCCTTGTCATAGGCCCTGATTAAAGCACTTTTACAATCAGATGGTTCCCCTGGTATATCAAAGCCATTGAGCAGAGGAGGAACAGCAAATCCATATCTGTATTACGTGTTTTCATCATAAGTGCTCTGTAAACATGAGTTAATGAAGCCTTAAAACACCCCCTCTGTGGTAGGTACTTGAACTGTTTTGCAGATGTTGTAGTTAAGGCAGAGGGGCTACAGAGGGGAAGGAGTCTGTATCGGAGCCAGTAGAGCAACAAGTTCCTGGGTCTCTAGTCCTTTGACATCTATTTCTCTCGACAGAGTTGTAAACCTTTTTATGGCCATATGATTAAAATTGGAGAAAGTCTTAGTTGGAGCTTATTTAAAGATATGAGGTAAATTGTTCCAAGTTGAAAAATATATTGAAATAGTGAGCCAGGAAAAAACTCAAATCACTTGTTCAAATCTGTTGCGATTGAGAACTTCAATGCAGTTATTCAAGATGGAATATATAGTAGTCTTTCTAATGTGTAGCAAAGCACAGGTTGTAATTTAGTGCCTTTAATACCATGGAGCTAAATATACCAAACGGGAAAACAATAGAGAAATTTAAAGGTCTACATACACCATGTCACGTTGCTGTTTATGATGAAATAGCTGATAAAGATCGGTGTTGCTCGTTTCTGTGAACATATGCAGGACTTGAAAATCACCTACTTGCTATTCGTGGATGGACAGCTGTGCCTGTTGATTTAGGGTGCTGAAGCCATCAACTTCCGCAGAACTTAAGCTTTAATTTATTTTTGTCATGTTTCTGTCCATTAGGCATGTGATACTCAGCAGTGTTGCCTTTCTGATACTGAAGATAGACTACTGTAGTGCCTTTGCTGTTCAAACTAAGTAGCTTGTAAGAATGATTAGTTTCACTTGGGCAGAACACAAACTTCTGGACAGCGGTGAAACCGAAGGGAAAAATAAATTTAATTCTGCTGCTGCTTGGTAATCTACAAGCAGCAGAAGAGATGGGAGCTGGAGTTATTCACAGGAAAGACCCTCCAAAAAAGGAGACTGGAGGTGGGATAGAGTAGTAGAAACTTTTCTCCTGACACAGAGGAAGGTTAAGAGTGGGGAGATGTTTCTCCTAATCAGCTGGAGGTTGGGAAAGCAGGTCTTCAGATATGCTGGAGTAACTCCTGAGGAAGGTTCATGGGCAGTACTCTTAGACCAGTGGTTCTCAAACTATTTACCACTGTGGGTCATGTATATGGCCTACAATGTATTATGTGGGCCGCATCCAACACTATCTGTATGGCCCTGATGATGTCACATGGGCTGCAGCCGTGCTGACTGGGCCACAAGTGGCCCATGGGCCACAGGTTGAGAACCACTGTCTTAAGACAAATCTAAGAAGCCTCCCCCTTCTCTGAGTGCGGAAGCTTAGCTTCTTCCTAGGGCATTGCTCCTAGACCTCGTTGTTGGATCTGCTCACTCCCCTCCACAAATCATTCATACTGTCTATAGCTGTTTGCTTTAGAAAGCTAAAGCAACATATCAAATGGGGAATGGCTGGTGGCTTCAGGTTAGGGCTTTAGTGGTCCTTTAGAGTGGTTGGAAGGGAAGGTTTTTTATGTTGATGTGATCAATTTCTCTCACACTTGGCTCATTCAGATCACCTTTAAAGTGTTTGGGTTTTTTAAATTGTAGGTCACCTTGAAAACCTATTACTGTTTCAAAATGTTATGTAAATTGGGAAGTCACTTCAAAAGATATGCATTATTCATATTTAAATATCCTTTTATTTTTAGCAGCAAGGTATTGGTCGACCAAGTGTGTACCATGCTGTGGTGGTCATATTCCTGGAATTCTTTGCCTGGGGACTATTGACAACTCCCATGCTAAAAGTAAGTATTGACAATCTGTTTCTCTTTCCCTGTGGTAATGTCACAGCTCAGTTTGTTTACTTTGGAGATGCTGTTCATACTCTCTGGGGGCTCTGGTTTTAAATGAGCTTTTTTATTCCCTAGTGTCTTAATAAAGCAATTTGAAGTCTCTGACTCTTTTTGCTTATATCAAGCCATCACAATTTGTACAGTTGGTATTCTGCTAAATGGGACCACAGCTGGATTGTGAGAGGGACTGCAAGTCTGATCTGCAATTCATTGGTAGAGCACCTATGGTGCTGTATCTTAAGTCAGTGTTGTCAAATCCTCATTTTAATAAGAACAAAAAGTATTTAAAAGAAAAAATTAACTGCAGAGGTTTTGTTTTATAATATAAAGACTATAACTAATTATGGGCAGTGAATATTATAATTTTTACTGAAATGTGGGTTGCTATATCAACATAAAATTTGCAGTAAAATTTATTAAAGATCTTCGTGTTAGAGTAGATTTTTATAGCTGCTTAAACCCTTATAGAAGGCAGCTACTCTCCAGATGACTAGATCATTTAAAGGATTGGCAATAGGATATGGAGCCTTGTATCTTCAGGTTAGAGGTGTAAATTCTTTCCAAATCAAGACTGCCTAAGGGCTGGTCTACACTGAGGACTTATATTGGCATAACTACGGTCTCTGAGGGGTCTGAAAAACCCACACGCTGAAGTATGTGTTGTGGCTATTGTGACTTAACCCCTGCTGTAGACAGTGCTATGTTGATAGAACATTTCTTCCTGTGACCTAGCAGCTGCCTCTCCAGGGGGTGGATTAATGACAGTGATCGGAGAACCCTTCTGTGACTGTAGTGAGTGTCTACACTAAAGTGCTACAGCAGTGCAGCTGCAGCTCTGCCGCTGTAGTGTTTTAAGTGTAGACACTCTGAGTTATCAAACGGCGTCTTAATGATAAAGATATGCTAGTATCTCAGGCCATGGCTACACTTGCAGATGTAGAGCGCTGTGAATTAAACCCGCCTTAGTAGAGCGCAGTAGGGAAAGCGCTGCAGTCTGTCCACACTGACAGCTGCAAGCATACTGGCGTGGCCACATTTGCAGCACTTGCAGCGGTATTGGGAGCGGTGCATTGTGGGCAGCTATTCCACAGAGCACCTCTTCCCATTCTGGCGCTGTGGCTTGTGGGAAGGGGGAGGGGAGTGTGGGGCATTCTGGGTCCTGTCCCACGATACATCTGTTCGCATCCCAGCAGTTCCTTTGCTTCTGTCCACATTTGGCGCCATCTTTCAATGGTTTTTGTACTGCGCGCTCTGTCTTCCCTTTCGGTCTGCGGGAATGGAGCCTGAACTGCTGAAGAATATGCTGACGAGTCTCGCCAGCGCGTCACATTTGGCAGTTGAGTTATTCCTTATGATCCAAAGTGATAGTGAGGACTCCGACGATGATATCAACTCAAGTAACTGAAACGATACGAGTTTGCTTGTGGCATTCACAGACATTTTCACCACTGTGGAATGCCGCTTTTGGGCTTGGGAAACAAGCACTGAGTGGTGGGATCACATTGTCATGCAAGTCTGGGATGACAAGCAGTGGCTGCAGAACTTTCGAATGAGAAAAGCCACTTTCATGGGACTGTGAGGAGCTCACCCCCACCCTGCGGCGCAAGGACGTGAGATTAAGAGCTGCCCTGATGGTGGAGAAGCGAGTGGCTATTGCAGTCTGGAAACTGGCAACTCCAGACAGCTACCGATCTGTCGCTAACCAGTTTGGAGTGGGGAAGTCTGCCGTTGGAATCGTGTTGATGCAAGTTTGCAGGGCCATTAATCGCATCCTGCTCAGAAGAACCGTGACTCCAGGTAACATGCATGACATTGTGGCTGGCTTTGCACAAATGGGTTTCCCTAACTGCGGAGGGGCGATAGATGGGACACATTTTCCAATTCTGGCACCAGCCCACCTAGCCTCCGAGTACGTTAATCGGAAGGGCTATTTCTCTATGGTTCTCCAGGAGCTTGTGGATCATCATGAGCATTTCATTGACGTTAACACAGGCTGGCCTGGAAAGGTGCATGACGCACGTATCTTTCGGAACACTGGCCTGTTCAGGAAGCTGCAAGCCGTGACTTTTTTCCCAGACCAGAAGATCACCGTAGGGGAAGTCGAAATACGCATTGTGATCGTTGGAGACCCTGCTTACCCTTATGCCGTGGCTCATGAAACCCTACACAGGAAGCCTTGACAGCAGCAAGGAGTGGTTCAGCAACAGGCTACGCCGGTGCGGAATGACTGGAGTGTGCTTTTGGCCGTTTAAAGGGTCGCTGGCTGTCTCTGTATGGGAAGCTGGACCTGGCCAATAACAGCATCCTAGCGGTTATATCAGCGTGCTGTAGCCTCCATAATGTTTGTGATGGGAAGGGTGAAAGATTCACTCAGGCATGGAACTCGGAGGTTCAACACCTGGAGGCTGAATTTGAACAGCCAGAGAGCAGGGCTATTAAAGGGGTCCAGTGCGGGGCTGCAAGGATTAGGGATGCCTTGAGGGAGCAATTTGAGGCTGAAAGACAACAGTAATGTCTGGTGTGGTGCCCTGCATGGGAGTGAAGTGCAGTAGGAATCTGTGTTTGCTATGTACAATACACTAACTTGCAGTGCATGTTGCTTTCTTGGGCTAAGGTTTCTTTTATGTTATGCAGTAATAAAGAATGTTTTCAAAGCAAAACATCAATTTATTGAAAAGAAACAACACAACTGCTTGGGAAACACAAAGGACAAGGGGGTGGGGTGGGGAAAGGTACAATCACAGATTTGCGTATGTCCTGTCTCGAGTGCTGTGCAATGCGTGCTGCACTTCAGGATGGCTATACTGTATGGTGATGGGGGTTGAGTGCAGTGGGTAAGGGTTGTAGTTTTCAGGGCTGGGTGTTGAAGCTACAGGTGTTGGAGGCAGCTGGTGGTGGTAACAACCCAGATGTTGGGGAAAGCGGTTTGGCGGTGACATGGGGGCACAAGGGAAAGAGTTTTGGGGGAAGGGCTGTAGCGGGGGGCGGGCGCGGTAGTGCTCTGCCTGCATGGCTACGAGTACCTAGATCGAGTCCGCTTGGCACTCCATGATGCTTATCAGCCTCTCTGTGCTTTGGTGCCGGCCATCCACGTTCTGCTGGCAGACCCTCCTTTCACTCTCCCGCCACTCCTGCACTTTTTGATTTTCATTAGTTGAATGCTGCATGACTTCTTTGCTTCTACATGGCACTTCCTGATTCTTTGCAGCCTCTTGGCTGCTGCTAACACAGACAACTGAGATCTTAAGGTTGCATCTGTAAAGCAAAATGCAACACTTAACAGAGGCAGAATTGTTCACACCAGACAGAGCAATGATTCCCCCGTACTCAAGGGCAAGCACAGTCTACACAATAGCATAATTTGCCTGTCCCAAAGCGAGCGTACATAACCCACGGGAGCCCCAAAATGGTGAGTAAGCACAGGGTCAAGCGTGACTGATTGTTTCACGGCTGTACTGTCCTCTGGGTTTGTGTGCCTTGGGAAGAGCCAACAGCAGCACGGGGCCCCCTAGAGAATCATAGAATATCAGGGTTGGAAGGGACCTCAGGAGGTCATCTAGTCCAACCTCCTGCTCAAAGCAGGACCAATCCCCAACTAAATCATCCGAGCCAGGGCTTTGTCAAGCCTGAACTTAAAAATATCTAAGGAAGGAGATTCCACCACCTCCCTAGGTAACGCATTCCAGTGTTTCACCACCCTCCAAGTGAAAGTTTTCCCTAATATCCAACTTAAACCTCTCCCACTGCAGCTTGAGACCATTACTCCTCATTCTGTCATCTGCTACCACTGAGAACAGTCTAGATCCATCCTCTTCGGAACCCCCTTTCAGGTAGTTGAAAGCAGCTATCAAATCCCCCCTCATTCTTCTCATTCTTCCGCAGACTAAACAATCCCAGTTCCCTCAGCCTCTCCTCAGAAGTCATGTGTTCCAGTCCCCTAATCATTTTGTTGCCCTCCGCTGGATGCTTTCCAATTTTTCCACATCCTTCTTGTAGTGTGGGGCCCAAAACTGGACACAGTACTCGAGATGAGGCCTCACCAATGTGTAATAGAGGGGAACAATCACGTCCCTCGATCTGCTGGCAGTGCCCCTACTTATACATCCCAAAATGTCATTGGCCTTCTTGGCAACAAAGGCACACTGTTGACTCATATCCAGCTTCTCGTCCACTGTAACCCCTAGGTCCTTTTTTGCAGAACTGCTGCCGAGTCATTCGGTCCCTAGTCTGTAGCGGTACATGGGATTCTTCCGTCTTAAGTGCAGGACTCTGCACTTGTCCTTGTTGAACCTCATCAAATTTCTTTTGGCCCAATCCTCTAATTTGTCTCGGGCCCTTTGTATCCTATTCCTATCCTCTCCTCCCAGTTTAGTGTCATCTGCAAACTTGCTGAGGGTGCAATCCACACCATCCTCCAGATCATTTATGAAGATATTGAACAAAACCGGCCCCAGGACAGACCCTTGGGGCACTCCATTTGATACCGGCTGCCAACTAGACATGGAGCCATGGATCACTACCCGTTGAGCCCGACAATCTAGCCAACTTTCTATCCACCTTATAGTCCATTCATCCAGCCCATACTTCTTTAACTTGCTGGCAAGAATACTGTGGGAGACCGTGTCAAAAGCTTTGCTAAAGTTAAGGAACAACACGTCCACTGCTTTCCCCTCATCCACAGAGCCAGTTATCTCGTCATAGAAGGCAGTTAGATTAGTCAGGCATGACTTGCCCTTGGTGAATCCATGCTGACTGTTCCTGATCACTTTCCTCTCGTGTAAGTGCTTCAGGATTGATTCCTTGAGGACCTGCTCCATGATTTTTCCAGGGACTGAGGTGAGGCTGACTGGCCTGTAGTTCCCAGGATCCTCCTCCTCCCCTTTTTTAAATATGGGCACTATGTTAGCCTTTTTCCAGTCGTCGGGACCTCCCCCGATCGTGTTGGATCATATTAAAGAAGTTCTGTATGAAAATCACAAATGAGTTTGATTCCCCATAGTTTAAATTCCAGGGTATTACTAATTAAGAGGTCTCTTGGTTTTTGGTACTGTTTCTCTCCCTCTCTGTGTGAAACTTGCAAGCTGCTAATTGTGTTAGTACATTCTAAGACAGTCTGTTCTCAAAGCAGTTCACACAGAGAGACTCAAAGCAATACTCTGTAACAACAGAAACAGCACCCAGAGACTCCCTGCCCTTTTGTTGTATTAACAATTGTGATTAAAATAGAGATAGAGGATGTATGTGGATGGATGCTTGGTGTGGATAATAACTGAATGATCAGGGAGGTGCCAGCCTAAGAATCCAGTGTCCATCGGCTGAAGAAGGCGTCAAGTGGAAATAAACAGAGGATACCTCTCCCCCCCCCCCCCGGGAAGACTGGAATCCACCCAACAGCCTCAAGAATGGGAGAACCAAAGAACAAGATAACATCTGGCAGCACGGAGCCGTCAGGAATGTGCTATCTGCTGATTGATTCAGCAACAGCATGATGAAGCAATTCCCATAGACTGGCATAGGAAGAAATTCCTATAAAAATGGACTCTGGAAAGTGAGAACTTTGGGGTCTGATTCTGCAAACCAATTTCCAGGAGCATCAGATGAGCATCTGACAAGGCCCTGCTCCCTCCTCATGTCCAGGCCACCTGGCCAGTGGCTTGGCATGAGCAACTCTAAGGCTGGTAACTATGATAACAACCTTATAGAACCTGTGTGTGTGTGTTTGTATGAATGAATGTGTGAATAAATATGAGATTGAATGGAATGTTATAGCTATAACTAACTGCTTACTGTGATTCTTTCTGTATTCACAGTAAATGTGGTATTTTGCCTTTTCCTCTTTAATAAGATACTGCTGGTTTTTATTTTATTGGTATAACAATCGCCATGAGTTTTCAAAGATAATGGCCAATGGCTCTGCAATCACATTCGCCAACTCCTTTAGCACTCTCGGATGCAGCGCATCCGGCCCCATGGACTTGTGCTCATCCAGCTTTTCTAAATAGTCCCGAATCACTTCTTTCTTCACAGAGGGCTGGTCACCTCCTCCCCATGCTGTGCTGCCCAGTGCAGCCATCTGGGAGCTGATCTTTTTAGTAAAGACAGAGGCAAAAAAAGCATTGAGAACATTAGCTTTTTCCACATCCTCTGTCACTAGGTTGCCCCTCTCTCATTCAGTAAGGGGCCCACACTTTCCTTGACTTTCTTCTTGTTGCTAACATACTTGAAGAAACCCTTCTTGTTACTCTTAACATCTCTTGCTAGCTGCAACTCCCAGTGTGATTTGGCCTTCCTGATTTCACTCCTGCATGCCCGAGCAATATTTTTATACTCTTCCCTGGTCATTTATCCAATCTTACACTTCTTGTAAGCTTCTTAAAGACAAAAGAGATCAGAAAGGATTTCACTGTTAAGCCAAGCTGGTCGCCTGCCATATTTATTATTCTTTCTACACATTGGGATGGTTTGTCCCTCTAACCTCAATAAGGATTCTTTAAAATACAGCCAGCTCTCTTGGACTCCTTTCCCCGTCATGTTGTTCTCCCAGGGGATCCTGCCCATCAGTTTCCTGAGCTTGTCAGAGTCTGCTTTTCTGAAGTCCAGTGTCCGTATTCTGCTGCTCTCCGTTCTTCCCTGCATCAGGATCCTGAACTCGACCATCTCATGGTCACTATCTCCCAGGTTCCCATCCACTTTTGCTTCCCCTACTAATTCTTCCCGGTTTGTGAGCAGTAGGTCAAGAAGAGCTCTGACCCTAGTTGGTTCCTCCAGCACTTGCACCAGGAAATTGTCCCCTACGCTTTCCAAAAACTTCGTGGATTGTCTGTGCACTGCTGTATTGCTTTCCCAGCAGATATCAGGGTGATTGAAGTCTCCCATAAGAACCGGAGCCTGCGATCTAGTAACTTCCATTAGTTGCCAGAAGAAAGCCTCTTCCACCTTATCCCCCTGATCTGGTTGTCTGTAGCAGACCCTTACCACGACATCACCCTTGTTGCTCACGCTTCTAAACTTAATCCAGAGACACTCAGGTTTTTCTGCAGTTTCATACCAGAGCTCTGAGCAGTCATACTGCTCTTACATACAGTGCAACTCCCCCACCTTTTCTGCCCTGCCTGTCCTTCCTGAATAGTTTATATCCATCCATGACAGTACTCCAGTCACGTGAGTTATCCAACCAAGTCTCTGTTCTTCCAGTCACATCATAATTCCTTGACTGTGCCAGGACTTCCAGTTCTCCCTGCTTCTTTCCCAGGCTTCTTGCATTTGTGTATAGGCACTTGAGATAACTTGCTGTTTGTCCTTCTTTGTTAGTATGAGGCAGGAGCCCTCCCCTTTCACGCTTTCCTGCTCGTGATTCCTCCCGATATCCACGTCCCCACTTAGCTTAGGGCTTTGGTCTCCTTCCCCCAGTGAACCTAGCTTAAAGCCCTCCCCACATTAGACTGAACACTGTCCCCACATTTTCCACAGGAGGTTCGTCCTGGAAGATCTCGCTGCAGAGGGTGACCTGGGAAGCAAGGGAGGGTCTTCTGCTGCAATGCGGCTTCTGCCCTGGCCCATATGCAGCTTGCCTGTGTGCAGCACTGGTCCTCCCGCCCCTCACGCACAGTGGCGCGGACAAGTTAACCTTACTGGGATAAGGGCAATGTGCTTGCGTAGGTTTTTCAGTAGAGCCACTGTTGTCCAAGTTCTGGCTGAGACCTTTGAAGAGATCACTGAGGCCGATTACTGCGATATGAGAGAGAGCACATCAATGCCCTATTCCGCATCTAGGCATGCATGCAGCCCTAACCCTCCTCGCCCCAAGAGCCTGCACGAAATACCTTCCTTCCCAAAATAAAAGCCGCTTACCGGGAACCTCCTCTGGTGTTTGTCCTTCCCCAAGCACTGGCCGCCACAACTGGCTGCCTTCCTCCTGGCTTGAGAACAGCTCCTGGCTGCATGCATCTAGGGATTCCGGGGTGTCATCCTCTGCCGGAGCACCCTCACTCCCGCTTTGCTGCTGCTCCTCCTCCAGAGCCCAGTTCAACAAGGCAGAAATGTCCATGGTGGTACTCGGCATGGAGGTGGGGTCGCCCCCAAGTATCGCGTCCAGCTCTTTGTAAAAACGGCAGGTCACGGGGGCAGCACCGGAGCGGCGGTTTGCCTCTCAGGCTTTGCGGTAGGCATTCCGCAGCTCCTTCACTTTAAGCCTGTACTGCAGTGCATCCCGGTCATGGCCCCTTTCCGTCATGTCCCTTGATATCTGCTCGAAGGTAATGTAATTCCTGCAGCTGGAGCGCAGTTGGGACTGGACAGCTTCCTCACCCTAAACACTGATGAGGTCCAGCACCTCGCCATTGCTCCATACTGGGGATTGCTTGGTGCGTGGAGGCCTGGTCGCCTGGGAAGATTTGCTGAGAGCACTCCACGCCTGGCTGAGCAAACAGGAAGGGGATTTTCAAAATTCCCAGAGAATTTAAAGGGTGGGTGTGACAGTTGGTCACCTGAGGGCAGGGCAGTAGAGTTCAAAGTGATGACCAGAGTGGCTAAAACAAGCATTGTGGGACACTTCTGGAGGCTGATCACAGCGCAATAACAGACCAGGGCATCCAGCGGTGGTGCCGCAAATGTTATTCCACTCAGCGAGGTGGAGTACCAGCAGTGCTGTAGCCGTGGAAACAGAGCGCTCTACGTACCTTGCCAGTGTGGATGGGTAGTGAGATAGTGTGCCCAGGGCTCCTTTATTGCACTGTAACTCGCAAGTGTACCAAGCCCTCAGTCTTGTTTCTCATTGAAAAGTGTCCATATAACATCTTGGTCATCTTTCAACAGATTCAAGAGTCAAAGAGGCATGAAAACCAACATTACTTTATTCCCTAGGAGCGTCCTCTCCAGAATGGTGGTGGTGTATATTATCATGAAAGTGAAATTAAGCTTTTTATTTGATACCTTTTGCTACATAGGCTCTTTAGATAAAGGGCTTAGGTTTCCAGTCCTGTTAGTCTCAATGCTGTTCACCAGCACTAAATTCACTTTTAACGGTATTAACAACAAAAAGCTACCTACGTCTAGAAGGGACATCAAGTCCAGCCACCTGTGCTGAGGTGGGACCAAGTAAACCTAGACCATCCCTGACACCTGTTTGTCCTGTCAGTTTTTAAAAACCTCCAATGATGGGGATTCCACAACCTCCTTTGGAACCTTATTCCAGAGTTTAACGCCCTTTGTAGTTAGTTTTTTTCCTAATAGCTAACCTAAAATTCCCTTGCTGTAAATAAAGCCCATTACTTCTTGTCCTTCCTTCAGTACACATGGATATTAATTGATCACAGTCCTCCTTATAACAGCCCTTAACATATTTAAAGACTGTTATCATGGCCCCCCTCAGTTTTCTTTTCTCAAGGCTAAACACGTCCAATTTTTTAGTCCTCTTCTCATGGTTCAGGTTTTCTAAATCTTTTCTTATGTTTGTTGCTCTCCACTGGACTCTCTCCAGTTTGTCCACATCTTTCCTAAAGTTTGGCACCCAGAACTGGACTCCAGCTGAGGCCTGATTGAGGCTGAGTAGAGTGGGACAGTTACCTCCCATGTTTTGCAACACTCCTATTAATACATCCCAGAATGTTATCCTTTCTCCCAATTGCGCATTGTTGACTCCTATTGTGATCCACTATAACCCCCAGATCCCTTTTTGCAGTACAATTAACTGGTGATCCCCCGTTTTGTAGCTGTGCATTTGATGTTTCTTTCCGAGTTACAGACAAATGCAAGCACTATATCAAATTTCATCTTGTTAAAGTCAGACCAATTCTCCAATTTTTCAAGGTCAGTTTGAATTTTAATTCTGTACTCCAGAGTGCTTGCAACCCCTCCCAATTTGGGGTCATCTGCAGATTTTGTAAGAATACTCTCCACTTCATTATTCAAGTCATTTATGAAAATCTTGAATATTCCAGACCCAGGACAGACCCCTACGGGATGCCATTAGGTATGCCCTCCCTATGTTGTAGCAAACCATAACTGCTTGTTGAGTGTGGACTGTCAGAAGCCTTACTAGAATGAAGATAAATCATGTCTACAACCTCCCCACTAGGCCAATAATTCTGTCAGTGAAAGAGATTGGTTTGGCATGATTTGTTCCTGACAGATCTATGCTAGCTATTCTTTATAATCTTATTCTCCTCATAGATACCTATGAATTGATTGTTTAATAATTTCTTCCAGTATCTTTCCAGATATCGGAGTTAGGCTGATTAGTTATAATTCTCTGGGTCCTCTTTTTTTTCTAAAGATAGCTACTTTGTACCTCCAGTCCCCTCAGACCTCAACCATCATCCATGAGTTATGTTAGAAAGAATCACATAGATTTAGTAAAATCAGAGTGTTTTTTAAACATCTAATTTACTTTTTACCAAAACCAACTAAATATAAGAAAGAAAAGTAGTTGATACCGAAGTCTGGGACTTCCATCGGAGTGGTGATTGCTTCATAGGAAAAAAACTTGAGATACTCTGTTTAAAGATAATTGATTTGTACTTTTGCTGGGCTTCTTCCTTTATTTTTATGATGAGAAACGTGCAAGAAGTTAGGATCTTTTTAAAAGCTGCTCTGCTGTCCCTCTTCTCCACCTGGAGTCCTAATTTTCTGTTTGTGATTTAAAAGATTAATTAAAAGCAGAAGCTGATGAAAAGTTGATTTAAATAGCCCTGGTAATAAAAGAGGATGATACATGAAAAACATAATCCTGTCAGCAGAATTATCTCTAGAAAGAAAGCTATTAATGTGGCATAAACTGTGGCATAATGCTGTTTTTTGGTATGTGTTCAATATACATATAAATAACTCTTATGGATGTTGCCAACCCTGGTATAGAAATATACGGATGCATTTTATTTGAGATTTTGTGAAGAGCTTTGAAAATTATGCTGGTTTAAACAAGTAACATCCAGTTCTCTTCCTAGCACTAATCCATAAAACTTTGGTATGTACTTGTCCCCTTCTAATAGACAAAGCTAAGTTATAGAAATTGATAAAATGCCTCATGGGTAATATTCTAACAAGTTTGTTTACATCTAATTAGAGTTTACTGGACTAGTTCAAGAGCATGCCTGTGATTGTTAATGTGCTTTAATCAGGGCCTGTAACAAAAATCCACTTGGTATGTAAAGAATGATAGATTTATGCATAATTGTACTAGTAACCTTAGATTCATCCATCCCCCCCCCACCCCGAGCAACAGCTTCTATCTGCATAACTGTTAGAGACCCAACAGGCTCTTTACTCATCGCTGTAGCGTTGGCTGTACAAATTGTAGATCTTTTTTTTTTCACTAAGTTACTAACTTTTCAACATCCTTTTGAATAGTTTGTCATCCTGCTAATAATAATTATAATCAAATTAGACTGAAAATGGTGTTTACCTAATATAGCAGTGCTTGAACCAGTTATTCGGGTATAATTGTACTACAGTATTTTGGTGTAACTATACTGTTATACTAGTATGAACCCCTACTGGACACAATGATTCCAGGATAAGAGTGGCTTTTTTCCCCTGGTGTAGTTTAAATCTCTTCCCATGAGTTAAATAGAAGAAAAACACTTTTATCCTGGAATAGGTGTCTGCTCAAGGATTATATTAGTATAAATATATTAGCTTAAATTCATACCGTATCTTAAATCAGTATAATTGACTCCTGTACACAAACCCTAAGAGTTCTGCTGTGAGTCTGATAGATAAACTTTTAACAAGGCTTGGTGAAGTTGTGTTTGTATTTGTACCCTCCTTATTAGTGAGAAAAAAATGATGACAAAAATGTAATCAATCCTCATTTCCCTTCTTTTGTTTCTTAATTCACACAACCTAAATTTTAACATGTTCTTTCTCTTTAGGTCTTACATGAAACATTTCCTCAGCATACATTTCTAATGAATGGTCTTATTCAGGGTGTTAAGGTAAGACTCTTAAATAGACAGTTGAACATAATCTTTGTGTGCTCATGAGTTACAAAGATGTCCATGTTTCAGTCACCTTTTTCACTTCATTTTTAATCGTAACGTCTAGAATGCTTGGAATTGAAATAGATGTCTAAACCAGTTTTTTTCCTCATCCATAAGTATTTTTTACAAGCTTATGCATCAGTTCGAAGGCGTTGGGATTTGTTTTCGATTAACATTTGAAGCATTTTCTGGAAACTTAAACCTTTATTTTGGAAACAGAGGTCATATGTTGAACTGTGACAAGATCCATTTTCTTAATATTTACAGTCTTCGTATCTATGCTCTTATTTTTCAAATCCTGAATTAGTAAACAGTGCTAGTACGTGACAGATATTCCGATTTCTCCCCCCTAATTCTCCCTCTTTCTCAGGTCAACCAGCATCTCATATTTTTTTTTAAAGAAATGTACATAAGAGTGGCCATACTGGGTCAGACCAATGGTCCATCTAGCCCAATATCCTGTTTTCTGAAAGTGGCCAATGCCAGATGATTCCGAGGGAATGAACAGAACAGGGCAATTGAGTGATCTGTCCCTTCTTGTATACTCCCAGCTTCTGGTAGTCAGAGGCTTAGGGATACCCAAAGCATGGGGTTGAGTCCCTGGCCGTCTTGGGTAATAGCCAGGCCCTACCAAATTCATGGTCCATTTTGATCAATTTCACAGTCATAGGATTTTTAAAATTTTAAATTTTCTTGATTTCAGATATTTAAATCTGAAATTTCAGTGTTGTAACTGTAGGAGTCCTGACCCAAAAAGGGGCGCTGTGTGTGTGTGTGTGTGTGTATGTCACCCTTACTTCTGCGCTTTCGTCCCGTCCCCTGCCCACCCATGAAATCTGTGTAGTATAGTGTAAAAGTACACAAGACCAGATTTCACAGGGAAGACCAGATTTCACTGTCCGTGACGTGTTTTTCACGGCCATGAATTTGGTAGGGCCCTACTAGTAGCCATTGATGGACCTGTCATTCATGGATGAATCTAATTCTTGATGTAGAAGGCGGCAGTAGGACTTTCTGTCTCTAGATTTGAGCATGCAATTTTTTGCTTGTTCTTTTCGAAGGCTGAAATTTTTCATTTTCTATTTGTAAACACTGACTTCTCACATCCCATGTTTTTGAATTGATGGAATTCGGTCTTGGGATGCATCAGACGAGGTATTTCCAGTAGAGATAAGGAGTACCGTTATACAGGCACTGATGAGACCTCACCTGGAATACTGTGTGCAGTTCTGGTCTCCCATGTTTAAGAAGGATGAATTCAAACTGGAACAGATACAGAGAAGGGCTACTAGGGTGATCTGAGGAATGGAAAACTTGTTTTATGAAAGGAGACTCAAGGAGCTTGGCTTGTTTAGCCTAACTAAAAGAAGGTTGAGGGGAGATATGATTGTTCTCTATAAATATATCAGAGGGATAAATACCAGAGAGGGAGAGGAATTATTTAAGCTCAATACCAATGTGGACACAAGAACAAATGACTATAAACTGGTCATTGGGAAGTTTAGACTTGAAATTAGATGAAGTTTCCTAACCATCAGAGGAATGAAGTTTTGGAATAGCCTTCCAAGGGAAGCAGTGGGGGCAAAAGACCTATCTGGCTTCAAGATTAGACTTGATAAGTTTATGGAGGAGATGGTATGATGGGATAACATGATTTTGGCAATTAATTGATCTTTAAATATTCATGGTAAATAGGCCTAATGGCCCGTGATGGGATGTTAGTTGGGGTGGGATCTGAGTTACCCAGGAAAGAATTTTCTGTAGTATCTGACTGGTGAATCTTGCCCATACGCTCAGGGTTTAGCTGATCGCCATATTTGGGGTCGGGAAGGAATTTTCCTCCAGGGCAGATTGGAAGAGGCCCTGGAGGTTTTTTGCCCTCCTCTGTACCATGGGTCACTTGCTGGAGGATTCTCTGCTCCTTGAAGTCTTTAATTTGAGGACTTCAATAGCTCAGACATAGGTGAGAGGTTTTTTGCAGGAGTGGGTGGGTAAGATTCTGTGGCCTGCATTGTGCAGGAGGTCGGACTAGATGATCATAATGGTCCCTTCTGACCTTAATATCTATGAATTGTAGACTTATTAAAGCATTATCCGAGTGCATTAGGCTTTCTGCCATTAAGATATACTTAATTGAATCACGCTTGGACCTAAAAGCACTGACATTCTACCTTTGTTTAAAAAAGACCCGGAAAAACAATACAAACATATTTCTGTAAATAACACACACTACTACAGAAAACATCAAGGAGGAAAATACAAATTGGCCATGATTCAAAAAGTGAACCCACCACCTCTGTCCTGTGACATCTCAAAGAAACCAAAAGAAGAAATTCGTCCTATGTGGTTTTTATAGTGAAATAAAACTCTTTTGAATAAGAACTAAACGAAAACTGACAGGTTTCAGAGTGGTAGCCGTGTTAGTCTGTATCAGCAAAAACAACGAGGAGTCCTTATGGCACCTTAGAGACTAACCAATTTATTTGGGCATAAGCTTTCATGGGCTAAAACCCACTTCATCAGATGCATGGAGTGGAACGTATACAGTAGGGAGGTATAAATTAATTTGCAAACTGGACACAATCAAATTAGGCTTGAATAAAGACTACGAAAACTAATTTCCCCCTGCTGATGCTCTCACCTTCTTGTCAACTGTTTGAAATGGGCCACCTTATTTACATTGGCCTCATTAGCACTACAAAAGTGATTTCCACCCCTTCTTGTCAACTGTTGAGAATAGCCCATTTCCACCTTAATTGAATTGGCTTGTTAGCACTGACCCCCCCACTTGGTAAGGCAACTTCCATCTTTTCATAGGCTGTGTATTTTTATACCTTCCTATTCTATGTTCTACTCCATACATCTGATGAAGTGGGTTTTAGCCCACGAAAACTTATGCCCAGATAAATTAGTTAGTCTCTAAGGTGTCCTCGTTTTTAAACGAAAACTGTTGGTCTTAGTTCCTGTGCTTTCTCTCTACTCCAGAATCTTTTCCCCAAATTAAATAACAGAAGAAGAAGAAAATGAACCATTTTAAGTACTGTCGGTTTTTTTGTATAACACATCAAGAGTTTATTGATAGTTGCAAAGCTACTAGTCCTGTGACTGTACATTTGAAGCCTTTGTCAAGAATTTGATGATTTATCCAATTGTGGATAAAATGAAGGAATCCTAGCTAGAATATCAGTTAATCTGAAATAGCTGAGGGGTTTAAGCACATAGCAAATAATAAACGTTGGTACAAAACCAGGAGAAAGATTGTTCCATTGCCTAACGAGTTCCATGCCACAGAAAAGGAAACCTAGGCCAACCTTGTTATAGTGGCACAAAGAATTGAATAATTGAATTGGGTAGAAAGTTAGTGGAAGAATATAGTTTTATAAGTGTCCCGTAGCTTTATTTTTATGTAGGTTTTTAGTTGAAGGTTTTTATCCCTGTCTTATAAATTAAATAAAACCTAAAACACTTGATCATTAGCTCTGAAGTTTCCTTATCCTACAACAGCTATGAATCAAATCACAAATTAAATCAGTTCAATTTAAATTGTAGTTTAAAAAAAAACTTTTTATGCCTCAAAATGCATTTACAAATCACCTTTTCTTCTCTCTTACAGGGTTTTTTATCCTTTATGAGTGCTCCATTAATAGGTGCTCTATCTGATGTGTGGGGAAGAAAGTCTTTTCTTCTTGTTACAGTTTTCTTCACTTGTGTCCCAATTCCATTAATGAGGATAAGTCCATGGTAAGTGGTACAGCAGGGGGCCGGCAATTGAGTTTGCCACAGCAGACTGGTGTTTGAAAAGTAAGGATAATTAGGCAAGAAGAAAATGATTTACTTCTCAAGGTGTGATTAAATCATCCTGACACTTCTTTGTTCATGTTCTAAACATTGATTTTGTGTATAGGGGTGTTAAAGAAGCAATGTTTCCTGTAAACTGATTTAGTGACTGTGTTCACACAAACAAAAGTCGAGCACTAATTGCTAAAAATGCTTAGAATGCATTAAATGACTGCACTACACAATTTTCAACACTAAGCTCTACTACATTTTTTCTTTCTGAAACCTTTACAGGGATGCACTAATAACCAATATACTAAATATACTTTACAAGCCAAATGAATGTCTCATGGTAGCAATTCTAAATGGGTGAATAACAGTGTGAAGTATAAAATCTTTGGCGTTTGATTGTAGAGCTCTGAAATTTTAACTGTATTGCCTTGTTTTCCCTTTCCCTTTACTTATTTCCCTTTACCTTTATTTGCTGTATTTTGGGGAAGCAAAGCTATTAAAGGAACTTTCTACACCTGCTGACTTAGAGCCTGTAATCATGCTCTTGATTTTGATTTTTTAATACATGGGGATTAACTACCACTAACGCACTGAAAGGTGACTCCAGAGTAACATTTTTTGCAGAAAAACTTTTCCACTTTAGAGCAACTGTGGATTAAGTTTTCATAGTTGTACTTGACAACTGAAATTCATCATAGCCTATATTGTTCTTTTCCTTGACAGTTTTATAATTTTATGGGAATCATTATCCTTCATTAGCGGTCAGTCAGAAATTGGGAATTTCTTTTCATAATTCTCTAGAAAAAGAAAATGCTGCTGTTTTCATTAGATCAATATACTTTGGTGTTTGACAGCTTCATTGATACAGATTTTACTATATATATTAATCTACAGACTGGTTAACATTATGTATACCTGTATTTTAAATTATATATAAAGTTGTTCTAGACTAAATATTAACAAATATTTTCATGGCATAAACAGTGTATTTTTGTAGTAGAAGATAAATTGGGGGTATTTTCTAATTCTCCTTTTGACTTTTTAGGTGGTACTTTGCTATGATTTCAGTATCTGGAATCTTTTCAGTTACCTTCTCTGTAATATTTGCCTATGTAGCTGACATAACACAAGAACATGAGAGAAGTACTGCCTATGGACTGGTAAGATGTACATAAAAAATGTAAATTCTTGTACACTAAAGCATTATCAGTAGAGCTGTTTAGGGCACAGTTTTCTAACCTGTGGCCCTTGAGGCTCTAAATTCTGGCCCTTGAGGGAGATTGTATCAAGAAGAAAACTTGTTTAATTATATGTTAAAATGTGTTTCTTGATCCATATCTTCTGATGTTAAAATTGAAATATTTGAATCAGCCTTTTTACTACAGGTAGAAGAGTGGTACAGTGGTTAGACTAGCATAGACTTGGAAGATCTCTGTTCAAGTCCTTGTGACTTCCTTAGTGGCTTTGGGCAAGTCAATTAGCCTCTTTGCCCCTTTTGTAGAAAGACGATAATACTCGTCTCACAGGGGTGTTGTGAGGATGAATCTATTAAAGGTTGTGAGGCGCTCAGATACTACAGTAAAGGGGTTATGTATGTATATGACTTATAGGTAAATAGTCGATAGGAAGCACTGCTTCTCTTAGGAGCATCTCTAAACAATTTTTGTCCCTTCTCTGATGCTCAGCAACTCATCTGCTAGCTGCCTGCTATGCTGTGGGGGTGGGATGGGTTGGTAGCTCTGATTTCCATTGCTTGTTTTATCTGCCAGCGGAGATACCTCATGGAAGAGCAGGATCAGAGCTTTCTTGGCTTTGCCTGAACCTAGGGATTGCCTAGCAAAGGGTGGCTCCTCACATGGTCATGTTGGAACTGGCAACCCAGGAGAGGGGAAAAAGAGAAGATGAGAACCAACAGAGCTTTGTAGTAATCTGTCCTAGACCAGGTTAGAGCAGCTCTCTCTACTCTTAACCTTAAATTGCACTAACTTGCAACAAATGGCTTTGGACCCAGCTCTGTGAAATACTGAGGGCGTGATTGGTCCCCTGTGACTTTAAGTGTATTTAGACATACAGACCACCTAGGTACAGCTCATGAAACCAGAACACCTGAATGGAAAGAGTTTTAAGTCTTACACAAAGCTAACGCTTGAAAGGTTAACATTGACTCTGAATTTCTTGGCAATTGTTTTTACTAAGTACAACATTCTTAGAAGGATTTTTACCCTTTAATTACTGTCGTGACTGCTCAAACTTAACTTTGCCTTAATGAAGCTTTTTCTGGGAACTGTACAAAAAGAATTTAATGCATGCACTTGCTGTGTAAAAATTATCTAAGCCACGTGTCTGCAGTGAATTTTGCAAGTTAACATAACCATGGGGTATCTGTATTAATTCTGTAAAATAAGTTGATTTTTTTTGTTTCTGTAAACTTAATTCTTACTGTTTGCATCATGCAGTGACATAATTGTCCTTTTCTATTTTTAACCTGGACTAACCATGTTTATCCTCTTCCCTGGTGTAAAGGGAGCTTTAGCATCCAAGTGTAGGTTTCCTCTTATGCATTTAGGCAAGTGCCTATGCCAAGCATCTTCAGCTTGATCCAGCTTTCAGTGGGCCCATTCCTAGTGGCTTGGGCAGGAACATGACCAATTTCCTCCCCTCCATTTCTTTGTGGTGCTGCCAGTGTCTTTCATTGAGATTCCCAATAAGTATTTTGCTCAGGATAACAGCATGTGCCACTTGAGCCAATGAGTGAGTGTTGCCTTTTTGGGAAGGAAGGAAAGATGCTTTGATTCAGTCCCCCTTGTGACATGAGACCTGTTTATTTTGGAGTTGGACAAGAGTATAGATCAAGAGCTTAATGACATGACACTGCTACAGCTGCAGTCAATGGATGGACTCAAGTCAAATCTCCTTTGTTTTTTTAAAAAAAGAGAGAGAGAGAGTGCTGATCAGGTGATCTTTCTGAGGGTCCTCTGATTCTGGAACTTGCTCCTGCCTTGGTCTTAAATAGCCTGAGTTTGATTACTTTCTTAAAATGCTGTAAAAGCTACTTGTTTGAGGTTTTGTTGGAGGATAGGTGGCTCCTCTAGAGTTTTACCATTTTTGTCTGCTGGTTGTGGTAAATTTTCGCTTGTATTTGATTGCTGTCTGGCAAAGCCACAGATTTATCAGAAATGTTCTAGTCATTTTAGCTATTAGCATAACCTTAATGATTAAATGAAGAAAATTCCCCTGTCCTCCTCCATATTTGTTCAGGAAAAACTGTGCATGTATTTTAAAAAAAAAAAAGTTTTGGAATGGAGGTGGTGCAGGGTAAGTTCAGAGTCTTTTTTGACTAATTGAGCTGGCATGGAATTCAAGAGTATAAGTAGATACAGAAATGCCACTTGCATAGAAAGCATAATTGTTTTCCCTATCAATTAGCTGCTTCGAGCTATTGAGTCTGTTTTGGAGGCAACACTGGCCTTTCTCCCAGACAATGCTAGTATGAAGCTTACAAGAAGTGGAAGATTGAACAAATGACTAGGGAAGAGTATAAAAGCAGGAGTGAAATCAGGAAGGCCAAATCACACTTGGAGTTGCAGCTAGCAAGAGATGTTAAGAGTAACAAAAAGGGTTTCTTCAGGTATGTAAGCAACAAGAAGAAAGTCAAGGAAAGCGTGGGCCCCTTACTGAATGAGGGAGGCAACCTAGTGACAGAGGATGTGGAAAAAGCTAATGTACTCAATGCTTTTTTGCCTCTGTCTTCACAAACAAGGTCAGCTCCCAGACTACTGCACTGGGCAGCACAGCATGGGGAGGAGGTGACCAGCCCTCTGTGAAGAAAAGTGGTTCGGGACTATTTAGAAAAGCTGGATGAGCACAAGTCCATGGGGCCAGATGCGCTGCATCCGAGAGTGCTAAAGGAGTTGGCGGATGTGATTGCAGAGCCATTGGCCATTAACTTTGAAAATGCATGGCGATCGGGGGGAGTCCCGGCCAACTGGAAAAAGGCTAATGTAATGCCCATCTTTAAAAAAGGAAAGGAGGAGGATCCTGGGAACTACAGGCCAGTCAGCCTCACCTCAGTTCCTGGAAAAATCATGGAGCAGGTCCTCAAGGAATCAATCCTGAAGCACTCACATGAGAGGAAAGTGATCAGGAACAGTCAGCATGGATTCACCAAGGGCAAGTCATGCCTGATTAATCTAGTTGGCTTCTATGACGAGATAACTGGCTCTGTGGATGAGGGGAAAACAGTGGACGTGTTGTTCCTTGACTTTAGCAAAGCTTTTGACACGGTCTCCCCCAGTATTCTTGCCAGCAAGTTAAAGTAGTATGGGTTGGATGAATGGACTATAAGGTGGATAGAAAGTTGCTAGATTGTCGGGCTCAACGGGTAGTGATCCATGGCTCCATGTCTAGTTAGCAGCCGGTATCAAGTGGAATGCCCCAAGGGTCTGTCCTGGGGCCGGTTTTGTTCAATATCTTCATAAATGATCTGGACGATAGTGTGGATTGCACCCTCAGCAAGTTTGCAGATGACACTAAACTGGGAGGAGAGGGTAGGGATAGGATACAGAGGGCCCTAGACAAATCAGATTTCTTTTGGCCCAATCCTCTAATGAGCTTCAACAAGGACAAGTGCAGAGTCCTGCACTTAAGACGGAAGAATCCCATGCACCGCTACAGACTAGAGACCGAATGGCTCAGCAGCAGTTCTGCAGAAAAGGACCTGTGGGTTAGTGGACGAGAAGCTGGATATGAGTCAACAGTGTGCCCTTGTTGCCAAGAAGGCCAATGACATTTTGGGATGTATAAGTAGGGGCACTGCCGGCAGATCGAGGGACGTGATCGTTCCCCTCTATTACACGTTGGTGAGGCCTCATCTGGAATACTGTTTCCAGTTTTGGGCTCCACACTACAAGAAGGATGTGGAAAAATTGGAAAGCATCCAGCGGAGGGCAACAAAATGATTAGGGGACTGGAACACATGACTTCTGAGGAGAGGCTGAGGGAACTGGGATTGTTTAGTCTGCGGAAGAGAAGAATGAGGGGGGATTTGATAGCTGCTTTCAACTACCTGAAAGGGGGTTCCAAAGAGGATGGATCTAGACTGTTCTCAGTGGTAGCTGATGACAGAATAAGGAGTAAAGATCTCAAGTTGCAGTGGGGGAGGTTTAGTTTGGATATTAGGAAAAGCTTTTTCACTAGGAGGGTGGTGAAACACTGGAATGCGTTACCTAGGGAGGTGGTGGAATCTCCTTTCTTAGATATTTTTAAGGTCAGGCTTGACAAAGCCCTGGCTTTGATGATTTATTTGGGGATTGGTCCTGCTTTGAGCAGGGGGTTGGACTAGATGACCTCCTGAGGTCTATTCCAACCCTGATATTCTATGATGATCAGTTAAAAAAAATCCACATTGATGTGGTGCAGCACCTTGTAACATGTCTGTCTGTGACCAGATGGAATGGTTTGACTGGGAGACTGACATTTTATCCCCCAAAATAATGGATGTTTCCGTAATCTTTTCAAACGAATCATTTTCCTATTCTTTCTTTTAATAGGGAACCTTTTCTGAGGGCACATCATCAAACAATCCCTCTCTTGTCTGGCTAACAATGTATAACTCTTTTAAAATTGAAAGTGAACATCAGCTGCTGCTTAATTCTTTGGCAACAGTAACTCATCGGAGCAGAGATGTACAGGTGCTAAGCATCTATTTCCTGTTACTTCATTAATGCACTGGCATTAGGAAACTCTTGAATAATAGTACACTTCTGCTTCTGAAAAATAGTAACTTCCTTAAAAATGTCACAAGGTATCTTCTCAGTACTTTGGCACCAAGTTTGAAGAAAGTAGGAGTCATAGCAAAATAAGTTCTGTTATTCATTAGTTTGGACATTGAGTCAGTGACTGGCTTGAGCAGGAAATTCAACTGTATAGATAAATTGTGTTAGTTTCCTGAATTGAATGCAAACAGTTGGAGCTTGATATATTTGGCAGGTAGACATCTATTTTCAATTATTTGCGTCTCTGAATTATATGTGCTCTTAAAGATGGGATTAGGTCTTGTAGCTGTTGGCCACAAGTGTTGTCATCATCTTTCTCAAATAACAAGGAGCCTCCTAGTACTTCATTTGCGATAGCCTTCTCTGGTCAACTAGAATTTGAACTATTGTAGTACTTGGAAGCAGATACTTTGTACCAGTTGAATCTGAGTAGAGAAAATTTGTCTGATTTCCTTCAAAGCTACACCAATGTAGGTAGATACTTGCATAGCTGAAGATCGGACGTGTGTAGTAATGGGCCTTCAAGCGTAATCATTTCTCCCTTCATCCCTACACTAAAAGGGTCTGTTTCAGGGTTAATATTAGTTCAGGACTCCTAGTTCATGGCATGTTGTACCATATTCTCTTACTTTTCAGTTGTTAAAAGATCAGCTAGAAAGACCAGATGGGAAGTCCCCAGGAATAAAAATGGTCAAGTGTCCATCTGGCAGTGATGGGAAGAGGAGACTTAGCTGTAAAGTCAGCACAGGTGTAGTGAAAGACAGAAAATAATAGATTAGAAAGTTGATGGTTCTTTCCTGGCTCATTTTATTAATCATAGTTGAAAAGGACTACTACTGTTAAATTGTGCAAATGTATGTGACATAGCTAAAAGTCAGGGATCATTTCCCTTTCTTAGGCCTTCAAAAAAATAAAATAAAATAAAACCTTCTTAGAATTCCTCAATACAAATTTCTAGAAAGGAATAGAATCTAAGATGTGATCAATTGTTCCAGTAAGGATCATGCCTTTTTCTAATCAATCTTATTACTGTACATAAGTGTGGTAAGTTCTGTTTTTTATGGTTCTGTGGCCTCAGAATATGTAAAATTAAGTTTCTAGCCTTATGGTTATAACTATAACAATTCTAAATATAATGACTATGCGTTGTCTTCCTGAGTGCCCAGCTCTCAAAACTTCCAGCTCTTCATCTTCGCTCTCCACCAGCTTCTATAGTTATGTTAAATTCAGTTATACAGTGCATCATTTTCAGTATGCTCTAGAATTTGTATTAACCCAACACAAGGTATTAGTTGTATTCATTTTCATATTTTATTGAAGGAAAACATCAATTTTTGAGCATTCTTGTACCTGCCAAAGAACTACCAGTTTGCCACTGAAATAAAGGGGTTTTGCTGTGAGTTCAGTTTGCCACAGAGTAAGCAGCATGGTGTTAAATACCATAACTTGTAACTTTTAATCAGAAGAAATCCCTTAATTGGCATAAGAAAAATACAACTTTTATTGTAATCATAGTGTCAGCCTAAAATCATGAACTTGGTTAATTGAGGATTTGAGTCAGATATATACACTACTGCGTTTATAAGTTAGGATGTGCCTGCACTAGAGAAATTGGTACCCATATTTTAGCACTTCATGGTTCAGATGCACCAGCGCTATCAGCCATGAATAGATTCATCATAAAACGATGAAAGTACCTGAGCTCTGTTTGTAGTAGTGCTCACAGTGATGCACTTGTAGTCCTGCTGCACAAAGAGTACAAGTTTTGAGTGTAGACAAGGCATTGCATAACATATTCTGGTATCACAATTATCCCAAAATGTGGGTGCTTGATTTCAAAAAGTTTAAAGAAGTTGAAGTTGTGCATATTGACTAGGGCTGGCTGAATTTTTTTCCATTGGGAAATTGGGTTTTCAGTTAAATTAGAACTTTTGTGGAAACTGTCTACCTTCTTTGAAACTTTTTTTGTTTTTGTTTTTCCATTGGAAAACTGAATTTTTGGATGAAAATCAAAGTTTTTCAACTGAAAACTTACCAGGTTTTGGTTGTAGAAAATGGAGATTTTCTTTTTTTTTTCTATCCATTTTCTGGGCCAGCTGTAATCTATTTGTTAAATGGAGTACGTGTATTTTCAAAACCATTTAAAATAGCTATATTAATCTTAATTGTATGTTGTAGTAGTGAAACCAATTTAACTTATAAAATTGTTTTTATGCTTAGGTTTCTGCCACCTTTGCAGCAAGTTTGGTAACTAGTCCTGCCATTGGAGCATACCTGTCTGCGAGCAAAGGAGATAACCTTGTAGTACTAGTGGCCACAGTGGTGGCTGTCCTGGATATCTGTTTCATCCTATTAGCTGTACCAGAATCTCTGCCTGAAAAAATGAGACCTGCTTCATGGGGAGCCCCTATATCCTGGGAACAAGCAGATCCCTTTGCAGTAAGATATACATTTTTATAAATACTTCAAATTATTCCTGATGTTTAAAAATACTTAATAATTACTTTAATCTTATTGGTAAATTAGTCATTTAACTAATACACATTAATCTTACAATTGCAAAAGAGTTCTAACTATAATGAAAATAACCATGTTGGATATTTATGCATTTGGAAGCTGTTACATATACTTGTACATATACTTGTGGTAAAGGTCTGGAGGCAGAAAATCTTAGGGAAACACTCCACCCTCTTGACTCATTTAACACATTGTTATGGAAAGGAAAATGTTTGAATTCTTATGTTGCTGTGTACTCACTTTAAAAAAATATTGAGGTAAGCTTTTTACACAAATTGTATGCTTTTTGTTTTCATAAGGATGCTGACTTCTGTAGGTGAATACATTCACGGATGTTTTAAAAAGTGAATTATTCTTAATGAAATCACCCTGCTGAGAGTTGCTCTAAAGAAACTGCGTTATAAATGTTGGGAGATGAGTGATATGCTTGGAAAAACTGCAGCAAGGGGACTTGATTTTCACAATTTATTAATAGTTTTTCAAAATATGATACAGTATTATCAGAAATGAGCAAGTATAAGAAATATACAAGAAATAAAAATACTTCTGTGATATGGCAAGCTGAACCTACAGAATAGTAAAAGTAGGATTTGGGCAGGTCACCAGCAGTAGTTCCTTTAATAGGGTTCGAGTAATTCATACAGCGAGTCATAATGTGTGTGTGTGTGTGTGTGTGTGTGTGTTTAACTGCCTTTAAGGTTTGACAGTCTGACTCGGCATCGAAATTCAATGGATAACATGGATGGATAAGACTATTTATATTAGGCTATATGAAAAGCTAATAATGGAAATATCTTAATATTTTAATTTAAGGAAAATCTTTTTAATTTACATTATTTCCTTGCCAGTCCCTTCCCCAGCCATTGTAATATTATACTAGTGCAGGAGGACAAAGTAACTCTAACTAGCCTGCTCCTGTTGTCCATGGTGAATAAAGTGTAAAGTAAGCAAACAAATAATGAGAATCAAGTTAAAATTCTTTCATGAGATGTTAAACAAGTAAGGAAACTTGCTTTTAAATAACTTTTACTGTAATAGTGACCCTTTCACTGTTCCATAGAATTAATCTCAAGTGAATGAAGTAATGGAAAATTTAATGGAACTACTGTTTTTATCTCTCTTTACAAGGAGCTTTCAGAGTAGTTCAGTTTGGCTCATGTTTTGTTTTCTTCTCTTCTCTTTGTAATAGTCCTTGAAGAAAGTTGGGAAAGATTCTACAGTCCTCCTGATCTGTATCACAGTATTTCTGTCCTACTTGCCAGAGGCTGGCCAATATTCTAGCTTTTTTCTCTATTTGCGACAGGTGAGAAACTGTTGGTCACTGAAGAATGCATGTCATGTTTTCAGAGTCTGTCAAGCTACACTTCAATCAGGATTGCCAGAGTCCTATTTCTAAATTTATATTCCATTTGGGGAACTATGCCTTTAAAGTACCATATGTACATAAAGTATGAAACCATTGTACTTCGTATACAACAATTACAAGGTTTCCTTGAGGGAACGTGTTATTGTAAAACTATTGCTAAAACTTTTTGTAGGTTTTAATGATCTAAAGACTTTTTTTTCCCCTTAACTTCTCAAGTGCATGACTTAATTCTGAAGTGGTTCTGGAAAGGTCTTATTGAAGTCTAGTTTTAATTAAATATTGAACCAGTGCTTACAATCCAGTATATTTAATAGCATTATATGTATTGCTTCCAGAATAGCACTGGTTTTAATGAAAACCAGCTAAATTTGTGCTAGAATTGCTCCTCCTTCATTGCTTTTCCCTTCCCCTCTGAGTAATAAAAGATCCTCTTCTTAAAGTGCATTTATGTTCCTAATGTTTTGCATAGCTGCTAGAGGATGGCTGAATATTCTAGCCTGCCTTTCAGTATAAGTTTACTTTTCAGTAGAGAAACAGCAAGAACAGAGATTTTCTTTTAAAGCTGAAAGCACTGAAAATATGAGAACATCATCAGTTGGACTAGGTGAGGCAGGGAAATGGTGATTAATAACCTTTTCGTAGCACAATGACTTTTTATAGTGCATTACAGATAAGAGTTCACAACTCAATTATACGCTTAAGAATCATCAATCTTTTTCTTTCGAGTGTGCTTTCTTCCATAAATCTGAAATCTTAAACATGCAACATCAATTCCATGGGTTTTCCTAATCGTGTCCATTTAATATGAATGCAAAGCACCATTTCTGTAAAGTGAATGTACTAGTGTGCATTTATAAGCAGTTAGTTAAATGTTCTTGCATTTGATAGACAACAGGGTAGAGAAATTACTGATACTTCTATGCTGAGTGGAAGAGTAAATAGCATTGAAGTGGTGGTCAGTGATGGAAAGTGAGGTAAAATGAAATTTTAAGGCAGAGAGGTGTGAGAGAGAGAGTGTAATACATAGGTAGAAAGGTGGAGGAAGTGGTATTAAATGGAGATGACAAAGGGAGTAATGAAGTGAGAATGGTGGGCAGATGATGGGTAAGGCTGCGATTTAGTCAAAGAGGTCATGGAATCCATGACTTCCAAAGACCTCTGTGACTTCAGCTAACGCCGGCTGGGAGCTGCAGGGTCCCTTGGCGCCTGCGGAGGCAGGGAGTTGCATGGTACCCCAGCAGCTCCTGGTCACTGCAGGTATCAGGGGAGAGTGCCGTAGCTCCCCTGCCGCTCCCAGTCACCACGAGTGGCAAGGGGGACCCTCACCGTTCCTCATTGCCGCTTGTGGCGGGGGGACCCTGCAGCAGAGGGAATTCCTGCTGCTCCCTGCCCCTACTGGCAGAAAGGGGGACCCCCACCTCTGTGGGTGGACCTGGCAGCAGCGGGGAATCCCTGCTGCTGTGAGCGCCAGCGGCTTGGGGGAATCCCCGCTACTCATGGCTGCCTCGGGTCGCAGGGGGGATTCCCACTGCTCCTGTGCACCGCGGGTGGCAAGAGGGACACCCAGAGCTCCTGGCTTCTGCCGATGGCAGGGGGACTTGGCAGCTCCCAGCCGCAGCAGGGGGACCTTGGAGGTCCCCCAGGTTCCCAGCCTACCCATTTTGTCTTGGTTATTTTTAGTAAAAGTCAGGGACAGCTCACAGCTTCTGTGAATTTTTCATTATTTCCCATGACCTGTCCTTGACTTATAGTAAAAATATCCGTGACAAAAACTTAGCCTTAATGATGGGGCAAGGTGTGGAGGCAAAACAAAATGCCCTAGAGGACAGAACTGTACAGAGGCGGAGGAAGCAGCAAGAGGATCCATTCAGGGTAACAGAGGAGCAGTCGGCAAATTAGGAAGAGAATCAAGTCACAGAAATCATGGAAAAGATCGTCTCAAGACGTGCTTCACTCATTATCTTAAATGAACTAAGTGACTCTTGAAACTTGGAGAAGTCATTATTGCCTTTCAGTGGGGGAATTGCCATGGTGGGAAGGATAAAGCCAGATTTGATTGAAGACAGAGCTGGAGGAGAAATTGGTAAGGAACTGGAAATAGTCTGTTCAGGAGCTTGGATATAGAGGGACTGAAATGGAGATGATAGAAGTGGGGTCAAGTGAGGATTTCTTTAAGATAAGAGGAAGCAGCAGTACTTGGAGGCAGAGGGGAAGCAGACTGAGGACAGGGAATAAGAGTCAGAGGTGGCAAGGATTTTAGGAGGCAGGACGGATGGAGTTGAGTTGGTAAAAGGGTTTTGCCACAGGTTTAAAATTCTGCCCTGGATAGTGGTGACCAAATTCTAAATGTGAAATTACTTTGACCTAGCATTGGCCTGCTAAACCCAGGGTTGTGAGTTCAATCCCTGAGGGGGCCATTTAGGGATTTGTGGCATAAATTGGGGATTGGTCCTGCTTTGAGCAGGGGGTTGGACTAGATGACCTCCTGAGGTCCCTTCCAATCCTGATATTCTGTGATTCTATGTGAGATGAGTTAGTGGTCTCAGTTGATTTGCTAGTAAACAAGAGTGCCCATGCTGTAAAAACAGTCATCAGAAATGGCACTAATTGGCAGTCTCATTAGAAAGATGAATAACTCAGTTGTGTGTCTCAGCACATAGATGTGATTTCTAGTTGTGAGGAGCTCAAGTTGCGACATGTGGCTAGAGCAGGGGTGGGCAAACTTTTTGGCCTGAGGGCCACATTGGGGTTGCAAAAATGTATGGAGGGCTGGGTAGTGAAGGCTGTGCCTCCCCAAACAACCTGGCTCCCTCCCCCTATCTGCTCCCTCCCACTTCCCGCCCCCCTCTAAACTCCTGACCCATCCAACCCACCCTGCTCCTTGTCCCCTGACCGCCCCCCCCCCGGACCCCACTCCCATTCAACCCCCCCTCCCGTCTCCAGCCTCCCCTGACCACTATCCACACCCCCTGCCCCAGAACCTCCATCCCATCCAACCGCCCCCGTCACCTGACTGCCCCCCGGGACCTCCCAGCTCTCCCTCCCTACACCCCCTTACCATGCTGGAGCCAGCCATGCTGCTGCACTGCCAGACAGGAGTGGCGGGCCAGAGCGCTGGTGGCGAGGTGCACTGACACTGCGGGGGAGGGGCTGGGAGCTCAGGGGCTGAGCAGGATGGTCTCATGGGCCAGGGTTTGCCCACCTCTGGGCTAGAGCTTTGTTTCCAGAGCTATCAATACCCCTTATGAGAATAAATTCACACACAACCAAATCATAATATTTTACTGTCTTTTATGGTTTTTGTGTTGATTATATGGCATACACTCTCCTAAAATTAAGGAAGACGTTTAACCGTTGTATCTTTACAAATATCTGTGAATTAGTTCTTACATGGAACTGCTTTAACTAATTATCTGTAACTAGCGTTTGTTTTACTATATTATATTTATAATATATACTATATTTTCCTTCAGATTATAGGTTTTGGTCCTGCTACGATAGCAGCATTCATAGCTGTGGTAGGAATTCTATCTATAATAGCTCAGGTAAGTGTTATCCTAATAGCTTTTTTTAGAAATTCTGTTGACTCTTTGGATATCCAAAGAAGAATAATTAAGGGATTTCAGTGTGCATATATAATCACATCTGCTTGAGTTTTGATAATGAACCTCTTTTACAAAACATTAAATGACTCCAACCTAATACAGTACGTTTCTTGAACATTTTTCCCCGAAGTTGTATGAGTATAACCAATCAGGTGAATGCTACTGATGTGTCATTTTTTGACATGTTGCAATTATGTATAGATAAGATCCTTTCCACCCTTTAGAGTCTCAGAGTAGATTTTGTTCAGTAAAGGAACATCTTGTTCATTCAGATTCCTTCTGAGAGACTGCCTCTCTCCATGACTTCCAGTAACAACTGTGTTCTTCAGGAGCAGTGGAACTGAGTTTCAGAAGTGTGAGATGTGCAAGCTCACTAAAATGTGATTCTTTCAACAGCTGGACCAAGATTTTGGCCCTTACTTCAGCGAGAGATTAATGGCAACTAACCTAACTGCTTTCAAAACACAATACAAAATTTATTTCTTGACTGCTTTCTCACAGTTTAACAACAAAAGATTCAAATAATGAGGAGGATATAGAAATGGATTCCTTCAACATTTTAAGGGGCCAAATTTACCCATTTATATTGAGCTGATGTGCATTTTACAAATATAAAAGTTAATCTCTGAAAGTTGCGACTCTGGACATCCACAAAGATTACCCACGTGGCATATGATTTAGTTCTAACTTTGCTACTGAAATATTTTCATGATGTCTACCAATACAGTTAAATATGGGGACCATGAATGAAAATGAAAAGATTAACAGCAGAATGATATAAGTGAGGAAGTGTGGTGTATTACAGAAATACGGATATGATTTGTTTCCCTCTTACTGTGATGGGGTGTTGTATGTAAGATGGTTCTCCAGCAGTGTCTTGGATATTTTGTACTGTCCGATGCACAATGCACTGTGGCAGTGCGTGCCTTGCAGAGAGCTCCATCAGGAAGTACCTGTCTCCTGGTTTGGATCAGTGGGCTTCCCTTCCCACAGGGACCACCAGTGGGCCTTCACTGGCTGTGGCCTCTGAGGCTCCTGTGCCCCCGTAGTTGGACCCTGCTCCATAGAAAGTGAGGAAGAGAACTGAGAGGTAGGACAGGAGAAGGCACAGAATGAAATGCAGTCCTTCATTCTGCATACAGGAGAAAAAAATGGGATTTAACACTGGATTCCAGTGAGCAAATCAGCCATCTTTGATTCTTGAAAACCATCTTGAAATAAGCGTCTGCTCTAAAGTCAGCCTGTTCTCAAATTTCCTGGGATGGCTGACTAATCCTATTGTGAGACTTACTAAAACTGAACTGAATTTGAGGAAATGATGGGAAAAACCTCTGTGTGTGTGGTTTTCTGGAACACACAGATATCTGAGTATCACTGTTCTGCATTCAATACTTAACATTGGATCAAGTCAGGTGTCTGTGTTTGGATTATTAAATACAAAAATGTCATCAGTCAGAGTTCAGTTAATTGAATGTAAACAGCAATAGTGGAGCTTCTCTTGGATTGTTTCCTGTAAAAGTGGAAGCTGTATTAAAGATCTCAAGTTTAAAAGTCATTCCTTATTTTTACAGACCGTGTTCCTCAGTATCCTGATGAGGTCAATAGGGAACAAGAATACAGTCCTCCTTGGCCTTGGTTTCCAAATGCTCCAGCTGACCTGGTATGGTTTTGGATCTCAGCCTTGGTAAGCACACGTCTCCTGAGCTGCACACATTTCATGGGGCTTTAAAGTAATTTTTTTCAAAATCTCCCACTACTTTGAACATTAACATCATTTTCTTTCAGAACATGATACATTTATCCTTCAAGTATGTTACATTGGTTAGTTGTATAACTTGGCCTTTAATTTTTAAGTTGCACGTGGCTTTTTCCTAGAGTTATGGCTTACTGTGCTTTAAAACGAGCACCTTTTTAGTCTGAGGCTAACAGTATCGCTTAACAATTAAGACAAAAGCAAATGCATCTACAAGGGCAAAAAAAAGTTTGTGGTGATTATATTTTATATATATGTATATATTTATTTATTCTGAAATTAGTCTTTTAGAGTAGCTTTCATAACCTGTCTCTCCAAAGCAAGCAACAAGAGATAACAGATGACTAGTCTGTTAGATGATTGGATCAGTGTACTTACTCCTTTAAGCCTTGTTTAGATGAGTGTAGCAACTAGTCATGTACAGCAAGGACTTGAATTTATTAATCCTTTTGATTATTAATTTGCATCTTACTCTTCCACAAACATCCAGGAAGTGCTAGTCATCCTAATAGTTAATTTTCTTACCATATCAGCCCATTTAAGGTGTTCTTACAATTTAGTCCTCTGATACCAGTTACCAGTTCTGGACATTTGCAGCTGTGGGCTGCCAGGTTGATCTCTGCCTATCTTTCCCTTTTATAGAAAGTATTGAGGGTTTTTGGAGTATTGTTTCAGGAAAAGTTTGGTCTGTTTTACTTTGATAAACTTGCTGCTGAAGTTGGATACCAGCAAGACTGTTCAGTCTGGCTTGCCCAACTAATCGGTTTCAGCACATAAACTTATTATTGAGCACAGGCTACTTGCTATTCTCATCAGGTTGCTTTTGTCTATCAGTTATCCACCCTCTTCTACCATGTTGGATGTATGTAGTGACAGAGTATTTTTTAAAGCTTTAGGTGCTGCGTATAGCCCCTTCATAACTTCCTTCCAAACAGCTCTCCCAGTGAGGGCCACTGAGGCAAAAGCTCTTTCCTTTTTGGAGTACAAACCTCTTCTGTGCGATAGTGAAGAATGCCTCACCAACTTTTTCACCATAGCTCTCCACAACAATTGAGATGAGCTAGAGAGCAGCTTTACCTAGAGTAGTAGCAGCTAAACAGAGATCTTGGGCTCTATGCAGAAACATTGGGTGAATTCTGGAACTGGGTTTGATGGTGAAGCAGAAGAACAGGAAGACAAGCTGTTCAAGAGCCACACTAGAAAATGCCAAGTTTCAGAGCTGTAGCTCATGAAAGTTTATGCTCAAATAAATTTGTTAGTCTCTAGGGTGCCACAAGTACTAGAAAATGCGTATTCCCCTATTAATATGTGCTCTGCCCTGCATATTGAATATCACCTCAGACTCTGTTCAGTTAACTTGGGGGATATTAAATAAAATTAATCAGGATGGGATTGAATAAAACCTAGCCATTTCCAAGGAGCCTGGCAGAACCTGGCATGCACCTATCCATGCAGTAAATTCACTGAAATTGTTCCTTGGTATGAGCTTTTCTAACGGAGGACAAGGCAGCATCAACAATATTTTGCTCACCTCTCATCTTAGCTTGGGTTGAATAAAATCAATTAATTTCAATGAGCTCAGTGTAACTCAGAAAAACAAATAGGAGAGGCTCTGAGGTTGTTTAACAAATCGTAAGAGAAGAAAATTACTAAATTGGAAATGCGAAGCCATTACAAAAATTACATCTTTGGGTACTTAATAGTGAATGGTTTAGTGACAATTTTAAGAACAGACCCTAACTGAGGAACCTGAAAATGTTTGTTATATTCTTGCTTGTTTGGGGAAATCCTTTTGTACCTAAAAGTATTTATATTTTGAACAAAATATGTATTTAATCAACACAGGATGATGTGGGCAGCAGGAGCTGTAGCAGCCATGTCAAGTATTACGTTTCCAGCAATCAGTGCTCTAGTTTCACGAAATGCAGAGCCAGATCAACAGGGTAAGTTCAGTAAATTCATCTTGGTGCTCCTGAAAAATTCTTTCTTAAAAACCATAATACCTATCTAGCTGTGCTCTTCAAATAAGATGACAAAGGAGGTAATTAGTTTTGTCAGTAGGAATGAAAGTTTGTCTCTGGGTATTGCGGAGAGAGATGGATGCACATCAGGCATACTTGCCTTTCATTATTTCCTAAAAAGCATTGCTCTGGTCAGTGCAGTCATCTCTTTACATAATTGCCTTTAAAGATGCTAGAAAATAAAAGTAAGTTGCTACAGTAACTTCCATGGTTTTTCCTCTCCACTTGTTTTTAAAAGCATTCTATGACTTTGAACAACCAGCACTAGTGTAACAGTACTATCTTTCTCTTAGCAGCTGAGATTTTCCCATTGTCTGATTTATATACCTTATATACAAAAGAAACCTTTTCTTTTTGCTCCTTGCCAGGAAAAGAGGGTGGTCCAATTTGCTCTAAGTTTCTTTCAAAAGTATAAAAGAAAAACTTCATCACATGTCTCTCTAGGGAAGCAGAAATAATGAAGACATGGTAGAAGGGGTGGCAAGTGTGCATGCATGTTTATTCCAAATCGTAAGTTGGAGAAAGAGGTAAAAATATGAGCTGTATTCTATAGTGCCGTGGTGCATTAAAGGCAAATGTAACTATCAAATCCCTACCTGATGGGTTTCCAGTCTAAAGTTAGAACAAAGAAATGAGGACAGTAAGATAGAAAGTAAAGAGAAGATACAGCCTTAAGAGGCAGTCTTCTGTTGGGAAAGGTGATATTTGTACACAGTTGATGGTAGTTTTCTGTAGGCCTAACACAGTTTACAGTGATTACATTCTAAGAGCGAACAAAGTTTCAAATGAATATTGCCCTTGTTGGGTGGTTGTATTGTAGAAGGAATAGTTTTTTCAAGCAGTAAACAATTGAAAGTAGCAGGGAAAAGGTAGGGGGAAATACAGCTGTGCACTGTTGATTCAAAGCCACCTAGAAAGCTGTACATGAAAGGATTTATGTAATTCCAGAGTGACATTATGCCACCTAGTGGAGAGGAAACAGCCATTGTAATTACACATAGCTCCTGCAAAACTGAACAGAAATTAAACAAAACTAAGTGACTTTCACTCACTAAAGCCAAAAGGATTCTTCCATACTTTTTTTGTTCCAGTGGCTCATGGGAATCACACTTTCCCTGGTTTTATACTACCTGTGTCAGTAAAAATGGTCTCCGCTTAATTTAAAAATAGTTCACACCAATCTGAAGATCTGTTTTGTTCATGTCTGTCTCTTTAGTTTGTAAGCTCGTCAAGACAGATGGGCTTCTTTTGTCTTATACAGCATCACCTCGTACACAGGCAGTGCTTAATGATGACACTTGTTTATGTAAGTTAGTATCCGTCAGCAACTGCCACAAATGTGGGCAAACCTTTATTAACTCAGTACTTTGAACTTCCGGAGCTACCTCTGAGTTGGAGCAGGAATAAAATTTATCTGAGGAGGACCAGACAAGGGCAGGATGTTACTGATGGGGAACAGAATGTTAGCTTGACGGGGGTATTTTGCAGGTAGAAATTTACCTGTTTGTTTATAACCAAGGCTAACTATCTTTTAGGTAAGGCAAATACCATCTTAAGCCTCTTTTGTTTACTATAGGTGTGGAGAGAAGTTGAGTTAGGGAGAGCATGGAGGCTGAGCTCACGCATTATAGCTGGGAAATTTTGATAACTTCTAATTCAGACCCCTCAGTTTCAAAATTGAAAATGTTGCTAGGAGCACATTAATATATTGAGCAAACTGTGCCCATGTGGAAGCTAACTAAAATCCAGCTAACCTTCCTTGAAGGCATTTATTAAAACCCTCTCATGTGAAAGGTAAGGTTAGTCTATTACATGATAGAATTATACAGTAATTATGAGAAGTTGTGTGTGGTTGTACCATATATAAAAATAAGGGATGGCTAATGAAAAGGCTGCCATCTTCACTACCATTAACTTTTCCTTTCACAGGTGTTGTCCAGGGAATAATAACTGGAATCAGAGGTCTGTGTAATGGCCTTGGACCAGCTCTCTACGGCTTTATATTCTTTCTCTTCCATGTGGAACTCAATGAATTGGCACCTGTCCAGAGTTCTGATCAGAACGCCATGCAGGATCCTAGTGATGAGGTAAATCCATGGCCAGCTTTCATTGTTTTTCAGTCACAAATATCAAATTTGCATGACTAAAATATTTTGATCTGGAACTCCTGGTATTTGTTCCTATGCTTTAGTTTTATTCTTAATTATATAAGAGACACTTTAAAGAGAAAAGTAAATAACAGATGTTAGAGCCAAAGCAATAGCTTTGGTTTTTAGTTATTATAGTGGAGCTAATAATAATCTTTTGACATAAGAATAAACTTTGTGTGCAGCTATGATTTTCGATGCAATAATATGTGATTTATTGTTGATGGGGAGGTTAAAAGATTTTGTTTATTTAATTACAGCCAGTTTCCTCATTAACATGACAGTACAGGTCTGATTATGCAAGTATGAAAGGGCATATAGTTTTTATAGTGATCATAACAAGAGAAGCATCCTCTGGCCCACAAGTTTTTAAACGCAGGCTTTCTAGAAAAATATGCTTCAATAGACTTGCACCTTCTCTTTGACATTTTGCATGAATACCTTGTAACCCCTTTTTTGATTCCCTCCAGTAGTACTAAGAAGTTGCTTCTGAAATGCCTTTGCTGTCTTTCCCTTGGTCCATCTTGTAAAGTTTAAGCTTCTTGTTGTTGCCTATGTCCCCGCCTACCTCATGGTTTTTATTGCCCCTTCACTCTTTTATCAAAACTTTGTTTAGCTGTTTCACCTGTCTTGCTGCTCTCTCTCTTGGCCGTCTGTGCTATCTTCTACCCTGACCCATTCAGCTCTCACTCTTTCTTTCAAGTCTTGCCTGAAAACCCTGTTTTTCCAAGAGGCCTAATTATCTCTGTGCACTTGAAATCAAATTTTTAACCGTAGATTGATGTATTAAGATCTTACATTAGTAAGAATTCATTTCCTTTACAGAATATTCCACATTCCATTCACTAGTATATCATACATAAAACTAAGCTACACTTGTCAGAAGACATTTTAAAAGTGCATTTTGTTGCAGAATTTTCAGTATTTTAAAATCATGTTTGCTTCCAATTATTAGTGATGATGAGCAAGGTTCCAGTTAAGTGGAGCTTCTTTCATTCTGAAGATTCTTTTCATAAAGCAGAATATAACTTTAGGATCCTGCATGTGTGCCACTGGTCTCAGTGACCATTTTCTCATTGTACTGAGAAACCTGAAACATTTTTCTGTGTGTAAAAAGGGTTCTAATTCCAGGAAAAAGTTGCCTTTTCAGTAACAATCAAAAAAATTTGTGGTTGCTTTCTCTACTGGGACTCCAGTTACAGTCACATTCTGTGACAAATTTGGTTTTCCAGTATCATTTGTGTTTTTTTCCATCCAAGACAGAGTTGCTCTTGTGTTAAAATACTGTCTTCCCAGTGCTTGAACTTTTCTTTATCACCTGTATGTGTGTGGTATGATGCTTAGCGCTATCAAATCTTCTGTCAAGGTTATTAATCCTGGAAGTTAAGATTGCCTTTCCAGGGAAGTCAGCTGAAGCCTGTGATCAGTCTTAAGGAGAAGCTTACGTTTGCACAATAAAATTTATCTGCAACTCTTTGGAGGCTTTGGAAACTTGCAAAGATGATGCCAGCCTGAGAACCCACTGAAACTTGGATCACTGCAATGGTTTTTAGCCTCCCCCTTTGCAGATAAAGAATAGAAAGAAGATAACTTGAATCAACATATCCCCACAGTAATGAACTTCTCTTCAGTTTGCACTGCTGATAGGGTTAATCGTGGCGCAAATGTATGCCTGCTATTCAAATTCGTATTCAATTCTTAAAACTGATTTATGATGTGAAACTTGGTGCTCTTCATTCTTTATCCCTCCACTTAAAATTGTTAGTTGCACTGAAATAGATTTGGAACCCTAAGAGGACCTTCCCTGAGGGGTAGATACAGACTGCTGAACATGCCGATGCCTACACCTGGTAGATCATGTCATTTGAGTAGCCCCATGTTAAGTCTTTGAATACATGCAAGCATGGTGAAGTGAGGGCCATGCAGCACATGCTCGTTGCTGACTCCTTGTTCGACAGGACAGAGTAGTTTGAAGATTTCTCTCCTTTGCCGTTTTTTAAAAGGGTAAACTAAGAAAACCAAAAATGTGCCCCCTTGAATTCTATATGGTGGTTTCTTTTCTTCTTGACTTGAGCTTAAAATCACATCCTCATTTCCCTGTCTTTGCTGGAAGACCTGGTCAGGATCTTTGGAGGGCCCCCTTTGCTGGAAGTTAAGACGTCACCTGGATGCTCAGGTGACGTCTTAACGTGACGCTGTTTAGGTTGAGACAGATCTGATGCTTCTGTTCATTACAAAAATAAAAAAAGAAAGGTGGGCTTAATACAGTATTTTTACAATAGCTTTAGCATCTTTATACATCATAAAGAACCAATAAAATCAAAAACAGGTTTTAATCTTGTTTTTAGTTCAACTGCTTCAGGGGAATGCTTTCAGTCATAGCTATTTGGTGAACTTGACATGAATTCACAAATAGTTTTCAGTTGAATGAAACTTTTTATTCAGGGCGTGAAGTATCCACTGAAAATTTCAGCCAGCTCTAGTTGTAATGCACATACAAATTGAGCATGCAGTTAGATATACATTTAGTAAACAGCTTTTTAAAATTGTTGTCCTATTACCTCCTGTTTCAGTGGTGTAATATTTTTATCAAGTAGATATGTCAGTTTCATATTTTTCTGATTTGCCTGTTTTGTTGCAGAGAGCTATCATCCCTGGCCCACCTTTCCTGTTTGGAGCATGTGCAGTTCTTCTAGCTTTTCTGGTTGCCTTATTCATTCCTGAGCACAGTAAAGCCAGCTGTACCAGGAAGCATAGCATCAGCAGTGCCCAGAGCAACAACCCAGATCGTGGCAGCGATGACGACATTGAACCATTGTTGCAAGACAGCAGTGTCTGAGAGCTAGCTTTGAAAAAGGAGGCTGCAAATCAAAATTCATGCACTGAGCTGTGAACCCAGAAAACAGGACAGAATGCAGTGAGCCTCTGGTCTCTTAAGGGAGGATAGAGCCATGTTCAAGTGAAGGCCACTTGTTGTGGATATTGGTGTCCACTTAGGGTTCATACTGTCAACATTTACTGTGGTGTTTAGTTTTGTGTACTAGGGCAAGGTAAGGTTTGAGTCCTCTTTTCCCCCCTGTACCTGATATGTAACTGCAAATGCCATCTCAAGCCCTGATGTTGGATTGAAAACCTAAATGCACAGACCTTGCAGAGAGCAAACTTTAATAAAATACTTTGAACATTCAGTTCCCAAAGTCACTATAAACAAAATAAGCAGGTTTGAGGCAGACTACAGTTCCTGCCAAAATAGTTAAAGGTTAAGTTTTGCATTTTAAGCCTTTTCTTTGGATGTATGGCCCTGTGTAAACCTCCTTGGTTCCTTGCAAACCTATCTACATAGTTTTAGTATCTGAAATATTGCGGATGATTAAAGGTCATATTAAAATTCCTGAACCCATATTCTCAAATATTTGTATCTCATACTAATACAAAATCCGGTAGACTCCTTAGGGTGTTGATAAAACTAAACAATTACTTTTTACAGATGAGGGATCACGTAAAACTTGCCTATGAGTGAAGGACATATTCAAGTCTTAAACCCACATTCCAGAACGATGTCTGACCTGAAGTGGCTAAAAAGAAAATCCAGTTGGCACCTGTGAGCATTGATAGCATCACCGCTCTGCTAGTAGAAAATTATTTTAATGATTGACTGTATAGCACCACAAATGTAGACAGACGTTCTTCGTTTGTGTGAGGGCTAGTTAACTGGATGCTGAGGCGGCTTACATCAAGACTTGTGTGTATTTATTGCATTTTGTCACTCTGATCTGCCGTATTAAAATAACTCTTCACACTAATTTCACCCCTGCCTTAACTGCTACTTAGTGTGCATTTATTCTCATTTAGCCTTCATATCAATGTGTCTCACGTGATGAATCTCAAGGAAATATGCATATTAAGTTCTTTTCTAAAAGATGCTTTAAAGAAGTTGAGTCTACAAAGTGTTATGCTAATTTTTAGACATTTTATGAAAAATTATACAGATTTATATGTATTTTGTTGCAGTGTAAATGAACCATTAAACAAAACCTGACTTTAACAAAGTACTCCTATGAATGTTTTGTACGTATGAAATATATGTAGATATTTGTAAGGAGTTCTAATTTTTTCCAGATGGGGGTGCTGTGTAAATCTTGTATTTATAAATGCAATGAGGGTACTGACAGATATACAGTTTTTATAAAGGATTGTGTACTGACTGAACAAATTTTAAAAAATTATATATTTTGAAACTTGTTCCACCTTGAGCAGAGATAACAGACCTTTTGTACTATGCAGTTTGGTTTTTAAGTTAAGCTTCCGTAATAAATCTGCAACTTATATTTCCTAGGTTTCATGTGTTAAGTGTGTGTTCTTGCAGTTATTTATTACTTCCATTTCATTTTCCCTACTTCAGATTGAAGATGATTTACCACTCAAATTATATTATATTATTAGTGGCTCAATACCCCCCAATAAAGTTTCAGGTCCCCATAATGTTATGTTTGAACATACAAGTAATAAGATACTCTTGTATCAGAAAGCTCACAATATAGGTTTGACAAGGTGTGACAGTTGGGTGCAACAGAGATCTGGGAGGGGAGGACGGATAACAGTGAAATATTAATCTTATGCGTTTGAGTTGTCAAATACTTAGAAGGTGCCTATTCCTACTAGGAACTCTCTTCTAGGGCTTGGCTACACTTGTAATTTATAGTGCTCTAACTTGCTGGCTCGGGGGGTGAAAAATCACCCCCCTGAGCGCAGCAAGTCAGAGCGCTTTAAAGCGCTAGTGTAAACAGGCTCAGAGCACTGGGAGCTCTCTCCCAGCGCTCGTGCACAACCACGCTTGCACGGTTCAAAGCGTTGCCGCAGGAGCGTTCCCACAACAGTGCTTTGAAGTTTCCAGTGTAGCCATGCCCTTAGAGTCAGTAGTCTTAGGCACCTTGCAAGAAGGGACTTAGAACAGCAGCAGCACTCAATTCCATTGGGAATTTTGATTCCTCACTCTGCCTGATGCAGAGAAGGAATTCGAACAATAGGACTTCTTGCCAGTCTCAGTAGTAAAGTTAAGCATGTGCATAAGCATTTGTAGGATCTTAGCTTTAGCTTATAATGAATTCTTTGGAAACTCTCCTGTGCCTCCCCCACTCCTTAATGCCCATATGTACTTTATATTATTCAGTGTTGATATACTTACCCCATTTAATAAAACGGTGTTTACACGCACAGCTAGGAGGAAGAATTATCTGTCTTTACTACTTTCTGAAGTGAGTATTGTACTTTCTTTCTTCTCCCAGTGCCTTTTAGTATCCTTTCCACATTTGTGTTGTGTGGCAGAGTTTGGAATGTGTTCACCTGAAGTAAATTTTTTCATTGCATGCAATATTTTTCCAGTAATTATAGTCATAAAAATACATATGATCAATCCCCTTGACAGCAGCCCTGTGAAAAACCTGCATTAGCAACTAAAATAACAGGAAATCCTGATTTCTGCTAACATAGTGTTAAACCTAGAAAAGGAGTACTTGTGGCACCTTAGAGACCTGCACACCACAGTCTGAGGAATACTTCAAGGCATCAGTGTTGCTCTGAAAAGACTGTAGCACCCGTTACTAAGCAGAATTGATCAGAAGAGAAAATCCTAGCAGAGGAATTGGTCGGTCCATCTGCAAAACCTAGTTTGCCAATTTTAGTTTGACCTATTCCTGGAGGTTTCATCACATGACATTATCTTTAATTAAAGATTAATCTTTTAATTCCTGGAGACTCCAGCACAATCCTGGAAGGTTGGCAACCCTAACAAAACCCAGCATGTTGTTCGAGTTAGACCAGGGATTCTCAAACCTCATTGTGCTGCAACCCCCTTCTGACAACAAAAATTACTACATGACCCCAGGAGGGGGGACCAAAGCCTCAGCACACTGGAGCCCAGTGGCCCAGGATGGGGGGGCCAAAGCCCCACTACACTGTGGGTGGGGGGGTGGGGTGGAACTGAAGCCCAAGGGCTTCAGCCCCAGGCAGGGCAGCCTGTAACCTAAGCCCTGCCACCCAGGGCTGAAGCCCTCAGGCTTTGACCCCAGGTGGAGGGGCTCGGGCTTCAGCCCTGAGCCCCAGCAAGTCTAAGCCAGTCCTGACAACTGCACTAAAATGGCATTGTGACATACTTTGGGGTCCCAATGCACAGTTTGAGAACCATAGTCACTGAGTTCGCCTATGCCTTGAGGCATAGGCAATCTTGTTGGAAAGTCACATATTTCTTTGGACGTTAAAGTCTGGAATTTTCTTCCTTTTTCTTTGAGGAGGGATGTCAAGGTTCCTTCCCCACTCTGAACTCTAGGATATAGATGTGGGGACCTGCATGAAAACCCCCTAAGCTTATTTTTACCAGCTTAGGTTAAAACTTCCCTAAGGTACAAACTATTTTACCTTTTGTCCTTGGACTTTATTGCTGCCACCACCACCAAGCGTCTAACAGATATATAACAGGGAAAGAGCCCGCTTGGAAACGTCTTTCCCCCTCAAAATCCTCCCCAAACCCTACACCCCCTTTCCTGGGGAAGGCTTGATAAAAATCCTCACCAATTTGCATAGGTGAACACAGACCCAAACCCTTGGATCTTAAGAACAATGAAAAAAGCAATCAGGTTCTTAGAAGAAGAATTTTAATTGAAGAAAAAGTAAAAGAATCACCTCTGTAAAATCAGGATGGTAAATACCTTACAGGGTAATCAGATTCAAAACACAAAGAATCCCTCTAGGCAAAACCTTAAGTTACAAAAAGACACAAACAGGAATATACATTCCATTCAGCACAGCTATTTTATCAGCCATTTAAACAAAACAGAATCTAACACATATCTAGCTAGATTACTTACTAAGTTCTAAGACTCCATTCCTTTTCTGTTCCCGGCAAAAGCATCACCCACAAAGAACCCTTTGTTTCTCCCCCCTCCAGCTTTGAAAGTATCTTGTCTCCTCATTGGTCATTTTGGTCAGGTGCCAGTGTGGTTATCCTAGCTTCTTAACCGTTTACAGGTGAAAGGGTTTTTCCTCTGGCCAGGAGGAATTTAAAGGTGTTTACCCTTCCCTTTATATTTATGACAAGGGACTATGCCCTTATTGTGCTACAACACTGTAAACTTCCTTTGTCTCAATAATCCTACGCGTGCACACACACACACACACACGCTGAAAGGCAGCCTTCAAGAGCGGGAACTTTAGGGAGCAATAATGGTGCATTTATGTTTGTCTTTGAAGGTTCTAGTTGCAAAATCTGAAATGAGTTAGTTTCATTAAATCATGTATCTAGTTCAAGGAAACTATTAGCCCACAGAGTGCCATACATTCTATATCCTCAGTCTCTCTTACCTAATAACCTTATTAAGCTTGTATTGTTTCCTATCTGCATGAGCATGGGTGAAATTTATATTTCATTGAACAAAACAAAACCCTCTTTTTAAACGATGGTTGTGTTTTCAGTATGAATATACTTTCCATGGAAGATTATGATAACTAGCACAGAATGTCTTTCTTTTTATAATAAAGAACCAAATCAGCCCTCACCCATTGTAACAGAGTAACACTAGTAGGGCTATGTCTACACTACACAGTAAGAGTGTGATTCCCAGCTTGCACAAACACACTTGTGTTAGCTCTAATACAACACACTTAAAACAGTGTAGTCACGGTAGCATGAGCAGTGGCAGCATGCGTGAGAGCGGCAGCATGTGTGAGCAGCCCTCCGTGTGTACCAACAGGGTTTGCATGGGTTTGTAGTCAGGGCAAATAGCCCATGCGGCTGCTGATGTTGCCCTTCCTACCACAGCTACACTATTGTTTTTAGCACACTAGCTTAGATAAGAGTTAGCGTGAATATGTCTATTTGAGCTGGGAATGACACCCCTGGACCCTTCCTGTTAGTATAGATGTAGCCTAGGTGTAAAGGTAGAATTTGCCCTTTAAAAAAAAAAAGTCCTATGACCAAGTTACGACTTCTATTACATTATAGGCAAGCTTTTTCTACATTTTGTGTGGATTGCAGGTTGGTCTCTGATGATTTGCTTTCTTTATATTAATTTTGTAGCAGGTGGCATATCCTGCTGTACAATGTTTAGGCCCTGAACTGGCAAACACTGATGTAGGTACTTAACTTTACTATAGCAAGAAGTCCTATTGTAATCAATAGGGCTAATCTCAGAAGTAAAGTTAAACATGTGCATAAGCATTTGTAGGACCTGAGCATTAGCTTGTAATGAATTCTTTGGAAACTCTCCTGTGCCTCCCGCACTCCCTAATTTTATATTAGTCAGTGTTGATATACTTACCCCATTTAATAAAATGGTGTTTACACGCACAGCTAGGAAGAATTATCTGTCTTTACTACTTTCTGAAGTGAGTACTGTACTTTCATTCTTCTCCCAGTTCCTTTTAGTATCCTTTCCACATTTATGTTGTGTTGCAGAGTTTGGAATGTGTTCACTGAAGTAAATTTTTTCATTGCATGCAATATTTTTCCAGTAATTATAATCATAAAAATACATATTAAAATCACAGGAGTAAGATTTTATGGCCCAGTAATGGGACTGGTAGTGAAATAATTAATGTTAATCAAACAATAACTAATTTTGTTACATTCTGTAAATTTGGTGGTTTTATGTTTTTGAAATACACCAGTGCTCTTGAATTGGAAAACTTAAAAAGAAGTGCAAAGTTCAGGGTACCAAACTATTTAACAACATGTCCATTAAATGTTACCACTATATAGATTTTAGCTTATGGCAAATATGCTGCAGAATGATGCTTATAATTTCTTTTACTGTCATCATCTTAAACAACAAAGTCAAAGCTTTTATTACATTTCAAAAATATTGAAACTGCTAGATTTGAGTTGTGTTTTGAAGTCAACTGACCACTAGCTGGCAATGTTATACAGCTCTTTTTGTTACAGATTCATTACATAATACATAATGGTTTGACTCAAGACCTTTAATTTTAAAAATAGAAAAAAATTAGATTTCTGTGGGGCTGGGCACTTTTGAATATTTCACTTCTAAGGCTCTGGGGTAGCTTAACAAGTAAATGAAAGTGCTGTGAATAGAAATACAGCGTTCCAAAACAACACTTGTTTATGGGATTATTTTTATGGTTTTCTTTTTTCCCCTGTGCTTGGGTTTTAACATATGCTTTATGTATAGTCTACCTACATCTAATCCATTTAAAATGAAGCTGCTATAGCTATAAACATTTTACTTGCCTGTCATCTCGATCATATCAAGCACTCTTTTGGAATCCTTGCTCTAGTTTCTCCCTCTCCACTGCATCAACTTCAAGTTTCTTGTCTTCATCTTCAAGGTTTTTAATAACTGCCCCTTCCTCCCTAACCATTATTGTTTATGATTTCCTATTGCATCCGCCCCCATTTCTTTATGCTTGCAATTGGATAACTGCTAAGGGGATGGAGAGTGTGGATTTCAGACATTTAATTCTTTTTAAAAATCAAATGGTTTTGTACTTAGTATTGGAAATGCACACGAGCTATGATCATATACTGTCACTCTTATCCTCCAGATACTCTTCACCTCCCATTGTTCATAGTGTTCTCTTGTTACATGTTGTGTTAAATCAGGCCCCCATCTTGTGAGTGGGTGAAGTCTGTGTCTGTATGAGCTTCACTGAAGTGGTTAGAATATATTATTTTTAATTATAGAGAAAAGTTTTTAAGTTGCATGAGAATGGAAAATCAACCTAAATATTTGGGACTAAAATTTTGCCTGTGTTGTTGTGACAAAATCCCAATATTTCAGAAAGTCAGGGTTATGTGAAAACAAAAGGTTTTAATAATAACTGTTCTATAACATTAAAGATCCCTATAACTTTTTTTTAAAGTTATTTTCCCCATTTATTTACTTTGCACCTTTGACAGCACTTTGTATTTAGTCAGTTTCACTATTTCCTCTCCCCTCTTTAGACAAGGATCTTTCACACAATAACAGTACAAGAAAAACAGGAAAACGTGATTGTAAAACCAACAAATTTTTCAGGGGCCAGGTACAGTACCTGATACTACTTTTCACTCATTTTTGAAATTGACTGTGTTTCAAGTTAACAGTGACCCTTTAATTATAACAAGTTCTGGGAGGCATTCATCATATTGTACTTGTATGCATGCCCTCAGGAATGTCAGGAGGAACTAAAAGCAGCTGTGGATATGGCTAAAGCAAGCTATTCCTCTCTGGATGAATCTCTAGTTGAAAACATTGCCATCTGTTGGAGTGAATGCCCACAACTTCACAACGAAAGTTGTGAATACCCACAACTTTTGTTTAGCTGTATCATGCTTTTATCTAACAAAAAATAAAAATAGTATTCAGTCAACAGTTTACTTACTGGAGTTGGGCCATCAGTCCAAGGCTAACAAAATGTGGAGTGTTGGAAAGTAAATTGGATAAATATATACCACAGTCCCAAATAGGTTTTCTGTGGTATTACTATATGCTTGCTAGTCTTAAATATGAAAGATCTCTCGATTATGTGGTATGTTTTGAGATTAATTTGATGTTTCTGTTCTTTTATCTGAAACATACTTTTTTCTGGATGAATTGGATTGTTTGTTTTTAGAAATATTAATATGCAGGATATTGTTTTGTGTATCTGTGTACTGGATCAAGTTCTAGCCAATGGCCATGATAAACAAAGAGGACAAGCTGGAACTCGAGTTGTGTGGAAGCCTGTTTGTGTCTGTAGTTGTTTTCTTTAACAAAAGCCTTCTGTTTAAGATGGTCTGTGAGTCCATATGTCAAAGTAGAAAAGCATGTTTGCTGAGGAAATGTGTGTGAGTATTGTAATGCAGAAATGGACTTAATCATTGTAACTACAAGACATTATTCTGACAATATATCCATCCCATCAGAATAGTACTGAAGTAAACAAAAGCCATCTATGTCTAACAGTTTTATCTTGACTTCCATGGAGGTCTTGTCAGCATTTTAAGGGAAATTATACTGTAGTGTAAATCAAAACCTGAGGATCTCTCCCTCCCTCCCCCCAACACGAATAACTCACTTAATTGTCCTAAAAAAATTTAAATCTAAAATACTCTTTTGCTGAAGGTGAGAAAAACTCAAATTTCCATCCCGATGAACACAAATCAAGCCAAACAATGTTATGGCAGCTTATGTTCTCAAAATGCTGAGCTGGGTGAAGCTGGGGACAAAATTTATAGCACTAGAAAATGGCAGGTTTATCCCTCTTCTGATTGTCACATTGTAATTTACGGCTACAAATTGACTCAATTTCTCGCCACTGCAACAGGCAATGAAGATAATTGAGTCATAAACTATAACAGATAAGATTTTGACCACTGCCATATCCCAAAGGTCCCTCTTTCTCTGATATACTGGCTTGTAGGACTAAGAGGGGAAGGGTTTTCTAAGAATCACTGTGCTTTGACATGTTGTTATTGGAATGAACTGCTCATGCGATGGATTTTAGCAGGATCTACATGGTCACCTTTGGCTAAGAGCTGGACCACATGACACAATAGAAATGATGAAGTTGTGATGATGAGTCAGAGCTACAGTTTTGGCACCCAGCAACATGTCATATACCAAAATAAAAATAGCTTTTTATGCACCTGCGGCAGTATTATTTGGGCAGAATAGAATTTCTTCAGTTTTCCAATAATGTGATAATTGTTCTTCTGAAGGAGTATCAAAATCAGAAGAAACCTTAATATCTCCCACTCTCAAAGGAGCCCTTAGCATTAGCCTGCTTTTATTTTCACAGTGTCTTCTGTCTCCAGAACTCTACTTGTAATCATTTGTACTAACCAAGTTTGTTAAAGATGTGTTAATTTTTTTGTCCAGAAACCCTTCAAAACTCCAGGATTTGTAATAGTTTATAAATATTATGAAGTTTTTCAATCTACAGAAAATGCACTTGCTTCTTTAGAGTCAAAAAGTACAATTGGTGTGTATACAAACACACACGCACAGATGGAGACGTTTACACAGATGTGGGAGGAACACTTAAAATCCAGCATGCAAGCACCTTCAGTGCTGTGCTCCTCTAGAAATCATGGAAAGAATATTTCATAAATAGTAGCTGTGGTACTTCTATGTTTGCTATGTAGAGTGCAGGACTAGTCGTGTGTGCTCTTCAGGTGGACTTGTCAATCCTGTACTGTGCCTGACTGCACTTGATCAAGATGCTGGGGTTTTCCTCTTTCTTTCTTTCTTTCTTTCTTTTCTTTCCATCCTGGCTGGACTTAAAACATTTACATATGGCAAAAGGGAAAAGTAGTCTTTTAATTTCCTGTTCTGAACCTGAAAATGCAAGCCTTGATGTTGGAAAATGAAATTCTCTTGGCCTCAGGTTAGCAACCTACCGGCTACTAAATTATTGAATTTTTTTATTACTTTTCTTCAAATCTCCCTGGTATGTTATTTTGTTTTATTTTTACAGCCTCCCAAAAGCTGTGTATTATTTCTTTAGTTTGCATTCCTGGGTACTGTACATTGCATTCTGGATCACACTTGCGGTTTTACATTCCAAGCAGCAAGACTCATTCTCTTTTTTTTCACTCTTCATACAATGCATCAGATTATAGGTCCAGGATTGCATCATGTTAATGACAGAGGTGTTTTGAGTATAGCTGATTCATTCTGTTCTTAGTAAGAGTGTTGGCACAGACCCTCATTTCCTAAATGCTGAGCCTATTTTTAACCTTTTTTGTCTTATTTCATTATTAGCACTGAGACTTGAAACCGAACAAACTATTAGATGGTTATATTGTAACACACTATTTTAATACTACCAATTAAATCTAGTTCATTTTGATGCTGCATCAAAGTTATATTTAGGGCTTCAAAATATATTTCCCTAATTCATCTAGACTAAAAATTGAGCGTATTGAGGAATATCATGTATGCCCTGAGGTAGGATCTTGAAAGGGCAGGAGTCAGGGGTTTTTCTACCGAGAGCTTGCATCTTTGGGACTGCAATATATTCTGTGCTGTAGCACATCCATGGGATCCCTTGGGACAGGACAGGAGACCTTGCTGTTGTGTTGCTTTCATTATCTTTTTTATTTAGTTTTTTTTTAATTGGATTAAAATAGCGAACTTTAGAATTGTGGTTTTAAAAAAGTATGCTATTATTATTATCATCTTTAAAACGATGCAAAGCTTGCTTCTGAGCACAGTGAGGCAAATTGTCCTTGGCTGGTACCTTGCGCCACCCCTGTGCTGTTAGTCTGCTGTGAGTGCAAGACATACGCTAGCAACAGCCTTTAGGTAATTGTAGTGTAAGTGAGATTTTTCAAAGTGCTCAGCTTCTACTTGACTCTGCTCCCATTGAAGTCAATGGTAAAATGACCATTAACTTTCATCAATCCTCTGTGTTTCTGAAAATCCCACTGTTAGTATTTGTACACATGTGATTTTTGTTTTTAAGCCTGGAACACTTCATGGCCAATTTTTTTCAAAAGTTGGGCCCTAAATTGGCCTGGAATAGATGCAGGCATATATTCATCAGTAACTATGCACAGAACAGCCACATCAATTACTCCGATTACCCACACAAATGTAAGTTTGGTGTAAACAATTATGTTGGTGGGTGTGATTTGGTATCTGTGGTTTCAAAATATGGTCCCATTTGTATAGAAGGTTATAATAATAATAATAATAATTAATAAAAGTACTTAGCACTTGCATAGTATTTTTCATCCAAGGATCTCAAGTGCTGTACAAAGGAAAGAAAATATCAACATCTCTATTTGAGAGCTCAAGAAAATGAAACACAGAGAGGTGAAATGACTTGCCAAGGTCACACAACAGTGCCAGTGACAGAGCCAGGAATAGAACCTAGGTGGCTTGACTCCCAGGTGAGTGACCTTTTCATTGAACCATACTGCTACCCAGGCTGGAGTGTGAACAAAGGTAGTATCTTGCTTTGAAGATAATCGGTGGTGATGGTAGCGTAGGGAAAGCTTTTTCCTCAGGTTAATGGACCTCAGATTTCCAGAGTTATTTCTTGGTGTGGGAATTATGAGCGTTTTAGAACATTTGCCCCACAAGCTGTATTTTTCTTTATCTCATGCACATGTGGGCCACAGAATGAACTCACTAATGCTAGCAAAGTATTAAAAGGAAACAAGGTAAACTTCAGCTGTAAGTAGCTTTGCTGATTTCTCTGTACGTAGCATTTTGTTTCTGGAATACAAGAAATTTCATCTTCTGCATTTTGTATTTTGTTTTAACAGTAACTGCTTATTGTGCATCCAGCAGTAATTCTTTTGATCCTGTTGTAGGAATTTGTGATAGTTTGGGGCAAAATGAATCCTTGGCAATATTGTCATATCCATTTGTGCCAGTCTGGAATGAAGATGACTTAAAAAAGAAAAGCCTTATATAGGGATCAAATTCATCCCTTGTGTCACTTCACTGAAGTCAGGGATGAATTTGTCTCACTGTGCTGCAAAGTTTTAAAGATAAGCATGCTCATAAAAGCATGTCCCTTTTCCTTAGTGATTTGATGTTGTGACCTTTTATGTAGTGAAAAGGGTATTCAAGACATCTTCAGTAAAGAAGGATCTTTTGTCAGTATTTCCAAGAAATGCAATGTTGCTTCTGCAGAGTGGATTTTGTGCTAGCATTGGCATGGTATTGCCGAAGGAATATCAATCTTTAGGAACAGAGAGGCTGTGAGAACTCTGTTTGCCTACGTTTAGGTAAACTCTATTTAACCAGGGTATCGTAAAAGTTTTGGAGAAGCAATTATTCCTAGGGTTTCTGGTCTGTCTGGGATCCCTGTGGGGACCCAAGGTAAGTTTGACTGAAGTAACAATGCATCAGAATAAAAAAATTTCAGCTGTCTAATAACAAAAGTAAAATTAATTCTATTGAGCATTATGGGGGAGATATCTACCAAATGTTCTTGGGCTGAATTTTAATACCTTCTGCAAATTTCAGTGGCTCATTGTATTTGCCTCCTTTAGGCTGCCAGACTAGAATTTTCTATTAAGTTATTCTTTGTACCATCACAGATACAGGCTATAGAATATCAGGAAGTAGAAAGAGCTAGTTTTATTTCCTTCATGTATCTGAGAAAATTATATCTTGATATCTACACTGACAGCGAGACAGTTGGGTTTATGTCAGGTACAATGTGACCGTCTTCCTCACTGATAGACACCCCATACATAGTCGTTTGTAAAGGCATCAACTGTGTTTCACTCTTTTTTATTCCTCTCTTCCTTATTCCTGAACAATATAATATATATATGAGAATAAATCTTACACTGAACCGCCAATCTGCTCTGTCTGGACCATCTTCCAGAATTGCAGTGTATTTCTTCTTGATCATTTTTGTCTGACTTCTAGTGCAATAGGCTTACAGTAGCTAACACACAAACCAAAAGCAGTGCACGAAAATATGTTTCTTTGGATGGCTGTGATGTCTTTAGTTCATGCAGGGGACCCATAGAAATCTAAGGAGAGATTCACTGGTTGGCTCTGAGGGCACAATGTAGCCAGAAACACAGTTTAACTGGAATGTACTGGTGAATCTTGTCTGTAAATTTATCTCCTTGAAGGTAAATCAGACCACGATCCTGTGAAGTGTTTAACATGCTTAATTCCTTTGGAAGTGCTGCGCTCATTAAAGTCAATAAAAATTTTGCGATTGACATGAAGAGTAGTGAGACAAGCACAGAAGTCTTTGGGAGTTAATAACTCTGAACAAACTTTGGAAATCTTGCAGGTTTATTAGTAATAATAAAACCAGTTAGATAGATAGGTAAAAATGTTGCAAGGCCTTAAAATTACATATTTTCTTTCAACTAAGGCTAAGGAATGCTTCTTTATTACAGATGGGTGATTTTTCTCCCCACAGCAAATACTTTATTCCACACCCAAAATTTTTTTGGTTGTATGAAACTATTTGTGTAGTAAGGTCAAATTTGGCAAATAGTTTTGGCTGGAAAAAAAAGGAAGTTTTGTTTTGTTTTAAATGTCAAAACAGTTTGTTTAAAATGTTTTCAACTTTTCATTTTGAAATGGCATTTCATTTAGGAATTTAGCTAAATTTTTAAAAAATATATAGAAAAGGTAAACAACCAGAAACATAACAAAATGAAATAGAAAAAAAAACTTTTTTTGGTTGAACAAAAAATTGTTTTGTTTGAACCAAAATATTTTTTTCAGTTATTTTTGGTTAGGCCACCAAACTAAATAATCAATTATTTGAATGATTGGTTCTCTTGGATCTCACATCACTCTCATTGAAGAGGGTAGTAACCAGGCCAAAACTTCAGAGGAAGGGAAGAAAAGCAATCATTTCACTGCAACAAATACTGAAAAGATGAAAGCAAACAGCCAGGCAGTGGTCTCGTTTTCTTTCTGTAATAGACACATCCTATCTGACATCCTGGCAGTACGCTCCCCTTGAATTTGACCAAACTACTACATATGACACAATGAAAAGTGTACCCTTTGCTTTCAATTTGACCTATATTTTATCATTATTCCTTTCCTTTTCCTTTTTTGGATAGATCAGATATCTTATGGATGTGAACGTCTCTCAGCTGAAATAGCCTTCCTAAGATACAAGTTGAACACAAATTTCCTGAAAGGACTATCTGGCCTGAAAAATAAACACCACTCATTTGAATCTGATCCCACAAATAAAAATGCAAAAAGTTTCCTTGCACAGTTTTTCTGGAGTGCTTTTTCAATACTGTCTGCTACATATTATAGCATGGCTAGTGGAAATTTAACAATTCGTCAAGACTCCTTGATAGCAAGGAATGGTTCTAGGCTCTTTATTATACAAATTTCAGTAGAATAACATAATTTTCTAGCCAATGGACTGTGTTTGTTCTGCCACTTGCTAAAGTTCCCTCTCTATTTTTCAAAACTTTTAAGAACTTTTCAATTGATTTGATTTTTAACTGAATTTAGTGCTTTGTGTAAATTACCGAATGAGAAGTAAAGTCCTTGCTCCACGGAGCAAGAATGAGTTATGGTACAAGAGCAGAACATTTTTCATGAAGTTCCTCACATTTTAAGGGTTTTGACAAGAGACTTAGGTATAGAATCATAGAACTGGAAAGGACCTCGAGAGGTCATCTAGTCCAGTCCCCTACACTCAACGCAGGACTAAGTATTATCTAGACCATCCCTGATAGTTGTTTGTCCAACCCGCTCTTAAAAATCCCCAGTGATGGAGATTCCACAGCCTCCCTAAGCAATTTATCCCATTGCTTAACCACCCTGACAGTTAGGAATTTTTTCCTAATGTCCAGCCTAAAGTGCCCTTGATGCAATTTAAGCCCATGGCTTCTTGTCCTATCCTCAGAGGTTAAGAAGAACCATTTTTCTCCCTCCTCCTTCTTACAACTTTTTATGTACTTGAAAACTGTTATCATGTCCCCTCTCAGTCTTCTCTTCTCCAGACTAAACAATCCCAATTTTTTTCAATCTTCCCTCATAGATCATATTTTCCAGAACTTTAATCATTTTTGTTACTTTTCTCTGGACTTTCTCCAATTTGTCCACATCTTTCCTGAAATGTGGTACCCAGAACTGGACACAATACTCCAGTTGAGGCCGAATCAGCGCGGCGTAGAAGAATTACTTCTCGTGGCTTGCTTACCACACTCCTGCTAATCCAGCCCAGAAAGATGTTTGCTTTTTTTGCAACCGCGTTACACCAGGACATGCCCCCCAAACATATTGTGTGCCCACTTAATTATATCTGTATACTTAACCAAGGCAGGGCTCCTCTGTGGGTTGGCCTGTACTATAACACCTGCATAAATGAGGAAGGCAGCCTCCCAATTTATTCATTTATTTTAATGTTCTAGGCACCCTTGGCCTATTGGGCAGTTTGCTATTTTGCTTGCCTTGCCCATGTGTACTGTCTGTCACACCTCTCTGTGCACTAGGGATAATATATGCACGTATTCGCCTCTCAGGATTTTATATTTAGTTGTACTGAGTAGGTGAACTACCTTCGGGCCAGCCACCCCGGCCTAACTATACTCAGGACTGCATGTCGGAAGTTCCGCAGAGCCCTGCTCCCCCAGAGACCCCCCCGGGGAGTCTCTACTCTGTCCCATGCGATTACATGCCCTAATGGCCAATGAGTCCCCATACGCCCAGGGGCTTCGTTTCCAACACGGGCATCACTACCTGTGCCGGGGGGCCTGCCCCTGTCCTGCTGCCCAAAGTTGAGCCCAGGGCTGGGCCTGCCCTGTGAACCTGTGCAGACCCCACACGCCTGAAGCTGCTGTAGGAAATGCAAATTAGCATGCAGCAGCTGTGTAATACTATCAGTGCCCACACTGAAGGTGCCGCTTCTGGACCTTCCACTCCTGGGCCCAGAGTATTTCAGAGTATTTACTACCCCAATCAGCTGACTCCTGTCCCCCTCAGATGAAGTCACTGAGTGACTGGTTGAGCACAGTCCTTGCATCTGGCAGCAGCCCCTGCAACTGCCACCCCTTGCCAGGCTGGAAGGCCGGATACCACCTCTGCCACCCATGCCCCTCAACCTCTGTGGTTCAGGTCACACTCACCCCCAGGGATCAGCATTACCGCTGTCCCTTGTGTTTGATGGAAGAGAACAGCCTGGTTATGGGTGACCTTGTGCCCTTTGGAAGCGCTGTAATGCTGTGGAGACAACCTCAGAAACGACTTCACTTACCATTTGCTGCACAACTCCACTGACTATCCCATTAATGCACACAGCCTGCCCACCTGCCTGCGTGGGTGCTTCCTTTAGGTCATTTCCCTTCCTCATTCCATGAGGCTGCTCTGGGTTATGCAACACACCACCCTTGCCCCCCTTTTGCCCCTGCTGCAATAGTGTCTGCCTGGGGTCCCCTTCCAGCCCTTGGTCTCCACTGGGGCTGCCCTGAGCTGCAAGCTGCTGGTACATGAAACAGTTAACTTACCTTGCCTGCCCCCCTTCAGCAAAGCACATTGATTGTTTCAGACACTGACTAGCCTCGCTTGCAAATTCACCCTCATTGGTTGCAGCTTTTAGCCTGCCTGGGGGTGGAAGTGCCTGGGGCAGGAGATGCTAGTTCCCCTTCTTTCCACTGACCCCGTTCTGTGGGATTTGCCTTTGCCTGCCCTTCCCTGTCTCTGGGACCAGGAGAGGGTAACAGCCCCCCTGTTTTCCCAAGTTTACCCTTCTCAGTGCCCCTGGAACCATCCTGCTTTTGCTGCTTTTTTCCGTGCCCCTGGAACCATGCTGTTTGTTTGCTGCTTTTCTGGAGCCATGCTGCTTCCACAGGGGGCTGCAGCAAACCATGGAGCCCCAGCCTGTTTTGTTCTGCTGCCCCGCCTGTTCTGAATAAAGAAGGGAGGGGCCAGGCCTTTTTAAACCCCACATTCCTATGTGGTGAGCCATTTACCATGCTGACTGCTTTTTCCAGCAGCTTTACGTCTTCCCTCCTCCCCCAAGCCAGAGAGTATTGCCTTCTTCTCCCGGCCGGCCTGCCAGCCAGCCAGCCAGCCCAGCTCCTCCCTGCTTAAGTGCAGGGTGGCGAGTTGAGGCCTAATCAGCATGGAATAGAGCAGAAGAATTACTTCTCGTGTCTTGCTTACAAAACTCCTGCTAATACATCCCAGAATGTTTGCTTTTTTTGCAACAGCGATACACTCACTGTTGACTCATATTTAGCTTGTGATCCACTATGACCCCCAGATCACTTTCCACAGTACTCCTTCCTAGGCAGTCATTTCCCATTTTGTATGTGTGCAACTGATTGAATTTTAATCTTATCCTCCAAAGCACTTACAATCCCTGCCAGCTTGGTATCGTCCTCAAACTTTATAAGTGTACTCTCGATGCCATTATCTAAATCATTGATGAAGATATTGAACAGAACCGGACCCAGAACCGATCCCTGCAGGACCCCACTCATTATGCCCTTCCAGCATGACTGTGAACCACTGATAACTACTCTCTGGGAATGATTTTCCTACCAGTTATGCACTCACCTTATAGTAGCTCCATCTAGGTTGTATTTCACTAGTTTGTTTATGAGAAGGCCGTGTGAAACAGTATAAAAAGCCTTACTAAAGTCAAGCTATACCATACCTACTGCTTCCCTCCTATCCACAAGGCTTGTTACCATGTCAAAGAAAGCTATCAGGTTTGTTACTGACAAATCCATGCTGACTGTTACTTATCACCTTATTATCTTCTAGGTGTTTGCAAATTGATTGCTTAATTATTTTCTCCATTATCTTTCTGGGTGCAGACATTAAGCTGACTGGTCTGAAATTTCCCAGGTTGTCCTTATTTCCCTTTTTTATAGATGGGCACTATATTTGCCCTTTTCCAGCCTTCTGAAATGTCTCCTGTCCTTCATGACTTTTCAAAGATAATTGTTAATGGCTCAGATATCTCCTCAGTCAGCTCCTTGATTATTCTAGGATGCATTTCATCAGGCCCTAGTGATTTGAAGACATCTATCTTATCTAAGTAATTTTTGACTTGTTCTTTCCCTATTTTAGACTCTGATCCTACCTCATTTTCACTGGCATTCACTATGTTAGACATCCAATCGCCACCAACCTTCTTGGTGAAAACCGAAACAAAGAAGTCATTAAGCACCTCTGCCATTTTCACATTTTCTGTTATTTTCTTTCCCCCCTCATTGAGTAATGGGCCCACTCTGTCCTTGGTCTTCCTCTTGTTTCTAACGCATTTGTAGAATGTTTTCTTGTTTCCCTTTATGTCCCTAGCTAGTGTGATCTCATTTTGTGCCTTGGCTTTTTGAATTTTGTCCCTACACTTTTGTTATTTGTTTATATCGATCCTTTGTAATTTGACTGAGTTTCCACTTTTTGTAGGACTCTTTTTTGAGTTTTAGATCATTGAAGATCTCCTGATTAAGCCAGGGTGGTTTCTTGCCATACTTCCTATCTTTCCTATGCAGTGGGATAGTTTGCTCTTGTGCCCTTAATAATGTCTCTGAAAAACTGCCGACTGTCTTCAGTTGTTTTCCCCTTAGACTTGCTTCCCATGGGATTTTACCTACCAACTCCCTGAGTTTGCTAAAGTCTGTCTTCTTGAAATCCATTGTCTTTATTGTGCTGTTCTCTCTCCTACCATTCCTTAAAATCATGAACTCTATCAATTTATGATCAGTTTCACCCAAGTTGCCCTCCACTTTCAAATTCTCAACCAGTTCCTCCCTATTTGTCAAAATCAAAGCACCTTCTGAAGTAAAAAAATTGTATGCAATACATTCCAAGAATTTGTTGGATAATTGGTACCCTGCTGTGGTATTTTCCCAACAGACGTCTTGGCAGTTGAAGTCCCCCATCACCACCAAGTCCTGTGCTTTGGATGATTTTGTTAGTTGTTTATAAAAAGCCTCATCCACCTCTTCTTCCTGGTTTGATGGTCTGTAGTAGACCACTACCTTGACATCACCATCATTTTTTACTACTTTTATCCTTACCCAGAGACTTTCAACAAGTCTGTCTCTTATTTCTATCTCAACCTCAGTCTAAGTGTTATACATTTTTAATATAAAAGGCAACACCTCCTTCCTTTTCCCCCTGAGCAAGCTGTATCCTTCTATACCAATGTTCCAGACAGGCGTATTATCCCACCAAGTGTCCGTGATGCTAACTATGTCATAGTTGTGTTTATTTACTAGCATTTCGAGTTCTTCCTGCTTATTCTCAATACTTCTCATATTAGTATACAGACATCTAAGATACTGATTTGATTCCTCTCCCCAGGTCTCTGTCTTGTCTCTCCCTTATTTCTGTTATAACAGCCCATGCTCCCCCCAGATTTTGACCCTTCTCCCGGGTCTCCATGTTTTCGACTTACCTGTGGGCTTTGGTCACCTGCCCCCATCGAACCTAGTTTAAAGCCCTCCTCACTATGTCAGCCAGTCTGTAGCCAAATATGCTCTTCCCCTTCCTTGATAGGTGGACCTCATCTCTGTTTAGCAGTCCTTCTTCCTGGAACAGCACCCCATGGTCAAGGAAGCCGAAGCCCTCCTGGCGACACCATCCTCGCAGCCAGGCATTCACCTCCAGGATGCATCTGTTTCTGCCGAGGTCTCTACCCTTGCCTGGAAGGACTGAAGAAAACACCACCTGTGCTCCCAACTCTTTCACCCTTACTCCCAGAGCCCGGTAGTCACTTCTGATCTGCTGAGGGTCATACCTCGCAGTATCATTAGTGCCCACATGGATGAGTAGCATGGGATAGTAGTCAGAGGGCCAGATGATACTTGACAGTCCCTCCATAACATCTTGGATACGGGCCCCTGGCAGGCAGCATACCTCCCGGGAATCTATGTCAGGCTGACAGATGGGTGCCTCCATCCCCCTCAGAAGAGAGTCTCCAACCACCAATACCCTATGGGTATGTCTACACTACGGAATAAGGTCGAATTTATAGAAGTCGGTTTTTTAGAAATCGGTTTTATATATTCGAGTATGTGTGTCCCCACAGAAAATGCTCTAAGTGCATTAAGTGCATTAACTCGGCGGAGTGCTTCCACAGTACCGAGGCTAGAGTCGACTTCCGGAGTGTTGCACTGTGGGTGGCTATCCCACAGTTCCCACAGTCTCCGCTGCCCATTGGAATTCTGGGTTGAGATCCCAATGCCTGATGGGGCTAAAACATTGTCGCGGGTGGTTCTGGGTACATATCGTCAGGCCCCCCTTCCCTCCCTCCCTCCGTGAAAGCAAGGGCAGACAATCGTTTCGTGCCTTTTTTCCTGAGTTACCTGTGCAGACGCCATACCACGGCAAGCATGGAGCCCGCTCAGGTAACCGTCACCGTATGTCTCCTGGGTGCTGGCAGACGCGATACGGCATTGCTACACAGTAGCAGCAACCCATTGCCTTCTGGCAGCAGATGGTGCAATACGATTGGTAGCCGTCCTCGTCGTGTCCGAGGTGCTCCTGGCCACGTTGGCTGGGAGCACCTGGGCAGATGGGCGCAGGGACTAAATTTGGAGTGACTTGACCAGGTCATTCTCTTTAGTCCTGCAGTCAGTCCTATTGAACCATCTTATGGTGAGCACGCAGGCCATACGGATTGCTAGCAGTCCTACTGCACCATCTTCTGCTGAGCAGCCATGAGATGTGGATGGCATGCAGTCCTTCTGCACCGTCTGCTGCCAGCCAAAGATGTAAAAGATAGATGGAGTGGATCAAAACAAGAAATAGACCAGATTTGTTTTGTACTCATTTGCTTTCTCCCCCTCCCCCGTCTAGGGGACTCATTCCTCTAGGTCACACTGCAGTCACTCACAGAGAAGGTGCAGCGAGGTAAATCTAGCCATGTATCAATCAGAGGCCAGGCTAACCTCCTTGTTCCAATAAGAACAATAACTTAGGTGCACCATTTCTTATTGGAACCCTCCGTGAAGTCCTGCCTGAAATACTCCTTGATGTAAAGCCACCCCCTTTGTTGATTTTAGCTCCCTGAAGCCAACCCTGTAAGCCGTGTCGTCAGTCGCCCCTCCCTCCATCAGAGCAACGGCACACAATCGTTCTGCGCCTTTTTTCTGTGCGGACGCCATACCAAGGCAAGCATGGAGGCCGCTCAGCTCACTTTGGCAATTAGGAGCACATTAAACACCACACGCATTCTCCAGCAGTATATGCAGCACCAGAACCTGGCAAAGCGATACCGGGTGAGGAGGCGACGTCAGCGCGGTCACGTGAGTGATCAGAACATGGACACAGATTTCTCTGAAAGCATGGGCCCTGCCAATGCATACATCATGGTGCTAATGGGGCAGGTTCATGCTGTGGAACGCCGATTCTGGGCTCGGGAAACAAGCACAGACTGGTGGGACTGCACAGTGGGACTGCAAAGAAACTTTCGCATGCGTAAGGGCACTTTCATGGAACTTTGTGACTTGCTTTCCCCTGCCCTGAGGCGCATGAATACCAAGATGAGAGCAGCCCTCACAGTTGAGAAGCGAGTAGCGATAGCCCTGTGGAAGCTTGCAACGCCAGACAGCTACCGGTCAGTTGGGAATCAATTTGGAGTTGCAAATCTACTGTTGGGGCTGCTGTGATGCAAGTAGCCCACGCAATCAAAGATCTGCTGATATCAAGGCTAGTGACCCTGGGAAATGTGCAGGTCATAGTGGATGGCTTTGCTGCAATGGAATTCCCTAACTGTGGTGGGGCCATAGACGGAACCCATATCCCTATCTTGGCACCGGAGCACCAAGCCAGAGAATACATAAACCGCAAGGGGTACTTTTCAATAGTGCTGCAAGCTCTGGTGGATCACAAGGGACGTTTCACCAACATCAACGTGGGATGGCCGGGAAAGGCGCATGATGCTCGCATCTTCAGGAACTCTGGTCTGTTTCAAAAGCTGCAGGAAGGGACTTTATTCCCAGACCAGAAAATAACTGTTGGGGATGTTGAAATGCCTATATGTATCCTTGGGGACCCAGCCTACCCCTTAATGCCATGGCTCATGAAGCCGTACACAGGCAGCCTGGACAGTAGTCAGGAGCTGTTCAACTACAGGCTGAGCAAGTGCAGAATGGTGGTAGAATGTGCATTTGGACGTTTAAAGGCGCGCTGGCGCAGTTTACTGACTCGCTTAGACCTCAGCGAAACCAATATTCCCATTGTTATTACTGCTTGCTGTGTGCTCCACAATATCTGTGAGAGTAAGGGGGAGACATTTATGGCGGGGTGGGAGGTTGAGGCAAATCGCCTGGCTGCTGGTTACGTGCAGCCAGACACCAGGGTGGTTAGAAGAGCACAGGAGGGCGCGGTACGCATCAGAGAAGCTTTGAAAACCAGTTTCATGACTGGCCAGGCTACGGTGTGAAAGTTCTCTTTGTTTCTCCTTGATGAAACCCCCCGCCCCTTGGTTCACTCTACTTCCCTGTAAGCTAACCACCTTCCCCTCCTCCCTTCGATCACCACTTGCAGAGGCAATAAAGTCATTGTTGCTTCACATTCATGCATTCTTTATTCATTCATCACACAAATAGGGGGATGACTATGTTAAGGAAAAGTTAGCACATGTGACTCCATTTTGGTTTGGGGCCCACCATTGTTTAAATGCCAGCACATCATACACCAGGAGGAGTAATCCTTAGATATTGAATCCCTGTGAAAATCCTCCTCCTTGTCTCCAGCCTGCCTTGACTCCCAGTATCTGGTTTTTGTCAGTCTCTAACTCCCTGTCTCTTGGCCTTGATGTAAGGCCTCCCATCCTGATAATAAAAGTTACTGATGCATAGCTTTAGGACCATGCTGTGTAATTAACATACTGGTATAGCACGAGGAATGCACCAAGCAGGGATAGGTGGTAGATAAGACAAGGGTTTGTTTATTGGCTAAGGTTTCCGATGCACGAGGGCAACATGCTTTGCTAAAAAGTATATAACCTTTGTATAATCTGCATTCAGGGTCCCCTCCTGGCTAGCAGGGGGGCACCACGCTCGAGCGTAATAAACTTAGTGTCTTTTGAGAACTCTGCAGTTGTGGACTTTGTTTCTGTGCCTCAGCCTAGATTCGAACTGTGCGTGACCTATCAGGTATAATTTGCAGCACTGGTGTGCGTGTCCTATCAGGTATAATTCGCAGCATTTGTGTGCGTGTCCTACCAGGTGTAATTCGTAGCACTTATGTGCGTGTCCTACCAGGTGTAATTCGTAGCACTTGTGTGCGTGTCCTACCAGGTGTAATTCGTAGCACTTGTGTACGTGTCCTACCAGGTGTAATTCGTAACAGTTTTGGCGACCACGAAGGGACTCTAGGCTCGCCCCAACAAGCGAGACTACACTCCTCCTCTCGGACAGCTCCAGCCGGCACAGGGTGAGTTCACCTTTGAGAACTCCGAGGAGGGGGGTTGTGAGCCGTCGCTTAGGCGATAAGGTGGCACATTTTGTGTTCTTTTGGTAGCCCCTTATAGGTTCTGGGCAGAGTGTAAGTAAGGGGACCCCTTTGGCTGAAATTCTCAAGAATTGGGAGAATATTTCTGGCACCCATGGATTAGGCAGAAAAAAGCTGTTATTTTATGTAAGGTTGAGTGGCCAGCACTAACAACTCAAACATCTGTTGAATGGCCACCGGATGGGTCCTTTGCTGGGGATACATTAACAGTGCTTAAAAGGAGGCTGGAGGACAAAGCTCCAGCCCAGATGGATTATTGGTATGTATGGGACAACTGGGCTTATGCGCATGCAAAAGGACATCCTCTTTCCTCCTCCTTTTCTTATTCATCTCAGGGGTCTCCAGCCCCGCTCTGTGCTATGCCTGCTTCTGCCCCTCCTCCGGCTTACCCTCGGCTTTCTGACTTATGCCTGTCACCTCCTTGCTTGCCAATTAGCCGTGCTTTCTGTCCAGGTGACAAGCCTCATGTGGGGAGGACTCGGGTAGCCCTTGTAAGTAAAAATATTTTAAAAAAAGAGACCAGGAGGGCTGGGGGCTAGTTAAGAAGCCCACCCTCCTTGTTAATTTGGTAGTGAAACAAAGCTGGTGCTCATGGAAGGGACAGTTCAAAAAAAAAAAAAACAGGATCGGGCCCAAGCGGGCAGGCAACAGATAGAGAGATTGGAAAACAGGTTGAAAACTTAAAGGTCATAGTGAAAAAAAAAGAGTAAATAATTACAGGAATGAAAAACGTAAATCCCGGAATAATACTTAAAATGGTAAAATCTAAGTAATTGGGTGTCGTTTTGAAAAATAAGCAAGTAATTTAAAAAAAAAAAAAAAGTAAAAAGTTAACTCTTTAGTTGCTGGAAAGAATTAAGCAGTTAAACTTTGTAAAATACTGAAAAGAAAAAAAAAATGCTTGGTTTCTTTGCAGCCATTTTGGAAAAAAATGGGCCCTTTTCCAAAGAAATGCAATTATACAGTGCTACTTAATTAATATTGTATTAGGTTCCAAGAGGCTACAATAGGTGGTGTCTTCCTTTTCAGGTCGCTGTGTGTTTGACAGCAGGAGTTAAAAGTAAAAGGCAATCAAAAGTCTGGTAAAGTTTATTGTGCCCTTTTTAAAGTAAGAATCTTTAACCTGTGGATCCAAAAGCAAGCCGGAAAGCATTTATTTTTTATGTAAATTACCTAACTAATAAGGTAGAGGCCACTGAAACTGGGCTGCCTATAAAACAAATACAAGAAAATATGGGTAATTCCTCTGTTTTGCCTGCAATTAACAAGGGTATTTGTATAAAAAGAAAATATTTTAAGCAATAACTGACTGCCCAAAAGGGGTAGATCTGTGTTTTATTTTTGTCTTTCAGAAACTCAGAGAAAACTGATGCCAGCTAAAAAGCAATTCAACATCTCATGAATTTACTGGCACAATAGAAATTCTGTTCTGTGTTCTATGTCCTGTCTTGTGGTGTTTGTCTTGTGGCCAGAATTGCTGTGTTTAATTTTTCATAGGACAGTTTAGTTTAAAACTAAATAGAAGGGTTAAATCAAAATGCAGATACTTGTTTTATTCAACTTGCAATACAAAGTGTTTGGATAATATCAAAAAATGTGATATACTAAAGTTTAATACATTTGCTTAAGTAAAAAAAAAAAAAAATTAATTGGCCAGATCTTTTAATTAAAAAAATTGTTGTTAAAATTTGCACACCAACAGTCTTTGAAAGCAAAGACATCAAAGGTTAACCCACTCCCCATATTATACATGAGATCCTTCTGGCTACCTCACATTTCTAGCCAGAGGGCTGGGGAGGGAAAAAAGCTATTGAACACCAGAAGTTGTACCAAGTGGACTCCTCAAAAGTGGGTGTGCTTGTCCTGGCTTGTTGCTCCAAAGCTCTGTAATAAAGTCATTTTCCTAGAAGGGTATATGTGGCATACATTATACAATAAGACTAAAGTGCTGTATAATGGGCAATGTACATGTGTTCCTTTTTAAACAAAAATGTATAAGTAAAAAGTAAAAGTTTCCTTTGCAGGTTAATAAAAGCCAAGAAGGGAAAAAAAAAAATAAAACGAAGGACAAGCTAATTCAACGCTGTAGCTGGCAGGCTTGGCAGGCTCGGTCCAAAGATAAGACACTGGCCTGCCCAAGGACACTACTCACAGCTAGGATTTGGCTAACAGCCAAGAAAGAGGGGGGCTTAAATGTGCCCAAACAGCTGTGAGATCTGCAACACACTGCCAGACATTAATGAAATGTGTTAGGTCTCTGTATTTACAGGTAAAAGAAGTCCTGCTTCAAGAATCCTGAGCAAACCTGCCATTTGTTAAAACCAGGTGACTGGGTCTACATAAAGGTCCCTCGACAAAATACTACTCTGGCCCCATGCTGAAAAGGCCCTTATTAAGTCCTGCTAACTACCAACACCGCTGTGAAGTGCCAAGGACTGACTGCCTAGACCCATGCTTCTTACTGCAAAAAGACCCCTCCACCTCGAGGTGACTTCACTTCGACTACTGATCAGTCTGTCCCTCCTTCTGGGTTTTTTTTTTTCTTTCCTCCTTTTAAACAGCAAAAAAAAAAAAAAAAAAACAAGGTGAAGTGCTAGTAACCTCTCCCTTGTCCACTGACAAAGCTAACCTGCATTCAGTATTTGCTAAAGAAACCAAAGCACTACAGGGTGACGTGCTAGTAACCTCTCCCCTGTATAATGCAAAACCATGCCTGTTCCAAGAGAGAAGGAACGCCTGCTCTGCTAAAACCACCAAAATCCAAAGATTCCTAACTGCAAAAGACACTGAAAATTGGCCCTGATGGCAAAGACGGAGCATTGTACATTGGCAGGAAGAAAGTTGCGGAATGTATTCTTGAAAATGTGAAGTAAAGTGGTGGGGTGGGTTTATTCCAGAGGCTGGAACTGTGCTTGTAGGCAAGTATAAATACCAAAAACGCCTTACAGCAACGAACATTACTCCCACCATCTGCCACCACTCCTTTGCAGGTAAAGGTTCCTGGATCCATCATAGCTACGTTAAGTTGGCGCTGGGACCCCCACCTGACCCTGACAAGCCATTGGATTAGCCACTTCACAAATGAACACCACGACCAACCCATGGACTAAGTTTTCCAGCTACTGGGACCTTCACAGCCCACCAGGACTTTTTGTGTTCCTGTTTATTGGACTTACATTGGGGGTAGTGTTTTTTGTATAGTACAGGGAAGGATGTCGACATTGGTATGGTTTGCCTGGGAGGGGTTCTCTCCCTATTCCCAAGTCCAGTACAAGGATGGGAGGGCAATAGCTTCTTGAATTTAACCCGTGCTATCAAACAGGGTGTAAATCGAACGCAGTGTTGGATTTGTATTCGTACCCCCACATATTTAGGTCAGGGTGTCCCGTTGGTAGGGGTACCTATCCCCCTTAATCAAACACTCCAAGCTAAGCTATGGGCAAACACTATATTTAACTGGAATGTTACAATCCAAATATGGTTTATTGATATGGTGGCCCAGAGTAATTATGCTTTATGTGTGTCACGATGTAAGGGCATAGAAAATACAGTTTTTGTAGGGCATTTTGTAGGGTGCAAGGACACCACTCAAATCAGCTCTGGTGCGGGAGGCCCCTCTACCTACTCCAGAACCCCGTGGCCAGTCCCCGAGGGGTCTGGCTGGTATTGGTTATGCAATCACACAGCCTATAAGGTTCTCCCAGCAGGATGGTGTGGTCCATGTATCTTAGGGGCTATAGTACCCGCCGTGACAGTACACCAGAACCTGACCCGGGGAGAGATCCGCAATCTAGTATGGAGGGACCAACGAAGTATTCCTTTAAACCCCCTTTCTTATCGGCCCAAAGGCTTTCGCTCCTTTGTGCATTGGTTTCTGCCATGGTTGGGAGTAAGCGAGCTGGAAAAAGCTATAGTTAACATTTCAGCTGCTTTGGAACTAATGGCAAATGCTACTGCAGACGCTCTCTCTGCCCTTCAAATTGAAGTCACCCAGCTATCCCAAACGACATTGCAAAACCACCTAGCCCTGGATTATCTCCTTGCAAATCAGGGCGGGGTTTGTGCTCTGGTCAATTCAAGCTGTTGTGTATTTGTAAATCAGCACCATAGGATGGAAACTGACATCCACATCCTCAAGCAACAGGCAGCCCTATTCCACCACCTCAGCCTCGACACTACCAAAGCCGGATTCCAGGAGGTCTGGGACTGGCTCACCTCATGGCTACCGGATGTGGGGACTTGGGGACGGCGTATTTTGTATTTACATTTTTGACTGTTATTGTTTTTGCGTTATTTTTTGTATGCCTACAATGCTGCAGTATGTGCTGTCGGCAGTTGCTAACCCTGCAGCGCGGTTACTCAGCCCTGATATAGCTTACTGACGTACAAAAAAAAAAAGGGAGGACTGTTAAGGAAAAGTTAGCACATGTGACTCCATTTTGGTTTGGGGCCCACCATTGTTTAAATGCCAGCACATCATACACCAGGAGGAGTAATCCTTAGATATTGAATCCCTGTGAAAATCCTCCTCCTTGTCTCCAGCCTGCCTTGACTCCCAGTATCTGGTTTTTGTCAGTCTCTAACTCCCTGTCTCTTGGCCTTGATGTAAGGCCTCCCATCCTGATAATAAAAGTTACTGATGCATAGCTTTAGGACCATGCTGTGTAATTAACATACTGGTATAGCACGAGGAATGCACCAAGCAGGGACAGGTGGTAGATAAGACAAGGGTTTGTTTATTGGCTAAGGTTTCCGATGCACGAGGGCAACATGCTTTGCTAAAAAGTATATAACCTTTGTATAATCTGCATTCAGGGTCCCCTCCTGGCTAGCAGGGGGGCACCACGCTCGAGCGTAATAAACTTAGTGCCTTTTGAGAACTCTGCAGTTGTGGACTTTGTTTCTGTGCCTCAGCCTAGATTCGAACTGTGCGTGACCTATCAGGTATAATTCGCAGCACTGGTGTGCGTGTCCTATCAGGTATAATTCGCAGCATTTGTGTGCGTGTCCTACCAGGTGTAATTCGTAGCACTTGTGTGCGTGTCCTATCAGGTGTAATTCGTAGCACTTGTGTGCGTGTCCTACCAGGTGTAATTCGTAACAACTACCAAGGTAGCCCAGGAGGGGTGGTGGAGGAGGGAAGGAAAATGCCACACGGCACTTTAAAATTTTACAACTTTAAAATTTATTGAATGCCAGCCTTCTTTTTTTGGGGCAATCCTCTGTGGCGGAGTGGCTGGTTGGCCGGTGGCCCCCCCACCGCGTTTTTGGGCGTCTGGGTGTGGAGGCTATGGAACTTGGGGAGGAGGGCGGTTGGTTACAGAGGGGCTGTAGTGGCAGTCTGTGCTCCAGCTGCCTTTGCTGCAGCTCAACCATACACTGGAGCATACTGGTTTGGTCCTCCAGCAGCCTCAGCATTGAATCCTGCCTCCTCTCATCACGCTGCCGCCACATTTGAGCTTCAGCCCTGTCTTCAGCCCGCCACTTACTCTCTTCAGCCCGCCACTTACTCTCTTCAGCCCGCCACCTCTCCTCCCAGTCATTTTGTGCTTTCCTGCACTCTGACATTATTTGCCTCCACGCATTCGTCTGTGCTCTGTCAGTGTGGGAGGACAGCATGAGCTCGGAGAACATTTCATCTCGAGTGCATTTTTTTTTTCTTTCTAAGCTTCACTAGCCTCTGGGAAGGAGGAGATCCTGTGATCATTGAAACACATGCAGCTGGTGGAGAAAAAAAAGGGACAGCAGTATTTAAAAAGACATTTTATAAAACAGTCGCTACACTCTTTCAGGGTAAACCTTGCTGTTAACATTACATACATAGCACATGTGCTTTCGTTACAAGGTCGCATTTTGCCTCCTCCCACCGCGTGACTACCCCCTCAACCTTCCCCCCTCCCTGTGGCTAACAGCGGGGAACATTTCTGTTTAGCCACAGGCAAACAGCCCAGCAGGAATGGGCTCCTCTGAGTGTCCCCTGAAGAAAAGCACTCTATTTCAACCAGGTGACCATGAATTATATCTCACTCTCCTGAGGATAACACAGAGAGATAAAGAACGGATGTTGTTTGAACGCCAGCAAACATACACTGCAATGCTTTGTTGTACAATGATTCCCGAGTACGTGTTACTGGCCTGGAGTGGTAAAGTGTCCTACCATGAAGGACGCAATAAGGCTGCCCTCCCCAGAAACCTTTTGCAAAGGCTTTGGGAGTACATCCAGGAGAGCTGCGAATGCCAGGGCAAAGTAATCCTTTCACATGCTTGCTTTTAAACCATGTATAGTATTTTAAAAGGTACACTCACCGGAGGTCCCTTCTCCGCCTGCTGGGTCCAGGAGGCAGCCTTGGGTGGGTTCAGGGGGTACTGGCTCCAGGTCCAGGGTGAGAAACAGTTCCTGGCTGTCGAGAAAACCGGTTTCTCCGCTTGCTTGCTGTGAGCTATCTACAACCTCATCATCATCATCATCTTCTTCGTCCCCAAAACCTGCTTCCGTATTGCCTCCATCTCCATTGAAGGAGTCAAACAACACGGCTGGGGTAGTGGTGGCTGAACCCCCTAAAATGGCATGCAGCTCATCATAGAAGCGGCATGTTTGGGGCTCTGACCTGGAGCGGCTGTTTGCCTCTCTGGTTTTCTGGTAGGCTTCCCTCAGCTCCTTCAGTTTCACGCGGCACTGCTTCCGGTCCCTGTTATGGCCTCTGTCCTTCATGCCCTGGGAGATTTTGACAAAGGTTTTGGCATTTCGAAAACTGGAACGGAGTTCTGATAGCACGGATTCCTCTCCCCATACAGCGATCAGATCCCGTACCTCCCGTTCCGTCCATGATGGAGCTCTTTTGCAATTCTCGGACTCCATCATGGTCACCTCTGCTGATGAGCTCTTCATGGTCACCTGCAGCTTGCCACGCTGGGCAAACAGGAAATGAGATTCAAAAGTTCGCGGTTCTTTTCCTGTCTACCTGGCCAGTGCATCTGAGTTGAGAGTGCTGTCCAGAGCGGTCACAATGGAGCACTCTGGGATAGCTCCCGGAGGCCAATACCGTCGAATTGTGTCCACAGTACCCCAAATTCGAGCCGGCAAGGCCGATTTAAGCGCTAATCCACTTGTCAGGGGTGGAGTAAGGAAATCGATTTTAAGAGCCCTTTAAGTCAAAATAAAGGGCTTCATCGTGTGGACGGGTGCAGGTTTACATCGATTTAATGCTGCTAAATTCGACCTCAAGTCCTAGTGTAGACCAGGGCTATGTTTCCTCCTGGGAGTGGCGGCTGTGATCCTCCCAGCCGTGGGGGTACGTGGCTTCTCCTCTTCAACCTTTGGGGGCGATTCCTAATCACTCATTGCCAGGGCAGCATAACGGTTCTCCATCACCATGATGGGGGGGTTGGGAGTAGGGGTGGAGCACTGCCTGCTGCCAGAAATAACCAGCAGCCAGTGTCATCCCTATATCGGAGCTTTATCCTCCTCTCCCGGTGACATGAGAGCAGTCCTCTCTGGATAGTGTCCTCAGCCTTGGAAGTCTCCATATGAATACTGTCAATGAATTCCTCATGTACACAGATGCTCCTCAGCCTAGCCATCTCCTCCTGTAGCTCTCCCACCTGGTTCCTGAGAGATTCTACCAGCAGGCACTTCTCACACTGGATGATCCCCCCAGCCTGGCTTTCTGTGAGTGGGAAATGCAGGCCACAGTCTCTGCAAATCCATTCTGGGATCTGGGTAGAGGCATCCATGGTTAGGTTCTCTGTCCGGATACAGGCTCAGGTGGAGGAGACAGGAGCAGTGCTGGCATTGGCGATGCTGCCCTTCCTAACCATAACGATTTTATACATCTCCATCCTACAAACTCCCTCTCTCAAACTCCCCTGTTTGCTAATGGATGACATCAAGAAGGCTGAAGGGTTTAAGGCCTGTTTTGCTTTAGTCTTCACTAAATAGGTTAATGGTGACACACAATTCATATTAACAACAAAGGGAAAGGGACATAAACCAAAGGAGGGAAAGAACAGATTAAAGGATATTTAGATTAGTTAATGGATTCAAGTCAGCAAGGCCTGATGAATTTCATCCTAGGGTACTAAAGAAACTAGAAGAATCAATTTTTGAACCATTAGAGATTATTTCTGAAAACTAATGGAGGACAGGTGAGATCCCAGAGGACTGGAGAAAGGTAATATGTTTGTTCTCCTTTTTAAAGATAGGCAAAGAGGACCTGAGGAATTATAAACCAGTCAGTCTAACTCTGATACCTAGAAAGATATCTAGGTATGGGAGGTACTCAAGAAATCCATCTCTATAGGGGTTCCTCTCCATTCCCAAGTAGGAGCAGATGCTCTCATCTAAGGGTCCTTGGGAAGGAGTGGAAGGAGAGAAAAACCCAGCCATGGGACCCCATCTCCTGACTGGGGGACAAAGGGGAGAGGAGATCTTCCATACAGCCAAACAAGACACCACTCCAAATCCTGCTGCCAGATTTCTTCTTTACCTCTTCCAGTCCCTTCTACCTCTTCTCTTCATCTCCACAGATCCACACTCTCCCTCAGCCCCTGGTTTCTCTTTGGCCTAGCTTCAGCTGCCCTTTTCAGATGTGACTTAGTGTCTTTAACCATCTTCCTTTCCTGATGTTTTGGGCATTAATGACCAGATGAGGGGTACCTTTGTTTTTTGGAGTGACTGGAAAGTGGGGCCCCTGCCCTCCTCCAATTCAATAGGCACCCTGAAACTTTCTGCCCATTAGTTTATCCTATTTTGCTTACAATCACTTTTCATGCTTCTTTTTGTCTTCACTGAAAAGTACATCTGAAAAAACCTACAGGACAGCTACAGATGTTGTCCATCTTTTTTCAGCAGTTTGAAACCTCTGGTATTCTGTCCTTTGGCAGATTGTGTGAATATTCAAACTCCTTCTGCATGTCTTGTTTGATGCATGAATGTGAATGCTCCTTAGTTTGTATCTCCTTTTGTGACTTCAGTCATAGTCTGCCAGACTTCCAGAATGTTCCCGATTCCCAGCCAAGTCTTTGATATGCACCAAATTACACTTCCCACACATGTTATACTATAATACACAGGATGATCACTACACAGCTGACAGTGATAGCTCTCCAATCTCATCTCAGTAAATCCAGTTATTCACACCTGGATTTCTCTAGCTCCATTTTTATTTCTTCTGCTCTGTTGACACTTCAGCAGAAATGTACACTGCAGAATATGTTGCCGCGGTCCACCACAAAGGCAATTTTTCTATGCTTGTGATTTTTGTCATATACAGTACTAATGAATTGAGATTGCAGCTTATCATTTTCCCTGTGAAGCACTGTTTATGGCCACCACCCACAATAACTATTACTGGTAGATGAGATTAGAAGTATTTCTGGTGTGCATCCTATTCTTTTCTTACATGTGGAACTGTGATAGCATAAGGACATACAAAAGCAAGTTTCCTTTCTCTTCATCTACATGACATACTCAAGAGGGAGATGCACATATATGGTAAGAAGCTATAGTATTAAACACAGGCTGATTCAACTTTTCACACTAGCTCAAACTTTCAGAACTGTGCACAATTAGTGTAATCATATCCTCCTCAATTGTGCTAAATGCACACACAAATTATGTATGCATTTTTTGCTAGGGCTGTCGATTAATTGCAGTTAACTCATGCGATTAACTCAAAAAAAATTAACTGTGATTAAAAAAGTTAATCACCATTAATTGCACTGTTAAACAACAGAATACCAATTGAAATTTGTTAAATATTTTTGGATTTTTTTCTACATTTTCAAATATATTGATTTCTGTTTCAAGACAGAATACAAAGTGTACAGTGCTCACTTTATATTATTTTTGATTACAAATGTTTGCACTGTAAAAATGATAAACAAGAAACAGTATTATTCAGTTCATCTCATATAAGTACTGTAGTGCAATCTCTTTATCGTGAAAGTGTAACTTACAAATGTAGATTTTTTTGTTACATAACTGCATTCAAAAACAAAACAATGTAAAACTTTAGAGCCTACAAGTCCATTCAGTCCTACTTCTTGTTCAGCTAATCGCTAAGACAAACAAGTTTGTTTACATTTACGGGAGATACTGCTGACTGCTTCTTCTTTACAATGTCACCTGAAAATGAGAACAGGTGTTCACATGGTACTTTTGTAGCCAGCATTGCAAGGTACTTACATGCCAGATTTGCTAAACATTCGTATGCCCCTTCATGCTTTGGCCACCATTCCAGAGGATATGCTTCCATGTTGACGATACCCATTAATTAAATTTGTGACTGAACTCCTTGGGGGAAAACTGTATGTCTCCTGTTCTGTTTTACCCACATTCTGCCATATATTTCATGTTATAGCAGTCTCGGATGATGACCCAGCACATGTTCATTTTAAGAACATTTTCACAGCAGATTTGATAAAACGCAAAGAAGATACCAACATGAAATTTCTAAAAATAGCTACAGCACTCAACCCAAGGTTTAAGAATCTGAAGTGCCTTCCAAAATCTGAGAGGGACAAGGTGTGGAGCATGCTTTCAGAAGTCTTAAAAGAGCAACACTTAGATACAGAAACTACAAAACCCGAATCACCAAAAAAGAAAATCAACCTTCTGCTGGTGGCATCTGATGCAGATGATGAAAATGAACATGTGTTGATCTGCACTGCTTTGGATCGTTATCGAGCAGAACCTGTCATCAGCATGGACGCATGTCTTCTGGAATGGTGGTTGAAGCATGAAGGGACATATGAATCTTTAGCACATTTGGCACGTAAATATCTTGCGTCGCTGGCTACAACAGTGCCATGTTGAACACCTGTTCTTACTTTCAGGTGACATTGTAAACAAGAAGCAGACAGCATTATCTCCTGCTAATTGTAACAAAACTTATTTGTCTGAGAGATTGGCTAAAGTTGTACTGAGTGGACTTGTAGGCTCTAAAGTTATACATTGTTTTATTTTTGAATGAAGTTATTTTTTGTACATAAGTCTACATTTGTAAGTTCAACTTTCATGATAAAGAGATTGCACTACAGTATTTGTATTAGGTGAATTGATATATACTATTTCTTTTGTTTTTTACTGTGCAAATATTTGTAAACAAAACTAAATAGAAAGTGAGCACTGTACACTTTGTATTCTATGTTGTAATTGAAATCAATATATTTGAAAATGTAGAAAACATTCAAAAATATTTAAATAAATGGTATTCTATTATTGTTTAACAGCGTGATTAATCGCAATTAATTTTTTTAATTGCTGACAGCCCTGATTTTTTGCACATGCCGTTGTCTATACCCAGTTCAGAACATCTGGGTGTGTCTAATATATGCAGTGATTTTTGCCTTATATAAAGCAGATTTTAGAGGACCATGTTTTATTAATTTTATTTCCAGAGAATGAACAATTGTATAGTTCCCTGTGAGATTTGCAAACTTGAAAAGGAGTATAAAAACATTCTATAAAATCTATTCATGGGACAAAGCAGCAAAAGGCATTCAATCATCAGTGTAGAAGAAACTCAATCCAATAAATACCAAGGATCTTCTGTCCGGTACAAAACAATAAAGAGAAATGCTCCAAAATCTCTCCTAGATGCTGTGCCCAACCCACACTTAGTTTACCATCTTCAGATACTTTTAACTGCCATGCTTTAATCCCCGCTTCAGCAAAGTGCTTAAACATGTACATAACCTTAAGCATGTTAGAACACTCAGTGGGACTCCTTTAAAGTTACCAAAATAAATATCCTGTTGAATTGGGACCTTGCTTACAAAAGTTCTAAAATACCAGGAAGTAATTTGCTGAGCTGGCATGGTGGCAACTGTTATTTGGTTAGATAGTTTTAGTATTTTCATGGGGGTTTGTCTACCAAGGGGTGGACAGATAGGGAGAGTAGGGTTGTCCAGTTAGCAGTCTGCCATCCAAGACTAGATTTGTTGGAAGTAAATCCCATACTAGTTTGTGGTTGTTCATGACCATGGGCTTCAGTAAATGAGTTTTTTAAAAAAGATTTGGCTTTATAGTGGAGAGGGGGAGAGAGTAGATTTTTGGGCTCTTGGTTGTTCATCTGTACTGATGGTCCTTCTGAAGTGAACTATGAGAATCCAAACTGAAAGAAGCATTTGTGATGTCCATCATGGTGGTGTTTTGCGGGAACACTGTGTCACAACAACGTGTGCTGGGCTGAGTCACGTTGACTAACAGGAGGTGGCACAGAAAATCACCATGCATGAAGAATATCAGCTAGTTGGCTGCTATCAATATTACAGTAATGAAGTCAAGTTTAATTGTTAATTGGAACAAATCATCTCAATACGTTGGCATAATTGTATTAGTTTTGGATAATTTGTCAAAGAAGGACTTTGAGTGGTGTATGGCCCAAATTAAGCCTTGGTGTAAGCAGGCACAACACCAGAAGAGCACTGACTGCTTATGCTAGGCTTGACTTCGACTGTCCATCTATAACTCAAAAGTATCTATTTATATATTTTAAGTTTAACACAGAGAAAACTGATTTTGAGTTAAACTTACTGTATATAAAATCTATGTAAAATACCTTTGTTATACATAAAAAGACGACATGCTGGAGATAAGACTGAAAAACTTCTCTTTGTGATGCAAAACAATACAGTGAAGACAGAAAATTCTGTTCTCATTTTTGTTTGCCAAAATTGCTGCCTTTCTCTGTTGAATTGGCCTCATCAGATATGAAGAACAATCAAGTGCAACCCTGCTGCTGAATGAGATCCTTTCTATAGAGAGATGTCTTCTGCTTCTTTTAAGACAGTCAGGATTTGTGAAATGGAGGACTATTAAGTACAAAATAAAGATGTGAAAAAGTAAAGTGCCGTTCTTCTCTGAAAAGAGACATGCTGAGGCCCCATATTTAATATGTCTTAGTGATTTTTTTCCATATCAAATACTCTCAATTTACAAATATAATTTTTTTCCCTAACTCCTAGCCCTGAACAGTCATCCTAGGTTCTGAGAGACAAGGTTGTTTCTTTCTGCTTTGCACATTGCCACCGTTAATATAGTTTCTCCCTACATTCTTCAGGTTATGCCCCCAGTGACATCTGAGCAACTCTCTGGTCTTTAATGGGGTGTACAGGTGCAATTAATTGAATTTAGTGAACACATCTGTTGATGGTGCTCCAAAAAATTTAAGACCCTAGCTCTCTTGCACTTAAGTTTAACTCTAACAGGAGTAAAGTGTTCGTCACCAAAGTCAGTATGTATGACTTGACATGGGGACATTTTTTACACAGGCACCTCTTTGAGTTGTCTGAAATGTAGATCAGATCTGTTCTGGGAGATTTGATTTGCAAGAACAGTGTTAGTTTAAATAATTTTCACATTCAAATTAGTTTTGTTACTAACAAGCCCTGGAAGGCTTACAATCACAGTTGGTTTGCATATCAAAGTATGTCTGTCTGTATGGAGCTTGTTACTGTGTGGCGATGCAGCTTTTACAGTGGGTGCCATTTCTTTACTTCCTCATTTCCATGCACAGCTGATGGTGTTATCATGCTAGTACCTTGATGTCTAGACTCTTTTCCTTACATAAAGGAACAATGTTCAGCAGGTGAACCTCTACTACAGTGTTCTTGTTTGACTGTCTTGCATTTGTGATAGATAGAAATCAAACAGAGTCATTTAAACGGCTTGCATGTTTTTTTCTTGTTTTTGTCTTAAATTTTCTCTCCCCAAATTCCCTCCTCAGTAAATGCTTTTTGAACTCTCCAATACCATGCCTTATTTCTGATCCCCTATACCGTCACTCAAATGCTCAACTCTCTGAGGGTCTAGGCCCAAGCCCGTCTCCAATTTGCTCCTTCCTACAACTAGTTTCTGCTCTACAACCAAAGAAAAATGACGTAGGCCAAAAATGTAATGTACTTCAAATTTCCATCTGGCCACAGGATACCTGATTATACTACAGATTTCTCTGAGAGCATGTCGCACAAGATGTCTTCTGTGTTTTATTCTTCAATTTAAATTTGTTTTTATTGATTACTCTTGATAGTGAGCAGACCCTAAGTTTTTGTATGCACCTCCTTACAGCACTTCCTGGTTTGTTCATTGGTCAGAACCAAAGGCACTAAAAAACCATGAGGCACAGTATGTATGCATGGGGCAAAACCGGAAATTAGAACTAACTGGGAATTTTTAGAAGAATCCCTTTTGTCATTGAAAAATGCTGATTTGTTGAAACTGAAACTGTTTCCAAAACAGGGTTTGGTTTGATGGATTCCCTGACTCAAAAAATGTTGAGAGAAAAAGTTTTAACATTTTGAAAATGAAAAATATCAGGGTTTTTTTTTATTGAAAACAACTCTGTTTCAAAAATTAAGCTAATTAGACTGAAAGGAAGGTTAAAAAATGCTCAAAATTGACATGAAATATTTTGATAGACCCAAAGTGGGGGGAAAATAATTTTTTGGTTTGCAAATATTTTCAAGTTTTCTCTTTTGTTCCATGCTAAAATGGGAAAATATTTTGAACTCTTGAAAATATTCACAGAACAGAAAAACCACTTCCTACCCAGCTCTACTGGAAATCTTTTGAGAATGTCTAATCTTGTGAAATTTCTGTTCACGTTTTGGAAGTTCAGTTGCTCATCTGACATTTTCCATGGTAGCGTGAACTGTACTTCTAACCCATATTTGATTTGTTCATCTTTACCTTTAATGCATTATGGTCTAAAATGACATGTACTTCTGCTCTAGATGTTGCTGAATAAGTCAGATTCTAAATGTCTCATATCCTGAAGGATTCTTAATTGCTATTGTTGCACAATATTTTGCATATGAACTGTTATATAATTGAAATGATCTCCTTTATTAAATTTGGATTAGTGGTTAATTACCTCCTTTATTAAATTTGGATTAGTGGTTAATTAATGCTAATTTAGGGAGATACTGAATGTAATTGGCTGATCTGGGCAGGACTGTAATGAAATAAATGTCTGCAGTTACATTTACTCTTTGTTGCTTGGATTCTAGCTTGAGTTCTCATGTAATGTAGTAGAACTCACTTGGTATACATATTTCTTCCAGGAAGAATAGTTTGTGATATGTACGAGGCATGAACTGAATTATCTGAGGAATTAAAACAGTGACATAAAAAGCCTTAAACTTGTACTCTCCATATATAGGCATAACTCAGATTTTCCGAAGTACCTCAGTAACTTTCAATGGATTTGTGTTCCAAAGTAAGTTAGGACTTTTGAAAATCCCACCCTGGGTCTTTAATGGCTTTTCAGGGAATGATAGTTTAAAGTCAATGGAAGTTTTCTCTGTGGGGGCCAGATTCTACCTAACGGTGGGAAGATTCTTTGAATATGGTAAAATACTCCACTCTTTGAAAATCTTCCCCTTGAATACCATTTCTCAGCCTTGTGCTTCAGGTTCAAACTGCTTGGCCTCCCCTTTGACGCCCTGTTCCTGTTCATATATCTGCTTCCTCTCTAAACTTGCCTCCTAATCACTATTTTTATATCCTTCTCTGAATCCAGTCATCAGTCTTCTTCCAGGTGTCTTTTATCCATTAACAATATGCCTCTTTTCATGTGCCGAATGTCCACCCTCACAAATTTTAAATCCTTTCTTAATATGCGCTTCTGCATAGTATTTCAGCGACAATCTCTGCAAGGTTCACATGTACCTCAATCTTCTACCAGCACCTGATATACTTACTATGGTCTGAATTCAGCAAAGCACATAAGTATGTTCTTAATTTTACCGAGTAATCCCATCTCTTTTCAGGAAAGCACTTCAACTGTGCAGAGAAAAGTGAGAAGGGGGCTAAAGATACTGGGACAAAAATGCCGACAGTCATTATTATCTGATGTTCATGAAGGACAGACAAAACCTTGAATTGTAGGGTATCATCTGAAATAAATCTACACAGTCAGCTACATTTATGACAGTATTTCCTTTTATTGCCCTTCTCAAGGGATTTCCGCAATAATACAGAAAAGCTACTGTGAAGCTATATAAGAAATTTTACCTGAGATACAGGACCTCCAGGTCAGATTTCTAAAGGTATTTAGGGTGCTTAAATATACAGATTTAAATGATTTTGCTTATAAAAATTCCACTGGGTGTCTGTCTGCATCTTTAGGTGCCTAAATATCTTTACAAATCTGTCCCTCAATCCTTAGGTATGGCTAAATAATGAAATATGTGTTGCTTCAGATTCAAATTTACTTCCTTTCCTACCTCAAACAGATCTTGTGTTTTACCACCCATTATTACTATATTCTGTGCACTGAAAGTGTTGAATCATTTTGCACAGTGGGGCCCTGATCTTGTCTGGGATCACGAAGTGTTACAATTTGTAATACAAATAAATAATAATAATAATAAATAACATACAAATGTTTAAGGTATTTGCAGTTCAACAATGTTTTGTACTTGTTTTTCTGACATTTTAGTATGAAAGGGGTAAAAACCCATGGTATATTCATTTCTTGGTCTACGGTACATTCTGTTTCTTGTTTACTGTTGCCCTGAGCTGAGTGTTTTAATAACCTCTCTGAAACAGACAATATTTCTGTATCTCTCTACATTGCTCCTGAAGGGGAAAAATCCTGACATGTTGAAATTACAATTTGGTATCAATATTTCCTATATTGATTCAAAATATCCAACTGCCAGGACAGTAAATTAAGTAGATTGGCAGGTAGAATGAGTTAGTTCATTGATAGGCTTTAAAATGCGATATTTAACTCTCCGATTACCACTGTTAATATAACACTTCATGGTATTTGGAATTTCTTTTAAACTACTTGTAAAGGTGGGAGGATATTTGACGCTATAATGCTTTTCTGGATTCTTTCTCAGCCATTTCCTCTTCTGTTGATCTGGCCTGCTGCTTCCCAGGATTGAATGGCATTTGAGTAAGATGCTAAAGCAAAAGCTTTCACGGACACTAGACACATAACAGAATGTGATCCCTTGTTACAGAGTGGTGGCTGCTGCATAGTCTTTCCTTTTGATTATCATCACAGATGTGTCAAGCCATCCAGAAATAATGGAGTTGGTTGGCAATCTCTTCTTTTCCTCTGTATTCAAACAATGCAGAGAACAGAGTTTAGTCTTTGTGTTCCAGCTTCTGAAAATTTAAAATAAATGCAGACTGTATGCATCTGCTCTACTGTCTTTTAGCAGCTGCATTATTTCACACTGGAAAGTGATAGGCTAGTGTCTTGATGTAATCCAACAGAACATCATGGCCCCCAAAGTAAAGAGCATCATTCTTTCAGTTAGAGATTTGAAGCTGGTACTGATCTAGACTGTGCAGATTGTTTGATGTTGGTTGATGACCTGGCTATCTCTAGAAAGCAGGTAGGTTTTGATATGTGAGTAGTAACTTTAGGTGCTTTGCTCTATTAAGTGCACATCTCTATTTATCGCATCAGTACTCTTATCTATATATGTTCAAGATTGGTTTCTCTCTTTGTATAGAAACCAATGTGTTGGGTACAAAGTTCACATATATTTAAAAGGGCTGAAAGTTGGCAGAATGACAGCACTTTGCAGGCCCTTGTTTTAAAAGACCTGAGGGACCATTTCCTGCTTGCACTCCAGTGCAAAGGAATATATTACCTGTGAATCTGAAACCATCCTTAAACTTAATTTTGTCTCAAGTAAACAGTAGCCATATCAGAAGAAAACTGATGGCCACTCTTTTATATCTCTCTATAATAAATCTACACGTTGAGTGAGTAATACAAGAATAGTTCACTCCTTTAATTGGCAACAAATATTATAAAACATACAGTTCATTGGGTCTTGTCTGAGCAAGGTGATGTATGTGTATTGTCTGCTGCTACAGATTCTATCAGTGGAGGGTGCTAAAGATTTTCACAGATGACACTTCTGCTTATGTAAATGTTGATATATTAATATGTAATAAATATATTACATTTGCATTTGAAAACAGCAATACACAAGGGGGTGTTTGTCCAGCTTCAATCAACAAACAGATTCACAAATAAATGTTGAAGTGAGCTTGCCACTTGGTTCTTATCTCATTCTCTCCACTTGTGCAGACATCTCAGAACAGCGTCCACTATATAGCATGAGATTTTCATAAGGCTTAGATGAGCAATTTACCTTGACTGAATGTATGATTTGGGTAATTGGACATTCAAATATCCAGAACTGGTTATCTGTATATTTAATTTCATGTGACAATTAGGAGTGATATTGTATATGCATTTTGCATGCACAGTTGCAGACTTATTACTTTTCAAAATCTGGCCCTATGTGTACTGCAATCCTGATTTTACTGTACATCAAGCAAAACTTTGTAAAACACACACAAAAAACAAAACCTAGAGAGGACCCCAAATCTATTTAACATCCTCACAACTATTCAAGTTTTTCTTTTGCTGAGTTGCTTTTGCCTCTCTTCTTGTAATTCCCAACTTGTTACTAAAAGAAAAGCTAGAGAATGACAGATGAGCAACTTTTAAAGTGCAGGTGTTCATACTCCTACAAAAAAAAGTTACTCAGAAGTACATAATGTTTGCTCGAGTTCATCCCAGGATACATGTAGCACAAATCCTGAGAACCACTATCCTATCCCTCACAATCACCGAGCTTCTGATAATATTTATGTGTAGAAGGAAGTTTCTGCATATCTGTTGACTTCACTGATGACACTTACAGAGGAAGGCTGGCTCAGTGGTTTGCCTGGGAGTTTTGGAGACCCAAGTTCACTCCCCTGTTCTGTCACAGACTTCCTGTGTGTCATTTGATCTCTGTGTGCCTCAGTTTCCCATCTGCAAAATGGGGATAACAACACTTCCCTACCTCACAGGAGTGTAGTGAGGATACATACATTGAAGATTGAGAGGTGCTCAGATACTACAGTAATGGGGGGGCATATAAATACTTTAGATAAAATAAATATTCTGAATTTAAACCAGTATAAATGAGATTAGAATCTGGCTATTGGCTCTAGTGGTGGAGACAGCTTTTAGAATTAAGAGGCAGGTACATATCATGGCTCTGGGATGGGTGCCTAGGCCCACTTTCTCAACTGAGGGGGAGGAATAACTGAGCCCAGTTGACAAATGATTAACAACAAATGAGAAAACAGACAAGAGTGAGGGTCACAGGGCCAAAAGAATGGATCCAGGGGAGATTAAGAGGCATGTAGTGGTCAGATGCATGGTTCTTCTATCGACCCCTACTTTCTTGGCTCCCATGTTCATGTACTGGGTTAAATATTTCTACCCTGTCCTCAGGGATTAGATGCCATGGTGAAAATGAGAAATAATTCTCTCATCCGTTCCCAAATGCACAGACAAAACAGCATCCTGAGCCTGTCTGTGTGAGGCCAGCAGGAGACGGTTATTAAAAGAAAGAGAACTTCAGCAAGGAAGTGGACAGGAGCCCACCTTTTGATAGGGCTTCTCAGCATAAAAATAATACAAGATCCTTATATTGTACATTCGGTCATGCGTGTTGGTTCAAAAATTTAAAGACAATTTGAAAAAATAGTTGACAGCCAATCCAGCATGCAGTGTTCATTTGGTTACTGAGTACTTGTGAATTTTATATGCTAATGTCTTAGATGTGCTAGATTTAATTAGCTGCTTCTTTTGTGGTTTGTTTTTTGTGCTGCCACTTAAGTGTAGTACCGTATGCTTTAACTTGCAGAATCTGGACTGATATTCAACACTGACTGATGTGCTAGGATGCTGGCCAAAAATTAAGAGAAGCAGATGGAGCTGTTTCCCACCTCCACCTCTGTGAGGGACCCCTGGTGTTGATGAGTATCATGGCTGCTAGGATGGTCTAGATGCAGTTTGTTTAATTCTCTCCTGGCTTTTTGTTTTTGCTTGAACTTTGTAGGATGTACCACATCTGCATAGCAGCCAAAGGCTACTGAATGCTTTGTGCGATCTTCGCAGCACAGATACTACAGAGCAACACTTGGAACAGATTGCAGGATGGCTTCTTTCAAAACTCCTTCTGGCCACTATGACAACAATTAGCAAATTTAGGAAAATCGGAGCTTAAACTGAGGATTTCGGCTGTAGTTTTAAAAAATGATGAGCATTTAATTAAGCTTCTAAACCCTTATTTAGGTGCCAAAGGATGGATTTGAAAACTGAATTTGGGCACCCATTTTTGAAAATCTTAGCCTACATTTCCTAATAGGCATTATTAGTATAAGAATATAGCAACAGCCCATAAAACTGCTTCAGTAGCAAAGTGAGTGAGGTATTTCTACTAAACCCCATTTTAGCCATTGCATCCCACAGTAAATTAAGATACAGATACTCAATTTGCATAATCCAGGAAGCAGGTTCGGGCTTTGCACACATACTTGTGCACAGAAATAAACATTTTTCTGAGTGCTCCTGAGCATCTGCACTTTGGACCCAAGAAGAAGTTTCATAGTTTCTTCAAATGAACATAGGTAGTACGAGATGGCAAAACTCCCCTCCCACTGAGGCAAAATGGTACATCTTTTGTATGTTTTCACAGAGAAATGTCACCCTTTTTTACAGCAAAAAAGGTTTTGCAAAAAAATCGATTTTTTTTTACCTTGCTAACTGGCTCTTAGATATGCAAAATAATCACAGGTGAGGAGGATAATATGTTGCACTTTATTGTTGACTCAGAAAAATGCAATTTATTTTTTACTACTCATGCTGGTGAAAATTTAAAGCTATGTTTTTTTTTTAAACCCCCCCCCCTCAGTTTAGTGCTTAATTTTCATTTCAGCTGCATTTGTCTGCTGTCCTGACATTATAACCTGCCTTGGGCCATGTGATGGGATGGACTAGGCCCAGAAGCCCCCAGTGGGAGACCTCACAGTACTGCTATACCTGTCCCAGGAAAGGAGCAGTAGAGAGGTCCTCCAAGTGGGCTAGAATAGCTTCAGGGAGCAGCCAATCAGGGCCCAACAGGCCCTATAAAAGGAGCTGCAGGGCTAGAGTGAGATTAGTCTGCTGTCAGAGACTAGGGAAGCAAGAGGTGGTCTTGGCTGTTTGCAGGGTCTGTACAGGCAAAAGCAGGTAGTTACTGGCAGGGACTGGGGGCGTGAGGAAGGAGTTTCTGGCTGGCTGCTGGGGCTCAACTAGGATGGGCTATGGGGAAGTGGCCCAGGGAAACATAAGCAGCAATTAGTAAAGGGATGCTGCACAAGGCTGCTATACTTCAGGGATCTCCCCACCCCCTCCCCAGGCACTGGGGGGAAGTGGCCATGCCCTAAGGAAGGGAATTAGAATTTTGGCTCCCTTGGGAATTTTTCTATCTTTATTAATAAACTTTGATAAATAAAACTGTAAAAAAGATATTTACTAGTCTGTGCCTCCTACGCTGTAGGGAGCTAGACTCTTGGCCTCTGTTGCAGAGAGATGCAGATAGCTAACCCCCTCACCTACCACTGTAGCTTGCTTTGGTGCTGCAGTGGCCTATCATTTGCCATAAAAACTTCCCTACCTGGTGGACTTTCCACTGGTGTGACCATGATCCAGGTTATGCACTTGTGGAACTTAGTGCAGACTCTGTAGAAACCTAGTCCCACATCTCTGAAGAAGTTATTCTGGATTACAATTTACAAAAATGTGCATTTGTAAAATTATCTCAAGGGTATTTATCCAAGATGTTGGTTTCAGGTTGTGTGAGAGAGCATATTGGTTCCATGAACATTTGTTGTCACGTATTTCCTATGTACTCACATAGTAATAGTCAAATGACTTGGACAATACAATCAATTGCTGCAGCTAAATTCATTTCAGCATCAGACAAGAGATTGTTCCTAACATACATAATGCAGTACTTGGAGGCCACACGATTGTGGCCCTAGGATATATTTAAATAGATGCATGATAATATGAATTTTTATGTTTATGCAGGTATATGTATACGTGTGTGTATAATATGTTTCTGGTTTTAGATTTAATCTGATAAAACTCAGGATAGCTATATGGAAGCAAAATATTGAGAATAGATTTTTAAAAAAGCCTGTAAATCCCAAATACCAGAAATTTACCATTTTGGCCATGTTGAAAATTGTTTGCAGGAATAGTGGACCCTAATTCTCACTTATCCCAGAAGAGTGGAATTTAAGAGGGAAGGCAGTATTTTTATATAATTTAAAGGAAAACACTCAGAACAATTTTGACTTGAAGTATATTCCGTGACCAAGGTTTTCAAAAATAGATGTCTATACTTACGCTCTTAAATTCATATTTAGGCACCTAAATAAGTAGCCTGATTTTTCAAATATTCTGAACACCTTGAAGCTCCTAGCAATTTCAGTGCGAGTTGTTGGTAGTCAGAAAATAAGCCCACATGCTGGATTCCAGTAACTAATGTATTGAGAATAATCATAATATATAGTTTAAAGCAGTGGTCTCAAACTTTGATCAGGTTTCAGAGTAACAGCCGTGTTAGTCTGTATTCGCAAAAAGAAAAGGAGTACTTGTGGCACCTTAGAGACTAACCAATTTATTTGAGCATGAGCTTTCGTGAGCTACAGCTCACTTCATCGGATGCATACCGTGGAAACTGCAGCAGACTTTATATATACAGTAACCCACTTGCTGATGGTCCATTTAGATGTTGATGCTGGATCTCCTCTTTTCTTCCATTTGCTAAATCTCATCAGAAGCTAAAAATACATTAAATGTTCCTGATATTACCTTTCCATGTAAGCACTTACTGTAGTTGGTCTGGAGATGTTGATCTCTAATGAGAGAGAAGATGTTAAGTCAGTGGTGAATGGTCGAGGAGGTGGTCCCTGCAACACTCTATTAAGATATGTTCCACAGCATGAAAAGTTTGAGAGAATCAACTAAACATGGAGCCACACATAAATTCTGGTGAGAGGAAAATTAAGGGCTCCACACTCCCCTATATATCCTAAGCAGAAGGCAGCCTGTGCCCATGGGAGGGAGATGGAGTTCCCCTGTGGCTTGCCCCTCTTTTACCCTAACCCCTTCATAGGAGCTCTAATGGGGGTTCCAGCTTCAAAAACCTGGAGGCTGCAGGCTGGACAGCTTGGCTGGATTTCTCTAGCTTCTTTGTTTTCCCAGACTGTAGGGCAATGTTAATACAGTCTAAGTGCTTCCTCTTCTTAGCTGTGGAATTTCTTTTTAGGGATTTCAGGAGCAGCTATTCTGGTGAAGCCTCTGGTAGCATGGCTTCTCCAGGAGTTTTACTTATAAAGCTGGGCAGGAGCCAATGGACTGCAGTGTGGAGACAAACAATATCCATGCTAATGCTCTTTGACTCCTATGGATCCTGGGAGATCCACAAGTTAAGGAGCAGGGTTGGGACAAAGAGGTTATTACTATGTTAGTGCATACAAGGCCCTGAGTACTTTCTCCACAGCTCCAAGATAATCCTCAGTCAGCTTCCTCCAAACTAAATGTTTATACTGTATGTGAGCAAATCCTTTCTTGAACCTTGGTCTGATTTAAACAATGGGCAGTTGGCATTAGCAATTGTGGGACATCTTATAACATTTCCCTTGTGGAGACAAACTTAGTGAGAGCTGCAGGTGCTCCTCACATCCCAGGATCAGGACTAAACCTAACTAAATATAAAATGGATAAATTACAAGATGCTAAAACATGTTTGCAAGCCAGAGCCTTAAATCAACATGGAATAAGCACTAGAGATTTTACCTGTTAATATTAGTAAAGGTTACGACACCAAACAAATCTATAAAGGAGTGTACCTTACAGGAGGGCAGTTATCACCAAAAATATGAATCTTGTGATCACAAATGTTACCCTTGTTTATCTTGTAGTGTGGTGGTTGAACAATCTTAAACAGGTAGGAAATATGACATGGAGGACAATGATGTAAATTAAAATAATCCAACAGAAAACACAAAATGAAAACTGCAAATTTGACATTTAAAAGGACATTTCTTTGTTCTCTTCTCACCACACACAGTATTAAACATATAAAGATATAATTACTACTTGAAGTTATAAGGATCTTACATGCACCGAGTATGTTCAATGCAAAACTAAAGAATGTTACAGGCTAGAGTTCTGTTAGCACAAGTCCCCAGTTCCATTTCCCAGATATACACATTGCAATGTAAAATCACAGAACAATGCTAAAAAAATTTTAAGGGCATTTGGCCACAACTCGTGCAAGGCTGGTGCAGAGCTACCCCACTCCAGGAAAAGTGTAGGAGGAATTGTGACTCAGTTGTGACTTCCCCCCACTGGGGAATAATTTGCTACAATCCCTACTTGGTGTAACATATCTCCCCCTCTTTGTGCCAGTGCACCATGGCTGGATGAGGGAGGTGGAGCTAGGCTCAGCCTACTTCTCCTCTCAGCTGGGATCCTGTTCTCCCCCCATGCCTGAAGTGTGGAGAGAGGTGCTCTCAGATGATGTAAAAGGCAGGGAGAAGGCAGCCCAGAGCCTAGCTCCACCACACCAACTCTCACTACCTCTGCTTGAGCTAGCTCACTAAAGATAGCAGTGTTGCCACTGTGGCATGGGTGGTGGCTCAGGCTAGCCACTGAACTCAGACCCATGGTAGGGGAAGATTAGACTCAGGTGGCTACCCTTGGCCGGTGCCCATGCTGCAGTGTCCACACTGTTGGTTTTAGTACTCTGGCTCGAGCAGAACTAGCATATGTCTGTCTATACTGGAAGCCTTGCAGAGCAGGTAGACATATCCACAATAGCATCAACTTCATAATCCACTTCAGCAATGGAACCCTACAAACAACAATATACAAGAAACCCCTGGCTTACCATACCTACTTTCAGAGACCAGTAACCACCGCAAACACACCAAGAAATCTGTTATCTACAGCCAGCCACTCAGATACCATAGAATTTGCTCCACGTAGAAAGTCTGGGATATACACCTTAACACACTGAAAACTGCCTTCACCAAACAAGACACCCTACCAAAAAAGACCGCCTTTTGTACCTCCTGTTCTGCCCTTCTGCTTCTGGGACAGGGAGCAGGCCTGGCCTGGCTCCACCCTCTGGGGGTGGAGAGTGGTTCCTCCATGTCAGCATTGGAGGGAGGCCTCTCCAGCTCACTACAGTAAATATCAAAATGAATTTTTTGACCTGACCTGATTATTTTTTTTTCCCTCCAGATTATCAGTCTGTGAAAATTTTGAAGGTTTCAACTTTTCTTCCGAGTTCAGGACATGAAAAAAAATTCAAAATCTCGCACAGGGCAGGGAAAATATTTCCCCCACCCAGTTCTACTTGTTAGTTCCTATACAGCCTATACATAAGCAAGCGGTACACAGAAAACAAGCCTTTCAATGGGAATAAAGCCAATAAGATACCTGTGTAGCAATGCTTAGTTAAAATTTGTGCTGAGCAATTCATGGGAAAGGATTTTCTCTTTTTCTTGATCATTGATTCTAACTGTGTATTTTTTCAAATGTAATTCAAAGTCAGTTCCCTGAAGTTGTTGTGCCCAGTCCTCCCTTCTCTTCTTTGTAACCTTGTCTTTGCTTCTATTTTTTTGTTCCCAGAAAAATGTGGACTCTTACATCATATATTACTGCAGTTATGACCGCCTCCTGGTTCAGAAGAGTTCCTTCTCAGTTCAATAGGGCAGCAATTATTTCTTTGCTAAAAAGTCTTCCCTTTACACATGAAGTCTACTAATCACTTCTGTCCAATCTCCTCTTCTTGGAAAAAGTGTGTTAAAAGATTATGGCTGAAGAGCTGTAATTTTATTTTTGAAAAATAAAACCTCTTGTATGAGAAATTTCAGTCAAGCCTTAGGCTGAGTCACAGTCCTTAAGGCAGCAGTGGTTGAATCTTGACTGGGATCTATTTTAGTTTGGATAGAGTGGATGGTGCTTTTGATTGGGGGTGTGGGAGTGGTTACTCTAACCCACCTACAACTTTAAGTAAGTACTGTCTGGCACTACATCATCCTTGCTTTTCATCCTATTCATTAAATCTCATTTTGTAGGCTCTGGATTCTTTTAGGGCAGAGGAGGAAGGATAGAAAGAAAACATTTTTTTTCCATGTGGGGCCTCTCCAACTAGAGCAGTGTGTTGGGGTCCTTGCTGGTTAGCCTAACCCACTCAGGAGCATATATTAGGGTTCAGACAGTGAAGCTTTGGCATTAGTTTCATGAAGCTACATCTATTCCTTCTTTACTCTCTTCACCCCAATCTCATAGATGATCACTTCTCACTGTCTTGGTGTGATAGGCTGTATTACTCATTTGGGTCCTGTGAGATCCCTGTGTGGCTGAGGCTTAAAAACGCCAGAGTGTTTCCAGCCCAATCCTCTCTTTCAGGGGTATAGAAACAGACATGGAAGGGTGTGGAAGCACGTGCAGCTGGTCTCAATAACCTATTATCCCCAGCTGTTGGGTGTAAAAGGAGAAGGGAGCAAGAAGTGGTAAGCTGGTATGCCAGGCTCAAGGTAAGGTTGGCTTCTTTAATTCCAGAAGGGGAGAAATTTTCTTTTGAGAGCCATGGATAAACCTGTCAGAGGGCAGGGTAGTTATTGGAACTATTATTGCACTGTGGGAAAGGGAAGGACATGTGTGTGCATGACTGCTTTTATACCTCCCAAGAAGAAAGACTTTTTGATTATTGGGTATGGGCTACTCACACTATTGGGGTAGGATGTTCCCCAATATGACACAGGATAGTGTTGACTCTTCATTAGGAAATTCTCATCATTCTCATCCATGCTTAGGTGAATAGAGAAGTGGTCTATGTGCCTCTATAGGGTATATCTTCATTACTCATTGGGGAAGCCCAGGCTGCTTACCCAGCCCTGAGTGAGGAAGAGGCAAGGGATTATAGTTTGGCAAAGACTGACATTTGGAACAGCTTGAGCTAATGGAAAAAACCTATCTGCACCAATTCCAGACTAAGACCTATGTCCTTGGAGCCCATCCCAACAAATATAGAATGTTTCCATTCACTAGTGAACACACAAATACATGGACATGACTGTACTTCAATATTTCCCCCAGAATGTCCAGAAGTGGACACATCACTCTGGCCAGCCATTTTAAATGGTGCTGTGAAAAGGGCAGAGGCTTCCTTAAGGTGGTGAGTGCAGAGAAAGTTGGACATTCAATTCTGAAAACAGGCATGTGAAGTACTGAGAGAAGGGAAGAGAGCTGTCTTGAAGCATAGGGAAGGAATTGTGGAGTTCCAGGGATGAACAACTTCTCTGGCAGACAAAGGAATTTTTGTGGGGCCAAGGATCTGGCCACTGGTCTTTCATAGCCAAGCCCATTCAAGGCTTTGAAACTAATCTGAGAGACTAACTTTCACTGTGATTCCCTTTGTGGTAGCTACATTGAAGTTTGAATTTGTGGTGGTGTCAAGGTGTTTTCAAAGGAGGAACCCGATGGTGGAATTTACAGCTAATGCTTGAGGTCAAGTTGATCCCAGTTCTTACCCCTTTTAGGACACAGCAAGATGAGTTGAGAAATGGCCTTGGCTGCATGCTGTAGAAAATAAACTGGCTAGATCTGATTCTCTTTTAAAGTAAACTGATTTAATCTATGTATGTAGGGAGGTAGAGGTATTGATCCTCTTCAGTATACTCCTACATTTACATAATGCACCAGATGCTACAGCAGTGGTACCCAAACTTTTGAGCATTGCACCCCCTCTACTCCTGTCTGTGCTCTGCCCATTCCCCACCCTCCCCTCCCCAGAGTAGAGCCCTAGCTCGGGGTGCGGGGACTGCAGACAGAGGTAAGGGGGTGGAGGCTGGGGCCACAGCTGGGGCTGGGAGCAGGAATGGAGCTGCAGCTGGGTGCCAGCAGCTGGGCCATGGCCAGGTGCAGCTCCACTCCTGGCCCTGCCCCCAGCCTTGGCCCTGGGCAGGGAACAGAGCCACAGCCAAGGCTGGGGGTGGGGCCGGGAGCAGAGCCATGGTGTGGCTGGGGATGGGGCCAGGTTTGAGGCTGGGGATGCAGCTGCTGGTGGGATCAGAGCAGAGGTGGGGGTGGGGAGGGGTTGCGTGGTGCTCCCTTCCCACCCCTGTGGGGCTGTTCTGGGCCCCACTGCCCCAAAGGTTCCTCTGCATCCCCTTTGTGGGGCACACCTCACAGTTTGGGGATCACTGTGCTACAGAAATTGGCATTTCAGAAATGTGTGCAACAGTAATAATAATGAAAATGCTGGTACACTTATCTCTTCTACTTGTTAAAACATGTTATCTACAGTGTCAAAATAATTGTACATCATAATTCTTCACACCGAACAACAAAAACCTTCCACTTTCTAGCCGGTTTTAATGAGTCTAAAGTGAAGACAGAAACTCTTTACTTATTTATCAATTTCTGTAAGTAAGTTTCTGGGCATCACGGGATATACACTCATCTTTCATGTGACTCTCTAGTTGAAAAGATAATAGAAGGATTTTCATTTAATTGTGTTTTACATCCACAATGCAGAAGGACCTTCCAGCTTAATGCTAGGGTTCATAAATTCTGATTAATGTTAATACTGAGACCCCAGATGCCCATGCTAAAAATAATAATGAAGATAACTCTTTGATAATTTTCTTAAGCGTAAGGAATATCAACCTTCAAGAGACAGTTTAGAACAAAATCAATATCACAAAAGGCATCAGATCTGGTTGTTACTAGTTTAATCAAAGGAATAGCTTTTTAGATTTTGCATTTAGATTCTCCAGATCTTGCTACTGTAACAAGTTATTATCTCTTAACTTTCAGCTCTTATAACAGTTTATAACCAACTACTATGGTTATCTCATTAGTCAGGGAATGTATAATGAATGCTTCTGGTCTCTAGAAGGAATGTTGAAATTTTTTATTATCAATATCTTCAGGGACTTTGAAAATGTTTCCAAGAGTCCTAGCTGAAAGTTATAAGAGGAAATTTCTGAAGTTGAGTTATCTACTATTAAAATTCTACTTAGAAAGATAGTTAAAATTTTTCCAACAAAATGTTTTTCTATTGGAAACTGTCAATTCATCAAAATTGAAATGTTCCACAGGAAAGTGTTGATTTCAACATTTTGTTGAGGAGAAAATTGAAATGAAGCATTTAGATAAGACATGTTTTGACCTTATTGGAATGGAATTCTTCAATTTTTCATTTTGAAAAGGCTGTGAAATTTTATTATATTTTATATTATACCAATTACACTATCAATTATGAATCAGAATACCAAATGCCAATCACCAAAGCAATTAAAGTACCAATTATGAAACTAATTACCAGTTAGAATACCAATTTTAATGATTATTACCAATGACCGGCTAGAATACCAATGCCCTAGATTACAGAATGTGTTTGCTTCCCTGACCAACCTGGTTGTCAGACAGGTACAATAAAAGTCACTATACACATAAGGCAAATAAAGCTATCAAGTGGGGGAGAAGACAGCATGGCATCTACACCCCAGCAGGAGTTAGAAACTTTATCTGAGCTATAAAGACTGGGGGGGATCTGTGCCACAAATGATAAGTAATTAAATCAACTGTATAAAATATTATATGATACACTTTTTAACACAATTGATGCCTTTTCTGTAAGCTAATGACATTGGTGATTATTATCATTGTGAAAAGTGTGTTTATACTAGATGAAGAAATAGGGATACTTAATGATTTTATGCTTTAAAGTCTGTGACCAAACACAGAGAGAAATAGGTTCCCTCACAGACAGGAGGGAAGGCAGTTACCTACTATCTCCAATGAAATTAAGCAAGGTATGATGAAAATGAATGGAAATTCCATTTACATACAAATCAGCAGGGGGTTGGGAAGCCCACAGGAAGGGAAGGACAGCATGAGGTCATCCTGAGTCTGGGGACAAAACAGTAATTTTGGGAAAATATAAGTAAAGAGGAGAAGCTTTCATGGTATTCATCACTGGACAGACACAAGGGACCAGAGTTCTTGCAAGCTGGGAAAGATGAGTATTCAGTCAAAGTCTCTGGGAATGAAAGGTTGGTAAGAAACCTACAATGAACAAAAACTGTAGCTTGTTAAGTTAAGTCTTACCCATTGTCAAGTATATTTTACCTTTGTAACTCTTTCTAACTTTTATTCTTTCTTCTTGGTATCCCCTAACCTTTGTCCTTTTTGCTTTGTTTTTACAGTAAACCATCTCAGTGCTGTACTTGAAGGGAAGGGCATATTTAGCCCAGTTAAGTTAAGAAGCTGTGGTGTACTTTTGTCTCTTTAAAGAGGCAAACAAAGCTCATTATTTCTCCGAGTGTTCCAGGAGAGGGCTGTATGCTTCAGGGCCAGATGGGTTTGGGAAAATTCAGGACTGGGGGTGTGTTGGGTTCACTCCTGCATAAGGTAACTGGGTAATGTGTTGTAGGCAGGCTACTGGGGTCAGGAGCACATAACCAGTGCTTCAGAGCACAGACGCTCAGGGTACTGCATACTTGTATGCTGGCTGGAAGCACCCTGACAAGAGAACCACAGCAGCAGAGCATTTTGAGTCACTCAGATTACAGGGCAGGCAGTGACAGAACCCCTCACTTGTCTGGATTGCACCCCAGAATGTGACTATTGTGGGGAGGGTTTCTATCTCTCACCAAAAATTCCACTCTGAACCTGTGAAACCTCAATGGATTCCAGTGAAAACACATTTTGTTGAAAAAATTCCTGACCAGTTTTAGTCAGCATGCCACTCAACAACTTTGTGGCTCTTTAGGGATATAATTTAATGATGAAATGGATCTCCTCTCTGAAAAGTGAAGTAGGGTTGTTCTACAGCAATATTAATTTGGCTGGCTATCTAAACAAAAAAATAATGTGTGATGTTCCCCGCTGGTGTTATCTGGACCAGTGATCTGCTAGGTCACTCTAATCCTTGACTCTGAGAGCCAGCCTTACTCTGCTCTGCTGTGAGAACCTGCACTCCTGGGCTATTCACGCACAGCTTCTGGCATGTAACCTGCTCCTTGGATTGTGCAACCAAATGACACTAGCCAATATCTCCAGTCCCGGACACAACCCTAGGAACCTCTGTCTTGCAGTGTTCAGTTATACCTGCTGTACGCTGCAAGTTTATATGAGTTCATCAATTTAACAAAGAAATTGATATGTACCAGGCTTGTTATCCCAAGGGGCGTCTCTGACACACTTCAAACCAAATGCACTGCTTTAGGTAGAATAAACTAATTTATTAACTATAAAGATAGATTTTAAATTATTATAAGTCAAAGCACAAGAAGTCAGATTTGGTCAAATGAAATAAAAGCAAAACACATTCTAAGCTGCTCTTAACACTTTCAGTGTCCTTACAAACTTGAATGCTTCTCACCACAGGCTGGCTGGCTACTCTTCAGCCAGGCTCTCCCCTTTGACCAGCGCTTCAGTCACTTGGTGCTGGTGGTGTCTGTAGATGTAGGTGGAAGAGAGAGAGAACAAGAATGGCAAAGGTCTCTCCCTTTTATCATGTTCTTTCTGCCCTCTTGGCTTTGCGCTGCCCCCTTCAGAGTCAGGTGAGCATTACCTCATTGCAGTTCCAAAGTGATGAAAGGAAGGGAGGTGATTCCCTCGAGAGTCTAACAGATTATTTTGTTGTTGCCTAGGGCAGTGTCCTTTGTTCCTGTGAGGCTGGGCTGGGTTTGTCCTATACATGCCCTGATGAGGTGTGAACTGCCTCTCTGTTCTTGGAGAGTTTTTGCCTGGGCTTGCTTTAAGCCATGAGGATGCATTTTTAGCCTCATAATTATATACATGAAATTGTAACTATAACATTACTGTAACCATTACTATAACATCACTATAACAACCATGCTCAGTGCATCATGAGCCTTCCGAAGAAACCCAGCATGACAAGCTTTGCATTGGGTACCACACAATCATTTTATAAAGATGAACATGGGAGTGTAGGGTGTTCTCCCGAGGTACAGAGCATCACAGAAGGGTATACCATATATGGTGTCACTGATCAGGGCAACTGCCACTGTATTTCCTCCCCCTTGGTCCCTTGAGCACCCACTCTAGGCTCCCAGCTTCTCAGTTTTCCCCTCTCTTGCGTGAGACATGTGTCTCTATCTTTCCCGATTGATTTTTCCAGGCTGCACGGTTCCCTACCTACACTGTGATACCCCCGGAAAGCCAGAGTCTTCACTTGGCTTTCTTACTGAAGGCTTATGAACAATATGATTACCAGAAGTTATATGTTACGACACAGCTTTTTATAAGCAAGTACATGTATTCTCAAGGTGAAAGTTTTACAGGGAAAGTGTGTGTGTGTGTGGGGGGGGAAAAGTTCCCATACACATCCTAAAAGCTTACCAGAGGTAACTCATTATTTTGTGGAGCCTCAGTAGGTCGAAGTCCTTCCAGGAAGGATTGGGGCGCCCCTTCGACAGATGGTCCTATCCATTTTCTGGATCATAAAGGTAGTCTGAGATAGTTTATTGTTTGTCCCTAGAGAATCCAGCGTGAACCAGTATATGCAAGCCCCTCCAGGCGATGGTACCTCTCTGGAGATGTTACAACTTAAGTGAATTTGCCTGATCACCCCTCTGATTAATTCCCCCCCCCAACTCTGTTCTTAGTTCCTGGAGGAGCTATGGTCACCCTCCCATATAGAATTACCGTCTCTTGCCCACAATGATATGTAAACTTAATATAGTGATATCTGCCAAAGATATTGCAGGAAATTGCCATATCTGTCACAAATGGCATTTAGCAGAGTTAAGGGGTTAGCACATCAACACTTTGGAAAAAGGATCTCAGATTGACAACACCAAGTTAGTAATTTTTAAATGATTTATACGAAAGTTTGAAACAAGTTTAGTCCACAAACTATTTCAGTCTGAGAAATCTGTAGTTGCTTGAATGCCACTTTCTCCACAAAGGATAGAGATAACATGGGCTCTAACTGTAAAGGAGAGCCTGGAAGGAGTTTTGTGATGCACCACTGCTAGTCTAAAAGTATTTTATGTGAAAGGACGTTTAATATTTACTTTGTACAAAAATTTTTTCCTCATAATAAAGACCTTCTGCATGTAGATGCTTACTGATGATAGCTGAAGAAAGGAAAGCTGTTAAGAGAAATTATATGAGAAACACTTAGGGCTTGTCTACATTACCTGCAGGATTGACGGGCAGCGATCTAGTCTAGATGCAGTAAATTGACCGCTGAGCTCTCTCCCATCGATCTGGTACTCCACCAGAGCGAGAGGCGCAAGCAGAGTCGACGGGGGAGCATCAGCTTTCAACTCACCACGGGGAGTAGATCTAAGTACGTCAACTTCAGCTACGTTATTCACGTAGCTGAAGTTGCATAACTTAGATCGATTCCCCCCACCCAGTGTAGCCTAGGCCTTAGTCTTGATGGGCGCAACTAGAATAATATTCTGGAAATACATGTGTAGATATAATTTTTTATCTTGCACATTGCAGATTCTAAGAACTTAACCTCTTATGGCTTCCTAAAGTCCCATTTTCTGAAAGCTCCTGTGTGGCTCATCTGAGCAAAGTTTTATAAATTAATATTTACTTGCAGGGTACATACTTTGTTGCTTTTGCAGGCCAAGCTCAGTGTACACACCAGGGGCTCCTTGATTTTTTTCCCCTTTTCCCCTGCACTCCTGCAAGCTCCTTATATGGCACCCTCCCATCTCTGTCTATTTCAGGAACTCCCTGCACCCCCTAACATCCTCCCTTGGATGCAGCATTGAAAAGTTCTCCTGTTACATCGAAACAAACAAAGAAATGCCATCAAGTTGAGGGTAGGACCTTGCTTTGCTTGGCTAATTAATTATTGCAACAGCACCCCCCCCCGCCACAAAACAAAAAAAAACAACTAAGTAGTAAAAGGAAATAATAAATAGATATGACCAGTGAGGGGGGAAATAACCTCTTTAGAATAAGGTACAATGTGTAATATGAAAACTAATGTCAATGTCCACTTTCTAACTGAAGTCACTGGCTGAATCTGATTTGCACTCTGTACTGTTGTTTTGCCAGGACTCTCACTGAAACAAGACAGCTATATCTCATTGAGATTTTCCTGGCTGATTGTTATAAGTGAATAATAAAGAAAAGGAAGACTTTCTTCTTCTCAATTTTCCTATTCATTATTGATTTTGCAGAATTCAGAATATTCTGAGAGTTGTCACAGAAATTCCACCTAAGGGGGTTAACCCAGATTGAATGTGATATTGAATATTGAATGCATACCCAAAAATGTGAGCTAAAGATATTAGGTATTTTCTTTATTAAAAGAAGAATTTAAAATCCATTCCTACCTGTGAAAGTTATAAAGTGATCTATGTGAAAGGAGTCTCAGTTCAATTACTAATGGTTAATGTGTCCTCAACACAAGTCATTCCCAGAAATTGTACTAATTTGCACTTTTTACATAGGCCAAGAATTGAAGGGGGATGAAATCTGAACCATTCTTTCATACATGGAAGTAGTTCTTTTAGGTCTGAGCTGAGGCAATGTGGCTAAACTTGGTTATTGTCTATTTTGTGAATCGGTACAGGAATTCAATCTTTCACATTTCAGGGGCACGCTATAGTCACTAGAAACTTTTTTCTGCTTAAAAATTGGAAGTTTCTAACCCTTTTAGGGGGAATTTGTAATTTCGCTGTTTAGCCCTTGTATTGGACCCCAAATTGCCCAACTATTTCTGTATAGGGGAATTGGAGACCCCAACTATGTCAACACTGGGGGGAAAAAAAGGCACGGGGTGCATTTAAAACTGACTTTATTATAACCAGTGAACCATGAACTAGTTAAAACCTTCCTTGATTCAGAAGCACAGTATTTGTGTTGGGGTCTAACTGACCCCATGTGTATAAAATGAAAATAGATAGTCACAGCAACTATATAAAAGGCACAAATGCAGAAAAGTGGCAGTAAATGGCCTGCTACTGTGAACAAATGGAGCGAATAAGTGGCACATGTTCTGAACCTACTAAGTTTTTACACTTCGCACATTTTTGATGCATTTTTCTGTCTTGTTCTCTGGAGCAGATGTAACATCTTTCCTGTTTCTTAGGCTATGGATAAGTACCCAGCACACTAGATGCTGCATTCCCTAGAAGCCTGAGGCAAGGCAGCAATATTCCTTTCCTGTACCAGTGGTTTCATCATTTCTGTATCCGGATCCCTGAGAAACACCCGTCTCTTACACAAAAATTTATTATGCCATGTACGGTTCAACAAAAGCCAAACCATGTATGCATTCAGACATGCAACGTGCATGTTCAAATGCAATAGTGTGTCTTTGCCACAGCAACAGCATCTTTCAAGTGTGGGCTTGCTAGAAAATGCATCTGTCTGTTGTGTGTTGTCCAGAAACTCTTCCTACCAAATGTAGATTTCCCAGCAAATCAGTTTGACAGTGTTGTCTACAAGGACACTGAATTTGCTGGACAATTGTGATGATACATGACGCAAATGTTATCTGGCATCGCACAGGACCCCCGGCCTTTTTTGTGCACTTTTTTGAAAAACAAAACCCATTGAAACTGTGATGCTAGAAACAATGCTGAAGGATTCATATAATCCTATATCTGCCTCAAAATAAAAACAATCTGATGCTGGAATACCTGCTTAATTGATTTGGGGTCTAACTGACCCCATTACCTGTAGAGTGACATTTTTTGCTACACAAAAACCACAAGTAGTATGAAAAAACAAGGTGGAAAGAATGACCTCATCCTCGTCTGAAAATACTTAATGTATGAAGAGGCACATATTTGGCATGAATATTTTTATTGACATTTTTGTGCGCATTGGGGTCAGTTAGACCACAAAACATTAGGAGAATTAGGAAACAGTGATTGTATCCTGGCCATACAAGTCACAAGTTGTAGGAAAAGTTTGGATTTTTATGTATACTTTGAGTTTTAAATATGTTTTTAAAGGAAAAATGCACAAGGGAATGGGAAACAGTAGCACAGGTTCATTACCACTATTATTCTCGCCATTGGATCGCTGTACGGTATAGCTGTAACACACAAGGTTACTCGTGTCAGATATGGTTGAAGTTGTTATGATGACTCATATATATAAATATAATTTTAAAAAGTTTAACCTTAGCACAAAAACCTGTTGAGTTCGATATAGTATGTAAGGATAAGCCCTTTTGAACTGCAACTGCAGGCGGCTTTTAGGATTGTGTTCTGAACCATTAGGCAGAAACAGCTGGATTTGTTTCACGCTTGGCAAATCTATTTCAAACAGAGATAAAGGGCTAATATAAATCTGAGTAGCTGCTGGAACTTCAACAAAGAGTTTGACCTGAATTTTAATTGTCATAACATTGGATGTTTATGTCAAAGTTTTGATAAGCTTACTTAGTTTTCTAGGTAATCCTGTGGAAAGAAAACTTTGAGTTTTGTAGATAGTCATTTCAGGGTAAAGTACTGACTATTTGTGAACCTGATTTTCATTTTAACATTTACACATTGAATCTAGCCTGGACTTGGCAATAAATGCATTGGAACAAGCAGAGAGGTTAGAAATTGTAGGATTGTGTGATATGTTCTTAAGGCAGCTATTATGTTTGGTCAACACGGGGAGCGAGTGTGTGTATGTGATGGATATGGAGGTGTGGGGGAGGGGAGAGAGAGAGAGTGTGTGTGAGAGAGATGGGAGGCAGGAAAGCATAAAAAGTGTATGTGTGTGAGAGAGAAAGAGATCCTGAACTGAATTTTCTTTGAATGCATTCATAGTTTAAAATTGGGATTTTTCAAAAGTCCTCGGTGTTGACCTAACTGCACCCACTGGAGTCAACAGTAAAACTCACACTTACTTCACTGGGAGCAGAGTTAGACCGATGCTGGGTGGTTTTGAAAATACCATTGCAAATGTTCCAAAAGTACTTCCCCCCCATGTCAATCAGGAACCTTAAATCTGTTATGTTTCCACATGAATATATATTCATACATGAGGGAGACAGCTTAGACTTTCCCTTGCTTGTGCCATAGCAACAGACCCTCTTTAATGTCACACATATGCCTGGAGAATACTATTACACTAGAAGGATAAGAATTTGCAGTAGGCCATGTTCCCCTTTGCTGTAAAGAATCTAAATGAACTTCAGTGTTCTCTAGTTTGCACTTCAGTTGGTTGGAGTCGGATTCCTTTCTGTTTTTACAAAATTATTTACACAAGTTCATTTTAAACTAGATTGAAAATGGATTGTTTAGGTCAACCAGTATTAAGGCTATAGAGTTAATAACTTTGGCGCATAGTATAAGATTACATCAGGTAATAATAGTTTCTTCAGTTATTTGTAGGATTTTTTCCCTGGTAGTTTAGTCTATTTCCAATCATACTGAGTATTACTGATAGTGAGGTCATGAGTCAGCTACTTTATAGTACTTATCTGAAAGAGAGAATTTTTGTTGACCTCTTATGCTTAAATGAATGAAAAAGGCTATTCAGAAACTCTATGATTCTTTCCTTTAATTACACTAATAGTCTTGTTTCTTTTAGTTATCTGTTCCCACGCATGACTCATCTGCCCAGTGGGTCAACGTTTCTGGGAGACTGGATGAGTAATATGGAAGTCTTTAGGAAACCAGGTTGAATTACTGGGACAAGTACTATCTATAGTTTATATGAGAACTTTCTACTGTTGTAGTGTTTTTCACTAGAGGATTTAGCAAGGGAGGGTAAACTAGACAGATCAAATTAGATTGCCAAGATTAAAAACAAATGAATCACTTGTATGAATAAGAATGGCATCTGCAGTTATGCTCACTAGGTAAAATAGGAACTATCTATTCTTTTACCACTGATTTGTTTCTGAGGGGTGGAAATAATTTCTCTCTCATTTATAACTTTGCAAAATTAGTTGCAATGTTGGTGGTTTTACATTCCTTTAATTATCTGGCACTGGCTGTGGATGGAGACAGGATACTGGACTAGACGAATGAAGAAAAAATTCTTAGGCTAGACTTTCATAAATGGGTGCCCAAAGATAAGCTTAAATCCATGTTGAGACATCTAATGAATGGCCAGATTTTCAAAAGTACTGAATATCCCACAACTCCTACAGACTTCATGTTTCAGTGGGAGTTGCTGGATGATCAGTACTCTGGAAAATCAGGCTGCATCTTTAGGTGTGTAAACATACACTCAGGTGGCGAATGGGAGAGAACTGGAGCTTTCTTAGTTTTGGATAAGCCTATGAATTTTTAGATGCAAATTCCAAGTTAACCTGCAATCCATCTTTAGAAGCTTGCCCATCTCCAGAAAGCCTCTTCCACAGGTTAGGGTGGGGTGACTAAGAATGAAGAGAGAAGAAGGGCTAGAGAGAATGCTGGCTCATTAATATACAAGGAGAGTAGACAAAGTATCTGGTGAGACTAAAATATCTGAGCTACAGAATTTCTCTTTTAAAATTCATTTTAACAAGAGAAATAAAGGAGAAGTGTGTGGCTGATTAGGAAGCAATGAAGACCTTGTCGATATATTGATAAAATGCAGGTAAGGGAATTCTTGGAAAAATTACATTTATACAAATCAGCAGGACTGAAATGATGTATGTTCCAGGGAGAGAATTAGGTAATGATCTTACTGAGCCACTGGCAATTATTTTTGAAAAGTCATGGAGATTGGGGAGGTATCAAAGGCCTGGAAAAACAGCACGTATGGTATTGATCTTTAAGGGGAAAAAAAAGTGCTCCTCTCAGTTATCAACTGACAAGTCTAACTTCTGTCCCTAGTAACATTCAACAAATATTAAGGGATAACAGATTCATTAATAATAAAGAGCACTGATTTTTCTGAAGATCAAATTAAGCCAGATAAACTTGATTTCTTTTTTGATCAAATTGTAGAATTAGTGAATGAGGCAAATGAAGTAAATGTAATATGTTTAACTTTAGTAAAACATTTGATTCAATGTCTGTCTTATTTGAATCATTAATTCCAGTTGGCTTGGAAAGGAGCACTGTCATATGGACTGAAAATTAGTGGAAGAACTGTAGAAAAAGCAAGATGTATACTGAAATGGCTAGAAGTAGATACAGGTATGTCTGGTACTGTGCTGCAGAGATTGGTGTTAAGTGTAGTTTTAGTCAACATACCATATCTTGGGGAAACCGGTGAGGGCGGGGGGTAAAGAACACACTAAATATGCTTATGACGCTAAATTGACAGGTGTGACTCAGCAGCGTAAATCTAACAAGTCCCTGTAAGTTTGTAACAGATTCCACAATCTGGGGTTCACCCCGCCCGCAGCATCTAGTTATGTGGCCTTCTTACAGCAACTCTCTTGTAATTCTTCCCCTGAGCACCTGAGCAAGCAGAAGGGATATTGAAACTGGAGATAACCCTTGTGCCCTGGGGACCTGGCAATACCCCTGCATCCTATCATAGTTGCATCTTTGAAGACAGGAAAATAATTGAAAGAGGCTAACCCTCTGCTTTGCCTGCCTAAGGAATGAGTTAGGGGACTACGGTTTGCTCCAGACCCAGTAGGTCAATGACAGCCTTTTTATTCACTGCAAATAGGCGTTGTATCAGGCCCTTGATAATGTTGCTCACCTTGATCTCAAGGACGACGTCAACAATTATAATTTGTATTAATGGGTCTTCATGTGACTCCATAGACAAATTCAGGAAGAACAACTGTCAGGGTTCCTTCCCCACTCTGAACTCTAGGGTACAGATGTGGGGACCCGCATGAAAGACCCCCTAAGCTTATTCTTACCAGCTTAGGTTAAAAACTTCCCCAAGGTACAAACTTTGCCTTGTCCTTGAACAGTATGTTGCCACCACAAAGCATTTTAAACAAAGAACAGGGAAAGAGACCACATGGAGACATCTTCCCCCAAAATATCCCCCCTCCCAAGCCCTACATACCCCTTTTCCTGGGGAGGCTTGAGAATAATATCCTAACCAATTGGTTACAAAATCATCAAAGACCCAAACCCCTGGATCTTGGAACAATGGAAAAATCAGTCAGGTTCTTAAAAGAAGGATTTTATTAAAAAGAAAAAAAGAACGGTAATAATCATCTCTGTAAAATCAGGATTTTCACTTTATATAAAAAAATTAAGTATTCACTGGGAAAGAGACAGACAGACTCTATAGCTCAGTAGCTAGGGCACTCATGTAGGAGGTAGGAAACTCAGGTTCAAGTCCTTACTCCAATACACATTTAATTATGCATACAAAGTGGAAAATCTCCAACAGGAGAGATTGAGAGGAATGCATGTGCTCTGGTTTTGTGGTAGGGGTCGTGAGTAAGCCTTCCTCTCATTGTGCAACACATATATAAGTTGTCCAGACTTGCAGCTCTTGAGCCTGAAGTGCATGGCATGCCGATAGGGAATATGGCACCCCAAAAGAATAAGGAATGGTTGCTGTAACATCTCGCACTCTCACCAGCTCTCCACTGGGGTGAGGGTATAGGACCTACTGTGCTGGCAGATTTGTCTACCCTAGAGACATCCTGAAATGGATGTTTAATATCTAGCCTCTCATGATGGGTCTCTTCTCCTAACTTTTATGATTTGGTAGTATCAGGAAGTTTGTTAATCAAAGGGAAGAAAGACAAAGCCAAGGTAGAGAAGCAAAGAAGGGAAGAGCAACATAAAGTCTCAAGGTAGGTAGAAAAGAAGCTGATTAGGGAAATGAGCCTGGAAAATAAGATCAACAAGAAACATAAATGACAGAGAAAACACAAGAAAAAAGGTGTGGTCTTGAAAAGGAATTGAGGACAAAGAGAGATCAGGGGAAAAGAAGAAAAGACTAGACAATTCTGAGGAATAAAATTAGAAATAATAGCAGACTCAAATGGATTTAATGTTCCAGACACAAGTATGCATGTGCTTAAAAAAAAAATTCTACAAAATAGTGAAAATCTTTTGAAGCTAAATTGTTCAGAGTTTTTAATTAGCAAATCTATTATAAGCAGTAAATTCTACCTATCAATGAGTTTAACAAACAGGGTACACACAGTTACAAAATCATATTTGGTAACATACATGTTGTTGTATTTCATATACATGCAAGCAAGAAGAACTCATTTCAAAATGCACGCAATCCCAGAAAGATGTTTGTTTGTCATATCCAAAGGCAGAGGCTATGTACTTAACCCAAATATATCTCAAACAATTTGGATTAGAAACTTGGCTAGAAATCTTGTGAGAACTGATACTTACAGAGGAGGCTTTTGCTTACCACAGTGATGAGGGCCACATAGGAACCTAGACAAATAGAGCAGATAGGCTTTTGAATTGTTATCTGAGCGGAACCTTCAAAACTTCTGAAGATATTAAAAAAACCTGATTCCCTTCCCAGGTATTTTTATCTCTCAGGACCTGTGATATGGTATCCAAATGTATTTTTATATATATATATATATATATATATATATATATATATATATATATATATATTTGATATATATTTTAAAAAGTATGTGGTCATATAATAAAAGTCTGTGTCATAGTGTTGAGTAGTAAAGAGAGAAGAGAAGTGCATGCATACAGGTAACATTAATTCTGCCATTTACTAACTTTTGAGTGCTTGATTTTGCAACTTAAATAATGATCTTTTAATGCTTTGTGTGTGTATCACATAATATATTTGCCCAGTTATATTCAAATTGGTTTGTGCTGTAAAAGAGAAAAGCATAATTACAATAAGTTTAAGAACTAATGATACAGGCAGAAGTCATCAGAGATCAGTTAATAATCATAATAGTTAAATCTGGGTATGTCATCATGTTTAGAGTTAGTGATACAGATAATTTTTATTTATATTTGTGTGTCCCTTGCCATGAAGTCTGGCATTATAAATTAAAAACAAATAACACGATTGGCTGAATGGTCAGGATCAAATCTTCTCTCTTTACTACTCTAACCCAATCCATTTTAAGAAAAACCTCACCAATGGTGATCAAAGTCAAACAAGTGCTTGCACTCTGAACATCAGCACACTTGAGTTATGGAAACTTATTCCAGAGTGAATGAGAGATTACTAAATTATATCTCTCAGTAGAGATGATAGTAATAAAATCTCTTCCCCAAATTCTTGCCTTCTGAAATTTGCATCAGATTCATAAGCGTTTCAGACAGTTACAATATGTAGTGAATGGAATCTGTCTCCACAATTTGACGTGAGGTGGAACGGAAAAAATGGTGCAGCCCTAGACTCTAGTATCTTTGGTGGGCTAACTAAGTCCCAGACACACATTTCTCACTCGAGCCAGCCCAATATAATCTACCATTTCCTAAACACTACCCTCTGCAAGCTCCATGCACACAACTAGAGGACATTATCTATCTCATTGTGCACTGTTCCTGGCTTGGAATGATTGAAAAATCTTAGATTCATAGACTCCAAGGCCAGAAGGGACCACTATGATCATCTAGTCTGACCTTCTGTATAACACAGGCCACAGAACTTCTCCAAAATAGTCCCAAGGGCATATTTTGATTTAAAAATTTAGTGATGCAGAATCTGTCACAAACCTTGCTAAATAGTTCCAATCATTAATTACCTCACTGTCAAAAATGTATTCCTTATTTCCAGTCTGAATTTGTATAGCTTCAACTTCCAGCCATTGGCTCATCTTAAACCTTTCTCTGCTAGAGAAGTGAGTTGGCATTATCAGAGATTGGCTCAAGCTGCCAGATTTGGAATTACATTCAGATTTTTATATGATTTTGGGGATATTCAAAATCTCGATCTGCCTTTTGTGACTTGTTTTAATTCAGGGTAGACGTTCTTTCCCCACCTATTTTTAGTTGGGTCCTTCCGTCTTCATTTCTTGATTCATTTGGTTGTACAGAGGAGAAAAGAAGATAGGAATCTTTTAAAAAAAAAAAACAAAAAAACAACAAAACCCAACCAACCAAAGAAAATGAGTTTGGTTTGAGTTTTGAGCAAAGTTCAGGTAAATTATTCTTATAGCTGTTACCAGTTCACAGGTGCCTAAAAGGAATGCTTCATAACTGGTGAATTAAAAACTTCACGCTACCTATGTATTCTCTTTAACTACATTTTGCCTTTGTGTAAACTAGACAACTAGTTGACCCACTGTAGCAGTTCTTTGTTAGGTGTAGTAAATCAGCAACTATTGAAAGGGGCTGCCAAGTTTATAGCAAAAATTAAATTATTCAAGTCTTCCCAATAGCAGCTTAAAATGAGAATATCCTGATAACCTAGAGGTCGATCAATCATGCAGAAAAACTGCCTCACTCTGCCAAAGGAAATTAGGTGAGACACAGTCTCACAGCCTTGTCAAAATGCCTTTGTCAAAGGCAATACCAGAGAAGAGAGTATACATGAAAACTCCAACACTCAGGACACTGCGTTTGTGTCTGCTTTTTTAATGGAACCTATCAGTTTATCACCTTGTCTTTCTATCCAACATAGTAAATTACACTAAATAACATTGTCAGAACACTTTGTGTTTGATATTGACTGCAATAATCTTTTGCTCAATATCAAATTAATATCAAAAAGTGCTATCATTTTTGGTGGGTGTATCTGGGTCAGTTCCTAGTTTAAAAAAATCCTGTACTAGTTCCCAATCTTACTATGTTCACTGCATGGGGATTACACTCATTTAAAGTGAAAGATGCGGGAACAAAAAGACCTCAGACCAAACAAAAAAGCACAGTATGGAATAGTGTCTGGTTTTATGTGAATGTGTTTTTTTTCTTTAAAACAAACAAAACTTTATGAAAAGAAATTTTTGCACAGTAATGAAGGCAATGGGACAAATGAGAGAAACCATCAAAAACAAAGGAAAAACAGCTTACCTCTTTGGCCTTGACTTGAGCATAGATATTCATTGTACTCTTGGGGAAAGTTTAAGTATGAGGTAGCAGCAGCGGTTTTCTCACCTTTGCACTTGCTGGACCATTTTTGTAAGAGATTTTTCCCATAGTCCCACCTCCTTCCAAATTCAAACCCATCATTTGTTGTCTTTCAAAATGTTTCACTCTTTGCAGCACCAGAAAGGGCTTCACAGGCCACTGAGGGTCAACTGACCATAGATTGACAAACACTGCTCTAGGGAAAGCAGTGACCACATCATAGAAATTCTGTCTGTTTGTCTGTCTCTCTCTTGCATATGGCATCTGCAGAGCAACATTCTATAGATGCAAATGTAGGTGCATAATCCATTTGTGGATATCCTCCATTTCACCTTTGAATCTATATTTGGGGCACTGAGTTATGATGTGTTAGATGGTCTGGATGTTCTCACCACAGTCACCCAAAGGGAAATCTTTGATTTTTCCATTTTTGTATCAAATCGCTTCATTGTCCATGGTTTGTTTGGACATGATTCATTGTGGTCCAAAGCTTGTATGGTAGGTTAAAACTGCAAGGGCAGCTTGTTGGTCAATGATAATGTGCTTGTTTGGAATGGTAGATGAAGTCCAGACACTTTGCCATTCCCTGGCTGGATCCAAAGACATGAGGTGATTGCACGTGGTCCATGGTGGTTTTTGTGATTTCAAAAAGAAAAGAAATACTTGTGGCACCTTAGAGACTAACACATTTATTTGAGCATAAGCATCCGATGAAGTGAGCTGTAGCTCACGAAAGCTTATGCTCAAATAAATGTGTTAGTCTCTAAGGTGCCACAAGTGCTCCTTTTCTTTTTGCGAATACAGACTACTACTACTACTACTACTACGGCTGCTACTCTGAAACCTGTCTTTGTGATTTCAGGCATTGCTGGGGTACATTGTCCATAGGCTGCCAGATGGGAAGTTCTGGATAGTCTTCGGTAAGTTTAAGTTCTTGTGCTTGACGGATAGCTGGTGGTTCCATGTTTGCTAATACAGAAAGTCATGGTAGAGGCATTGATTTTGAAGTTCTTGTGATGATTCATATGCTCTTATTCAGCTGCCTATCCACAAGTTGGATATGGCAACTTCTTGTCCATACCAGTGCACTAGGGTACACCAGGGTCAAGGACAATGTCTGTAGCAGCAGGGCAGTTGATCCCACAGCTAACTTTTGGATAATGATGACGTGAGTCTTTGCTTTACAGAATACTTTCTTGCTTGATGATCATGAAAAGTGAGTGTGTGGTCAAGAATGATATCAAGATATGTTGGCTTGGGGGAATAATGCCAAGTTTCATTGAAAATCAACAATTGAAGTGTTTGGTGCAATTCTGTTGTCAAGGTGGAAAGTAGAGACTACTAATTTGCTTGGATTTGGTCTGAGCCACTACATTTGGAAGTACTCTTCCATGATCTTAAGGTCAGATGTAAGGGTCCCTTTGAGTTGTTTAAAGCTATGGGCCTGAGTTGACAGTGCCAAATCATCAGCATATGCAAACTTCTGCACTATTGTTTCAGACATATTGCTCATGTAGACATTGAAAGTGTGTCAGAGCAAGTACAAATCCTTGTGGTAGTCCATTAGTCAAAGTGTGTGGTTTGTTGGTTTGACCTCCAAGGTGTATGTGCATCCTTTGGCCACTAAACATAGTGTTCAGTAGCCAGAGATCTGCATGAAGGGGATCACTTTGGCCAATATCAGTAGCAGTCCATCTTCCCTACCGCTAGCAAATTGATTAAAGTGGTACTGGTCTTGAGTTTTTGTTGGAATCTTGTCTAGATGTTTGTAGTTAGGGACAGGACTTGGTGAGAGATCAGAAACCAGTTTTCTCTTTGGGTGGGCTGGAATCCACAGTGGTCCTGATTCAGTTCAGAAACATATGCTCCATCACCTTGCAGGCAGTGCTGAAGAGGGAGATTGGCCTAGAACTGGAAGGGTCATCTGCAGGTTTTCGAGGCTTTAGGAGTACAATGACATAGGCTTCTCTCCACATGCTGAGGATTTCACTGGTCTCCAGAATGTTGGTGAAAAATGATGCATCATCCATCTCTGTGCCAGTGGACCTAGGTTATATAGAAACTCAGGATAGATGCCATCTTTACCCACTGCTTTTCCCAGTTTTGTGGCTGCAATGGCTGCATCAATCTCCTTACTTATGAATGGACCAGACACTGGGACAATGGAGCAGGTATGGACATCATCTGCTGGAGCTGATGCTGGACTTTCTGTGATACTGTTTGTCCACTCGCTGTTTTGATATCCACAACAGTTTAATGGTGATGGCATTGGATTTCTCCTGCAGCCTAGTGGCATGTGTGGGATTTGCAGCCCCCAGGTTCCAGTCCCATCTTCCTGAGTGTGTGAAGTTGACCCCTTCCACACATTCAAGCCACCGTTTCCACTGTGGTGCATCCATTGATGTCAGGAGGGCTTTTCAATTTCTGGGTCTCTACACTGATCGTATTTGTGGAAGAGCTCTTGGCTCTCTCTAGTCCTGCAAGGAGTGTACAAGAACCTGTGTACTTGCAGTGGAGACTAGGAGCTTCTAATAGAAATGATAGGACACTGCTAATTTAATGTAAGATTATGGTGGAAAATGACGCTATAAATGTCTCCTTCCTTATTCAACACAGTTTACTGGCTTTCCTGGAGTTGTAATTAATTGGGTTCATTTTGATTATTGATTAACAAGACATCAGATGGTCAATCTTAAATCAGTTTATTAATCAGAGATGAGGCATCTAAGATTAAACAGCCCAAACAGAAAAGTAATGCATACCGATCCAGAGTAACAGTCTGTTACTCACCCCATTATCCAATCAGTGGATATCCAATCATTAACAAATGTCAATTTATTATCCGCTTCTTACAAATTCCACTAGGCCTCAAATTTCCAGCCAAAAGAGAGCCTAACAACTTGACCTCTATTTAACAATAGTGCTAGAACATCTACAAAACAAGAGTTTCAACCAATCATTTCATTTTGAACATTTTACATTATGCTGATGTGACATCTGTGGTCAACATTCCTTTGAGACCTGCAAGACTTCAGTTATGTTCCCCTCATGCTTCTTTTCTTGAGATGTCAATTACAACTTATAGCCAATTACATTTTACCTGGCAAGCAAATTTTGTAGTTAAAAACCAGTTTAATATTTTGCTCTTGGAAGCAATATACTTTTACGTGGTGAATTTTCATCATCTCCATTTAGCACAGATTCACAATGTTCTATGAGTACTCAGTATATTTGACAAATGATTCTTTTAACTTAACCATGAGGGACAATGAGAATGCTAGGCCTATTTGGCAACAGAGCAGATTCTGAACTCACACTGTCATAGCTTCATTGAATTGAGTAGAATTTTTCATATTTTAAATTGGTGTGAGGGAATCTGGTAAGTATCTACGTACTTTATTGGTACAAACAACAAACAATTTCATTGGTAATCATTTTTGTTTCTCCATCACTGTTGGATGTAATGGCAGATATTAGGACAGGATGCTGTGGAACAAATGATCACTGGGGTGGACAGTGAGGAATTCAAACCCTTCCAAAGTTTGTGGTCTCCTCTGCCATGTAACGAAACCAAACAACTTCCAAGAACTAAAATTGTATCCACCCCTTCCCTGGTATCAAAAGCCCCAACTCCCTCTTCCCAGCTGCCAAATGTTCTTGCTTTGCTCCTTGATAATGCCTACAATTCAGATATTCATTTTATTACAAAAGCCTGAATGTTTCTTTACAAAAACTGATGATTTGAGAGCAGTGTAAAGTAAATTTAAATTTAATATAATATAAAATAAACAAATAAGAATATGATCCTGACAGGACTGGAGAAGAAGAGGGACCATGCCATATAATATTGAGTGCATAATTTATCTTTAATGTGCCACCAAAACTATGAGTCCTTGCCTATAGTTACTGAGTAATGCACGTTATTCACAACTATAACTGTGTTAACTCTAATGGAACCATTCTAATTACACTGTCAATTTCATAGCACACACAACTGCTCTACTATTTTCTCAAAAACAGGTTGATTCCCTTTAAATCAGGGTTGAGATCATGAGTGGTACAGCAAAGGAGAGCGCACACTTCATTTATGGTACTAGACCATGTTTACCCCAATCTTTTTTTTTCTTTTCTTTTTTTTAAAAAGCAGATGAATTTAGCTAGTTTCTTAGTATTTATGCTCATAAATAGCACATTCTTTATGCTAGCATTGTCCTCCCTCTGTGACACCCTTTAAGGAATTAGCTGTTTAAAGTTAGGAGAGAACAAGATGCAGGAAAGATGAAATTTCCACCCATCCTCATTGTTACCCCAGTTCTCAAAGGTTACTAAAATTAACAATAAAGGAAGGAGAAACCGTAGCCCTTTGAGAGACTTTCTTTCAAGATCCATCAAAAACAAGAGTAAAAAACAAAAATAAAAAATAGCTTTCTCTAGTTCCAACCTATAGAAATAGTCTACAGAATTTAAGAAGGTTGATGTCGAGAGGGTTCCATAGACATTAAATAGATTTCTAGAGAAACTATTCCAAAAACTATAGAATTTAATAGAAAATGATATTGCTCTAATAGAATTTTTAAACCAAACTATAAAGTAGAGAATTATAGCCTTGCGATAGAATTCTATAAGCTGTTTAAACATTCTATGGAAAGAATTTTGTATTACATTTTGTATTACATTTTATAGTACTTTTTTCTAAGTTCCAGGAAAGTTATGATATCATTTGTTCTATCCAGCTTTTTTTATAATTGTGCCAATTGCTAAAGCATCTAAGCACCAGTACTAAACAAGTTTGGAGAAAAACAAACCACCCCACATATGGTAATTAATCATTTTTTTCTTGTACCATACAGTAATCAGCTTGCATCATGAAGCACTGGACTTGATTAGGATGTTTAAAAAAGAAAAATAGAACAAACTGTGATTGTGCCTTGAACTTCCTTCTGAATCTTTCAGAGGTCACTCAGAAATTACCTCAAGTCAAAAAATATGTGAACACTGGAGATTTACTATCCCCAGAATGGGGCAGAAATAGTAAAGAAAAGTACTGTCTGCTTCTAGTTAGGTAGATATGTATTTGCCTGATGACAATACCCACAGGTCCAGTAGGTAGGTCTTAGTTGACAGATTCCATAAAACAGTTGACAAAGACATCATATTACATATTGGTGTTTATATGAACAATTTTCCTGTGACAAATTCATTTTGACATGGCATTAAATTTTGAAATCCAGGTGTCGGAAAAGGTCCTTTATTGTGAAATGAGAAATGGGTTGTAGTGACTGGTCCATTGTGCTAAAATTATTATGGACAGGAGTTTTGCCTTTTAGAGTAGGATAAGTTATGAAGTCATTCAAAGTTATATAAGTAGGCTGTCCATTTGATTTGCACAGGAATCTGAATGAACCAAACTGTCTCCGTATTCAGATAAACCTGAGTATCTTGGTAACTGATTTTTTTTATCAGACTTTTTCTCAGGGAGCTGTTGATGTTTCTGAAATATCAGGATCTGATGGTTTTGTGGTATAGCCACTATCTATCTAGGACCAGAAGCACCGTGAGTATTTCAGACCTAGTGTTATTTTGGCTCCAGGGGAGAAAGCATGCATGCAAATAAATACAAATATTCAAATATGTACCTTCATTTAAAAATATCAGATGTCAGATATCTCATTAGGACTTTGTATTAAATGTATTGTCAAATGCATGCAGTATGAAGATGCACATTCCCAATAATATAACATGATTCAGAAAGAATATCAAGGGAAGTGGTACAAACTGTCCGAATGAACAACATCTGGAGCATGTGACATAGCCAGAGACAACTCCAGAATTGTGATGAATGGTGTCTCTGAAGTCTGTCAAGGAGCCAGATGTCTTTTCTGAAACTGTATCTTCAAAACTTTGTCATCTGCATCTCTAGATGACCAGCCATAGGGTCTGAGTAGGATGTGAAAAATGTTAACAGTAATTCATAAATACACTAACATTTAAAATAATGAATCTACCCTAAACCTGTAATAATAGTATTTTACACTTTACAACTTTCTATCTAATGATCCCAAAGCACTTCAAAAACATTTAGCCTGTAAAACAGGTAAATATTGTCGACCCCATTTTACAGCTGAGAGAGAGGTAGGGTTACTACCACTGGAAATACAAAAAACCCAGCTCCCTGCCCCCACCCCAAGGCAAGCCCACTGCAGCCCCAAACACAAGGCAACTTTGCAGCTCCCACCCTTCAGCATCCACTTACAGTGACTCAAACCCTCTCTCGCACATACAGGCAGTGCGCTTGCGTGTTGGTGGGTAGACAGCTACTGTATTTTCAATGGGTTTGATCCGCTATCACTTAAACTGTGGAAGTGGGAACACTGCAGCATCTTTAGCTGAACACAGAAACTTTTAACACTAGATATCCCACTATATTGTGATAATAATGCAAATCTTTAGACAGTCATAACCCCCCCCCCCCGGCAGATTAAATTATTTTTCTGGCAACTGGCAAATCCATAAAAAACCTGGCCAGGCCGGTCAATACCACCTGGGTGGTAAACCTAGGAAGGATGGGGGAAGATAGATTAGGGCCCAAGCTTCCAAACTCTACAATTAGGCATATAAATTCACATGTCTCATAGATCCTATATTGCTTAGCACCTCTGAAAATCAGACACTCCTTAAGCAGCCTATATGTGGATTTAGATGCTAAGGTCACATAATGAGGTTACATTAAAAGTTGTACTAATTTGGTTAAAGATTTATTAGTTGATGATTATAAAATACTTTGAAAGCTAGAAAGCACTACATAACTACTTATTATTTATTAAGACTGGTGGTTTGTCATGGCAAAAATCATTTTAGTTAAAAGCTATGCATGCGGCTCTTTATTTCTCATTAGAAAAGTGTTAAATAACTGTCATTAATAGTTCCAAAGCACATAGGATAGGACCTTCCCCCAATTTTCAATGTATATGCAATAAATAAGTACAGGTGAAGGAGAGTTAAAGATAGTAAGCTTTCAACTTAAATGTCATTGTTTTGTGGTTTCATGATAGACCCTCAAAGCCTTATTAATTAAGTTATTTTATATAGTTTTAAAATATACTGTTGGGGAAATTCAGCTAGGGGACAAGATCAGTCTTGGTCTTTTTATAAAGGTTATTTTTTACTTCCATATTTGTGATTTAAAAATGTGATTTGTGATATAAAACTTTCCCCATTAGTTGCTATTTGCAGACAGATGTTCTTCTCTTACCGATGATGGACCTAGGTTCAAAGGAAAGGCAAATTCAGCTTCCTCTATCTGCTGAACTTCAAAGCAAGTCTCAGCCAGTCCCCCTCTGTGGACATTCATCTAATCTATAGCTTTGAGTGTGCATTGAAGGTGAAGGCTCTGCACACAGTCTTCTATCTCTGGACAAAGTGCAGTAGTTGCTGAACAACTTGCAAAGCTTTTAAATGGACAGGGAGGGACTAGCAACTTTTGGCTGTTGTCTGTGATCCTCTATAAGGGTGGCAAGAAAGAGCCACTTCCAGCCTCCTTCAGAGGCAAAGAGGAGAAGCTACTATCACTGATCTTCTGCGATTTTAAGGCAGCCATCCTGAGAGTTCATGAAGATGTGCAAGATGTTGGTTTGGATTCTGGAACCCCCATTCTTTAACACTGGATGTTGGGGAGCTGGAGAAATAATTTTTTCTTCCTATGGCAGGGTGGACAAGGTCCAGAGACCCCCTGCGGGAAGCCTCAGGGTCCTGCATCACCCTGCCCCAGAATACACCAGTGAGAAGTCCTCCAGGCAGCCTAGAATGGCTGCGGAAGAGTGGCCAATCATAGGGGCTGCTGAAGTGACTAATCTGGGGTCAGAAGAGCCTTATATAAGACAAGCAGTAGAGCAGAGAAGTTCAGTGGCTGGGTGGAGCTCAAGGAGGGAAGACTGGGTGACTGGCTGGCTGAAAGATCAGTGGTACTGTGGGCAGTTCACTGTGGAGACCTCACTGCAGATAGGACTGAAGCCCAGGGAAGGCTGCTGAAGACGGAGTGCTGGGCTGGCGGGAAGAGCAGCAGGACCAGCAGAAGATCAGTGCTGGCAAACTGAAGCCCAGGGGGACTGAGCACAGAACCCGGCCAGCCCAGAGAGAGTACTGAGATGGGCCCCACTGGTCTGGTTGAAGACTGAGCCAAGGGAGGCCTGCTGAAACACCCCCAGTTGCGGGTACCAAGATGGGCCCCGGCTGGGTGGTTGAAGAAGGCAGTGCCTCTAGAAAGAAGCCTAAGAGCTACGGACCCGTACAAGGACCATGATAAGAACTCGGGACTGTATACCCTGGAAGGGGGGGTACAGCATGTGTGGCTTGGCTGGAGGGCTGAGCTGCCAAGAGGACCAGTGGCTGGGGGATACTTGTGAGAGGCAGATGCCACCCTGATGTAAGACCAAAAAAGAAAAGAAGGCTCTCACGTAACCAAGAGAAAAGGGGGCACACATGAGAAGTGGGTGCTGACTCCATTATACTTCCCTATTAATAATTATGGTTTGAAGTGTTGTACTATAACTGTTAAGCTCTTATAGTAACTATACTGTATGTTTGCTTGAAATGAAGGTAGGTGTCTTAAATCAAGTTTTTACCTAACAGCTAGTAAAGGTTAAAGTGTTGAAGTTTTAAGTAAGGAGAGTACCATGGAAAATCGATCAAAGAAAAAAAGTTACATATGGCCACAGCTAATACAGCATTATTTCTAGAAAGGAGATATGTTCAGATCTACTATGCAAGATAAAGAGAAGAGGAGAAAAATAGTGCACGGATATTACAGAGGCTGAATCCAGCATGGATGCCAGGTAGGCTAAGAATATAAAAAGATCTGAACAGCTTCTGAGGATCAATAAGGCTAAAGCAAATTTCACAAAGTGTCTAGTACTCAATTAAGTGTTTGTGGTTTTTTCCCTTCCCCAAGGATATACATACACGAAAGATGGAATTTGATGATAATCACAGAAGATATCATATGAAAAGGATGAGCCCTGAAACATTTAAACTGCTTGTCAAATTATTTGTACAGACAGTGACATACTAAGGGACTGTAATTCTGAACATTAATTCAAAAGATGTGGAAGATAAGAAAGAAGAGAGAGGACAAATGCCCCATTCCCTCTGTGAAAATCTCCCCCACTTTTCCCCCAAGAGGAAATGCGGACAAGGCTTAGAGATTCAGAACTATAACTGCTTCCACAGTATGTGACAAAGGCAACACAGCTATGTTCCCTCAAGGCTCAGTGATGATCAGAAACTAGAGCTCTAAGGATTCACATAGGCCACCGCCCTCAAAACAGGAGATATGCCTAAAGTTTCTTGGGACGTGATCAGCCTGAAATTGGCTGGGATCCATTTCCCCCCAGAACTGTGATGCTTAGAGTAAGGTCTGTAACCAGGGCAAGAAACTGGACCATATGTAGAAGGCAACACAATTCAATCCATGTGGTAGCTTGGTGCAAGAAACCAAGTCTAAGCCACAGAGAAAAGCCAGAATAACTGAGGGAACACAACCAGTTCCCATTTCCAGAGTTGACTGTAAGGTGAATCTGGCACACTGGTAAATATATAAACCTTCAACAAAACAACAGGGTGGGAGAGAAACATAGGCTAGAGAGTTGATTGTGATGGGTGATTGATCTGTGCCAGAAACACAAGTGACTAAGGAGGAGAGACTACTGAGAAAGCAGTGGTCTGCAAAGCATCAAGGAAAATGACTGTGGCTCACCATGCACACCAATGGCATAATATCAACAATAATACCATGAAAAATAATAGTCACCCATTAACTAAGCATGATGGATGGGAGGAGACAAAATGACAGAGAAAAGAATTAAGGCAGGATGAGAGAGTTTTATCTGCCTGAAGGACACTAGCCAGAGAAAACATAAGGAATGTAAGGATGATTGATCCATATTTGTATCTTTTCTCTGACTCAAAAATACTGGCCTTTTTGAATCATTTATTCAAAAAGTTGTTTCCAGAATCTTTTGCTTTTCTACCCCTGTGCATATGTCTTTCTGTTTCTTTCTTGTTCTGTGAGGGAACAAACATCCAACTGTGGTTACAGTATAAGTTTTGACAGTTGGTTTTATTACTCTTTGGAAGAGGATCCTTTCCATAGGCATAGCTTTAGTATGACTTTACTTGATAGAATTGGTGTGTACTGTTAAATTTCTTTTGAAATATTCTCTCGGGGGTTTTTATGCTGTCATGCATCAAGAATTGCACTGTACTTTTATTTAAAAATCAATAAAGTGAAAGTTAAACCAAAAAGAAACAGCTCCTAACAAATACCTTATTTAATCAAAGGGCATGTAAAGTTCACTAGTTTTGCTAAATCTGGAATGTAGGATCAGAAGTCGTCAAGGTGTTTTATTCTAAATAGCAACAAAGTTTTTTGTTTTTAAAGTGCTAGAACTTCTATGCACCACATTTTATATTTAAAAATATTAATGTAGGAAACATTAATGTTTGTTTTTAATAGAAAATTTACTTTATAATAGGGAATTTCTTCAAGCTTCTATTCTCAGATTTCTCTTTCTGTGCTCCAAAGCAATTCTTTCCTTCAGGCTTCTCAAAGAACTCCATTCTGATGCAAATGTATTATCCATTTTGTCAGAAGATTGGCCCCAAATTCATCTCTCAGCTGAAATCAGTGAGGGTGCAGTAGTGTAAATGAGGGGAAAATTTGTCCCTTTGAATTAAAAAAACAAACCAACCCAGAAAGTGCTTTTGTGCCTACCTTCATACACCTTGTTCCAGTGAGGAAGAGATCGTCCTTCAATTTGCTCTCTGAGAGATTCTCTTTCCTTAGGGTTCAGACCTTTGCAGATGGAAGACGCTTGTAAAAGAAAATAAAGACCACAAATATATAGTATTGTGTTCCAGTAGCAATTTCAGTCTAATGCACATATAGAATAGATCATCGTTTATTATCTGGTCCTCATAAAAACTATGCAAATAACAGTTATTACTAAATGTGGAATTTTGCATAGTTTTTCATTAAGATCAGGTAATAAATGATTTATAGTAATATCATTATAAAATAAGAGTGTTCTTTCAGATTTGTTAAACTAAAGTACACTGGTAAACTGAGTATCATAAGAAATGTTCTTATCTGGGGTTTCTAGAAAGCGTTTACACAAATCTGGTGGATTCCCCATTAGCAGCTGGATCATTTTTTCTATAAATGACCCTTGTGGGATAAATGCACAGATTTTTTTGCCTTGTATTCATGTCTTATTTTATTTCATGTTGCTGTGGTGTTTTTTGTGATCGGTCATTCCAACTTTGAAATTATAAAGTGTTTTGTCACATCAGAATCCATGTGGTATTCCCTGCTCTCTGAGAATAGTGTATATCAACAATGGCATTCATGTAAAAATCCTTGCATGCAACATTCACGTACATAGCAACTGAGTAACAGCAGTGTAGTAGCTTTCCTACTTTTCTGCTTAACACAGCACAGTCATTGCCAGCTGAAGACATATAAGTGTTGTCAATACCTTAGCATGGTTTGGTACAATTAAGTTCTACTGTTACTGATTGTGATTTCTGTGTCAAGCCCTGCATGCTTCACAGGACAAATGTGCATGCAGACTACATTGACAAAGAGCGAATTCCAGAACAAAGCATCATATCTCTGAGCTACGGGGCTGGCTCCTTTAAAAGAGTCATTTTATTGTCTAGTGTTAATGTTGTCTAAAGTTAAAACACAGAGTATCCATTTTTTTAGATCAGATGTAAAATCAAAGTTCTGACCACGTCTGGTAATTAAAGATTCTATGACTCTTTTTATGTGAGAAGCTTTGCTAACCCCAGCATCCTGAGCAAGTTAAATTTTGGGGAAATATGTTTTCCCTACAATTTCTAGTGGACAAGTTATTTTCCACTTCCTGCCCAAAAATGTTGTAAGCATGATGTGAGAACAGTTGAGGTCTTGAAAGGAGGAAACCATTAAAATGTTGGTGTAGATGAAATGTAAGCAAAAGGAAGAGCTATGTTTAAAGTGAATAAGAGATCCCCTTAACTGAGCCTTTCTGGAAACTTTAAAAGTGCTACCTATGTTAAAAGAATAGTTTCCCCCATCATTATTATTCACTATGGAGACCTACATCTGTTGGATACAGGTACTCCTGATGCCTGACTTTGTGTTTATATCTGTCTGATTGCAAAGATGGTGCTGGCTCTTACTTGGGCTTCCTTTTGGAGGATATATTTTAGTTGTTAATTGATGGCTTCCATGTTGTTTAGTTTAGCTGACAACTTCCATGTTGTATCAGAGGTCACTGTGTCTACACCCTTCTCAGCAGCTGTTGGAACAGCTACAGAAGTGTATTAAGAATGTGTTAGGCCCGCTTTACACTACATAAGTTGACATAAGTCATAAGCATAAGCATAACATGACATAAGCAATGGAAGGGAGTTCTTAAACTTCTGCTTTCTGTTGTGACTGTAAATATGATACTTCTCTGTGTTATCTGTTGCTGCTGCTGTTTTGAGGGGTCCCCCCTCCACACCCATGGATCACCTGACCATGATGAAGGGGAGAAAGAAAAGGACACAGGAGGATATCTTCAGCAAGATCCTGCAAGCCAGTGCTGCATCAGACTGTAAACAGAGAACCTGGAGGGTGAATACAGCAGACCGTATGGAGAGGGAAAGCACAGACAGGTGAAAGGCTCATGAGTTGGAGAGGATGATGAGCTAGGACGACATAAGGCTTCACTGATAGCAAACACAGATGTTGCAGTCTCTTGTTAACCTACAGGTTCAAAAATCACAGGTTTGCCTCCATTTCCAGCTGATGGAATACTCCATTTTAGCACCTCCCTACACCCCCACAACATTCCTATTGACAACTCCAAAATGATTTCCACTGATTGGTAGCAATCCGGCATTGCATGTTTCCTCAGTGTGATTGCCACTCACTTCTCAGCTGTAAGTGCTGGTCTCATTTTGGTGTCCCGGAGGCTGGGGCGAGCTTGGTACACAGATTCAGGAATGTGGCCTTGCACATCTGAAAGTTCTGTGGCCGCTACTCATCATCTCAAGTCTTCGTTACAATGCAATTCCACCAGTCAGTACTTGCTGGGATTTGTGGGATTTAAAAAAATGTATAAAAATTATGGGGTATAAGAACATAAGAATGGCCATACTGGGTCAGGCCAAAGGTCCATCTAGCCCAGGGTCTGCCCCAGAGGGAATGAACAGAACAGGTAATCATCAAGTGATCCATCCCCTGTTGCTCATTCACAGGTTCTGGCAAACAGAGGCTAGGGACACCATATGGCTGGCATTATAGGATGGAGAAAGTTGCATGATGGGAACATGATTTTTTTTCCAATCACCCCTGCACAACTCATTTATGCCCCAGCATGCATTGCCAAAATTTCCCAAAAGACACTGTGTTCGATGATAGCAAATTGCAAGATGAGATACCTACCCATGGTGCACTGCACTATGTATCAACACAAGCACTCCTGGCGATGCAAGGTGCTAAGTATGCACGCGTGTCAGTGATATACTAACTGCAGTGGCGTTATGCTGAGGTAACTTGCATCAACCAGAGTTTATGGTATAGACATGGCCTTCGGTGAAGGAGGGATGGGATCCATTGATCTGGTTATCACTGAGCCTGCAATTTGCAATGTGGCTGCTGTATTTAGACTCCATTTTGGCCTGATTACTCTTTGCTTACTGGTGAATACAAAACTGGGCATGTGAATTTACCTTTTATATAGCTATTTTGTGTATGCCTAGAAATTGCTGAAGTGTGGTCTGACTGGAAAGTTACTCTCCAGCCATGGCTTTTACAAGAACCATTGTTCTTTTATTCATCTTGTTCCTACTAAAGATTTCTCCTCCAGGGGTTTATTCACTATTATGGTTAAAGCTGTCCCAGCTACCTGACTTTGACCATTTGGCCTGGAAATCCAGAGAAGTCCTTGCTCTTGAGACTGAGCTTTGTCCTGTATATTTTGGATGAAGTTCTTTCCAAACTCCTGATTTTTTTTAAACAAAACACTGTTAGTTATATTTTTCCAGAGGTGATGGTCCTGATTCTCTCCTTCAGTGAGTGATAGTAGGAAAGTTATTGTCCAGGAACAATTAAACAGTTGTCAATTTTCAGGTGAGGGATAAGAAACCATTTTTATGTCTTTATGTAATGATGAGATATTATCCATTGCTTAAAGATCTTTGTATTGTGTCTTGAATGACTTGCTTGTTCCTGTGTGACTCTGTTCCCTGTTGGTGTAGACTTCCTCTGACAAAATGTTCTGCTGACCTGTAATGGAAATTACTGCATGGCACGGACAGAGGGATCAGGGTAATAATTTTTTTCCAACCTGCGTCAGAGACAGATATTGAAATGCAAGTTTCACTTTGCAAAACCAGCTTAAAATGGTTTTATGTTGAGTTGGGCTGACCCTCCTATCCTATCATATATATGGAATAGACTCAGCCTGTCAGAGGAGAAATGCCATGTGACTTATTCAGTGAACCAAGCTTGAACTCAAAATACCCTATAAACTACAGTCTGAAAAACAAATAATGGATATCCATAACAAGCAACAACAACAACAAAAATGTTTGTAAAAAGTTTCCCTGTACAATTTGACAAAATGAACCAGTGAATCACGCCTGGAAACTCAATGCAAGGCTGACTGTGAATAGTTGAAGAGGGTGAAGTGAATGATTCTCAGTGGATATCTGTGAGCAAGTTTTAAAATGTTTGTAGTTTGTTTCTAGAGGTGGATATTGGGTCTTGTAGTGTATTACTGCTGCTCAGGATCTTTTTGAGTATTTGAGATGGTTGTCATTGAGCAGATGTGCTAATATTTTGCAAATGTCCTTTGGCCTTTTTCAGTCTCTAGTGAGTAAGTGCCCTTTTGCATATATGATAGTGGCTCACTCTGTACAATAGCCCATAGTGTTTGTAAAGGCTATGCACAGGCTAGAGTGAGTGATTTTTGATTGGTCTGTGGGGTATATTTTCCTAGCTTATGGAAACTTTTAATTAGTACTGTCATATAAAAAATTAAAAGATTTCTTCAGGGTTCTGTTTGAGGTATATTTTGAGTTCAAGCCTGGTTCCTATATATAACTCTAATTTACAGGAACATAAACTAAACTGGAGAGAAGATTGACAACAGAGGTTTTCAGCATTTATTTTAGTTACCTATGTAATGTAGATTTTTTCCCCTTAGCCAGCTTATTTTGATCACTCACTGGCCATCCCCCAAGGTTTATTTTGGTTTTTACATGCCCACCTCTGCTATCTCATGACCTAAAATTTATCTATATTTCTAGTTTTTAAAAAGACATAATCATTATGAGTAAGTGGAACTAAGTGAAGGATTAATTAAATACCAAGAATCATAGAATCATAGAATATCAGGGTTGGAAGGGACCCCAGAAGGTCATCTAGTCCAACCCCCTGCTCAAAGCAGGACCAATTCCCAGTTAAATCATCCCAGCCAGGGCTTTGTCAAGCCTGACCTTAAAAACCTCTAAGGAAGGAGATTCTACCACCTCCCTAGGTAACTCATTCCAGTGTTTCACCACGCTCTTAGTGAAAAAGTTTTTCCTAATATCCAATCTAAACCTCCCCCACTGCAACTTGAGACCATTACTCCTCGTTCTGTCATCTGCTGCCATTGAGAACAGTCTAGAGCCATCCTCTTTGGAACCCCCTTTCAGGTAGTTGAAAGCAGCTATCAAGAATTTGAAAAGTTTAAATAAAAAAATTCCAGTTGGTTATTAACCTCTGAACATTTATTTATTTACTTTAAAAATAGTGTCTATCCTATCAAGTTCACAGTCTCAAGGCTTCTGTTTCAGGAAAAGCTTGAAGTTTTGAGGTTTTATCCATGAAGGTTTAGTAGCTTTTTTCCTCACCACAAAATTGAATGCTGCTCATGTGGGAACTAATTGTTTTGTTTGAACTCAATCTGTTTGTACGTTTATCTAGGTTCTTATTTAATGTTCATCATCATGGCATTTGAAAAGTTCTTCCTCAGGAACTGGTATAATTGCTAGGGAATGCAATCCCAGGATTTTGAGAACAGGCATCCTGGGATCCCATGGTGCATTCCATTGCTGAGGATTGCATCTCTACTAATTCTGAGATTTTGGAACTAGTGATGTTTTTAATTGTATGATTTGGAAGTAAAGGTTATTTGCATGTCTGTCTATTTGTCTCTTTGCCTTAGATATGAGTACAAAGTATATTAAATGAAGGTTTGTGGGTAGAATATTATTTAAAGCTGTATGACTCGTGATATGACATGAGATTTCAGGATTCTGTGATAATAGCAAAGTTTATCTCGGAATCTTGGGATTGCAGACTTGCTCTGCAGTGCAGACCCTTTAGTAGTCAAAGAAGCAGAATGCCCATTTCTGTATTCTGTTGCATTAGAGCTGTGGCATGGTGAGCTGTTTGGTTATCTCTAGTTACATGGAATAGACTTCCAAATAATACCAATTAATGAACATTTCTGGAAAGAATGAACTAATGAAGAAATGTTTAAGCCTGAAGAAACTGAGAAGATGAAGAGTAGGATTAGCCAGTCACACAGACAGTTTAAGGTATATGCCATTTGCTCTCTGTCTACATTTCACTAAAACAACTTCTCCCAACTGCTTCCTGGAGGTGAAAACCTGACATTTCACTCTGTGTTCTAGATGGTGGGTATTAACAAGTGGGCGATTCTGTTTCAGAGTTAGTGTTTCTCAGCTGGATTCACCCTCAGAGCACTAAGTCCAGACAAAGCATTAATAAGGTTTGAAGGCCTTTTGCATCAGCACTTCACTCTTTATTATTCATCTAATTTATCTGAAATTGAATTTCATCTTCTTGGCATACAAAGACAATGTACTCATTTCCCTGACAGCCTGCTTTAAGATGCAGAAATAGCAGCAGGGAGGAAAGAACAATCTGCTTTCACCTCCAGGAAATTAGCAAGTCCTAACAAAAGCAATAGCAAGTCTCTATTACAACAGTTTCCTTGTGTGACATTAATTTGGATTTGTGGTGTGATAATTACAAAATGATGCTTAATGAAAAAAGAAATAAGGACCTGCTCCTTAATCCCACTGAATCCATTTTTTTCATGGGCTGCTTCTCTGCCATTACCACAATATGTTTTAGAATTCAAAGGCACAGGTTGTTGCAGAACTGTAGAGTACAGCTAGGGAAAGGATCATTCAGTGGCCATGAAAACCCAGTCCTGAATGCACAATTATTTCCAGACCAACTTCCTGAGAAGATGACAGGGGAAAAAAAGTATAATACAAGTGACCAAATGTTGATGGGCTCTGCAGCAGGGAGGTCTGTTCCCCCCGCAGCTGTAGAATCTGAAATGAACTGGCAGACTTTGCAGGAGTAGCATTCTCCAGCTGCCAGTAACTAACAAGTCTTGTTTTTTCTCCAAAGATTTAAGGAGGCTGAATAATACTGCAGTGTAACAGCTGTGGACCTTAGTATATTGGAGTATTTACTCTTGCATAGGCCAGAGGGCATTGCATTCCCTGGTGGTCATGGTGATTTGGGACTAATAGGCCTTGAGTAGGGTCACCAGTCACAAATACACAGCTTTTGCTTTGGACTCAGTTGTAATCACTTTTGAGAGATTCGCTTGGGAGGTTCAGTTCGTCTCCTGATGCCACTGGCTGCCATGGAATTGTCTCATGCTCATGAACAATATATTGTTCCTTAGATAGACACCGTATGTGATCTTCCTTGGTTTCCTAGTTGTAAGCTTGGTTACATTCAGCCTGGGTAGTTAACACAATTGTTCCGTAACATTGTTTATTCTTTTCATTGAGTATTTTTTGTGGGTGTACAGGTACACAGAAGTGTCAGCAAGTGTAAGCAAGGAAAGGACATCAGAGCTGGCATAGAGCACGGGTTTCTTGCAGAAGAGATAATAGAATAATAGAAATGCAGGACTGGAAGTGACCTTGCAAATTCATCAAGTCCAGCCCCCTATGCTGTGGCAAGACCAAGTAAACTGAAATCACCCCTGACAGCTCTTTGTCCAGCCTGTTTTAGAAAGCCTATTCCATAACTTAATTACCCATGTAGTTGGAAAGTTTTTCCTAGTATCTAACTTAAATCTCCCTTGCTGCAGATTAAGCCCATTACTTCTTGTCCTACCTTCAGTGGACATGGAGAACAATTGATCACCCTCCTCTTGATAACAGCCATTAACATAGTTGAAGATTTGTTTTCAGGTTCCCACCTAAGTCTTCTATGTCAAAAGCCTTACTAAAATCAAGATCTATCACATCTACAGCTTTCCTTCTATCCACTGGGTCAGTAACCCTGTCAAAGATGGAAATTATGTTGATTTGGCATGATTTGGTTCTTGATAAATCCATGCTGACTATTCCTTATAACTCTAGTATGCTCCTAGTGCTTACAGATAGATTGTTCAATAATTTGTTCCAGTATCTTTCCAGGTATTGAAGTTGGCTGAGTGGTCTATAACTCCCTGGGTAATCTTTGTTCCCTTTTTTAAAGATATGTTTGCTCTTCTCCAGTCCTCTGGGACCTCACCCGGCCTCCAGGATTTCTCAGAGACAGCTGCTAATGGTTCTGCAATTGTTTCAGCTAGTTTCTTAAATACCCTACGATGAATTTCATCAGGACCTGCCAACTGTAATGTATCTTGCCCTGTTTTGGTTTGCATTCCTTCTCTCTTGTTGTTAATATTAATTGTGTTGAATAGCTGGTCACTGTTAACCTTTTTAGTGAAGACTGAAACAAAATAGTAATTAAACTACTTAGCTTTCTTGATGTCATCAGCTATTAGCTCTCCTTCCCTGCTAAGTAGAGAACCTATGGTTTCCTTCATCTTTCTCTTGCTCTTAATGTATTTAAATAACCTCTTCTTTGTGCCTTAGCCTTTCTGATTTTGTTCCTAGCTACTTATACTAGTCTTTTGTAGACATCCTTTGCCATCGTTCCAGTTGTTGTAGGATTCTGTATTTTGATTTTCAGGTCATTAACCAGCTCCTGATGGAGCAATATTGGTCTCTTGCTATTCTCCCTCTTTCCTTTACATGGGGATAGTTTGCAGTTGTCATTCACAGAGTTATGCAGACTGCCCATATACATGTCTTATTGCCTCATATGCCTGCCCTGTGTTGACGTCTAACCAACTGCAAGAGTCATGCCTTTCAAACCAATGGGAATGAATTCAGGCAAGTCAGAAATGGTGTAAGAACCTAGAATTTGCACCCCTCTCTGAAAAGTGTATATGTACTTAGTGTATAGCCAAACTCACCCCCTCCCTTGGATTGACTTCATTTATAACATCCTCCATGTGTTCCAGATGCTAGATTCCTTTGCCCAGAAAGCCACTGTCATCTCCTGTCTAGCTAGGATATGGATAATGACCTGCGCCTGTTACAGTGAGTCAGCAAGAATCAGTCAGCAGTTGTATGCAGGGGGCTAACATGAAGGGTGAGAAGAAGCCTCCCTCTGTCAGAATATGTCTATTTGAGAACATTGTTCTGTGGACAGATAAACTGGTTGCTGACCTACAGGTTCTGTTCCCAGCTGTAATGTGGATGTGTGATCACCCTGGCTATATTTTTGTTATACCAACCTTTGGGTAAAATGCTGCACTAGCTATGTTAATGTTGAAAATAAAGGAAATCCTAGAAATTCATATAAAGTCATAGATATACTTGGTAGCAAACAAAATAACTTTGTTTTGCTAAATTTTTAGTCCAAATCAAATGGTTTGAAAATACCTGTTTTTTTCTTTTCAAAACTGAAGCACATCAAAGCAAGCCCCAAAACAAAATCAAACGATAATCAGTTGCATTGTGCATAAAAGCTTAAAAGCAGTAGTTCAGTTCATGTAGTCTGGAATTAACATAATGCATATTCCTTGATTGATCTCTTGTTTTCTTAAGACATCTTCATACGTCGCTAATGAATGCTCTGTAGAGATACTGTTCACAGGTACAGACCTGCAGTGCACTGCTGTTGATGCAAATGCTGAACTGTTAAGTGTGAGCCAAAGCTGCATGTGGTCTGTGGCACATGTAAGTTCTAGCTGACTTTGCAAACTCTTTTTGTTTTCTGTTGCTGACAAGGCAAGCCTTTGTTTTTGGATTCCTACTTTCTTCACTTTGAAGCATTCTATACACAGTATGCCATCAGGATAACTGCTGTTGGTTAATGGTGAAGAAAACATTGGCTCCTCCAAATATTCAGATGGAGAACTGTTATATACTGTGTTGTTCACCCCCTCATGTCTGTTTGACAGTTGAATGTGTTATTTCATCAACATACTTCAAGGATCTGTCCAAGTCAGGAGATTCTTTAGTTCATCAAAGATAAAATAGGATGGGTAATGGAAAGAGAAATATCTAAACACTCAGATACTATGGTGGTGGGGGCCACAGAAGTGCCTACATAGCATTTCTGATACTTAGGTTATGTGAATCCAGGTTAGCTTTATTAATATTCTGTTCCTAGCAAAGCTCCTGATCAGTTATTTTTTTTCTTCTCCTTTTGCCAGAAGCCAATGAATTTCAGGAGGTGATTCTGAGGAAACAGCTGCCACACTCCAAAGGGAGCAACAGGTACTGGACATGATAAGCACTAGGGTCTAGCAGATTTGGAGCCAGGAGATTTGGGTTCTGTTCCAAGGTGTGCTATTGACTCACTCTGTAAACTTGACCTTAAAAATGAACCTGTTTGTCTCGTTTACAGGATCAGTAAAATGTGGCTGATAATACTTACCCAGCTTTATACAGAACATTGAGGTCCCTGGATGAAAGGTATTGGATGAATGCTAATGTTATTGTGATTCATTTCTTCCTGACAGTTGTCCTGAGTAGTATGTTCCTCACAGAGTAAGCCGTAAAATGGCTGTGAAGCTTTTAAAGAGACATTTGCTTTAAAATTGTAGCTGGCATTGTCTGTGACATATTGTTAGTTTGCCTTTCCATATGTGAGAGTTGTCTGTCAGGCCTGTGGTTACAGAATTCCTTGAAATTTCTGCAGTCAAAGACCACAGCTTGTCATGATGGGTTCCAGCCACAATGTCTCAGAGTTTCTGTCACACTTTAAACAGATCAGAGTAAGAATATTCAGAACACATGGTACCAATCTCCCACCTCTGTAGTCTCATCACCCACAACAGAGAGGGCTGGGCACAGGGACTCTGTTTCCAATTTCTTTTTACACTTCACAGAGGTCAGGCAGGTTGAATTTTTTCAGCTGGTGAACAACGCAGATTAGTCCCATGTTCTTTAGATTGCAACCTGTGTGTGTTTTTTTTCATGGCTGGATGATCCAGGGTATGAAGAGGAATATTTGCTGAGACAAATGCCTCTGTCGGATTCATCAACTTAGTGTGGCAATGTTCTCGTTGAACTGCACATCTCCTGCATGGTCCATTGCCTGTTCACTTCCCTCTCCTCATCATTTTAAATTTGTTGCAGTTTAGGCTTGTGTGAAGAGATTGCTAGATATTTGTTACAACTACAATAACTTTCCTTGAATGGTCTGTGGAAATGGAGCAAAAATTGTTGCACACGTCCCTGTCCACTGCCACCTTTCTTATGCACAGCCATGTATTCCTCTGCAGCCAGCTTGATGACATGATCTAATAGACATAAATGTTGGGAGAAAAAATAGGTCCCTCCCTAAGCAAAACATTATTGTCTAACATTGCAAAAAAAATAGTTTTGAAGTTATGTTACTTGTTTGATAAACTACATAACAAAGATGAGGAGCTAGAAACTGCAGGGCAAAATTCAGTGGGGTTTTGTGCCACTAAGGCCTGCAGGATTGAGCCAGCACAGTAGACCCCAATTCTAGTGGCCTCCGATATAATCAAAATCCATTTAGATTGCAAGTACCAGGATCCTGGCAGTCGTTGAAGATGAGTTTAGAGGTGAAGGAATGAAACGAGATTTGATGGGTGGCAGGTGGGATCCGGCAGCTTGGAGCCCTAATGGCAGAATGCGTGTCAGTGGTGAGTGTGCAATGGTAAAAAATAGATGGAGCCTCCCTTTTAAACAGGGGGTCTGTAGGTGGACAGTGCAGCCCAGAGAGTGGCTGGTATCAGCTGCAAGAGGGGGGTGGAGTTAGTGCAGGCAGGGTGTGCCCTGCTACATCTTCACTGCAGCTTCTACTGGGTATTGTGTCTTCAAGTGGAAATTAAAGCTGCTCCCCTATCCCAGTGAAAACCCAAAGAAGGGCAAATAATGGTATTGCTATCTGCTCTCCCTTAAGTGAATACCTCTGGTGGAGTTGGCCAGGCTGGCAGGGAGGTGTAATTTATAGCTCCCTTAACAAGCAAGGTAGAATCTGTCCCTGTTTTATTATTGTAGGGTTGCACATTAGTAATAGACTGTTTGCATAAGAAAAAAAGTAACACAGAGTCATTGCATCAAAGAGAAGAAGAAAAAGAGCAGCATTGACCAATCTATTTCACATTCCATGTGGAATGACTCAGAAAAAAGGCAGTCTATATTGGCCTAGATAAGAATCAACTTCACTAGAGGCAGAGAGGGAAAGGTGCATTCTAAGGACTTAAGACATGGAAGTGCAATAGATTGCAGTTGGGAAAATCTGCCTTGGCATCTAGAACTGGACAAACAACTACTTGAACTAGAGACTAGGGCTGCAAAGAAGATGATTGAAGAGTCTAAATGGTTGTTTTGTCATTCAGATGTTTTGTAAAACTGAACAGAACTACAACTGCAAAACAGTCAATTTTTTGGCTGGCATAAGCACATTTGTCAAATGATTATCCCTGAGCTGGTGAGGGTGCCATTTCTAGTCCAGTGATTATCCCTGAATTGGTGAGGGTGCCATTTCTAATCACTTACCATGGATGTGCTGCATACATTGTTTGAGCCAGTAATCGGATTCTGTACTCTGTTTTCTAATGGGACACAGGCAAACAAGTATATGTAATTGGAGAGAGAGGTTGCTACAGCTTCCAAAACAAGTTCATTGCCGCGTCTGCTAAAGCAGCAGCTCTATTCTCTCCTGCCAATAGTGACTCAATTACTCTTCACATAGTTTTAGCTCTCTCTCTCTCTGTGTCTCTCTCAGTGCTCTCATACTTGCAAGGTTTAATCCTACATACCTTAGTTATGTGAGAAATCCTATTGACTTTAAAATTCAGGATTAGGGCCAAAATATTGGAATGATACCCTCTCATTTCCAATGTTCATTTAAATGAGAGAGATTTTTTTAAGTTTAAAAATGTTTCAATTAACTGTAATAAACAACCAGTTCCACAAGAAGATACAGAAATGTACACTCTACGCTGGTGGTTATTCTATCATTAGGTTATACCAAGGCAGTAGCAAAAGTGAACTTCTATATCACCACACTGGTTAACCAGAAGTCAAAATGCAGCCCTTAGGCATTCCAGTCCTTGGCTCACCATGTAGACACTGGACTTTATGATGAATGGTTACTGAAAACCAATTTAATCAGATATAGAGTCCTCCTAATCCCAAGGGATCAGCTACTTAGCCAGACCAATATATAACTCAGATCTTACCCAACAATCACGCTGATGCCAATCCTTTAGTAACTAAAAACAAAGTTTAATAATATAAAAAAGAACAGAGTTATAAATGATTAAGGAATCATATACATGGAAGAGCTTGTGATTGCAAAGTCCTTATATCAGGTTTGCAGCAGTGATAGAATAAACTTCTAGCTTGCAAAAATCTCTCTGGAGTCATCCAAACAGATTGGGGGTCATCAGTCCTTGTATTGAGCTTCCTTGTTAGCTATCAAATCAAAAGAAATGAAGCAGGAAATGAAGACAAAATGAGGATGTCTCAGGTGCCTTTTTATATCCACTGCCATGGGCATGGAAGTGTACTATCCCAAAGTCCATAGCCCCTGTCTCTGGAAAATTACTGACTCAAGATGGAGTCACGGTCTCCTGAGCATATTACATGCCGTTGCATGTTTTGCTGAATCACAGGGGTTAGCCACTGGCTCCTCAGAGTCTGAGGCATCTGCAGAAAGACCTACTGGGTGGGCTGAGTTTCTTCAATGGCCCATTGTTAGAGCAAAGTGTCATTAATGGGCCATCAACACACAGCTGTCTAGCTTTGATGTAAATCTATTTGGGGGTGTCACCCAGGAGTACAACACATGTGGAAGATACAAGTACACAGCCAATACTCATAACTTCAGGTACAAAGATGATACATGGATTTAACCAGGATAATCATATCTGATAGATTGTAACTTTTCCATAGACAGATGACATGATATACTTTGTGTAAGAGTTTTTGCAATTGTAGAACAGTGGTAGCAGAAATGATACAAATGGTCATTTTCAATCATAAAGCATCACAGCCAATAATGCAAAATCTAGCTACATAGATTATTCAATAGGACCAAATGCATCAAACCAATGTGAGAAACCAGAAATGCAAATAGATACACACACATGTAGTTATCTATCTGTGAATCAGGTATAAGGGCTGGCTATGTGTCCTGGAGATACTTGCATTCTGCAGAACCCCTAAGAGGAACTACAGAGGATTGAGGGAATGGGGCAAGGTTGGGTTTGAGGAGGTTCCTGCAGAGCTTTTTAGCTTCACAGTAGCAGAGCTCTGCTCCAAACTTATGACCAGGTAAGGCCAGACAGAAGAGACAGATAACGGAGCCTGCAGCTCCTGCTAGTAAGAGGAGAAATACTTCTCAGCTGTCTCTTCCTATTCACTTTCTCCCTGTCCAGTGTGCATCTTGGCTCCTCCGGGATCTACATCATCCTTTGTCAGCATCCTCAGAGCTCTGCTCACACCCTGCAAAACGTAGACATTCCAGCTGCTCAGTATTTTTTTGCCCAGAGATCTGATTCCAGAAGTTTGGGATATCCCATAAGATTTCCAAGCACACTACATTTGTTCTTCCTCTGAGGTGTCCCCATCTAGACTCATGAGATCCTCAGCTGGTTTAAAATTGCCTTTAATGGAGCTATGAGAATGTATACCAGCCAAGGATCTGCCCCAAAGTTACTGTTAGGTGAGAAAAGCTAAATAGGAGGCAGTTATGCCAACTGAACCAAAGTCAGGCTAAGAGAGGCTGCTGGGAAAGTCTCTGAAAGTAGAATGAAGGAATATTTGTTTAAGTTACAGAGTGAGAAAAAAGGAGAGGCCTGCATTCCTGCATTTTTGTACCAGATGTGCTGGGAACAGTCCTTGAGATACAGAGGCGCTGTTTTCCACTCCCTGCTCTTGTGTTATGTCTGTTTTAACTCCTCGTCTCCTGGTTGACACCCATACCGATAAGAAAGTTAGTGAAGCACTACGATTTGCTAAAAGTTATCTACAAGAAGGGGGGTAGATGTGCATGCATATAGAGAAAGAGGATTTTAACTAATATAGGGGAGGGGTGAGCTGCTTTATGAATAAATCTGTGACACGACGGGACTGTCTATAAAAACCTATGAGTTTTACTTAGAGGCTGGCTGGTTCTCTTTGGAGATGGACTGCTCTCTATTGTTGTGTGCACTCTTCAATAAAGAGCTCTGAGTTCAGACCTTGCTGGTGTTGCCTGTCTCTCTCCGGTCAGACAACGAACCGTGCCCGTCTGGGGTTCGAGCCCTCAACATTAGAATCATAGAATCATAGAATATCAGGGTTGGAAGGGACCCCAGAAGGTCATCTAGTCCAACCCCCTGCTCAAAGCAGGACCAATTCCCAGTTAAATCATCCCAGCCAGGGCTTTGTCAAGCCTGACCTTAAAAACCTCTAAGGAAGGAGATTCTACCACCTCCCTAGGTAACGCATTCCAGTGTTTCACCACCCTCTTAGTGAAAAAGTTTTTCCTAATATCCAATCTAAACCTCCCCCACTGCAACTTGAGACCATTACTCCTCGTTCTGTCATCTGCTACCATTGAGAACAGTCTAGAGCCATCCTCTTTGGAACCCCCTTTCAGGTAGTTGAAAGCAGCTATCAAATCCCCCCTCATTCTTCTCTTCTGCAGGCTAAACAATCCCAGCTCCCTCAGCCTCTCCTCATAACTCATGTGTTCCAGTCCCCTAATCATTTTTGTTGCCCTTCGCTGGACTCTCTCCAATTTATCCACATCCTTCTTGAAGTGTGGGGCCCAAAACTGGACACACTACTCCAGATGAGGCCTCACCAATGTCGAATAGAGGGGAACGATCACGTCCCTCGATCTGCTCGCTATGCCCCTACTTATACATCCCAAAATGCCATTGGCCTTCTTGGCAACAAGGGCACACTGCTGACTCATATCCAGCTTCTCGTCCACTGTCACCCCTAGGTCCTTTTCTGCAGAACTGCTGCCTAGCCATTCGGTCCCTAGTCTGTAGCTGTGCATTGGGTTCTTCTGTCCCAAGTGCAGGACCCTGCACTTATCCTTATTGAACCTCATCAGATTTCTTTTGGCCCAATCCTCCTATTTGTCTAGGTCTTTCTGTATCCTATCCCTCCCCTCCAGCGTATCTACCACTCCTCCCAGTTTAGTATCATCCGCAAATTTGCTGAGAGTGCAATCCACACCATCCTCCAGATCATTTATGAAGATATTGAACAAAACTGGCCCTAGGACCGACCCTTGGGGTACTCCACTTGATACCGGCTGCCAACTAGATATGGAGCCATTGATCACTACCCGTTGAGCCCGACAATCTAGCCAGCTTTCTACCCACCTTGTAGTGCATTACTAAGGGACTTGGCTTATTGGCCGAAAGATACAATTAGTATTCTCAAATAATCATAATAAAAAAATGTAAAACATTCAAACAGTATCTCAGATAGTTTTTCTGTAAAACATGGCATATATATAACATGTGATGATCTTGTCTGGATTTTTTTTTTTTTCAAAGAATCACAATTTTGTAAGGTCATAATGAATGAGCTGGGGTCTTTGCCTTTTCCACTGCACATCATACATATTAAGGATATTCATGGACGCTATCTGGTGTATATATAGAGCACTGCAAAATGCTAGATAGGTGTACTTAAGGATGCAGAAAAACATTGTTATTGTATTGTCTGAAAAACAGCAAGCAGTCAAGTAATTAAAGATTATGGTACTGCACATGCAAAATGGACTGCTTTTTTAAGCTTGCTCATAGAACCTTAATTTTGATATTGTCTGATTTGAGTATTTAACTGTTGAAAAAATAAAATAAAAATATCCATTAAATATTTTACAGCTTAAACATTGGTGGAAAAATAATTTTAGAATATAGCTGTCGATAGTTGTAGGATGTATATTTGCAAATACAGATCCATTTGTATATACATTACAATAATTACATGATTTGGTTTATATTTTCAAACAATTATGTGCTGGAATTAATAGGGGATTTTTTTTTTTAAATTACGAAGTGTTTGATCCCTGAGGGCAGTAGGCTTTTCACATTTATAAGTGCTGATTACCAGGTTTAACCATGCATCATATGAAATTTGAGTTATGTCCTTCCAGTTATTTAAAATCACCTTGAGATGAATTGCAACTAAAGTTTTAAGTTTTTTTTCTCATTGAAATTCACAGGCTAGCAAATAACTGCTCCCCAAAAGAAGAATGAGAGGGAAATGGGACATTTCAAATAAAAGAAATAAAAGTGCTAATTTCTGAACCAAAATGCTTTAACCATGACACATGAAGAAGAATGTAGAGTGTGATACGTACACTTGGCAAGAACACATCATCAATATCTGATGAGCTTAAACCTGTTATTTCTTAGCTGGATTCCACATGGGTTATTCATAAGAAAAAAACAGAGTTTGAATTCAGTGGGTTTTAAATCAGGCTACGAGTGAAGACAGCAGTTAAGAATAAGTTTACGATAATAGAAAATGTGCCCACCCAGAGTCTATCATCTATGTTGCCAACTAAGCCAACCTTCTAGGCTTTCCCAAGATACTTTTTATTTCTGGTATTTTTTTCAGGAATTTATTAGTTCATAGACTGGCAGAGTTTAAGGCCAGATGGAACCATTGGATCATCTATTGCATTGTTTCCCAAACTTCTTAGCATCATGCCCCCATTTTAATTTTTGAGAAACCCTCATGCCCACCTCTCCCTTACCATCATCCAAGCCCCTTTTAACAAATTAAATTTGTAATTTAAAATTTAAAAATAAACACAAAAACTTGATATAATTTTATTTAAAATTAAAAATAAGCACAAATAGTTTTTCTTGGCACAAAAATTTAATAAAAATGTAATTTAAAATAAGAAATAGCATAAACAAAATGAATATAATGTGAAGGATGCTGCTGCATTTTCTTCACGAGTTGGGAAATCCTAGGTTTGAGAGATAAAAGTGTGCAATGCAAATAGTTTTCAACATCCAGTCAATTCCTTTGTTTCATTTTTATTATGACTAAACTTGAAAAGCTTTTTTCACAGAGGTATGCTGATGAAAATGGAAGAATAATATGTAGCGCATCTTCTCCAACTTTCGGGTAAATTGGGAAATATTTTATCCAAAATTCCTCCAGGTTTAAGTTTTCAAAAATATCTTTCACACTTGAATCATATTTCATTTTGAGTGCTTGTTGTTGCAATACTTCTTGCAATGAATTGACATCAACGTTGAATGGATTACGTGCTAATTTATGAACGGGGTTGCCAGAAAAGTTGTCTGGAAAATAGTGGATGAATTAGTCAGCACGGCAGTCCAGATGAAACACAATTTTGTTCTTCACATCCTCTTTACAAAGTTCTTGGAAACCTTCATTTTCAGCAAGTGTTGAAAATGTTGGAAAAAATAAAAAGTTAGGTGTCTGGCTTGTGTTTGACATTTCCAAAGCTTGATTTTTTCCGTAAATGCTTTGATGGCATCGTGGTGTGCTATAATGTTTGCAGTGTTGTTTCCTTGCAGCTTCAAATTGAGATTGTTCAAAGATTCAAAAATGTCCACAAGGTATGCCAGTGAAAGTTGAAATGTTTGGTCTGTAAATGCACAATATAACTCTTCTTTTTTCTGTTGCTTGAGGAAAATTTCCACTTTGTCTTTCAGTTCAAATAATCTCGAAAGCATGTTCCCTTTGGAAAGCCATCGTACCTCCATGTGAAACAGAAGAATTTTATGATCCACTCCCAAATCTGTGCAAAAAGCTGCAAAAAGTCTTGTATTTAAAGTGCTGTTCTTCACAAAATTGACAACTTTGGCCAAATTCAACAAGTCACATAGGTCATCTGGAAGGGTTTAAGCAGCCAATGCTTGTCTGTGTATGACGCAGTGAGTCATGGTTATGGCTGGATTTTTTTCTTTCACCAATGTCACAAATCCAGAGCGAGAGCCAAGGATCACTGGAGCACCGTCTGTGCATACACCAACCAGTTTTTCCCATGAAAGTCCATTTTCTTCAAAAAAGTCGGAAACCATTTTCATAACATCAGAAGCCTTTGATGTGGTCATCAATTCCTTCAAAAAAAGCAGTTGTTCTTTCACAGTTCCATCATTAATTAATCAAACGTAGATGAACAACTGACAGCATTGTGCTACATCAGTGGTATCGTCACACTGAATTGTGAAAAAAGGAGAAGCTTTCACTGCCTCCACAACTTGAAGTTTTAGATCTTTCGCCATGTCATCGATGCAACTTTTCACGGAATTGTCAGAAAGCAAAATTTCCAATATTTCTTTCTTGCTTTTGGCACCAAGCACAATATCAGCTGCTTTCAACAAGCAAGGCTTCACAAGAGTTTCTCCTATTATGTGTGCTTTCTTGGCTTTAGCGATGAGCAATGACAGTTCATAAGATGCTTCTACCGCTTTGGCCAATGCTTGATGAGGAGCTCCAGTAGTGTCCAGATTCATGCGTTTTACATTTTGAAGTTTAGCAGCAAAAAACTCTTTTGGTTTGTCTTTCAAAGCACTGTGGTTCTTTGTCAAGTGTCGCTCAAGACGACTAGGTGTCAAGGCATCATTGTTGAGAACTACGTGGCATACTACGCATTGAGGATGATCAATCCTGTTTTTTTCATGACGGTGAAACCATACTTAATGTAGTCTTCATCATACTTCCTTTTCTTAATCCCAGCCATAATATACTAATAAAAAAAATCTATAAAAATAATTTTCCTGATTTGTGAATAATAAGGGACGCAAGTTAATTTGAGTTATCGTAAATGTTTATTTACTACTACTATTATGTACGGACGTGTGCTGCCCTATATATACCTCACCACCAATCTGGCAAGTAGCTGGTCTTGTGCGGTGAGTGGTGGAGGTAACCATTCCCATGACAGAACAGTCTCAAACACTCTTGTGAGCGAGCTAGGAAGTTTTAAAAAGTTCCATCGCTTTTTACATCATTCTTTGGCCTCCCCATCGACCGAAATGGCACTCCTATACGTCGAAATGCAATAATAATATATATATACGCAGTTGGTGATATGAAATTTGAAAACATTGCAGTTATATACTTTTATTTATTGTTGTATTTTTATTATTATTGTACTTTGTTATACCTTTATTCTTGTCTACTTATATTCATAATCAAAAATGAGAAGATCGTTAATACTTTATTGTAGTTAAATAATATAGGCCTGTAATTGGACAATTTTATGAATAGTTATGTATACAGAATATGTATAATTGTCTGTTGGTCTATTAAATAAATAAATACATAAAATTTTCACTGATAAAAAATGTTTTTGTTATGAAAATTTCACAGCCTCATGCCCCCTAGGAATTTCTTCACCCCCCAGTTCCCCCATTTGAGAACTGATCTATTGTGACCTCCTGTTTATCACAGGCCATTAAATTTCACCCAGCTACCCCAGTATTAGTTCAATAACTAATTTGACTAAAGCGTATCCTCCAGTAAGGCAGCCAATCTTGATTTGAGACATTGAGATGGAGAATCCCCTGCTTCCCTTGATTTTTTGTTCCACTGCTTAACACCCTCGCTGTTAAAAATGTGTTCCTAATCAATTCAACCGACTGAGGTTTTCCATTGTGGAAAAATGGTTGAGTTTTTAAGAACAGATTTATTTTCTGAGCTTCTTGCACCAGTACAATTTGAATGCATGGTGTTAGTTTTATGGGTTTATTGACTTGCCTGCATTTCTACATTTCTTTTTAAGTCAGAAAGTCACTGGCTCTTATCTGTAAGATCTTCCATGCTCTGGATACTTGCATTCCTACTGTTACTTCGGGCCAAATTTTCAACCTGGCCTTCACCTGTCCATCATTATTTGCATCCAAGGTTATTTGAACATTCAGTTTAGGTCACCTGGACTTCTTCATACCTGATCTGAAGGTGCATATAACTGTTGATGTAAAAATGGAGCCCAACTTCTAAAAACATTTTTGTTAATTTCATAACATCCTTTACCCAACACTGGCTCTAAAATTTTGTGGAGGGTTAAATTTATTTACATCCATGATAACATCATCTGTAGTTTTCAAGACTGCGTTTAAGTTCTGGATACCCTTTCTTTTCCTCATTATAAAAGAGCACAGAGATCAAGAAACAGAGCCAAATCCATTACTAAAATAAGCAGGTGAAAATCCTTTGACTTTGGCTGAGGTTTTCAAAGAAGCCTAAGAGCGTCAGGTACAGAACTGCCATTGACATTTAATATTTAAAGTTATATTTTTGCTTATTTACAAATCATTTTTTAATTTTTTTATTCTCAAAAGTTATTGAGCGTGTCCTATGGGGGCGGAGTGCCCTCACCACCCATTGACTTCTTGTATTCTGAAATCCCACTGACTTCTCAAGCCTTGTTCTGAATTCCTTGCTCCCTCAAAATTGCCCTTGATTTCAAAGGGAGTTTTGTGAGTACAAGAAATGCAAAATTGGGCCCTTAATAAACTGAAGTTGACACTTTTATGATGTGTGTTCAGAGGCAGGAGGAGAGGGAAGGTCTCAACATGACTCATGTATAATAAAAATAAGGCAGCATCATGTTCAAGAAACTGAATTTCCCTTTGAAAGCCTTATGGACGCCTACATTTCTGGTAGTACTCAAACTTAAAAACAAAGGTGTACAAAGAAATAATAAAGACAAGCACTATTTAAACATTAAAAGATATGTAAAGGCATCCTGCCTATCCCAAAATACTGATGGACAACAGACCTCACCCCTCTGAATGATTGCCCCCAAACTCCCACCACCAACAACCTCTTACGCAGCTGAGAGTCTGATAAATGTAATTAGATTAGAAAACCTTTCTTTCAGAATATGGACACAGTTTTATTTTTTTTAAAAGCAGGTTGTCTGTAAACTATATAAGAACAAGTACAATTTATATGTTGTTTGACAAAGATTAGATAGGTATAATTGCTTGTGTTATTTCATTCCCCTCTGTGGGAGGAAAGAATGGAGTGGATATTACCCTGAACACCTTTCTTTCAGACTCAATATCCTGTCATCGTTGACACAAGTTTATATTCTCTGGATTAACTACTACTTTTTCTAGAGCATTCTGGAATTTGCTTTACTACTTCTCTGTGTCTCAGTTACATTATCCTCCAAACTCTTAGTTTTCTTCCACTTAAGCAAGGTTTGGACCCAGACTCATTCAGATCTGACCTCAATTTTGCCAATCTTTTTATTTCACTTGTAGAGGTATTCATAATATTTTCAAAAGATTTAATGTCTTCAAGTACAGATCTAGCTGGGTGACCATGGTTACCGACTCCCTTCCTCACAGACATTGATGAGTGTGTCAGTCATTTGGCCCCTGCAGGAACACTGATATCACTAAAAAGTTTTGTTACTAGACATCTTTATCTGTGTGGAAATATCAAGGACCTGATTCCCTTCTTACATAAGTAGGGCTCAATGTAGGGCCACCCTGCATGCCAACTTCAAGGGGGCACCAAACCATTGCACCACTCAGCTTTCCTTCCCCACCTCACTTTGCTCTGATTAGCTGGCTTTCCCTCTCCCTGCTACTCCCTACCTTGGCTGCTTTTGGGGGGGGGGTGGGTCAGGATGCTGAAAACATTTTCCATCCTGACATTCAAAACAGCTAGAGCTCCACCTGTACGTAGGGCTTGCAGTGATGTAACTCCACTGACTGAAATGGAATTATTTCTGATTTTCACTGGTATAAGGGAGAAGAGAATCCGGCCTCAAATTTTTTATTACACATGCCTTCTTCATATTTCTTCTGGAGGCTGTTAGTGGTGGGGACTAGAACACGCACAAAGTCATGCCACCTTCCCGTTAGAGGACAGTATTTTACCTAATTTAAAGGATCTAATTTTGCGTCCCTTGTGAACACACAGCTCGCCATTGGTGTCAAAGGACTTGGTCTATTTTCTGATGTCGCTATTTGTTTTGCAGACATTATGTGTGATACTTTATATTTTTCTTTTGCTAATCTTTAAAAGTATGTACCTTAGGCAAAGCAGTAACACTTTTTTAAAGTACGTCCTGAAAGTGATTAATATTAGAGAGAGGCTCTAACCAAAACCCCAGATCAGAGCACCCTTTGTGTTTTGATCAGGATCTGAACTTTGCATCTGGCAACTACTGTATGTCTGTAATGGGCAGAGCGAACGTCACACACTCAAACAGTCTCAAACTTTGGCTAAATTCAAAACTGCATTTGGATCAGAATCCAAACTCTGCCAGTTGGACCCATCTCTACTTAATATGCTTATAGTATGCAAAAGAAAATATATCCTCTTAGACTGGAGAAGAAAAGCCACATTCTTAACTTAAGAGGAAACTTATTTTCCTCTCTCTTGTGCAGATAAGCTTGACTGCAAGACCATATCTTTTTCAGAAGGATCCCTGAAGGATAAAATCTATCATATTTTCTTCTCTCTGGAGGCTTGCTTCTTGTTTCTTGTGACCACTGTGCAAGTTCTAATCTTCAGATGATCTGAAGTTAATTAGGTGTTGGTGTAGAGGGAAACTTGCAGGATACTGTGCCTTTTGTCCATATCTAATGCAGATGTCACTTTCTTTTTCCTCCCTGCTGTCCTTCCATACTTTGCTATATTTAAAAGAAAGCAGCAAGGTTCTTGATTTTTTTAAATTTTCAGACAGCTTCTTTTATTGTGCATCGTGGAATTTTTATATTCTTTGTCAGATTTATATGAAAGCATGACACAAAGTTCTGAGTCAATTTTAAGAACTGCATTCATTTAATCTTGACATTTTCACATGTCAAAACTATGATAGGTTCAATAAAATGCCAGAGATCTTTGGAGTTTTGAAAACTTTTTGCCTTAGAAAAGTGGCAAAACAGATCATTGGCATGTTTCCAACTCGGAATGTTCTAGTGCTACTTTGCCACCTTTTCATGTTAGTAAGAGGAGATAAATGACAGGCGCGTTGCGTTCCATAAACATATGGTCTTTTAAGCACACGGTCATGCTGCCTTCCCATGCATTGCTGATGCATTGTCTTATATAAATGCTGAACATTTGGCCAGGCTAAGGTTCACTGCTTTTAAAGATTTGCCCAACCCAATGCTAATATTGGCAGTATCCTTATGATGAGTTACAGAAGACATATCAAAAATGGCTGTTTTAATTAGCCCAGGATGAAATGCTTGATAAGAAAATAGCACAGTGAAGAATTACTTGTCTTCAGCATCATGCACCCATCTGTCACTTGAGAAATACATGCCCCACATTTTTATAGCATATGTCATGGGAGCAGGGGGTCATTGCTGGTACCATGGTAGCAGCAGCATTAGCTGTAATAATTTGAGCAGCTTTTGTGCAGCTGAAAGTTACACCTTCAGTTTGATGCTAAATTGAGCTCAAGAACAATTGGTTGAAAGAGAGAGAATCTGTCACTGGTGAATTTTACGATCTTGTAGTCCATGCAGAGAAGAAGTCTTAGTACTACAACATTTTGGAGCATGATTTTGTGTGTGTGATTTTTTTTTTTCTGAGTGCTTTCCAGTGTGATCCCCAATACCGCACACCTTTTGTCATGATCTAAATGGTTGCTTTTTGCGCAGTTGTCAAAGCTGACTTTAAAAAAATCCCATGGAAAGAAATCTCCTATATATGTCGTACAATAGGATACATACATAATTTTATAATACTGTACTACAAAGTGCAAGAAGAACTGATTAGGATTATATTGATTCTGCAGTTTTTTACCAGAGCTGGGAGAAACATGGATTTCTGTTTGTTAGTAATTCCAAAAAATCAAGGGTTGGGAGGAGGAGAAGTGTAATTGCAGGTTGAACAGAAAACAAGATTTTTTGAGACTTTGCAATGAATTGAAGTCAAAAACTTGTCTGAGTCAGGTGAAAACGAAACACTGGAATTTTAACGTATATAAAGTTAGCCAGAGTTTGGGATGAGCACTTATTTAATATTTATGAACAGAACTACATAAATAAGAAGTATAGGAATATGAAAAATATAACCCTTATGCTTCAGCACATGGTGATGATCACCAACTAGGAGGAGGAAAAAATGTCTCTTTATAAAATAATATTGCACAAATAGGTGCACTGTGGTACATAGGTTTTAAACCTTCCTCTGAGACATGCAACATTAACCAGACACAGGATATAAAACTAGATGGACCTGTTCTCATATGCAGTTCCTGTGTTGTCATTTTTTCCATGCTAGTTTTGATAGTTCACTTCCCTTCCATTATAATATGACAGGAATCAAATTCTGCCCTGGCTCACATTCTGTGCAATGGTGTCTGTGAGGTTTTACTGGGTGAGTGTCAGGACAGAATTTGTCTGCCTTTGTTTAAAATATAATACCCTGATGACAGGGCTCATTTCCACTTGTGAGATATGATTGCCTCTGTGATGCACATTTTATACTGGATCCTATCAGAGCTAAACTAGAAGGTCAAATTAATTCCATGTGTAACTTCATGGTGTCAGAGGAGTTTCAAAGAAAAGGAACGAAGATTTCACCTGCTGCTCTTGCCTTTATCTCATAGAACTCTCAAGTTAAAGTAGAGGTTTTTGTAGTTTATGTAGTTCTTACTCAAAAGAGTAAGTTTTTGGCTGAGTTTTGAGTGAGTAAGGACTTTAAGATTTGGCCCTATTTCAGTTCAACAATACAGTGGAAATAATCATCTTGAGGCATATGACAGTGCTGAAAAGCCCCTTTCATCACTTCTCTCTTGTTCTGCTGTGTTAATTAGGTACACCATCTGCTAATGAACTTCAGCTTGTCTCATCATAACAGTAAATTGTGAATTTTTGTGCATAGGTGTGTGCATTCTCACCTTGTCTGATACTTCAGTGATATGTGCTATATTACTTTCTGATCCCAGATGTATCTCGCTTAAAACTTTTATGGTGATGCCCACCTCTCCTTGCCTTCAGCCTGATTCTTGACATGCTAACACACAACAAACTGCTTGTTTCATTTTTTACCTTAATCCTGTCACAAATTAGAGAAATGTCAAAGCATTCCTGGTTAATTCAATTAGCCAACATGCAGTTCTTTTCAGAGAGTAAGAAGTTAATTTATTGCTGCCAGTGACAATGATTCTGCGGACAGAAGTAGAGGATGACTCTCTTTCTGAACTTCTGTGGAGTGAGAAGCATCAGACTGCATCAACTTTGCTGAATGCCCCTTTAAATTTGGTAGATAGCAAACTTAGACTTGGATGGAGAGGAAGCTGCCAGTCCTCACATTCACAGAGTGTTCGTACATGTAACATGAAGGTGGCTGGCAGTTCATGCCATGCTGAATAGTTTACACACCAGTGTGAAAGGGTACATATCCACAGTGGCACAGAAGCCAAAAGCTGAATAAAGATGCATATAGGTGTGCTTAGAATTGCAAAAAGAGCCAGAAGAATAAACAAGTGTGTGTAAGAGGGCAAACCTAGGTGTAGAAAATCCTGGAGACTGCAAAAAATCAAAAATGGTTGTACCCTGGCCATAATACAAGAAAACAGTACAGATGGACTGCAGCTCTGAATAGAATAGCTTACAGTGGATGTAACTGTCCCAAGAACTATAAAGAATGAAGATGGAAAAGCCAGTGACTGACTAATCAGTCAGCAGAAGTTGCTGTAGTGGTTTAAGTTTTAGATAAAATAAGTAATCTAAATGGCACAACTAATTCAGTTTCAGGCTCCTTATTTTTCATCTAGAACTTCAGACTTTTCATCAGACTTCATCTAGAAGTCTGAGACATCTTTAAATTTAAATATAATACTTAGTTTTTAGATAGCACTTTTCAGCAGTAGATCTCAAAGCACTTTATAAAGGAAGCTTACATGTTTTAAAATGCTACTGAGACAGTATAATATTATGTAATTAAGTATGTCCAGAAGCCTTCTCATCACTTCTGAGGTCTCTGGTAGTGTGCCAATCACTCCCTACCCACTCCTGTCTGTTTGGAGTAGTTGTCTGGCTAGGTGTCCCCACAGTTCTGTACATCTAGGATTCAAATGACTTTACTGGATCCCACAGCTGCTTGAGAGAGGGCCTTTTACCTTTCTCTGGGGCCCAGAGGCCTTACTGTCCAGTAGCAATGAACTGCAAGTGGATTTGTGGTATGTGTGAGTGGGCCTACCTTCCTAGTCCATAAAGAGACAGGAAGGTGGAAAGGAGCTAGCCAGTTGCCATTTCATAAGCTCAGGAAGGGGGAAGTAGCCAGGTAGGGGACACTGAGGTACCCAAGAAACTCACCTTCCGAGTAGACCACCCTTGGTAAGCTGATAGCCCAGGTCCCAGTGTAGCAGCAGGAACCTGTGGGGAGGTGACCCAAAACTCAGCTGAAATTTGGTGTAGGTTTACTGTAAACTGATGTAAACATCAGTTAATCTTGACCATGTTTCAGGTTCATAAAACGCCAAATTGGGCGATTTTCTGTTTCTGTGGTTTGGAAGGCAGAAATAGGCCCATTACATTTTCATGAGACCAACAGCCCATAGTCCAAACTACTGTTGTAACCACTGAGTAATGGAAGCCAGTGTCATCCTTCTGTTCTCTCTCAGAATGTATTAATTCCAGAGAGGGTCTGAAGCTACAAAATACCTTTCATAAACATTGAAATTGCAAGGGCTTGGCATTAGTATGGACCTCTGGGGACACTTATTATGAACATTGTCGAAGGAGAAGAGCATCTATCATCATTAGCCCTAATTTCCTGAGATCTACAGGATATAATGAAAACCATTCAGTTTATCAAATCAAGTTCACTGGTATGGGACTCCTTCATCAGGATGGACTAAATGACAAAATTAACTGCTTTGTTGATGGGTATAAATATTACCTTGAGTAGCAGATTAGCATCCATTTCAAAGCTAATTTTATTGCTGGTATTCGATAAGAGTGTTCTCTAAGTGCTATGTGCATGATGAAAATCAGACTGGATTTGATACAAAATATACTTAATCAAGCACATTCCTGTCTACTGATTGAATGGTTTCCTCCCCGCCCTGAAATAAAACCCAATAGAATTGCCTATAATTTCTGGAATTATTAATGTGCACTATATTATAACAGATACTCTACATTGACTCTCTATGAATAGAAGAGAATTGACAGGAAAATGATTGACCAGAAAAAGCACAATGTTTTGAAATACTGACAATATTAATAAACTAATTAAGAAACATCATTAAGAAACTCTGACCTAGCTAAACGTGAGCTGAGATTCAAGAGAAGAATTTGTGGACACCTTGGCGAGGTGGTGAAATACTGTTTTGCTGGCTCAACTCCCAAACAAAGGTGGCTACACAGCTCACCAGCTAAGATGTCAAACTGTTTCATTTCAGAGTTGTATGCCAATTTTAGGCCACCACAAACAGGCATATGGATCAGAATGTAGTTGTATAGAACATTCATATTCAAGGTATCTAAAAGGAGCTGCAACTGCCATGTTGTTGTGGGATATGATTTTGGTTTAGGTCTTGAATCAGTTTGTATATCTGAAAGAAATGTATTTGGGGTATGCAGAGAAAGGACCTATTGGCTAAGCGGTTTTACATCTTGTTTCATATTTGTGTAAAAAGTTGGAAGGAATGTGAGGCACCTAAAATGGGGACAGTTCTCTGATTTATGAGTAATACTAGATTTGCTGCTTCTAGCCGGGACATCCGTGGGAAGTACATGTGCCTGCAATGAAATATTTCAAGAACAAATTTGCTGACTCTGTCATTCAGATTTCCATACTCCATACGTAACATTTGGGATTCTTCATAGCTAAGACATTAACGGGCAAAGTCTACTTCCACTGAAATCTATGGGAAAACTCCCATTGTTAAAAAAATGCGTGTAGGATCTGGCCCTTAGCAAGAGGATAATACCAAAATCGAGATGGTCTGAAGTGAAATGTGTGAAAAATAGTGGCATGTGGAACTGCAATTCTATTTGTTCTGGAAATGTACTATGAAAATAATAAGGATCAAACTATAGAAATTACTCTAAAACACCACAGAAGTTAGTTTAGAAAGGTATCCTTTGTATAGTGTTGTTGTTTTGTTTTTAACCAGTGTATGCAATTCTATGGCAGGGATATAATTTTCTGTTAATTTTTATCATGAAATTAAAAAAATCCTGTAGAAAATTAATTTTCCTATTTAAATTATATAGACCTTTCCCATAAAGGATGGCAGAAGACAAAATAGAAGGTTTATAACCTAGGAGGGAGGAAAAACTTGTGAGGCCCTGGGGTCAGCTGCACTAGCCGCTTCAGCTGTGGAAGTCATAGAGGTCCTGGAAAGTGACAGAATCTGTGACTTCCATGACCTCCGTGACAGACTCGCAGTTAGGCTTAGTTATAGTACCTCACCTCAGACGAGGGAGGAAGTAGTTCCTTTGTTCTCCTAAACGTAAGGCCTCCAATTCTGTGGGCATGCAAGTGTTCTTGCACTATCTTCTCCCCTCTGTGCCCTCACAGATGCTCTGTAGAGAGGGGAGGAAGGGATTCCTTCTCAACAATAACACATCAGTAAGTTTCAGAGGAACAGCCATGTTAGTCTGTATTCGCAAAAAGAAAAGGAGTACTTGTGGCACCTTAGAGACTAACCAATTTATTTGAGCATGAGCTTTCGTGAGCTACAGCTCACTTCATCAGATGTTTACCGTGGAAACTGCAGCAGACTTTATATACACACAGAAATCATGAAACAATACCTCCTCCCACCCCACTGTCCTGCTGGTAATAGCCTAGCACTCAATGCCTATCCTGCCCTGCACCACCACCCAGATTACCAGCCCAGTCATGGTGCACATGAGGAGACAGACAGTAAGGTGCCACAAGTGCTCCTTTTCTTTTTACAGGATTATAATTACACAGAAGGAGATCCTGAAATGAGGCTTAATGGGGAGAAAAGAAATGAGCAGGAGGATGGATTTTTGGGGGAAGAAAAGGGAATGATTAAAGCAGAAGTTAGTATGGAAGAAGAATTGGTGCCCCCTCAGTGAAACTCACCATATAGATTTATCACTGAGAGTTACAAATTAAATGCTAGCATTTTTCTGTTGGAACACCTATATACTGAGCTAAATGACACCCCATGTTTTCCTCTGGGGAAGGGAGTATATGCCAGTTGTCTTTATAAAGAGATCTAAATTTTTCTCTAGAGTCCTAACCACATCCTTTAAGAACCTATCCCTTTTTCATATTTTGTCTGATAAGTTGTTCTTAATCTAATTGGTTCTCAGTGATGTCCAATGTGGGGTACACTTCTCCAGACTTAAATTCACCAAATATTGAAGGTCCTTACTCAGTCTCTATACTGGCCCAGCTCACCTTAATATAAAAATGAGGAAAAAAAACTTAAGTGGAGGTTTCAGAATTTGGCATTCTGTGAAATATATTTGTAATAATATATGGTGGGCCTATGTAGTTAGAACGTTAGGCCCCAATCTTGCAATACTATACATGCTATACTATACATGCTATAGCTAGCCAAACTGAACTAAAGTCTTGATTAGATACACTGAGCTACGGTTGTATGCACATATATAGCTGCTGGATGGCATAGTATGGAAAGCTGTAAGCTCCTGTGATGTCAGTGTTAGAACCTAGACACAAGATGTGTTGGGAATCCTGATGATAGATAAGAACCTGGACAAATAATTGAACACACACTATTTGCCTCTTATTTTGAAGATTGATTTTCTTGAGTCTCCAGGGCCAGTCCCTGTATTTCCAGAAATATCCTGTAATTCATCCTGTTCAAGGTGACAACTGTGGTCAGGAGTAGATGTAAAGCAGCCAGCTATACAGTGAGCAAGTACTGTATTTCAAAACCAGAATGGCATTACTTCAGCAATGAAACAAGAAGTTTTATTTTAATTTTAATACTCAAGTTTCATCTTTATAAATGAAGTACAGGGTATATTGTGGGCAGAAGAAACAGAAAAGTTAGAGAAGAATTTGAGTTCAGGTACAAGGATAGTTTTAATTAAATAAAATTAAGTATGTGATCTCATGGAACTTGGGGGAATGATAGCATTTTCTATAGAATCACCTTTCAAGGCAAATGTAATTAGGCTAATTTTCCTCCTTGCTACTTATGCAAAGGACAGTACTGATTTTTACATACTGCAACTGCACTTTCCCCCACGTCCATGTGTAAAATCATATAATCTTTTTTAGAGAGCGAAGCACACTTGCTGAGCTTATTTTCTAGTGCCTTTAACTGAATAAATCAATCACTTTAGTACTGTGTGGAGCACTGTTATGGTAAGTGCATAGGAAGCTGTGATCCATTTGGAAAATGAAGTTTGATATAAAGTTTGGGTAGAACTAGTTGCTGTTAATGCAGTTTTGAAGTATTGTAAAGATCTTGATGCATTTTGTCTAGAGCCTGGGCATTTGTCATTGTCTTACAAAGACTTACTAATCAGCACATCTCTCCAGCCTAGTGCTGAATGTTGACTCTGAGCTGTCACGAGAAGTTAGGACATATTATATAACGTGAGATGTCTTTCTCTTAAAAAACATTTATTTTTGTTTCTGCCTGGATAAAGACCCATTAAAATGGAAACATTATGAATTCCATGATAGAAATGTTGGAAAAGAATTACATTAAGGCCCCTTCATGCTACTCTGATAGAATCAAGGGGATTTATAGTATACTGAAAGGGCCCCTTAAGAGTACCAGTGGCCAGAAAGCCACCCCATGGGTATAGGGCTGGCATGAGGCCTCAGCACACTGGGCAGATAGGGATGGGTGTCTGGAGCACCCTGCACTACAGTTCTGCCTTGTCCTGGCAAACCGAACAGAAATCAGAGCAGCCGTGAGGCTACCCTAAGTTCCCTGGGAGCATGCTCAGGGTCCTGCAGTGCCTCAAAAGCTGTATAACTTCCCCATCCCCTCCCACATAACCCCACCTTTATCCTGACCTAAGAGCAAGAACTAAGTAATTGAGAATCAGGTTCAGTGTCTCTGTCTGCAATAGTGTTTTATTCAGATTGTTGCTTGAATTTCTAGTAAAAGACATATGAATTGTTCTTATTTCTCTCTCCTTAACATAAACATTTGGACAATCTATGCATTGCTACAGAAAATAATTTAGAGCATCCACAATCATGCTCAAACCATTGTTTAATCCTTGAGTTCACTGTTAGCAATCTAGGAACCTGATGCAACCAGTGAAATCAATGGAAAGACTGGATCAGACCCCTTTCCTCTTCTTTTCTGCATTTGTGATGACAAAGCCGACAGATGACAGATCAAAACTGGCTTATGGATTGTCTAAGTGTTCAGATTTAGCAAACTGTTCAAGTTCTCCCTTTACTGATATCTGTAATGGGTCAATATGGAGCACAAGTTACTGCTATTTTTTTCTCCAATAAAGTATGTCCCTGAGCCATCTCAAATGTGTAGACAATAGAGAATTGTTTAGCTGCATCAGATTTTGCAGATCTTTTATTTACATCAGTGATCCAATTGCAAAATTCAGAGACAATATATGGATGTGTGACATTCCCTGGAGGACTCTGAGTTTAGAAACCAATGAACAGATTGCAATCATGGATAAATGCTATCAAGTCTTGAATCTATGACAGATGCAATTGTGCTCCTATATTGCTTGATATTTAAAAGACGACTATCCATTTTATTCACTTCTTCAGGTTAAACGTACAGAAAATAAGGAGTAATCTTAGCATCAATAAAGTGTAAAATGTATTTGAAAATATTTTAAGTGTTAAGGGTTAGAATAATTTCATAAGTCTTTCATACTGAGAAGTGTTTCTTACTGTTCAGTTTTTCTGGTCTTTCTGTTTTAGAAAGAAAAGGGGCCCCATGATTCTGCATTTTTGCATACCAGTATTTGCATGTGCAGTTACTTCAGACTGAATACACAAATTGCATATATGTGCACTCAAACTATGAGTGTAGTGTGTGTGGATCTCTTTCTTTTTTTAAAAGTCAGATCTGATTTTGAAGGCCTGATTAAATTGGGTGGGGATTCCTTTAATTGTTTTATAACACCATGTATTAGAGAAGAAGAAAATATAAATATTTATAGCATCATGAATGTACATGGAATTTTATAAGCTTTTGGTGTCAGGGACTTTGTAATTTAATAGACAAAACAGAGCAAAGAGCAACATTTCATATGCAGGTTGATATGGAGAGAACACTAAAAAGGAGATCGGAGTAGGAAGGATTAGTAGAAGAAGCAGATTTTGAATAGGGACATGAATAGAAATTACAGTACTTTTATAAAGTGTGCCATGAATATTGATAAGGTATAGTGTATTATTGTTGCGATAGTAACAGAAACTATTGTCACAGTATGCAATGGACACCAAATAAAAGTGTGAACAAAAATGAGATAGACAAGACAATGAAATACAAAATATTATATATATGTGTATCAGAGGAAAAAAATACTTCCAATATGTCCCCTTTCCCCAACAAATAGCCTTGATCTCAGCATGTCTTCTCTTTCACAAAGTCATCCCAGGTCACCTGCTATCAGGGTCAGAGCAATTAGTCTGGCATCTAATTAGCATATCCTTATTCATGAAAGCAAGGGGTTTGTTTGTTTATTATTTAAATTCTCCATGTTGAATGAAAAGCAGCCAGAAGCAGGTTCAGTTCATAACTCAGCATTCCAGGGAGGGTTAGAATCTGATCCTCAAAAGAAGGGGAGTGGAAAGTGAGCTACAAATAGAAATGTTCTTGTCTGCAAGCAGAGGTTTTAGGTGAAAGAAAACCAGGGAAGGCTCAAAGAGATATGGGGAGAATAGCAAATGCTTGGAGAGTGAACCTTCTGACTACCTGACCACTCAAGTTAATAAAGGACCCTCTGAGACAAAGGGCATTTCAGACCCTCCAATCAAAAGATATGAAAAATACAGCAGGGAAGGTTTCTGTCTGCCATGGTTAAGATTGAAATGCAATGTCCACTGTAATAGTCCTTTTTCATTTTCCCATAACTTTCTGAAACAAATCCCTTTAGAGCCAAAATGTTCTATGCTTGAACTCAGTTATAAAGTATTTCTGGAAAGTTTCAGTAGTGTCTGTTCAATTGTTCTTAGAACTTTATACTAGTTAAAATAAAACAAAACTGCTTCCCTTGTATTTTCTGTTGCTCATGCATAGCACAACAGAGGCTGAACCAATTTCATCACACTTACAGTCGCTTGGTTTGTAGGTCTCATTTAAATCTAAGCAGCAAGCCAGGGAAATTGATATGATGATTTTGCAATTCTGAACATTAAACTCATCACGTAGGATTGTCTAATAGATGTCTTTGCTCCTCTTATACCTTTGAATCCTGGGGAGTCTATAAGAGCAGCTTTGAATGTTGGAGGTAACGTGAAGCATTTAGTTAATCTAAACTAAAGAAATTTTGGCAAGCCTTGCAAATGCCTCAACAGGTCTGGGACATAGTGATGTCTGTGCAGGAGGTAGGGGCTCTGCCTACTCGTAGGGCCCATGGAATGAAAATAGTTCCTGGTACATTAGTTCTACCTCTGCCACTGACTGGCTTTAATAATATTTTGTATTTATGTATGGTAGCACTTTTCAGCATAATTTTCAACGTACCTCACTATAGGATACTAGGAACTACAGTGTTATCCACATTTCACAGATGAGGAAACAGTGGCTCAGAGATTTGCCTAAGGTCACACAGATCAAGATTGGAACCTTGCTTCCAGGAATTTGCTTAATCCAGCAGACCACAGTCACTACCACTGTGCGTCAATTTCCCCCTCTCTGAAATGGTAATATTACTTTATACCCAACAGCCTCCTTGCTAAATACAAAGCTGGTACTCAATTTGCCAGCCTTCAACTGTCCACTTGGAGAAGTATGTGGGGAAAAAACAACAAAAATTCACCTCACAACAAACACGTGAGAATTGCCAATTCCTGTGGGCCTAATTCTGTTCTTAATTATATATGTTCAGCACCCACTGTCTTAATTGAAGTTGCTCTGTTGTAAATAAGGGACACAATTTGTTGTTGCATATGTGAGTGCCCCTTTTGGGCCACTTTTGGGTATATTTCAGAGTAGCAGCCGTGTTAGTCTGTATTCGCCAAAAGCAAAGGAGTACTTGTGGCACCTTAGAGACTAACCAATTTATTCGAGATGCTCAAATAAATTGGTTAGTCTCTAAAGTGCCACAAGTACTCCTTTGCTTTTTGGGTATATGTAACTAAGCAGCCAGAAGAAGGCACAGGGTAGCTTTTATGAAGTTTAACTAGAAAAGCACGTATGCAAGGTTAAAAAAGTGAGTGTGTGAAACCCTGGGCACCATAGACAGACGCATGAAAATCAAATGACAGAATCTAGAAGTTCTGGTGCCTCAGTAGAACACAGAGAGCTGAAGCTAACTCTGGGTTAAGTGCTTTTTTCCTTCAAAAAGGTCAGAATCAGGTTTTAAGCATGGATGTTTACAAAATATTTATTGTAGGTCACATCTTATCATAGCCTTTTCCTTAACTCTTCCTATGCGTGTCATGTCACCAGGCAATTGTAGTCACCCTTCAGTGAAATAGTAAGCTATATAAGCAGTATTTATTTCGCATAGTGGGTATAAGTACACACTGGCACAACAGCTGGAAATTGCTTTCCTATAAAAATGTTGCTTCTTTCAATAATAAAATTTAACCACCACCTTCTAGACATAGCAGAAGCAGACCACTGATGGAAGGGAAGGTGAACTACCATTGGAAAGAGAGACCTGAGTGGGAAATGGTTGAGGAGAGCCGAGCGAGGAGTTATAAACAGAAAAAAACCGTAATAGTTGGTGCTATTACAATCAACTGCAGTTCTGCACTCTTGATTATTCAGATCACCAGACTCTTTAATGTTTACAGCCCTTTTCTCATAGCTCCCAACATACTTTTTAAAGGATATGTCATATTATGTAATTAGGTTTAAAACCAGTATACACTAGGATGCTTTTTAAATAGAAAAGCACTTTATTCTTTGAGCAAACTTATTTATTTTTGCTTTGCAAATTGCCTATTTAGAAAATAATCCTCTCAGCCTATGTGTAATCCCTCCCCTTTCCTTTTTATTTATCATGGTAGATTTGCATCTTTGTTTTGCAACTAGGAACCACCTCATAAAATGTAGGGCATTTACAATTTCAAAGTAATTATCAAGGGATATGAATGTGACCATGAAAGTACAATAAAAGTGATCTATTTTTTTCATTCCTAAAGAGAGAGAACTTCCTCTAACATGGAATTTTTCTGTGGTAAGTAACACATCTAACAGTATCAGAGAATCAAGTTCAAATAATTAACAAATATTTTTGTACCTATGTGCCTTTCTGTTATACAGATGCCTGTGGACTTCTATCCTTCATGCAGACTTTGAATATTGATGATAGAAAATAAATTAAAAACTCATGAAGTACGTCAGGCTTCTTTATTCAAAGAAAACGATGTTACTCTATGTAAGCTTGAAAGCTTGTCTCTCTCAAGAAGAAAGTCAAGGAAAGTGTGGGCCCCTTACTGAATGAGGGAGGCAACCTAGTGACAGAGGATGTGGAAAAAGCTAATGTACTCAATGCTTTTTTTGCCTCTGTCTTCACGAACAAGGTCAGCTCCCAGACTACTGAACTGGGCAGCACAGCATGGGGAGGAGGTGACTAGCCCTCTGTGGAGAAAGAAGTAGTTCAGGATTATTTAGAAGAGCTGGACACGCACAAGTCCATGGGGCCGGATGCGTTGCATCCAAGAGTGCTAAAGGAGTTGGCGGATGTGATTGTAGAGCCATTGGCCATTATCTTTGAAAACTCATGGCGATTGGGGGAAGTCCCGGACGACTGGAAAAAAGGCTAATGTAGTGCCTGTCTTAAAAAAAGGGAAGAAGGAGGATCCTGAGAACTACAGGCCAGTCAGCCTCACCTCAGTCCCTGGAAAAATCATGGAGCAGGTCCTCAAGGAATCAATTCTGAAGCACTCAGAGGACAGGAAAGTGATCAGGAACAGTCAGCATGGATTCGCCAAGGGCAAGTCATGCCTGATTAATCTAATTGCCTTCTATGACAAGATAACTGGTTCTGTGGATGAAGGGAAAGCAGTGGACATGTTGTTCCCTGACTTTAGCAAAGCTTTTGACACTGTCTCCCACAGTATTCTTGCCAGCAAGTTAAAGAAGTATGGGCTGGATGAATGGACTATAAGGTGGATAGAAAGCTGGCTAGATTGTTGGGCTCAATGGGTAGTGATCAATGGCTCCATGTCTAGTTGGCAGCCGGTATCAAGTGGAGTGCCCCAAGGGTCGGTCCTGGGGCCGGTTTTGTTCAATATCTTCATAAATGATTCAGAGGATGGTGTGGATTGCACCCTCAGCAAGTTTGCAGATGACACTAAACTGGGAGGAGAGGTAGATACGCTGGAGGGTAGGGATAGGATACAGAGGGCCCTAGACAAATTAGAGAATTGGGCCAAAATAAATCTAATCAGGTTCAACAAGGACAAGTGCAGAGTCCTGCACTTAGGACGGAAGAATCCAATGCACCGCTACAGACTAGGGACCGAATGGCTCGGCAGCAGTTCTGCAGAAAAGGACCTAGGGGTTACCGTGGATGAGAAGCTGGATATGAGTCAACAGTGTGCCGTTGTTGCCAAGAAGGCCAATGGCATTTTGGGATGTATAAGTAGGGGCATTGCCAGCAGATCGAGGGACGAGATCGTTCCCCTCTATTCGACACTGGTGAGGCCTCATCTGGAGTACTGTGTCTAGTTTTGGGCCCCACACTACAAGAAGGATGTGGAAAAATTAGAAAGAGTCCAGCGGAGGGCAACAAAAATTATTAGGGGACTGGAACACATGAGTTATGAGGAGAGGCTGAGGGAACTGGAGATGTTTAGTCTGAGGAAGAGAAGAATGAGGGGGGATTTGATAGCTGCTTTCAACTACCTGAAAGGGGGTTCCAAAGAGGATGGCTCTAGACTGTTCTCAGTGGTAGCAGATGACAGAACAAGGAGTAATGGTCTCAAGTTGCAATCGGGGAGATTTAGGTTGGATATTAGGAAAAACTTTTTCACTAGGAGGGTGGTGAAACACTGGAATGTGTTACCTAGGGAGGTGGCGGAATCTCCTTCCTTAGAAGTTTTTAAGGTCAGGCTTGACAAAGCCCTGGCTGGGATGATTTAATTGGGGATCGGTCCTGCTTTGAGCAGGGGGTTGGACTAGATGATCTCCTGAGGTCCCTTCCAACCCTGATATTCTATGATTCTATGATTCACCAAAAGAAGTTGGTCTAATAAAAGATATCCGCTCACTCACCTTGTCTTACTAATATCCTGGGACCAATACGGCTACAACAATACTGTATACACCACTGTGCAGGTATTTTCAGGGAATATCTAAAATGTTTACAGTCATGGAAGACATAGCTGAAAAGGAACCTGCAAATTATTTAGGTTTACTGTTCTTACAACATTGTACTTAGAATATTATGTGTTGGAATGTCACTCAGATAAACATAGCACAAGGACTACTGCTTGGCCATTGCTTCTGCTGCTATTACAATTTCTTTAAGAACCAAAAAAGTGCATGGTGTGGTACAATCATAAGAGTACAGTCTGTGCCCCAAAGAGCTTATGTAACATGCTGGTTGTTAGAATATAGATATTCAGGCCTGTCTGTAAAGGCCTATACTCTAAGAATTTAGGTGTATTCTTATCACTTGGCTAGTGATAGAGGTATAAAAGAAAGAATCAAAATCACTGTCTGTCAGTGTAAGGGCCTTCTCTTACTGTGACAGTCTGAGGCCCTGTTCTTAGGCTAAGGCCTTTGGCTAAGCAGCAGAGGCAGCCATAAGCTGGGAAGCGAACAGTCACATCCTCACATTCCAAACTAGTCACACTGAAATAAGGTGCTATTCGGCTGTTAGGAATACAATCCTGTCCTGATAGTTCCTATCACCTCCAGAGAAAGGGAAGTGCCTAGAAAATGTAAAAGGAAACTTAGTTTGATAGCATCCTGTCTGGCAAGAACTCACTTATCAATAGCTGGGATGTGAAATCCTCACTTCTGTATTGTCTTGTCATTGTAGTTCCCACTTTGCTATTGTTTGTCTGTATAATCTCTGTCTGGTTCTGTGATTGTTCCTGTCTGCTGTATAATTAATTTTGCTGGGTGTAAACTAATTAAGGTGGTGGGATATAATTGGTTACATAATCATATTACAATATGTTAGGATTGGTTAGTTAAATTTCAGGAAAATGATTGGTTAAGGTATAGCTAAGCAGAACTCAAGTTTTACTATATAATCTGTAGTCAATGAGGAAGTGACTGGGTGTGGGTGGGGGTGGGCATGGGCATGTGGGTAAGGGAGATGGGAACAGGGAATGGGGGTAAGAAAATTGGAATCATGTTTTGCTAAAGGGGGAAATGGGAACAGGGAATGGGGGTAAGGAAGTTAGAATCATGTTTGGCTAAGGGTAGGAATGGGAACAGGGACACAGGCGTAAGGCTCTGTGGTGTCAGAGCTGGGAAGGAGGGTACTAAGGAAGGAAACTGGAATTATGCTTGCTGGAAGTTCACCCCAATAAACATCGAATTGTTTGCACCTTTGGACTTCGGGTATTGTTGCTCTCTGTTCATGCGAGAAGGACCAGGGAAGTAAGTGGGTGAAGGAATAAGCCCCCTAACACTGGTCAATGTGTGGGGCACAGTCACACTGTGTGCCCGCTATGCACAGGATATGTTGCGCTAAAGCTGCCTAGCTGTGGCTATGAACTGTAACAGCTCATGCTTTCAGCTCGGGAAGTTCCTGGTTCAGTCTTCACTATGTTGTTCAGGGTGGAGGCTATCACACTTACAGCCTAAAAGATGGTTATGAAGAAGGCCTGATTCCCTGGGAATGCAGGAGGTTGCTTTGAATTATGGCTTATAGTGGTCATCATTATTTGCATATTGGGCCCCTTACTTGCCTGAATTGTCCCACTGAAGGTGACGACAAAAAGTGTAAACTTGAGCTGATGGGCTAGGACAGAGGTGGGCGGACTACCATTTCTGGCCCGCGGGACCATCCTGCCCGGCCCCAGAGCTCCTGGCCCGGGAGGCTATCTCCCCTCCCCCGCAGCGGTCAGGCGGTCAGAAGTTGGGGAATTGGGGTTGAATGGGGGCAGGAGTCCCAGGGGGGGCAGTCAGGAAGGAGAGGAGGGGTTGAATGGGGCAGCGGGGAGTGGTCAGGGGACAGGGAGCGGGGGGGTGAATAGGGCAGGGGTCCTGGGGGGGCAGTCAGGAAGGAGAGGAGGGGTTGAATGGAGTGGTGGGGGGCAGATAGGAACAGGGGGCAGTTAGGGGCAACGGGTCTGGGGGCGGTCAGGGAGAAGGGGTGATTGGATGGGATAGGGATCTCGGGGGGGGCAGTCACGAAGGAGAGGGAGGAGTTGGATGGGGAGGCGGGGGGCAGTTGGGGGTGGGGGGCAGTTGGGGGCGGTCAGGGGACTGAGAGTGGGAGGGGGGGTGGATGTGGCAGAGATCCCCGGGGGGCTGTCAGGGAACGGGGGGGGGAGGTTGGATGGTGCAGGAGTCCTGGGGGGCGGGGGCGGCAGATAAGCTGTTATACCAATAAAATAAAAACCAGCAGGATCTTATTAAAGAGGATAGGACAAAATGTCACATTTATTGTGAATACAGAAAGAATCCTAGTAGGCAGTCAGTTATCGCTATAACATTTCATTCAGTTTCACATTCATTCACACGTTTGTTCATACACACACACAGGCTCTGCTGCTGCTGTATAGTTACCAGTCCTGAATGTAGCTTGAGTTCGTGGCTTGGGTTCGCAGCTTGTGGCGGCTCACTGGCCAGGAAAGCCGGGCACGAGGAAGAGCTGGGTCTCTGGTGGGCAGCAGAATGTTACCCTTCAAAGTCTTCCATCTCACCCATCCTTTTTGTTGGCTTTAGTTTGACTCCAGAGTCCATAGGTCTTGCTGTGCCACGCTGTCTCTGGGTTCGGTGTGATTGATCACCCATCAATTGCAGACATGACTTTCAGCCTAGGACCTGGCTTTGATGTTTCTTCACTTGTACTTTTGTTCTTTTGTTTTGAGGGTGGACTCCTCTTACTTTGTCAGGGCTGTTGTCTGCATCTTCAGCCGTTGGGTGTTTACACTTTATTTCATCAGGACAGGCTGGGGCTGGAGGTTGATTCCATCATCCAGACATACCTCAGTCACACATCTAAAATAAACTAATAAGTTTACAGCAGGGTTTTGCAAAAATGAAGGTTGCAGCAAGCTTTTACAAAATGAAGTGAGCATTTTAAAATGGAGTTTGGGACAAGTTAAAATGGAATTTGAGTTACAACATGGACAAGTGTAAGGAATGGCAAACAGTGAACAGAAGTTCCAATATAGACAAGTATAATGAATGACAAACAGTGAGCAGAAGTTACAATGTTGAAACAGTGTAAGTTTCAGCGATTTAACCAGCAATTGGATTACAAGTGAAACTCAATTAGCCAGTTATTGGGGTACCTGGTTTTATGAATGAATGTAGTTTCATTCATAAAACTTTACTTATGAAGTTATATTAATAAAGTGAACAATTAAAAACAATTTCATTGATCAGTTCTACAAGGGGGCAGGGGCCGGGCCATGCCTGGCTGTTTGAGGAGGCACAGCCTCCCCTAACTAGCCCTCCATACAATTTCAGAAACCCAATGTGGCCCTCAGGCCCCTGGGCTAGGAGGTGGCAGAGGAGGGATTCAAAGAGGTGAGTGATGCAGCCTTATATATGGGCAAAGAAAAATTTTCTGGCAACTGCATTAAGGAAGTCTGAAAAGATTTGGGTAATAGAGGGGTAGAGAGGAGGAGATCACAATACTAGACAGACAGGCCCAGATCCTCAAAGGTACTTATGTGCCTAACGCTCAGTAATTTCAGTGGTGCTTGAACTCACTGGGAGTTAGGTACCTAAATACCTTTGAGGCTCTGGGCCAAAATGAATAGGGCATGGAAAAGATTCTAAGGAGTCAGGATGGATAGGAAATGTTGGATTTCAACATATATTTGAAGAAAATGCAGCAAGATTTGGCCGTGACCTGGAAGTATGGGGAGAAGGAGCTGGTGGGGTTAATGCTCGAATCGTTTTGGTGACAAAGATTTTATATCTCAATGAACAATGAGCAAAGGAGCATTAGCTTTAATACATTAAAAACTCCTGACTCTTGGATGGCTCACTTAAAAGTAAAATGCCACTGTGTAAGCTTCACTCTATAGGTCCATCACTCACAAGTTTCAGGTTAGTACCTTGAAAATGAGCTTCATCAAGGAATAGCACAACATGAAAATAAAATGCCAAATAATAATGTTATGATAACCATTTCTCAAGTCATTTAAGTTGCTTCATTCCTGGCTTCCAGAGTGAGTACTGTACATTCTTAATGATAGCCTAAAGCAGTCACATGCTGATACAACATTATACTTTCTTGGATGAACTATTTTTGTCATAATATGTACTGTTAGCTACTAACGCTGTCATAAAGTAATACATTCTGGGGTATTGGAAACAAGGTTTTCCTACATTTATGAATAGAATGTTTTGCAAAATTATATGAATACTTTAAGTAGGTTTTTATTTTAAATGTGGACATAAATTAACTTTGATGCAGGAAAATAGATTAACCTTTCTTATTCTCCTAACTTCATATTCACTGATTTCTCAACCCTTGCTGAGGGTCCCTGAACTGAGTACGTACAATGTCTTCCTGAAATTAAGTTGTTGATCATGCTATTCATATGACCACTGGGGGAAAATCATAATTGATATGTTATGGGGTTACGTATGGAAATGAGTTGTCTGATGGTGAGGCACTAAGCGTAGGGCCAAAGATTCTGCTGCTGTATGGGATCTGTCTCAACTCATCTCCCACATGGAGACTATGTGGGCCTGGAAAGGTTACTCCAGACATTGCCTTGGAGTAGTTTCCATTGATTGACTGCAAACAGGTCTGTGGTCTGGATGGGAAGCACATTCCTCTCCCTTCCCCTCCCTCTGATACATCTGTCCAGCACCAGCCTTGCTACTTGACCTGGATACTGAACTCAGGACTTGGGCCAAGGAAAATATCAATAAATATTTTTAAAAAGAAAAAAGTAACTACATTTCAAGATGCAAATCACCCAGAAAACAAAATTTCAAAGACAGTACAACTCCCCATAAATACAGCTGGAAAATATAATGCTGGATATAACTCTCAAAGAAATCCAAAAGAGGTAACAAGAATAATAAATATTAGAAGACTATTCTACAAAAAGTGTTATTTGATGGACATACTTTTTTCTTTAAAAATATTAGCAGTAAAATTACATATGATTTGAAATAAATACAATTTTCATACACGCTAGGGAGAGAGTCGTGGCAACAAATAAAAACTGCGGAGAGCACTAAGATTGAAAATTTATGCTTTTTAAAAAAAGAAAACAAAACCTTTACTGTAAATAGTAACAAATTAAAATTCCTAAAACTGAACATAATTTAATGTAAATACATTTACATTCCTTAAATATTAGAAGTTACACAGAGTCAATAGGTGGAAGATTTACAATGAAATTTGGAAAACATAAGAAATGAAACAAACAAACAAAATCCCTGTAGTTTATATTGTAGCTGAAGTTTCATAGGATACACTACCTACTCCTTCACAGGAGCATGATATTAAAATACCAGCCACATAAATGAGTAAATCCCAGAAACTCTTTACCACAAATATCTCAACATGAGAATGATGAAGAGAAAGGTAAAACATTACATAAATCATTTGAAGGTCATGTTATAGATTTGAATCTTTCCAAGCTGAGGAGGCAATCAAAGAACACTGGTAAATATGGGGGGAATTCAACTATTAAAAAAAATGACAAAAATGTCCTGTGAGAAAACAAATGTAAGTGATGTTTTGTTAGATCTTTAGATTTTTGTACAAGAAGATTTTGTCATTTCTGAATGCCAGCTGAACTCAGTAGTGGGAATGAAAACTTTTACAATGTTAAATCTTCAGTTACTGCAGGAAACCAGTGGGATGATTTACTTGTAGGAGGAAACAAGAAAAATTTAAACAAGTCTTGAATTCTTAATAAAATAATTAAAAGAACCATCACTACTGATGAAACAAATGAGGAAGATCCTATGGCATAATGCTACTGTACTGAGAATGTAAACAAAATATAGAACCTTAGAGACTAACCAATTTATTAGAGCATAAGCTTTCGTGAGCTACAGCTCACTTCCTACGAAAGCTTATGCTCTAATAAATTGGTTAGTCTCTAAGGTGCCACAAGTACTCCTTTTCTTTTTGCGAATACAGACTAACACGGCTGTTACTCTGAAACCTGTCAAAATATAGAACGTAGATTGTTCAAAGTTGGCAAGGAAAACCAGAAAACATTGTTGTATAGTATATGTAGGTCTTGCAAAAGACAGAAATGTTAGAAATGAACAATTTCTGGGCACTGTAAATTTCATACTATGTAGTCAGATATGACGGTCTTTCTAGATAAGGTGGTGTTATATACATTCTGTTCAGATAAAATAAAAAAAAAAAAGACAAATTGCCCTCTTGCTATGGACAATATGGAATGGCAGTAGATTCCTGCCCCGAGGAACTAAAAGAATTAAATGTGTGTGAAAGAATTTTAATCCAGAGGATGAAGCCCTTTCTTGGTAGTTCGATTAAATAGCAAATAAGGAAATGTGCCATCCAAAGTATTACCACAAGCCATAAAAAGAAAAATCATGTATCTTCATCTAGCAAAAAAATCATACAGCCCATTAGAAAGTGTAGTGACTTTGGAACTCCATGCTGATTCTAGTCAATGGTTTACTGACTAAGGAAAAAGTAATATGATGATAGCTGGCCAGTTTAGAAAAAACTATATATATTTTCAAATATCAATCAGGGTTGACGTAAGGAAAATGGGTCACTGGGCAAGTGAATTTAGGGAGCCAAAAGCAAGGCCAATACTGGATTTTGAGAGGGGGAGATTGATTTTTTTAAAAAAAATCAAACTTTATATTTGTATATCATTTTTTCTTTCCTGTTTTGTTCTTTATTCCTTTGTCTTGTTCTTTTATTCCTTTATTTTCTTTTCCCTCCAGTCTCTGACTTTCAACTTTGCATCTTTTTCTTTTGCTTTCTTTTTATTTTTCTCCTCTTTTATAACTTTGGCACCTCTTTCTGTCTCTCCTCTACCATCTGCCTTCCCCAGCTCCCTACATCTATCTCCCCTCTGTAGTATAGTGAGCAGTCCAATCCAGATTTGCTTAATAAAAACTAGGACATAGTCTTTTGGTCTGCCCTGGGAGTTGCAGAGCTTTTCTACACTTAAAAAGCTGCAGGGGCACTGCTGTACTGCTTCAGGGAAGATGCTACCTACATCTACAAGAGGGGTACTCCACCTCTCCAGTAGCTAAGTGAGAGAATTCATCAACCTGAGCTCTGTCTACAATGGGGGTTAGGTCAGCTTAACTGCATTGCTCAGGGATAGGATATTTCACAACCCTCAGCGACGTAGTTATACCAGCCTAATTTCCTCACATAGACCAGGCCTTAGCTTCTTTCCATCACAGACCTCCTCAGTTAATCTTATACCCAAATAAAACTGCTAACACCTTGCTAATTGGGGATAGAAGTGTTAGGCCTTACACACACCTTTTTAGCAGTGAAGATGTTATCTCAAGGTAACAAATGCTATCTTGAGGTAAAAACACAGTGAAGACAGGGCACTTAAGGTTTACTGTGAGGTCAACCCGCCTGAGGACCTGTCCCTGCCCTGCCCCTTCCCCCACAGGGCTCATTCCTGTCTTGTCTCTTTCCCCAAGGCCCTGCTCCTGTGCTGCCCCTTCCCCTTGAGGCCCCTCCTCCCATTTGCTCCTTTTTCCCCCTTCCTCCATCATTCACTGCTTTTCCCCTCTCACACCTTCCCTGTGGGGGTCAGGAGGAACTCGCCTGTAGAGCCAGGGCTGGGAGCTGCAGCTGCCCAAGGCAGGTAGGAGGTGGCCCTGGCGGAGTAGGGACTGGCACGGGTGATGACTTGGCGCCTTCCTCACCCGCAGTAACTGGACTTTGGGTGTCTGGGCAGTAGATCTGACTGGACACCATCAGGTCCCACCTTTCACCGGAAAGTCCGGTTGAAAACTGGACATCTTGCCACACTAGGAATCATGCATTATGCACATTTTTTGCTAACAGTCACAGATGCAGCTTGGATTTTTGGCCACAAAATCATATTAAACAACAACAAACATCACCATGAGAATTAACCAGTTGTCCACATGCATAATGACTCATCATCCTTGTTGTCTCAGAGCTAGTTAATATATTGCATTAATTTCCTTAGGGAAGCAATGGCCTTGACGCACAAAGGACAGCTCTATAGACAGACTCCTGTACTGTCCAGAGCCCATTAACCCTTGCAAGATCAGGGTAAATATGCATGAATGGCAAATCATGAATTATATAGCATTTAGGGTGTTTTACCCACCAACATATTAGAAACACAGCAAGAAGCACTGGGCTAGAAAATGGAAGTGTCAAAATTTCTCAAGGTATCCTGTTTTTGCAAGATTTCCAGTCCAGTTTTCCAGACTTACAAGGATCCAACCATTGCCCAAAGGGAAAGCATTCATTTTTAAAACTTCTATAGCTACTGAAAATGACATTTTACGTACAGAATTACAGGCTTACTTTGAACATGATCTTTTGGCTTTCACCTACTTTTGGGCCTAATTTGTGAGGTACTGAACACTCACAGCTCTCTGCTGGAATCAATGGGAATTGAGGGTACTCAGCCCCATGCAGAATCAGCCTTTGGAATGCAGTTGTGTGGTATGCGTAGCTGTGGAACACTGACGGAGTTTGTATTCCGCATGCACAGCAAAGGAACCATTTGTACTCTCAGAATTGCTTCTAACTTGTAATAGCACAGATATACTACACCCTTGTGGAGACTGTACTTTTGTTTTTTCTTTTTCTTTTTCTTTTTCTCCTTAATTTAAAAATGTCATCTTAGACTAGATGTACATTTCTCCTCATGTATGGATAAACGTAATACTTGAAATGAATTGGCACCCTTGAGAGGAGCTAGGTTTTTTTTATGTATGTAAAGTTACATGCACATCTAATATTTGAAAAAGGGTTGATGAGAGTGAAGCCATTTAAAATGATGGAAGCTAGTTAAAGGGATCATTACCTACACAATGATGTATGAAAACAGGAGTGGATTTACACATCATTTGGTTAGATTACAAGAAAATATTAGGGAAGGTAAATATGTAAAACAAATTTCTTAAACAACTTCATTAATGTGACCCTCTGCCCCATATATCAAATCATATGCTATTCTCTCGTTGTGTAATTATCGTAGGATAATTTCCAACAAGAAAACTATTAGTGATAGATTGGACTGTTTCTGTTTGTGCTGAAAGCATAATGATTTACAGGTAAAGAGAAATACAATGTGCTGGACTAGCATTCTATTATGTAGAAGGAGCTTCTAGATACCTAGTGTGTTTTGTTTCTGCCAAAATCTAGGACTATATTAGGCAATGTCTCAAGGATTTTTGCTGGAAAAGAGAGAACTTATAGAGCTGGTTGGGAATATTTTGATCAAACATTTTTCCATGGGAAAATGCAGATTTATCAAGCCTGTCGGTGGGAAAAGGTGAATTTCAACAAATTTCCTGTTTCAAAAGTAAGAAAAAAAAGTTGAAATTGTCAAAATATCCACTTTTGACATTTTCAAAATAAAAAAAAAGGTTTTTGGTTCAAAAGGACTTTGTTTCATAGTTTAAGTCATTTTTATAGTGATAAAATGTTTTTTTTAAAAAGGAAAAGCTGAAATCAAAACAAAATGTTTCAATTAAGCCAATACAAGTTCTTTCAGATTTCCAATTCACAATTTTTAAAAAAGATTTTGACTTTTTGTGCCAACTTGAAATGGGGAAAGTTTTTGATATATTGAAAATTCTCCTAGGACAAGAAAATTGTTTCCCACCCATCTTTAGATTTCATAGCCCAAACTTTCAAAAAATAGACACCTGAATTGCATATACAAAATATACATGTGAGGTCAAACAGGTTCATACACAAAACAGACAGCTGAGCTATTTGTTTGGAGGGAGTAGGATGTTTTCATTCTAAAGGATGAGTTTAGCAAATGGGCACTTTCTCTTTATAACGGTCATATAGCTCTTTCAACAATAGTGCTGGTTGTCTCAAATGTTTATGTAGGTATGAAACTCTGCTTGTCAGGTTTTCAGACCTACACATTTGCAGTCAAAGTAATTGCATATGGAAATAATTAAAAGCAGAGCTGCACGTTTGCATGGTCATTTACCATATTTTCAAAAACTGTGGATGGAAATTAGTCCTAGAGTTGTGCTTGCACAGTTCTGAAAACCTCTCTAATTGTCCTCAAATAAAATTAAATTGTTAGACTACAACATTAGATATCTAAATAAGACTAAAGCTTGTAGTAGTGGTTTTAAGTGTCTATGACTAATATCTGTTTTTTTAATCTGTTAATCACCTCTAAATTTCCATATTTAGACATTGATGTTTAATTCCTTTTTTCTTTGGGAACAGTGCTTTCCATGGTATCTGAAACAACATCCAATATATTACTTACTCATAGTATTCATGGATGTCCACAGCGTGTTTATGGCATATTATATAACTGAATTTGAACAACTTATAGATAAAGATCTGACAGGATCTTAATGTGTGGCATAGAGCTTAAAGCAACCAATTTTATTCATCTGCCTCCCCTTTTCTGTAGACTCTGTGGGCCAAATTCTGATCTAATTTACACTGGTGAAATTCACAGATCACTGGATTGTCTTTAGTGGAGTTATTTGGCTTTTATTTGGAATTTGGGATGCATCAGGCTCATGTGGAGTCAGATTTTTACAGACCTATTCTGACCTTCTGTCTATCACAGGCCATGTCATTTCACCTGGTGATTCCTGCTTCAAGCCTGATAAATTGTGATTGAGCTAGAGCACATCTTTTAGAAAAATTATCCTATCTTCAAGACTCCAAGTGATAGAGAATTTACCATGCCCCTGGGTAATCTGATTCAATGATTAATTATGCTCACTGTTAAAATTTGTATCTTATTTCTAGTTTCAATCTTTCTGACTTCAACTTCCAGCCACAGGATCTTATTATGCCTTTGTCTGCTACATTAAAAATCCCTCTAGTATCAAATATTTAACTCTTTGCTTCTTGTTTAATGTTGAAATTAAGTTCACGTGAAAACTTCTTCAGTAGAAAGTGTTTCCGCCCGATCATGAGTAAATCTTTTAATTATTTTTTATAAATACCTTTATACATGTTTTAAAAGTGGGCAATAAGAGTATTTGATGATTTTGTGCACTCACCTGCCTAAAATCAGCTTTACTTTCTTTTACAAAGCAGTATTGCAGGCCATGAATGCACAGTACAGACAAGGAGTTCAGGAATTTAAAATAAATTTTAAAAAATCAATATTCTTGTTTGCAATTACATGTGTGGTAACTTATAATATTGTGACTAGACATAGCCAGATCATCATTCTAATGGCTGGATACCAAGGACTGGCAAAATCCATCATAATGGGTCTGAAGGCACTGCTATGATGCGTCATGTCAAAAAGGTATTGAAGTGTACCAAAGAGCACTCAGTTCACTTTGACATACCTCAAAGCATTATTGAAGAGGTTGACAAGGTAATGCCTATGAGCAATTTTATATCTGGGGGATAAATGAGTTTGCTTCTATATTTAATACTAAATTACAAAGAATGAATATTGGAAACACAAAATAAATATTGTTTGTGTTCAGACTTAAACCATCAAGCTACAAGGAGATGCTCTGGTTTATGTCTATAATGTTTGGGATCTGAAATCCTCTCAAGATTGTCTTGCATCATACTGGGGTTTTCCTCTTGTCTTTGCACAGAGCTGGGGTTTTCCTGTTGTTTATTGTAAATATTACAAGAATATGTTTGTATGTAATGTTGTCCCCTTTTTTCAGTAACACATCTAAATCAAAGTGAGGATAGCACTGTGCGTATACACTGCCAAATAGATACAAACCCATAAGGGTAAATCTATTGCTAATTAGTTTAAAAAATAATTGATAGTTTTTTGCTACTTCCTTTCAGACTCATCTGAGTTCTGCATTGCTCTTGCTGACACTTGCTCCATTATAAAGTTTGTTTTGATTAGGTTCAACCATACGGTCCTTTGTAGTCCTGCTGGGTTCATCCATGCGATCAGGATTGCCTTTGGGCCAGGAAAGTATACCCTAGCTCTGGTCCTTGCCCAGTTTCATTCTGGGAAGTATATACAAGGGAGTATACTGCTACCAGTATTTCTGGATTTGCAGTGTCTTGTCTTGTCATTTGCATATTTGAATCTGGTTAATAGGATAAATTGTGGTATGTTAAGGGTGAGACTGTATCATAAAAGTACAAGCCTGCATTAGAGGTAGAGTGTCCCTTGGAGATCCTGGGGTATCCAGCTATTTCCCTTCTGCATCCCTTTGGAAGGGGCCAGCAACCAAGGAAGGATGAGCCTGTGTGGCTCTTTCACTCAGCGCAACACTAGGACTACAAGTTTGTCATGCATCTGAATGGCCCAAGAGGGAAAAAGCTCCTTGCACCATGTTACGTGCACCCACAATTTGGTTGTTAGGCAGAACTAAGCAAATCACTCAAATAAAAAGGCTTCTGATTAATTGAAAATGCTACTTTACCCTGAAGTAATTTCTAATGCTTGTTGATCTTCCTGTTCAGAGGAACCTTTAATTATCTAATATCCTCAGGGCTTGGAAGCAGCAGTATTCCATTCCACTTTACCTTTCTATTCTTGTACTCTTAATTTCAGCAGAACACAAGATAATGCACTGAGCCTTCAGTTACAGCAGGAAGTCTCTCTAAGAAAAGAATTACAAGGAAGAGATGGATGAGTGGTACAAATACTGAAGGAATAAGGGGAGTTGAGATGGTCAAATTTTCTGAAGGGAATGCTCTATAGCAGGAGTTCTTTTCTTTTCAGATAATTAATTAAAAACAACTGTGCCTTATTTTAGATTAATTTTTATGCAAGCCTGAGGTTCTTAATGTTGTTGTAAATTATGCATTTAAAATACAGACACATTAAAAAGAGACTATAGTGAATATTATTTATGCTAAATAAATAAACCTCATCTTCTTTTCAGCATCTGCAGCTATAATTTCTCTTGTGTCTCTTTCTTTGGTCTTTCTCTCACATAGGGGCGTTGGCAGGATAAAGTGATTGTTTCTGAGACTGATGTAATTCTCCAGGAGAAAGGATTGCTGTTTCAGTTCAACTTATTCTTAGGACTATTAGCGGTATTGCAGAGATACCAGGGATGGGTCTATTTGCTCATCAGTGCTGAGATGGGCTACAGGGATAGTTCTAAAAAGCAGATGGGAGTTGTGTTGAACTTGGCAAGAAGCCTATTTCTGGAATTTGTCAAACCAACATCTAGCAATGCTGAAATAAAACTCACACTATTTTAACAGTGAAGAGTACATAATCTTGACATGGCAGAAGAGTTAATCTTTTAATTCCAATGTAAACATTGCTTTCAAAATACTGTACAGATAGTAAACTCAGTACTGTTCTAATAATGTATGTTTCCCTTAAAAATTGCCCATAAAAAGCACCGCTTTCATAAAATAACCATATTTAGGAAGCAGTAAGAAATGTACAGTGTAATTTTACTTGTTCATGTTCTCATGAACACAGTGACATAGTTTATAATCTAAATTTTCTAAATTTAACCTCCTGTTTGGTCCCTGGCCATGCAATTTAAATGTGGTCATGCCTGTCTGTAAAACAACAAATACTCTTGGTGCTATGCAAATAATAAATAGCAAATGCCATCCTGTTGCTAAATAGTGTGGTCTAGAAGTTGAGCAGACTGTTTTGAGTCAGAAACTCCTGGGTTATAATAATCGTTATATATGTACCCCAAGCCCCTAAGGAGTACGGCATCTCAGAGCATGGTAGGTGCTTCAGCAGATAAAACCCTGTTGATAGTAGCTGTGTCAGTCCCACTAACTGCTCAGGCCCATGGCTAAGGGAAAAGTTTTTACTAGGAGTGGCAGGAAAGATTATAAGTACCCTAGGTACAGAGACTTAAACAGATATTGTTCAAAGTTAGCAGTAGCAGTTCCTGTTTGGGCCTCTGGGGCAGTCCAGCTGAGACTCAGGACTTGTTTCTGTACTGCCTTCTCCAGTCCAGTCTCTATTCAAGCAGTTAAGCATTTATGGGTTTCCAAGTCAGGCTCAGTCAACATTTCTGATGGGTGCCCCTTTGCACTGGTTCCCACGCAGCCTCTGCTGCTCCCCTGTATGTCAGACACAGACCTGCATTCAGCTTTAATGTCCGGCACTCTCAGCCTCTTCCAATGCATCTCTATCCACAGTTCCTTGGGGCTTTTCTCTAGCTTCTTCTTGTCATGTGGCTCCCACTCCCAAACAGAGCCTGGCCACACTTTCTTTAGGAGCTTTCTCCTTACTGGGCCAGGAGAAGGGGATGTACAATGGGGAGGGAGCCGATGGGAGCTGTAGTCTTCTGTTCTGCAGATCCATTACATATCACTGATTTGCTGTGTAAATGTAGGCTAGTCATTTCTACTTGACTCAGTTTCCCCTTCAGCTTACTGGGATGTTTCAAGGATTAGTGGGTTACTGTACAGGGAACACATAAAAGTGCTAAGTGTGATTACTGTTAAATCTCATTCCATTTCAAATTCTGGGGCTCTTCCTCTGGTGCAGAAGGCTTCGAAGTATTTCAAGAGCTGCATGTAAATTGTCTGGGGTTACAAAAGCAGAGACACTCCCATGGAAAAGGTTAGCTAACATGACTCCTCAGGTCACTTTCTAATGTTGTGATTTTTCTAATGAAGGCAAGACCTTGCTAGAACACTGTGGGAAGGAGATTTCTGCAGCAGGCCTGAATAGTACGCTGTGGCACAGAGGCAGAGCCTATGGGAGGGAGGGACAGGAAGGTAGCTAGTGAGCCCATGCATTGTGTGTGTGTGGAGGGAGGAGGGGAAGAGGGGGAACAGCACAGAAAGAGAGCAATAGTGAGCTCTGTGGCTATTTCTCATAGCCTAGTTGCAGTCTGGCTGTGTGGATTCCTTAGCTAGCTGGAGCTGAAGGTTCGGTCCTCTGCATTGTGAGGTTGAGGAAAACCCCTCTTATTTGGGCTTAGTTCCGTGTTCCAGAATTTTGCTCCATATGAATAATGATTGCATACTAGACTCCAAACTTACATCATGAGGGGAATAAGCAGTCCGGTGAAAAGCTAGAGCAAAATCTAAACATGTTGCTTTTCGGATCCAGATCCTTTCCTTCAGATCCATCGTCATCCAGAATTTATTGCTGCCACATGCACCATAAACATGACTATTGGGGATTTAGGGCCAAATTCAGGTGCTCACTTGCACACTATGAAGTCCCACTGGCTTCAATGGGACTAATTCAGCACTGAAAAATAGCCCCTCAGATGTTAGAGGGATGCCTACAATAATAATAACTCTCAATTCTAAAAGATTTTTCAGGCATAGAAAAGCATCATTAACTTGCAGCCACTATGCTATGAGTTTTCAGGAGTTTTTCTTATGCATTTCCAGTATTTTCTATAATTGCATTGCTGCACAATGAATAAGCTCATGGAAAAATTTTACGACCAAAAAAAAATTGTCTTTTCCTGCTGAACAGAAATGAAACATCACTCTTGCAGACTTCTTTCCAGCAGAGAAGCTCATTGCTGTATACATTTTTGTTCTTACTGTGCTGGTACCAGTACCTGCAGAGAATATTTTCTTTAACCTCAGAGTGCTTGTAAAACCTGGAGAGTGAGGACACTGATGGATGAAGGTCTTTTAGTGGCTTGACATTCAGTTTGAGAGAGGCAGTGGAGAATGTAAGCAGACTGCTACCAGGCAGGACATGGGAAGAATTACCTGTTAGTCACACTGATGAGAGCTTTTCAGAATCAGAAAGTTCATTCTAAAGTTCTAATCAGGGATGAGACTAGAAAGCCTTAGAAATGAGACCTTTGAACTTCCCCTTACATAGAGATTTAAGCTGAGAATTTTCCAATTCTTTTGTAGTCACAACATAAATAGAGCCATAATCCCAATAAAGTATCATTTATCTGTAATTCCATTTCTATGACTTTCGTTCAATAAAAATATATTGGTATATAGTATTAGAACAGGTGGTGGGCATGACCTGCTATAGTTAGGTTTACATAATTTTCTAATCTAATCTCTCTGTTTTTCAGTCACTCATAACCTTCTGAAACATTCACCTCTGGGGGCAGAATCTTTGCATGTATGGTCTCTGCCTGAAGGGATTTATATATAAGTTTGAGAAAAAGTTGTTCAGACATTTGGTAGTGCAAGAAGACAGGAGGGCAGGTGGAAGGAAGATGCTGTTTTTCCATTATAAAAAGATACATTCTTCAGCCCTTGTTTGAAGAATATAAAACAGCTTGGGTGGGAAAGCTGAAATGTGAGAAGTAAGTGTTCTAGGAAGGTCTTGCCTTCATTAGAAAAATCACATCACATTAGAGAGTGACCTGAGGAGTCATGTTAGCTAACATAATATTGACTATAACTTTTCAGTTAATGTAGACAGGGACAATTCACATTCAATAATGTGTTAGCTGGTCATAAGTAATGATTTCAGTTTATTTTTTTAACTTGAACAGGTGTGTTTCAGCCATTTTTGGATGTAAGGAAAGTGGAGAAGGGAGGTAGTCTGTGGAAATGCACTTTTCTTATTAGAATAAAAAAAAGTTTTACAACCCTTGCTTGAAGAGTCCAAAACAAACTGGGATTGAAAGTCAGAACATGCCATTGAGGAGGTTATTTAAGATCAGCTGTCACAAAGATGACCTGACTTGTCACTCTTTACACTGACAGCAAAATCATGGTTATGGGACTGTTTTTGCTCAGTCTAGCACAATGCGGTCCTGTTTCATGACTGGGTCTCCGAGGTAGTATGGTAATATAAATGTAAGCAGTGTCAGGATGAGCTCCACCCTGACATCTGGTGGTGAGGTGTGGCAAGTTGTGGAAAAGAACTTCAGGGGCCGATCTCATTTGCATAGGCACACCCACCACGCCTAGAATGAGACCATAGCTGCCCAAATGGTCACTTTGGCTGCTGTGGGATCCCCAGTATCTCTGTTATTGGGGCAGGAAGAATAAATTGTTATTACCCTGATTATGGGAACTGTGCTTGGAACTGTACGTGGCCTTTTGTTACGATGGAGGGATTCACCATCATCTAAGTAGCACTCGCTAGGCAAGGGTCATGGGTTCCAAAACTGTGTGAATGGAGAGAGGTTGGGGACAAGTATTAATACTTGGTGGCATGGGCCCCTTGGTGAGGGCCTTACATGCTGATTGCACTTCCTCCTCTCTCCACTGTGGAATATCAGAGCTAATTTTGATTTCATTAGAAGTCTAGTTATAGGCTGCTGAGCTCACTTTGGGCTGACAGTGCACCAGCACTGGGGCTCCCCTACTATAAGCTGAATTCACCTAAGAGCTGAAATCACTGAGTGTTGTGTTAAGTAGTTGGGGAGCCTGAAGATATATTGTGGAGCAGTTTGCGGGACGGCTGGTGAAGCAGTTCAACACGGAGCAGTGTGTGGATGGCAGGAGCTGCTTGTGGGCCGTGGAGCTGAGTGAAGGAGTTCGTGGGGCGGCTGGCGGAGCGGAGCGCAGCTGAGCGAAGGAGTTCGTGGGGCGGCTGGCGGAGCGGAGCGCAGCTGAGCGAAGGAGTTCGTGGGGTGGCTGGTGGAGCGGAGTGCAGCTGCGCGAAGGAGTTTTGTGGGGCGGCTGGCGGAGCGGAGCGCTGCTATGGAGCTATGGGGCGGTCAGCTTCAGATCACATAAGGTGCCTCTTACCCCCGTCCCATTTCCACCCAGGTTGGGAGGTAAAGCTCCGCCGATAAGCTTTCGAACTCTGGGGCTGCCCTGACCAGGGACAGAGACTTTTGGGGCATTGGACTTTTGGGGTTGCTGGACTCAAGAACCAAAGGGAAAAGGGCATGCCCCAATTTGCCTGGGGTGGGGTTGTTTTTGCTCATGGGTTGTGTTATGAATCCGGTTGGTGGTGTTTCCCCAACATAATGCCACATTGTTTCTCTCTGTTATTAAAAGACTTTTGCTACACTCAGACTATGTGCTTGCGAGAGGGGAAGTATTGCCTCTTGGAGGTGCCCAGTGGGGGTGGTATATATTTGTCCCAGGTCACTGGGTGGGGGCTCGAGCCGGTTTGCATTGTGTTATTGGAATGGAACCCCTAGATATTGAACCCGGCCCTTGTTGCTGCCAACTCTGACGGGCAGAAGGGTTACATAAACAAGATTTCTCAATATCATATTCTAATTCAACATAATTTTCTAATGCAGAAAGACATGTCCATTGGTGAGTAATGTACAGTTTTGCTGTGGAAGAAACTGCTTTTGAATAAACTGACTGAAGGGATGAAAGTCATATTTACAGCATGCACAGTGTTTTTTAAAATAACTTCATAAAGTATGCACCTAAGCAAGGCTGTGTTTGCCATTCCAGCTTTGTTTGTCAATCTCTTGTCCTTCTGTACATTCTTGTACCATTCTACCATTTGGTATAGCAACAGATTCTGTTTCATTTATTAATACATACATAGCAGAGATCAGACCTTTGAGAGAGTCTGATATGTTCAGAACAGATTCAAAGGGGGAGGGAGATAAGCATGAGTTAGGGACTAATCTATGCTATTTCATGAAATGCCTCAGGTGATGATTGTTTTCTATTCAGCTTCACCTCTGTTTGTAGTCCTGCAACAGATTTTGGGATGAAACAACTCACCATCTCCTGTTTCCAGCACCAAGGTTGGATAGACACAGCTTCTGTTGGTTTCTTGACTTTCATACCTAGATTGCCAGGCAACTCATGTCTAGGCCTATTTCACAGATGGGAAACTGCGGTACAGAGAAGTCAAATGACTTGCTCAAGGTCACACAGGAAATCTATGGCAGAGCAAGGACTGAACCCAGATCTTCTGTGTCCTAGGTCATGTCCTGATCATGGGCCATCTCTCCTCTCACCAAAAATATTAGCCAGATATTAAATACCACACTCCCTCCATGTCCTGAGCATCAAATTGGCCAAGCTAGGTTAACAAATAGGAATGATTAGGATTGGCCTAATGGGGATATGAACAGAAATTTACTGTTTACAGTTATCTCTCCAAGGAAGAATGAGGAATATAATATATTATGTTTTAAGGGTCTGAGAACCTAATAAGGATAGTTGCCCTGGTGAAAGAGGAGAACATAACCCCTGTGTGATCTTGACTGGAATATAATTCTCATCAGGAATCAACCAATTTTTAATAATTTGCAGCTGACAAATTATACTGTTTTGGAGCAGTGGCTCACAGACCTTCCCCACTTTTATTGTGACTTAGACTGGTTAGCCTCCCTCAGACCCTTTTGTTTGTTTTCTAAATACAGTTTGAAAACAAATTTCTTTTTCTTTTAAAGTCTTTGAACATTGTGATGAGCATCAGTTGTAGAATATATAGTAAATGGGGCACCAGTGTCATTCTTAAGAGATTAATTCTCCTTACTAATGAAGAGCTTGCAACCACCTTGACAAGTCATCCCTAACTGTGTTAATTAAGAGAGGGATGCTACACCCATATAGATAAGAGACTGTTAGGAATCCTAATGCTGAGAACAGCTATTTTTGCTCATCAATTTAAAATAAGGACATCCTTGTTTCTGTGGGTCTGAGAACAAGATTCTCAAAGTGACCAAAATTAAACTTGAAACCAGCAAGAGACAAAACATCTAACAAGAGAAATCAGGGATAGAAGTCTATGGATTTGGCAAATAACTCTAACATGCTTTCCTCTTAAAATTCAACTTTCAGCATGCCTCTTCCCACTTCAATGCCTGAGATAAATGTACCTGTCTAGTGGCTTCCCTGTGAATTTCTACTGGCCAGGCAAACAGCAGTGAAGGAAAGATGGTAACTTTTCTTGCTCCTTTTCCCAGTGTAAAATATTCAGAGCATAGAATAGCAGCTTTGGGGAATGCTTAAAAGACCTGACTCCATTTTAAATGTTGTTCCCTAAATTAAAGTGATGCATTGCTTTGAGAAGATAACCTAAAGCCATTCTCCCAAAGACCTTCTCTGCATTTGAGAGACCACAGAGCCTACTGGAGGATGGAGAGCTAACTACATAGAGCAATCACCTACCATAATAAACACAGCATCAGCAGGATTAACAAATAGTGATAAAACAATATTAATCAGAATCTTGAAAGTTTTTTTGACTCTACTTCAAGGAGTGAAATTAGATTAAATGACTCACAAAAGTCAGGAACCTTAATAGGCTTTAAAATGAACAAAATGTAAAGGTCACACTGTCAAAAAACATATTATAACCTATAGTAATGTAAAGACTATGGGCTTTGCAAAATTCAACCCCAAACTCATCATATATTTGCCAGGTTTCAGTGGAATTACCAGAACTGGTCTGCTGTAGCTTGGTTTGTTCAGTCATCTCATCTTGGAGCCCAGATCTAATTGAATGAAGTAAGCTTCTGTTCTGTAAAGACATGTGAGACATTTGTGACCACATCCTGAAATAGAGACCCTCCTCTCACAATCCTGACTCTCAAGCTCAAATCCTTGCTTCCCGGAAGTAACTGTAGTGCGTTGTTATGTGAAAAACTAATATTGGGTCTAAAATTGGGCCTCAATTAACCTCTTCAAACACCCCACTATTCCAAAATATAGACCTGGGTGGTTTAGGCCCATCTAATTGTGACAGAATTGAACTCGTAGTGATAGGTTGGGTATGGTTACATTGTTCCCAGCTGTCCTATACTACCTACTTCATTTTGTGTTATTCATTTCCTATCCCTGGATAAAGGACTTTACATTTATTAATACTAGAGATGGGCTCTGAGTCACAAAATTTGAATCCAAATTTCTGGAGATCCAGTAGTGTTCAGATCTGGGATTTCATTTTTAGTGCCTCTAAGATTAATACCCAGTCTCTTATCATTGTTTGTTGCCCCCATTGCTCTAATCTCTTCACTTGGCACTTTGATTCTGTCCTTTTGTGTCTTTGAAACTGCAGCAATGAGGGTGCTTTTCAAAAACTTGATCACAGCTGAACTTGCATCATAGCAACACATGACAAAGTATTTAATTCATCCTCTGCTGAGACAAAGATGCAATTTCAATCTGTATCAGCAGAGGCAGTAGTGAGTGGGTACAGATTCATCCCAGGAGCAGGAGAGCAGGGGGTACACCATTGCATTGTCCTGGAGATTCCACCAGGAGAAGCAGCTACATAGGGGCTTCCAGTGGGGGATATTTATGGGATGCATTGAATCAGTGCATCTTTTAGCTAGCCTGGCAAATCCCCCATGCATTATTGCTCATTTCAGAGGGGCTGGAGATTTTGGGTCACCCTGTGCTACCGTGAACCCAACTTTGATTGGAATTTCAACAATGGGGCCTCACAACTTTGGTTTCAGAACACGTCATTTTTGAAGTGAGCCCAAGGAGAAGAAGCAGCCGTGTCAGGTTCAGTAAAGTGCTTGGAGATTTCTGCTTTAGTTTAGCAGATCTAGAAATCCCCAAAGAGGTGTGGTCTGGGCTATAATTATAGGAAACATCTGATTGGAGACTGACAGATACTTTACCAATGTCACAGAATCAGCTGTGCAGACCACCTGCAAGTGCTCTTTGTGTGAACATTGTGTGAACATTGTGTGAACCACTATTCTAGCTCATTGGTCAATAGCCTTCACTGCCAAATTCTGCTCTGATGTGCATGAACAACTTCAGTTTAGGCACTTATACTGATCCATAGATCACTCCCCCAACTTGATTTTTCCACTGCAAATATAGGGGGATACTTATATATCCCTATCTCACAGGATTGTTGAGACTAAATAAATGTGTGAGGTGCTCAGATGGTATAGAGATGAATGCCATAGAACAGCCTATAAATACATACATCTATAGATAAAATACCAGCTAGTGTTTTTACTTATAACTCACATTTATCCATTGATAGATAGGCAAATATAAAACTGTAATCAATGTTATTTTTTGACTTAGTACCTATTGCATTTATTCTAATGAAAGTAACAAAAACGTGGCAGAGAAATTGGCTAATGATACATTAGAAATAAAAATTTGTGCTACATTAGGTGTAGCTTAAAATAATTTCTCCACTGTGCTTGCATTAAAACAGCTGAGAAAACCAAAACCTCTGACTGTATTGCAGTCTGTCTTGCTAATCACACTTTTGTGTTACATGTATAAAGTTGGGATTGCACTACTTGGTATTTTATATAGCCTCTAAGCAACTCTTTTTCAAGATCACACCTAAAAGCCAGTGTCCAATATTTAGGTTAGTGGAGTTTATAATAAAATGTATTTTAAAACATAAAACCTTCACTTTGTGTTAAATTAATAAGATCCTTTGGTTTCATTGAATGAGTACAGATAAAGGCATCAGCACAGGTACATTTGCCTTTGACTGTGACATCAGTTAATAAGCATCTTACAACATTTTTCTCTGCACCTATAGACAAGTAGTGAAGGGAAATTATAAAATGTCTTCATTGTTGTTAGATACGGCCTCGCCCAGGAGCATCTGAAGGCTGTTATAGTGAAGATGCATAACTTGTAGTCGTGGGTGAGCTTCAAAGTTTGGTTTGGAAAAGGGGCTGATCCAAGCTTATTCAAACCTCTTCTGTTTGAGAAGATTTCAGAGTAGCAGCCATGTTAGTCTGTATCTGCAAAAAGAACAGGTGTAGTAGTGGCACCTTAGAGACTAACAAATTTATTCGAGCATAAGCTTTCGTGGGCTACAGCCCACTTCATCGGATGCATAGAGTGGAACATACAGAAAGAAGATATATGTATATACTCATAAAGAGAAGGTGGAAGTTGCCATACAAACTGTAAGAGGCTAATTAATTAAGATGTCAACTGTCTAAATGGGCCATTTGATTATCACTACAAAAGTTTTTTTCTCCTGCTGATAATAGCTCATCTTAATTAATTAGCCTCTTACAGTTTGTATGGCAACTTCCACTTCTCTGAATGTATATATATCTCTTCTTACTATATGTTCTATTCTATGCATCCGATGCAGTGAGCTGTAGCCCATGAAAGCTTATGCTCTAATAAATTTGTTAGTCTCTAAGGTGCCACAAGTACCCCTGTTCTTTTTGTTTGAGGAGAGTCTTCCTTCCCCAGACTTGAAGAGCAGCTCTGTATAGCTCAAAAACCTTGTACCTTCCATCAACAGAAGTTGGTCCAATAAAAGATATTACTTCACCTACCTTGTCTCTCACTATTTCTGTGGCAAACAGCTGATTTTCCTACAAGCAAGTCAATATTTTTTCTAAGGGAAAATATTTGCCATTTTTATTCCAACAACTTTTTTTACAGCAAAGTACTTGGAGGGTGAGGGATTAAAACAAACACCAACCCCTCCTCCCACCCTCAAAACAACAACAACAACAAAACCCAAAAGCACTGCAGTGGAAATCTACTGTAAGAGTTGAGGAAACAAACTGATTTTTCAACAGTTTTGCCAGCACTGGAATTGCCACACAGATCCAGTCTATAGATATATTATTCATTCTGTCAAGGTGGGGAAAAATCTTGAAGGGAATGCAGCAAGAAAACAAATTACAACAATATAGTCTAAAGCCAGGCATTCCAGTACATTGTTATTTTTTCATGCTGTGTGCTTTAGCTTCCCCTGAAACAGTGAGCAAAGTGTACAGAGAGGGCAACCAGTACAGACCACTCAGAGTGGTTGTGAGCCTGGGCTTGAGCAGTAACTTACAGTAATAAGTTTGCCATAGTGACAGTGCCAATAGAAAAGCAGGCTATAACGTGATCATTCAAAAAACCCATCTTAGTTATTATTTGGAGTCACCCAACCCTTGACCAAACTTGAATCATTACTAAGCTTCAGAAAAGGTAAGGTTTCAGAGTAGCAGCCGTGTTAGTCTGTATTCGCAAAAAGAAAAGGAGGACTTGTGGCACCTTAGAGACTAACCAATTTATTTGAGCATAAGCTTTCGTGAGCTACAGCTCACTTCATCAAGTACTCCTTTTCTTTTGGAGAAAAGGTAAGCTAATCCTGTATTTTCATTTTCAAATGCTTCAGCAAATCTTAGTTCCATCAGAAAGCGAAAATTCTAAAACATCATAGAAATGGATAGCTTTGCAGTATTTCCTGTCTGAGCTGAAACAGGATATATTGTAAATGGCATGTGCGGAGGCTCTCTTGTGATATTTCCTGTCCAATTTTCTCAGGACATTTGGATAAAGTTATATAAGCATCTAGACATCGGTTGCTTCTGTAACCTGGACCTCCATATATTTTGAGGGTCACTAACCACTTCTTATTAACATCAGATAAACAAACAATAGAATCTGCTTCCAAGAATGTGGGGCATTATTCTTTTGACGCCGTCCTCAGTTGCTTCTTTCCTTTGGCTGTTTCTAGGATGGCAGGTGCATAGCTACTTTAGTCCTTTTAAGATAGTTAGGCACTCATTGAATAGTGGCAGTATACTTTTTTTTTATTATAGACAAATTTATTTAGAGAAACAAAGTTAAATACGCAGGTTTTTGTTTCTTGTACTCAGCCATAATTTCCAGACAACATATGGTGTGAGAAATGCTATATCACTGTAACATGTAACCATGCTTCTGTGTCTGTCATATGTGGCATGTATCGCTGTAGATGTAAAAAATTTCATGGGTCAGGATCACCCTTAGTCAAGTACAAATCACCTGGCTCCACAACTCTGTTACATTGTAGGCATTCGGGAACCCAGTCAAGGGCCAAATACAATAATTCCTACTCAATCTTTTCTTGGACAGCATTCCCATTAATTTCACTGGCAGCTTTTTCTAAGTAAGAAATGAGGATCAGTTGTATGTTGATTTCAATGAGACAATTTACATGAGTAAGGTGAGCAGGATGAATTTCTGTGTGAGATCATTTATGAATGTGCTGAGATACTATAGGGAAGGGCTTAATAATAACAGATATAGTACTTGATTCTTTTTTTCATACCCGTGTAGATCACGGATTAGGCCATTGAAGTGAATGGTGAGATGAGAATCAGGTCTGTAATCTATTACATCTTCTTTAAAAGGAAACTTTTATGCTGTAGTGATATTCCAGTACAAAACTGTACTATTGCCAAGTAGCTTGACTGCCAAGTTACTTTTATAACAAAGAGATCAAAGTAGTGTAAAACTTTTTTTAAGGTTAGGCTTGACAAAGCCCTAGCTGGTATGATTTAGTTGGGGATTGGTCCAGCTTTTAGCAGGGGGTCGGACTAGATGACCTCCCTTCCAACCCTGATATTCTATGATTCTGTGGTTAATGTAAAACTGATTTGAAGTAACAAAAATATCTAGTCTTTGGTTTTGTCTGGGTGGCAGACACTCAGGCTAAGTGGTATCATGAAGCATGCCATCTAAATTGTTCACTTTAGCAAAAGACAAAAAGGAAGGCAAACATTTGCACAATTATACTGTGGATACTTTGACAGGTTTATCTACCTGTTATTAACTCTGATGAACAGTAACATTGTGGACCTACACTGAATCCTGACCACTAAACAGACAGAAGACTGACTTTATTTGAAACAAGCAAACAAATATACACATGCAGACCTTTATGCCAATTACCATAATTATCACAGGAATGCAGTTGTAACCTCAGTTTAAAGTGAAATAAACCACATTCCCTGTTAATCTAATAAGTAAACAGCTGTCACAAAGTAACTGTGGATCAAATTAAAATTAGATACACTATGAACAATGTATATGAGATTTAAAGAACTTTGGTATTTCAGTCTCTTTATGTTGGGGCTTGAACATGGCAGATATTCAGTGCCTCTTGTGAGGTGCTAAGCCCTCTTGCACTCAGTGTGTCACTGGTACTGCTTAGTACCTGGCAGGATTGAGCCCATCCTCAGCAGCTACAAAAATACCAGTTGAGCTTTTTATTTAACACGTTACATTCCAGACTCTCTGTGATACTTTATGATTGAATATGAACATTTATAGCATTGATATTGCTACTGTTATACAACTGCAACAAATCTTGTAGAGTATGTTCTGTGAGGTGTCAATAGAAAAGTTATGATTTGCTAAGAATAATAATTCTGCCCAGATAGCTCTTCCTGTGGCTGCCTCAGCAAGAATATAGGCAATGGGCGGCTACCCCATGTGAGTCAAGCCATGTCAGGTCATGTGATATGTTCATGTGACACTGGACTCCATTTTAGGCCAGTAACTTTCTGCAGAGACCATAAATTTCCAGGCACATGGCAAAGGCTATAGAAAACCCATGAAATATCTCCTTTTCCCTGTCCTGATTCTCTGGACTGTGAATTTACAACGAAAAGGAGCATTTTGAACTATGGACTGATAACCTTCTGATCTTTTGGAAGTTACCGGAGAGACTTTTGCAAGCCAGCAGTCTATTCCATCACTGCTACAAATCTGATATAAGGACTTTGCAATTATTTGTATGTACGTGGTCTATTAACAATTATTAACTATCTCCTTTTCTTTTATTATCAAACCTTTACTAAAGGATTGGCATCAGCATGATCATTCTTATCTCTTGGAATTAGCAGGACCCTATATTTGATTAAATTGGTTTAAACTTCAGTATCTGGGTGGTGAGACAAGGGCTGGAATGTCTAAGAAGACTGCATTTTTGACTTCTGTTTAACCAGTGTAGTGTTACTTTTGTTACTGCCTTGGTATAATCTAATGATAGAATAACCACCAGTTTAGGGTAAGTCTGCTCTCTTTCTCAGCAATTTGTCCTGAAATTGATATCCTCATCTGTGATGCACTGTGACACTCTCCCCATTCCATACTGTGGCAGTTGCAATCTGCCCAGGCACTTGAGCCAACTAGCAGGCTAGTGGCAGGGCACCAGCAGTGAGGGGTTCTTGACTCTGAAGTGCTCATATCCTCCTTGTTTGGCAGAACCTGGGTTTGTTGAGATTTATGTTCTTATGTGCCTAAAAGCCAGATTTTTAAAGGTATTAAGGTGTCTAGAGATGCAGAAAGGAACCAAGTGTGATTTTTCAGAAGTGTCTAGGCATCTAACTTCCATTGAAATCTGGCCCTAAGTCACTTCTGAAAATGGGATTTAGGCTTCTGAATTACCTAGGTGCTTCTGAAAATTTTGCCTCTAGCTGTTATGGTTGCTTAGAAAGCTTTCAAAAATGACATGATTGTCTGCTTGAGTTTGCAGAGAGCCTGAAATAACAGCTCTAGGTGTACATTGCCCTATCCGTTTTAGTGGGTGCTAATTCAGATGCTAGTGATTATTCTTAGACATCAGTGTTGTTAACTATGTCACTGCTTGTTAAAATATGAGAAAGGATATTTTAAATTCAAGTTTACAACACCTTAAAAGTAAAAAGCACTTTAAAATGTTGGACTGTCTTTGAATTGCTTTAGGCTGCCCTGGGCTGCTCAAGGTGATGTGTTGAGCATCTGTAGAAGTCCTATTGTACCTAACTGCTTAAGAGAAAAGATAATAAAGGCACCTTTTGAGCTGTAAATTGCCCTGAAATGCTTAAAGTCTGGTTCTACTCTAAAACATGATTTTGCAAAAATGGCATTGTGAGGTTCCATGATCATTGTGGGTAGGATCTTACTGCTTGTATATCAAATGTGCTTAGTTTGCAAGTAAAAATGTGGATTTTCCAAACAGTCCCTCAAACTCATCTTAGATTCTGACAATCAACCTGGGTTCTTTCCATCTTATTCAACATCATCAATAATAGGTGTTCTGCAGGACAAATCATGTTCGATTCCCTTGTACAACCCATTGTTTTCAGACTGTCACCAGTGACGTGCAAATCCAGTGTTTCCCTGGGGTCCAAGATCATAAACCGGTCAGGTGACAAAAACATCTTTTCCACCTCTTAGTTCCTCAGACCAGGTCTTGCAAATACAGTTTTTCGTTGTTCCTTTCTTCTTGGAAAGTGTCCTCTGTATCCTTCTGTTCCAGGAAACTGCTTATTTTTTGACCCTCTGTCTCAGACCCCACTGAGCTCCTTCCTCACAAACAGAGGCTGAGAACTTCTGGGCTGAAGTCTCAATTCCCTGCTACACTTGGCTGGATCACACACTTCTTTGCACCCTCTGTCAGCCAAAACGGCACTCAGCATGCATCTCATGTGAGTTCCCATCCCATGGTTCTGGGACTCTGTCCTTGGGGAGGTAGTGTGAAGAAAACGCTCTGTTTCTGTCTGGTCTGTGGTTACACATGTGAGCAGCAGCTGCATTCCCTCTGTCTACTACAATAGTGGTATCCAGAGAGCCAGCAAGTGCTCAGCACTAAACTGGGGTGACATTTTTCAACTTACTTTTTTGACAACACCAAAACTCTTTTTTGCAAATTTGTTCTGATTTCTCCAAATTGATTTGGTTGGAAACAAAAGATTCAGAAAAAAAATGGAGATGTTTCATTTCAACATTTTAAAAATGAAACTCTGAGTTGTTGGTGGGGGTTTGTGGAGGGAGCATGGCTATTTGGGTGAGAGGGAGACTTGGAGGGTGTCTTGGGCATTTTAAATCAACTGTTTTTAGATGAGTGGAGATCCCGGGGCAGTCGAGTTTGTGTTAGATTTCTGAAGGGTCGATATGGCCAGTACTGACCTGTCCCGCCTTGTGTCCAATCTACTGTTACTGCCTCCTCCCCCACACTTTGCACCTTGCTCCTGATTGCTACTCCACTGAGGTGCTCCTGTAGTGGACCTGCCTCACATTCCTGTGGACTCTTCAGTCCCCAGTGACTAAGATCAGAACGCTAGTGTGCAGTGTCCTTATTCCCCAACATACACAAAGTGTACCTTATGCTACCATGTACATCACTGCTGAATTTGACCCAGGTTCATTAGCTTTAGGTAAAAAAATAACTCTTCCAGTTGAATACAACATATTTGTTTGTCATGAGAGTTTCAAGAACTCTTGTTGGATAGCTTTTTTTGTTCAAGGGCGCACTGACTAATATTTTATATTTTCCAATTACTTTACAATATGGGCGAAAAGCGCTGCTTCTGGAAAGAAAAGAAACAAAAGCTACAAGAGTAAGAGAACTATGAATAATTTAATTAGAAAATGTCAGAGTAGAGAGAACATTAGCTTGAACCTTTTATGCTTTAATTCATGTGAAATGCAAATGACTGGAAAAAAGCTAGAGGTTTAGGCAGCAAATCAAAATTGCATGTTTTCTAAAGGTTTTAGTGAGATGAATAACTTGCTCTTGCAGCTGATATCAGTGGTTTACTCTTACACTAAATTTTGCTAAGAAGCAGCATAACTTATGTATTCATTTTAGTTTAATACCCTGAGGTTTATATGGTATAGTACTTAACAATGGGATTAATATCAATTTACAGTATTAGAAGTCACAATGGAGCCCAAAAAACGTATTCCTTTGTACATGTAATAGTGGAAGGACATTTAAGGAATTGATAATTGGACAGCACAGTGAAGCCCCAAAAACCAAAAAATCATGTCTAAAACAAATAAGTAACAAAACAAACTTTGAGGAAAAGAAGGCATTGAAAAATATTAACCCTGATTTAACAAATATTTTAGTGCATTGGTAGTTGAGAGGTTACTATTTATAAGCAAGCTGTAAAGCCAGGAACTAAAGTTAAAATGTGTATATTCCAGGAAGTGGGATGGCATTTATGAGAAATGCCATTAGGAAAAAAAGAGCTAAAATGATCACAAAAGAGAATATGCACCATACAAGATTTTAGCAAAGTCTTGAAGATTTTTCTGCAAAGTTTTTGAAGAATTTCTGGAGATCTGAACATGTGTTTTGGTTTCTTATCCCAATATTTAGCTGTCTAAGTATCTATAATACAATACTCAGATGGGTAGTTTTGCATATTAATAATATTTTGCACTTAAATGCAACCTGCATCCAATGATCTGAAATAAACTAAAAGTAAAAGTTGCTACAATGTTTGTATACCAAGAGACATTACAGTTAAACAAAAAATTAAGTCTTTAAAAGTTTGGAAATAACTGGTAAGGAAAGTTAAATATTCAAATTCACTCACAGTTTACAATCTCTAAAATCAACATACTTGTGTAAAATATCATATTACATGTTATAAAAAGCAACCTCAGCTCTACCCTTCTATCCTTGCCCAGCACTTATCTACCCCAGATCACATACATTTCCAATGAGATTTACAAATGCTCAAAACCTACCTACCCACCCCTCTGCCATATATTGCCCACAGATCTAGCCACACACCATTCTTCATTGAACACATCTATTGTTAGCCACAGACTCCACAACATTGCCTTTTCCCTCCCCATATACCAATGACAGATTTGCCCCCCAGATCAAAATTTCTGAGATTAAGTGACCTTAGTGTCACCATATGGAGTCAAAAATCATCTTGTGGATCCCCAGTTAGATGTTTCATCCTCAAAATTGTTCAGTTAATCCACTTATCCAATATATGACCCATGGAGCTGATGGTATCATTTAAACCCGACTCTCTACACAGTTTGTTTGGTTGCAATTGGCTTGAAGCTGTACCCATAGCTAGGGTTAGAAATAAGCTGACAGTAAGAGCTGAAGTTCTTAGAATGTATTCAGCAATACTCCCCATTGCTGTAGGTGTTAACTTTTGGTAACTGACAGTGATGTGAGTTATGTACATCATGTTGAAGGCCCAGGAATCATAATTGAGGGCAAGATCAATTATCAAGCTGGGTAAGCTGTTTGGGACAAGTGTCATTCCAGTATGGTATTAAAAAAAGGTAGTATTTAATATTTTAAATTTCAAAATCTTTAAAAAGTAATATGTTCCAATAGCACTGTGCATACTGTTCATTTTTAATATGGCATTTCCAGGGCTGTTTGAGTAGCAAAATAACCCAGTCTGAGGGTGGCAAGCTGCTTAAAAATTCAGAACCTTCCAGCAGGTTTCTGAAATGAGTTACAGTCCACTGGAAACTAAACTAAATTTGATTTGGGTCATTTGTGTTTGGGAATGTTCTAATATTATGAGCCAAGGAGATATCCTCTCCATAAGAAACCCTTAGAGCAAAGCTTCCAAGCTCTTTCTAATAGAGGTCACCTATCTCCATTAAAGGGAATTATAGGCACTCAAGAAGAAAAAAAAAAGCCTTATTAAGCTTGTTGGATAGGAGATTTTAATTTGTAATTCCTAGGGACAGCTCTGAAAATCTTAGAGTGTCAGTTGCATGAAACTGCAGTAACTCACATTGGGATTATGCCACCACTAATTTATCAGGTAGGAGTGGTAGATTACTAAAAGTAGGTAGACAAGAATTCAGGGCATAAAAGGCCTGATTCTGCCTGGCAGCTTGTCTATTATTTACACCGACTCAAAATGAATATAAGATGCAACCAAACTAGGGCTGTTTTCAGAACTATAGGAATAGGCATTGTCACAGGGTATATGCACTGCTAGGGCACCTCCTCCTGGCTGCTCTGGGAATTAGCAACATTCAAGTCCTACACCCCCTTCGATGGCTCATTCACACACCCTGTATCCTCTTTTTCTCCCTATGCAATTCAGGTGCTCTGTCTTTTTGGCGTGGCCTTCTGGCCAGCTCATTGTGTTCTCAAAGTCCCACAGGAGAAACCATCCCAGGCTGTCCTCAAATCCACTGTCCTGACTATGCCACTTCCCCAGTCACTGGTAGAGGAACCCAGGGTCACCCTCTACTCCAGATTGCAGTTCAGGGACCCTCTAATCAGCAGCCCAGGTCTGCAAAGTCCCACCTTTCTGCCATTTTAGTGAGCCTTTTCCTGCCTCATGTCTCTCAGGGTTCTGTTCCACCACCTTATTGGTAAACTCTTCCTTCAGGGCCTAGACCCCTAGGTGAGAGAGTGAGCGAGCGAGCGAGCACGCACGCTCGCTCGCTCCCTCCAATACCCAGAAACTGACTACACATACCCTTGCTGCAGCCCTTTTCTGCTGCCAACTTCCTGGCTTTATATCAGCCTGACTAGTTCCTTCTCAGCTGGATTCCATCATCATTCAGGGGTTGCTTAGGTCACCTGATTCCCCTCAGGTGTGGCCTCTCTGATTAATTGGCCTCATCTCAGCCTTCTAAACTCTTTCCAAGCTAATGTGGGATCAACCCCCCACCACAGACCTACTGGAAAGTATATCTGAACATTTTCATATAAATCCTTTAGACCACATTGTAGTATGCACATTTGGAAACACATTCAAATATATTTTAATTAAACCACATGCAAAGTTCTTATTTCTGCCTGCACTGGAGAGCTCTGGAGAATACCCTCAGTAAAGGTCTGTTGGCACAGAAATACACACACTGCATAGAAAACTCTATTAAGTTCTTCTTTCCAGCTCTTGTACCTTTGGAATACCCCCCCACCCCGCCACCTTGCAAACACCAGTTCCAGATCTAGGCTTGAATCTCAATTTCTAGCTTAAAGCTATCTATAATGGGCTGAATCCAAACACTGAATCTGAAAAATGTTGGGCTTTGGGAAAGTTTGGATCTGGACTTTGACATGGGAATATTCAGGAATGTTTGGAACCAGGCTTTTTGGCTCTGCCCTTGATCGAGACACATAGGGTGAAATTCTGGCTGCAGTAGAGTCAATGATAAAACGCCTATAGACTTCCAAGAGCCAAGGTTTCACCCAGGAAGTTCAGATTTGAAATTTAGATCTGAAAATTTGGTCTGGGCCTAGGTGAACGATGTTCTTCTTACACTCTGCAGTAATTGATGGTATTGACATAGCAAGGAGTATTTTTGGGACTGCCAGGGAACCTTATAGTAGAAAATATTAGCACAGATATGAAAATATCAAAAATTGCTGTGGACTTTTAGGGTATATCTAGGGCCCTACCAAATTCACAGTCCATTCTGGTCAATTTCACGGCCATAGGATTTGAAAATTAGTCAATTTCATGTTTTCAGATGTTTACATCTGAAATTTCATGGTCTTGTAACCGTGGAGGTCAGACCCAAAATGGGGACGTGGAGGGCTCGCAAAGCTGTTGTAGGGGGATTGCGGGATTGCCACCCTCATTTCTGCACTGCCTTCAGAGCTGGGCTCTGAAGGCAGCACTCCCCCAGCACTTCCTGCAGCCACAGAAGGTTCCCAGAGGTGGAGGTGGGTCAGATCTCCCCCGGGGTGCTCCCAGCAGCACAGGGTATGTACCCGTAGGTGGGTCTGATGTCATCCTAAGAGCAGCCATGCAGGGGAAGAGCAAGTCCCGTCCCTCCCCAGTCCAGTTGGGGCTAGCCACTAGGAGCCCCTGACTGGGACACTCCAGCAGCACAGGGAGATCAGACCCATCTCTGGCAACTTCCTGTGCTGCAGGAAACTGGGGTAGGTAACTGGAGGTGGGTCTGATCTCCCCCGCCAGAGTGGCTGTGTAGGAGAAGAAGAAGTCCCATCCCTCCCCAGCTTGGAGTGGACTAGCAGCTGGAGCCGAGGGCCTGGTAGGAGCCCCTGGCTGGGGCATCCCAGCCCTTCCCTTCCCCTCCCCTCCCCTCCCCTCCAGTAGCTACATTTCACCATGGAGGTCTGATTTCACAGTCCGTGACACATTTTTCATGGCCGTGAATTCGATAGGGCACGAGGTATGCCTACACGGCAGCTGGGAGCAAGCCTCCCAGCCCAGTTAGACTGACTTGTGCTAGCTCTAAAAACAGCAGTGTGGATATTGTGGCCCTGGCAGAGACTTGGGCTAGCTATTTGAGCTCAGACACAGGACCTCGTGCAGGCTTGAAATCTGGAGCTGACCCAGAGTGGCAATATCCCTGCTGCTATTTTTAGCGCATTACCTTCAGCTCCACTAGCACAAATCTGTCTATTGGGGCTGAAAGCTGTCTACCTGAGCTGCAGTTTAGACATACCTAGGGCCTCTGAGCATATCGAGTAAATCTTGCTGTGTACATACAGACCCTTTAGTAACTATTTTAACTATACACATGCAGCATAGAGAATTGAAACAAGGACCTTCTGCTACAAAAAATAAGCTTATACCATACAAGCTAAAGGAGACTCTCTCCTAGGTGTCACAATATGAATAAATCCTCGAATGCAAAGCCACTAGAGGGTGCCATCATTACTATCTCTTGAGAGTCTATACAGCAGAGGGCAGTGATGCCCTCTTTAATTTTTTATTCTTATTTTATGTTTTTTTAATTATTTTAAAATTCAGAAGTAAACTAAGGGAAGGTCCCTGCCTTCAGGAGCTTACATCTAATTACACGTAAGCTAATAAATTACTTCACATGATGTCAAACTACTTCCACTTCTGTTTTATGGTGTCTGGATTTTTCATGCAGCAAAATCTTCCTTGGCTCACAAAGTGTAAAATATCAGCTCTTATTGAAGGAAAAACAGTAGGATCAGAAAACAGGTTTAACGAGGGGAAAATAATAATTAAAAAAAAGTCCTTAAATGTCTTGGAACCAAACTCTTTTTCTTTCCCAAGAGTAATTATATTTCATAATGAACCCATAAGCTTAAGTCCAAGAATGATTCAAACGTTTTAATATGAAAACCATTAAAAGATTCTTATACAGTGGAACATTGCCACCTGGGGATGTCTCCTAAATGAGATCTTATTAAATAGTTTGTTATGTGATTAGTTAGGCAATAATTTCAGTGTAGAAGTTTTGAGAATATGTAGGGTTTAATTAATAAAACGTGTGCACCTTCATTAACATAATTTTCCAGCTACACTTGTGAACAAAAACCTTTATTGTGTGTGTGTTTTTTTTTAAAAATGGCTGCACTTTATTTCTTTTGCATATTCATATTCAGCACCAGTTTAATAGTATAAAATCAGGCCTAAACAACCTATTTATCTGTGTACAGTTCCTAAAGTATGTCGCTAACAGCAGTTACTGTTTTCCACCTGCTGTTCAAGTGTGTGGGTTGTGCTGTGCATGTGTGATCCAGACAGAGGGAGTGCATAGTAAATGGAGGGAGGAATATCTCTAAAAAGATATTATCTGTATTATTAACTATAATCTGTTTAAAATGTATTTTATTATTCCATATCAGTAAAATCAAGGAGAGGGTGGGGATTAGGGTGAGGCTGAAACTAACAACAGCTGGGGAAAAGCTATTCAGTGTGGTACCTGTAGATTTAGCTATGCAGCTCTATGAATGTGAATGAGAGTTATATACAGTGATAGGCTGCCAAAATCTTAACAACTGGTTCCCTCCTCACCCCAGGTTGCCCACCACCACCCCCCGGGACTCCTGCCCCATCCAACCCCGTATGTTCCTTGATGCCCCCCCCAGGACCCCTACCCCATCCACCCCCTCCCCTGTCCCCTGACTGGGCCAGCATAGTGGGCCAGCATAGTGGGTGCCCACTCCACCCCTAAGAGCCAGAGGGACCTGCCAGGGGGCAAGTTGGGGAGTCCCAGTGGTGCTTACCTGGGGCAGCTCTCAGGAAGCATCCGGCAGGTCCCTCTGGGTCCTAGGGGCAGAGTAGTGTAGCTGGAGGGGAAGCAGGGGGAGTGGCTGCTCCCACCACTGATCACATCAAAAGTGGCACCTTAGGGGCTGACTCCGTGGGTGCTCCGGGGCTGGAGCACCCATGGGGAAAATTTGGTAGGTGCAGAGCACCCACCGGCAGCTCCCCGCCCCGCACCCGGCCCCAGCTCACCTCACCTCCACTCTGCCTCCTCCTCTGAATGCGCCGCCCCGCTCTGCCTCTCTGCGCCCCCCTGGCTTCCCGCGAATCAGCTGTTTGGCGGGAAGCCTGGGAGGGCTGAGAAGCAGGCGGCGGCTTCACACTCTAGCCAAGGGTGGCGAAGGTGAGCTGGGGCAGGGACTGGTTCCCCTGCGTGCCCGCCCCCGAGGTTACCTGCTGCGGCATGGGCAGTCCTCATGCCCCCCTGCCCCAGTTCACCTCCGCTCCGCCTCCACCTCCCTGGGCCTAAGTGCGAAGCCGCCGCCTGCTTCTCAGCCCGCCCTGGCTTCTCGCGGGAACAGCTGATTCGTGGGAAGCCTGGGGGGAAGGGATGGAGAAGCAGAGCAGGGCGGAGCAGAGGTGAGGTGGGGCGGGGAGCTGCCGGTGGGTGCTCTGCACCCACCAAATTTTCCCCTTGAGCGCCACTTTTGGCCGGTTAAATTTAAATTAAATAGCGGAACAACCGGTTCTAAAAGGGCTTCTAAATTTAACAACCGGTTCTAGCGAACCAGTGGGAACCGGCTCCAGCTCACCACTGGTTATATATGATAAATTCTACCACAACACACTGAAAATTATTCATTATACCTTTAAGGCCCACAGGTGCTATAGCACCAGATTCTGATCTCAATTGTATTGGTGTAAATCAAGGGTAACTCCATTCACTATAATGGATTTACACCATGTAACTGAGATCAGAATCTGGCAGGCATTTAAAGTGTAACATTTTAAATAAAACTGAGAATGCATTTTATGATCTGGAAGGATCATAGTAATATCTGGTTCCTTCTAAATGAAATTAACTGAAGATGGAAACCTTGTAATGAATGAAAGTGATTCTTTCTCTCTGCACCTCAGCTTTATAATTTGTAAAGAACTGCAATAATTGCCAGCTTGGCTACAGTAAAATGTTGTGATCCCATGGGTGTTTATATGTATATATAAATAAGAACATGAAGATGGTCAGGGATGGATATAAATATGCAGGTTTTTTTTACATGGGCTCCAGTATTTTTTTATATCCATTCCTAATTCTCTGCCCAAAACCTTCATCTGTGCTTTCTGAGTGAGAGAGAGTGAAAGAGAGAAGTATTCATGTTTGGTGTGACACTAATGGTATTCTCTGACCACTTCCTAATGTCCACAGTTAACATATATGGAGATCAGGAACACCTTCCTCCACACAAGACTTCATATCTGACTATACCCACAATACATGAATGAAGAGATTTTTCCAGCTAGCCTTGTTGAGAATGAGTGTAATTTTGATTGCTCTTGAAATATACAGCATCTTCCCCAGGGGCTGGTTTAAATCATGCTAATCCCTTGAGCCTGCCTTGCTCCTGTTCAGAATGTTCACAAGTATCTGAGTTTTGGAGTCAAAAACATTTTATTATGTCATTGTTTTTTTGGGGAGGGAGGAGGAGCAAGGGTGCCTTTAAAAGAACCTTATTTTTCTCAGTAAGTTACATCTTCCTCCTCTGATTTCACTAGGCAATTTTCAGAGTATAAAAGAAGCTAAAACAATTAATCTGTTTACCATATTATCCAAGTGTTTGCAGTATTCATGTTTGGGTAATTAGGATATATAAATTAATGTTGATATTTATTAACCTAATTTGGAGGCTGTGGAGCCATTCTACCTATAAAGTGGTAGGATTGCATTCCTTGTTTCATTGCTTCCAAGCATAGGGATATATCACTGGTCAAAATGACTCTGGGGACAAAGTTAAGCTGAATGTTTTAAAACTAATAAAAATTCCTGTGCTTCTTTTATAGGTTTCAGGTTTGCACAAACAAATATGGATAGATAAATACAGTATAAGAAAATAAAACCCTCCAGTAGGTCTTCAGTCAACCAGTATCCCTATGTTATTTATAAAACTACTATGTACCAAGATCACAGTACTACCCTATCCAGGTGGAAGGAGGTGTTTGAGGGTCACTGAGCACTGTGAATTTCCCTCAATATATCACAGTTAAAGAAACAGCTTGTGCCAAATAACTTTACGCTGATCTACTGTGAAAATGTGCAGATTGTTCACTTGGTCTAAAAAATGGCTCATTTCTCATCTATAGTGATGTGGTGTAATGGTTCCTCATGGGAGGCAAGTTTTCTTTTCCTGATCTGGGTGCATTTCCTTTGTGTCTAACTTACTTTAGGAAGAGATAAAATAGATTTTACAGTCATGCTGAAACAATCCTAGGCAATGCCCTGGGTTCCCTCTGCTGTGCTAGAAGGGATGCTGAGAGTGAGCATTATTTTGGAACATCCAAGATGAAATCTGATCAGCCAGAATTCCTATTGGATGTTCTTAGGCAGCCTGCCCTGGATCAATAGCTCTGCCACTCTGTGCTCCATACCCAGTCAGTTTTGCTAGCCAGTGCAGATTGGGGGCATGGACCTGTTGTCACTTGGTTCCTTTTCACATTTAGTACCCACAGGGGTTGCTAACCAGGATCAAGGGATCACACTCCTGGGCAAGATTCTGGTCAGTCCCTGTTCTTGCCTCTTATCCATCCATTCAGGGGCTGGAGAGAATTTTGCTTTCTATGACTAGAAGCAGTTCTTTTTTCATTTGGGTTTTACTTTAGTGCTTTAATGGGTGAGGAAAGCAAACTTTAAATTGGTCTCATCCAGGAGAATATGGCTAGCAGAGCAGGCCAAAAATTTTCTGATGTAACCATTTTCTGTCAGGAAATGCTGATTTGTTGAAATTGAAATGTTCGGTGGAACAGTGTCAATTAAGATGAAATTTTGTTGTAAAAGAAAATCAGAACACAGTATTTCAGTAAAGGATGTGGCCCTGTTGGAATGGAATGTTTGTTTTTCATTTCAAAATAACTTTTCCTTTAGAAATTTATTTTATATTATAAATAAGATATAAAAGAAAAATATAACTGGAGGGTTGTACACTTTTTTCTTCTGTAGGGAGAGCATATTGCACACAGCAGGGGGTCCTTGTACCCTTTCACTCCCACACTCAACCCCATCACAAGCTCCCTGCTTGCCACCGTCCATCTCCCTTTATTTCAAGGACTCTCTGCAAACCCTTGCCCCATCCCTTAGGCTAGGGGCTTAGTGTGTCACCTCATTTCCTCCATGTCCCCATTCTCCTTCCTACAAAGGGCACCGTGTACCCCCATTCCCTCCTCCTCCTCATACTAGGGTCTTCCATTTTCTCTCCTTCTGCATACCACCCTATTCCCCCCTTCTTCTCATGTCCACTTCTCCCACCATTCTTATTTCTTCTCTTTCTGTCTGGGAGATAAGGCATTCAAGGTGTCAACCTTTTAAAACTGTATTGGGAGGGTGAGATTGAGGGGAGGATATTGGATTGTCAATCTGAGTGCAAGACTTCACTTTATCAGTCAAAACAAACACACACACCACCAAAACCCCAAAGTTGAAATGAAACTTTTTGATTGACCTGAAACGATTTCTTTTTGGAAATTTTGTTTTTGACTTTTTGTTCTGATTTGGAGCTTTTTTTTTATGTCAGAATTTCCCACAGAATGGATATTCCAAGTTTCGAGCAGTTCTAATGGTTGACTTTGTACTTGGGAGTCATGAGTCTATGTCGCCGCGAAGGAGAACTTTAAGCGTAGGGGATCAACTTTCCTTGATGCAATTTTGTTTTTGTGTGGAGTCTTACACTCTGTCCAGCTGCACTTGCACATAAAGGGAAAGAACTCTTGAGGAAGGAACAACAGGCAGGCAATGGGATTTAAACGTTGTGAAATATTCTTTGACCAGATTCTAGTCACTGCCTGACTGGCAGAAGCTAGGAAGCTGGTTTACCAAGCTATTTGAAGGTTACAAAAGGAGTTCTCTTTGTGACTGCACATCTCTTTTGGTTTCTGTAGCTTGTGCTGATGAATGGGACAGTCTTTGGCTTGTTGAAAAGGTAACTTAGAGCCACCTTTGTTTCCTCCCATCACGCAGCTCATTTAGGAGTCTATGTCCATAATGTATGCTAAGCCTTGGATCTGATTCAGTTTTGAGTGCAAGCATCAATTCTGACCACACACAAATCAGTCTGACATAGGTCAGCAAGCACTCAGAATCCAAGTCCTAGAACCCTGCTGAAGTGGTGGGTCAGAGTCCTAGTCCTGCTTTGGTCCAAGTTGTCACTGTGTCATTTTTCAGTGTGACCACAGCTAAAGCCCCAGGCCCGAGTCAGGAGGTCTGTTTATTGCAGTAGGCACACATTAATGTGACAGTGAGATCCAGATCCAGCAATTTTAAACTCTGGTTTACAATACAGTGGGCTTGGAAACACTGAGTCTATAAGGCTGGGTTCCACAGACTTGAGTTTACAATGCAGTGTAGACATACCCTTGGTTTCTATTTACTGGAGGAGAAAAAGAGACAGATGTGAGAAAGCCAGCAGAGGTAAAAGCTCAGCTTCAGGTTACCATCACTGAAACAGTATTGTCAGTAGCATTAAGATCCCTCACAGTTTTTATGGAGTTACTTATGACCGCCGGTGACAGAGTATACCTGCCCTGCACTGGACAAGAAGGAGTTAACCCCTTACTGTGGGCTGAGGAAGCCACACCTCCTTGCCCCTGCTGGGGAAGTTCCAGTTGGAACCTCAGTATAAAAAGGAGCAGCCCAGCTCAGTCTTCAGGGATTGTGGATGAGAGAGGATGTGTGTTGCAGGCTCACATCTGGGAGCTTCTGGAGTCTCAGACAGCAGAGGCCAGACATGCTGAGACCCAGGCAAATATCTGGCCAGCTGTGGAAGCCTGTGAGGAGGAGTCATCAGGAGCTTTGCCTGCTAATTACCCCAGAGAGCTTGTAGACTACAGAGCAGGAAGACAGGGTAGGAAGTAGCCCAGAGGAACCAGATATTGATCCGGTTATGGAACTGGGAACTGAGCCAGTGTGTTGTGTTCACTGTGGATAGGGTTCTGGGCTGGGACCCAGTGAAGTAGGGAGGGTTGGGGTCCCCCTATCCTTGTTGTCAACTCACCCCTGGTGGGGCAGTCCACCATTCCTTGGGCCTTAAATCATTCTGCCCTGCATATAAGGACAACCTTGTTGACTCTGGCCACTGGGAAATACCACCCAGCATTGAAGGGTGGTCCTTGTGACTCTGAACATTAGGTTGTATTGCCCTGAGGAAAAGGGCAGTTATTTGGACTTGGCTGCAGGGCTATAACACCCGCAAAGGGTGATGGAGTTATAGCTGCCCTACAACGCCACCACACATACAACTCTTGAGATTTGGCTTCAGTATCTAGAGTTCCCTGCACAGAGAGAACTTACACATGAAATTCTTTCCATAGGTAAGGAGAAATCTACACATGAATGTTTTCCTTGGGCTAGTGTTTGAATAGTCCTGCAGGTATAGGCTAGGGGTGTGAGAGTGTGGGGTGGAGGGGTTGCAAGAGTCTGCCCCACCTTTCCTGCTACTGTGCAGGGGCTGTTCAGAATCTCATTACTCGCTGTGTGAAGTTAGTGCCAACAGAGGCTCTTACCTTCCTGTGTGGGCAGCAGGGTGAGAGTGCATGGCCTTGGTCCTGCTCCTGCTTCTTTCCTACCAGCTAGTGAAGCTGGGCACAAACCTGGCAGCCATGCCCATTGGGGAGGTGCACCTCTGCACTGCTCTACCAAAGTGACACATGCCACAACTTTTCCCTTTATGGGCCTGATCTAAAGTCAATTGAAGTCAATGTGAGTCTTTCCATTTACTTCAGTGGGCTTTAGACCAGGCCCTATGTGCAAAGAGTGCAGCACACAAAAGTTCACTTACCATAAAACTGGATCCCCCATTAATCTGTACCCTAGTTATGTCAGTTACTTGAATGATCCCAGTTTTGTTTGCACAACTGAAGTTCTACTTTGTTGCTGTTGAACATGACATTTATCTGAATTGTAAAGTTGAAGCTGCTACAGACATAGGTTTGCAGGTACCAGACCAAATACCTACATTCCTCCCACAAGACTTCAAACCTCACCCCCAAGTCAGTTCAGAGAAGATGGTAGCCTGTGCTGCACTGAGAATTGCATTGAACTTATGTTCATGAATATTTCAAAATGTTTGAGCTAAATTTCCATAGGTTTTTGCTCAGTGTCACGACCCTGTTGGCTGCTATAAGAACAGTATGCAGTGGTGGTCAGTCTTCTGGAGCTACTGGCATGTCTTGATTCATTTGATGGAGGTTTTTCTGTGTCTCAAGTCCCATGTAGCTGTTTTTATAATGAAAGTCTTTCTCAAGACCCTCAAAGTGTTTTACATTGAAAGGCCATTTCGTGTGGAATAGAGAGGTGAAGATACAGTTGCAAATAGGTTATAACAAATGTGATGCTGGAAACTTTACTGTTAAATGATATTTATAATCATTCATACAGGGAGAAATAATATTACAAGTGAGTGGCAAGAGGGAGGTGAAAATTATAGGGCAGGTGCACAAGATATTTTAAGAGTGGTAGCCATGTTAGTCTGTATCAGCAAAAAGAACGAGGAGTACTTGTGGCACCGTAGAGACTAACAAATTTATTAGGGCATAAGCTTTCATGGGCTAAAACCCACTTCATTGGGGCATGCAGCCGATAAAGTGGGTTTTAGCCCACGAAAGCTTATGCCCTAATAAATTTGTTAGTCTCTAAAATATTTTAAAAGTTAGATGTAGGTAAAATATACTAAATGTCAGCTACAAGCATGTGTTATGCTGAGCAAAATCTTCTAGGATCAGCACCTAGAGTTATAAATACAGCTATACAGAGTTGTTAATGCAGATGGTGAAAGCACAAGGAATTTATTAACTTCCAAAACCTCCAGTTCATTTCTTAACTCTTCTTCGATGTTTTGTCTAAATTTCATGAAAGTGGCATTGTGGCATGCCGAAGGAAACTTCTGGATAAAAAATGACACACGTGTTATCAGACACTCAGTATGGAGGAAGATTTCAAGAATGGGTTGTTTGTAAACAGCAGGAGGGAAAAATGTTGCCAATGCCAAATGTTGGGAGGCAAAACACAAAGCATTTAGCAAGGCAGTGTGGGAAAGTCGTAGTAATGAAGGGAGCAGTAATGAGCTGTTCCATCACTGCTTTCTTTGATAACCCTGCAAGTGCCTCACCTATATTATCTGCAAAGATTAACCTTGGGATTGGTATCTTCTGCTGATGAATCATGAAAATAATGTATTCATTTGCCTTATCCTTTTTTCCCTATTTTCTTTACACTGTGGTAGATTAGTGGACATTTGGACTAACTGGTAGGTGTCTTGCTTATGAATACTTAAAAAAAAATTTGTCTTGAGATCTTTGACAATTTGCTCCTAAAATTTCTTCTTTACCTTCATAAGCTCCATGTTACATTTTACTGTATGATCTGGAGGGTAATACATTCATTATTCTATTAGCATTACTTATGTAACCCTTCTGCCCGTCAGAGTTGGCAGCAACAAGGGCCAGGTTCAGTATCTAGGGGTTCCATTCCAATAACACAATGCAAAACCAGCCCGAGCCCCCACTCAGTGACCTGGGACAAATATATACCACCCCTGCTGGGCACCTCTAAGAGGCAATACTTCCCTTCTCGCAAGCACATAGTCTGAGTGTAGCAAAAAGCCTTTTAATAACAGAGAGAAACAATGTGGCATTATGTTGGAGAAACACCACCAACAGGATTCATAACACAACCCATGAGCAAAAAACCCACCCCAAGCAAATTGGGGCATGTCCTTTCCCTTTGGTTCTTGAGTCCAGCAACCCAAAGTCCCAAAAGTCCAATGACCCAAAAGTCTCTGTCCCTGGTCAGGGCAGCCCCAGAGTTCGAAAGTTTATCTGTAGAGTTTTACCTCCCAACCTGGGTGGAGACTCGGAGGGGGAAGGTTAAGGGCACCTTACATGGTCCAAAGCTGATTGCCTCACCCCTCCATGGGGCTCCGCTCTGCCAGTCACCCTCATGAGCTGCTCCAGGCATCCGACAAACTGCTCTGCTCCACCAGCCGCTCTGCTCGCCGTCCCGCAACTGCTCTGCCATATAACACAACACTCGACTCTTAGTAAGTTTAGCTCTTCTGTGATTTCAGCTTGTAGTAGGGGAGCCTCAGTACTAGTGCACCATTTGTCCAAAGTGAATTCAGCTCAACAGCCTGTAACTAGACTCCTAATAGAACCAAAATTAGCTCTGATATTCTACAGTGGAGAGAAGTGCAAGTAGCATGCCTCACCAGGAGACACCATACCACCAAGTATTAATACCTGTCCCCAGCCTTTCTCCATTTACTGGGTTTTGGAACCCATGACCCTTGCCTAGCGAGTGCTGCTTAGTTGATGGTGAGTCCCTCCATCATAACAAAAGGACGAATACAGTTCCACTGTCCTTGATTCACATAATCAGGATAATAACAGTTTATTCCTGCCCCAATAACAGAGAAACTGGGGCTCCTACAGCTGCCAAAGTGACCACCTAGGCAGGGTGGGTGTGCCTATGCAAATGAAATCAGCCCCTGAAGTTCTTTTCCACAACCCACCATGACTCACCACCAGATGTCAGGGTAGAGCTCATCCTGACTCTCCTTACACTTAGGCTTGATTTACTTAATTTGAAGGTTACTGTTTGAGGCTGAATGCATTAGTGTTGTTTAATTGCTGTTTCACTTGCATGGGGTGTATTTCCTTTTTAAAAGCTTTCCCTTATTTACAAAATAAAAGAAAGGTTAGGAAACAAGAAGTTAATAATTCTGCAACTAACTTTAGTAGCATGAAAAAAGGGTTTTATGAAAATATGAAATAATTAAGGACTATCTTGCAGGTTTGCCCTCTGTCCTGAGCAGTAGGTAGCTGTGCTTCCTCAGGAATTAATTGTGGCAATTCACCCACACAGATGAGTTCCAGGGTCCCTGCCTGGTCTAGGGGGGAAGTAATCGGTAGCAGCCCGTTACCAGGTGTAGAATGCTTCCCTTGTGCTGCTAGCTCAGTAGCACTGTCTGGGATGCTGGGGATGGAGTCAAAGTTCTGCCTGTCCTTGCCGATACATGCTCCTTCACTGCTCACTTATGCAAGTAGCAGCCCCAGGAGGAGGAGGAGGATTGGGAACTTTCCTCTGCAAGCCTGAAACCAGTAGAGCGTGCTGATCTTCAACTATCTGTCACCACAGCGGTTGTGTGGGAGGGGGCAGTGAAGAGGTAGTTGCTCTGTGTGTTGTATTTAGGAACCTGGTGAGTTAGCAGTGATGGGACAGAGCTGCCAGGGCCCTCTCTCATTCTATTTCAGAGAGTTAAACTTATTTCTACGGCCACTGCATATGCCCTTTGCACCTGTATCAAGCCCAGCTGGAGATACTGTGAGAGTTTTGGCCTTTGATAGAAATGAGTCTCTCAGGGCCATAAAATATCTTCCCTGTAGGCCATCATGAACTCTCCAGTACCAGCAGTACTGGGAATGGCAGGATGGGGAGTTCTTCTACTTCCAAAGTGGCTGATGCTGAGCATTATTAGATTCTCTGCTCCAGTCACAAATACTTGAGGGATCTGATGTTTGGAATTACAAGGATGTGGCTACTGTAGCATTGCACATATAACCTTAGTACTGCAGGTCCCTGAGTGTTTCAGGTTCCGCTAACAAAATGCTATTTGGAAGATGTATTTTTTTAATAAACTTGTCATTCCCTCCCCCTCAGTCCAGGCTTCCTTCTATCAGTTTAAATTTTTTTTGTTATAAGTATTTTTTCCCATCCCACTTCCGTATAGACTAAGTGCCCAGCAGTGGAGGAGAGGCAAAGGTAGCTTTATGATATCTTGTGTCTCCCATGTTTGTACGTTGGCTGATTGATCTCTGTGGCCCTCAGCAAAAGTTAGATCATCCTCAGGGTGGCTCCAACTTTCACTTTGGCCACAACAGCCCTGTAGCCATTCACCAGCCTAGAATAACTAGAATGCACTGCACTCTGCTGCATCTCCTTCTTGCCCCATTCTGGCATGCCTGTATGCATGGGCTGACATTGGGTGGCAGTGTAGCACCACTGAAGCAGCTCTTTGCTGCCTAGGGAATCCCTTTCTGAAGAGGTATTCCCTGGGGGCTGTTGCTGCCACTTTAATAGGACCTTTTTGCTACCACTGTGATGTAAAGGAGCTGAAGTGGAAGAGAGAATCAGTCCATACATTTACTAAAGAAAGAACTGTTAATGTACCATTCAGTAGAGTGTCTGCTGTGTGCAAACAGCAACAAAATATTTACCTAACTGCTATTCTATTTTCTCAGTTTGCTGGAGTGTTGGTTTTTTTGGAGTGGGGGGAAGAGGAGGGCACATTTGCGGTCCGTATGTGTACTTGTTTACTATTCCATTTGCAAACTCTGTGCCACGCAGATGGTACAAAGTAAAGCAAATAAAAATCAATAGCTTCCTATTAGTCCCCTATTTTCTTTCATTTTACTTTTTATTACAAAATCCATTTTGTGCCTAGAAATAGTTTAGACATCAGAAGAATGCTCAGCAACTATTAAATGTAGATTGCATCCTGAGTACTAAAGCAAAGTAATTGTATGTAATTTAATAGTCACTCAAGTTGATAAAGATAAGTTGCCAAATTGTTTAATCACAAATTCTTAATTGTTTGCTCAATTCATTTTATATTAAAACATCAATAGTCTCTTCTATTTTTCTTTATTGAAGTTTACAAAAAGTTCTCTAAAGCGCAGCTATTATAATACCAAGAATACTTTCCAGTACATCTATGTAATTTTACTAGGGATGGATCGTTACATTTCAGGTGAAGTTAATGGCACATGTGGCAGAAGCATTCTGCAGGTATTAAGTACATCTGACAGAAAATACAAATGTAGCTTGAAGCTTTTTGTGAGGGTGTTTGTAGCTGTGAGCTTTTTGCAGAGGGTGATCTTTATTGAGGAACATAATCTAAGTCAGATCATTAAAATGTCCATCAAACTTGTGAAGCAGAAAGCCAGCGAATGTTTAAATTGCAGCCCTCTGGTAATTTACATTGACCTCCTGTGCATCATGTACATTATCAAGAAAAACCCACAAATTGCAGCACCCACAAAACCTTTGATAACCATGCTGTGTAATAATGAGTGCTCAGAGAACCATTGTTCAGCTGCATGCAAAATGTGATCCAAAAGAAAGCTGAAAGTACGCATTAGAAAAATCAGCAGAGATCAAAAGAGCAACAAAGTCTTATATTCTGGCCCATCAACCTGTGATTTGCATTCTGCACCACATCATGGTTATAAACACCAGGGATGAGTGGTGTCCACTTGGGAACAACAATTCTAAAATAAAAGTTAAAAGGAAAGCAACATCCAAAGCTGGAGTATGAGGAACATATCTGCAGCACCAGAGAAGTTCTTTGGTGCTGCAAATATGTTAAAGTTAAGCATGACAACAAAAAAAGAAGACCACACCAAAAAGCCTTAGTTATTCCCTGAACATTGGATTGGAGAGCTTTCATATGTTCTCAGGCTTAAAATCTATCATTAGAACTTCTGCTAACATATGGATAATTCATGAAGTCCCTTTCCTCTTGTATAATAACCATTAGGACAAAAATACCATAATCCAAAGGGTATCCATATTTGAGTCTGCTGATACGCCAAAGATGTCTATAAAGATAAATGACCTTGGCTGATGTTGGTGAAAGAATCCTAATTGTCCACCTCATGCAATTTCCCAGGAAAGGAAGAATATTGCTGATCTGATCTATGGGTACCTATTCCCCTTTTCACTGGCATTTACACTAAAAAAACCCAAACAACCTTCCCATGCTCCCCACACATCAGTAATACGAGATTACCTATAACACTTTCATAATGGTCAAATGATCACCATTCCAGATGCAAAAGGACTGGTTTTAGGGATAAAATGATTCAGTTTCCAGGCCTATTTATTCAGGCCTACTCTTTGCTGAGCCTGCCAAACAAGATGCCAATTACAATGGTGGATCATGTGATGTCACCAGGGACTGGTTTGAGAAAACGAACCCCTTTCACATACAGGAGGATGTTGTAGCCAGCAGATAGCGATGACCTTTGGAAACTACCAATGTAGGCTGTGTGGTCTATCAACCTGCCTGTAAAATGCCCAGCAATTTGATGCTATTCAGTAATAATAATATTAATGGACTGGTTTCAAACCTGTGATTTAGAGGTAGTCCTCTGAGTCAGTGAGTCCTTTCAGATAGATTTGTCCTGTGGTTTGGCTGTAAGTCTTATCCAACCCAATACATATTTTATAAATCACATATAAAGAAGTTTCCTGGTCTTCTTTCCATATTAAGAACACTGTTACTGCCAGTGAGGTTTTTAAGACATTCATTTAGGATAACAAACACTGAAATAAAAAAAATTAAAGTACTTTCTCACTCTTACATTCATGCAGATCCCAGTAGCTATTTATTTGCCTCTTAACTTTTCTGCCTCAGTTTCCCCATCTGTAAAATAGGGATAATGATGCTGCTTACCTCCTGGGTAAAGCAATTTGAAATCTATTGATGAAATGCTCTATATAAGAGCTAGGTATTGGTATTTATTTATATTTAAATATAAATCTTAAAAGTGCCTAGATCATGCCGTAGATGCCTTCAACGGATCTGAAAAACAATAATCAAGACAGAAATGGTTCATAGATTCATAGATTTCAAGGCCAGAATGGAATACTGTAATTATCTAGTCTGAGGCCAGAGAACTTCCCCAAAATAATTCCTAGAGTATATCTTTTACAAAAACCTCCAATCTTGATTCCAAAATTGTCAATGATGGAGAATCTACCATGTTGGTAAATTGTTCCAATGGTTAATTACTCTCACCATTTAAAATTTATGTCTTGTTTCCAGTCTGAATTTTGTCTAGCTTCAGCTTCCAGATGTTGGATCATGTTAGACCTTTCTCTGCTAGATTGAAGAGATCATAATTACATATTTGTTCCCTATGTAGATGCTTATAGACTGTAATCAAGTCACCCTTTTACCTTTTCTTTAAGCTAAATAGATGGAGCTTTTGAGTCTGTCACTATAAGGCACTTTTCTAATCCTTTAAGCATTCTTGTGACTCTTCTCTGAACCCTCTCCAATTTATCAATGTCCTTCTTGAATTGTGGACACCAGAACTGGACATAGTATTCCAGCAGTGGTTGCACCAGTGCCAAAGATAGAGGTAAAAAAACCCTCTCTACTCCTGCTCAAGATTCCCGTTTATGCAAATGTCTCATACCTTATAATTTTAATTTTGCTTGCTCGCATGATGTGTGTTTGTGTATGTGGGTGTATATTTTTCACTACTTGCTCTGTTACAGTATGGAGACCCTGTCCTTTTCTTTCCTTGTGTGTCTTTATCTACCTTTCTGCACTTCTTTTTTGATAGCTGTAGCATCTTTGCAACTTTAAAAATATGCTGAATGCTAATGTTGAAACAAAGGGCTTACTGTCCCCATAGAAATCAATGGGAGTTTTACTACTTACTTCAATGGGTCAGGATTTTACCCCAAAACGGCACCACGCTTTATGATGCCCTTCAGGAACAAGGCTTCCAGAGAGGCTTCCCTCTCTGCAGTCACTTTTACTGTCATTAAGTCCAGTCAGATACAGCTATGCTTTAGGCAACTGAATTAGAATCAACATTGGCTTTAGCTCTCTCTCTGTCTCGCAGGGTGTGTTGGATGGATCTGACCCTTGCTTTCCTGATGCCTTTTCCCCTGTAGCAAATTTCAATTTAAATCTGAACTTTGCTGCAACAGTTCCCAGTGAGATTTTTCATCTTAGTGGAATTGCCTGTTTGGGAGGTGGCTAATGATGAACTGTGCTATTGCCGTTTGAAAATGCTTCCCATCTCACAGGCACAGGTTGTTTTTTTGTTCCTAAAGAGTTTCTGCTGTTGTTTAGTATAAAAAGGGTCTATGCCAGTGCTCGGTGATAGAGATGAGATAATATATAATACTCAGACAGATGACTAATGGGAGTTTTTTTAGGCTTGTACTATGTTTGTTCACTTACTGGACAGAGGAGGCTGAGGCCTGTCAAAGCCAAAAGAGAACAAAAACCACTCCCCTTTTCCTGTCCCTGCCTGCTTTCTGTCTATACAAAGTTAATGATTTGTTGTGGTATAAGATTTAGTACTCTTATGAGCCTTGCACGTTTGGTGGTCTGTTTTAAAAAAATGCTAAGCAGTACAGAGTTCCACCAGATAAACTGCCTAAATGACCCGTCCAAACAAAACTGGGTAAACCAGTGTCAGGTGGGGCAGAGCTCATCCTATGAGGGACCCAGGACATCTACCAAATAGTGTTCATGAGCAAATCACAAATCTCAAAAAATACACTTGTTGAGACAGCAAAAAAAAAAATTTTATTTTTAAAATTCAGTGAAAGGTCAGGAAGCTCAGTGATGGTATAAAAGAAACTTGTCTAGTTTCATTGCTAGGCTCATGCCCATTACTAGTCAATTTTCATAAGGCTCTGGATTCCCTTACACAACTTTTGTATAGAACTAGTGGTGCTTGGATCCCACTGTGAAGGTTGTGGCAGAAATGCATAGATTGAAAGGATGTGCACTAAAAGATAGTGTCCAGGGCATATAGCTTTTGTTTTTGAGAGGGAGATTCTTGTCATGAACAACTACAAAAGCAAGAGGTGAAAGAGACAGTGTAGACAATTGCAGTGGGGCCATTACGTAAAACGAGGACCACAGGAAAGTGAGAATCATCGACTCAGAGCTACCAAGTTTTGGGTAGCCACTCAGTTAACTCAGAGCAACCAAATTTACTGTAGCCCATTAGATTACATTTTTAGTGTCTGCTGTGAGCAAAGCTTGCATGTTTTTTGTAGGAGGTACTACTTTCCCCTCAGAATATATTGGGTGCCTTTGTCTATATTTCCCACCACCTTCTCAACTCTCCAGATCAGAGGGGAGAGGGACAGAGCACTCACTAGGGCAGTGGTTCTGAAACTTTTGTACTGGTGACCCCTTTCACATAGCAAACCTCTGAGTGTGACCTTCCCCTTATAAATTAAAAACATTTTTTAATATATTTAACACCATTATAAATGCTGGGTGCACAGCGGGGTTTGGGGTGCAGGCTGACAGCTCACGACCCTCCATATAATAACCTCACAACCCCCTGAGGGGTCCTGACCCCCAGTTTGAGAACCCTGAACTAGGGGAAGAAGGGGCACCACTGTCGAGGGTACTAGTGGAGAAAGGGAGGTGAGAGTGCAGCATTCACTGAAGGAATGCCTGTCTGTAATAATGACTAGCTTTATCAGAGTCTCTCTAATCTCAGTGCTTCCACACCAAGGGCCTACAGGAGGCTGGAATCAGTAGTGCTATCTGCTAAAGGAAGTAAAGGAGCTGGAGTGGTGCTGTGCATTGAAGATTTCTTCCAAAATGAGGCCCCATTCTGAAGAATGGCTGAGGAGACACATTCCACAATTTCTGTCACTGTAGTGTTCTGTTGCACATAAAAATAAATTGTGTGCCATTCAAATTTGTGTGCAGGTAAGTCACATTGAGAGAAAGTGTGTGTCAGGCTACATGAGTGACATTTGACAGGCATGTCAGTTGGGGTCCACACATGTGACAATTTTTTTTTCTCATGAACTGACAAGGTCAGTTTAAGTAGAGGTAAATTTAAAGATACTAGCATTGCCATGGCAATGCTGGCAGCAGCAAATGTTCAGTAATCAGATATAATACTTTCTAATTGTATCCTCAAGATGGACACATGCCTCAACATAATTACAGTATGACTTTGCCATAATACTCATCCTCTGCTGTATTAATTTAAATGGAACATATGGGCAAAAGGTGTTAATGTGACCCGGAAACTGTCCAACAATAAACAGTTTAAACAAGCTTTGAGGTTTCGTATTCACAGACCTCAGCCTGCTTAGTACAGTGGCAAATACACCATTAAAAATCCTTTTTACTTTTTGTTAAAGATACAGAAAAGAACGAAAAACCAGTTAAAACATTTGAAATTTAAAGTGTTAAATGAGGCTTTCATTGTAACAACATCTATTGTTCCCTTTCCCTCTAGCTGGAGAGAGTTTTAGAAGGAAAAAACCTTCATGTCTGACAGTCTTTTAGATGGTATTGGCAATGGAAATGCCCTTTTTTGGGAAAACAGATGTTAGTTGAGATGGACTGGAGGTGTTGTTATTGCTGCTGCTGTTAAACTCCAATTCTGTTATGAAGGCAACACAAGACAAACACACACACAAAGGGAGAGAAAACAATAGCAAACAGAAAAAATGCAGCTTCTGTTTCTGGCATGGACTGTCACTTGCAACCTCGTTGCTGGAAAAACCCAAGCATGACATATGGTCTTATCAGCCACTCAGAACTGGCAAATTTGTACTGCATCAGGCATTGCTTTTAGTTGCCTCTCTGATCATGAGCTCACAGCAGTGTTACAAAATATGAAGTCTTGGCTGGCTAAGCCAGACTCTTATTAAACAGAAGGCAAAGTGAGAGAGGGGAAAGAAAAGAAATAGGGGGGAAAGAAAAAGTGCATAAGAGGTCGGGGGAAGAGGAAAAACTTCTTACATCCTACGTGGAGTTTAGGATTTAACTGGAGCCCATAGGTGGTGGTGTCAACTGGCTACCCCTCTCTGACCAGCATCGTGGTAGTCAGCTTCCCCCTCAGGTTTCTTTTTGAGGACCCAAAAGGGGAGCAATGGGTGGAACATCCCATCCCTTCATTATTTTGTTTACGAGGTAGGCCCAATTTCCAAAGCAGCAATTGTGGTTCATTGATTTCCAGTCCTCTACTTCTCTTGTCACTTTCAGTCATAATCTAAACACTGTCCTTGGGTGGTACAAGTAAAGCCTTTCTGTTTAAATTCAGTCTCTCTGTCTCCTTCTTATATCTTTTCTTAAACAATTTTCAATAATAGGTCATGGTGACAAAGTATAAACTTCCACCTGCTTTTTACAGTCAAGCTTACAATTAGGGCAAATTTGTAGGCCCAGTTATCACAATACCTCCTTATTCCCCATTCCTCTCTCTTTTTTTTTTTTTACCCTTACTTGCCATGTCATTTAGACCAGTAGTTCTCAACTAGGGGTCGAGACCGCCAAGCAGGGCCAGTGTTAGACTTGCTGGGGCCCAGAGCAGAAAGCTGAAGCCCCACTGTGCAGGGCAGAAGCCCGAGGACTTGACCTCTATCACCTGGGGCTGAAGCCGAAGCCTGAGCAACTTAGCTTTGCGGGGCCCCCCGTGGCATGGGGTCCCAGGCAATTGCCCTGTTTTCTACCCTCTAATGCTGGTCCTGGCTCTTATATGCAGAAAAACACTGGTGGGCTGTGGAGTTTTTATATCATGTTGGGGGGGCCTCAGAAAGAAAAAGGTTGAGAACCCTGATTTAGACTGCAAGCTTATAGGCTATATAGAGTGTACTATGTACTTCCATTTCCCTCAGCAAAGTGTCTAAAACACATGGGGATCTGCAACTATAACTAATAATAATATTCTAGAACTGAGTGAAAATTGGTATGTCCTTCCCTTGGGAAATTCCAATATGTAAACTTTTTGTTTTTTGGCTCCAAATCGAAATGAAATTTTGAAATATTTAAGTTTTTGGGGAGAAGGGAAAAAATATTCAAAAAATGTCTATTTGAAAATGGCAAAACATTTTGTGTTAGCATTTTCAACAAACCAAAATTAACATTTTGACTCAGAAATATTGAAATATTTCTTTTCAGTTGAACTGACATGAAATGTTGGGTGTTTTTTGACACATTTCACTATTTAATGAATTTCTTCATGGAAGTTGTAGTATGGGAGTCTTATTCCTCCATTCTCTCTTATGGGTCAAGCTCTCTGGCCAGACTGTCTGTCACATGATGCACCTTCAGCCGTGTGACTTATATGTTACACCACACAGCTCTCTGAGGAGATACTGTGTTGTGTCATGCGAGATATAGTTTAATGCTGAACTAACTTGAAATGAAATGTTTTGGATCATTTCAACAAACCAAAGTATTTTGGTTTGGGTGAACTGACCCAAAATAAAATGTTTTGGTTTGATTTTCCCAACAGAAAACAAAAAAAATTAGTAAAATAAAAATTTGTGAAACTATCATTTTCCATTGAAAAATAATTGATGGAAAATTCCCAGCCAGCTATAGTGTCTAGTTATTTTGGGTACTCAAAGAGACATCTTTAAAATGGCCTGTTTTTCAAGGGGTGAGAGCTCAACACTTTCAAAATATAGGACACCTTTGAGGTGTCTCAAGTTGGGCACCCAAAAATCGAGGCACCTAAATCAATACTCATCAAAATCTTGGTTTAGCATCTCAGTGAACTAGAGTCCTCCTCATTGAATCATTACAAATAAATCAACAGAGCAAGCGATTTCTAGTGTGGCAGATCAGTTAAACTGTTGAGACTGACCAACTTCTTATCACTGGAGAAAACAATATTTCTAGCGTATGTTTGGGTTGGGTAGTTTGGTAAGGGTAGCACTTCTGTGGGTAGATTGATGGTTCTAAGTTTAAATTTAGAGTATTTTGAAATTCAGAAGTACTAAGATTCTTTAACCAAATAATTTTAAAATGATGTGCACAAGTAAAGTGGAAAGCGTATAGACCTGGTCTTGACTGATATCACTGGCTCTGTTCTAAAAATTAACTTTATTTTATTAAATGGATGCTGTAACAGGAGGAACTAGATTAGCTATAGCAGGTTCTGACTGTATAGGTTTGCAGTTACCTGTTTGGGATGAAGGTCTCAATAGCCAACAGCTATGAAAATGTACCCATAACGTTTATGATGTTAAACAAAATTCCAGAAGTGCAGTTACACATACTGGAAATTTCCTCTTTCCAAACTGACCTTCAGACAAGACTTTCTGAATATTATGTAGCTGATGCATATTTATTTTCACAAGAGCAATAACACTCCAAAAGATGTAAGGCTAATATAAGGCATATGGTATATGTCAACTGGTAAGTAATTTCCCCCAAAAAATAGGTGGAAGCATTAAAGTCTTGGTCTCCCAGCTTCATGAGTAGCTACCACACAAGATGAAATAGGAAATAGTCTTTCCAGTACAGGAATCCATTTTATAGTATCTTTTATCAACTAGATTTTATCTAATAATTACCTACATTAAAATAGTTTGAAGGATCAGTGAATACATGAGTATTCAGAGGGGCTCATACATGGTAGGTTTAGACATAATGCATCAAAACCTGCCCTTATTTACACTAATAAAAATTTGGAGTAACCCCATTGAAGTCAATAGAGTTGCACTGAATTTACACTGATGTAATTAAGTGAAGAGTTTGGCCAAACATCCTTACTGGCCTTGCTTGGTCTTAAATGTAAATACAAAGAATGGTCAGTAGTTCTGAGAAATAGATAGGAGTCTAACTCAAACAAACTGTTTTGCACTTCCATCTCTCTGATTTTGTACCCAGATGGTCAAATACTGTGGTACTGAAGGGTACTAGATATAGAATGGTAGTAAATATTCCAATCTCTTATATATTCTCAAATATTTATATCCTTACTATCTCAGAAATTATTTTGTGACCCTACAGAGGTGCTGAATTCGATCTTTCAGCATCATGAATGATCTAGCCAGTGGCTGTGCGGAGGACATGAAAGCAAAATACTAACAGTCCAGGAGATGCAGACAAAAGCATATAGACAATAGGGAATCTTTTCCCCACAACAACAAATCACTCACAACTCCTTGCCTGTACGTACAGGGAGAGATTGAAATTCAGTGTTCTTTAGTATGGTCAAAACCAGCTCAAAATGAAATCAACAGAAAGATTCCCATTGACTACAGTGGGAGATGGATTAAGCCATGGGTCCAGATTCAGCAAGGTACTTAAGCACATACCTAATTTGAAGCATGTGAGTAATCCTGTGGAATTCAGTTGGACTATTCAAGTGCTTAAATACTTTGCTGAACCTGAGCCTTTGAAAGGAAGCACTGAAATTAGATTTTAAAGCTATTTTAGCAATGTTCCAATAAGGTATGAATAAATGTTTCTTGTATATAATATGCAACCTTATATCCTTAGATCCTGGAAACAGCACATCCTGGTCATGTACGTGCTTGTGTGTTCAGGGGAAGAAACGTGTTTGTTGTAAAATTTCAGAGACTTGCATAATGCACTAGAAAAAAATAACTGAGTTTCTAACTACAGAAATGAGGGGTACCAGTTATATTGCAAAAACTTAGATTTTCAGCTGTTTTTTTTTTCAATGAAAAATGAAATTTTCCAAGGAAAGGAAATATTTTCATGAAAAATTTTGTTCAATCACCTTCCCCACTCCCAATTTTCTGTTGGAAAAACCGCTTCAAAGGAAATTTTTTGACCTGCCCTACATATTTGCATAATTTTAAACTAAACTCTGGCAAATTTCATTTGTATGCATAGTTCAAAGAAACTGCCATTTAGTTGGTAATATTTTTCCTGTCTTAACTGTTCTAATCTTAATTGGAATGTTTCTAACCTCATCTTGGTAATACAAAAATTACTAGAAATTAAATGAACTTTGGATGACGTTTTGAAAAGGAAGGCACTATAGAAATACTAAGTGGTGTTGATATTATTAAGAAACATGCTGTAATATAAAAATGTCACAGTAATATATGTTGGCAACTTAATTATTGGACTGAGCTAAATTACAAAGTCATTGTATATTCAATGCATGGATCTTCATACTATTAAGGAGTAGATTTGCTATTTGTCATCCCATTTAGATGCTTGGCTGTTGACCCATTTTCAAGTGCTATGGACTGCTTGCCTTGAGCTGGGTCCATATTTAGGGTCCTATCCAACTCCCATTGAAGAAACTTAATTCTTTCCATTGACTTCAGTGAGATCTGGAATGGACTTTTAAAATATGAACATTTTCTTGCTTTCATATCAATGGACATGGCAATGTAAATATCACACTTCATTTATCCATAATGCATCCTATTGGCCAGACTGAATCTTTGTTCACTTAATGAACATGAAATACCAAGAGCTGTCAGAGGGACATCAAATGCAATTATAGCACATTTAGCACACTATGCCATGAGAAAATGGTTTCAGAATAACTGGTAATTTATTCTGTGCAAATTGTTCTAACGACGTAGTGCAGGAAGTATAATTGACAGCAATGTACATCATAACAATCTTAACTGAATTACACTACACAGAAGACAAATTTAGCACTGCCTTATTTCCACAGAATAAAATTTCATATATTTTGTTTGACAATCAAAAAGAACTCACCACAAAAAACACTAAACTACTAAGTCAGGAGTTTTTACAGCACATGTGTTTTTCTGTTCTGTCGTACGCACAATTATATATAAATAAATAAATAAAATACAATTTAAAAGTCACTCAAGGCCAAATACCGATTCCCATTGATATCACTGGGAGATTTTCCTGAATAAGGAGTTCAGAATTTGATCCACATTTGGGAGTCTGTCTGTGCAACTTATGAATTCTAGTTGTTGTTATGAAATTGTTCCATCAGTGAAAGACCCTATGTCAAAGTGTATCCACCATTTCTGACAGGACCCACAATAGGTTCACGTCAGATTGAGGACAATGGGAAGTACTTAATTTTTATGACTGCGTTGACTGATCATAAGATATACTAAGGATGTGTGCTTGAGTTGGGAGGAGATATTTTCTCCTCTTGTCTGAAGGGAGCAGGGAAGAGTAGAGAGTGGAAATTCCCCAATTAGGATGAAGAAACAGAAGTGCCAATGGAGTAATTTATAAATGACTAACGGGGGAAGACACACACACAGAGACAGGAACTTTGGGCAGGAGAGGGGAAGAGGACAAACTAGCAGAGGTCAGAGAAGGTGAGCTTGTGGTAAGGCTCCAAATTTCAAAATTAAAGCTATGCCCTGCTACAGATGATGACTTTGACCCCAGCCCAAAGAATGCTCCGGAGTGGTGAGGAAATGGAGGCGGGGAAATATATGTAGGGTTTATTTTTGAATAGAGTTATGTATTTCTCATGCTATTAAAAAAAGAGCAATGCTTTGTTCAAGTCCTGTGCAAGGTCTGTATGAATTATGTGCTACACCTTATCATATGACCCCTGAGAAAGTTAAACTAACTCAGAGGGCTCTCGTTTTCACCAAGATTCTGGGGGAGTGTGTTTTTAAGATATGAGGGAGTCTGAGAGGTCAGTCCCGATTCCAGGGTGCTGGGCAGTGGGCCAAGTGGTCTAAACTCTCAGAAGGGTGTGCTAAATAAAAAGTCTGGACCCCAGGCCCGAGGCAGTGACTAGATACTGTTCGGACTCCACAGGCATTGAGTCTGAGTGTTCAAGAGTGGTGCTAGACTGCAGCTGCACAATCAGGGCTGTCCTTAGGCATACTCAGCATACGTGGCTGCATAGGGCACCCAAAAATTTGATGGGACATGGGACAGCAGGTAAGAGTGGGTCAGCTCCTGCACACCCAGTGTACGCTGCAGTCTCCTTAGGCAGGGGCTGTATTCACAGAGCCGAATGCGCTGGCGCGGCACATGCTATGTGAGGAAGAGGGTACGGAGGTCTCTGCAGGGAACTGTGACTCTCCACCACCATGAGGTGGGCCAGGTGCTCGGTATCCTTTGCTGCCTCATCCCTCCCCGCCGCTGAGCCCAGGCTGTGGCAGCGACTGCTGCGTATGAAGCTTGGTGTGTGTCCGCAGTGGGGGCGGTTCTTCTGGGGGTCCATGGGCGGGGATTCCGAATTTGAGGTTGGGCATAGGGGCACCAGTTTAATAATGCTGCGGAGGGCCCCATAAATCCTAAGGACGGTCCTGTGCACAATGCTACGTTATGACAAAATAATTTTATAACTGAAGGAACACAAGGCACTGATCTGCAATTGAGTGTAAAATGAGGTTCCACGAGGCCACAAGGTGCAGGATCAGATTCTGAATATATATATCAGAACTGTACATTTAGAGTAATACAGTTGAGAGCCAAACTATTAGATTATGTAAATATAATCTCTAATGCTCCTGTAGTGAAGAAACAATATATATGTCTAACAATTTCCAATCAATAAATTTCTATTTATTTAAATTTAAATGCCAGATTGGGTCCCTGTGATTTGTATGAATAAATAGAGAAATAGTGAATAAAAGCAGGGAGATGATTTTACCTCTGTATACAGAATTGGTGACACTGATCCTGGAATACTACTGTGATGGGTTCCAGGGTACAATTTGGAACTAGAGTACCACTGTGTCCCCTTAACTCTCCACCCTGGCCTGTCTCTCACAAGGCTTTGCTAGTGACAAGCAGCAATCCCTTCCAGGAGTTATCACTCAGCACAACCGCATATGGAGCCCCACACCCAACTAAATTGCATGAATGCTCCCATAGCCAGGCACAAATCACAGAGAAAGGCACCAGAAAATCTCCTAAGCCCCCAGCCTTGCACCCCAGAACTGTACCATCTTGTCCTGATCAGAAGCCTGACCAGTGTAAGTTCATTACCCAGTCCACCCCTCCCTCAATGCAGAGAGGACACACTTTAGCCTTTTTAAACTGTGCTGAGATTTCCCAAGCACTTCAACCAAAAAGCGCTCTTTTAGGTAAAATATAAAACAGATTTATTAACTACAGAAAGATAGATTTTAAGTGATTATAAGTGGAAGGCACAAAAAGTCAGAGATAGTTACAAAAAAAAAGTAAGCACATAGTCTAAATCTTAAACCTTATTAGCATAAGCAGTATTTGGATCAAGCAGTTTTTCTCACCCACTGGATGTTGCAGGTAGGTTACAGTCCTTAATACACAGGCTTCCCCTGTAAGCCTGGGACCAGTCTCCTCTTTGTCTTCCCAGAATTCTTATTGCTTCCAGTGTAGCTGGAGGAGGAGAAAGCTAAAAGCATGATGCCACTGTCCCTTATTTTATACCCAAGCTTTATCTACACTACACAGTTAAATTAACTTAAGTTACACCAATGTACAGCCACCACTGTAATTAAACCACTGTTACATGTCTACACTATGCTCCTTGTGTTGTGTTGGCACATCCACAATAGCAGCTCTTACATTGACATAGAGAGCAGTGCACCATGGATAGCTATCCCACCGTGCAACTGGCCAGAGGGTATTTTCAGAAGGGTTTGCAATGCCTCATGGGGGCAGGTACAGTGTCACATGATGAAGGTTTCTTAATCCTAGTGTTCCATGGGCATCCTACTAGATTGCCAGCCACTTGTCAACTGCCCTTGTAACCTTCAACCCAGCCATCTCTGTCAGAAAGCATGGATCCTGCATTGTTGTTCAGTATTGTGCTGTGCATTATGAACAGAAGGCTATAAGAGGTGCTCAACGGGGGGTTATTTGACTGGGGGTGCCTTTAAGAAGCATATTAACACTGCACCACAGTAGTGTGTGTTGCTGTAGTGTGCTGAGCCTGGCATTGTTTGTTTGCAGCGGGCTATGAACCTTGTAACGGTGGCTGTTTGTGCCCAAAAAGTAACACCTTTTAAATCACTTTTTAAAGTAGCACTCAGTGATATGACTAAACTGACATTGCTGAACACTAACACAAGAAGCCCACAGAAGTGTAGAGGTGAGGGAAAGGGAAAGGAGGGAGAGTTTGTGACAGGGAGTCTCCCTGTTAAGAAACTGACCCAGGTATGCTTGGTGGCCGTTGCTGAGTCACAGGGTTGAGCAATCCCCATTCTGTGGTGCTTCTCTTACAGAACTGTAAATCCCTTGTTTACAACTCCCCTGCTAATTAGTGGTCATTTAATGCCCACCTGGGTGTGGATCACCTCCTTTGTTGTCACTAGAGAACTAGCAATGGACGACTCCCAAACTTATAACATATTTTAACAATAACCATACAGCAAAATCTCATAACTTCTATACATGAATGATATACATATTTTTACAGAACAATGGGTTTCAGCAGATCATGACCTTTCATATGATATCTTACCTGGCATGTTTGTATGAAATATCAAAATCGTATATGAATGATGAATGTGGAGGTTACAGGGTGCTACTTTGAGGTACGTCTGTCACAACTACATACAGTTCTTTTGCCCATATTTTGAAAAGGATGTTGAAAAATTGCAGAGAGTGCAGAAAAGAGCCACAAAAATGGTGAGAGCTGGAGAAAATGCCTGACAGTGAGAGACTTAAAGAACTCAATTTATTTAGCTTATCAAAAAGAAGATTGAGAGGTGACTTGATTACAGTGCATAGTACCTTCATGGGAAGAAAACAACGAGTACTAAAGGGCTCTTTAATCTAGTGCAGAAAGGCAGAACAACAACCAGTGGCTGCAAGCAGAAACCAGACAAATTAAATTAGAGATTAGGCACAATTTTTTATCAGTGAGGGTCACTGGCCATTGGAACAAACTAGTCAGGAAATTGCTGGTCCCTTCATTTTGTGATGTCTTCAGATGAATGCTGGCAAATATGCTCTAGATAAACACAAGTTTAAAAGCAAAATGAAGGGATCACACAGGGGTCATCTGGGTGAAATGTAATGGCCTATGACATACAGGAGGTCAGACTAGATAATCTAATGGTTCCTCCTAGCCTTAAATGCTGAACCTATGAAGAGGGAACTTTCTGTTGCATGGATCTCTCCCTCCCATGCAGAAGGAGGCTTAGCTGCTTCCACAACCGTATCCCCTTTCTGCCTTAGCCTCAGGGAGAGCGCTTAGTGGATCTGCACATGTGGGGAAGAGATGGCTCTGAGGACTGGCCAAACCAACATTGTATTTTAAGTAATTCACTTTCAGGAGACAATAGACAGTGGTGCCAAGAAAAACTCAATCTGCAAAGTTTGTGGGAAGCAGTTTTTCAAACCAATAGTTTTGTTAAAGCAAATTACACACACTCCATTGTTTACATGGTTAGATGTTCCACATCAAACCATACTCATCAGTAGTCATGGAAATGACTTTTGGTCACTATTGACTAACAGTGGATTTGAATCAGTGACCTACAGGTGAAAAGCCATAGCCCAGAGCCATCCAGTCTCCCAGATATAATCATTTTACTCCTGGATAACAGATGTTGGAAAGGGCACACAGCTAATGAGTTGATGCTTTTTAAAAGGGCATGAAAACAGAACATCTTTTCTATGGTAAATGCATAGTGATTAGAAATTTTGCGAAGAGGGAGGCATTGATTTATTTCTTAACAAAACAGACCTTGAGATTAGGGAACCATCAAACCAATCCCAATCAGAATAAAAGATGAAATAACTCTAGAAAGCATATCCACTAGCTACAAACCTTAGTGATTGTGTCACTCCAGGAAATTTAGTGGTTGACTAAGCAACCTGATATACTAAGTGTCCCCATCTATAAAAAATTAAGAGCAGATTCCAAAAGCCTGAAGCAGAACAATTGTTATTGAATGCTGAGCCCAAACGATTTAAGGTTTTAAAGTTGTCGATATAATCCTGGCTCTTGAAGTAAAAACTGCAGCACTGGAACAGCAGGATTTAAGATTGGAATAATTTATGATGCTGAAATTAACACAAAACATTCATTTTCTGAATATATTTATTAATGTAAAAAAGCCTACACTGTTTAGGGCCTCACACCGGACCTGATGTCCTTCAAGGGTGTGATATAATAGAAATCCATAGGGTTTGTTTACACAAGGAAATTAATCTGGATTAATTGAAAGTGTGAATTTAAACCAAATTAGTTAAACCAGAATAACCCCCCATGAGGACATTCTAATTTGGAATAACATTGGCCTTCAGTTCACCTTAATTCACTTCCAAAGCTGAGTAATTATTCTGGAACAGAGTGTCCATATGGGGAGCTATTCTAGAATAGCTGTTGAGGAGTAGTTTATTCCACAGTAGCTATTCTGGTCAATTTCCTCCTATAGAAAAGTGGAATATGCAACTCCTGACTAATTTACATTTTAGGAAAATATGTTCTGTCTTCCTAACTTCCTTTATCAGTTTCAATTGTGTACAATAATCTTTACTTCCTGTTGCAAATGGTAGGTTACTGTGCATTGTAAAACAGTTCCTACCTTGTTCAAGAAGAGATTTTTCAGTCGCATGTGCTAGTGAAGTGAGGTTTTGTAAATACCTAAACCAGACTTTCTACATGTAGTTCAGTGTTTTGAGATCCTATCAGAAAGAGTGCTATAAACATGCATGACTATTACGAATATCACTAACCTTAAGTAAAGTCAATATTAAAATGTAAGCAGTGCCTTGTACTCAATTTTTTTATGATTGGTCTGTCTTCTTTGTGTGCAGATATGGTAGAAGTCACCATAGAATCTAAGTGTGGATTCAAACATGGACTGTAAAAACGTAATGAATGAACTCAGAGTGTCCCTGAGTTTCTAAATAGAACACAAGAGAGCTTTCTTTCCTTCAGTGTCAGTCCCCTACTATCTTTGCCCCTCCCAATTCATATTATTAATATGACATAAACTGAATTTAGTGAAATATTCGAATACCTCCTAACCTGAAGTAAATTAGAAGTTAAGTGCCATAGGCTCTTACAAAGCCAAAAATCTACTCATATAATAATGATGTTAGGAACACTCACCTTGTTTATTTATGGGTGTAGACATAGGGGCTGATTCAGTACGGCATTTAAACATATGCTTAATCTTAATTTGTAGTTAATGAAATTTAAGCATATGCTTTAATTTTAACTGAATCAGGATTTTAGTGTGGAGATGAAGTTTCACTATGGTGTTTTGGGTGCCAAGACATTATTATGTAATAAATGAACCAAAGGATCATATCAGTCGAGAAACAGAGAAGTAGTTTATCACTTAACAATCTACAGCAGCCATTAGTTATTTCCTCAGCTGTCTTGAGTGTGTCTCTGTAGTGGAAACTGGCAACATAGTGATTAAACCCACAAGATAGTGATTGACCTGTGACATGGGTATTTCCTTCAAAATAACCTCTATGCTATTGAAACCTGCTCAATGTAATTATTTCCTCTGCAGAAACTTTTAAAGCATCTGTATCTTTATTGATCTGCTCAGCTAAACAACTGTTTCTCTCTTCTCCAATAACAATATTGATTTTCTGAAATCAATCAGTCATTGCTCACTGTGTTCACATGTGGAGAAATAGTTACCCCAAAGCAATCTCAGGGTTCAAAACTGTGTCCCCAGATTTCATTTATAATGGCATTGTTTTTATATGGTGGTAAGTCAAAAGTAAGAACTTTCTTTGTCTCTTTCCACTATTAACCTACATAAGAGTGATTGTTTAATAATAACTGAACCTACATTTCCCATTTGGAGTAAAATAAACAATCAATCAACACAGACAAATTAAATTCATATTTAGACTATCACATAACAGAGCAAAAATGAGAGAGAGAAAGAGAGGGAAACAGACCATGGTGGTGATGAATGGGTGGAGGGAAATGTATGGAATGGAAGGGGATGGTATAAGACATACTTTCTAAAATTAGGAAGGCCATCAAACCCCTAAAGTACAGAGTGAAATAGAGCTATGCAAACTAAATTCCCCAAGAGCATGAATATATATATATATATTATATATATATATATATATATATATATATATATATTTAATCCACAATCATTCTATTAACAAACTGTAGAAGATTTTATACTCTTAGATTGTAATCTGATTTTACTGTTCACTGTTTAAGAACCATGTTTGTATGGTCTGTGTTGCTCATAGCAACATGTGTCTATCACCACTTTAAAATGATTAGCAGCTCAATTGTGAGTTGCAGGATGGGTCAAACACAGGTGCATATCTCACTTAAGGAGGAATAACTAAGAAAGAAACACAATTGACATGATAAGTCAAGCTAATATTATATATATATAGCTAATTTGGAGAAAATGAAGGTTTAAGCCTTTTACGCTCATAGTCAGCAAGTAGCCTCTGAAGCGAATGTTCATATGATCTGCACTAGCTTTTATTTTCTGTATTGTCTTTTCTACTCTAGCAAGGAGGTTTGACAAGTCTATGACCTATTAGTACAATATTACCAGAGTACTCTTATTTTTATCATTAGAACTGCATGAATAACTTATTTTTCAGTTTGCTGGCCAAATCATAAAATTAAAAAAAAAATTGTTTTGGGTTAATTCAAAACAATTTTTTTGGAATTTTTTGGCAAACTGAAAAAACTTTTGTTTTGGATCAAAGAAATGTTTCATTTCATTTTTGAGTTTTTACCTTTTGTATAAAACTGAAATAAAACGTGAAAGTCATTTTTGAATAGAAAAATTGAAAAGTTTAGTGTTAAAAATGTCAAAACATTTTGTGTTTTTGAAATGTATTACAGCCAAATAATTCAATGAATTCCACACAGATTTGCAATATGTTTTGGTCAACCTGAATCTACATATTTTGTAGAAAAAAAGTTGTGTCCTAAAAATTTCACCCACTATTAATACTGCACTGTTAATATTGCAATTGTTTCTTAAGCTAAGGAGAACAAAGCTGAATAAAGGGGCAGGAGAACCACTTCCCAGAGTTTATACTGGCTACATCTCCCACCTAGAGAAGTTATATAAAATCTCACAATAATACCTAAACTTTGCATTTACAGTATGTGATACAGCATGACCAGAAAGCAGCAGAAGAGTGATATAGGAGAGATATGTAAGTCCCAGGATGAGGAGGAGCCTTATTCCCTGCAGAGGGAAGAAAGGTTTCTACAGATTAATTAAAAGCACCTGAAGCCAATTAGAGCACCTGAAGCTAGTCACCTGATAAAAACCTCCTGCTTCAATCAGCCAGGGAAAGGAGTTGGAGCAGAGAGCAGTTTGAAAGAGTTGAAGTAGAGGAGAGTTTGGAGAAGTACTGTGGCTGGCTAGAAGATCAAGACCCTAGGTAAAGAGACATCTGGCCTGGACAGACAGACAGGGGGTAGGAAGCCCCACAAGCTGAAGAGCAGGAGAGGGAAGTAGCCTGGGGGAAGGAAGAACTAGTTCAAGTGGTTTACCACTTATCCCTAGGGCACCTGGGCTGGGACCTGGAGTAGAGGGTGGGTCCAGGTCCCTCCCTCTCCACTACCCGTCTCTGGGTTACTAGTAGGACAGTAAATACCCTAGTTCAGGGGTCGGAAACTGCAACCTGAACCTGCCTCTTCCCCCCCCACCCCCAGAAGAGGAAGTGTGGGGTCCAGCATAATCGTACCGGCAATTTGCCACAAATACAATGGACTCAAACTATTTAAACTTAATTTTATAAAATCTTCCAAAGATTTTGAAGGAAATTGCCATATTTGTCACAAAAGCAACTCTTTAAAACTTGCATCATGTGATAAGTGCATAATTCTGAACTCTGTTCTTGGTCAAGCATTATTCACAATATATACTCATTTTTAAAGCATATTTTAGGCTACAATATTTTAATAAATGTTGTGAGGACAAAGTCTTACAATATGGAAAAACCCTCCTTTACCTTATTATTGGATTCTTTCCTCTACAACATTTAGATCAGTGGCTCTCAACCTATTTATCATTATGGGCCACATATGAGGTCCACAATGTGTTATGTGGGCTGCATACAATACTACCTGTTTGGCCCTGAAGATGTCACATGGGCCGCAGTTGAGTGGTGATTGGGCTGCAGGTTGAGAACCACTGATTTAGATGATACCAAAATCTGCTGCCTTTGGGCTCAAATCATGATGAGAGCTATCTGAGAGAAGTTTTGGGATATGATTTTTCAAATGAAATCCACCAGTTCCATGGTGGAACTCTGGCAAGATTAGCTGTTTTCATAAGAGCTTCTGCTGCATCTCAGCTGGAACCCGATGGTAAGTCACGTCCAGATTTAGAACTGACCCATGACCAAAATGATAGGGGTGAGTTTGGACTTGAGGGATTCAAAGCTAACTCCTTTTCTATACCACCTTAAATATGAGGGAGTTTGGATTCAGTGTTCCAGTTCTTGCCTCTAATTACAACAGGTGCACCTTGTGAGTAAATATAAATACTTAACCCGGTATACACCTGCCTCAGTTCCATCTTTGTGTTGTATGTTTTATGTAGTGTACTTCCATGGTATGCAGGTCAGTTAATTTCAAGGGAGTAAGAAGGTTGCTCTGTTTTCCTGCAAGAATTGAGTTTATCCCCAAAAAGCTTAAATTTCCATTCTCCTTCCTACCATTACAAAGCTGTTTCAGATGCAGTGCACTCATGAAGTTACCTTAGTTAGTAACTACTGTATAACCTCATACTATATATCAATCTTTGCTGGGTAAATAGAGAAATTTGGGAACTGTTTCCATAAATAGGGAATAGATTACTAAACTTGCCAACCTATGGCTGGATCCAAAGCCCACTGAATCAATAGAAAGATTCCTACTGGCTTTAACAGGCTTTGACTCAGATGTCTAGTAAGGATTCTCCTAGTAGAGACTCTTCTACATCTAGACTCAAGCAGTGCCAAATACATTTTAGAGAAAGTAATACTTTGCCTTATTAGTGTAGGGTTGCCACCATTCTAATTGCTGGTAACCAGACACCGAAGACCACAGCCCCTGCTCCACCTCTCCCTGCCCCAAGACCACACCTGTGTTCCACCTATTCCCCTGAGGCCACACCCCTGTTGCTCGCTTCTCTCCCTCCCTCCCACTTAGCTCGCTGGATCATCTCAAGGAGCCTGTGTGCAGGCAGGAGGCAGTCCCAGCTGAGCAGGGGCTGCTGTGGGTTAATGACCCCATGCCTTCCCTTGCCCCTTCTGGTCGTAAACCAGGTACCTGTCAACCCTAAATGGCACCTGGATACAGAAGACAAAAACTGGACTGTCCGGGTAAAACTCAGATGGGTGGCAACCCTATATTGGTGGTTTCACAAAAATATGAAAATGCTGCCAAAACATTTTCACTACCACTAGAACCAGTTGACAACTGTGGAAGACACTGTGGTTCAGCTGATGGGGAAACCCCCCAGAACATATTCAAAAATCTGAATAGAGGAGCTAACATCAGAGCCAGCAAAAATTGGTAACCTCTCTGACTTGGTTAATTTTGAAGCAGACTTTCGGTTGCCTATGTGTGGATAAGTGAAATAGAACTGCTTTAATTATATTTATTTGAGCATAAGCTTTCGTGAGATGAAGTGAGCTGTAGCTCATGAAAGCTTATGCTCAAATAAATTTGTTAGTCTCTAAGGTGCCACAAGTACTCCTTTTCTTTTTGTGGATACAGACTAACATGGCTGCTACTCTGAATCCTTTAATTATGTTTGCCAAAAATGCTTTTCTCTCAGACATCTTATGGATTTTCTGAGAGCTCTGCTTAGGGAGATGTTATAGATCAACCTAACTAGTTGCAGTTAGATGTGAATAGTATAATGTTTGGAGGTTTGTATCCAAACAGGTGTGCCCTCCCTTCTTTTCTTTTTCTAAATACTGTAAGTGAATTTAGTATCCATGATAGCAAGAGGCTAAAAACACAGGCTTGGGAAAGTCAGAATGGAAGCAGAATGCTGTACAAGCTTTCCCCCAAACTCTGCCAGCACACCTCAATACTATTCCTGGGCTTCTCTTGAGCTGCCAATCATGCTAAATTATACTAAATTATGGCTTTATGTTGCAGACAAATGGAGACTCAGATGGGATCACAAACACATTTTCTCTTTGGCCCTTTCTTGTTTTGGTCTACTTTACACAAATAGAATTTCAACAGCTAACACACATTTACAGGCTAGAGACTGGTTTACCTTTTCAAAGGCTTTTTATTTTAAATTTCACTTTGCTGTTTCCCCTGACACCAGGCACAAATGTTGCCTGCCTTGGAAGTGTCATCCCTTTATTTTGCTTTTAGCAAGCAGGCATTGATAATAGTAGGTAGCATGTTGTTAACAGTTTAAGCTGATAGAAGCATCAACTTCATGAGAAAAGACTGAAAAAAAAATTTCTGTAATTTCCCCCTGTCTCCTTCTAAAATGAGTCCCCTGATGTTCTGTCCTGTTGTTTCTGAAGTAAGGCTACTATTCCGTCCTGCCGATTGTCTGTTGCAGCCCTCAAGCTGGTATCATATTTAAAGAAAGATGTTTCTTATTCGAGATGTATTGAACTATTGGAAATGGCTCAGTTGCCTCAGAAAGGAAGTTAATGGGGTAGAGAGGATATTTCTATACCCATACCTCCTATCTATAATTGATAGTGGATAGCTGATAATCCATGAGTGTGAGTGTTTAGAGTATTTTTGATGCTTCTTGCCTTGTTGTGCCACTTTTTATAAGAGTGCCATGCAGTTAAACCTAGTAAACAAGATCCACAATAATTTTAAAAGCACAGTCTTTCATGTCAAGATACCTGTTATCCATCAGCTCCTGCATACTTCAGTCAGGCAGATTTATCAGGTAACACATACAAAAATGTTTTTTAAAAAAAAATAAAATGACTATTAAGTGTTACACCCAGGACCTGATCCATCACCTTTACCTATTTAAATCAGTAGGCCCATTCACAAGTGTAAGGGATGGAGGACTGAGTGCAGAAATGTATTCAATGTTTTTGAACAGACTAACAAAGAAAACGTGCAATTAAATGCTGCTACGGTTCAGGGCTAACTGCGCCTCTGTACCCTTTGTGATATCTCTGAGTTCACCTCCTCAGATGTTAGGTCTTCTGGCTTTTACCTCTCTCCCCCCGCCTCAGACCAGAGATCTGGACTGCAGGATCCCGTGTACCAGCCATTTCTCCCTGCGGGTCTGCCTGGGTTCATATACATGCAGTTCTTGTTCCCCTCTGGGAGCTTGTGATCGATGTGTTTCAAAGAGCAGTGAAACCTTGTTAAAACTAATGCATTTCTGGGAAAGAGAACTATGCCCTGGTCTACACTAGGACTTTAGGTCAAATTTAGCAGCATTAAATCGATGTAAACCTGCACCCGTCCACACGATGAAGCCCTTTATTTCGACTTAAAGGGCTCATAAAATCGATTTCCTTACTCCACCCCTGACAAGTGGATTAGCGCTTAAATCGGCCTTGCCGGCTCGAATTTGTGGTACTGTGGACACAATTCGACGGTATTGGCCTCCGGGAGCTATCCCAGAGTGCTCCATTCTGACCGCTCTGGACAGCACTCTCAACTCAGATGCACTGGCCAGGTAGACAGGAAAAGAACCGCGAACTTTTGAATCTCATTTCCTGTTTGGCCAGCCTGGCAAGCTGCAGGTGACCATGCAGAGCTCATCAGCAGAGGTGACCATGATGGAGTCCCAGAATCGCAAAAGAGCTCCAGCATGGACCGAACGGGAGGTACGGGATCTGATCGCTGTTTGGGGAGAGGAATCCGTGCTATCAGAACTCCGTTCCAGTTTTCGAAATGCCAAAACCTTTGTCAAAATCTCCCAGGGCATGAAGGACAGAGGCCATAACAGGGACCCGAAGCAGTGCCGCGTGAAACTGAAGGAGCTGAGGCAAGCCTACCAGAAAACCAGAGAGGCAAACGGCCGCTCCGGGTCAGAGCCCCAAACATGCTGCTTCTATGATGAGCTGCATGCCATTTTAGGGGGTTCAGCCACCACTACCCCAGCCATGTTGTTTGACTCCTTCAATGGAGATGGAGGCAATACGGAAGCAGGTTTTGGGGACGAAGAAGAAGATAGCTCACAGCAAGCAAGCAGAGAAACTGGTTTTCCCGACAGCCAGGAACTGTTTCTCACCCTGGACCTGGAGCCAGTACCCCCCGAACCCACCCAAGGCTGCCTCCTGGACCCAGCAATCAGAGAAGGGACCTCTGGTGAGTGTACCTTTTTAAAATACTATACATGGTTTAAAAACAAGCATGTGAAAGGATTACTTTGCCCTGGCATTTGCGGTTCTCCTAGATGTACTCCCAAAGCCTTTGCAAAAGGTTTCTGGGGAAGGCAGCCTTATTGCATCCTTCATGGTAGGACACTTTACCACTCCAGGCCAGTAACACGTACTCGGGAATCATTGTAGAGCAAAGTATTGCAGTGTATGTTTGCTGGCATTCAAACAACATCCGTTCTTTATCTCTCTGTGTTATAATTCATGGTCACCTGGTTGAAATAGAGTGCTTTTCTTCAGGGGACACTCAGAGGAGCCCATTCCTGCTGGGCTGTTTGCCTGTGGCGAACCAGAAATGTTCCCTGCTGTTAGCCACAGGGAGGGGGGAAGGTTGAGGGTGTAGCCACGCGGTGGGGGGAGGCAAAATGCGACCTTGTAACGAAAGCACATATGCTATGTATGTAATGTTAACAGCAAGGTTTACCCTGCAAGAGTGTAGCCACTGTTTTATAAAATGTGTCTTTTTAAATACCGCTGTCCCTTTTTTTTCTCTCTACCAGCTGCATGTGTTTCAATGATCACAGGATCTTCTCCTTCCCAGAGGCTAGTGAAGATTAGAAAGAAAAAAAAACGCACTCGCGATGACATGTTCTCCGAGCTCATGCTGTCCTCCCACACTGACAGAGCACAGATGAATGTGTGGAGGCAAATAATGTCAGAGTGCAGGAAAGCACAAAATGACCGGGAGGAGAGGTGGCGGGCTGAAGAGAGTAAGTGGCAGGCTGAAGACAGGGCTGAAGCTCAAATGTGGCGGCAGCGTGATGAGAGGAGGCAGGATTCAATGCTGAGGCTGCTGGAGGACCAAACCAGTATGCTCCAGTGTATGGTTGAACTTCAGCAAAGGCAGCTGGAGCACAGACTGCCACTACAGCCCCTGTGTAACCAACCGCCCTCCTCCCCAAGTTCCATAGCCTCCACACCCAGACGCCCAAGAATGCGGTGGGGGGGCCTCCGGCCAACCAGCACTCTGCCACAGAGGATTGCCCAAAAAAAAGAAGGCTGTCATTCAATAAATTTTAAAGTTGTAAACTTTTAAAGTGCTGTGTGGCATTTTCCTTCCCTCCTCCACCACCCCTCCTGGGCTACCTTGGTAGTCATCCCCCTATTTGTGTGATGAATGAATAAAGAATGCATGAATGTGAAGCAACAATGACTTTATTGCCTCTGCAAGCGGTGATTGAAGGGAGGGGGGCGGGTGGTTAGCTTACAGGGAAGTAGAGTGAACCAAGGGGCGGGGGGTTTAATCAAGGAGAAACAAACAGAACTTTCACACCGTAGCCTGGCCAGTCATGAAACTGGTTTTCAAAGCTTCTCTGATGCGTACCGCACCCTCCTGTGCTCTTCTAACCGCCCTGGTGTCTGGCTGCGCGTAACCAGCAGCCAGGCGATTTGCCTCAACCTCCCACCCCACCATAAACGTCTCCCCCTTACTCTCACAGATATTGTGGAGCATACAGCAAGCAGTAATAACAGTGGGAATATTGGTTTCGCTGAGGTCTAAGCGAGTCAGTAAACTGCGCCAGCGCGCCTTTAAACGTCCAAATGCACATTCTACCACCCATTCTGCACTTGCTCAGCCTGTAGTTGAACAGCTCCTGACTACTGTCCAGGCTGCCTGTGTACGGCTTCATGAGCCATGGCATTAAGGGGTAGGCTGGGTCCCCAAGGATACATATAGGCATTTCAACATCCCCAACAGTTATTTTCTGGTCTGGGAATAAAGTCCCTTCCTGCAGCTTTTGAAACAGACCAGAGTTCCTGAAGATGCGAGCGTCATGTACCTTTCCCGGCCATCCCATGTTGATGTTGGTGAAACGTCCCTTGTGATCCACCAGAGCTTGCAGCACTATCGAAAAGTACCCCTTGCGGTTTATGTACTCTCTGGCTTGGTGCTCCGGTGCCAAGATAGGGATATGGGTTCCGTCTATGGCCCCACCACAGTTAGGGAATCCCATTGCAGCAAAGCCATGCACTCTGACCTGCACATTTCCCAGGGTCACTACCCTTGATATCAGCAGATCTTTGATTGCGTGGGTTACTTGCATCACAGCAGCCCCCACAGTAGATTTGCCCACTCCAAATTGATTCCCAACTGACCGGTAGCTGTCTGGCGTTGCAAGCTTCCACAGGGCTATCGCCACTCGCTTCTCAACTGTGAGGGCTGCTCTCATCTTGGTATTCATGCGCCTCAGGGCAGGGGAAAGCAAGTCACAAAGTTCCATGAAAGTGCCCTCACGCATGCAAAAGTTTCGCAGCCACTGGGAATAGTCCTAGACCTGCAACACTATGCGGTCCCACCAGTCTGTGCTTGTTTCCTGAGCCCAGAATCGGCATTCCACAGCATGAACCTGCCCCATTAGCACCATGATGCATGCATTGGCAGGGCCCATGCTTTCAGAGAAATCTGTGTCCATGTCCTGATCACTCACGTGACCACGCTGATGTCGCCTCCTTGCCCGGTATCGCTTTGCCAGGTTCTGGTGCTGCATATACTGCTGGAGAATGCGTGTGGTGTTTAATGTGCTCCTAATTGCCAAAGTGAGCTGAGCGGCCTCCATGCTTGCCTTGGTATGGCGTCCGCACAGAAAAAAGGCGCGGAATGATTGTCTGCCGTTGCTCTGATGGAGGGAGGGGCGACTGACGACACGGCTTACAGGGTTGGCTTCAGGGAGCTAAAATCAACAAAGGGGGTGTCTTTACATCAAGGAGTATTTCAGGCAGGACTTCACGGAGGGTTCCAATAAGAAATGGTGCACCTAAGTTATTGTTCTTATTGGAACACGGAGGTTAGCCTGGCCTCTGATTGATACATGGCTAGATTTACCTTGCTGCACCTTCTCTGTGAGTGACTGCAGTGTGACCTAGAGGAATGAGTCCCCTAGACGGGGGAGGAGGCAAATGAGTACAAAACAAATCTGGTCTATTTCTTGTCTTGATCCACTCCATCTATCTTTTATATCTTTGGCTGGCAGCAGACGGTGCAGAAAAACTGCATGCCATCCACATCTCATGGTTGCTCGGCAGAAGATGGTACAATATGACTGCTAGCAATCCTCATCTCTTGCCTGCCCGGCAGAAGATGGTACAGTACGACTGCTAGCAATCCGTATCGCCTGCCTGCTCACACCATAAGACAGTTCAATAGGACTGACTGCAGGACTAAAGAGAATGACTTGGTCAAGTCACTCCAAATTTAGTCCCTGTGCCCATGTCTGCCCAGGCGCTCCCAGCCGACGTGGCCAGGAGCACCTTGGACATGACGATGACGGCTACCAGTCGTACTGTACCGTCTGCTGCCACAAGGCAAGGGGTTGCTGCTACTGTGTAGCAATGCCGTACCGCGTCTGCCAGCACCCAAGAGACATAGGGTGACGGTTACCTGAGCGGGCTCCATGCTTGCCGTGGTATGGCGTCTGCACAGGTAACTCAGGAAAAAAGGCGCGAAACGATTGTCTGCCCTTGCTTTCACGGAGGGAGGGAGGGAACTGGGGCCTGACGATATGTACCCAGAACCACCCGCGACAATGTTTTAGCCCCATCAGGCATTGGGATCTCAACCCAGAATTCCAATGGGCAGCGGAGACTGCGGGAACTGTGGGATAGCTATCCACAGTGCAATGCTCCGGAAGTCGACTCTAGCCTCGGTACTGTGGAAGCACTCCGCCGAGTTAATGCACTTAATGCACTTAGAGCATTTTCAGTCCCAGTGTATATTCTATTTGTTTCCAAGGCGTTCAGTCCTTTTGGACTCTTGCTGAAAAAAAGAGTATAAAAAGCCATTAATTTTATGGCTTTTTAATGTCTTTTGAAGATTCTGCAGCTCGTACTAGTGATAGTTGGAGTAGATGGCCGCTGCAGTGTGTATAGGAGAGATTAGGGTTACACTTTTCTCTGAGAAAAGCTTGTACTCCACTATGTCTTCCAGAGAAGTTTGTAGCTCCATCAAATGCACAAGCAGCCATCTGTTTGGAATTCAATTTACAAGCATTTAACTCTTTAAGATGTCACAGATGCAGCTGATGTGTCTTCTATAACCTGAACATCTAGAATGCATCTACTGGCCAACCACGGACATCAAGATAACATAAGCGATGACCTAATACTTGATGCCTATTTGCATTGGTGCATTCATCAGCCATGTATGCACATATTTTGAATATGGTGAGAGAGTTCTTCACTTTTTCAACTGCTGAGTCTTTTACTGTTGCACTGCATGCTTCGAGAGTCAGCTGAGTTTCTTGCAGAAAGATAGTGAGCATTTGCCAGTCTTGTTCGAAACCAGTGTCCAACTTCAGGATTAACAAGTGACAATGCACTTAACATTGGTCTCCAGTTTGTAGTGTGTGGTGTCTCTTGCTTAAATAGAAAGTATGATGCAACAATCATGTTGGCTAACATAAACTGAGTTGTGTCTCCAGCATTCTTAACAATTTCATTAAGTTCTTCTAAAATTGGCCTTGACAGTGACTAGCTTATAAGGCTTTCTGCATGTTGATGCAGTCCAGAGGCACGGTGTTTTGTAGCCTTTTCATATAGGTTGTCAATATTGGCTTAGCTGATCAGTGGGGCAAACCAAGCTCCTCCACTTTTACTGTATAAAGCCATGATATGCCCACATCTTGAATATTGCATGCAGTTCTGGTCACCCCATCTCAAAAAAAAAAAAGATATACTGGAATTGGAAAAGGTACAGAGAAGGGCAATAAAAATGATTAGGGGTATGGAACAGATTGCCTATGAGGAGAGATGAAAGACTGGGGCTTTTCAGCCTGGAAAAGAGACTAAGAGGGGATATGATAGAGGTTTATAACATCTTGACTGGTGTGGAGAAAACAAATAAGGAAGTGTTGTTTACCCTTCACTTCACACAAGAGCCAGGGGTCACCCAATGAAATTAATAGGCAGCAAGCTTAAAACAAACAAAACGAAGTATTTCTTAACACAATGCACAGTCAGCCTGTGGAACTTCTTGCCAGGGATGTTGTGAAGGCCAAAATTATAACAGGGTTCAAAAAAGAACTAAAGTTCATGGAGGTTAGGTCCATCAATGGTTATTAGCCAGGATGGGCAGGGATGCAACACCATGCTCTGAGTGTCCCTAGCCCCTGTTCGCCAGAAGCTGGGAGTGAACAGCAGGGAATGGATCACTTGATGATTCCCTGTTCTGTTCATTCTATCTGAAGCACCTGGAATAGTCACTGTCGGAAGACAGGATACTGGGATAGATGGACCATTGGTCTGACCCAATATGGCTGTTCTTGCATAAAAATAATTATTATAATAATAAAAAAGTTTAGTATAGAATCTCCCCAAGATAATGACCTCTTGAGATAGTGATGATGTGAGAAAATGACCTTGGCAAATAATGCATTTGAAAAATCTTGGCCTACTAGGAAATGTATATTTATACAAGTTTCCCAGTCACAAATCTAGCGTTCTGGAGCAAAGTCACTAAAACATAGTCCAGTGCTCTAGGCGCTGTTTGTTGTGCCACCGTTCACTCTACTGCTCTGTCCCCAATAGCCCCGCACTGTCACCTTCTTCTGCCACCTGCCACTGTGACCTCTGTGAGTCAGTCTCTCGAGGTACCACCCAGCTCTCAGTGATTTTAGCTCTTAGTGGGAGAACCTCACTGCTAGTGCAGGCTGGGCTGTCTCTTCTACAGAAATGCTGTCGTGCAGCAGGTCTAAGCACTTAGACCTGATTATCAGTGATTTTAGCTATAGCGATCACTTAACAAACCAAAAAACTCTCTATGAAGCCTAATCAGCTCGCTCTCTAAACAGGAGAGAGCGGCAGGTCAATAGTGCCTGTGACTCTTGGGCAGAGCCCACACCACCAAGCAAAACACCTGTGCCCCACCCTCTCTCTCTTCACTAGGATATGGCATCCAAACCTCCTGCTTAGGTAGTGTATTTCAGCTGAGGGTGACCAGTGCTTAATTTGTGATGAAAGAGGTGCCAGGGATCAAGCAAGTTTGTTACTTTCATAACTGATGTGACAAGCCCAGAAATCCCAGGGCTATGAACTGCCAAGCCTAGAGGTGCTGGGGCTCAGCCCTGGTAAGCCCTAGCACAAATTAAGCACGGAGAGAGACCCCTGCATTCAGGCAGGCTAAGTACAGTTCTGCTGCCCTTTCCTCCTACAATACGGATAACAACATTTCATGACCCCCACATTTAATACTTAAGTGATTTGTAACCCATCACCAGCCAAAATTGATCACCTCGGCAACACAGTTCTGTCTGCTGGATACCTAGGCAGAGTAGGGGTGTTCATGTAAATGCAGTCTGGTCCTGAAGCCTTTCCACTCACCCCTGGCTCATCGCTAGCTGTCAGGGGAGAGCTCATTCAGATCTTGCTTACAAATCATAATTTGAAATTATTAGGTAGGCCAGTATAGCCGAAACAAATGCGCCGACCTTGTCATAAGTAACGGCTGTATGAGGAAGCTAGTCTTTGTTTATATTTTTCAAACACATTGTGCTTTCTCAGATATAAGTATTTTCTCATATACTGTGTATGCTTTTAAAGTGTGTATTAATGTTTCAATTTCAATTCAAATCTCCAACCAATGACTAAATTGGCAACTCTGCATGTAACTGGGGGGCCTGGGCATTGAAACCAAAAGCAGGGATTTTGTATATCTCCGGTGCTTTCAACTCTGGTATCCAAAGCCATTCATATGTTCCGCATGGCACATACGATTGGCAGTGGCTGGCTGCCCCACTGCCCGCCTAGGTTTGGCCCTGCCAGCCCTCTCTTATGACAGCGGGCGCCACAAACCCAAACCTGACTGGGCAATGTGGCTGCTAGTGCTGCTGCTCTGCAAAACATCATTTTCTTTTATCATTGTTTTTTGTGTGTAATACTTGTATAAGGATGCCTGTACCTGTGTAACATTCTCTTTCACATACGAGAATAAACTATAGCGGTGTAAGCACCTTATACCAATGCAACAGCATCCACTCTAGGGTATTGTACTGCTTTAACTGTACCACTATAGTTAAAGTGGTCCAACCTTTGTATGGGTTCATCATGTCCATTGTTCTCTTTTGCTTTGCTTTTAATTATATGAAAACATCCAGGAATTTGGCATTATTTGAAAGCAATCAGGTAAACTGTAGTATACTGATGACATGTAAAATTCTCCCCTTACTGTGCCTCAGGTTTATTCTGAGGTGTGGGCTGGAAGTAAGATGCCAGGCTAGAATTCAAAGTGACCATTTTTTGTTTTCACTCAGCATGAACCTAGTTTCCTGCTGAGAGTGCAACAGAGTGGGAAAACTTTAAGCAATCAAGTAAAAGAAAATAGAGCTATTTCCCCTTTTCCCAAGGAGACAGCAAAACTGAGCTGTGACTGGTAAGAAAAAGAACTTTCTTGAAGCTGTGTACTGAATACTGATACAGAGAAAGCAGGATTTTATTTGGGCTTAATTTTCTGTTACAAGGACCACAGTGAATGAAGTTGCAGCTCGAGGAAATTAATGCTAGTGAAAGTAATTTCTGAAGCTGGAACAGGTTGCTTTTACTCGGAGAGGTGGGAGGGGGAAATCAAGTTTCTCATTTACTTCAGAAATGTTAAGGTGGAAAGAGCAGAGGAGAGATGTGAATTTTGTTGGTTTTCTTCTTACCCTCTCAGTGCAATGTGTTAGCTACACTCTGTCAGATACTGTTAAAGCACATCATATTACACCTGATATGATGTGACAAGGCAGTAAGACACAATGCAAAGAATATTAAAATAACACATACTCAAAAGCCAAACATCTCTTGTCATTGCCGTTGCTGATCATTTCAAGGAGCAAATACCTCAAGTCCTAACAGGTTGACCTCTTCACTAAAATAGCCTACAGTGCCTATCAGGACTAGAAGCCATATTTGAAATCCACAGTGACGTGCCATTTCTGTATGAAAACAGGGTCTCCCATGTAATTCAGTATGAGGCACTCTAAAGTTGTCTGTCAAATTTATTGGCATGTGCTCACCTGAGGGGAACAGATGTACTGGTAAATCTGGAACACACAGATATTGGAATTATTATACCAGCTTAGATGTCTTGTCCATTTAGCCAGTAGACATCCTATCTTTTTGGACACTAGCCAATACCTGATGCTTCAGAGAAAGCGCACCTCACAGTGCGCTTGGTCACTTTGTAATTGTAAGGGGACTGTTGCCCCCTTACGAACATTCAGTGGGGGTGTTTTAGTTGCTAGCTCCCAGTACTAAAAAGAGGGAAGAGTCGATGGGGAATCAGGACCCTGAGACTGACAACCCCCAGGACAAATGGGGAGAGGCCAATGCTCGAGGTCAGCCTGAATGACAGAGTGAGCAGGCTAATCAGGGAGTCAGGAGGCCAGGGAGGTCCTGTCCTCCATGTGAGCTGGATTTGCCTGGGTCAGACAGAGTGGGGCCGAGCTGAGAAAGCAGGGGCCCAAGCTGAGCAGGGGAGCAGAGCTGTGCCAGATTCAGAGGGACCAGAAAGCAGCCCAGAGAGAGCAGACCCTGCCCTGGGAGCAGAGCTGCAGCCCCAGAGCCAGAGGCACAGCCCAGAGACAGCAGACTTGCCCTGGGAGCAGAGCTGCAGCAACCAGAGCCAGAGGGGCCAGAAAAGCAGCCCACGAAGCAGGTCAGTGCTGGGAGCAGAGTCACAGAAGCAGCCCAGGGAGCTGGAGGCAGAGCAGCAGCAGCAGCAGCAGTGCTGAGACAGAGTGGTGCAGCTGGGGCTGGAGCAGTCTGGAGCTGGGTGTGGTGAGCAGCTGGGGAGAGCGAGGGGGACCCTGGGCAGCGGGCCCAGCACAGGGAGACGCCTCAGCCAAGAGGCTCTGCAGGCCAGGCTTTGATCGTAACCCCGAGAGGGCGGGGGCGACACTGGGAAGAAGGGTCCTACCACTTACAGCCTGAGAGTGTGTGGCCACCACTAGAGCAATGTCCAACCCACAGAATCCCTGCAGCACAGCCAGGGCCTGAGAAGAAGGCCTGGGACTTACAAGGAACAGACTGTGAACTGCCCTGATGTTCCAGAGTCACTGTTTGTGATGTTCCCTGCCACCAAGCGGGTTGATGTGTTTCCTTTAACCTTGCCCATGTTTCCTTATTCTTTTTAAAATTAATTGTTGATTAAATAACTTGCATTTGCTTTAACTTGTATGTAATGGTCAGTGGGTCAGAGAAGTGCCCAGTACAGAGAGAGTACCCCAGAGTGGGGACACCCTAGCCCCTGTCCTAGGTGACTACAGCAGGGTTGGGGGTCGAGCCCCCCAGGAATCCTGGGCCCAGCCTTGTTGGGGTTACAAGGACTCTGCCAGACAGGAGAGTGGAAGGGGAGTCCTTAAGGGCAGGGAGGCCACTGGGTAAAGGAAGTGGGAACGAGGACTCAGATCCTTTCGCTAGCCCATTTCACCGGGATAGTGCAGAAGCCAGGAAAGTTCCCCACAAGAGCGGGACTATTCCCCCGCTTACATAATGATAAACATTGTTTGCTTCAATAACACATGGACAGCTTCTAAAAATAAAAATGTGAGAGACTAGAACTTGGTATTAGGGTTGTGATGAATATTCAGCCTGGGTTCGATTTGTACAAAGTTGCAGCCTCTGAGACTATTCGGAATATCTTGGATAATGACCTGAAAAATATACAGAGCTCAGATAGTTTAAATCAGCTTAGCTCCTTAAATGGTTACTCAAGCTTCTGAGTCACATTAAGGAGTTCATGGTCTGATTTTCCTAATGCCTGAAAGTCAATGGGAGTAGGAGGTGCTCACAATCTTTTTTTAAAAAATCAGTCCATCAGATGCTTTAAGAAATTAAGCCATCTTAACTCTTTAAAGCAGTCTAAATGGTTAAGATGTTTTAAAATCCTCAAAGGAGCTTTAACACATCTTAGCACTTAAAGCAGCTTAAATTGTTAAACAACTTTGAGGAGATAAGGCAGTTGAAGAATTTTTTAAATCAGGTTATTACTCTTTACCCGGGTCACTAATAGGTGTTCAGCCAAATGAGTTTCCAATCATTGCAGACTGAACAACAAAGTGCTGACTTGAGAGCAAGAGCTGAAAGGTGGAAATATCAATAAGTTGGTGGGAGTTTGGACTAATTAACAGTTGAGAGAGAGTGACAGGATTTGACCTTAACGGGACAATAATAAAAACGAGTTGCATAGCTCATCCTGTTGATTTTCTTATTGATGCACATACAGATTTTGATTATTGCGTGAAGGTTGGAAAGAAGAACTGATGTCAATAAAAATTCTAAAACTAAATATAAAACATCAGTTTTTTCTTTCCATTGCAGATTACTTTGCTTTTGTTTACAGTAATGAGAACAATGCTGGGTGAAATGCATAGATTATATAATGTAGGCTTCTCTCATCTAGTCAATTTTGGTTTTAATCCATTGTTGTATTTGAAGTTTAAATTATGTGTGTGTTCATATTATTAATTGAAGCAAGTATGGTTTTTTAATGCTTGTGAGTCAGCAATCTGTTATGATAACCCTTATTAAAAGTTTTCAACTTAAACATTCATTTATGGGTTTTATTCAGATAATATGAAATAGTCTGAAAGGATTCACAAAGCATATAATATACCATTGTTTATGAAGCACTGTGAAGATTAATCCAAACAGAAGACATAATTTAGGGTATAATGTTGATAGCAGAACAGTATACTAGGCAATAACGTGGCTTTTGAAGGTAAATAAATGATTAAACCAAGTACATTTATTGTGACTATAGTCTCATGCTAAGTATTTTCCTTATGTTCCAAGAAGACTTCCTAAAGCACAACATAAAATGTTTTTCTTGTTTTGTCAAGGTTGACAATATAGAGATATATGAATTGCAATATGGGATCATGCGTGTGGGCCAATATCATGTTTCTGAGAGTGGCTTGCACCAGACGCTTCAGAAGAATGTGTAAAAGTTCTGTAGTGGGCTTTGATTTACTCTCCTTTGAAACTGGAATAGAAAGGAAAATTGAGAGGATTTTCTTTCTTGCATAGGTGCCTGGAAGGAGAGAGAGTTGCTGTATGGTTCTGATCATGACTAATAACAAGCTCCTTTAACTCCGCTGTCTGGTTGTTTTTAGTAACACAAGTGCCAGTGAAAATAAGAAAATCACTTGTCCAATTGTACTTCTAATTCCGTACTCACTGACATGTCCACTTATATTAGATTCTCAAACCCCCCCCCCCATTGTAAAGTTGTCATTTCCCCCTCTTGTTTGTTATCATACAGTCACCTCCTATCTGTGTCCACACTTTCATTATATAGAGGGGTCACTTCATTTTAAGTATTGCTTGCCCTGACATGTTAGATTTCTCCTGGCCAAAGCCTTCCACTTAGCTGTATGTTCTCACTTGGATGAACAGAGACCTTTTATGGTCTTAAATACTTGCTAAAAGCATTAAAGGGTGTGTAAATGCATCTGTGTACTCTACTGCTGTAAGAGCCCTATACTGTCTCAGGGGTGTAGTGTCGATTTAGGGGTTTGAAGACCAGATGGACCATTCATGCTCACCTGCAAAACACAGGCCAGAGAATTTAACTTATCAGGCTTAAGTCTTTGAATATGTATCAGTACGGTGTTGAAAATGTGTGGTTTCTGAGAAAACCATATTATTTCTTTTCTAGGACATGACTAACTAATATCTCCATTTGCTTTTTATTTGCTGTATACAGCTTATGTACAAGGCCCTTTTTAGGAATGAGAGATTACATCTCATTAATTTGTCTACTCTTGTGGAATAAATAATTCTCTATTTTTTATGGATGCTTTTATTTCAGATTAACTCTGGTTGGGACAATTTATGTTGACTTGAATTTGGAGGGTTGAATTTAGTCTAAAGTATCTTTATGGAATAACGTTATCCACATAAAAGAACATGTTTAATAATTAGATCCACCTTTTCTGTGTGTACTCTAGTACACAGAATGTTCTCTATTAATAATGTATACAGGAAACTTGTAAAGGTGAACTAGTACCACTGTCAAAACAAAAATCATATTTTGGGTTTCATCAGCATGCAGATAAGCAAGATGTTATTTTTGTTGAAACCGTAGTATTCCAATTTGAAAACTCATTAATACCAAAGGTTCAAAATGTTCCACTTTTTAATAAAACACCTTTGTTGACCAAAGGGAACAAAAAGCAAATGTAAATGTTGGAAAAGCTTTTAGGCTTTTCCTGTTCTTAGTACTTCATGCAGTATTCAATACATCTTATGTTATCCCCTCACAGTGGCAACTAACAACTTCAGAGAAATCTACTTTAATCACCACGGGGCCTGGCAGTCCTGGACCTTAGGTTCTATGAGCACTGGTTGGTGTGTGCTTGCCATGGATAAATATGATGGTCAAATGTTTAAATCACAACTACTGCTGTGTAATAATCATTGAAATAGCCAAACTATCATTTTGGTTGTAATTTTTTAAGTCTGTAAGGCTAAAGCTTTATAGATCTCTGGATTGACGAGTGTTTCCTTGGTTTTTAATTGTTCTATAAAATGCTGCATCATATGAAGTGACTTACAACCCAAGGGAAAAAGATAAAAATTGATGTTTAATACATTTTTGTAGAAGCTTTTAGTTAAAGTCCTCACTTGAGTTTCAAGGCTTTTAGTCTCACAGAGAGCAAATTTGAGGGGAAGTTAAAAGGAAACACATCCTTAGATATAGTTTGAAATAGCAGGCAGTTTGTTTTGTATTTGGCTAAATATCTCAAAGTAGATTTTCAGAAAAAATAAAAATTAAACGTCAAGGCTATAGAAATGCAAGGAACAATTATTTCTCGACCTTATGTCACAAAAGTTGTTTAACTTCCCTGCTTCACAGAAACTACCATTCTAGGAATGAAAGCTTAGGTATATTCACATGTAACATATACAGCTGTTGAATTGAAGACTTATCAACCTACTGGAAAATTCTCCACTCCTATCTTCAATGCAAATTTTTGCTGCATAGTCCATTCATTTTATTTGCATAATAGAACATGTACAAAATATCCAACAGAGAGGCAATATGAGATGAAATCCATAGTATGCTGTATTCTGTCTTACATTTTTGTCGTCCAGAAATACTTAAAACATACATCTGAACAAAGCTTCATGCAAAGGAGGGAGAAATCTATGACCAGCAGAGTTAAGGACAATAGGGAGGGCTTTTCTTTAAGTATATTGGGAACAAAAAAGAATCCAAATGATGGTATTGGTCCATTATTAGATGGAAATGGTAAAATTTTCAATAATGCAGGGAAAAAAAGATACCCTAGTTAAAAATTATTTTGAGGAAGTTCTATGGCCTGAGTTATGGTGGAAGTCAGATTAGATGATCATAGTGATTCCTTCAGGCTTTACAGTCTATGAAAGTCTATGAAACCTTGATCTATGCAGGAAATAGCCCGACTTGATTATGTAAAGAGTTGTCACTTTGGATGGGCTAGCACCAGCAGGAGAGTGAATTTGTGTGGGGGGGTGGAGGGTGAGAAAACCTGGATTTGTGCTGGAAATGGCCCACCTGTTGATCACTTTAGATAAGCTATTACCAGCAGGACAGTGGGGTGGGAGGAGGTATTGTTTCATGATTTCTGTGTGTATATAAAGTCTGCTGCAGTTTCCACGGTAAACATCTGATGAAGTGAGCTGTAGCTCACGAAAGCTCATGCTCAAATAAATTGGTTAGTCTCTAAGGTGCCACAAGTACTCCTTTTCTTTTTGCGAATACAGACTAACACGGCTGTTCCTCTGAAGTCTATGAAATGTAACCAGGTATGCAGAAAGCAGAAGCCAGTATAATATATATTCCCTGATCAGTTTGTTGAACTTTGGTGACATTACGGAAAACACAAACTTATTTTTGAAGATGAAATCAGGAAGTATTGTAAATTGACTTAATGTCTGGCATGGATCAGGCTACATTACCCACTTATTAAAGAAATATATTGTAGGTTATGCCAGCTCTGGTGTTTATATAAAGGTATAACTTTTCATATTTAAACTGAGATCCTCTGTAACTGAGCCCTTGAAAAAGGTTAGAAAAATGTATTAGAATTAATATTATAAAAAGAAATGAAGAAAGATTTACTCTGATCAGATACTGTAATACTTGTAGCAAAGTGTAATGATTGCGGCCCCATTCTATATTCCATTCAGGTTTCCTTTGAAGTAGGAAAGTCACTCAAGCAAAATATGGGAGGAGGGGTTTCTGGAAAAAGGAAACGGATTCAAAGAGCATCAGCAGTAAATAAATTGATTGTGAAAATTGCGTGGAACAGAAATCTAGGCAAACTGACCGAATGGAGAATGCAGGAATCTAAAGGAAACATTTAAAGTATTTCTGCAGAGAAACTTTATTTACATTTTTAAGTAAGAAAAAATACTCTTTTATATATTGGGTATGGGAACTGACTACTGTAGTAATGTCTACTGTTGTTTTAAATACATTTTTACAAAATGAATTTTTCTTTAAATAGTATGGGCCAAATTCCATGCTCAGTAGCACTGGTTGAATCCCACTCTAACAAAATGTCTTAATGTTACTTAGAAGAAAAAGGGTTTGTGGATTATCAATTAGATGATAATTTATGCAGGGGATGAGAAGTGAATTGGACTGGACCCCTATTAACCAAGTATGAAATTTAGCCCTATAATAGTAATGTATTAGAGAGAGCTCGATTTACAAAAAAACATAGGCATGATGATGATCATCATCCCCCTCACCTAACTTTAAGGTGCCTAGAAACTCAGTAGGATTCACAAAGCCTTGCTAGGCTCCCTCCATGAGGAATGGGGAGAGATAGGCATCCCAGAATGGGAGGCACAAAAGTCAGCATGCTAGGTGGCTTCTTGCCTAAACTAGCCAAGGGAAGATGCTGAAGAGATGAGTATATGCTAATCCCCTCCCCTTTCTCAGAGATAGGCTCCTAAATCTGGTCTGCAGAGAGGTGCCTCTGTCTGCTGGGAATTCTCAGCTTCAAACCTTCTCTTAAAGTTAGGTGCCTATGCTATTTTGGCAGGAAGCTGGGTGGAGGTAGAGGAGGAGGAGGAGGACCTTCCTTCTAACTTTTAGCCCAGTGGCTAGGGCTGCCAACAGTTTCAGATGCTTAAATCTGAAAACTATTAGCACGAGTACTTGAGTTGATAGCAACTCAGGACAAAGCATGAGAAGAGATGCCATTTCTCATGTAGCTATATCCAAATCATAAGAGCCTTTACAGATCAAAATAAAGTCCTTGAATTGTGAAAATTCGTATTTCCCTCAGTGGCTTCATGTTTGCACTGCACAGGAGGAGTGCTAGAGTAGACGATGCAACATGGCCACTTCAAGGAAGAACATATTGTAAATTGACTTATGACCTTGTATGTAGTGGTGTAGTATCTGTGTTGGTCACTAGATAAAGTGGGTGAGGAAATATCTTTTATTGGGACAACTTCTGTTGGTGAGAGAGAGAGAAGCTTTTGAGCTTATACAGAGCTCTTCTTCAGGAAGCTTGAAAGCTTGTCTCTCTCATCAACAGAAGTTGGTCTACAACATATTACCTCACCCACCTTGTCTCTCATGACCTTTTTGACTGTGTGTGAGTTATCTGAGGTTCACTCACCACTCTGTGCACTTTGCAAGTGTCCCCACGTGGGCCAAATTAATGAATTAATTGGTTAATTACCTGATGCTTAATCAATAAAGATGATTTATCTTGTCAGCTGAGGACAGTTAAGAGAGACAAGAAGAGAGAATTGCGGGATCTCAGGAAGATGAGATCTCTTCTTCCTCTCATTGTTATACCAGTAAAATAAAACCCAGCAGGATCTTATTGAAGGGGAAAAGGCAAAATGCCACATTTATTGTGAATACAGAAAGAATCATAGTAAGCAGTTATAGCTATAACATTCCATTCAATTTCATATTTATTCACACATTCATACATACACACACAGGTTCTGCAAGATTGTTATCATATTTACCAGCCTTAGAGTTGCTCATGCCAAGCCACTGGCCTGGTGGCCTGGACATGACGGGGGAGCAGGGCCTTGTCAGATGCTCATCTGATGTTCCTGGAAGTTGGTTTGCAGAATCAGACCCCAAAGGTCTCACTTTCTGGAGTCCATTTTTATAGGAATTTCTTCCTATTCCAGTCTATGGAAATTGCTTCATCATGCTGTTGCTGAAGCAATCAGCAGATGGCACATTCCTGAGGGCTCTGTGCTGCCAGATGTTATCTTGTTCTTTGGTTCTCCCATTCTTGAGGCTGTTGGGTGGATTCCAGTCTGCCCTCCAGGGGTCCTCTGGTTATTTCCACTTGACGCCTTCTTCAGCCGATGAACACTGGATTTGTAGGCTGGCACCTCCCTGATCATTCAGTTATTATCCACACCAAGCATCCATCCAGCTGTTTCTGTTACTGAGTATTGCTTTGAGTCTCTCTCTGTGTGAGTAGTTGTTACAAAGGATTGCTTTGAGAACAGACTCTGTCTTAGAATGTACTAACACAATTAGCAGCTTGCAAGTTTCACACGTAGAGGGAGAGAAACAGTACCAAAAACCAAGAGACTGCTTAGTTTAAATTCCAGGGTATTACTAATTATGGGGAATCAAACTCATTTGTGATTTTAATACAGAACTTCTTTGCTATGATCCAACATAATCGGGTGTTTGAAGAGAAGGTAAGAGCCTGATGCTGTGGAAAACAAAAACTTGAATAGCATGTTGTAAATAAGTCATGTGGTGTTGAACTTGCCATGTGAGGACTGTTACAAAGACTGCAGCATGAGGGGAACCTGCCCTATTACTTATGATAGGGCAATTACCAAAAGTGTGCATATGTGTTTCTCCCCCCCGCCTCTTGAAGTTAGCAGGCCAGATTTCCACTATGTATTTTTAAGGATATTTGAATTTATGGAATTTTGTAAGAAATACTGATGCCTCTTGAGGTAGATGCTCAGATACTGTTTCTGTCGTGTAAGAATCTGAAGAGAATTGAAGTTAGGATTTGGGATACTTCCTGTAAACAGCCCCTAACGTGCAACTCTGTTGTCAGTCATGCCATTACAAGCATTAGTATTAGAATAGATACCTTGGGGTCACAGTATCAAAGATAAATGACAAATGTAAAACAATTAGCCTGTTTAACAAAGCATTGGTGTTTTGTGGTCTTCTATCATGGTTGTTAAGGTGATACATCATTTTAATGCATTCATATTAGTTTACACTTGAGTCTGGGTTATTGAAAGTTCTTTTCTACTAGCAACTGACTTTTTTTAAAAAAAGAAACTTTAACTGCTGGCTCACTAATCTGATTTCTACATGAGTGTGATAACACATTAGGAAGACAATAGGAATATTCTGATAACAAATCTGTACACTGGAACTTTACTGTTCTTGTATTTATCCAAACCTATTCAGATGTATCAGACCTTTGATCCATCAAATCTTAAATTTTGTCTCCAGTAATAAGTACAATACCTGATGCTTCATAAGAACACAAAAACCTCTTACAATGACCTAATTCATTGCTGAATGCTGTACATAAAGAAAAAAATTCCTCCCTGAAAATATATGGTTCCTTGTAACATGGCTTGTTTTATTCTGTTCCTATTAAATTCATAGGACTTCATGTAATATCAGACCTCATAAAACACCTCTGATTCTTACCAAAGACTCCATGTAGTTTGGCTGATAATGTGACAAAAGTCAGGTTAAAAAGCTCTGGATTCAAATTTGGTTATAGTGTTTATATTAAACATTTAATTATTAGCATCTGTTCATCTTTTTGTGACAGACACACTTTCACCAGTTCTTTCTCTAAAAATAAGACAAGCCTTGTCCGCAATATTTTGCGCTCATACAAAAAAGTTAGAAAAAAGTTCATCCTTTTAAAGATGTGGGATCACTAGGGCAATCTGCATTGGTCAGCCAGTACACAGCTACCCTAAAGATGGATTAGCCAGCTAATAGAGGACCCACAAGAGTAGGGGGTATCTTTGGATGACCTAGTCCTATGTCAGGTTTCAGAGTAACAGCCGTATTAGTCTGTATTCGCAAAAAGAAAAGGAGTACTTGTGGCACCTTAGAGACTAACCAATTTATTTGAGCATGAGCTTTCGTGAGCATCCGATGAAGTGAGCTGTAGCTCACGAAAGCTCATGCTCAAATAAATTGGTTAGTCTCTAAGGTGCCCCAAGTACTCCTTTTCTAGTCCTATGTGTTCAGCGGAATGGGAGCTTGTTGGGGTGTCCGTGCTCTGTGAACCCTGGCTGCTTCAGGCAGGCACTGTAGAACTGGGGGGGGGTGTTGAAGATGACTTCAAGCCAATTTTGCCTTCACCCTCTCTGCACAGTGTCTGAACTCCAAGATCTGTCCCGTGAAATCCTTGGAAGGGATTAAGTTAGACAAAGAGAGGCTCAATAGGGTTGCACTTCTGGGAAGCGAGAATCTGAGATTATGAAACTCAATAAATGACTTCATTGTACTAATGGAAGCTTAGATAATCAACTATAGGAAATTTAACCAGCTTTATATTCAAACATCAAGCAGCTTTGACAGTTCCATTTGGTTTAGGGACTGCCTCTCCCACTCAGATATTGCTACCAGATTCTCAATCAATTTTGCAGCTAGGCTTTCGCTGCCAGTTTATGTAGTCTGGTGTTCATTTTTCTGAAAGTAACATCTGTTCTCTCTATATAACATTTTAAATACTTACACGTTTTGGATCAGATCACAGTTCGCTCCTGTGTGGGTGCATGAGGGAAGAGACTTTCCCTCTCTTGTTCCCCTGCACAGAAACTGGCAACACTTGCAATCTTATTACTCAGCTGGGTTCAGAAACTGCTCCCTGAAAGTGTGTTGTGGCATCTAATCATCTCAAGAAGACAGAGAGTCATGAAGGGGGAGGCAGGACTGTGGCTCTGACCCTCCCCCCCCCTTTCAGCCGTACAACTGTACCATCCAGAGTTAGCCAGCCACTCAAGGCAGCACACGTTGCATCCCTGTAGGGGGTGAAGCAATGGGCACAGGTCCTCTGTGCACTAAGGACTCCCAGGTAGCATTATACTTCCTAAACATGCAATCCCTGCCAGTGCACCCATAGGGGAGGTTCAGCTCTGCATTGCCCCAGTACAGGAATGAGGATAACAGCCACAATAAAGCTGATAAGTTTCAACACACACATGTTCCAAAGTACACAGCAGGGTTCTCCAGGCTAAAAGCAGTTTCTACAACGGGGTAGGCAACCTATGGCACACGTGCGCTGATTTTCAGTGGCACTCACACTGCCTGGGTCCTAGTCACCAGCCCACATTTTAATTTAATTTTAAATGAAGCTTCTTAAACATTTTAAAAACCTTATTTACTTTACATACAATAGTTTAGTTATATATTAAAGACTTACTCGGCACACCACTTCTGAAAGGCTGCCGACTCCTGCTCTACAATAATAGATTTTTTAAAATGTATAGGGGTATAGTAGAAAAATGTGCTTGCAGAAAGGATACTTATGTGCCTTGCCCTGATATGCGCAGGCATGTGTATAAGCTATTGCTATACATTTTGGTTTGCAGAGGCCATGCAGTTTCGGGTATCCAGGACCATACTGGCTTCCATTTATCAGAGAGTGCCTGACTTGGAAACTCCAGAAACATTTCTTGTGCAAAACCCAGGCTCCTACGTTTATATTTTATTAAAAGGTTTAATCCTAACGTTTCTTACTCAACAGGCCCTTTAAAATCTGCTAAATACAAATGTATTAAGTTGTTCAACATCATTTGTTTGTATGGGACTTTGTCTTTCTTTGTCTGTAATGTCCCTGTCCTGAGGAATTTTATAATCTACTGCCTTGATCTCTCTCTCACACACACCCCTGCTTTAGCTATATCAGTATATGTAACTCCCCTAGTGGAGAGACAGGTCTACTGGTATAAAGGTTCTCTTATCAGCATAGCTTATTCCTGTATGAGAAGGAAAATAAGCTATATCAGAATAAGGCACCTTTATGGCAGTAGAACTGTGCCTACACTAGGAGCTGTACTGGTATAACTTTCTTTGAGGCTGAAAAAAGAAAAGACACCCCTAACTGATAGTTTCTGTACAAGTATAACAACATTATAAGTCAGGCCTTAGGCCCTGGTACTGCGATCTAAGCAGCACACACTCAGGCCGAGCACCAGTGATTTGTGGGATTCTTTGTAGATGTAAGCATCTGGCAGCAAGGATCAGACTGCAGATTTTAGGTTTAAGTGACAGCCAGGCGTAATTAGAGATGGTAACGGAAATATAGGGGATGAGAAGATGAGTGGTTAGACAAGGGTGAGGATGACGACAACAAGATCACATGGGTGCTCGGGTTACGTAGATTTGCCTTTAAATATAAGGTTATGGTTAAGGGAAGATTAAGCTTTACAAATGTCATTGGAGAAGTGAGTTTAAGGAGAGATTTGGAGAGTGTAGAAACATAGCAAGCTACATAAATAAATATACACATGTAGTAGGCTACATAAATAAATATACATTAACAAATTGAAAAGCCTAACTTATCTTGTAGTTAGTGTAATGAAGGATTCTAATTCATCTTGAACCACTCTACATGCTCTTTACATGCTTCTGCTATTAGGACCTGATTTAAAGCCCACTAAAATCAATGTACTGACTCCTGTTGAACTAAGTGGGCTTTGGCTTAAACCCAATGTGACAAATTTGAGCTATTGTGTAAGTCTTGGAAAATGGTTCTAACTACTGATGTGGCAGTATGTAAGCCCATATCCATAGGTATTGGAGGATACCTGTGGATACTAAATACCTCCTGGTTGCTGTTTATATTCTGCCTGTTGCTGTTTATATTCTGGTTACTTTCTCTGCTCCAAATATGCAGTAACACTGATAATGATATGCCCTTCTATTTCTCCAACAGAGCTCTATTCCCTCTCACCTGAAATATTAAGATGTTTACCCTTCTCAGAGCTAGCTAGGCTTGCATTTTGTTCACCAACATTTTCTAAATGTATTTCACATTGCTTGCAATTTATATTTAAATGTGTTCCTGTAGTCACATTATTACTGTAACAAGAAAACTGAATCAAAATAAACTAATCCATTATCACACAAAACGAAGATAGATTAAAGGTTTGTACTGATTACTTTTCCTAATATGGTCTAATAATGAGCTGATCCATTCAGCTGTAAGTGAGCCCCATAAGATGTACAGAATAGACCAAAACAAGTCTAAATCAAACACTCCACGCTCAGCTTAAATCAATACACTTTCAATGAAAAAGCTGCAACTTGTACTTTTTTACATAGCATACCAAATGAAATAATCATGAGATGCTGCAATGCGACCAAAGAACTGGGCGTGGGGCTTGGCAGTAAGGAGGACAAGACAAGGGTTATTGAGAAAGGTCCTCCAAGATAAAGATCAAGGGAAGATGAAACTTCTGTTTATAGCTGGGGTAAAATGGGAGAACAAACATGGACAGATGTAAAATGAAATAAAGCTGGAAACCATCAACTTGTAGGATTTTGTAGTTCAAAGAGGTGTAAGTTCATATGAGCCAAGCTCTGTCATACAGCAGTGAGGATCAGTTGCACAGTAAATATATAGTTTATATTTCTTTAGATATCCAAGGGGTGAAAATTCCATTAGTACTTTGTTAGAGCAACTTCAGGATCAAATGTGAGAGGAATCTTCTCCACCTCCTTGCATTTAACAAGATGCAGTTGCTAAAGGTACACTATTCGGAGATCAAATAATATCCAGCATGTCAAGACAAACCATCTGCTAGCCTCTGCAGACAACTGGATCGTAGCCAGCTTTAACCCCCCCTCCCCAGTTACTTGTGTCCTCACCATCCTGATCACCAGAGGGACTAAAGTAGGGTCAAACTGTCAGTTCCCCATCCAACTTCTGTTTCCTTCCCTGCCTCTGAACCTCATTATTGTCACTAAAATGTTTTCTAATCCTCGCCCTGCCCAGTATCTCCTAATCCCCTGGTCACACCGTTAACTGGCATCCTCTTCTCCTGCTCCATCAGATTCCCCCACACTCATTGCAGATCCCTTTATAACCCTCATAGTCGAGTCCTGTGCTCCCCTCCCCATGGTTCATATGCACTTCATACCTTCTTCTCTCTCCCCACTACCATCTGCAGGTGTGGGCACTCACTCATATTTTTCCAGTGTGGTCAGTCCAGTGTAGTTATGAACATTTGATGGTTATTTAAATATAAATCTGTATATTGTTATATGAATTAGATTGTTTGGGAGTGAAATAATCTTCCAAGATCAGCTTTGTTCCCTCCTCACAGCCATGGTATCACTGCTAATGGGCATGTACTACTTCCTATCCCTACAGGCAATTTTCCTCTCAAAAAAGCTCTACCCATAGGAGTCCTGACCTAGTAACAAAGAATATCATTCTAACTTTTGGTGTCAGACATGAAGCTAATGCTTTGGGGAATGACAATGTTCCAGAACATGACATGCATCAGTTCAGAATTAGGATAGATAGGTGAAATCCTAATCTAATTCACAAGCCTAAGAGTACCCTACATTTGAGCTAAAAATATCCTGAAGTGACCCATCTGTTTTTATTTATAGTTACAATTGTATTTGATTCTAGGTGCTTTTTAAAAGCATCATCTAGGAACGGGTAATGCTGTGTGCATTTCAGTGCTATTTAATATTTGACATAAAAATTCTGGAAGAAACTGAATGGCAGCTGCAGAGCAGTGAAAGATGGAGGTGTGAAAGGACATGTCCTTTCAAAAAATGGCTAGAGCCAAGTAACTAAGGGACTGAATACTTGAATGTCTAATGCATCAAAGGAGAATTGAGGAGTGATTGACTAAAAGTGAAACCGAGAATGAGTGAATCATTCACTGAGCATTTCTGTGCATGAGTGGGTCTTTGTGATTGTGTGAATGGGTTGGACAATGGTTGAGTGAGTTTGGAAATGGTGCATATAGAATTACTTGCATTGAAACACTTCTATTTTGGTACTTTCATTATTTGGTGAAATGAGGTTTGCATCCCCTTGTCATGTGGAAGCATGGTATGATTGAATGCATGTAGATATTTGAGTTGCGGTCTGTGTAAGACCATGTGATGAAAGGAGTGATAAGATGACTGGCTACTGGTTGTGATGGGTGGTATATTTTGGTGCCTCATATGTGGCCCTCATAGCCCTGATGCACTCCTGCCCCATTTTCTCTCTGAAAGTGCTGTGACCTCAACTTCGACATTAGGATAGGAGAACTCCAGAGGAAGCTAGGACCCACACATGTTGCCTGTAATGCTGTTGAAAGTTGAGAGATCCCTGAATATCCATCGTGAGAATCTAACTCACTATAACTAAGACAGCTGTGCACTATTGCTAATAGAGGGTTTATAAAGAGTATCTAAAGAAAGCAGGCTGACAGAAAACATTTCCATTTCTGAGGGAAGCTCAAGGGAAATTTCCTTGGATAGACCTGGGACTTACACAAACATGATGCAAAGGTTATTTCTTCTATATACCTTAGTTCAGTGTTTCTCAACTAGTGAGTCTTCACCCCCAGTTGGATTACAAAAGACAATTAGGTGGGTTGTGAAGCAATGAACATTTTATTACTTTTTTAAAGCAAAGAAAATAAAATTTCCAGAATAACTTTAGGGCAGCCGAAGTCTTCAAAGTTTGTGAGTCCACACAGGTAATTCTCTCCCACTATCTTGCTCCTGGCCTTTACTTCAAGGTCGAGTGTTCTCTGTCAGCCTCTCAGAAAAACACATGTACTTGGAAATGCAAATGTATTGATAGTGATAAGCATATAATAAATTATTTTACTATTGCTAAATGTAACGCCATAGTGAACTTTTTTTTAAACTTAAATTAGGGGGGGTCACCAGTCTGAAAGGGTTGAGAATCACCACAGGCACAGGACATCTGAGTTTGACTGTCATTGTTTTGCAGTTATTTAAAACTAATAAATGAGACCTTTTCAAGAGAATCTATTTTGTTTGGTGGTTTGTTTGGGACAGTCACTGGGGATTGGTCATACGGGGTGTTCCCAAAATAGGGCAAGATTATTTCATGATCTGATTGCTCACCTTTCACTGGTTTCTATTCCCTTGCAACTTTTTTCTACTCATTAAGGATATTTAAGTGATAACTTAAAGGTTCTTCCCATTTCTGAGGTAATAATGAAGGTGGGGGGGGTAGCTTCCTTTTATGGACACCCAGTTAGCTACAAAATACTTGTTAGTAGCTGTTTTCTACTTGCTTTATCTGCAAAGGATGGTGGCAGCATCTACCCATCCAAGGTCAGACAGAAACTGTAACCCTGGGAGTTTAATACAAGCCTGGAGTGGCCACTATTTTATTTTATTTTTTTTGGAGTCCTTGCGGGCCACTTGAAGTGCCAGAATGGGGAATCAGCCTTGACACCATCTTTCTCTCTCTCTTCCCACCCCCGTATTTTGCTGCAATGTCCTCCTCATTTCTTTTCCTCAAGTCAACAAGTGTCTTAAAAACCTAGGAACTGTCTTATCAGATTTGGAGTGGATAACACATGGTCTATACTTTTTCTTCCTAAACTCAGGCTTCAGGGGTGTAAAAAATTCTATTAAGGACAATTATGTAATAAGCTTTTAATAGAGGAAGCTTCTTTCTAACCTTTAGCAGATGGTGGTTGGCTTTTATGCCCCAAAGCATATTTGTATCCTATTTTATTTAATTCTTAATATTCATATCAGATATATAAATATCAAGAATTAAATAAGAGACTAATCCTTTTATGAATGCTGCTAAATTCTTGAGTCCAGATATTCAGCCAATGTAAATTGGCATATCTCCATTGATTTCATTATCATTATGCTGATTTACATCAACTGAGCAGCTGGACCACATCCCCAAAGATATCTTCAGTTCCATAGGTTATTCTTACATACAGAATAATTGTAATATATCTTTGTTCACATTTTTCAAAACCTGAATTACAAACACATTGGAGACACACAGAAGCAAGGAAGTGAGAAGTTAAGCCACCTAATAGTATATAACCTCTGTTCCTTTGTTCACAGGAATGCAATAACCTTAACATACCAGCCTTCAGGCACTAATTTTACCAAACCTCATGTTATTGGAGAGAGAAACTACTCCATAGCTTTCCCTTCCATATACCTACTTCAAAATTCTACCTCCTTGTAACTCTATTAGTTGTGGATCTTTGGTACGGTAAGGTGGGCAGAGTTAAGGTTGTGGTAGTTTTCCCCTCCCTGTCTCTCTTCTTCACCAATTTACCTGGTACCTTCCATTCACATGCCCCAGCCCAGTTTATTTCCCTTTTCCATGACATTTCCAGCCTCCCTATCCCAATGATACCCATAGCACCCCTCTATGCCTCCTGAAAGCCTAGTATACTGTGGTCTTCATTGGTTTTACTCCTAGTGGGACAATAAGAGATGGTGCCCATCTTTGTTAAAATATCCTAAATAGTCTAAATATCCTTCTGCACAAGCTGTTGCGAAATGGTGGCCATCCTAACTGAAGGTAGTTGTGGCCCTAGTTCCAATGAGAAGAGTGGGAGATGGCAGCCATTTAAAAAGGATAGTTATTTGTGAGTTTCTTGGAAGGAAGAAATTTTATGCACTAGTCTTTGCAGACAAACTTTTAGTTATGGAGAATGATGGTAACATTTGACTCTCAATCCTACATATTTCTTATGAAAAATTATCCACTGTACCAGATATACTCAAGGGATCTCTCCCGAGCAACTTGTGATGTGCACTGTTGTTTTAAGGATACATATCAACAATGAAATATTAGAAATGCTGACGTCTTGGGCACAGACCAGTTTCAAACACTTATAAAAATATTTTGCACAAGACCAAATAAAAACTATATTTAATATTCAAAGTACATAAAAACTGTGTGTGAAATTTCACACAGGACGGCCATGTGTGGGGAGGCTGGAAGGGGGAAAACAGGAATTTATGCCCAGTTTTAAGTCTGTTTCAGCACAACCTTAACTATAGAATTGATCATTTTGAGGGGTTTTTTATACTTGCAGGTAGAGGGCAGTGTTATGCATAGAAATCCTACCAATATATAGTTGCTTTTCTGAATAACATCTGAGTGAAAAATAAAACCAGACCCTGAAGTCACCAATTAAATAGCATGCACACACAGCATACAGAATAGACTTTAGGATTAAGTTTCTATAAATGTTAGCTCAGTGTCAGTTTTGCTATAAAGCTGAATCTCCATGTAAAATCTGACACATCTCCGAGATGTGACAAGCTGGCCTGGACACTTCCTTGCCTTCTATATATCCCATTTTAACAGCTACATTTATTTGACTATTGCATGTACTTCAGGCAATATTATAAACCTATTCATCTCTTCATTGTTCCTGCTTTACATTAGTATAACTTTTATTAATGGAGTTATGTTGGTGTAAAACTGAAGTAACTCATTTGTGAATCAGGCATTACGCCTCCAAAAAGTGCTGGGGGAGGAGCTGTTTTACCTGAGGAGTGGATTTTGCATGAATTATACCTGTCTTCCTGTTTAACAATGTCTGAAAATGGTATATCTGACTTTCTCGTGTCACGGCTGTTACTGTGAAAAATATGTGATTTGGTATTAGACTGTCACATTCTTATTTATTTAAAGTGAAAGTTAAAAGCCAGTTTGGACCAGGAGCTGATATGTTCTAGGCATTATTTCTTGCACTTTGGCTTATGTACTGGGATTTGGGGATAAATTTTGTACATCTGGCAGTTACATTTTTAAGAAGCAAGGGTTTCATATTGGAGGATCATGCCATATTTGGGCACAATTAGGCAGCACTCTTTGTGGTGTTGGTATGAGTTGTAGATTAAATGATTACTAATCTGAAATGCCTAGAGGCAGTGGTTTTGAGAAGCTTCACTCCTGGCTGCTTTATTCACTCACTATTATGACTGACATAAGGCAAAACAGTAACAACCCTAGGAAGAAACCATTTCTACATAATTCTATAAAGTGAAAAAATATGGAAGGTCTATGAACAGGGCTGGCTCTAGATTTTTTTGCTGCCCCAAGCAAAAATTTTTTTGCCTTCCCCCCACCCCCACTTTTTTGGGGTTTTACACTTGTTTGCACTTTGCAATGTTTTTGTTTTTTGACTGTTTAAAATTTTTTAAAAATGAAAACAGAGAATTTGTAGTTAGTGAAATAAAACAATTTTCTACTAGTGTACTCATTTCATTTTAACAATCACAATTACAAACAATTTGAGTTCAACTATACACTGTAATGAAAAACGTTAGTGTCTTCTGGTGCACCCAGTTTCTCATAAATTGGGTCTGGGACTGGGTTCTGTTCTGGCTGGAGGCTGGGGTGGCACCACTGGGCAGGGCTGGCTCTAGGCACCAGCAAAACAAGCAGGTGCTTGGGGTGGCACATTTCTAGGGGCGGCATTCCACTGCTGGCCATGCCGCCCCTAAAAATGTGCCCCCGCTGCCCCAGCTCGCCTCCGCCTGCTCCCCTGAGCACGGTGCCGCTGCTCGGCTTCTCCCTCCCAGGCTTGCCGTGCGAAATGGGAGGGAGGGAAGAGAAGCAAAGTGGCGGTGTGCTTGGGGGAGGTGGCGGTGGTGGAGCGGGAGGTGAGCTGGGGCGGAGAGCGCTTCCTCTACCCCTCTCCCCTGTTACTTCCTGCACTCCCCCCATCCCACCCTCCCGCTCACCTCTGCTCCGTCTGCTCCCCTGAACGCACTGCCTCTCGGGAAACGTGGCATGCCCGGGGAAGGAGGCGGGGCCAGGGATTTGGGGAAGGGGTTCGGAAGAGGCAGAGTTGGGGTGGAGCTGGGGGCAGGGAGGGGCACGAAAAAAAAGCGGGGGTGGCCCAAAATTTTTTAGCTTGGGGCAGCAAAAATCCTAGAGCTGGCCCTGCTGCTGCGTCCGGGCTAGGCATAGACTGGGAGAGGGAAACAGTCTGGTCTGGGGAAGGGGGTGCTGGGGTTTGGTTTGGTTCGGCCCTTGGAACGCGCAGCAAGGTTTGGTTCTGCACAGCCCACAGAGCAATGGACGGGCCTAGCTGTCGCTGGTGGTTGGGGAGGCTGCTGGGCTTGCTCCGGTTCTGGGTTTGGTCCGGTTCCTAGCACGAAGAGCAGCGGAGCCAGGAAGGGGGCGGGCCACGGGGAGGAGGAGGAGCAGCAGGGCGGGCGCTGCCCAGCCTCTCCTAGTTCCCGCTTGCTACCCGGGCACCAGGCTCCTGGGACCGTGAGTCGCTGGCCAGGGTCCATGGCTCCTGCCCAGAACGGGTGCCCCACGGCAATCCAGGAGCAGTCCCTATCACTCAGGCAGGGCTACAATCTCGCCTGCAAGGTGGGAGCCTGCCCTGGCAGAGGGTGGGGAGCAGCGCCCCCAGCTCCACCCATGCATGTGGGGGCAGTGGGTGGGCGCAGCTCACAGGGGGGAGATGGGATGGCCGGAATGCCGCCCTTAGAAACGTGCCGCCCCAAGCACGTGCTTGCTTTGCTGGTGCCTGGAGCCGGTCCTGTCTATGAAACATTTTATAGCAAAATGGGCTACATTTGCTTCAGCTTTTTTACATGCCCATAATACTCATTCAAAAGCTACACCATCACAGAACTAATTCATAAACTGTCAATAGCAGTTTTATAGTATGCCCAACAAAGCTAACCTCACATTTTTGCATTATCTGTATACTCTACACAGAGATCCATATCCTCTGAGAGAAACAGCTTGGGTATGTGATAACACACCAAATAGAAGGCCTGCTTCAGGAGACTATTCTTGGTTATAAGAATCTTTTGTGCACCCAACCCCCAGGTCTGTTCCCTCTAATGCACACCATCAAAACCCTTATTAACAGAACTAATTGAAACATCAAGAAATGGTCAAAACTCAACTGAATGGTGAATCAAATGTTTTTGAATCATTTTAATTAACCCCTAGTACACCAAGGAACTCTGCAAATTAGTTTGCTTATTTCCCTGAATTCTTATTGGGGTTATTTAATTAACATATTTTTGAAAAGTGATTCCAAAGTTAAGGTTGTATAGAGAATTTGTGCTTGGAGGTGGACTAAAATCCCTCTGTTTTACTCTTTAATGATTGCATTTGTTCTTCAAATTAGGCACAATAAATCTTCAGAGCACAATAGCATTTTATGTAAAAAAAATTTTTTTAGTGGAAACATTCAGTAACTTTTGCAGCGGGAACATTTTGAATGGCTTCCTTTTTATAATTCTCCCCTTTTTGAAAAGCAGCCTCTGGTGCAGATAGTCGGGGTGGGTGTGTGTGTGTGAAGCTGGAATTTGTGGCGACTGTGCTTGGTGAGCTAGGGGAACTGAAAGAAATGAGAAGAAAAACAAAGCAGTGTCCCAAATATTGAACAATTCCCAGTTTAGCTTTTGCTTGAGAAAGTGTCTCAAGAATGGCTGGCTGAGTACCAGAAAAAAAATCTCCCATAAATAAATTACTTGAATATTGTTGGTGTTGGTATATAGTATTTGGCCAGCTATAGAACTACATGAATATATATCCTCTACTCCTCACCCCGACCCCTTAATTGAACAAGATATTTGATGATTAAACAGTACTATTCACTGATTGATATATTCGGTGAATATTATTCAACCAGCTCTACTAAATAGTGGCTAGATGGCCACAAATTACTGCCATGAAAGAACATTTAAACCTTTTAAGTAGTGGGAAGTCTAAAACTTTTACTTTTTCTCATTTAGTCTCTCTCTTTTAACCTCATCCATCTCTCTAAATGTCCCACCTGTGCAGTGAGCCTTTTTAACTGATGCCTCACAATGAATTCTTTCCTGCATAAGTCCACACTCCCATAATGAGCATACATATTTTTCTGTATGTTTTTCATTGACAAGATCTCAGCTGCACATAATTGACAGCTGGTACACAGTTGCGATGATGGGTGCTGGAACTAGGAACACTGGCTTGAAGTGGATTCCATTATATATGTGGTTTACAGTTTGATTCACTGGCTTTAAACACCCCTGCTATACAAATTGTTCCGGCACTTCTGGTTGTGATATCTAAAAGATCCGGCTTGCCAGTCAGAATAGGGCTTTGGACAAACAGTTCCTGCAGCCAAAGTCTAATATTTCAGCACAATACCTATTCCCATGCAAAGAGCAGAAATGTCAGCAAAGAAGTTAACCTCATACCCCACTTTGAATGTGAGAGATGTCTCCCTGAAGTCAGTGGGGTTAGGCATGTGCTTAGGTACTCTGCTGAAATGGGTCAGTAAGAACAGAGGAATAGCACAGTGTGAACATACTTGTAAATAAATTCATCCCTATGGGTTTGTTGCAGTGGTATTGTATCCTAGGATATGAGCGAGACAAGGTGGGTGAGGTAATATCTCTTATTGGGCCAACTTCTGATGGTGAAAGAGTCAAACTTACACAGAGCTCTTCTTCTGCAAGACCTGAAGAGCTCTGTGTAAGCTGAAAAGCTTGTCCCTTTCACCAACAGAAGTTGGCCCAATAAAAGGTATTCCTTCATGCACCTTGTCTCTCTTTAATACCCAGATGAATATCAGGCATTTTACCTGTTCCAAACCCTTGCTTTGGAGAGTGATGTAACTTTCAGAATCAGAAATCCAATTACATTAAAAAAAATGTTCAAGTTAAATGTGGGTCTTGTCAGTGTCTCTTTTAAGTGAGTGGTGCTAGTAGTCAAGGGTATAGCAGTATGTTTAACTAGAACAATGTCACTGACCTAGCCCACCAGTTTAGCTCAGCATTTTGAATCAAGGTCTAACCTCTATCTCATAGATATTGAAACTAGAGAGATAATTGAATTACCATAGATCTGATATCTAAGGTGTGATTTCTGTGGGGTTTGTTTGATTTTTACTGAATATTTAGTGATAACTTTTTTGGAGGAATTTCCTAATATTTCTATAGAAATGGACTTTAGGGAACTTTTATAGATGCTGTAGTTCTTCTGAAACTGAATACCAAATATTGTTTTTTTTCTAGATTCTTTTGTCACCAAAAATCCTGGGTTTTGTAGGGTTTATGTTGGCAGTAAAGTAATCAGACTTATAAAGTTAGGCTCCTACCCTGTAAAAGCTTACACAGGTGCTTAAGTTCACACACTGTGAGTAGTCCTGATGAAGCCAGCGGGGCAATTCAAAGTTCATAAGGGCGAGCATGTATACAAGTTTTAGGGTGCTTTAGGGCCTTTTCTTGCAACCTTTAATCATATGAGTAAGCCCTCCTAATGTGAGTGGTTCCATTGTAGTCATGTGGTCATGGATTATTCATGTTACTAAGAGTTGTGGGGTTGTATCATTAAATGCGTTTCTTTGATTAATCAAAGTGATTTTAAAACTCTCTCTACTAAAACCAATGTTAATAATCTGATTATAATTATAGTTATTGCAGCTACATTTGGAGTGACTGCCGGGGGGGGGGGTTGTCTGTGTGATGAGAGTATCAGAAGGAAGAGGTTGCAGTAACTGGGATGGCTTGTAGATTCAGAGATTTCAAGGCCAGAAGGATCAATTGTGATCTATTCTCACCTACTGCATAACACACGTCATAGGACTTCTGAATTAATTTTTGCTTCAAGACTAATAGCTGTGGTTGAACTAGAGCATATCTATATTAGCAAAACATCCACTCTTGATTTGATTTAAAAATTGTCAGTGATGGAGATTCCACCACAACGCTTGGTAAGGTATTCCAGTGGTTAATTACCTTCACTGTTAAAATTTTGCACCTTATTTGAGTTGAATATGCCCAGTTTCAGCTAACAGCCATTGGATTTTTGTTGTACAGTTGTCTGCTAGGTTGAAAAAAACATTTATTATTGGATTTCTGTTCACCATTGTACTGTCTTTGTTTAGACTGCTCACAGGAATGGAGGTCTACACAGGATGGGGTAAACTAAACTTGGTTTTATTTACAAGGCTTTCAGATACATATTTCACTTTCAGCAGCCCACCTCAGCTTGTGGGCACACAGAGCCAGTATATGAGAGTCACTTTTTGTGTCTTTTAATGGGACAGTACACCAGTTCTCTAACTATGCATGAATACTATACTCCCATGTAGGTTCTTATAGATTGTGGTCAAGTCATCCCACCCACCTCTTTGATAAGTTAGATAGGCTGAGCTCCTTGACTCTATCACTATAAGGCATGTTTTCTAATTCTTTAATCATTGTCATGAGCTTTCTGTGAAACCTCTCCAATTTATTAACATCCTTCTTGAAGTCTAGCAGATGGTTTTGTCTTGACATGCTGGATATTAGGAGTCCAGTTGTGGTCACAGCAGTGCCGAATAGAGACCTAATATAACCTGTCGACTCCTACTTGATATTCCCCTAGTTATACATCCATGCATCATATTAGCCCTTTTGAAACGGTATTGCACTGGGAGCTTTTGTTCAGCTGGCTATCCAGCATGACCCCTGACGTCTCTTTCGCAATCACTGCTTTTCAAAGATTGATCCCCCAATCCTGTAACTGGGGTCTACAGTCTTTGTTCCTGGATGTAAACATTTGCATTTGAAAGGCATATTGTTTGCTTGTGCCTAGTTTACCAAGCAATCCACATTGCTCTATCAGTGATCTATCTTCTTCCCTAATCTTTGGGTCATGTGGAAACTTAATCAGTCATGACTTCTCCCCTCCCCCGGCTCATTGATTAAAAAATGGTAAATAAGGCTATGAACAGATCCCTTTGGGACTCCATTAGAGAAACACCTGCTTAATGATGATTCCCCATTTACAATTACATTTTGATATATATCAACCAGATTTTAATCCATTTAATGTATGTCATCTTGATTTTTGTATTCATAATCAAAATGTTGTATGGCACTAGTCAAATGTCTTGCAGAAGTCTTAAGTATATTATATCAACACTATTACTTTTATCAACTAAACAAAAGATGATCAGATCAGAGATGAATGTTTTAGCTCCTGGAAGAAAGAAGGATCTTGTGATAACTGTATATCTTTAAAAGACTTGTACATCACATTAAGCACCACTGTTGCCTCTAAGGTGTGCGTGCACACACAGATCCTAAACCCCATGCACACGGCGAAACACTGCGAGCACAAAAATTTGCACAGAAGAAATTTTTCATGCACACAGCCTATCAAAAATTAGAGGGAACATTGCTCAGCACTGTACAAAATCAACGCAGAACATGTTGAATGGTAAAAAACTGGCAGATCTCAAAACTGGCAGATCTCAACCATGATTATAAATGGGGAGTCATCTGTTTCTAGTGGATACCTACAGGGATCTGTTCTTAACTGTATTGACTAGCAAAAGGTCATCAATAACCTGGAAGAAAACAATACAAAATCATTGCTGGCAAAGTTTGGTGATGAAACAAAAATTGGTACACTGTTAAGTAAAGATAAGGACAGGTCAGTTCTGCACAATAAGCCCAGATCGCTCAGCGGTAACCAACTGACTGTGACTTGCAGTGCAAAGCAATAGTTGAGAGCAAATATTTCCTTCAGTTGTATAAACAGAGGAAATATTGAATGGAAGTAGGGAGGTCTCTCACTAAAGTGGCAACAATCATCACTGAAATACTATGTCTAGTTCAGGTGTCTACTCCATTTTTAAACATTCTTTCTGAAGTGTGAAGTTGGAAAAAGTTACAACAATGATTTGGTGTCAGGAAAACCTGCATTATAGTGAGACTAAGGTAAAGGTAAACTGAACAAATCCATCTTCCTTAAGAGAAGATTATGAAGTGACTTGATTGTGGTCTAGAAGAACCTACATGAGGAGATTTCTGTGGTCACTCAATTAGGGTGAATCTCAAAGAATGGGGCAGAAAATTCCCATAAAGCTGATGGATATTCCAATACTAAGATTTACCAAGCCAGCATAAAACAGCTTCTTTATTACCTTACTGGTTACTCAGAGTCCAAACAACACCGTTCCCTTAACGTGATCCTGCCTCAGGCCTCCATCCAGGTACCCGTGTCAAATATGATGAAAATTTCTGTAAATCTTATTTCATTATATAAAAGAAAAGATTCTACCAATTCCAAAGGATCGGACCAATGGTGGGCAACCTGCGGCCTGTGGGCCACATGCAGCCTGTCAGGGTAATTCGCTGGCAGGCCACCAGTTTGTTTATATTTGCATGGCCATCTGTAGCTCCCAGTGGCTGCAGTTTGCTGTTCCCAGCCAATGGGAGCTGCGGGAAACAGCGTGGGCTGCAGGGCCATGCTGGCTGCCACTTCCCACAGCTCCCAGTGGGCATGGTTCGCTGTGCAAATATAAACAAGTTGTCTGGTGGCCCGCCAACAGATTACCCTGATGTGCCGCAGATTGCCCACCACTGGATCGGACACATTACCTCTGAGGTTAATGAATGTTTCAGATTTTACCCAAATAAATGCTACAGCCAATTCTTATTAACTAAACTAAAATTTATTAAAAAATGAAAGAGAGAGTATGTTTAAAAGATCAATATATATACCAGACATGAGTTTAATTCATTGAGGTTCAGATTCATAGCAGAGATGGTGAGCTTTGTAGTTGCAAAGAAAGTTATTTTAGAAATAGTTCATAGGTTATAGTCCAATGTCCAAATATCATATTCAGGGTGGAAGAGCATACGTGGGACCTCGGTCTTGTGACTCAAATTTCCCTTGAAGAAGCCTAAGCATATCTGAGATGACAGAATCAGGGCCCAAGGACCCCTTATACAATTTCAGGTCTTTTGACAAGTTGGAGTTCCTTATGGAACACAAGGTAATTACGATGACTTTGAAGGAGGTCCATCACCTGTACTTAGCTCTACAGATTAACATAAGGCCATTTGCTTGTTTCTTCACCATTCACAGTACATTTCAAAGACAGATGAATACCTAGACATCCCAGGTTTACAACTCATTTTTGATCTCTGAACTATCAGAATACAGCATAGACAGGGACTGTTGATTACATTGTTGACCCTACTCATACATATGTAAATACACAAAAACACAAACATGATCTCTCCACATGTCTTTTGAGGGTTATTTATTTTGAAGGATGTTTAACCCTTTCTAGCCATGCATCACAATCATATAACTTCATGGTTATTGATACAAGCCATTTTCTAAACTTGAGGTTAGAATACTTGCTGATATTAAGATATTTTTGTGTGTATGTAATTTTTTTTTTTGCTACATCTCAACTCCCCACCCTTCAGTGCTTTACCTTTGGTTTCCAATGTTTTTGATCCCTGTTCCCTAACAAAATCTTTCTTTTGAGGTACAACTTCATTTCAGCCCTGCAGCATACCAAATTAACCTGAGTGGAGTCCTGAAGCATCTTTTGGTAAATGGTTAGCTGCTTTGGATGACTGCATAGGGATATTGCATAGTACTTTGGGGTGACTAAGGTTACACTACTACAGCATTATTTTAAAGAACAAACCACTTAAAATAGAAGTAGTTTTGCTAAACTGCTATTGTATAATCTCTTCTTTAGCTTTTTTTTCTTCTTCTTCTAAAGGCATGTTGCAGGCAACTACTCTTGGATTTAATCAAGAAATGAGTGACCACTGAAAATCTGTAAAATTATGTTTAATTATCAGAGCCTTTCTTCAGTTACTTAAATTGTGCTCCGAATGTTTTCTTTTTAGGGTGTTGCTGTTTAACGTTTAGAATTTAAACTTTTTCAAAGTAAAACTATAGTGAATAATGGGTAACAATATTCAAGTCACCATAAGGGAAAATGACAGAGGCAGATTTCATAAAAATGCTAACAAATGCAAGCTAAGGGCATCTGCAATTTATCTGCCAAGGCTCTAAGCAATCATCCAAAATAGCTTTGTGATTTTACTTTCAAAGCTATTATCTTGAACCTAAATAAGTATCTGCCAATAACTATCAGCTAGGAGGCTGACCTTTCTCTGGCTGAGACAAAATCTGCACAGTGTTCTGAGAAGGTTGAAATACATGTCTGAGACTGCTGATTCCAACTTAGCAGATGCCCTTAGCTGGCACTTCGTGACTCACCTATGAGGTCAGCCTTCCTGTCATTGCCTTTATGACAGTGCTGCAGAGCTTTAATGGAGATATGCTCAGTTGATAATTGCTACTCACTTCTACCCATGGCTAAAGGGAAATTACCCTATGAAAATATGGATGATAATAAATGCCAAACTTCAATCTTTTTACAGGTAATGAGACCTTATTTAAAAAAAGTTTCATGAGCTTATCATTATCAGTTTTGAGTGATATCATTGCTCCTACACCAGCAGGCATATAAAGAATCACATCAGGTTATCAGTCACATAACACTGTCATGTTATATTATGTAACGCAAAAAAGGCTAAGATAAGCTGCTGATTTTGGACAGAGTACAGAATAAAGAAAAGGAAAACTTGTGGCACCTTAGAGATTAACAAATTTATTTGAGCATAAGCTTTCGTGAGCTACAGCTCACTTCATTGGAGTGGAAAATACAGTGGGGAGATTTTATATACACAGAGAACATGAAACAATGGGTGTTACCATACACACTGTAACGAGAGTGATCAGGTAAGGTGAGCTATTACCAGCAGGAGAGCGGGGAGAACCTTTTGTAGTGATGATCAAGGTGAGCCATTTCCAACAGTTAACAAGAATGTGTTAGGAACAGTGGGGGGATGGGGGGAAATAAAAGGGGGAAATAGTTTTATTTTGTGTAATGACACATCCACTCCCAGTCTTTATTCAAGCCTAATTTAATGGTGTCCGGTTTGCAAATTAATTCCAGTTCATCAATCTCTCATTGGAGTCTGTTTTTGAAGTTTTTTTTGTTGAAGAATTGCGACTTTTAGGTCTGTAATCGAGTGACCAGAGAGATTGAAGTGTTCTCTGACTGGTTTTTGATTGTTAAATTCTTGACATCTGATTTGTGTCCATTTATTCTTTTACATAGTGACTGTCCAGTTTGGCCAATGTACATGGCAGAGGGGCATTGATGGCACATGATGGCATATATCACATTGGTAGATGTGCAGGTGAATGAGCTTCTGACAGTGTGGCTGATGTGATTAGGCCCTATGATGGTGTCCCCTGATTAGATATGTGGACACAGTTGGCAACGGGCTTTGTTGCAAGGATAAGTTCCTGGGTTAGTGGTTCTGTTGTGTGGTGTGTGGTTGCTGGTGAGTATTTGCTTCAGGTTGGGGGATGTCTGTAAGTAAGGACTGGCCTGTCTCCCAAGATATGTGAGAGCGATGGGTCGTCCTTCAGGATAGGTTGTAGATCCTTGATGATGTGTTGGAGAGGTTTTAGTTGAGGGCTGAAGGTGATGGCTAGTGGTGTTCTGTTGTGTTGTTTGTTGGGCCTGTCCTGTAATAGGTAACTTCTGGGTACTTCTCTGGCTCCGTCAATCTGTTTCTTCACTTCAGTAGGTGGGTATTGTAGTTGTAAGAATGCTTGATAGAGATCTTGTAGGTGTTTGTCTCTGTCTGAGGGGTTGGAGCAAATGCAGTTGTATCATAGAGCTGTAGACAATTGGCTGTAGACAATGGATCATGTGATGTGGTCTGGATGAAAGCTGGAGGCAAGTAGGTAAGTATAGCAGTCAGTAGGTTTCCGGTGCAGGGTGGTGGTTGTGACCATCGCTTATTAGCACTGTAGTGTTCAGGAAGTGGATCTCTTGTGTGGACTGGACCAGGCTGAGGATGATGGTGGGATGGAAATTGTTGAAATCATGGTGGAATTCCTGAAGGGCTTCTTTTCCATGGGTCCAGATGATGAGGATGTCATCAATGTAGCGCAAGTAGAGTAGGGGCATTAGGGGCCAAGAGCTGAGGAAGCATTGTTCTAAGTCAGCCATAAAAATGTTGGCATACTGTGGGGCCATGCGGGTACCCATAGCACTGCTGCTGATTTGAAGGTATACATTGTCCCCAAATGTGAAATAGTTATGTGTGAGAACAAAGTCACAAAGTTCAGCCACCAGGTTTGCAGTGACATTATCGGGGATAGTGTTCCTGATGGCTTGTAGTCAATCTTTGTGTGGAATGTTGGTGTAGAGGGCTTCTACATCCATAGTGGCCAGGATGGTGTTTTCAGGAAGATCACTGATGAATTGTAGTTTCCTCAGAAAGTCAGTGGTGTCTCGAAGATAGCTAGGAGTGCTGGTAGCGTAGGGCCTGAGGAGGGAGTCTACATAGCCAGATAATCCTGCTGTCAGGGTGCCAGTGCCTGAGATGATGGGGCGTCCAGGATTTCCAGGTTTATGGATCTTGGGTAGCAGATAGAATACCCCTGCTCGGAGTTTTAGGGGTGTGTCTGTGCGGATTTGTTCTTGTACTGGGTTTCTCAATGTCGATTTCAGGATGAAATTTTATTTCTAGGAAGATTGCAGTGATTAGTTATAACTAGAGATGGAGCAAAACTTTCAACTTCTTCCATTTCACTCTGGGTTTGGATTTAAATCCTCAGATCAAATCTGCCTCTGGGATTTTGGTTCCAGACAGGATCTAAAAAATGGAATGGGCCTGTTCTTTAATTCTGGGTTAGATGCAGCTGAAATCTCATGAGAACTGCTCATCAGACTTGGGTACTGTTGAATCCAAATCCATACTCTGGCTCTAATTTATCCTCCGTGACACTGCTACCCAAACCAGCCTTAAACCTGATCCTGATTTAAACATCTCCTTGGTACATAGAATCATAGAATCATAGAATATCAGGGTTGGAAGGGACCCCAGAAGGTCATCTAGTCCAACCCCCTGCTCGAAGCAGGACCAATTCCCAGTTAAATCATCCCAGCCAGGGCTTTGTCAAGCCTGACCTTAAAAACCTCTAAGGAAGGAGATTCTACCACCTCCCTAGGTAACGCATTCCAGTGTTTCACCACCCTCTTAGTGAAAAAGTTTTTCCTAATATCCAATCTAAACCTCCCCCACTGCAACTTGAGACCATTACTCCTCGTTCTGTCATCTGCTACCATTGAGAACAGTCTAGAGCCATCCTCTTTGGAACCCCCTTTCAGGTAGTTGAAAGCAGCTATCAAATCCCCCCTCATTCTTCTCTTCTGCAGGCTAAACAATCCCAGCTCCCTCAGCCTCTCCTCATAACTCATGTGTTCCAGTCCCCTAATCATTTTTGTTGCCCTTCGCTGGACTCTCTCCAATTTATCCACATCCTTCTTGAAGTGTGGGGCCCAAAACTGGACACAGTACTCCAGATGAGGCCTCACCAATGTCGAATAGAGGGGAACGATCACGTCCCTCGATCTGCTCGCTATGCCCCTACTTATACAACTTAGACTTATACATCTTTGTCTATAGCTGTTTATAGAGCTAAATCAATTTTCTTTTTCCTTGCCCAGTGATTGTTCATTATGGGGGCCTTGCAGTAGGTCAGTTTCCATGCTGAAAGAAATTTGTCACAGTCAGGTCTTGTGTAATTTATTTCCATATGTCCATGTTCTTATGCTATGTGCACTTATCTTGTTACTCTTAAACCAAGTTATATCCAACTGCACACAGATAAGCCCTGCTCAGTCACCCTGAACTACTACCAGGAACAGCTGCCTTCACACTGTCTTCAGGAGCTCCAACTGTCCTTACTTACTTCTCGTCCTGGTTGCCCTATTGCCCTCCTGTGAGGGGCCAAAAGCACAGCAGCAAATTCACCCTCAGCATAGCCATGTCTTGGATCAGTTGCTTAATAGATTCATTTACCAAGGCTTGATCCTGGTTAACTGCTCAAAGTCAAAGCAAACAAGCTTTGTGAGGGGGACCTGTGAAGGGGCTGGTAGGACAGAATATTTACCCCTCCAATCAGGTATTGATAAGTAGAATGCAAATGGTGATAGCTACTCTGCAGCCATCACTGGCTCCAGTAGCTTGCCGCATCATCCATCCCCCCTGTGCGCGCCAATATGTGGGGGTATTCATCAGTGGATCCATGTCTCTCACCTGACTTTTTTGTTAGAGAAAACCACAGTATTTTATGACAGGTTTCAGAGTAGCAGCCGTGTTAGTCTGTATTCGCAAAAAGAAAAGGAGTACTTGTGGCACCTTAGAGACTAACAAATTTATTTGAGCATAAGTTTTCGTGAGCTGTAGCTCACGAAAGCTTATGCTCACAGCTCACGAAAGCTTATGCTCAAATAAATTTGTTAGTCTCTAAGGTGCCACAAGTACTCCTTTTCTTTTCACAGTATTTTATGGAAATAGATGTAGATCTACCCCATTTCCCTCCTCTGGTCTATCTGTACTTCAGTGAAATATTTGATAGAGTACCTTAAGGGAAACTCTTTAAGTTAGAAAATATAGGCTTTAGTGCAAGGATTGTATGCTGGGTAAGGAACTAGCTAAAGGAGACAACAGGTTGTGCTGAAAGGAGAACTATTGGACTGGAGGGCGGTTTCTAGTACAGTTTGTCAAGGATTGGTCTTGGAACCTATTTTATTAAATATTTTCATTAATTATCTTGGCAAAAAAAGCGTGCTAATGATATTTACATAAAGTAGGGAGGCATCCTTCAATCAGAAGAGGATCAGAATTTTCTACAGGAAGAACTGGATGACCTTGAGGACTGGAGTAATAGAAGTGAGATGACATGATTAGTACAAAATGTAAGGTTATACACTTAACAGAAATCCTTATTAGTCTCAATATGCTGGGGACTTGAGAATGGCAGAGAAAGACCTGGGCATATTAGCCGATCATTGGATGACCATGAACCACCAATGTGATGGGGGTGAGGGGAGAAGCAAATACCTCACCTGCTACATCCAACGACTGTGTTTCCAACAAAGAGAGAAGTATTAATTCCACTGTACGTGGCACTAGTAAGACCTCACCTGGAATACTGTGTACAATTCTGGTTACTCATGTTCAGGAATGATTGATTCAAACTTCAAGAAGTGCAGAGAAGGGCTGCTAGGATGATCAGGGGAATGGAGAGCATATTTAACAAGAAGAGATTAAAAGAGCTTGGGCTGTTTAGCCTAGCAAAATGAAGGCTGAGGGGGATATGATTGCTCTCCATAAATAATTTAGGGGGTAAACAGCAGGGAGGTTGAAGAGCTATTTAGCTAAAGGACAATGTTGGCACAAGAACAAATAAGTGTAAACTGGCCATGAATAAATGTAGGCTGGAAATTAGAAAGCTGCTACTCATTAGAGGAGAAAGGTTTTGGAACAGTATTCCAGTAGCAGTAGTGGGTGGGGGGAGGGGTGGGAGGCAAACAGCCTAAGTAGTTTTCAGACAGAGTTTGATAAATTTATGGATGGGACTATATGATGGGATTGCCTGTGACAGCAGTGGACTGGAATCGATGACCCAGGATGTCCTGTCTAGTCTTATACCCTATGGCCCTATGTTATGGCAGGTGGCACCATCACATGTAGTCTGACAAGATTTTTGTTAACTTGTGAGCAAATGTTCAGTCACAGAAAGACTTAACAGGTTTGTTGGGGTGGTTTTTTGGTATTATTGTGCAAGCGTCTGAGCAGGGGAGCTGTGCAAGCAGTAGGAGTATTTGATCTTTGCCTTGGTCTCTGATTATCTCAAGAATTTACTTTAAGTCACTACCTGAGAATCTGGCATTAGTATTTGGCCGAGATTCCTAAAAGAAAGGATTGCTTGCTTGCTCTTTTGTGGCCACTTGTCTGGGCACAGAAGTGTATATATGTAAATAAAATAAATTACAGTTAGAGCGTATTATCCCAGACTCTCACTGATTTCTCTTCCCCTGGGAAGCTGACCTGTAAGGCCCTGGTCATTTGCTACCACTTGGCACAGGGGCACAATATTTTGGATAAGTGTTAAAAGTAGTATACTTTTAAAATGAGGGATTTCCTGTTTGTTCCCTGTTCCCCCCCGCCCATGGTGCTGAGGAGTGTTTTGAACTCCATACACCACTTGCTTCACTGTATTTACAACTCTGAATGGTGCTAGTCCCTTTTTGATGAAAGCTGCCCTTTTATTGACACTTCCCAGAATGAAGTTATGTCTGATGTATTTGTCACAGTTAAGGGCAACTGCTCCTGTATTCTTCCTCTGTGGTCCAGCAAAAGCATCCACTCTAGGTTCCCAGTCTCCTCTGCCATCACGTCTCTTGGGTGGAGACCTGCACCTCTCCCCATCCTGACACTGGTTTTTTTCAAAGCTGCACAGTTCCCTGCCTACCCTGTGATTTCCCAGCAGCCCAGAGTCTGTGCACTTTGTTGTTTTTCCTCTCTCTCTCTCAAAGCTATAAAGGGTGACTGCCCACCATTATAAATTACCACACAGTCCTTTATAACAAGCACATTTATTCTTAAGGTGAAAGCATTACAATGAAAATGTTAAAATCAACCAAAAAACCTACATGCATAGTGATAAGCTTACCAGAGATTCCCTCCCAACTCTAGCAAGGGCTCTGCAAGGAGTCAGTCCTTCAAACCCCAACAAAGGGTTTTCCTGTGGTTACAAATTCATAAGTTTTTACTCATGAACAGTTCAGTTTTTCCTTTATACAGCTTGGACCACTTATCTTGTCTTCGTGTAGCAGGTGATAGACAAAGGTCCACTTCTCAGGGCATAGCTTGAAAAGGTTGAGTCTTGCATAGCCAGAAGTAGTACATTTGCATTCACCTCACCCTGGAGATTTCCTGAGACCCCACTTAACTTTGTCTTAAAGTTCATTCTTTTCTGGCACTCTATTTTAACTAAACCTTTAAAGTTCATAACACTTCCCATGGTATACATTGGTCACATCTCCCCCTGTAGATGTTGCATACAATTCTACAGTAAGGCATAAACTTTACATTTGTAATAGAATTGATTCCAAAGCTACTTCAACTTGATTCAATAAGGTTTATCAAGGATATTGCAGAAAATTGTATCTGTCACAGTAATCTAAAACACAAGAAATGCAGCTCAGCATTTGAGTGCATAGGAAAGGCAGGATGCTTTTGAAGCTCTAGTGAGGCGCAAGAAATTTTAAAGTATACATTAACCATAACATTAAAAAACAATGGTTTTATCTCTTGGTGTCAAATGCCACCCCCACCCCCAATGGACAACCCATCAGCCAGATTCCGCAAAAGGCAAATTTTTAATTAAAACAACTGTATAGACCAAGTGGTTTTTAAGGCTTCTCTCTGAATGTCAACCAGCAGCACTAAGATATGTGAGCTGTTCTTGATTGTCTCAAAGGGATGTTAACTCTAAAGCTTAATTATATAAAATTTTAAGGACCAGATTTTTCAAACAGCTTTCAAATTCAAGAACAATTAGGTTATTGCGTGTGTCAAATGTGAGCAAAATAAATAAATAGCGCAGAACAAAACAAATAAAACTGCCCTTCAGCATTTTGTTCCAACTCAGCAATAGTTAACGCAACAGCAACTTTTACTAGCTTAAAATATGACTGATACCATCAAAGTTTGTGATATTAGAAGATTTGCAGTGTAAAATCCAGAGAAGTGTTCAGCTCAAACACAATTTTAAGCAGTTCTGACTCTACCCCAAGTATAAGAAAGTGGTACAACATACATAAGAAACGAGAGGTTCTCCATGTAAACTATGTAAGCAATTGCTGTAATTGGTACAGGGACGTTATGCTCCATGAATTTCCATGAGAAAAATCTCTGACTGTGGTCGACAATATAAAAAAGGTTAATTACAATAGCACACTTTAGGGAGCTGTAAAAATTAATATCACAGAAGCAAATTGATAAAGTGATTTACAACATTTTCACCAACCCTTTTCCTGTCTGATAGCAATTCCAGGATCAAGATAGTAAAGATACACTTGTAGGGGAACATCTGGTTCCTTAGCAAATTTTCCTGAGTCGTCATGTTCAGGGCTTATGCCTCTGAGATGACTGTATTATCTGATAGCGCAGCCTTCAGCTAACTTGTCTTTTTTCAAAACATTTATACAATGATTCTTTTATTAGTACTCTCATAAACATATGCATCATAGATACTTTCAGCTGCATGCTCAGATAAAGCTAAATAAGGCTCATTAACCCTTTACAGGATCATTAAGGGAGCTCTGAACCAAGGGAGACTGCTTAAAGCAGACCATAATCTCCCTGGCTGGTCTTAAGGAAGTACAGAGATTCTTTATTACTTACCATTTTAATATTTCCCTTAAATCTTGCTGAGAAAACAGATTATAATTTCACTGTATTTACTTTCCTTCCTTCACACAATAATACAACTTTCTGACAGGCTGGGCAAAAAACACAGAAGTGATATTTAAAACTAAAATTTATACACATGCAACTTTAGAATAAACACTCCTTTTTAACCTAGGAGAATCTCTTACTTATTAGATAACAGACTGGGGTTTAAGTGTCTACTTTGGGAGATCCTCAAAGATGCTGTGAAACACACAGAGACAGATGGAGGCTGAGCCTTTAGTACATCTCCCACAAGAATAACAAAGTTGCTACTTCTCTGGCTATATCCACAGTTGGAGCTGGAATACACCTGCTTGTGCTAGCTCTCATCAAAAGAGCACGCTCAAAATAGCAGTGTAGCCGCGTTAGCACAGGCCGTGGTGAGCCATGCAATGAGCTAACCGCCTCAGACCTTGTGGGTACGTACTCGAGGCAGCTAGTCCATGCTGTCGTTTGCCACTGTCCGTGTTACTACAGCGATGCTATTTTTAGTGTGATAACTTGATAAGCGCTAGAGTACTGAAGTTGGGAGTCACACCCCCAGCTCCAAGTGTAGATGTAGCTTTTGTTTCTTGGGATTTTTGACTCACAGTATTGTTGTTCAGATGAAATCAGGTGGGTGTAGCAGAAGGCTTGAGCTCTTCGCTTCACACGTGGGGATCCCTTTCTTGGTTGTAGACTTCAGGCTTGGTGTAGCTGAAAGTTGGTCTTTCACCTTTTCTTCCACTGGATGGCCTGTCTAAGGCGATAGGGGAATGTCTTTCCATATTGTCCATGTTACATGAGAGAGAGAGAGAGAGAGAGAGAGAGAGTGCGCACATATCATTTTCCTCTGCATAGTATCTGATTTTTATGGGGATTATTCTCCCCTTTACTGCAGCTCAGGGGTCAGCTTTGTATCTTTAAATTAGGGGGTTCCAACGTAATGGCAGTAGTTTAACTTGGCCCATCCCTTTGGCAGTGGGTGGAGTCTCTGTCTTAGGTCACTACAAGAACCACCATTGTGGACTGGAATATTTTGCACCACTTGCTGGAGGTGACCACACATAGATGTCCCTTCCTGAACAAGAAGTGTGAGGGCCTATGCTAGGAATTTGGTAACAGGCTTCAGTATAGGCCATCAAACACGAAAACCATATTTGCTCTGTCATAATTGATGAGTTAGCTACTTTTCACTCATGTACTCTGGTACTAGGTGAAAAATTAGGGAGGTGACTGCAGTCTGGGTACAAGTTCATAACCTTCCCCACTAACGTAAAGACAGAACTTTGACATTTCTATGATGCTAATTTCAGCTAGTATAGAACAATTAGTTATCCAGCTCCGCCCAAATGTGGACCATATCTCTAACATGTGATAAGGCTCCTCACATGTTTTCCTGGCGGTTGAACCTCTGGCTTTCCATTAGGCCCCTTCGTGGTGGTTATGCATTCTCTTCTACTTCCCAGCATAAGGAACTGAGCTTCAGAGGAACACACATAAATCAATAAACATATCATGATCATCCTTCCCCCATAAATCAGGGGATCTGACAGAGAAACACTGAGCATAGATGAAAACTTGTCGTCTTTAGGGGTGGCATCCAACATCCTTAGACTGTTTACTGTCCTATCATGCAGTGAAACTTTAGCCTTCATAATTTTGAGAGCTACGGTATGATACAATTCTTAATACACATCTTAACCTCTAGGTCTGGTCATAAAGTGAATTATCTGGTTTGAAATCCAATAAGGGCAGGAGAGTATTTTTTCCTATTTTAAAATGCAGATTAAGTTTAAAAATTAAAATGTAGAGGAAGGTTGCTTAGTTTTGTATTGAAATCAGGATGAATAACTTTCATGGAAGGGTTGAGCTGATTACTTGCTGTACATCTAAAGAACTCATCAGATGAAAGCACAGATTGTACCCAGTATTTCATCTTGGCTACACCAATGTAAATTTGAAATAACTCCATGGAGGTCTTTTGATCACTGAGCAAATGCAAGATGACTGATTTTTCCTAAAAGGGTGAGATGATTGTATCAGCTTTAACAAGTTTTTGGGCCATAATTGATCACATCTAGGTCCACAGATGAGCCTAACAGGCCTCTGACAAGAGACATAGGACCAAAGTTTGCTCTTACTTACACTGATGTAAAGCTAGAGTATTGAAGTTTCATTACAATCAATCAATTAGCAGAACACAGTAGTAGTGTTCTGATTGAGACTCCTTGTCAACAATTGTAATTCAAGGAAAACAAGAATACCCTTGACTTGCCAAAGGGGGATTTTTACCCGAAATATTAACACACTAATAGAAGAACATTTCAGCCAATATAATAAGAGAGGTACACTTATGTTGTTTTTGTATATTTAAATAATCAGAATATCACTTCTGACAAAATATCTGTTCATTAGTTCAAGGAACAGTGAAATCAAAGTTGTTTGCATTACTACTTCTGTTAGAACTAACCGTAATAGGCTTGTGTAGTTTCTAAAGCCCAACTTTCATTGTATCATAGAAAAAACCATTGTATTACTTTGGCATTTGTTTTGGTATTTGTCCATATGTGCACAGGTTTATGTAATATCTGAATGAAGAGGGTGTCATACTGTCATCTTTGCTATCCCTTTTACAAAATAGTTTAATTGGGAAAAAATTCTCTTTGCGTTTAACTTTATGGGGCTACAGTTAGAACTTTACTAAGGCTTCTATTTATAGCCATTTTTTAAAAAGCGAAAAATAAACTACTTCCCCCTTTTTATGGTTGGTGCAAATTACATACATAAATCTGTAAGTGGTAGCTCATGGTGTATACATGCATAAAACAGTATGCACAAGGGAAAATGTGGATAAATATAAATGTCTTACTCATGTTTTTAAAGTATTTCTACTCAATATTTTTACCATCATGAAAACAAACAGATGAAAATAAGCAAATAAGATATGTAGTTAGTACTGTAAAATATTTGCTAATGTCCATTGAACAATATCTGGGTATTCTAAAGACTAGTAATGTAGTTATTTGTCTACTTGTACTACTCCTAGCAATTTAAAGGGATTTCATTTCGTGTGTGTATGGAGAAGAAAATCTGTAGAGAGAGAGATGGTAAAATCCTGACCTTACTGAAGTCCGCTTCACCCACTGTTGTGTTTTTGTGTGTGCTTTGCTTGTGAGTATCCAAATACTTAACCTTAAGCTAAAAGGCACACAAAGGGGTTACATGTGAAAACAGATCCCTGACACATTGCTTTAATTACATATTTGGTTTATACAACTTCATGCCTGAGTAAAAGAACTGTACAAAATGGGACCCATCACCCACTCTTTTTTGGGTACATCCATATTGCATCTGGGAAGCACAAGTCTCAGCTCAGGTAGATGTACAGATGCTAGCTTTGATCAAGCTAGTGGGCTAAAAATTGCTGTGTGGCCAACTGAGTGCAATCCCCTCCAGAATGCCAGGTCAGGATAATGTCACAACTTGGGTGACCTGGCTGAAAGAAAATATTTGATTTAGGTTTTCCTTATGGAGGATTAAAAGGGGTGGGGGGTGGAGGGGGGAATCAAATTTTTCTGGGTAAACGATTCTTGCAGAAGCCAGATTTTCTATCAAAATCATTTTTTGATGGAAAATTGCTGACCAGCTGTAATAATTTGAGGCCTAGAATGAGGACAGCTGGTGAAATGTACAGGTAGAGGCTAATCCACTTTGGATCCACCCCTTTGAAGGGTATCACAAATTTAGGGTGCTTTCTCTCCTCATAATCTCCTGCTGCTGTCACTTGTACACTGTGGGCAGGGAAGATCAACCCCAGAGACAGTAGCATCACCAGTCAAAGGAAGGCAGGCAAGCAGCAGCAGCATGGAAGGCATTGTGGCAGCAGAAGCAGGGAGGTAGATCTTCCTACTTCATTGATCTCAGTGTGGCTGAGAGCAGAGCAGTTACTTGCCACTGAGTACGTGTTTTGACTGAATGTGAGCGGGATTTTAGCAGGCAGGAATCTGGGTCTGGTGGAGATGAAAGGCTAGCTTGTGTGAATGCTAGACTTAAGGGCTTAGTTTACTTAACCATGCGGAGGTGTAAGACTTCAGTCATAAGAACATAAGAATGGCCATACTGGGTCACACCAAAGGTCCATCCAGCCCAGTATCCTGTCTACCGACAGTGGCCAATGCCAGGTGCCCCAGAGGGAGTGAACCTAACAGGTAATGATCAAGTGATCTCTCTCCTGTCATCCATCTTCACCCTCTGACAAACAGAGGCTAGGGATACTATTCCTTACCCATCCTGACTAAGAGCCTTTAATGGACTTAACCTCCATGAATTTATCCAGTTCTCTTTTAAACCCTGTTATAGTCTTAGCCTTCACAACCTCCTCAGGCAAGGAGTTCCACAGGTTGACTGTGCGCTGAGTGAAGAAGAACTTCCTTTTATTTGTTTTAAACCTGCTACCCATTAATTTCATTTGGTGGTGCCTAGTTCTTATATTATGGGAACAAGTAAATAACTTTTGCTTATTCACTTTCTCCACACCACTCATGATTGTATTATATCTCTATCATATCCCCCCTTAGTCTCCTCTTTTCCAAGCTGAAAAGTCCTAGCCTCTTTAATCTCTCCTCATATGGGACCCATTCCAAACCCCTAATCATTTTAGTTGCCCTTTTCTGAACCTTTTCTAATGCCAGTATATCTTTGAGATGAGGGGACCACATCTGTATGCAGTATTCAAGATGTGGGCGTACCATGGATTTATATAAGGGCAATAAGATATTTCTGTCTTGTTCTCTATCCCTTTTTAAATGATTTCTAACATCCTATTTGCTTTTTTGACTGCCGCTGCACACTGCATGGACGTCTTCAGAGAACTATCCACGAAGACTCCAAGATCTCTTTCCTGATTAGTTGTAGCTAATTTAGCCCCCATCATATTGTATGTATAGTTGGGGTTTGTAAAGGGGCTAGCAGGGGCTCGACCTTCTCCAGGGCGGTGGGGAGCCACGCTGGCTCATTACACACAGTTGATTTTGGGGAATTTGTCTGGCCACTGGAGTCTCCCTCGGCTGCCCTTGCGGTAACTGGAATGAGCACCGTAGGCCCGGGCCCTGAGTCAGGGCAGGGCACCAAAAAGTCAGTAGCTCAAGCCCTCAGGCAGGGGCTGAGCAACACAGCATATGTGAATTAACCCAGGCCTCCAAGTACCTGGAAGAGGGGGAGACTGCCACCCACAAGTTGGGTGGCAGGGGGGACGCAGGCCCTCCCAATCCACTGCGTCTCAGCTCGGGGCCCTAGCAGTGGCAAACGACCTGCTGCTGGGTCAGTGGAGATCCTGACCGCAACACACTGACTTGGGTCCTGGCAGAGTTAGAGCCAGACTAGGGTCGGCTGTCCCCGGGCTACTTCCTAACTCACCTCCTTCCGGTACCTGGGTCACGGCGGTGTTCTCTGGGGCTTCCAGCACCAGGGGTTCCTCGGGGTAGTGGGCAAGCGGCAGGCCCGGTAACTCCTCTGTGTAGCGGGCACAGGGCAGGTCTGGCAACTCTCTTGGATAGCAGGCACAGGCGAGGCTAGGCCAGTCTTGGTGTGGACCTGGGGCTGGGGGGTTTCCCAGTAGCAGGCTAGGTTATCTGTGTCTGACCTCCCCGGCGGCTGGTCCTCTAGTGAGCTTTGAGGGCCCGCCTTTCTACTTCTGGGTCGTGCCTTTCTACTTCCAGGTCGCCGCCTGTCCCGCTGAGGGGCGGGCTCAGAGCTTCCTGGCTCCGCCCACTCTGGTGTCTGGAGGGGCTCGACCCCTCTGGGGCGACGGAGCCACACCGCCTCACTACAAGGTTATTTTTTCCAATGTGCATTATTTTACATTTACCCACATTACATTTCATTTGCCATTTCGTTGCCCAATCACTTAGTTTTGTGAGATCTTTTTGAAGTTCTTCAAAGTCTGCTTTGGTCTTAACTATCTTGAGCAGTTTAGTATCATCTGCAAACTTTGCCACCTCACTGTTTACCCCTTTCTCCAGATCATTTATGAATAAGTTGAATAGGATTGGTCCTAGGACTGATCTGTGGGGAACACCACTAGTTACCCCTCTCCATTCTGAAAATTTACCATTTATTCCTACCCTTTGTTCCCTGTCTTTTAACCAGTTCTTAACCCATGAAAGTAGTAGTACCACTACTACTACTTCCCTCCGTTCCCATGACAACGACAACTTAATTTACATAAGAGCCTTTGGTGAGGGACCTTGTCAAAGGCTTTCTGGAAATCTAAGTGCACTATGCCCACTGGATCCCCCTTGTCCCCATGTTTGTTGACCCCCTCAAAGAACTAATCTAATAGATTAGTAAGACATGATCTCCATTTACAGAAACCATGTTGACTTTTGCCCAACAATTTATGTTCTTCTATGTGTCTGACAATTTTATTCTTTACTATTGTTTCAACTAATGTGCCCGGTACTTACGTTAGACTTACCGGCCTGTAATTGCAGGATCACTTCTAGAGCCCTTCTTGAATATTGGCATTACATTAGCTATCTTCCAGTCATTGGGTACAGTAGCTGATTTAAAGGAGAGGTTACAAACCATAGTTAATAGTTCCGCAATTTCACATTTGAGTTCTTTCAGAACCCTTGGGTGAATGCCATCTAGTCCCAGTGACTTGTTACTGTTAAGTTTCTCAGTTATTTCCAGAACCTCCTCTAACACTTCAATCTGTGACAATTCCTCAGATTTGTCACGTACAAAAGATGGCCCAGGTTTGGGAATCTCCCTAACATCCTCAGCTGTGAAGACTGAAGCAAAGGATTCATTTAGTTTCTCTGCGACGACTTTATCGTCTATGCTCCTTTTCTATCTCAATCGTCCAGGTGCCCCACTGGTTGTTTAGCAGGCTTCCCTCATCTGATGTACTTTAAAAACATTTTGTTCTTTGTTACCAATCCTATTCAACTTATTCATAAATTATCTGAGTTTTTGGCTAGCTGTTCTTCAAACCCCTTTTTGGCTATTCTTATTACATTTTTACATTTAATTTGGCAGTGTTTATGCTCCTTTCTATTTACCTCACTAGGATTTTACTTCCACTTTTTAAAAGATGCTTTTTTATTTCTCACTGCTTCTTTTACATGGTGGTTAAGCCACGGTGGCTCTTCTGTAGTTCTTTTACTGTGTTTTTTAATTTGGGGTATACATTTAAATTGAGCCTCTATTATGGTGTCTTTGAAAAGTGTCCATGCAGCTTGCAGGGATTTCACTCTAGTCACTGTACCTTTTAATTTCTGTTTAAACCTCCTCATTTTTGCATAGTTCCCCTTTCTGAAATTAAATGCCACAGTGCTGGGCTGTTGAGGTGTTCTTCCCACCACAGGAATGTTAAATGTTTTTGTATTATGGTCACTATTTCCAAGAGGTCCTGTTATAGTTACCTCTTGGACCAGATCCTGTGCTCCACTCAGGACTAGATCGAGTGTTGCCTCTCCCCTTGTGGGTTTCTGTACCGACTGCTTCTTGGAGCAGCTGGTACATTTAAAGTATTGAGAAATGTTGTCTCTGCATTTCATCCTGAGGTGACATATACCCAGTCAATATGGGGTTAATTGAAATCCCCCACTATTATTGAGTTCTTTATTTTGATAGCCTCTCTAATCTCCCTTAGCATTTCATTGTCACTATCGCTGTCCTGGTCAGGTGGTCGATAATAGATCCCTTCTGTTATATTCTTATTAGAGCAAGGAATTACTATCCACAGAGATTCTATGGAACATGTGGATTCATTTAAGGTTTTTATTTCATTTGATTCTACCTTTTCTTTCACATATAGTGACACTCCCCCCTCCGTGTGACCTGTTCTGTCCTTCTGATATATTTTGTACCCCGGAATGATTGTGTCCCATTGATTGTCCTCACTCCACTAGGTTTCTGTCAAGCAAGTCCTTTGCTTGACCTACCAGAATCTTGGGTCCAGGTCTGGGTTTGGAACACAGCTCACTTTCTACTGTGAGTAAGTGAATGGGGAGGAAGTGGAGGGGTGTGAGAAGAGGATAGTCTTGGCTTCACCGCTCACTACTTGTTGGCCAGAGCACCTGGCCAGGTATGATGGTGGAAGTGTGCTCAGGCCCAACATTCGAGGAGACTTCCCAAGAAGTCTTGCTGTCCCTTATATCTTTGTGCACCCGCATAATTTGACTCAAAATCTAGCCCTCCATATTTTTCATCCAAATCTTTTGTGAAATCTAGTCTAAGTACATCAAGTCTAAACAATGCATTATGTTTTAGAAAGCAATTGACTGGAGTTTTCCAGATGGTAAGCTGTTGTGGTGGTCTGTATGACAAGAAGAAAATTTGAAAGACAACAACTGCAGAGTTCTCCCGTCATTTTGAGACTAGTACCTTTTGTAAGTGTGCGTGAAGTGTTTGATCCATTTTATGCTGGGTGATAAGCACACTAGATCTGCTGTTTAACAGAATTTCTCCTGAGGAATGTTTAGACCATTATCTGAAGCGATCTCTTCAAGTAACTGATATATACAACACACTTTCTGTAATGCCTCAAAAGTCAGCTGCAGAATTGGTTGTATGTACTACTTAGGGATACTTAAAATAAATATCAACGACATAGAAATACATTTGCTTTTTCTTTCTGCAAAATCAATATGTAGTCTTTGTCAGTACCTAATGGCCCACTTCCATAGATACTAACACGTTTAGGTGACTAATACATAATTCAAATGAGCTCCTTTTCCTTTCTGTGTTCTGGTTTAAGTCTAGTCATGAACATTAACTTCCTATCTAAATTTTCATTTCCCCTGTGCTTTAGTAATGTTCATGTAATGCAGATGACTACAGTGGGAGAGGGGAGAAATTGTTCTGAGATGTTAGTTAAAGCCTTAGAACTAGGTTTTGTTGTGTGGGTCTGACAAATGCTAACTGCTGACTACTGACATTACCCCCCCTCCTTGCTCCTGTTTACTAACAAACTGATGTCAACTGAATAAATGATCTCCAGAGAAAAGACCGCATTTGCTCTGTATAAACAAACTAATTGCTCATTCGTTTTTGGGGTGGAACACTTTATAGAGCAGATTTTTAGTGTCGAAAGAGTCCATCTTTTCAGTGTTGTATAATTTTGCACTGCTACTACCCACGAACTCTGGCATTCTGTAAACTTGTAGGAGCAAACATTTATTCAATTTAATATAGGCCAGCCTCTTCCTATTGCTGGTGGAGAGACATTTTTCCTTGTTTGTGATAACAGTAGCTGTGTGCTAAAGAGCTTAAACAGTTGAGGAAGGATGGTGTAGGTGTTGGACATGACTTCACAACAGTTAAGCTGTTGGTGTGCTGAGAATGCAGTCTATCATGATGACCAATATTGTCTCATTGTTTCTTTGCATGCCCCCATTGGTTTGTCAGTTCATCTCTTGGCTTATACTTAGCCCCGAACCCAAAAAGTTTACAATCTGTCTTTTTGTTCTGTCTTTGTACAGCGCCTAGCACAACGTGTTCTGGCCCATGACTAGGGCTCCTACGTGCTATAGCAATTCAAATAATAACACAGTTACCTGAAATAGGGATTGAGCTACCAATACAATAAAGGGTCTGTCTGAGCAGACACGGTAATTGTACCCTTGACCCTTGGGAGTATCTCTTGACCCTCTGTATGGCACTATCTTCAAGCTGAACCGTGGAGCTCAAGGTTAATGCTGACAAAACCAAAATACTCCAGGCTGTCCCACAAGTAGGGTTGCTAGAAAACAAGAATTTTGGTTTGAGGGGGAAAAATGTTTTTGATGCTTGGTTTTTTTCCCCCTCAGAACAAAGCCAAGACCTTTGTAAATCTTTTGTGGAAGAAAGAGAGACCCCAAATAGCCTGTGTAGTGTACTGAAATCTGTTGCAATTACAAGCCATCACTTTAAGAGTGTGTTTGTTGGGGGTTCCTGGTCCTGCTTGCAGACTAGGAGGTTCTGTTGTTAAGTGCATGATATAGCAACACTCCAGCTATACATCCCAGAAAGATGTTTGTTTTTTTACAATGTTATACTGTTGACTCATATTTAGCTTGTGTTCCACTATGATCCCCAGATCCCTTTCTGTAGTACTCCTTCCTGGACAGTCATTTCCCATTTTGTATGTGTACAACTGATTGTTCCTTCCTCAGTGGAGTACTTTGCATTTGTCCTTATTGAATTTAATTCTATTTACTTCAGATGATTTCTCAAGTTTTGTCCAAATAATTTTGAATTTTAATTCTATCCTCCAAAGCACTGCAACCCGACCCAGCTTGCTATCGTCCTCAAACTTTATAAGTGTATTCTCTATGCCATTATCTAAATCATTGATGACTATATTGACCAGAACTAGACACAGAACTGATGCCTGCAGGACCCCACTTGATTGTGAACCACTGATAACTACTCTCTGAGAATGGTTTTCCAGCCAGTTATGCACCCACCTTATAGTTGCTCCATCTAGGTTGTATTTCCCTAGTTTGTTTATGAGAAGATCATATGAGACAGTATCAAAACTGTTATTAAAGTCAAGATATACCACATCTACCACTTTCCCCCTATCCACACATCTCCCTTTCCAACTCCTGGGCCTTTCTCCTCTCTGTCTTCTTTCTTCATACAGGCTGCACTACTAATCCCCCAGGCCCTCTGTTCAAGGTCTGATGCAGCACTGGCTTACAGGATCTTGCTAAACATGTCATACTGAGTCCTCTTCTTTTTCTTCCTTGTCTGGCTCAGGCATTATCTGGTATGGAGGGAATACCTTAAGGCTGCAACAACTGCTGATGCAGATAAAACACGGAGGTACCATTGTCATAACAGAAAGTGAAAGTTAAGGTTCAGAACTCCCTTCCTTTCTCCCCTAAAGTATTAATAAGCATGTCTTGTTTGACACTTCTGCTTAGGAGTGCTTGTGCACAGTGCCAGTCCTGGTGAGCATGGCCTGGCAGGGAAATGAGGAGGGAATTGCTCGGTTGCATGAGTATAGGGCAATGGTCCAGAATACAGGCTCCATTTTCCACAAGTGGTGGTGACTATAGCTGCTATCTTGCTCCTGAGCATAAGAATGGCATACAGCACAGCTGCTGATGGTGTGCCAAAGCTGCCCAATCCGCTATGCCAGTAGCATGTTAACTTTGGCAGGCACCAATGTGGTAATTGCTGACCTGTGGTGGGAAAGTGTCCTGCCACAGAGGAAGAAATAAGGCTGCCATCCCTAGTAACCTTCAGGAGAGGATTGCAGAGTACCTCCAAGAAAGTTTCATTGAAATCTCTCAGAAGGATTCAGGGGACATCCCTGTGTTCGTAAACTGCTCTACATGACCTCCCCCGCCCTCCCCCCCCGCCACACCTCACTGTACAGGGGAGTTAAAAGCAGATAACACTACCTCTCTGGTTGTACTGCTGCCTCTTCTAGTATGAGAGATAGCTGTGTCCTGCTATGGGGCTGCCTTCACTGTAACGGGGAACAAGCTTACCTGGGATTCCTTCCCCTGCATCAGGCTTCCTCATATTCGACTACTGGCAGTTGTTACTTTACCATAAAACATTGTTTTCAGAATTGTGATCTGAATACATGGGGAATGTCTAATGAACAAGAATAGAATATAAAGGATGTAAAGGACCTCCTTAATTCATGCTTTTTTGATCAAAATTCAAAGCAAGATATAGACTTCCAGCACCCTTCCTTCACCACCATTACTACTGCTACGTGGAGGGTCTCTTTCTATTTAGGACATTCTGCATGAAATTCCCAACAGTTTTTACACCCATGTGATCCAATTAGAAAGAAAATCCTTAAGCACAGAGGGACACAGAGACTCAAAACAAACTAAAAGGTTTGCAAAACATACCTCACTTTATACAAGGCAAGAGTTAAGTTAGGTACATGCTCTTACAGTGAAGAAACATTCGTATATTTAGGGCCCTACTAAATTCACAGACCATGAAATCTGGTCTCCCACCCGTGAAATCTGTATAGTATAGGCTAAGAGCACACAGATTTCACAGGGGAGACCAGCATTTCTCAATTTGGGGGTCCTAATCCAAAAGGGAGTTGCTGGGGGATCACAAGGTTATATTTTAGGGGCCAGAGAGCAGCGGCTTTTGGACGGGCACCCAGCTCTGAAGGCAACACCCTGCCAGCAGCAGTGCTGAAGTAAGGATAGGAGTACCACAACCCCGCCTACAATAACCTTGTGACCCTACGCCAACAACTCCTTTTTGGATCAGGACCCCTACAATTACAACACCATGACATTTCAGATTTAAATAGCTGAAATCATGACATTCATGATTTTAAAAATCCTATAACCGTGAAATTGATCAAAATGGATCGTGAATTTGGTACAGCCCTACTTATATTTCTAGAGGCTGCATTCCCTTCCCCCAGTTTGTCCTGTTGTTCTCTTTGTCCCATTGGCTGGCACCATAGTAAAAATACAAGGTATGGTTTCTCAGGTAGGTGAAACCTGTTCTTCCCTAACAATTCTTCAGTTAAACGTTCCAGATTACTTTGCCAACAAAGGTAATTGCCCTTTCGGGAAGAGATTGCAGTGTCTCTTCTAAAATATCCATTTGTGCCCACAGACCATTTTAGGATTGTATTAATTACTTTAGATAAACAGTTTTTCCTGCATAACTTACTCCTTTTGAAGGTGTACATACACAGTACTGGTCTCCTAGCTTTTGAGTAAGCAACCCTACTCTAGGGGTTGTCTGCCTTTTTTGTTTTGTTCTGCATAATATGCTTTTGCATATCATTGATCTTCGCTAGAGTGTCACCCCAGGATCATCTTTTTGCTTTTAAAAAGATGAGGCTTCTATAATTCCTTTTTAACATTAATTCTACTGAGTATTAAACATGGACAGATTATGTTTAGTCAATCACAGCAATGAATTGTTTTTCAGATTCACATGTGTACAAAACGTGTTAGAATGGCTGATACTGACCCATTATTTTCTAACAAATCTGGTATCAGTAGCTTCTTCAGTGGCCCACATGTCTGTGGGTACTTCCTATACCTCCCCAAATCCTGTATTCCATGTATGCAGCGGAACCACACCGACTATGGATGTGCTTCTGGGTCCACAGAAGAGATGGTGGATTTACCATTTTGTGCTGGACTATGCTCGAAAATTTTGTGTATTCTAGCAGCTACATACATGCATAAATGCTGTACTAGTATAAACAGAACTCCACATCATCATATGCAGAAAACATGTTGTATTGGCACTGTCATGTCTTTCCCAAGTCCTTAAGAGAGGCTAGAGAAATAATCTTAACAGGAACAATTTTTTCATAGTTCAGTTTCTGTAATTTATTCTGCATAATAGCCGGAAGCTGTTGGACATTACCAGCCGATGATTTCCCTCTCCTGAGACTCCTCTAATCTTCAGCTTGATCTACACCAGCCCTAACCCCAGTGTAATGTCAGAAAGCCACAGCTTGCTCCTTTGTAGGTCCTCCTCCTGCCCCTGTCAGCTGCACCCATAAAAACTCTACTGTAGGATCAGATGTGGTATGTTATATTTCAAGGAGATTGTGGTTCTTTGTGTGTTTTGAAAATTGGTTTTATAATGGGATGTCAACCTTTACTATTGATTTGGATTTTGCAAGGATTATTTTGGTAAACCATAGGATTACATAATGAGTCCTTACATTTCATTATAAAGTAGAAAAAAAATCTAGATCATATTTTTTCATTAGTGTGGTCCACAATATCCCCAAATTAGCAAATCCATCTATAACTCTCTCCCTCCATTCTCCATTGTGGGATAATACTTCTATATTAATAGAAACTAGAATTAATTTTTGTTCCTGACAGGCATTATGTATATTCCATATAGAAATTCTCTTTCAAAATGGACTTGACCTTTTCTCAGGTACAAGAAATATATCATTTTGCCTTACTCTTATAAAGGGAGGTATAATCAGATGGGGGCAATGTTTGCTGAATAATGCATCTATGCCTTTTCTGAATTCACCTCTTGATCTCAGTTCTTTTCCAAAATTACTTGTAGTTCACAGTTAATATCTGCATCTTACAGTGACATACTAAATCGGGCATGTCCAACAACTAGTTTGAATAGCTTTTAAAATTGAAACGGGAATAAATATAATTTTTCAGAAAAAGCAGTTGGGTCCTATAAACATTTATGAGTCTGCTAGTTAAAATGTTTACAGACCAGAATTCATCGCTATGCACATTGGTTAGCAGTCTCTCTAAAACCGTAAGGATTATCAGCACTGTTCAAGATGTAAAGAAATTAAATATGGTGGCGTAAAATTTGGCATTGTCCACTCAGGCAAAGATTATAGAATGTCATTCAAATAGCTATATATATATATATATATATATATATACACACAGGCAGTGAAGTAATAACAAGGTCCTCTAAACTTATTTTACTGCATGATTTCAGTGGAATACTAAGTGAGTTTCCCTCAAAAAGTGGATAGCAACATCAATATTTTGTTTTGTAGATAGAAAAATCCTTTGCAAACAACATTCAAGTACTTGGCTTTATGTATTGGAGTCACTGTGCCTTTTGAAGACCATGCAGAATGAATGACACATTTTTAAAATGTGCTCAGAGTTATAAGTTCATTGTATACATTTAAATAAATGCAGAGAAATATCAGTGGTTTCTCTGATATTTTAGAAGCTAAGGATGGATAATATTGGATCATATGTGAGCCCTTCCCATACATTGTGTCAAATGAGAGAGTACACTGGTTACTGGGTTTGTACTTATCTAGGAGGGTGAATTAGGGGGGATTTGCTGGAGTAACTCCATTCTACTTATTTATGTTGACCTTCGGGACACAGAGTAAAGTCACTGTTTATGTATGATGGTGTGTATGTGTGTATGTTTAACTCTGGAGTTCATCCTTTAGTTTGCCGTAGCCAATGTGAATAAACTTTGTCACAGCTGATACATAGTGTTTGTATGTGCCCAGAAATATGACAAAGGGTACATTTTTTTCGAAAGCTGAAAATATACACAAACATGATACCCCTTGTGCACACATTTTCATCTCACAGAAGTGATATAACTACGGATGGGCATACTGTATATAATGCTAGTGACACAGTGTTGCAGCACCTAACTAATAAGGAACCTGAATCAGCTTTTAAAAGGAGATTTAGGCATTTAGGAGCCAAAAATCTCATGGCTACTAATTACCTAAATCCCTTGAAAAAGAGATTTAGGCTCCTATATCAGTTAGGTGTTGTAATACTGAGTGCAGTAATGCCTAAATACCTTTGGACCAGGGCCAAGATTTCTAAAGCTCATTGAAGTCAACGTCTTTCAGTGAGTTTTGGATTAGACCTATTTAAAAAAGAGGGTGATTGCCCAATACATCACATTTTACGTTGGGGTGTGTGTGAGAGAGAGAGAGAGAGAATTAGCTTCTCATCTCGATTCTGGTCTCATTTTATTGTACACGAATGTAATTCTGACTTCGATAGTTATTCTGAGTTATACCTGTGTAACGGAAATCGGAATCAGGCCCATAATATAGTTAAAAGAAATGAAGAAACCCCTCCCCCAAAACACCGGTAATTTAGAAGAACCTTTACAAAGTCATGGTTTCAAAGGGTGAGTCTCAATCACTGGAAATTATAAAATCAAAGCTAGTTGGCTTTCTGGTTTAAAAACAGGAATTAATTCCTAGAAATCCTATGATCTGTGCTACACAGGAGTTCAGACTAGATTATCACAATGATCTCTTCTGGCTTTATAATCTAGGAATCTATAAAGGGATTTGTGAATTCAACTCTCATGTAACTTGAAACTCTTCACGTACTTCAGGACATGAATACTAGTGTATATTCATGGATAGCCTTGACAATTTAGTTCCTAGAGTGTATTCTACTTTTATTTTTATTTTTTTAAAGAGCAGTCGCTTAAATGCTGTAGCTTGTAACATCTGCTTTCTAATTCTTCTTCAAATCAGGCTATGTTGCATCACATAACAGCACAAGAATGCAGCACACTTCACTTTCATCACATTGAAAGATTCAGTCTGGGGTTCCACATGCAGGTGGAATTAGAGAAATCAAATGAGTCCTTTTGTTTTTGGTGTTTTGCTGTCATCAATGCATAGAAAAATGTAACAAATGTAAATAGCATTTTGGAGTTTTAGAGCACATTGTAGTAATTAAAGCTGTGTGTAATTTAGTATAATTTTTTTTCTCAAATTTATGTATGATAATTTAACATAATGAATAAATGAACTCAAAGATAAATTGCGATGGGTTGTATAGTCCCTTAACTGTGGTGAGTGCACTACCAGTGGTCTGTAGTGTACTTGCTGGTGATCCACAGAAAGCTGGCTGGTCAGATGGTGCCAGCACTCTTCTTTGTTTTACAGGTGTTAATGGCATTAAAGCCTAGCACAGCTGAGTGAGAGACTCCCATAACAGAAACCTTTGTGCTGCCTGCACTCTGGAGAGGAGAGGACTGCTTGCTCCTCCCCCCAAGGATCAGGATGCTAGAAAGGGGGTGGTAAGGGGATTGGATCATTGTCCAGCCCTCCTTCTGCACTTGCACAATTTTCCTGGTGCTCCTCCTGGCAGTGTAGCTCCACAAAATTTCCTACTCTGTGGCATTTAGCAATCTAGCTCTTGTTACTTTCCTGATATTGTCCACATTTCTTCAAAAGTGACTAGTGATTTGAGGCACCTCAACTCACTAGTTTTCTAAGTAAAATCCACAGATGTAAAATTCAGACAGGTGCGAAAAGGAGGCAACTTCCCAAAATGATGCCTTCTATTTGACTAAAAAGAAAAGGAGTACTTGTGGCACCTTAGAGACTAACCAATTTATTTGAGCATAAGTTCTGTAGCTCACGAAAACTTATGCTCAAATAAATTAGTTAGTCTCTAAGGTGCCACAAGTACTCCTGTTCTTTTTGCGAATACAGACTAACACGGCTGTTACTCTGAAACCGTCTATTTGACTGACAACGGTAAAGTTGTCACAAGAAAAATAATTTCTGTGCATAAAGATTGGGGCGAGGGGGGGGTAACTGACAAGGCACAACTGAGGCCTATGGATATGTGTGGTTTTTCTACACACCCTCTGTCTTCCCTCAAACTTATTCAGGTCACAAAATACAGTTAATTAATCAACCTATTTTCTTTGCTGGAAGCACTGCAGCACATTGTATTCATTTTAATTATTTCCCCTTCCAAAGCGTGAAGGGGTAAAAATAATTAAATGCTGTATAATAATCCAACTGCCTGGCAATTATCTACCTTATTATCCCATTGGTTCATTGTGCATGCTAGCAATGGACAACAAAGATAGCATACAATACTACTAGCCACATTTTGTTGAAAATCAATCCTGTTCAACAATATTTGTATATAACTCACATCAAGAATTCAATATGAACTGCTGAACACCCCACCCTTTCAAATGTAACAAATTGTTTTCTTGAATACAAAGCGTGGTAACACTTTTGGCCAAATTGTAGCCCTCTTATCTGTGCCTGGAAGGGATCTTCCTCTCTGTGTGGAAAGGTGGCTCACGTGCCTCTGGGGCACTGTCCACCACTCCTGTTCCTGGACACTCCACAGGGAAAAAAGCTGGACACAAGAAAGGAGGAGAGAGCAGAGGTGGGAGAGAGAAGTGGTCAGGCGTGGAGAACTTAGTAAATGAGGGGATGGATTTTGGAGCAGTTCCTTTAGAGGAGGCAGAATGGGTCAGTTAGCATGATTATCTGTCAACATAAAATGTGGTGCACTGCATCTTTAACACACTGTAGCTTGGGGCTGTTTAGGAATGAGAAAAGAAGAAATAATACTGGCTAAATGACCACATAAGAAGAAAGTGTAACTCTGGGTTTGAGGTCAGATTCAAGAAAGGACATAAAGTATAAGCTTAAAGTTAAGCATTGAAGTCAACGTTATGCGCGTCTAAGTGCTTTGCTGAATTAAGGTGTAAGAAAGGATTGGAAAGATAGGACATACATGGGCATTTTTGTAGTCTGAGGAAAACAAAAGAAAGCCATGAGAAAAGTGGCTTTAGGTTTGGAGGTGATGGGGAGGGGAAGCAAGGGCAAGATGGATTAGGTGATGTTGACTATTTTGTTTGTGTCCTTATCACTGTCATGAATTAAGAGGAATGTTAAGCAAAAATATGCCACCATATAACTAATATTCTACAAGTGTAGCTTCTTGACTTTTAGTTTACTACATTCCTGCTCTTGTTAAAAACATAAAACCAAAACCTTTATAAAAGTTGAATATAAAGAAGATTAAACTTTAGACAGTTAAAGGACCATGTGGCCCAGGGGATTGGTGAAATGACATTTGATTTAATATTAAATAAAATGTCACTAATTCTGATTGGTATTACTGACTGAAAGTTGTTCTAACTGATGGTTGGCCAGTGAGTTGGGGTCTCAGTCCAGTTCCTAGCTGTTATGTGCCCTATCACAAAAAACACTGACATAATTTACTAATCAGCCCCTTATAACAATCTTAGTTGTTAGACCAAGGCTTGATCAGGCACAGAGTTTCAATTGCCCTCACTTCTAGTCACCCCAGGTCAAGATTTAGGTTTATTGAGGGACCACTATAGAGCAGCTTTCATTGCTATTCTGTAAATCCTCTTTTTATGTATTTGACAAGAGAGTTCCTTAATGTATCATTGTGTAAAATATATGTTAAGGATGTAAACTTGAGTAGAAAGAATATTTCAGTTCTATTCTTGCTGTTGAGTTACAATTATTCCCAGAAGATATTTGTTGCTTTTAATCATAGAATCATAGAATATCAGGGTTGGAAGGGACCTCAGGAGGTCATCTAGTCCAACCCCCTGCTCAAAGCAGGACCAATCCCCAATTAAATCATCCCAGCCAGGGCTTTGTCAAGCCTGACCTTAAAAACTTCTAAGGAAGGAGATTCTCTCCTGGCAGGAGAGTGAGTTTGTGTGTGGGGGGGGGGGGGGGGAGGGGAGGGGGGAGGCAGAGGGTGAGAAAACCTGGATTTGTGCTGGAAATGGCCCAACTTGATTATCATACACATTGTAAGGAGAGTGATCACTTTAGATAAGCTATTACCAGCAGGAGAGTGGGGTGGGAGGAGGTATTGTTTCATGGTCTCTGTGTATATAATGTCTTCTGCAGTTTCCACAGTATGCATCCGATGAAGTGAGCTGTAGCTCATGAAAGCTTATGCTCAAATAAATTGGTTAGTCTCTAAGGTGCCACAAGTACTCCTTTTCTTTTTGCTAATCATTTTTGTTGCCCTTCGCTGGACTCTCTCCAATTTATCCACATCCTTCTTGTAGTGTGGGGCCCAAAACTGGACACAGTACTCCAGATGAGGCCTCACCAATGTCGAATAGAGGGGGACGATCACGTCCCTCGATCTGCTCGCTATGCCCCTACTTATACATCCCAAAATGCCATTGGCCTTCTTGGCAACAAGGGCACACTGCTGACTCATATCCAGCTTCTCGTCCACTGTCACCCCTAGGTCCTTTTCCGCAGAACTGCTGCCTAGCCATTCGGTCCCTAGTCTGTAGCTGTGCATTGGGTTCTTCCGTCCTAAGTGCAGGACCCTGCACTTATCCTTATTGAACCTCATCAGATTTCTTTTGGCCCAATCCTCCAATTTGTCTAGGTCCCTCTGTATCCTATCCCTGCCCTCCAGCATATCTACCACTCCTCCCAGTTTAGTACAGTTTGGAATTTCAGGAAAGTATTAATGCAGTTGAAAAATAAATAGATAAAATATAAATTTCAGTAGGGAAAATGATAACCTATGCTTCCATAGCTGTGTATTTACATCATAACAATACCAAACTCCTATGTTAACAAGGAGGGATTCATTTTAAAAAAGCATTTCTTATGCACACAGCTGTGAATTTCATTACATATTGTTTATCTTGGTTTATAGTAAATTCCCATGAAAGTGACACTACTTCAGGATAGGGTAATCAATTGTACTTAATGGCCAAGAGACTGTTGTATGAATAAGAGTAGTTCAAAGGTCTAGAAACATAGATGGGGCACAGAAAAATTAAAAAAGGATATTATTTATTTAGAGGGACGTTCAGAACAAGTATTGGAATAAGAAAAGGAGTACTTGTGGCACCTTAGAAACTAACCAATGCTCAAATAAATTGGTTAGTCTCTAAGGTGCCACAAGTACTCTTTTTTTCTTTTTGCGAATACAGACTAACACGGCTGCTACTCTGAAAAGTATTGGAATGAGACTCAGGCTGGGACAGAGTACAGTCATTTTCCCGTGTTACGTAAGAATATCTTGATTCTGCTAGCAGATATTGCCCCTTGCCCCTTAATCTCACTCCCATTTGGTTTGCCTACAATCCCCTACACAAAATAATTAATCTTTATCTCTATTAAAATCATCTGGTTTACTGTGCTGAAAACAGATACAGTAACTCATCACTACCTTCTGATCTACAAATCTCCTTAATAAAAGTACATTTATTTAATTTAGCCAATTAGAGAAAGCAACTACAAAATGGCGACTGACAATTCCCAAAAGACCAGAAGTCTAAGCTAGAAGCTCAAATTATACATGTCTTTCCACTACAAGGAGTGCCAGAAATAAGATGGGTGCCCAGGGTAAATACTGTTTTACCATAACTCCGAGGCATGTTGTACATAAATAAACTTAAACACACATTGCCTTTTTAATAATTACAAATCTTAGTTCCCCAAACTGGCTAAGATTGTTAACTGGAAAAAAAAGTAGTTACCTATCACGTCATTTACAAAATCCGAGCACTTCAAGTCAAGTAAATTAATCGTTAAGAATGTAATGAGTCCATCCTTAGCTGATGTAAATGGAAGTTACACCGATGTATATCACCTGAGATCTAGCCCAATATCTTACTCTGCCCCCTTTAAACAAAATTGTTATCGAGTACAAATAGAAAAGGGCTGACAAAGCTCTTATGGAGCTTTCTTAGTCAATACACATTTGACAAGTTTTGTACATTAAGCTTGTAGCTAAATAAACCTCTCATGCTTATCACCCTGAATGATAGCAAAATAAATCACCCCCAAGAATGGAATACACAGGCACAATACCCTCTCTAGCCACATTACTGAACTTTCCTGTGCCTGATTTCCACTGCTTTGTATCCCCTATAATAATTTAAGTTTGAGTAAAGTGAATGTGAAGAGGGGTAAAATGATACCAAATCAGAATGTAGAACCTTAACCACTATCCATAATAACACACACACACCCCTACAGTGTGGAACCTGCAACCCGGAAAGAGGAAACATTAAAGATGACTTGTGATCCTGGGCAGCTCCTGGGGCTAGAGCGGCCGTTGGTGTAATTAAAGCTCGGTCTATATAGATGGCAGTGTATAGAATTTGCAACTACATGCTGCAGTGAAAAGCAGGCTGTGTCCACACTGCAGTGTGTAATTACATACACCAGTGGAAGGCTCTGGCAGGGGGAGAGGCAGCAAGGAAAAACTCTGGCAGATTCCTGCTGCTGAAGCCTTTCGTGGCTGCAGGGAGGTGGCAGGCCGCTATGCTCCTAAAAATAGCCTTGCCTAAGCACTGCCTCACCACCTCCACTGCTGTTTTATACCCATTCTAGGTAGGCGGGCGGTGTATGTACTCTACATGCTGCCAGAAGTGTAGACAAAGCTCTAGAGAACCTAAGGGCCTAAGTGATAGCAGCCTCCTTGTGCTGCCCTACAAGCAGCAGCACTGCTCATTCTCTGCAGCAGTATGTGCTGAGACTTTGCCCCTCACAGTCTCCCACCTTTGTTATTTTCTTTCAAAAAGTCCTTTTAGTAAATGCTGTTCAACTTGAGATGTGAAGTTGCTTTTAGCTTAGAAGACTACTGCTTGTGAATCAATAAGGGAGAGACATGAGGGAATATCTGAAACACTATTTATTTTGTGAACTATTCCCGAGCTACTGAATTTCAAATCTGCCCATAGTTGATTTCTCAGTAAATGAGTCTCTTTCCTAGCACACAGATTTATAAGATTATAAGTTTCCATCTTCTGGTACAGATTCAGATTGCTGCTGTCTTGATGGTGCTTCTGTAACTCCCTGATTTCAAGAGCCTCATGCTGTCCATATGTTCTAATGTCCTTTGGGAAAAAATGACTAACACGTCTTTTATGTGTTGTTGCTGCTGTTGCCACTGTTACTTTCCTCAGCACCTTTTGCAAACTGTTACTTGGCAGGAACTTGTACAGATTCCAAGTCCAACTTCAGCATTCCTTCAATATACCAATGTTCGGCCTGTCGCATCTAAAAGAAAAGAGGAGTGGGATTGAGAATTTGATCAATTGCTGATCCTTGTTTGAACTTTGAATTTGAATCATTTGAGAACTTTCTAGAGATTTTCAAATTGCTCCACTGAGTTACAGTCAATACACCCATGCAATGCGCTCACTAAACAGAATTTTCACAATACTGACCATGTTGTTGGAAAGGAGACGTGACTAAAAGGTAAAGTAATTGCCAATTTCTTTAATGTGCATTCTTAATGAATTTTATCAGAAGATTGACTCACATGAACATGCACAATTAGCTCTGCCCAAGTTTAATGCACCATTATTGCCACATTAGCCTTTGTTTCATTACCTTTGGGAAGTAGTTTTGTCTAATGCATATTGTACAGCCGGGTAATTCCCTAAGTATTACGTACAGCCCAAGCCTTAACTGCTCATGTCTGACAAATAAAAAAGAGATGTCACATAGCATGCTGATTTCATTTCACCAGTTGGTTTTTGAGAATATGAACAAGTCTTATTGTATTTCATGGCAGAAGACAAACCAACAGATGTGACTGTGGGCCCTGGTCTAGGATCAATTGTTGAAAATGCAAAAAAAAACCAAACCCAGATCTAGTTATTAAATACATAAATTTACATTACAATAGTATTACAGTTTTGACACCACATCTTAAGCTTATATAGTTGTCAAGGTTCCTCCCCCACTCTGAACTCTAGGGTACAGATGTGGGGACCTGCATGAAAAACCTCCTAAGCTTATCTTTACCAGCTTAGGTCAAAACTTCCCCAAGGTACAAAATATTCCACCCGTTGTCCTTGGACTGGCCGCTACCACCACCAAACTAATACTGGTTACTGGGGAAGAGCTGTTTGGACGCGTCCTTCCCCCCAAAATACTTCCCAAAACCTTGCACCCCACTTCCTGGACAAGGTTTGGTAAAAAGCCTCACCAATTTGCCTAGGTGACTACAGACCCAGACCCTTGGATCTTAAGAACAATGAACAATCCTCCCAACACTTGCACCCCCCCTTTCCTGGGAAAGGTTGGATAAAAAGCCTCACCAATTTGCATAGGTGACCACAGACCCAAACCCTTGGATCTGAGAACAATGAAAAAGCATTCAGTTTTCTTACAAGAAGACTTTTAATAAAAATAGAAGTAAATAGAAATAAAGAAATCCCCCCTGTAAAATCAGGATGGTAGATATCTTACAGGGTAATTAGATTCAAAAACATAGAGAACCCCTCTAGGCAAAACCTTAAGTTACAAAAAAGATACACAGACAGAAATAGTTATTCTATTCAGCACAGTTCTTTTCTCAGCCATTTAAAGAAATCATAATCTAACATGTACCTAGCTAGATTACTTACTAAAAGTTCTAAGACTCCATTCCTGGTCTATCCCCGACAAAGACCAGCATATAGACAGACACACAGACCCTTTGTTTCTCTCCCTCCTCCCAGCTTTTGAAAGTATCTTGTCTCCTCATTGGTCATTTTGGTCAGGTGCCAGCGAGGTTACCTTTAGCTTCTTAACCCTTTACAGGTGAGAGGAGCTTTCCCCTGGCCAGGAGGGATTTCAAAGGGGTTTACCCTTCCCTTTATGTTTATGACAATAGTAATGTATGGTGGATCTATTTATATTTATCTCTAATGATTCTATTTTACATTCACATTTTGTGTGTAGAAGAAATTCTGTTTTACCAAACTAAGGGCACAACTTTATATTTTTAAAAAACCTAAAAAGAAAAGGAGTACTTGTGGCACCTTAGAGACTAACCAGTTTATTTGAGCATAAGCTTTCGTGAGCTACAGCACACTTCATCGGATGTTTTCCACTGCATGCATCTGATGAAGTGAGCTGTAGCTCACGAAAGCTTATGCTCAAATAAACTGGTTAGTCTCTAAGGTGCCACAAGTACTCCTGTTCTTTTTGTGCATACAGACTAACACGGCTGTTACTCTGAAACCTTAAAACACCTAGTTTTTCTTTTTTTTTTTATTTCCCACTCCCTGTTTCTGGTCTTAGTTTTTTATGCAATCATCTAACTCTAATAGTGGGAAAATGGTCCACTAAAGCATTTCCCCCCTAAACTAAGTTCAGATGTTAAGTATTTCAGCCTCTCTTTTTCCGGGGATCTCTAGTGAGGTCTGAAAACAATCTACTCCTGATCACACCCGAGAAAAAGGAATTAATAATTTATTGGCCACTTCAAGAAAAGCTCTGATGTACCAGTGATTGACTCTAGTATTGCCAGCTTCTGCATTCCTACTATATGTACAAACAAATTAAACTCCAATGTTTGGGTTGTATATTGGTGGAGGTTGATTAAGGTATTTGTTCTCTTGTAACATCCCATAGAGAAGACTGGTGAAGTTGGAGTATTATTAGAAGTGCTAATAAGTAGAGCTGGCCTGGGGATTTTGACAACTTTTTCCAACCCTCACCCCCCAAAACAAACAACAACAAAAGCCAATTCATCAAAACCACAACTTATTTCAAGCAAGATTCAGCTTTGACAGTTTTTTTACTTAAATTCTAGTTTTCCAGTTTTGAAATTACTTTTGGTTTACAAATTCAAACTAATTTATAGTTTTTTAAAAAAAAGTTGAAATATTTCAATAACTTCACAACATTTATCTCAATTTCAATTTACCTGAACCATTTTTTATTTTAATTCATGAAAATGTTTTTAGTTTGACTTTTTCCCGATTCAGGATAGGAAAATTTGTTCGGAATGGGGGAACCCTTTCCTGGACAGCCCTCTAATAACTAAGTGGAGAAAATTACAGAGCAACTATTTTCCTGACTGTATACAGTGATATGTCCCCCAAATATGTCTCTAAATGGTTTCATAATAAGACCATATATCAATTAAAGTGTGTGTGTACGTACATGTGCTGTGGGGGCATCTGGAGAACGGTAAATATAGTTTCCTTTTGGCCAAGTGCCTATGGAAACAACAAGTGCTGGATTTAACTGGCATAGTGATCCTTACCTAAAATAAATAGAAGAATGGCTCAAACCCTTACCCAGAACTGAATTCCTAGCTCTGGGAAAGTAAAACAGAACCTTCCTGGTCACTTCTGCAAGTGGTTCTTCCTTCTTTCCTTCCTTCCTTCCTCCCTCCCTCCCTCCCTCCCTCCTCAGAAGCCTTTGGGATTGTAGAACCCAAAGTATATAGTATTTGGGGCAAAAGGGAAAAATAATCCAAAGAGAAACAATCCTATATATATACACGAGGAACACAATGAGCAAAGCCCAACCAGAGTGGCAGAAGTGTGGCACAGCTCCCATTTAGTTTGTTGAGGTCTGGAACTCTTAGTCACAAAACATTCTCCACCCACATAAACCACAAATGGACATTAAGTCAGGAGCATTAAGATATAGCTCTTCTCCACCTGTCAGTCCTGCTCTAATGTGAAGCTAACTGATTCAGTTTTGTGACATCAGCACTATTGCTGTTGGCCTTCTGAGGCCTATTATGAAGTTCAGCTCTGCATCACTGCCTGTTGAAATCAGCTCAGTTAACCTCAGCTTCACTCCACACCTGTCCTGTTCCCCCTCACCCTCATTCCCCCTCCCCTTTTTTCCATTTAGCTTATCCCCTCTTAAATAACATTTCCCCCCTTCCATCCCCCAAAAGAAAACCAACCACCACCACCCGGGGAACTAACATGATATTTGCTGTTGTCAAATAGTTTATGGGGCCCACTCTTTTAGTCCTTAGGCACTACCATATTAAACATGTTAATAGTTTAATGCAGAGTTCACATCTAATTTTCTCCCTTCATGTTCAGATCCAAGGGCTTTTGTAGTCTTACTTATGAAGAGTATAGTAAGATCCTTGTCTCAATTCATTAATCTACCTTTATGTAAGTTCTTTGGTGTGGAATTTTGGGAACCTCAAACCCCTGTTTTTGTCAAGCAATGTGTCTATCCCATATACGATATACCACTCCTGGTGCCAGTATTAATGCTTGCAAATTCAAAATTTAGTGTATATGAGAACTCCAATGGCAAACTAATTATCCACATACAGTACTGCATGCAGTCATGTGAGGAAAAAGTGAACTATTTAAATGCCCATAGAAGGTGAACACACAGGGAATACGAGCACAGCTGCAGCAAATTCATCTTTAAACGCTAATGATGACTGTTAAAAAATATTTGGCGGTGTCTACCCAGTTCTAGCAATCAGTAGTTCTGGGAAAGGAAGAGGACATGATGCTAACAGCTGCTGTTGTATTTTAAAAATATAAGACTTGTTATTGAGCAGGATTCATGGATTCCTTTTCATTGTGCAGTTACCTAGTGTATGGACCATAATTGCACTTCAATTTAAAGTTGAACAAACACCTTTCTGAATAAAATAATCCAGAAATGATGTTCTGTTTACCAAACTTTAAACAACTGAAGTGGGCAGTTTGCTGTATCTCTAACCAAAAATGAATAGGCTTTGGTCCAATCTTTCTTGATTTGTCCTTGTTTGCTACTTTGAACTATAAACATTGCAGGGCGGGGAATCATCATCTGTGCACTGCAGTTAATCTCATTTATGGAAAAATAAGAGATCATGTATGAAACTGTTATATGATATAAAGTTTTCTGGGATGCACATTTTCAATTTGTGTTTGGTAATTTGGTTTCTTGTGTCTTATCGGCCACCAAAATACTTCCTCTTTTATTTTAAACTTCAGCTTTTTCAGTGTGTTACAGAACCTCCAAAAATCCTCAAAGCCTGGAGATTCATTGGCACTTACAATAGCAAAAGCTAACCACTCTCCCCCCCCCCCCCGGGTTGCTCTACCGATAGAAATTCTTTTTCCCCTGTTGATAATGAAAAATGAAAGTCTATTAACACTGATTATTTCCATGACACCAATTCATTACTTTTCCTGGATAATCAAATCAAAATTCATCATATAAAATGACTATTCTTTTTCATGTGGCAATGATCCATTTTTCTTTGTAATTACTGTCTTAATTCTCTCCAAGCTGTGCACCATACTATTTAAAAATCTTTTCTTCCCCTTAGCTGATTAAAAAAAAAATGTTAGAACAAAAAAACCTTTATAGGAAGAGAGGATTTGAATGCAACGTTGGTGGAGAAAAGAACTCATTTAAAATCAGACAAACTATTGTCTTTTTCACTAATAGATTGACAATAATCTATAACCAGCAGTTTGGTACTTTCATGAAAATTACATTTTAAATCATGACATACTTAATTTTTAAAAATTGCTTAGTATCTGAAGAATTAAAAAATTAATGTTATTAAAACTAAATGAGAATTTTGAAACAATGCTTTGAAATATTTTTATAGACAAGGGTGTGTGACATACCCAGTGTAGACTAGTGAGTAGCTTTGTCACTCCTGCCCTCTAACCTGGGATGCCACCACTCCTGCAATGTTCACAAACAGCCCCCAGCAAGTAAGTCATTTTCAGTTATTTCTGTGTGCATGTGCAGCCTGCCAGTCACACTCAGGCTTTCACAAGCCTGAATTACACTGCCGGGTGACCCAGCACACTCCCAGTGCCAGATTTTTCTCCAGAAATGGATGTTGTGTACTGCTCAGCCCTCTCCTGAACAATACACGCTCACACAAAGTCTGTCATTTTATTAATGGAAATGATATGCACAAATCCTGTTATCCAACGTGGAGTTTCCCAAACACTTCAATTCAAACACACTGGTTTAGATAAAACAATAAATCAGGTTTATTAACTACAAAGAGAGAGAGAGAGATTTTAAGAATTGAATATGCCAGTATTGAAGCATAAAAGTCAGAAATGGTTACAAGAAAAATAATGGTAAAGCACAACTAATGCGTAACTTAACAAACTATGATTAAATTCACTGCAAAGTTTTCTTACCACATGTTCTCAACTGTATTACTGGCCAAACTTCTTTAGGCCAGGACCCCTTCTTCAGGGAAATGGCTGCGTCCTTAGTTCCTTCTGGTGCAGTGAATCAATAGACAGAGAGTGACCAAGGAGGAGGTAAGGTGTTGGGGTGTTTGTCCCACTATTTTAGTGTCAATCCCTCCCCTGGAAAACTTTTCCAGCTGAGATTCAGGTTACAGACAATCCACAGGAGAGGATGTTTCCTGCTGTTTTTCCTTACCTGTTTAAGGTTTCTTTGTCTATCCTTCCTGCTTGATGACTTAAGCAGAGCACACATTCTCTTGTTTCAGAGTAACAGCTGTGTTAGTCTGTATTCGCAAAAAGAAAAGGAGTACTTGTGGCACCTTAGAGACTAACCAATTTATTTGAGCATGAGCTTTCGTGAGCTACAGCTCACTTCATTGGATGCATACCGTGGAAACTGCAGCAGACTTTATATACACACAGAGATCATAAAACAATACCTCCTCCCACCCCACTGTCCTGCTGGTAATAGCTTATCTAAAGTGATCATCAAGTTGCGCCATTTCCAGCACAAATCCAGGTTTTCTCACCCTCCACCCCCCCCACACACAAACTCACTCTCCTGCTGGTAATAGCCCATCCAAAGTGACAACTCTCTACACAATGTGCATGATAATCAAGGTGGGCCATTTCCAGCGCAAATCCAGGTTTTCTCACCCCCCCACCCCCATACACACACAAACTCACTCTCCTGCTGGTAATAGCTCATCCAAAGTGACCACTCTCCCTACAATGTGCATGGTAATCAAGGTGGGCCATGTCCAGCACAAATCCAGGCTTTCTCACCCCACCCCACCCTTTTTTTTTCCCGGACACACACACACACACACACACACACACACACACACAAACTCACTCTCCTGCTGGCAATAGCTCATCCAAACTGACCACTCTCCAAGTTTAAATCCAAGTTTAACCAGAACGTCGGGGGGTGGGGGGTAGGAAAAAACAAGGGGAAATAGGCTACCTTGCATAATGACTTAGCCACTCCCAGTCTCTATTTAAGCCTAAATTAATAGTATCCAATTTGCAAATGAATTCCAATTCAGCAGTTTCTCGCTGGAGTCTGGATTTGAAGTTTTTTTGTTTTAAGATAGCGACCTTCATGTCTGTGATTGCGTGACCAGAGAGATTGAAGTGTTCTCCGACTGGTTTATGAATGTTATAATTCTTGACATCTGATTTGTGTCCATTTATTCTTTTACGTAGAGACTGTCCAGTTTGACCAATGTAAATGGCAGAGGGGCATTGCTGGCACATGATGGCATATATCACATTGGTGGATGTGCAGGTGAACGAGCCTCTGATAGTGTGGCTGATGTTATTAGGCCCTGTGATGGTGTCCCCTGAATAGATATGTGGGCACAGTTGGCAATGGGCTTTGTTGCAAGGATAAGTTCCTGGGTTAGTGGTTCTGTTGTGTGGTATGTGGTTGTTGGTGAGTATTTGCTTCAGGTTGCGGGGCTGTCTGTAGACAAGGACTGGCCTGTCTCCCAAGATTTGTGAGAGTGTTGGGTCATCCTTTAGGATAGGTTGTAGATCCTTAATAATGCGTTGGAGGGGTTTTAGTTGGGGGCTGAAGGTGACGGCTAGTGGCGTTCTGTTATTTTCTTTGTTAGGCCTGTCCTGTAGTAGGTAACTTCTGGGAACTCTTCTGGCTCTATCAATCTGTTTCTTCACTTCCGCAGGTGGGTATTGTAGTTGTAAGAAAGCTTGACAGAGATCTTGTAGGTGTTTGTCTCTGTCTGAGGGGTTGGAGCAAATGTGGTTGTATCGCAGAGCTTGGCTGTAGACGATGGATCGTGTGGTGTGGTCAGGGTGAAAGCTGGAGGCATGTAGGTAGGAATAGCGGTCAGTAGGTTTCCGGTATAGGGTGGTGTTTATGTGACCATTGTCTATTAGCACTGTAGTGTCCAGGAAGTGGATCTCTTGTGTGGACTGGACCAGGCTGAGGTTGATGGTGGGATGGAAGTTGTTGAAAGGTTTTTAAGGTCAGGCTTGACAAAGCCCTGGCTGGGATGATTTAACTGGGAATTGGTCCTGCTTTGAGCAGGGGGTTGGACTAGATGACCTTCTGGGGTCCCTTCCAACCCTGATATTCTATGATTCTATGAAATCATGGTGGAATTCCTGAAGGGCTTCTTTTCCATGGGTCCAGATGATGAAGATGTCATCAATATAGCGCAAGTAGAGTAGGGGCTTTAGGGGACGAGAGCTGAGGAAGCATTGTTCTAAATCTGCCATAAAAATGTTGGCATACTGTGGGGCCATGCGGGTACCCATAGCAGTGCCGCTGATCTGAAGGTATACATTGTCCCCAAATGTAAAATAGTTATGGGTAAGGACAAAGTCACAAAGTTCAGCCACCAGGTTAGTCGTGACAGTGTTCTTGATGGCTTGTAGTCCATCTTTTTGTGGAATGTTGGTGTAGAGGGCTTCTACATCCATAGTGGCCAGGATGGTGTTATCAGGAAGATCACCGATGGATTGAAGTTTCCTCAGGAAGTCAGTGGTGTCTCAAAGGTAGCTGGGAGTGCTGGTAGCGTAGGGCCTGAGGAGGGAGTCTACATAGCCAGACAATCCTGCTGTCAGCCCAGCAGAAGCAGCTGTCCTATCTCGGGGCCTCTCCTTCTGCCCCTCCACCCCCACGAACATGATACAGTTTTGTGGTGACCTAGAATCCTATTTTCTACATCTCCGACTCAAGGAATATTTCCAAAATACCTCTGAACAACATACTAATCGAGAGGCCTCCCTACCAACACTACAGAAAGAAGGATTCTAGGTGGACTCCTCCTGAAGGTCGAAACAGCAGACTGGACTTCTACATAGAGTGCTTCCGCCGACGTGCACGGGCTGAAATTGTGGAAAAGCAGCATCACTTGCCCCATAACCTCAGCCATGCGGAACGCAATGCCATCCACAGCCTCAGAAACAACTCTGACATCATAATCAAAAAGGCTGACAAAGGAGGTGCTGTTGTCATCATGAATAGGTCGGAATATGAACAAGAGGCTGCTCGGCAGCTCTGCAACACAAGTTTCTACAAGCCATTACCCTATGATCCCACTGAGAGTTACCAAAAGCAACTACAGCATTTGCTCAAGAAACTTCCTGAAAAAGCACAAGATCAAATCCGCTCAGACACACCCCTGGAACCCCGACCTGGGATATTCTATCTACTACCCAAGATCCATAAACCTGGAAATCCTGGGTGCCCCATCATCTCAGGCACTGGCACCCTGACAGCAGGATTGTCTGGCTATGTAGACTCCCTCCTCAGGCCCTACGCTACCAGCACTCCCAGCTACCTTTGAGACACCACTGACTTCCTGAGGAAACTTCAATCCATCGGTGATCTTCCTGATAACACCATCCTGGCCACTATGGATGTAGAAGCCCTCTACACCAACATTCCACAAAAAGATGGACTACAAGCCATCAAGAACACTGTCACGACTAACCTGGTGGCTGAACTTTGTGACTTTGTCCTTACCCATAACTATTTTACATTTGGGGACAATGTATACCTTCAGATCAGCGGCACTGCTATGGGTACCCGCATGGCCCCACAGTATGCCAACATTTTTATGGCAGATTTAGAACAATGCTTCCTCAGCTCTCGTCCCCTAAAGCCCCTACTCTACTTGCGCTATATTGATGACATCTTCATCATCTGGACCCATGGAAAAGAAGCCCTTCAGGAATTCCACCATGATTTCATAGAATCATAGAATATCAGGGTTGGAAGGGACCCCAGAAGGTCATCTAGTCCAACCCCCTGCTCAAAGCAGGACCAATTCCCAGTTAAATCATCCCAGCCAGGGCTTTGTCAAGCCTGACCTTAAAAACCTTTCAACAACTTCCATCCCACCATCAACCTCAGCCTGGTCCAGTCCACACAAGAGATCCACTTCCTGGACACTACAGTGCTAATAGACAATGGTCACATAAACACCACCCTATACCGGAAACCTACTGACCGCTATTCCTACCTACATGCCTCCAGCTTTCACCCTGACCACACCACACGATCCATCGTCTACAGCCAAGCTCTGCGATACAACCACATTTGCTCCAACCCCTCAGACAGAGACAAACACCTACAAGATCTCTGTCAAGCTTTCTTACAACTACAATACCCACCTGCGGAAGTGAAGAAACAGATTGATAGAGCCAGAAGAGTTCCCAGAAGTTACCTACTACAGGACAGGCCTAACAAAGAAAATAACAGAACGCCACTAGCCGTCACCTTCAGCCCCCAACTAAAACCCCTCCAACGCATTATTAAGGATCTACAACCTATCCTGAAGGATGACCCAACACTCTCACAAATCTTGGGAGACAGGCCAGTCCTTGTCTACAGACAGCCCCGCAACCTGAAGCAAATACTCACCAACAACCACATACCACACAACAGAACCACTAACCCAGGAACTTATCCTTGCAACAAAGCCCATTGCCAACTGTGCCCACATATCTGTTCAGGGGACACAATCACAGGGCCTAATTACATCAGCCACACTATCAGAGGCTCGTTCACCTGCACATCCACCAATGTGATATATGCCATCATGTGCCAGCAATGCCCCTCTGCCATTTACATTGGTCAAACTGGACAGTCTCTACGTAAAAGAATAAATGGACACAAATCAGATGTCAAGAATTATAACATTCATAAACCAGTCGGAGAACACTTCAATCTCTCTGGTCACGCAATCACAGACATGAAGGTCGCTATCTTAAAACAAAAAAACTTCAAATCCAGACTCCAGCGAGAAACTGCTGAATTGGAATTCATTTGCAAATTGGATACTATTAATTTAGGGTTAAATAGAGACTGGGAGTGGCTAAGTCATTATGCAAGGTAGCCTATTTCCCCTTGTTTTTTCCTACCCCCCACCCACCCGACGTTCTGGTTAAACTTGGATTTAAACTTGGAGAGTGGTCAGTTTGGATGAGCTATTGCCAGCAGGAGAGTGAGTTTGTGTGTGTGTGTGTGTCCGGGAAAAAAAAGGGGTGGGGTGGGGTGAGAAAGCCTGGATTTGTGCTGGTCATGGCCCACCTTGATTACCATGCACATTGTAGGGAGAGTGGTCACTTTGGATGAGCTATTACCAGCAGGAGAGTGAGTTTGTGTGTGTGTTTTTTGGAGAGGGGTGAGGGGGTGAGAGAACCTGGATTTGTGTAGGAAATGGCCCACCTTGATTATCATGCACATTGTGTAGAGAGTTGTCACTTTGGATGGGCTATTACCAGCAGGAGAGTGAGTTTGTGTGTGGGGGGGTGGAGGGTGAGAAAACCTGGATTTGTGCTGGAAATGGCGCAACTTGATGATCACTTTAGATAAGCTATTACCAGCAGGACAGTGGGGTGGGAGGAGGTATTGTTTTATGATCTCTGTGTGTATATAAAGTCTGCTGCAGTTTCCACGGTATGCATCCGATGAAGTGAGCTGTAGCTCACGAAAGCTCATGCTCAAATAAATTGGTTAGTCTCTAAGGTGCCACAAGTACTCCTATTCTCTTGTTTGAGACAGACCTGTTTGGCAACTTCTGTTTGCTCAGGGCTGTGATTTGGAACATGTTAACAACACCATGCAGTGGAATCTTATAACTTTACACACAATGTTGCCACACATTGTGCTGGTAAAATAATGACCAAATTGAGTTTTCAAATGATAGCTCACAGGGTGTACTTTATACAAAGATTATTACAGTTGAGTGCAAGAGGTGAATACAGGGGCACAATCTGTCACAGGATGATTTTCATCTCCCCTCAGACTCAACAAATATAAAGGAATCTGGTAACACTAGTTAAGAAAAAGGAGATCAGTTTTCTGAAAGGTTAAAAGATACACAGTTGTTTCAAATTATCACGAGACTGCATTTAATTGTAACCTGGGGTACTCTGCTGGACTTCCTGTCCTTCTCCCAGCCTTCCCTTAGCTGCAGTGTCCTTCCCCCCCGCATCTCTGTTTGGTACTCAGATACTATTGTGATGGACAGCCTACAAATACCTATATTTGTGTGTGTGTATGTATGTATATATATATATATATATACCTCCAAATACAAATATTTGCCAGTTTTCTTGCCACTTACAGGGTGAAAATGATGATCTCAGAGGAACATTTTTGTACTTCTTTTGAAGGGACATTTCAATTCATGTCAAAACCACTGAAAAGGAAGCATCTGTCTCCTCCATGAGCCCATTGTTTCCTTCCCCTGCCTATTGATAATTTGTTGCTGTAAAATCACCCATCCCAATGACTGGGCAAAAGATGGGGAGCAGTATTGGTGAGGTTGCACATTTATTCTCCTAGAGAGCCACTGGTATAAATCCATGTCCAGTTTTTTAAAAGGAAAAACCAGCCAAAGCCACAATGTCCCTCTTTGGTTTGAACAACTATTATCCACAACATGGCATGTGTGGAGAAGGGACTATGTTAACGTGAAACTCTATGATATGAGATGTTACAGGATAAGTGTTTAAGTGTAATTGTATGATTCAGCACATTATGAGATGAAGAAAGAGAAACAGATGCAAGTGGGTGCACAGAGACATGGAAGCCTTGACTCTTGGGTGGAAGCTCCACCCAGACTGCTCACCTGGAACCTGTAGGGGGAGGTGGTAAATTTGAAGGATTATCCTTTGAGGAGAGAGGGAGCAGGATCAGAAAGGGGGTCAGCAGGACTTGACTGTGAGCAGCAGGAGGAATCACTGCTGAGCTCTTATAAGCTGAGGTTTTTCCTCTTGGAGTAAGAAATAGAAGTGTTACTGGGCACTATTGCATGCGGTGTTGTAGCCATGTCTGTTTCAGGACATTAGAGAGGCCAGGGTGGGTGAAGTGGTAATCTTCTATTGGACAGAAGCTAGTCCAATAAAATATATTTACCTCACCCACTGAGCACTATTGTTGGCTTACTCTGGTTAAACAAATATTGTTTTTTGTCAAACCCAGAAGTCAGAGGCATATTCAGTCAGTGGGATTTCTGAAGAGATCTGCAGGGCCCTCAAAATAGTTAAGAAAAGCAACCAAGATTGCCCAATGTTTACAGGACTGTTTCTGAGACTAGGCTTAGAGAAGTAAAAAAGAGAGGCTATATTAGCAACCCGGAGACGTTGGTATTAAACTAGGAGTGTTGTGACAGCTTACCTCAGCATGATATGCTCATCTAACTTTTATGCTTCCCATTGAGTTTGAGAGTAGGAGCAACCAAGGACAATTAGGCTTCCACACCACAGGGGCATTAGCACTTTTACAACTATTCTTTCTGCATATTAAAGTGTATTTTAACCATGCTTGTTTTCCAGAATGGAATGATAATCTTTACTCATAACGCAGGATTTGGTGGTGATGGGGTATTTCAATTACCCAGACATCTGTTGGGAAAATAATATACAGAATGCAGATTATCCAACAAGTTCTTGGAATGCACTGGAGACAACTTTTTAATACAGAAGATAGGGCAAATTACTAACTGTAAGGGTAGTTAAGCACTCTCACAACCTCTCTAGGTAATTTGTTGAATATTTGTCATTGGAAGTTTTGAAGAAAAGGTTCGACAAACACCAGTCAGGAATAATACTTAGTCCTGCCTCAGTGCAGGAGACTGGATTGATGACCTGTCGAGGTCCTTTCCAATTCTATGTTTCTGTGATAAAAGCATGCAGAGATCAAAGCATGACAATACTTTCAGGGACAGAATCCTTGAATACAGAGAGGAGTTAGCTAGAATTAATCTAGTATTAGATAAATCTGTCAGTACACCTTATGTTCAATAAAACATGAACACTCACAAGCTTATAAAAGCAATAGCATACCTCTCTCTCTAGCTCACTTTCACTTTTCATGATTCCTATGTATCTTAAACTAAACTGGCACCATGTCAGTGTGCCAGTCTGTGTAGGAAATGTTACACTTCATTAAAAAAAAAAAGACTAAAAGAGAAAGCACAATTACAGGCATCTCAAATGAAGGAAACATCCTTAAGGTTAGGGGAAATTATAACCGTTCTTGAGTGCAAAAAGAATTAAAATATAGTGAGAGGGAAAAAATTCTTTTTTTTTTTTAAGGAAAGATGAAAGCAAGTGTGAGAGGGTTACTTATGAAAACAAAAAAAAAATAAAGTGAGGACAAAGCAGATAAAACAAAGCAGAAATTTCTAATGCTCAGTATGATTATGAAGAGTTTGTTGTCCTACAGCTATGCTCTAGTGGTGCACCTTGTCTAATTTAACTGCCATTTCTTTCTTTTGTATAATTTAAAAAATATATCTTTTAAAATTGTGACTCCTATATAGAGTGGTAAAATATCTGACTTTTTTTTACAAACAACTTGTAAGAAAATAGTTTGTAATATAGGACTAGATTAATGTAAGGCCTTGGAGGCAGAGGCTATCTCTGTGTGTGCTGTACAACACAAGACATGCTGTCAGTATTAAATAATAATAAAAATAATGTAATATAACCTATTTTTGATAGATTTTAACACCTTGCAGGCCATATGTAAATTGGCCCGAAGTACCTAAGAATGGTACAAATATCACATTGTTGCAAATAATGTTCTAGGCTGGAGACCCCACTGGGTAGAAGAGTCCCTTAAGCTGCTGGTGGGAAGAACAATGGATGGTTTCTAGGCTAGTTAGGCTGCTATTAAACTCTCAGACACTTTGGAATCTTTTTTCAGTTTCATTTTAAGTGAGTGCGTTGGGATTCTTCAGGACAGAAAGGGGGATATTTGGCACTGAGAATGGACTTCAGATCACATCAATTAAATTATTTCTGATTTTGTTTCAGGAGAGACAGAAGTGGACTGGATCCATAGGGCAAAAAATAAGCAAGTCTCCAGAATGACTATAAATAGGTAAAAACAATGAGGAGTCCTTGTGGCACCTTAGAGACGCCCCAAGGACTCCTCGTTGTTTTTGCTGGTACAGACTAACACGGTGTTTGGGATTTTGTGGTTCCCAATAATAAGCAAATGAGTCAGATGCCGAGCAGAATCAAGGGTCTTTGATTCAATTCAATAAGACTTTATTCAATGTGCACAAAGGGAGAGCCCCTGGTACAAAAATCAGTCAGAGTCCCTCCAGCAAGGAGCCCCTCCGATTGCTATTTTATAGCACATGACAGTTACATAACACAAACCTCTAACCAATCATATTTAACCTTTTTATATATGGATTTGTTCATCACATGCTATGCTTTTCCACGCCACATGTTGAGCTTGCCCCCCTCCCCTTGGCCTTTTTTAGAATGTTCCTAGGGTGGTGAGCCACAGCATGCTTCTTTATGCATAAAGTACCTTATAAATCACATTTTGTTTAAAATGAACACAAGCATACCTTTCACACAGCTTCCGCTCTGAAACCTATAAATAGGTATTTTTGGCATAATCAAGGACTTTCATTTTATAAAAACAAAGAGCAGTTTTCAGGTATATAAGGATCAACTTGAGCAGTATTTTATAGCTCAGGGTGATACAGAGGAGGGCAGTTTTTTGTTCCATTGGGAGAAGAAAAGCACAGCTGCTTTAAAAAAACAAACCAAAAACCCCAGACAAAACACCCTACTGGGGAGAAAACATCAACACAAAAGTCAAATGAGAAAAGTTTTCAGGACTTTTAAGAAACTATTGAGTTCCCCAAACAAACTTTATTGCATAATGTTACAAACTACAGAATGGAAGCCAGCTAGAAAGGAAAACACATTGAGTATCAGGTAAATTTTTTTAAAATGTCAAGAATGTGTAATTTTGTGATATTCCTAGCTGAAATATTGCATGGCAGGATTGTCTGTGGAATCCTTGAGCTTATGAAATGGTTTGCTGCAAGGAGTACTCACAAAAAGCAGCTCATATTTTTCTAACGCAAAGAATAGTCTCAATTATCTGGTTTTTCATTATGTTAATTGTTAATACAGCAATGCGGAAATATATTGACACAGTTACACTTTGCAGATGGATAAAGTCATAAGTTTTTAAGCATCTTAAATGTGATTATGTGTAGTGGATTGCAGCCTATTGTACAATTGCACAATCCACCACAAGTAAGAAATAAGGAATTTTGAGAGCAATGGAACACTGATTAGCATAAAGCTATTTAGCCCAAGTATTTCTGTAATAGTTATACCTGGGTGGGGGGAAGGAGGGGGAGTCTGTGTTCACGCTAAACTTAGTGTTCACCCTGTGGGGTGGATGTGCTGACTTAATTATCTGGGGAAAACTGGTCTTATAAAAACACAGAACTGTGAATCTGGATATTGGGGTTTGACTTTGGGCTCTAACAGAGATTTCTGTGTGGCCTTTCACAAGCCACTTAAAATTTCTGTGCCTCAGTTTCTTCATCTGTAAAGTGTGTGTGTGTGTGTGTAAGGGGAATGGCTTACCTCACAGAGTTTTTGTGAGGCTTTTTTCATTAATATTTGTACAGCATTTTGAAATCACAAACAAATGGTGATAAATATGTTCAAAATTGAATAGTAGAATCATGGAAATGTAGGGATGGAAAAGAGGTCAAGAGGTCCTCTAGTCCAGCCATCTGAGTTTACACAGGACCAAATATACCTAGACAATCCCTGACAGGTGTTTGTATAACCTGTTCTTAAAAATATTCAAATGATGCGGATTCCAGAACCTCCCTTGGAAATTTGTTCCAGTAACTAATGATCCTTATAGTTGGAAAGTTTTTTCTCATATCTAACCTAAATCTCCTTTGCTGCAGATTAAACCAATTACTTCTTGTCCTATCTTCAGTGATCACCATCCTCTTTGTAACAGACCTTTATATATTTGACGACTGTAATCAGGTCTCCACCTCAGTCTTCTTTTCTTCAAAAATACACATGCCCAGTTATTTTGACCTCTCTTATAAGTCAGGTTTCTACACCATGTATAATTTTTGTTGCTGTCCTCTGGCGTCTGTCCAATTTGTCCACATCAGTCCCAAAGTTTGATACCCAAAATGGTACATAGTACAATAGCTGCGAGGCCTAACCAGTAGTGAGTAGATCGGAACAATTACCTTCTGTTTTGCAATTGCATCATATTGTTGACTCATATTCAGTTTGTGATCCACCGCTAACTGCTAAATTCTTTTTAGCAATACCATTGACTAGTCAGTTATTCCCATTTTGTATTGGAACACTTGAATTTTCCTTCCAAAGTGTAGTATTTTGCACCTGCCTTTATTGAATTTCATCTTGTTGGTTTCAGACCAATTCTCCAATTTGTGGAAATCATTTTGAATTCTTATCCTGTCCTCCAAAGTGCTTGCAGCCCCTCCCAGCTTGGTGCCATCCTCAGATGCGATGAGCATACTCTCCACTCTATTATCCAAGTAATTAATGGCTCACTTTGAAATACGATCGGAAAAACATAGAAGCCACAGAAATTAATACAGTTTGACAGCGAACCATTGATAACTGCTCTTTGAGTACAGTCTTTCAACCAGTTGTGTGCACCCTTCTTATAGTAATTTCATCTAGAACACATTTACCTAGTTTACTTACGAGAATGTCATGTGAGATAAGCCTGAATAAAATCAAGATATATCGTGTTTATTATGTCCCCTATCCATCAGGGCAGTAACCTTTTCAAAGAAGAAAATTAGGTTGGTTTGGCATGGCTTCTTCTTAGTAAATCCATGTTGGCTATTACTTACAACCCTATTATCCTTTAGGTCAGTGGTTCATAGAGTGGGGTCCCCAGACATCTGGGGGTCTGCTGTAGGTTATGCGGGGGTCCATCCCTCAAGACATGGCAGGAATACACTGGAACAGCATTCTGGCACTTTTGCAGCATGGAGTGAGCCATTTTGTTCTCAGAACAGCATACTCATGGGCAGGGGCATTCTGGTACAGTTAATGGTTGTAATGAATAAATAACTTGTAAACAATCTGCAATTATTACTTTTCATTCCTTTTTGAGTGAATTATATATATGTAATTAAAATATACTGTAATTAATAAAGTAGTGTAATTAAAAGTAATTAGTTTAGTTTATTTGTGTGTGTATACAAATGCATACATGCACACGTTTAAATAATAAACTAACCTAACTAATAAAATAATAGCCTGAAACTTCTGTATAAAAAATGAAAGGGGTCCTTGGAAGAAAAAAAGTTTGGGAACCACTACTCTGGGTGCTTATAAATTGATGATTAATAATTTGTTCCAGTATCTTTCCGGGTTCTGAAGTTAGGCTGACTAATCCATAATTCCCCAGGTCCTCTTTGTTCTCTTTTTAAAAGGTGGGTACTATGTTTCCTCTTCTCCAGTTGTCTGGGACTTCACCCGTCCTCCAGGAGTTCTCAAAGATAATCACAAATAGTTCCAAGATTGCTTCAGCTAGGTTTTTAAGTAACCTTGGGTGAATTTCATCAGGCCCTGCTGAGTTGGATACATCTAACCTATCTATATATTTTTTAACCTGTTATTTCCCTATTCAGGCTTGCGTTCCTTACCCTCTGTTAAATATTGTGTTTAAATAACTGGTCACAATTAACCTTTTTACTGAAGACTGAAGCAAACTAAGCTTTGAACACCTCAGCCTTCTTGATGTCATCAGTTATTAGCTCTCCTTCCCTGCTAAATAGTGAACCACATTTTCCTTCCCTCTCTCTTGGTCCGAATGTATTTATAGAACCTTTCCTTATTGCCGTCACGGGCTAGTTGTAAATCATTTTGTGCCTTAGCCTTTCTGATTTTGTCCCTGCATGCAAGTACTATTTTTTTGTACTCATCTTTGATGATTTGTACATGTTGCCACTTTTTGGTATTCAGATCATTAAAGTTTTCCTGATGAAGGCACGTTGGCCTCAAACTATTCTTCCTATCTTTCTCTCTTTTCTTCCTATCTCTTGAAGTTATGAAAACTTGACCTACTTCAGAAGAGTTGTTGAGTTTAAATTCATTAATATTTGTACATCATTTTGAAATTGCCAGAGAGAAATGTGTTCAAAATATTTCTTGCCTTTGGTATTGCAACTGCCTCCTTAGGTTGCCTTCTTCAGTTTACTCATCATCTTGCTACAAGTACAAATTCCTGCCTTGCCTACTGCTCCTCCCTTATCTATTGAATTTCTTGTCCTCAGTCTCAAAGGTGATTGAGGCCTGTAGGTGTTACTGTCATACAAATTATTAATAATAAAATACTACTATTACTCCTCCTCCTTGATATTTCAGAGGCTTTTGATCTAGATTAACACATTCAAATTTTGATTTAGGAATAGCCATTCTGGATCCCACCATTGGCCTATCAAGTTGGGAAGTTTTTCCCCATCAGAGGAAGATGATCCCAACACTCACATCCTAATTATGTATGTAAAGGTAGAAAATTCCTTCTTGAAACCTACACTGATCAGTTTACATCCTGAAGCATGAGATTTCACTCCCCTTATAAAACTATAATACTCATTAGACCTTATATTTAACATACCTCTTGTTTACTTCCTTTGTAGTTGCCATTTTTGGAGCTTTATTACTTTTTGTGAAACTAGAGCAATTTATGATGTACAGCAGAACCTCTTTCCAAATTTCTTTCATCATCCCTTCTCTTTTGAAGATGTGATTTGGTCTTTTTTCTGAGCTGTGTAATCAGTTTGAAATTCAGCCAAAGTAAGATTGCTTTGGCATTGAAATAGAAATCCTTTTGTATTTCTTGCACTGTTTTTCATACACTTTCATCATGACAACAGATGACAAATTTGTGTTCATAGCATAGTTTACATTATTTATAAAACTAATAGGGGAAAAAAAACATGGATGACTTCATACCTGGCATTGACTTCTGTGATTGCCTGATGGTAATAAATTAGCATTTGTAGTCCTGAAATTTTATCGCAAACTTTTGTTGTATTCCCTTTAGCCAGTGTTCTTTTTATAAATGGACCAGTTTCCTTTCATGATCAATATTCTTGCACCTTAAATATTGGATCAATATAGCTAACTTTGTCAAATGTATATTATTCTGTCTGCCACATTCCCACTGTTTTCCACATCCATGATAACTTCTTATTTCACCTTTTCCTAAATCTCTTAAATGTTCTGAATTAAGTTGCATCTCTCAGTATTCTCCCCATGTGATACATGGGGGTGTGCGCACGTATTTTATCCAACTGTTAATAGTATTTACGTATAGCTCAGAATGACCTAGCTACTACAGTGATGCAAGCATTAGAAATACCTGCAATCTGATAACTTCTTAAGACTAAGTGGCAAGGGGGTGCAAAGGGGTTACAGGCCTCTCATGGGTCCGGTATGTACATGCTAGCTTACCAGAAAGTGTCATGTGATTTTTAAAAAAAAAAGCCTGTGTCACTCTCAAAATCAAAATAACTGCAAAATGTATGTACAAATACAATGTAAGGAGTTATGTATAGATACAGAAAATATATTCTTAAAGTCTGTAGGTACTGGTCACCAGCAAAAGTGAAAAACAGGCCATCTGTCAGACAAAAGTTGTTAAACACAATTTACATGTGAACAGATAAATGAATATTGTTTCGTTTACAATGGGTGTCTCATCCTGAGCTGAAAGCAAATGAAGGATTGTGAGGACTTCAGAGGAAACAAATCTAACAGGAAGAGAAAAGCAGGAGGAGGAAGAAAACCCTTTTCTGGGGAGTACATTTCCAAGATTTGCTTGAGTATATTTGGGGGGAAGAAGGGATGCCCAGGCACACTTCACTGATGAAGTAAAAAGACTGGGCTTTTACCTAATTAAAAAGAGATCTCAGCCAGGTTGGTTGAAAACATTAACAAGAATTTTGGATGAGATAAAACTTCTTCAGACAGGAGGTTAACCTGTTAAGTTTAGTCTTTAGAAAGCGGGTTATGATTTTGGTTTATATGTAACCATTTGTTTCCAATCTTTTTACTCATGATTACTTGGATTTTTGATGATGATAAACATATTCTTGTGGTCCTCAGATGAATCTTAAAAGTTGGTGTGTTTTGCTTCTTTGGGACCAGCGGCCCAGTTAATTCTGTGAGCGTTTATTGGATAAGGGGCTGAACAGTACAGGGAACGTGCTGAGGATTTGAAGTCTGATGCGTGCTTATTGCTACCTGTACAGAGACAGGGAGGCCTGGAAGGCAGTGCGTATATTGCTAGAAGCTGGTGGATTCAGGGAGCTGATCTGCAGCTGACATAGACAAGGCTGCCTCACACTAAGGTCACATGGTGATGAGGTGCCTCACAATCCTTGGTACCCCAGGGGACTGCCACAATACCTAAGATAGATAAATATATAGCTAGATAGCTGGCAAAAGATGTGAGGAAGTAATTTCATTTTTGTGGACTCACGAAAAGAAAGACAATTTATGAAAGAAATCTCAGGTTCTATTGTTGGAAAAGCAAAAGGCAGTTATTTGTGGGTAACTTGTCACATGACTTGTCACCATGAAAGGATGATATGCTGCAAAATAGTTACCTTAAAAGTGACATTGTTAAAATGGCAAATGTCTATCTGTTAGAACTCAGTAATGCATTTAGTCAAATCTTCATTTGAAAGGCATTGAATTCTGAACTGACTTCTACATGCATACTCCCAAACATAACGGTAGTGTCATGCCCCTAGGTTCTGTCAAAATGAGATTGTTGGATGAGATAAGAGATGAGACAAGGGGGGTGATGTAACTGGATATCATGTCCCCAGCTATGATCTCACTGGAAATGCTGGACATACTCATATTCTTAGGGCATTGTCCTAGCACCACCTCTGAATTAACTATTGCATCAGTTTTTTAACAGACACTAAGTTATACCTATCTGAAGAAAGAAAATACATGTCAAAATAGAAAGTGCTTGCAATAAATATATCTAGTTATTAAAAGTAAAACAAGTGCAAACGGATTTTAAAAAAAATAAAAATACTTGTAACTTTAGAGAAAGTTAATGAGTTAATATTTTAAAAGTGAAGTGCTCTGTAAAAGTGCTCCTCCTGTCCTCCAGGGAGAGGTTAATCTGCATGACTTTTAAACATGTGCGCGCACACACATACACATTCAAATTTGCTTTAAGCAATGCAATAAGTACAACACAAGTGTAACCCTTCTGCCCGTCAGAGTTGGCAGCAACAAAGGCCGGGTTCAATATCTTGGGGATCCATTCCAATAACACAATGGAAACCGGCTCGAGCCCCCACCCAGTGACCTGGGACAAATATATACCACCCCCCTGGGCGCCTCCAAGAGGCAATACTTCCCCTCTCGCAAGCACTTAGTCTGAGTGTAGCAAAAAGCCTTTTAATAACAGAGAGAAACAATGTGGCATTATGTTGGGGAAACACCACCAACAGGATTCATAACACAACCCATGAGCAAAAAAACCCACCCCAAGCAAATTGGGGCATGCCCTTTCCCTTTTGTTCTTGAGTCCAGCAACCCCGAATCACCCAAAGTCCCAAAAGTCCAATGACCCAAAAGTCTCTGTCCCTGGTCAGGGCAGCCCCAGAGTTCAAAAGTTTATCTACAGAGCTTTACCTCCCAACCTGGGTGGAGATAAGAGGCACCTTACATGATCTGAAGCTGACCACCCCACAGCTCCATAGGCCTTCGCTCCGCCAGCCGCCCCACAAACTGCTTCGCTCAGCTCCGCTCTGCGGCCCACACGCAGCTCCCACCGTCCCACGAACTGCTCCACCAGCCGATCCACGAACTGCTCTGCATCCCACCAGCAGCTCCCACCGTCCTATGAACTGCTCCACCAGCCTGTCCACAAGGCACTCCAGCCATCCCGCAAACTGCTCCACAATATATCTTCAGGCTCCCCCACTACTTAACACAACACTCAGTGATTTCAGCTCTTAGTCAGTTCAGCTCTTTGGTGAATTCAGCTTGTTGTAGGGGAGCCTCAGTGCTGGTGCACTTTTAGCCCAAAGTGAGCTCAGCAGCCTGTAACTAGACTTCTAATGAATTAGCTCTGATATTCCCCAGTGGAGAGAGGAGGAAGTGCAATTAGCATGTAAGGCCCTCACCAAGGGGCCCATGCCACCAAGTATTAATACTTGTCCTCAGCCTCTCTCCATTCACAGAGTTTTGGAACCCATGATCCTTGCCTAGCGAGTGCTACTTAGTTGATGGTGAGTCCCTCCATCATAACAAAAGGCCAAGTACAGTTCCAAGCACAGTTCCCATAATCAGGGTAATAACAATTTATTCTTCCTGCCCCAATACCAGAGACACTGGGGATCCTACAGCAGCCAAAGTGACCATTTGGGCAGCTACGGCCTCTTTCTAGGCAGGGTGGTTGTGCCTATGCAAATGAGATCGGCCCCTGAAGTTCTTTTCCACAACTTGCCACACCTGACCACCAGATGTCAGGGTGGAGCTCATCCTGACACTGCTTACACAAGCATACATAGAACTAACCTTTACCCTTGCCACTCCCCCCTCCTTCCTAAAACCATTAAGCGTGCATCCAAACCAACCTGAAAACTATTTAAACCACTTTAAACATGCATTCAAACTAGCTTTTATTATTTTAATTTATTTTGTATTTTATTTTGCAGATAAACTGTCCTAATTTTCCAAGAAAGTACCTTGGGGCAGGGAGAGTTGGTTTCTAGTTGAAATCCTCAGGATAGCTGTGTCAGTGATCACAAAACAGTAGCTCTCCATTGTAATATAGGTACCTAGTTTGTAGAAAACACACAGAAAACATGTTAACTACTTTCTGAGGCACTGGTATCAAAGTCATGCAGGTATTTCAGGAACACACATTTCCCCCTTTGCCTCTCTTTTTACATGTAGCTTTGATAAGATCAATGCAGTGCAGTCTTTCTGTAAAAATATATACACTTTTTATCTAACAGAAAGGCTTTACCAATTTTGCTACCCTAATATTATGTCTTCTAAAATACCAAAAGAGTATATATTCTTACTCTTTCAAGGCACATCTGAACATCGAGTTCGCATAGGGCAAATATCCACAAACAAAAGCAGAGGCATTTAAACATACATGCAAAAGAACACGTGTATGGCCTACACATATTCATATGTGGTTTTATAACAATTTCAGAGAACTAAAATAAGTTCTGATATCCCATCACACACACATGCAAAATCTATATACATTATCCTACAAGCATGCAGTATATGCCCAGATACAGCTCATGGTACATAGACACATTCATACTTGATTTGTCTTCATTATTTTATAGAAAAATCACACATAACCTAGCTTAAATGAAATCCGATGGTGTGAGAAATAGGACTACATTTATTTTCTATTAATTTGTTATCAAAGTTACAAATTAACTTTTGAGTAATGTCTTATAATTAAGCAACAAAATGCCGGTCTTGATTCTGGAGACAGCAAGTTTTAGGAGTGGGAATCTTTAATAGGAAACATTTGCACTCTTTGTTTTGTTATATATACATTTGGGAGCTTGGCATTATGTGCATTTTAGCAAAAAGGCCTGTACTCCTAGGCATAGAGGCAATTCTCCATCTGGGAAAGTGCACAGTGATGCTGAGTAGTGTTGGTTCAAGGTAGGTGTTCTTCAAAGGACAACATAAGTTAGTCCTGCTAATGAAACCTTCTGTAACTGACTATCTTCTGTCTAGGACCTGATATTTTAATGGGGTCAGGAAATGCTTGCACCACAAATGTGTGACTAATTTCTGCTTGCCCAATGCAAACAGTTTCATGGACTTCAGCAAAACTACTTGTCTGAGTAAGGAGAGCAGGATTTGGCTTGGGAGATACAGAAGTCATTGAGAAACAGGCAAAGTGCTGAGAATCACTATGGAAAACCATTGAAGAAATCTTACACCATCACCACATTTCTTCAGTTGCTGAATTTTTCTGTTTCTGTATATATTTAATTACCTGTTCAAAGTTGAGACAGAAAGAGACCACATCAGAATAGTCCATAGTTCAATGGCTAGGGTATTCACCTGGGATTTGAACATTGGTTTCCTACCTCTCTTCTCATCTGGCAGAAGTGGGTATTGAACAAGGTCCCCCACACCCTAGGTGAGTTCTGTAACAACAGGGCTAAAGGTTAGGGGGGGGCTGCTGGCACCTCTTCCCTGGGCTGTTAGATGTGCATCGCTGCTGTGAAAGGGCTTAGGAACCTGACTCCAGGAGAGGGGTTCCGGCTGTGAATCCCCAGCAGAGATAGGTGCTTACCTCCAAGCTGGGCTGAGGTGCCTAACTTTGTGAGAGGTGGGGCTTAGGACACACCCCTCTTATTGGTATTTGCTATTGAATAGTTTAGGCTGGTCTCTACTTAGTGTGCAGGCTTTTTGGGATTTCATTCTTTAGGCACCTATGTCTTCCTGTGCACTGTATAGGGTCCCTAGGAGCCTAGCTCAGGATTTGTGGTTTCCTAAAAGTTAGTCAGTGCAAACCTGAGCTTTGCAACACCTAAGTCCTTTTCTAGGCCTGGGCCTTAGTTGCTTTTAAAAAGCCAATCCCTAAGTAATAATTTTACAAAGTCAAACAAATTAATTTTATCAATAAACTATGAATGTTTTCTAACATGTTGCAAAGATGTGCAAAATTTAAAAATTCTATTTTGCTGACAACATTATTGCAACGCCAAAGGTTTGCTTTCAAAGCAAAATAATGATTCCTGATAAGCTTTGTGTGAACTGAAACCTCAGGATCTCATTGGTCCTGAAAAACTTATTCCCCCATGGAGCACTTATTCATGTCTACAAGGGCTAGAAGTCAACCCGAATACTGAATTTGGAGAGCACCTGTGAAGTAATTTGTGAATTCTAACCCTGCATATTGGGAAAGAACAGGAAGATTGAATGCTCCTGGTTCACGTACATATAAGAGTATCTGGTGCTGATGGATATGTGATTTCAGTGTTTGGAATCAAGAGTGTACAATTTTTTGTAATATGGTCCTGAATATCTATATCTCCACTATTTAAAACTCTCTTTTTAATGAACTCGTAGTGTTATTTCTTACTATCTGATAACTCTCTTTCCATTGAATCCCTGGCTGTGCAAACTTGCAAGTACTCAACCCTATTTGTTGCACTGAAGAGCATATAGCTGGAGTTATATGTATGTGTATTGTAATTATAAGCACTTCCTGGATGATCTAAGACTAAAGTTATGCCTGACATCTGTGTGCTTATAAACTGCAATTTCTTGATAGGTGACACACTGAACTTGTTAAGATAGTTAAATCAGTAGTTAATATCTGTTTACAAATGCCAGTAGAGAAATCTGGACTAGTTGCATTAAAATAAAAAAGTGTTACAGCTAATCTGTTCCTATCTGACTTTAACTCTGTAATCCATTTATTCACATCCCATAATTAGCCCTTACAGAAATGATGGAACATTGCATTCGTGATTTCAAAACCTGTCACTGGGCTGCTTTTCTCACTGCAAGACATCCATTAATGTTTTCCCTTAAAACAGCATTAAGGAATAAGAGTCGGCCATCGCCCTCTTTCTGACCTGAAAATTAAATACAAATAAATATGTTAATTAGGGATGGGTGAACCAGTTTGGATAAAATAAGAAAACTTTGAGCAGGACACAATACAAACTTTGGCGATTTGTTGAACCCCTTAAGCAGATTGGGGTTGCAGGTTGTGGTGGCACAGTAAAATTGAAATGGAAGGTCTACAGAGAGCAAAGCAAAACAAAAGCAAGGATGTAGTTAGAGGAAAAAAATAAGGAAAAGAGGCTCGAAACCTGAAGACCCCTAAGAGATTCATGCATGGGAAATTTCTAAGGTTCCCAACAAAAATGCAAGCAGCTTGACAAGGCAAAAAGGGATTAGAAGCCTCTGAATACAAAAAGTATTCATGTATCATGGATTTGACCAGCTGAGGGAAGTAGATAATCAATGAAAGCTCAATATTGAGGGGGTGAGTCTTTAGAAAAGATCCAAGAAACTGGACTGGAGGCAAAGGAAAGAAGATTATTTTTATATATAAAGGGAAGATTGAAAATAACTGAGCTATGAGCCTTAGGGATAGCTGGAAATGGGTTTGAATTATTATGGCTCAAATTAAAGTTTAAAAATGAATGTATTGAGAAAATGAATTTGCTGATGAAGAGGAGAAAATGGCAATTAAAAAAGACTTGAGGGAAGGACACATTAACTGTAATGCGAGATTTAAATGACCATACCCAGACAAGAATTAAAATACTAAGATGATCAATGTGACAACAATGTGGTGATGTACATGAGTTAGGAAGCAAAGTAACCATAGGTAAGACAGAGACACACCCTGTGAAGAAGAAGACTTAAAGTGGAGAATATAAAAAGAATCTATTAAAAATTCAACATTTCCTCATCATTATTACAGATATCTCCTATTCTAATACAGGATAAAAGTGTGATATCTCAGACACTATGTATTTTTAATAATTACTGAATGTTTAATAGTGACCACTACAGTTGATTGATTGAAACATTCTGAAAAATCAAAAATTTGATATTTTTACATAATAATTTTTCACCCTTTTCTGATTAGGTCTGGTGAAAATTGTCATATAAGAAAAAGTGAGGATGTTGTTTTTCAAGTACATAAGAAACAAGAGGTCAGAAAGCAGAGAGCATAGGTTTTCACAGCTGGAAATCTCATTTATTGGCTGATGAGTCTTTAAAAAAAAGGGGGGTAAAAAAGTAAGGAAACCTATCCCACAAAGTTTGCAAAGAATGAATAGGGTTGGGAGAATCAGATGCTAGAAACAGATGTGTTGTAGGAGTGGAAGCCGAACACCGAAAGAAACTGGGACACAAGATTTGATAAAGTACCAGTCAAAGTGCAAATAAACAAGAGGTTAGTGATTGACTATATGGAGAAAGTAAACAGAATGTTTGTGTTCAGCATTGTCAGTGATTTACCCAAGATTCCACATGAAGTTCAGTCCTCTGTAGCTACTAACAATAGGCTATCTTTTCTATCTGGGCTCAGGTGATTACTGGGACTCTATACAGAAAATTAAGACTAGTTTTCATGAAATGAAATATTGCAGAATGTATATCTTTGAACTTTGATTTCAGATTCATGCTATTATTTTATTCAGCATGTTTCTTGGCATTAAGGAAATTACAGATGAGGTCTCCCATAGCTAATTTAATACTATCTAAAATCCCATTGATGGTAACAAAGACTGTCCTAGCGAACAAAGTATTGGCCTCCTGTTATAAGTACAATGGAGCCTGACTTTCAAACTGCAGGCTCTATGCTCTGCCTGTCCCCCCCGCCCACCCCCACCCCCCCAAAAAAGTGCAGCTATTGTTAAGATATTTTTTCCAACAGAGCAATAAATTAATTTTTTACCACTTGTGCAAAGAACTATGTGTAAAAATCTATTAAAATATTTGACTAATCTCTCTGTGGAGAGGTGGATTGAATACACTGCAGAGAAAAGCACTAGCAATACCTATATACATATAAAATGTTAGACACACCAAACCGGATTCTCTTCTCGTTCTGGTGTAAATTAGGAGTGACTTCATTTGAAGTCAGGGGTCTCAATCCACAGCTGTGATTGAGGAGTCCTCATATCAGCTGAGGAAAGGAGTGGAAGTGCACAAAGCTACCTGTTTTGTGCTCCCCCAATTCTGAGCCAGTCCCTTGTTGCAGGTTAGAACTCCAACCTGTTGCAACTACCAATGGTCTCCAGGGGTGATTATAGCAGCCAGGGATCACAGGGGCATGCCACAGCTTGGGCCATTCTCTATTTCCTGCAGCCACACCTCCTACGTTGGCAGCTGAGAAAGGGGAGACATAGGATCTTCTACACAGGGTTTATACTACCCAAGGATGCCACTTATGCAGAGCAGCTGTTCCAAGGGCCATATCCATTGGGGTTAGGACTCTTTTGTGCTGTGTGATCACACAAACCATCCTGAGCATAGCCAATAGAGTTGCATCAATGTAAAGCTGTTAGAAGAGAATCAGACACACTGTATATGTTGTATATATTTTACTTATATGCGCGCACACACACTCTCTCACTCACTCTCTCAAAAGGAAGCCGCAAACTGCCACAGGTTTCTTTGCTTCATTCTGTCTTGCTCTATGAAAGAGGTAGAATTGCAGCTTTGCAAACACAGTACGTAGGTCTAAGAGCTACATGAAAAGAATTTCCTGGTGTGACAGAACCTAATTTTCAGACTTTGTAATAGTAATGAACCCATTTGTTTTTATATAAACCAAAATCTTTCTTGAAAATGGAGTTTGGGTGTACACCAAATCTGACTCCTATTTTTAGTCGTTCACCCTCTTTTTTGTTTTCGTTTTTTGCCCAACCCCTAAGTATCACAGAAGTATAGCTTCATGTACCTTGGTTACAGTTTTCATGTAATTTTCAGCAAAATGCTGCACAAAGCATTGTGGCAGTTCATTTAGGACAATGGAGTAAAGAGGCTCAGAATTGGAGCATTGAAAGAGAAATAGGACAATAGAATTAATGAAAACTTGCAAGGTGCAATCTACCGGGTAAACATTGGTGAAAACTATTGAGTAAAACTGGACAAAAGAAACCTACTTTGAAGTGGCAGGGAGTATGAGAGTCGCTGGAATGAACATTAATGAAAATAGTCTCTCATTTATCCTCCAGAGCAGTGGGAGGACAAAATAATTTTGGCAAAGCAGCGTTAAATAAAATCAAAGCATTTTGGGTGTTTTATAATTGTCATCTGTCTGGCTATGATGAAAGACAGAAATAAAAACAGCCAGCAAAGAGAGAAAGGTGTGTCAGGAGGATTTAGAAGGAGAGAAAAATTCAAAAACAATTTCCATACTGTCTTACCTATTCATCCGTGGGTGCTGAAATGGTAAAAGCAGTTTCTTGTACTTTTAGCACCATTTCCATCTTCAAATAAAAGTGTAAGAAGAAATGAGATTAAAGGAAATAACATTTGAAAGCAATATAGAAAAAGAATAATTTATTTGGAAGTCTGAACACGTCTTTGGTGCTTGCTCCTCTACTTTAACACATTCCCCTTGAAAAGTGAGCAGTTTGGGGCCAAGCACAGTCCTAGCATACCTCCACTGATCTACTTCATTAAATGGAGTTGCCTCGACTTACATGGTGGTTAAATTTGGCTTCTGATGTTCACATAAGCTAAACAATTAAACAACGTAGTGAAAAACAATTATTTCTCCAGTGTATATGACTGTTGCGTACCATGGACTAGATTTTTCCACTTGTACTCATATAGAGTACTACCTTCCTATGCAAACAGTCCCATTGCAATCAGGGAGTAACTCCTGTATCTGTTACTGTGTGAATGAAGGCAATAAAACTGATTATTTTAGGGAAATCAATAACAAGAATAAAACTTTGTGAGCTGACTTGGCTGAATTTATTTTAAATATTCTACAGTAGCAGCAATAAGTGGCAGAAGAACATTTGCAATAGGTTTGCTATGCTTCTGTTTACCTACGTGTTTTGCGTCAAGTAATGGTTTCCCACTGCAGATATAGTTTCACCTCTATAAAAATTAACAATTTATGTACAGTATTCTATTTATGCTCCTTAAGCAAAGAAAAGCCAAATATTAAATGGCTCATTAACGGTTTCTAAAACTCTACTTTGAAGAAGTCCCCTCTTCCCCCCCCCATACTACCCACCACACCCCATTCATACCCTTTGGCCCAGATAAGTACTGCAGAAGAGTGAATTCAGCAGAACCAGTTCTATTCCTTTTGGCAAGTCAGAACATTGGTGAAGGCTTTCAGGATGCCTTCACATGTTTGGGTTGTCATGGAGCCTAGCTAGTCATTGTCACCGTATTAGGCAGGCAGTTGTGGCAAGGGATTAAAGGTGGAGTGGTAAGAAGCACGGCTCCCCATTCACTCTTTGATGTGAGGGAGGATTATTCTCCCGGTTCCCAACAGCAAACGAGAAAGGGAAAGAGCCTCCTTGCACCTTCTTCAACCGCTGGTTGTGGCCAATGAGTCTATAGTTATGTGGATCTGCTGGTTCATATCGTGGTTGTGTAGCGGGCTGTAGACACTGCACTCTATCCCCAGATTGGGGAGAAGGATTCTGAATCCCAGAACTGGCCACATAGTTTGCCTCTTCACAGATTGTATACTCAGTCTTAGCTCAATAACCAGTATTTCTCACTGAGACAGAAACTACTTTATAGCAGATTTTTATAAGCTCGTCATGAGCCATTTAATATTTGGCCTGTTGCTGTAGAAGAATAGATAGAACGCCTTGCACAAGTTCAATGGTGAAGTTTTACTAGTTGTTTAAAGTGTAAGAAAGAAAATATGGTGGACAAAGGGAAAATCTTTGGGGAGGAAAGAAAATGTTATTGGTTAGATAGGTGGAAATAAGGAGGAAATGATCAATTCTGGAAGCTCACTCAGGCAGAGAAGCAAGGAAGACCTACAGTATGGAAGGAATCAGTGAAGCTGGATAATGAGTATGGATTTAGCAGGAGCAAGTAGATAAATATTATAGTAAGGACTGTTTCGGTGTAGTTGGAGGAAGACAGATTTTAGAGGATTGAAGAGGGCATTCGTGGAGAGGAAATGAAAGTATTGGTAATAGAGGAGTCCACTCAAAGCAGTTTGGAGCTAAAGAGAAGGAGGAAGAGGGGGTACAAACTGAGTAACATCACTGAACTTAACAGGTTTAAACTTTAGCTAGAGTCAGGGACAGCAGAATTATTCCCTAGTATTTCACGAAAAAATGTTGCTTTTATGCAGCATTAAATATGTCAATGTTCTGCATTCTTCCTCTCCTTAAAATAAACAGGAAACGATGTTTTCTGAGTCCATTATAGGACTGTATTCGAAAAATTTTAAGAAGCTGTAATAAGACATAATCAGTGTTCCTACTGCCTAGCTGGACATATGGGAGCAAGTGCAGTGTCAATTTATATTCAGATGAAAGACTGCTTTTGGCCAATGTTTTCTTAATTTGTCATCAGATCTGCCATCATCATTTGAGCGAAATTGTACATTATATAAAATGCTGTATTGGATTCTATCAGTTTTGCTTTCTTAGCCATGTACATGATTATTAAATGTGATTTAAAAAAAAAACAAGGCTTATAACAGCATATGAACACTCAACGAGGTTTGGAATAATTCAGTATAAATGCCAACAAGAGAGAGCTAAATTCTCATCTTGGAGAGTCTCAGAACTTAGTTTAGAGTTCAGTGGGCAATGGTGAAAAGTTAATGTTTAGAATCCTAAAACCAAAACCATATTTCACTATAAATACATTCTGAATGGGCTCCTTTGTGGAAACTTTATTTCTATAATTTGAGTATGTGTTTTTTGATTTCCTGCCATACTATGTTTAGGCATCTAATAAAACACATTTGATTCCCACTAAAACTGATTTTTGCTTACTGTGCCAAAGAACACAGTTTCATTTTGCAAGCCAAATTCTGCTCTTGAATGCATATGAATGGCCTGTACTGACAGCAATAGGAGTTTCCTTGTATAACTCTGAGCAGAATTCAGCACTTCGGGCTCAGTGCTCTAGGTCAGATTAAAGTTCCAAGGAGTTAATCAGTAAGTGCAAGGGTTAGACCAAAGGAATATGTCTGTGGGCAGAATGCATATTCTACACCTAATTTATTCTGGAAGCACAAATGTTAATACTAGTACAGAGAATTCTACTCATTTGTGTCTTCAAATAGAAGCATTGTTCAGGTTTCATTTTTAAGACCATTAGAACACTTGGCTTCCAAAAAATTAGTAGGGTTTTGTATGTGGTATTTTTTCCCTCTAGATGTGTAAAGTATCTTTATACAGAATTCATAGAAACTGCCAAGGGTGCACTTTTCCCTCACTGTGTACCTGCAAACCTGTTTGCCAAGGGCTTAATATGAGGCTTCCATTTTGTTTCATCTAATCATGCTATAGTCTTTTCTTAAAGATGGATAGATATTACAGGGTTATTGCCTCAATATGCTCCTGAAAAGTAATTTGATTTATAGATCCCTGCAATTACAGAAGGCATTTTGACCCTGGATTTACATTTAGTGTGTGAAACATACACAAGGCATCTGAGTCCAGGTTTCACATTTAGATGGATAAACAAAGAGGATTCCCGTTACCCTCTAGAACAGAATGCTTTTTTAAAAACAGAGGCAGAAACCGGGTGAATGAACTTCACTACAATTTACTGCACAATAAAAATTACAGAAAGGTGAAAAATCTTGCCATGAGAATTACCAGAGTTTCAGTATTTGGAGGAGAGAAAACATCATAAAGGGAGGGGGTCATAGCAGAAAGGCAGGTAAATTTGTAGTAGTAAAAAAGAACAAGCAGGTTTGGATTGATCATGCATATGGAGGACTGGATATTACAGGGGATTGTCAGTGAGTCATGAATCTTCAACCTATATGCCACTGTTTCTAAATCTGAGTTAGTAGTGACCAATTATTGTTACTTCCTAATGGCTGTTTGATGATCAATATGAAAGGATGTAATGAGCGGAACACAGTTAATAAGAGACATATATCCACATCATAATTGACAGCAGTTGGCCTATTTATTGGCTGCCTTAACAGAAAGGAAAACGATCACTACAAAAGATGGCCTCACCAGATAATCACTGAAGCACACTAATGGGGTGGGAAATTTTGCATTCTCTATCTCTGCCAGTGTTCTAGCTATTCTGGGTGTCCAGAGCTGTCAGTCTAGCACCTTTCATAACCAATACATTCAGTTATGAAAAATGACCACGTATCTACTTTCTGTAGGGGGATTCAGTGCTGAAACTTGTGTTTTTATTTCATTATGTGCTTTGGATGGGATTCCTATTAGGCCTATTTTCAGCTCTCTGAAGTTTGCTTAATTTGCAGTGTCTGCAACAGTAGTTAATAGTAAATCAATGATTAATTGAAATAAATCCACCACTCCAGATGCTCTGGTAGAACATTTTACAGCAGTAATTACATTTTTAATAAATAATGGTTACATTACATAATGCCAGTGATTGTCCCCATGGACTGCAACATATGTAAGTCAGGGGACTTTTTTCTTTTCCACTCCTCTATATCTGTTGCTCGCAGCTTATTTTCTGTTTTAATATGTTGAGAAGAAGTATCTATATAGAGGCTTTCACTTGCTCACCTTAAATATTTCATTCCCCCCTTTGTTGATGATAAGCTGTGTCATACAAATGGGGTTAATTATTTTTATTTCTGGAGGCTTGTTCTAATTTGGAATGATTTTTGTAAATTTCTTTTTCATCCTCCAAATGTAGGTCTAAAAATGTCCTCCGCCCCACTCCAGATCAAGATTTGTTTTACCCAAGAACAAACTAGTCTGGTAAGGTGAAACCCTGAAGTGTCCTAAGGAAACTGTATACAAGTATAACTAATTGGTTCCCACTAATGAAATTCAATTTTCAAATTAAAAATCTTAAAACAATTTGTATATGCTTTTAAAGATTGGTTGAAAACTAGCAACTTTTATGTAGAGATTGGTGCACTGACTACAGGAGCAGAAACAAATATGTCCTGTCTTTTTATTGTTGTCTTAGAAGAACAAATAAACTAAATAAAATAAACAAATAAAATCAATATCCCTATCAGAAAGTCATAACCTGTATGGATAATACTGAGCAAGCAATTGTTAGCAATGCATAAGACTTTCCCTCTTGATAAACCATAGTAAACCTTACCTGCATTTGACAATATAAACCAATGACTATAGAAAAATATGCGGATAAATTTGTAGATGGTAAAACGCAAACAGAATTTTACACTGTTACCTGTTAATAGCACCTTGCGATAAACCAGCTAACATGTAATTACAATGATGTGAGAATGGAAAACAAAACAACCTCCCCATCCTGCCTCTGCATATTAATACTTTTACAATGACTTGGTTTACTCAGGGATGAGCTCTGGTCCAATTGTACAGATGGAAGAAGAAAACATTACATATTTCTCTATGGCATTGATCAAATGACATACAGGACCCAAATTATGCACTACTAATTTACTGGAGGTGAAATTTAAATGTCATTATTTTGAAAGGATATGTACAAACTTTGCAAACATACAGGAAGCCTATCATCTATGGCTCGGTTTAAGGATATTCAAAGCAAACCATTCAAAACATATTTACCTCAAATTGCAGCTAAGTAGTTAGACAACACCCATGTAGTATCATCTCCATGTTTGTAGGGCTGAGCACATCCATTTAAAGAAAAATATTTTTTCCATACCACTCTTTTCTATATGTTAACTTTCAAAGTTGAAAGTTATTTTTGTGTATTTTGTTTCATGGAGAGTTTCTCCTGTGCCTTTTGTTGCCTCAAACATCTGCCAAAGCTAGGACCTGCATTATCAGCAAACTTTGTTAGGTTAAGAAGGACAAATTGGGACTCCCTCAGGGAACCTTTGAAAATCTTAGACTAACTGGGGTGGCACTACAGAATAACATAAGGTTCCTCTGCCACAACAGTGCTTTTCAGTCCCTCTGCTGACTGTACATACTCTGAAGAGCAACCATCCCGCAGTAAGCAATAGCTCTACTTCAGGCCATATGCATTCAAAGATAGCAAATAGGCCCTCCTCATCACCCCCCTGCTATTGGCTTGATACCTTGCTTCTGCACTTCCCAGTTCTCTCTTGCACATAGCAGAAGATTTTCAGCACATAGAACCATGTGCAAATCATGGTGCCACAGTTGGACGTGAATCAGGGTGGACGTGAGCCAGTTGATAAACTCCTTGTGTACTCGGATCCAACCATACGAGGCAAACAACTATCCCCTGTGGCTCTGCCACGTGCTGGAAATGGAACTGGACAGGGTATCCTGTGGCAGATACTTTTGTAGGCCAGCCACTGCCCAAGTGGGCCTTCTCTGAGGTCTGCTCAGTGTTTTGTTTCTCTCCTTCTACATCCATATACACTCACATTAAAGGTTTTTTTTCCCCAAAGTGGGCAGCGAAATCACGTTCTTTATAACTTTTTAAAATTTACAGAATCTATGGATTCATAAATTTTAAGACCAGAAAGATAACTATGATGATCTAGCTTGACTTGCTTAACATAGGCTATATTCTGTACCTTAACCAAGACAATCATTTAGAAAGATGTGCAATGTAGGTGAAAAGATTTCAAGCGATAGAAAATCCACCACATCCCTAGGTAAGTTGTTCCAATGTTTAATTACCATTACTGCGTAAAAAATGATGCCATATTTCTAGTTTGAATTAGTTTAATTTCAACTTCCAACCGTTGCATCTTATTGTGAGGTTCTGCAGAGACTAGAATCCAGGGGTGGGGGCTGGCTAATGCCTCCCTGCCACTACCCAGCAGCCATGGTAGGGCTGTACGCATATCTTTTACGCATGAATATCACAGGAAGTACAACCTTGAAAGGAAGAACTGAGAGCTTCCCTTGTGGCCCCTGATTGGTCCAGGTGCCCTAATTAAGCCCATGAGGTGTTCCAGGAAGTGTTCATGCAATTAGGGGGACACTCCTGCTAGCTATAGTGGTGGACCTGCTGTTCTGCATGCTCTTGGACTCCTGACTTGAGCTCAGACCCTTGGCGTCTGCCCTTGAACTCTGACTCAAATTCTGACCCTGGCTCCGACCATTGGCTGTGACTCCTTGTTCCTGACTTCGGCTCTGACCTTAAGCACTGTTTCTGGCCTCTGACTGCCAGTGCTCTGATCTCTCCAAGCCCGGGCCATGACACCTGATTATTCATTTGTCTGCTAACTTAAAGAGCCCTCTAGCATTTGATCATGCAAGCTTCATATTAGTTTTCTGTCAAGCATTTGGGTGAGTTAAACTTTACTGTTAAAAGGTGCATGGGCTGGGAACATAAGAGACCCAAGGACAGCCAACGTTCTCTTTTTTCCACCCTTTGCGTATCTTTCCTGTTTAGAGTGTAAATTCTACTAGACTGAAAGCTTGTCAGGGGAGAGAGTGTCTCCTGTGTTTGGACAAAGCTTAGCATACTTGAGCCTCATCTTGTTTGGGGTCTGTCATAAATATAAAGGGAAGAGTAAACACCATTAAAATCCCTCCTGGCCAGAGGAAAAATCCTCTCACCTGTAAAGGGTTAAGAAGCTAGGATAACCTCGCTGGCACCTGACCAAAATGACCATTGAAGAGACAAGATACTTTCAAAGCTGGAGGGTGGGGGGAAACAAAGGGTCTGGGTCTGTCTGTATGATGCTGTTTCCAGGGACAGAACAGGAATGTAGTCTTAGAATTTAGTAGGTAATCTAGGTAGATAGGCGTTAGATTATGATTTCTTTAAATTGCTGAGGAAATAAGCTGTGCTGAATAGAATGGATATTCCTGTTTTTGTATTTTTTGTAACTTAAGGTTTTGCCTAGAGGGATTCTCTGTGTTTTGAATCTAATTACCCTGTAAGGTATTTACCATCCTGATTTTACAGAGGTGATTCTTTTTTTACTTTTTCTTCTATTAAAATTCTTCTTTTAAGAAACTGATTTTTTTTATTGTGCTTAAGATCCAAGGGTTTGGGTCTGTGGTCACCTATGCAAATTGATGAGGATTTTTATCAAACCTTCCCCAGAAAAAAAGGGTAAGATTTGGGAAGATTTTTTTTTTGGGGGGGGAGGGGGCGGAAGACGTTTCCAAACGGCTCTTTTCTAATAAAAACCCCAGTTAGACATTTGGTGGTGGCAGCAAAAGTCCAAGGGCAAAAGGTAAAATAGTTTGTACCTTGGGGAAGTTTTAACCTAAGCTAGTAAAAGTAAGCTTAGGAGGTTTTCATGCAGGTCCCCACATCTGTACCCTAGAGTTCAGAGTGGGGAAGGAACCTTGACATGGTGGCAGAGCGGTGGGATTAACTTGAAATCATTTTGAGACCAATTTGAGATTTTTTGAACCAGAAGCACAGATTTTAAAAGCGAATTTTTTTTCCCCTTTGGGCTGCTGGAAAGCAGGTTTCCAAATGAAAGCAGTTAAGAGTTTTTTTTCCTCTGCTTTGGGGCCAGAGCAGAGACAAAAGGGAATTGTCTTTTGTGAGCTGGAGTTTTCTCTACCTAAAGGCAGGGTAGTTAACCTCCTGCAGGGAAATTCACAAGTCTTCAGAGACCTGAAGTTTTTTGGGTTTTGGTTTTTGTTTTCTTCTCCTACGAGCAGCTAGAGGGGTTTTCTGCCTATTTGCCTGGAGACAAAGGTGTTAGGTATTTTTTTTTAGGAATTCTCTGTAGGCTGACAATCACTGTCATAGAACAGAGGTTTCTGGACAGCACAGCAAAATTTTACAAGCCAAGTTTTTTTGTTTTGGTTTTCTTTCTAACTCTCAGGTGTAAAGTTAGTTAAAAACAGAGAGGTTAGGATGACAGACTCCACGGTTCAACAAAAGCTGAAATTAGCCAGACTGGAGGCTGAGGAAAAACAAAAGGAATATGAAAGACAGATAGAACTCATACGGAAAGAAATGGAGGCAAGGAAAAAAGAAAGGGAGGCTGCCCACAGGAGGGAAATGGAGGCAAGGGACAAAGAAATGGAGGAGAAAGAAAAAGAGAGGAAGCATGAACTGGAGATGGAGCAGTCAAAGGCTCAGCAGAATATACCAACAAACCCTAGCAATCCTTCTCCAGGTACCACTTCCCATCCCAGAAAGTTCCCCACCTACAAGGCAGGCGATGATACCAAGGCCACCTTAGAAAACTTTGAAAGGGCCTGCCTTGGGTACAGCATCTCTACAGACCAATACATGGTAGAGCTGAGGCCACAGCTCAGTGGACCCTCAGCTGAGGTGGCGACTGAAATGCCTAAGGAACAAATGAACCAGTACGAAGTGTTTAAAACCAAGGCAAGAGTCAGAATGGGGCTAATCCCCGAGCAGTCCCGTTGGTGGTTGAGAGCCCTAAGGTGGAAACTAGACATGTCATTTACCCGACATGCCTACCGCATTGTGAAACATTGGGATGCCTGGATATCAGGAGCAAGTGTTAAATCTCCAGAAGATTTGCCCTTCCTTATGCAAATGGAACAGTTCTTAGAGGGTGTTCCTGAGGAAATAGAAAGATACATCCTAGATGGGAAGCCCAAAACTGTAATCGAGGCGGGGGAGATTGGAGCCAAATGGGTGGAGGTGGCAGAAAAGTAAAAAATACTGGTCGCAGTTGGAGTGGATACCAGAAGGGACAACCTCAGACCACCTCATACTACTGGGGGCTGCCCAAGGCCCCAACTACCACGCAAAGAACCCTCCAGACACCTTATCATCCCGCCACACCATTCTCCAGCAACCCACCTCGTCCCAGTGACCTGTCAGCTGGACGATGTTTTAAATGCAACGAGACAGGGCATGTAAAGGCCAGCTGCCCCAAGAACTCCAACAGATTACAGTTTATTGCACCGGAAACACACCAGAGGTCCTCAGACCCAGATACCTCCCAGATACCCTTGGAGCGGAGGGAAACTGTGAGTGTGGGCGGGAAGAAGGTCACCACGTGGAGGGACACCGGAGCACAAGTGTCAGCTATCCATGCTTCCTTAGTGGACCCCAATTTAGTCAACCCAGAGATCCAAGTGACGATTCAACCCTTCAAGTCCAACTCTTTCAATTTGCCTACAGCCAAGTTGCCTGTCCAGTACAAGGGCTGGTCAGGAACGTGGACTTTTGCAGTCTATGATGATTATCCCATCCCCATGCTGTTGGGAGAAGACTTGGCCAATCATGTGAAGCAAGCCAAGAGGGTGGGAATGGTCCCCCGCAGCCAGGATAAACAAGCTGTCACGCCTAGCTCTGTTCTGGAAACTTCTACCAGGACCCGGTCAGAGGTGATGGACCCGGACCCCAGGCCGAAGTCTGCAACAGCAGTAGTGGATCCAGTCACAGAGACCCAGACAGAGCCAGTCCCAGAACCGGAACCGGCGGAACAACCAGCACCAGACCCATTGCCAGCACTGAATCCAGTACTTGCAACCCCAACACCAGAGGGCCCCACTGAACCTGAACCGGCAGCAGCCAATAACCCTACCCAAGAGGCTCAGCCGGAGCCTGAACCCCAACATAGTACATCAGCGGAGAGTGGTTCACAGTCAACGGAAACAGCCCCATCCCCTACATCGCTTCCAGGGGGACCAAGCATAGGTCCACAATCCAGTGAAGAACTGATGTCTCCAGCATCAAGGGAACAGTTCCAGACCAAACAGGAAGTAGATGAAAGCCTCCAGAGAGCTTGGATGGCGGCACGGACCAACCCACCGCCTCTCAGCTCTTCTAATTGATCCAGGTTTGTTGTAGAAAGAGGACTTTTATACAAGGAAACTCTTTCTGGTGGACACCAGGAAGACTGGCATCCTCAGAGACCGTTGGTAGTTCCAACTAAGTACCGGGCCAAGCTCTTGAGCTTAGCCCAGATCATCCTAGTAGCTATGCTGGGGTGAACAGGACCAAAGACTGGTTGGGGAGGTCATTCCACTGGGAGGGAATGGGCAAGGATGTTTCTACCTATGTCCGGTCTTGTGAGGTAAGCCAAAAAGTGGGAAAACCCCAAGACCAGGTCAAAGCCCCTCTCCAGCCACTCCCCATCATTGAAGTTACATTTCAGCGAGTAGCTGTGGATATTCTGGGTCCTTTTCCAAAAAAGACACCCAGAGGAAAGCAGTACATACTGACTTCCATGGATTTTGCCACCTGATGGCTGGAAGCAGTAGGTCTAAGCAACACCAGCGCTAAAAGTGTGTGCCAGGCACTAGCAGACATTTTTGCCAGGGTAGGTTGGCCCTCTGACATCCTCACAGATGCAGGAACTAATATCCTGGCGGGAACTGTGGAAAGCCTTTGGGAAGCTCATGGGGTAAATCACTTGGTTGCCACTCCTTACCACCATCAAACAAATGGCATGGTGAAGAAGTTTAATGGAACTTTGTGGGCCATGATACATAAATTCGTAAATGAGCACTCCAGTGATTGGGACCTAGTGTTGCAGCAGTTGCTCTTTGCCTACAGAGCTGTGCCACATCCCAGTTTAGGGTTTTCACCATTTGAACTTGTATGTGGCCGTGAGATTAAGGGGCCATTACAGTTGGTGAAGCAGCAATGGGAGGGATTTACACCTTCTCCAGGAACTAACATTCTGGACTTTGTAACCAACCTACAAAACACCCTCTGAATCTCTCTAGCCCTTGCTAAAGAAAACCTACAGGATACTCAAAAAGAGCAAAAAGCCTGGTATGATAAACATGCCAGAGAGCATTCCTTCAAAGTAGGGGACCGGTCATGGTCTTAAAGGCGCTCCAGCCCATAAAATGGAAGCATCGTGGGAAGGGCCATTCATGGTCCAGGAGTGCCTGGGAGCTGTTCATTATCCCTTAGCATTTCCCACCTCCAACTGAAAGCCGAAGGTGTACCATATTAATTCTCTAAAGCCCTTTCATTCCAGAGAATTAAAGGTTTGTCAGTTTACAGCCCAGGGAGGCGATGATGCTCAGTGGCCTGAAGGTGTCTACTACGAAGAGAAAAGTGCTGGTGGCACGGAAGAGGTGAACCTCTCCATGACCCTTGGGCGTATGCAGCGACAGCAGATCAAGGAGCTGTGCACTAGCTACGTGCCAATGTTCTCAGCCATCCCAGGACTGACTGAACGGGCATACCACTCCATTGACACAGGTAATGCTCACCCAATTAAATTAAATTAAAGTCCAAACTTACCGGGTGTCTCCTCAAGCTAAAACTGCTATAGAACAGGAGATCCAGGATATGTTACAGATGGGTGTAATTCGCCCCTCTGGCAGTGCATGGGCATCTCCAGTGGTTCTACTTTCCAAACCAGATGGGGAGATACGTTTTTGCGTGGACTACCGTAAGCTAAATGTTGTAACTCGCCCAGACAACTATCCAATGCTACGCACAGATGAACAATTAGAGAAACTGGGACGGGCCCAGTTTATCTCTCCCTTGGACTTAACCAAGGGGTACTGGCAAGGTCAGCCTTCACCACACATGTCGGGCTGTATGAATTTAATGTACTCCCTTTCAGGCTGCAGAATACACCCACCATCTTCCAAAGACCTGTAGATGGTCTCCTAGTGGGATTAGGAGAATATGCAGTCTCCTACCTTGACGATGTGGCCATATTTTCAGATTCCTGGGCAGGAATCTACAAAAAGTCTTTGAGCATATAAGGGAGGCAGGACTAATTGTTAAGGCTAAGAAGTGTCAAATAGGCCTAAACAGAGTGACTTACTTTGGACACCAGGTGGGTCAAGGAACTATCAGCCCCCTACAGGCCAAAGTGGATGCTATCCAAAAGTGGCCTGTCCCAAAGTCAAAGAAACAGGTTCAATCCTTCTTAGGCTTGGCCAGTTATTACAGACGATTTGTACCGCAATACAGCCAAATCGCCGGCCTACTGACAGACCTAAACAAAAAGAAACAGTCAAATGCCATTCAGTGGACCGAAGAGTGTCAGGAGGCCTTTAACCAGCTTAAAGTGACACTCATGTCTGACCCTGTACTAAGGGCCCCAGACTTCGACAAACCGTTCCTAGTAACCACAGATGCGTCCGAGCGTGGTGTGGGAGCAGTTTTAATGCAGGAGGGACCAGATCAAGAATTCCACCCTGCAGCGTTTCTCAGCAAAAAACTGTCTGAGAGGGAAAGCAACTGATCAGTCAGTGAAAAAGAATGTTATGCCATTGTCTAAGCTCTGGAAAAGCTACACCCATATGTTTGGGGACGGCGTTTCCATCTGCAAACTGACCATGCTGTGCTACGGTGGCTTCATACCGCCATGGGAAACAGCAAAAAACTTATTCGGTGGAGTTTAGCTCTCCAAGATTTTGATTTCGACATCCAACACATCTCAGGAGCTTCTAACAAAGTGGCTGATGCACTCTCCCATGAAAGTTTCCCAGAATCAACTGGTTAAAATCGTCCTTGAGATGTGGAAAATATTGTTAGTCTTTATATACCTGGTAGTATATTTAGAAGTGCATGTGTCTTATTAACTCTGTTTTCTCCTAGAGCTCCAGGAAGAAATCCCAGCCAGTGTTTCACCCTAGCTGTGATTTGGGGGGGCGTGTCATAAATATAAAGGGAGGGTCCTTTAAAATCCCTCCTGGCCAGAGGAAAAATCCTCTCACCTGTAAAGGGTTAAGAAGCTAGGATAACCTCGCTGACACCTGACCAAAATGACCATTGAGGAGACAAGATACTTTCAAAGCTGGGGGGGGGGGGAAACAAAGGGTCTGGGTCTATCTGTGTGATGCTGTTTCCAGGGACAGGACAGGAATGGAGTCTTAGAATTTACTAAGTAATCTAGGTAGATAGGCGTTAGATTATGATTTCTTTAAATGGCTGAGGAAATAAGCTGTGCTGAATGGAATGGATATTCCTGTTTTTGTGTTTTTTGTAACTTAAGGTTTTGCCTAGAGGGATTCTCTGTGTTTTGAATCTAATTACCCTGTAGGTATTTACCATCCTGATTTTACAGAGGTGATTCTTTTTTACCGTTTCTTCTATTAAAATTCTTCTTTTAAGAAACTGATTTTTTTTATTGTGCTTAAGATCCAAGGGTTTGGGTCTGTGGTCACCTATGCAAATTGATGAGGATTTTTATCAAACCTTCCCCAGAAAAAAAGGGGTAAGATTTGGGAGGATTTTGGGGGGAAAGACATTTTCAAACGGCTCTTTCCTAATAAAAAAACCCAGTTAGACGTTTGGTGGTGGCAGCGAAAGTCCAAGGGCAAAAGGTAAAATAGTTTGCACCTTGGGGAAGTTTTAACCTAAGCTAGTAAAAGTAAGCTTAGGAGGTTTTCATGCAGGTCCCCACATCTGTACCCTAGAGTTCAGAGTGGGGAAGGAACCTTGACAGGGTCTCTAGATGTTTTTGTAATTCAGATAAAAAAGCAAATATATTTTTAAATTGGAATAAAACTTACAGAAAATATTGTTTAGCAGTTGCCTGTCTCTATTCATAAGTCAGCCCATTATTGCTCCTAAATCATATCTTTCTTGTACTGAAGTGCCCAGAACTGAATGCAAATCTGAACTTTCAGTTAAAAAGACATTATTAAAAAAAATCACTCTGATCTGCTGCTTGCTATACATGGGCTCAGAATGACAGTGTGAGCATGAATTGTTTGCTTTCCTGAACACTTTTTTTTTAAAGGTGACTTTTTCAGTTGTAGCAAGCTTATGTTTTTGGAGAGAAGCCATAGTCATCAGAGAATGCTGAAAAAGCTGCTGCCAACAGCATGCTGTGATACTAAATAAATGCAGAATTTGTAAAGATGTTTTCTTTGGTATAGAAAAAATGAAAGCTCTTGTAAAAGCAAATACACTACCACTACCTTAAGAGACATTTATAAGAGCATTAGAAAGATATATCTGCTCAGAATAAAAGCAGCTTCTTTTTGATCCAGTTTATAAACATCCTGGATTATACCTATTAATGTAAAGACATTTGTCCCACCAGAGGTATTCCATTAAGTAACGAAGACCCTCACTCTTGAGTTCAGGATAATAGAGCTTCTGATGTGTCAGGTCACCATGTCTAAAGTAGCCCAGAGCAGTAGTGACTGACCAGTATCTCTGTCTCTTTGCAGACCTGTGTAGAATAGTTTTGGTGATGTAAATTCAATTCTTTGTGGGCAAGTGTCCATGTAACAAAAAATATCCCTCATTGGCAATATTTTCACCATTTTCAGTAGGAAAATCTTGGTTGAATGTGTGCAGTGAGTGAATTATCCTGCCACCCCAAATAGCGTGCCAGGAAACTGCTTAACATCTGAAGCTAAAGACATGAAATCATTCCTTTCTGAGACACTCTGCCTCACCACCATGAGAACCTGAGATCATGTGCCAGAGTAGCAGCCGTGTTAGTCTGTATTCGCAAAAAGAAAAGGAGTACTTGTGGCACCTTAGAGACTAACGAATTTATTTGAGCATAAGCTTTCGTGAGCTATAGCCGATGAAGTGAGCTGTAGCTCACGAAAGCTTATGCTCAAATAAATTTGTTAGTCTCTAAGGTGCCACAAGTACTCCTTTTCTTTTTGCGAATACAAACAAATTTATTTGAGCATAAGCTTTCGTGAGCTATAGCCGATGAAGTGAGCTGTAGCTCACGAAAGCTTATGCTCAAATAAATTCGTTAGTCTCTAAGGTGCCACAAGTACTCCTTTTCTTTTTGAGATCATGTGTGTATGTGTCAATTTTCTAAACAGGTGGTTAGTTGCTTTTAGAGTAATACATTTGTAAATATTAGAAAACATTGATTTATGTAGTTATTGGTGCAATAGAAATGTGTAACTGTACTTGCATACATTTTCCTGTTAAAGCTGGGGGGAAAAATGAGACTGGAAGTTAAACTGTCATCTCACTTTTAGAGGAATGCCTGGAACATATTTGTCCCTCTAGACCCAGTAGAGCTACATTAGTGGGGCACCTGAGGATGCCCATATTTCTTATATAAACTGTGTCTGTTGTGTGGAAAACCAAGTTCTCCAGCCTCTAGAGCTGTTCTTCAGGCCTTTTGTGATCTCTGAGGGCCACCTTTTCGATGGTGTTTAGGCACCTGACTCCCGCTGATTTTGTACTTTAGATTCCATTTTAAGAGCCACGGCATCTGAGGACATTATTCAATTCCAGTCAATTTATTACAGATAAAGGAAGATCTGAGATTATCTTAAAATTCTCCTGCCACTACCTCCTTCCATTCCAGTAAAGCGCATCAACAGGCTTGGGTATTATTTTTCTACACATCCTCAGTTGTCCTATGTCGAATTTTATGTGTAGTAATAGCAGATGAGCCACACCTTTCAACAGCATTTGAGCAATTATTATGGGAAGACCAGGACATTAGTTTTTTTTTATCTTAAACTAAAGAGAGAAGAAATGAGATCCTTTCTCCAGTAGATAAAGCAGGAAATATCACATTGGGAATTTGAATTATTTTATCATTTATAGAACTATAAATACATAACTTCCTTATTTTCCAACTTTAGGGCCTGTTCCTTCTTCCATTCAAGTCACAGGTCTCATAACAGGAAACAAAGGTTCTAACGCAAAAGCAGTAAAAAGCTGTGAAATAGTGACATGGTTGCCATCTTCTCCAAGTGAATTTCTTTGACCTTTTCTTCTCGAATATAAACACAGAGCAACATACACATAAGAAAAACCAAAACCAAAACAACCCTTCCCAAACAAAACAGTCTACTGCCCACATTATTCTCCGCTGGGGAGAAAATGAGAGAAAGAACAAATCACACATGACAGATGTTAATCATATCACTGGAAGATGCTCTGAGACTATGGTCATGACCCCTTCACATAATGAGAGAATCAAGGGTCCCCCAATTAAATTAATAGGGAGTAGGTTTAAAACAAACAAAATGAAGTACTTCTTCATACAATGCACAGTCAACCTCTGGAACTCCTTGCCTAGGGATGTTATGAAGGCCAAAAATATAACTGGATATATTTATAATTCAAATATATAATTATAAATATAATTCAAAAAGCAATTACATAAGTTCAAGGAGGATCTGTTCATCAATGGCTATTAGCCAAGATGGTCAGGGATGCAACCCCATGCTCTAGGTGTCCCAAAACCTCTGTCTGCCAGTAGCTGGGACTGGACAATGGGATGGATTACTCTATAACCCTGTTCTGTTCATTCTCTCTGAAGCATCTGGCACTGGCCACTATTGGACGACAGGATACTGGGCTAGATGGAGCATTTGTCTGACTCAATATGGCCATTGTTTTGTTCTTATAAGAACCTGAATAGAATAGAAATACTGCATGAAGCCCTTCATTCTTCTATACGTTGATTTTTCATTCCTTCTCTAATGTATATTAAACACTTGCTTCTTCAATTATACCCACAAAAAGTCAGCTACAATGAAAATTATAACTCAATTAATAAGAATTTAGAGAGGACCATTATGATGATAGAATTTGACCTGCATCACAGAGGGCATAAAATTTCACCCAGGCATTCCTACATGAAGTCCATAACTACTTTTGTAATGGGGTTAGGGGCAGGCGTATTGTAAAATGGATCCCTACTCCCCTAAGTTATCAAGGTGGGATGAAAAGCAACCAATTTCTCAAGCTCCCAGTTAGCCAGAGGAACAGGCTGGGTGTGATTCCTCACCTGTAAGAAGGGGTTGGACACTGCTAACTCCAGAGGACTTTCTTTCCCATAATCTATCTAGTGAGGCTAAGCTAGCGGGGCCTTGCCTTCTGGGTCCCCAGGACACTCTGGGGTTGGATTTAAGGCTTCAATCCAATTCCCTCCCTCCTGAGGGACAACTCAGCTGCTTGTGAGGTTGGAGGACTGAGCCTGAATACTGAAGCCCATTGCTAGGGACTTCCAAATTGCCTCTCCCTCTTGCCACAGTACCTCCTCCCAAGTTGCTCCTCGTACCCACATCAGATAAGTCTGAGCGCTGCAGTGATCCCACTTGGTTACTAAATAGGGGTATATTACTTATTGGGAATCCAACTTGCGTGTTAGATTTATTTTGAACTAAATGGTTAAAAAGGGAACGTACATGCACACAATACACCAAATCAAACAAAACAGATTAATCTTTTTCAGGAACAACCTAAAAATGGAAGAAAACTTGCTAGCAGGTTTCAAAATACGGTAAACAACTGAAAGGTTTTAAAATATATTAAACCAATTCTTATACTACTTCCTATACCCAGTCGAAGACATACGAACCAATTTACTCTGTAGGTATATGCTCAACCCCCACCCCCACTTTAAACAGTAACTGTCTCTTCTATGGGGTGGTAAAGCTTCGCTCTCTGGATTGGTAGTTCTGGAAGTGGTGTGTATTGAGGATAATGTCCTGCCAACTGGGTTATAGCTTCATTCGGAGTTCCACACAAATTGCCCCAGCAGTGTCTAGACCTCCCTTTCTTACTGTTTTGTGCAAGCACCAAATCTCCCCCTACAACAGAGACCCTAGTTCGAAGAGACATTAGATGCTGCTCCACAGTTGGCTGTAGTAACTGAAGAAGACCCATCTCCCAAGCGGGTGAATGCACTTGCCAAGTATTCACCAGTGGGGAGCAGTCTGCTCACCCCCCTTAGTCAAAGGTCGACAGAAAAGGAGAGAAAAAGAGACAAAAAAACCCTCCCCACTTTGAGTTCTGGGCTCTCCTTTCAGCTGCAATGATAGAGCCTCCTTTGTCCAGGGCAATGCACAACTCACGCAAGTCTTTATCAGTTACGGCTCCCTGAATATCCAGTCTCAGGGCTGTATGGTAGGGGTTTCCTGGGCTTCCACAACTCAGTTCCCCTACCTTCTGCTCCACTTACTCTCTCCTCACATTCTGATTGAGCTGCTAGAGGATCTCTTCTAAGAAAGACATCCAATCTTGGTTTCAAGTGATAGACAATCCACCAGATCCCTCGATAAGTCATTCCAGTCTTTAATTAAATTATTGATTTCAGAGTCAAGGTGAGTAGGGATGGCAGAATTAGGGCCATACATTTAAGCACTTCAATGCAGGGACAGTTTTCATTTTGTATCTTGTACTGTGCTCAGTACCCTGCTGGCACTTTATAAACAACAAATAATACATAATAATCTTTGAGTAGTATTATATTTTGAATATATGACTATGACATGGGTAATGTATTTAATATATGCACATAAAAAGTTATTAATGTCTTTCTTATAGAAATTGGTAGCCATGCTTTTGTGTTCCACTTTCTTGCCAATCTTTCAATGGTGTTTGAAGCTGCACATTCAGAGAATTTTATAACATCACAGTATTGTTTGGATCACCTGTCTGTTGAGTGTCTCAGTTAATTATGACTCAAGATTGTTGAATAATAGGCTCGATTATTTAATCAAAGATTATCAGAGATTAGCATAGCATTATACAGCTCATGAAAAGAATAGACACATTACCGCCCTTTGATGTGATGATAATAAAGAGCTGGCTCTGTGTCTCTCCTTCACTGTATCTGGAAGGATGCAGCAGATTTCATTCCCCAGATAAGTTCCCATACCACTGTCATTAAATCAGGTTTCCGAACAAAGAAAACCTCTTTTGCCAAAAGAAACATGTTTTAATGTAATTTCTATACATTCTCAGTTTACCTGATTTATGTGTGAAGTCATTATTATTTACAGCTGAGGACTAACAAGATAATACATTTCAGTGGGTCTTTCTTCCCCCATAATTATTGTTTCCTATCTGCTGTAACAATTATTCCTTATCAAAGACTGTGATTTAAGTCATAGAATTCACAGAATCCATGACTTCCAAAGACCTCCGTGACTTCAGCCAGCACCGGCTGGGAGCTGCAGGGTCCCCTGCCCTTTGTGGAGGCTGGGAGCTCTGGGGTACCCCTGCTGCCCCAGGTGGCAGGAGCCCCCACAGTTCCCAACTGTCACTGGCAGATGGTCCCCTGCAGCTCCTGGCTACCACAAGCAGCTGGGGGGACCCAAAGAGTGGCAGCAGGGGGACCCCCTGGAGCTCCTGGCCACTGCAGGCAGCAAGGGAGACCCCCCGGGCAGGAAGGGGGAGAGCTTCTTGCCACCCCAGAGCTTCTTGCCACCCCAGGCAGCTGGCAGTAAGGGGGAATCCCCCCCCTCCATGGGTGGCTGCCCTGGCTGGCCAGAGGGACCCCCACCATTCCCCACTGCCATGGGTGGCAGTGGGGACCACTACACCTCAGAGCCACCAGCGGAAGGGGACCCTGGAGCTCCAAGCTCCCAGGGGTGGTGGGAACCTCTGGAGCTCCCAGCCCACCCGCAGCTGCCCAGGCTCCCTATTTTGTCACGGATATTTTTAGTAAAAGTCACAGACGGGTCACAGCTTCTGTGAATTTTCATTATTGTCCGTGACACATCTGTGACATTTACTAAAAATATCCGTGACAAAATCTTAGCCTTACCAGTTTCTCAGGTTTATATATGCTTATGTAAGCAATATCTATATTAAAGGAATGGTTTCCCAGACTATCTGGAGTTCTAGTGACATAGAGGCACCCAAGATTGTTAAATACAGTCAAACACACAGAATTCCTGAATAGGGTTACTTATTGGCCAAGGACCAGTGCTCTGGGCCTTAGAATTCAACATACTTGATGTTAATAGCCTAAAGATTATAAAAATAGTTCATATGTAAATCAAATATGCAGAATGTAAAGGACGTAGAAGGGTTAATATTTACTAACAGGTACGAACATCTCTGACTCTGGATTTAACACCTGCAGTCATAAAATAATGGAGTAGATTTTTCTGCTAATATAGGAGAAGATGTCAAAGATGGATAGAGATCTTACCTTGTGATCTTACCTTGTGCAGGGTTATAATCAGAAGGGGGAGGATATTAAAAATATCCTGGGCTTGCCTTAGCCCAGGTTCAGAATGACAGTTATGGTTGAGTACATCTCCATTAGCCAAACTGTCTGTAAAATATTTGACTCAGCTAATTTAGCTTCTTAAAAGATCTGAGAATGTCTAAACTCATTTCTAAATATTGTAAAAATTTAATTGACTTTATTGGATGAGGAGTTGCATGTCTATAAAAGGGACAGAGCTAGACTATTGCTTGGGAATAAAATAATATAAGGATTGTTATTAAAATGTAAGTCATAAATCTCTAAATTGAACGGAGAAAAATCCTGAGCAAATGTTACAGCAAGAGTTTTAGAGGAAGCTGCTGATTAGAAAGGGGCTGAACAAGTTCAGAGAATGTTGAGTTCATCACATTGGAGCAAGAGGGTGATTGTCCATAGGTACTTTACTGTTCTTCTTTCAGTGATTGCACATGTCCACTCTGCTTCAAGTGTGTGTGTGCCAGTCCACCGCAGCTGGAGAGCTTTTTCCCACAGTGGTACCCATTAGGGTGGCTCATACACCCTTTCCACATTCATGCTGCTTACTGAGAGTATTAAGGGGTGGACCCACTCTGATCCTCCTCTCTTCCTTCTCACATTCTGTGGTCAGAGGAAGTGTGAGCTATTCACACTTCCCCTTTTTGTGCATTAGAAACCTTTATTCAAGTTTCTTTAGAAAATTCTTAAGTTTTCTAGTTAATAGTTAATTAGTGATACCCATTAGATGTTTCTGTTCAACTATATGCTTGGTACTGGGGCCTTCAAATGCCATTCTGGCTTCAGTAAGTTGATGCCAGTCAGCGATTCACCGTTCCAGCTGCTTAAGGTGTCTGTATGAGGGTCACATTGGACTTAAGTGTCCCATCTGCAGAACATCCTGGACTAAGATCTTAGGGACACTGTAATGGACACAGATTTGTGCCCCCATTTAGTACCCAGCTGCTTGGCATTCTGTCAAAGTGGAAGTGCAGAAAAAGTGTGGTGCATCTAATTCCTCTGTCCAGAAGAAGTACTTTTCTTCATATGGGATTCGGATGCGGATCTCAACCTGGAAGAAGATGACTACTTCTGTCTGCCAGTCTCTTGAACCACTCAGTTCGAGATCTGATTCCTCTCCTTCTGGACCCAGATATAATCTCACAAGATCATGGCCAGACTCTACACCACAACTAATCAGTCTGTATCTAATTGTCTGGATTCTCAATAGTTGGATCATCAGGAGTGCCCTTTTCACTGAAGTTCAAAATGTTGTTATGAATAGCAGGAAATCTTCTATCAGGCATACATACCATAGGAAATGGAAGTTGTTCTCCATTTGGGTCCCAGCAGAGAAACCACCTCTCCTTCCTGGGCTCCTATCTGGTTTATTCTGGACTACTTGCTACACCTAAAAGAGACAGACTTGTGAGTTAGCTCACCGAGGGCACTCCTGGGAGCTCTCTCAGAATTTCTCTCATCTATAGATGCCAGATCTGCATTCTTCAATCCTATGACTATCAGATTTTTAAAAGGCATGGATAGATTATTCTTTCTGTTAAAGATCCAGTTTCTTCCTGTGATTTAAACTGCTTGTTATTGCATCTCTTGATGAAAACTGTTTTTTGTAGCTATTACCACATTTAGGATAGTTACAGAGCTCTGGGCTCTGGTGGATCACCCTCATACATAATCTTTCACAAGGACAAAGTGGCCTTTCATCCTCACCCCAAAATTCTTGCTGCAGTGGTTTCATTTGAATAAGACTATTTATTTGCCAAATTTCTTTCCAGAGCCTCACTCTCACAAAGATGGAGAGACTACTTACCTCAGGAATGGAACTCAGGAGTGTTGGTCATCTCTTCAGTTGTTTTGTTTCATTTGCTCATCTAATGAAAGAGACCAGTTACCACCCAAAAGATCTGTTCTTGGATTTCTGCCTGGATTCATTTATGCTACGATATTGCAAAAGTAACTTTTCATCACAGACTATTAGCTCTCTCTGAGGGCTCAAGTGGCTTCTCTTGGTTGTGTTCCTTTATTGATATTTGCAAGGCTGCTACCTGGCTTTCCATCCATATGTTTACCTCTCATTACACTATCCCCAAGGTCTCTAGAGATGCTGATATCTTCCTCCAACAGGAACCGCTTGGGAGTCAGCTAAAGCGGAATGGACATGCGCAATTCCTTGAAGAAGAAAAAACACTTACCTGTTGTTCTTTGAGATGTGTTGCCCATTTCCATTCCATGACTGACCCTTCTTCCTCTCCACATTGCAGTCACTGCACATACTGGTACCTGGTGTGATGGAACTGAGGGGTGGGGGTTAGGGAGGAAGCATCTGCCACCATCTGCTGATGGGTACCACTCTGAGGTAGAAAAAGTACTCCAGCTCTGGTGCACTGGCATGCACATACCTAAAGAGGAATGGACATGTGCAACACACCCCGAACAATGATTACTGAACAGGTATGTAACCATTTTTTCACTCACCACTAGATTGCTGCAGATGGGTCACAGTGTTTGAAGCATCCTTCATTCAGTCTGAATTTTCAAGAAGTTATATTTATTATACTTTGAGCTCTTTTACTCAAAGATCACAAAATACTCTACAAATATTAAATAAGCCTTATAACACCCCTGTGCGGTAGTCATTATGCCCATTTTATATAGAAAAATTGAAGCAGCGAGAGAGACTAAGTGACCTGCTGGCTCATTCTGTTTAGGCAAGTATTCCTTAGATGTGGTAAATTAATACGAATTACTTTTCTAAAGCCTGGCTCACGTGATTTGAGGAGGCAGATCTTCAGGGACAGATGTCCTAAGTGTATGCAGAAAAATGTGAGTACAGTTGTATACCTACATATATCCACATAGTTTCCATAAGTGAACATATACATGGGAATATAGACATTTTACTACACTTTTGCGTGTGCAATTGCTATGCATACATTTAAGCTTCTGCCCTCTGAATGTGTCTCACTACTTAAACTAAACATTTATTTTATTTTCAAATACATTTGTAGATATTTATTTTTACATTACATTGAGGATACAGTTTTTTATCTTCAGAATAGTAGCTGAGTTGAGATGAGGCCATATAAGAACTCTGACTCCAAAACATGCTGTTGAACATCTAAGAGGAAACTTGAGACAATCCTTCACTCTGATACAGTTATACAGAAAACTAAGGTCTCATTTGGTAGCAGAGACTTTAAATTTTTAAAGCCTCTAAAAGGAAATCCATCAAATCACTGACCCTTGAATGTAAGCTTCTCTTCCTCAATATCTAACCTTCATTCTAGTTATGAAGCCAAATAACTTCCTTGTATATTTTAAAAAAAATGACCAGTTGTACAGAAATGTATATGTTAAATCTTGCTTCCTATTTTTGGCTCATTCTCTTCCTCTCAGACTATTAATTTTCCCCTCTATCTAACTGGCATCCTACAACGTCCCTAAGTTTAAATCACACTTCCTTGCATTAATAAATAATATCACTTACCTTATTTTCTCCACAAACGATAATAATAATACCTATACTATCCAATAGATTGTTTTCTCAAGTGTCTCCATTAAAAATAATTGTAGTATTCCAGTATGCCAACACTAGTACTGCAGTGTGGACAATTTGATTAAACACAGATCATTTAGTTAAACAATTCGTACATATTGGTAATACAAATGGAATTTGTAAGCCCATGTCATTCTCTGAAACCAGGGGGGGGTTTCATTAATGAGCTGTGTCCTGTGTTACATGAGCATTTGTAGTGCAGTGGAGAGACAGTATACTGAGCCCTTTGGAGGATATTGTGCTTTATATTGCTCTTAAGGGACCAGAGCAAAGTTGATTAATTTCTGAAAGAAAAATACCAGACCCTCCTTGGCTACAATATCGGTCAGACCAATGCATTTGAGGGGAGAGGGAAGTTAGAGGGGAAAATGACAGAATCCTACTCCTCACAGAGAAGCCTAATAATTTATATCTAGGCTAACACGTAATACCACTTTAAAAAGGCCTAGCTCACCTGTCAAAGCAAGGAGGGTTGATATACATAGGCTTGTGATTGCAAGTACAGATCGGACAAACCGCCATGTAAATGGATAATTAAGCAGCTAATTGAAGGCCAAGTTTTTGCTGTCCCTTACTTGCAGTAGGGTGGGAGGGAATAAGAAATCTCATCCCTTGTACAGCCCTTATAAGAACTCACGAGAATAATAGCCCCCCCGGTTGGAGTGCAGAAGTTGCTTCCCCTACAGGAGCACCTTGCTGGAAAGGAGGCAGGATCCTGTCTCTACGCCTTCCTTGTGCCAGGGAACCCATAAGGTGGTATGTTGCACCCCTTAAATGGGCGTCACAGATTGTGCTTTTTCTGCTGTGCAACAAGGGAGTTCTGAGAGACAGGCTGCTTCCTTAAGTTTTCCTTGGGGCAGTGGAACTCAATACCTCCTCCAGCACAGAGCTGCTGCTAAATGCCACAGTCTAGCCCTAAGGTGCTACACCAGTGTAGGGAATTTTTATTATCAATGCACTCCAATTCATTTTCAGCTTTAGACAAACACAAATCTGGGCTGTTTTCTATTCCTTTTCAGTTAAATCAAATTTGTGCTTAAGTACCAAAATTTAGAAACATTACTAGCTTACATTATATAATATCCCTTTAACATATTAGTATCAAATGAAACAAATCAGAGAGAATAAACTTTTCCCAGCCAAAGTGCTGCAATAATTTTGCTGTCCTTGCTCTATGGAAATTGATGCCCAGTTCAAGAAGAAACGTTTTTTTCATTGCCAGTGATGGGCAGCAGGGACTTCAGCTTCAATAATGTTCTGTCACCAAGTGAGAGCAATGGGGTGTGGGACCAGTACGATGGCAGGAGAGCATTAGGTTTATAGCTTGCAAAATTTGTGCAGATCTTTCCTTGCATTTCTGTCATATTTTGACAATTATATGTGGAAAGATCAGTCTAAACAATTTATTTCCAATTGTTTCCAGACGAAGGGATTCATGCTTTTAGATTAGGGATATTCTCTTTTACCACAGAGCTGAGACTCTCCCCATGGCCAGTAAATTGCTTGTATAACAAACTAATCAAGTTGGATGATGTCTGCGGAGTTTATAATACTGTCACTTGCTGCTGCCATAAAGATGAAAGGAGTTTTATATGATAGTTTAAGACCAAAAAGCTTTAGACCATTTCTGAGAGAAGAGGGTATGATGAGGCAGTTATTTAAGCACCAAATCTACATTAAGTGCTTAGGATTTAATGTTTTCGTTATTTGGTAAAACAAAGCAGTAACAGGAGCTTAGAGTTAATGCTCTCTATTAGATTGTCAAATTGCTTTGCTTTTTGTATAGGAGAGCAATTATATGTGTAGGTCAAAAGCCATTAGGGAGGTAAATGTGTTACTTGAAGGATGTTTGTCATTCATTTGTTCAGTATTTGATTTCTTTATTTCAACAAAATATATGGAAATTGTGATAGTATGGGACATCTTAAGATTTAAATGTACTGCAGTGCTCATGTATTTATTGGTGGTTTCAAGCATTAACTTACTTTATTTTTTCAAGATGTCATCTTGGTATGATTACAATGATCTCTGCATGCTCTTGTCATGCAAATGAAATGTATTGATTTGCTAACTATAACTATTTACACATCAGTAGATTTTTAAAGCAGCCTAGCACAGTTTATACACAATATGATATGGGACGGAAGGTAGAAGGTAGGCATGTATAAACTTTTAAATGAAAACCTTTGAAACTTTCAACATAAACCTGAAACTCCATGAGCCTCTGGGAAGGGTTGGACTAATTTGGAGGCTTCCTGAAATCTTCCCTATGAACAAGCCAACCTCTTCCCACTTCCTAAAGCTGTTATTTTTAGTTGTATTTTTGAGAAGCTGGGTAGTAGACTGTGTGACAGGATCGGGCCAGATAGCTACAGGAGAGTGATAGAAGACAGATATATTAGCCCCAGGTTAAGTAGGTCCCTTTTCCCTGGGTAAGGTAACAGGGAAGGTTCCAGAACAATCAGGAACTTTCTGGAAACAATTAAGGGAGACAGGCTGATTAGAACATCTGCAGCCAATCAAGAAGCTGCTAGAATCAATTAAGGCAGGCTAATCAGGACACCTGGGTTTAAAAAGGAGCTCACTTCAGTTTGTAGTGTGTGTGTGAGGAGCTGGGAGCAAGAGGCACTAGGAGCTGAGAGTGAGAAGGCGTACTGCTAGAGAACTGAGGAGTACAAGCATTATCAGATACCAGGAGGAAGGTCCTATGGTGAGGATAAAGAAGGTGTTGGGAGGAAGCCATGGGGAAGTAGCCCAGAGACTTGTAGCTGTCGCACAGCTGTTCCAGGAAGCACTCTAGACAGCTGCACTCCACAGGGCCCTGGGCTGGATCCCGGAGTAGAGGGAGGGCCTGGGTTTCCCCCAAACCTCCCAACTCCTGATCAGACACAGGAGGAGTTGATCTGGACTGTGGGTTCACTAAAACGGCCAAACTGAGGGCTGCCATGAATCTCAGAGGTGAGTAAATCGGCCAATAAGCGCAAGACCCACCAAGGTAGAGGAGGAACTTTGTCACACCTGGTACTCTCTCTTTCATCTTCAGGAGCCAGCTGACTTATCTGCACACTCTGGGGCATTTCATGGAAAGGTCAGCTGGCCCACTCAGTCCTTTATTATTCTTTGAGGACTAGGAAATGGTCCCTCTGTCTTTCTATATCCAAATAAATGCTTCTTTTGCAGCCCCTGAAGACAGAGTGGACCAAGTTGATTGTAGTTGTGCTGCTTGAGGGATATTTTAAAATATACCAGCTTGTAAGAGCCCCAAAGGAACATTAAACTCACCAAGGATAGCTGAAACAGGCTACAAATCTACAGCTGCCAGTTTAGGGTAGCTTTAGGGGTCAAAATATCTTCAGGGGAGCTGGCAATCTGTGTAGCAAGAAATAGCAATTTATACTTAATAGTAAAACTTTGTTTAGAATATAATGGGCCATAGTCTACATTCAAATGGAAAGGGTGTATCATTGCATATATTGAAAATTCCACCGCTGATCATACACAAGACATGTCCAATGGACTTGTACCACTGCACTGATGCAATATTGCCAACCCTAAGAGATCAGAATTTGGCCACAAAACATTAATAGTTTTTTAAAAAAATCTAAAACACCAAATACTGCAACATTCATGATTAAAATCAGAGAGTTGGCAACATGTCTTCTATCCATTTGAGATTATATATTGGGAGGCAGATTTCAAAGATACACCACAGCAACGGTAGCACAAAAAGAGACACGAGTTGGGTCACATTTACTCCTACTTATACATTCAGGTCGTGGGAAAACTAACGATTAAAGGTGAAATTCACCCTGTGCAGAGAGTCAGCACAAAGCCCATGCACCACCTAAGTCCTATTTTTAAGACTATAGCAGAACTTAAGTAGTGTATAGAGCTTGTGCTGATCCTCTGCACAGATCATATCTACAGTAGCTGGAATCTCTCTTTATGAATTTATTAATAAAGCCCAACTTCTCAGAGTGACACTTTTTTGAAGAGATGGTTTCCTGAGTCCCAGCTACTTGAGGAATAATTGCAAATAATGCAGTGTGAACTTTTCTTTTCATGTGTTAATGAGCTGCCATATAAAATGAAAGATCTAGTAAAAATGAAAATAAAAATCTACTTGTACATACAATTCATATCCCAACTTTATATATAAAATGTTTTTTAGAATGGTTATAAAAAATACACAGTCCATCATACCTTACACTCGGCTAGTAGTCATGATTTCTGCCCAGCTTCAGGAAGAAATAGACTCTGATGATAATAAAAATCACTAATCTTGTTTTCATCACTTCAGATGATAGCAGTGTCCAATCTTTGTCCATCCATCTAAACATGCATTATTATTAGGGAAGGGTGAATGGACAAAAATAGTCCTTAGTAAAGACTAATAGATGAGTGGCAGACACCACCGATTTGGTCTACTTAATGTACCCTCTCTACATATAATTTGAAAGTCTCTATAATAATTTGAAAGTTTATTATATCTACTTTAAGATAAGATATGATATGGAGCTGTCAAGGGGTGCTGTTACCGTGGAAATGGGGATGAACAAACCATCAACATGTTAATGTGACCATTTTGAAATATTTGCATTAGTTTTGTTATTTTAATGATTCTATATATTATTTCAAGACATAAAGAGTAAAATAAAATCTAATAATAAATGTGTAGAGGTAACATTGAAGTGTAGTTGTACTGGTGACATTTCTAGTAAACATCATTGTCATTATCTTGTTCGTCATTATGATCTGTCAAGAGTGCGTGGGTTACCACAGTCTTCATTGCCTTGGCATGTACACAGATCTGTGCAGGGAAAATTGTTCTGACTACAGACCCAGTTGATTGTCCAGCAACACATATTGGTTCAGGCACAAATAAGGTCTTATAGAAGCTCCGATGCCATTGGGCCCTTGAAGAATACAGGAAGTAATTCATCATCCACATTTTCTATCCATGTTGCAATGGTGATCCAATATCCGGTTTACCGATGTGCAAAGACATCCAAATGTTTGTTTGCCAAGATGCTCTTTTGACATGCTCTTCAAAACTGTCCGCACATACTGGGAGTTGGTCAGTGACTTTTCCTTTTCTGGTAGCTAGGTGGAACTGCAAGCAATTCAAGTCTCTGTGGGTATCCTTTTCTTTCTTGCTCTGATCATACAGCACTGCTAACAACATCTTTACTAGAGAAATTGTGGTTTGTCCTTCACTCTCTCCCAATTGAGCCAGATCTCTGAAGCAGTAAGCTCTTTGTTTTGACAACATTAATCACATTTTTTTCCTGTTACCAAATAGGGATGACAGAGTAAAATCCTGTTAGTGCATGTACAGCAGACAGTATTTTGTAGAAATGAAGAGTGAGTGCATCACAAATTGCATGCACAGGTCTGAGGCAATGCTTGTCAGTTGTGCTGGTAAAGTTGCCTGTTTCAATCTACATTATTTATGTGATCCATTTTTGGAAAGTAGTGAACAGCAAGGACCAAAACATTTGTATTCGGTGAGCTAAATATTTATGGTTCCTTGACACAAAGAGACCCAAAAAGTCCTATTGGTGCATAAAGCATCCCTGTGTGTTGAATACTGTACAAAACTTGGGCTTCATCAACACCTCCAGTGGTAATGGACTCTGCAGCATCACCATAGGAAAAGCACCCAGCAAGAAGTGTTTGTTGGGTGCGCTTCTACACTTCCTGATGCATTTTGAACCATATATTAACAGAGGAACTGCCACTGAAACATCATCTCTACATCTCCCTAAGGACAGGGCTTGACAGAATTTTTTTTCTGGACTGATAGGTGCTGTGATTGTTCCTCCCTTTCCAGACATAAATTTGGTCATCTTGGGCATGTCATCAAATCTTTTAGTGCCAGATTACTTGACTGGGCTGAAGAATCTATGGGTCCCATCTGAACCAAGTGCACCTCTCACAAATCTCTCCATTTGTCCTTAACCACCTTCTACTATTTTCAGTAGAAACTCTTGTACATCTGATGTTACTTGCAGTCCAGTAGATATGTTGATAAGCACCTCTGGATGTGATTCAGAGTCAAATAGGTTTGTCGTTTTGTTGAGACATGGTTGGTAAGAGCTCTTCATTCCTCTTCAGTGCAAAGGCAAGGACTTGCTTGTGGACTTTGTCTTCACTACTTCTTGTTAGGCCATGTATTTCTCTCATAGCTTTTGCATTTTACTTAGGACATGTCTTGTGAAGAGGACTGGCTTCTTTCTTGTCAGTCCTACAATCCCACTGCTACCCTTTGAGTCTTTTGATGATAGATTTCTCTGTTCCCATGTTGCTCAAAATTCCATTGGAAGAACCAGGAGTCTGATACACAGCATATTCCTCAGATTCAAAGGCACAGTGTACTTTTTCAGGGAGACTTAACATACCAAGAATGTGCATTTGTATCTACCTGACATAGATGGCCCTGTTTGCTGTAAAGAAGTATAGAAGTGTGGCGTTCTGTGTGCGTGGGCAATGCTTACAATCACCACCTCGCGCTGTATGGACATTTAGAAGTAGTATCTTGTGCTTCACGGACATTTAGAAGTAGACCTGGAGAAAATGATCCTAGAACTTGAATGTAGGAGACTGGACATACTCTCTTGTCTGAAATTCCCCCAGTAGTGGTAACATATGCTGTTACAGCATCATCAGGTTCTTTAATGAGATATTGTAAGGACTCAGTGTGTGTGTGGGGAAAAAAAAGGGGGGGGAAGGGGAGAAAACCTGGATTTGTGCTGGAAATGGCCCACCTTGATTATCATACACATTGTAAGGAGAGTGATCACTTTAGATAAGCTATTACCAACAAGACAGTGGGTTTGGGGGGGGGGGGGGGAAGAAAACCTGGATTTGTGTTGGAAATGGCCCAACCTGATTATCATACACATTGTAAGGAGAGTGATCACTTTTTAGATAAGCTATTACCAGCAGGAGAGTGGGGTGGGGGGAGAGAAAACCTTTTGTAGTGGTAAACAACCATTTTTTCATGGTTAGTGTGTATAAAAAGATCTTCTGTACTTTCCACAGTATGCGTCCGATGAAGTGAGCTGTAGCTCACGAAAGCTTATGCTCAAATAAATTGGTTAGTCTCTAAGGTGCCACAAGTACTTCTTTTCTTTTTGAAACACCTTTGAACGTCAGCCAACTTTTCCCACACAATTGCTAGAACTATATGAGTACCTCCTCCCTGCTCAAACCATTTAACAAATGGTTAAATTTTCAGAGTACTCAGGGCCTCATGTGATAGTCAAGCCACATAGAGCATTTGATCTTCAATAGAAGCTGAATATACAACAGAATCAGTAAGAAGGTCTCGCAATCCTGTCTCCCCCAAATTTCCCAATACATGCAATAAAACAGCACAAAATGTAAAAACAACCCAGACAAATCACATTGGTACCAACTTCATTTGGAAGAGTTCATTTCATTTGCTGAGCAACAGCATACAGCTGCTTATGCATGGTCTGAATGCCATGTAGCTGTCCTAGAGTGACTGACATTTCCTTATATTTCAACACTGTGGTATAGACTGTGGCCAAGTCAGCTGGTGTCATCAATAACAGGTGCATATCTAGTTGATGTGTGTAAGTGCTCTACCTTGTTACTAGCTTGTGGTTGAAACCACTCCAAAATGGAATCAGCAGTGTGAACAATATCAATATAATTTGGTAGTGGTAGTATATCACAAGGTGGTAAACTTAAAGGACACAAGGAGAGATTTCAGATAGCATTCATTTGTAGATGACAAGAGTTTATTTTTCTAAAGTAGTTTTTCATGGCAAGTTGATTTGGAATGTGTTCTAGGTTTCTCAAATGCTGCACACTGTATAAAAGACTCTAATTTCCCAAGAAGAGTAAGTGACTTTTCTTTCCCACACTTCAGTGATATTTCTTGTGATGTTGGACTATATGTAGACTGTTCTTGAAACACCACTCTAGCCATTGAATGAAAGGTATTATTTCCATCAGTGAACTCTGTGTTGATGTTTGTTATCCTTTCCTTCATGGATGAGATTTCCACCAGCATGGAGTGGTACAATTCAGTTTTTGCAGCACAAGTGATGAACCACCTCAGCTCATAATAACTGATGCAGAATTCATGAAGATGTAGTATGTCAATTAAATTGCAAAACCCAAACTCATGGTGCAGCTGTGCAGCAAGGTTTATGTGCAGTGGTGTGATGAGTTTGGAACTATTAGATATTATTCACTTTGCAACTGGGAGGCGCCTTCTTTGAATGTCTTCTGAAGGATGATACTCATTGCTGGCTGAATTATGTGCCTCTTTATCAACCAAAGGACAAATACCTGCAGCAACTGGGGCACAAAAGTAGTTGACCTCTTTAAACTACAATCACCTGGCTTTGGATAATATTTTGAGGCTTTTATTTTGGCTATTTCAGACTGAATGATTGAAGTGCCATTATACAAAATCAGCTATTAATTTGAAAGCTCTTCATCAGGCTAACTTGCCAGAAGAACACCCACAAACATTTGGATGACTTAAGTTCCTGCTTCAAATTACTAGTAGCTTAGATAGCGTCAGCTAATATTATAGCGGATATATGGAATTAAATTGCATAGCCATAGCATTTTTCTAATCTTGCCTGTAATAGCTTGCAGTATTTTTTTCAAAGTTTGTGAAGAGTATTTTTTTTCTTTCTTTTTGAAGCAAGCTTTAAGGAATTTGTATCCTGCATGACTTCATATACTGTAAACTTCCAAAGTACATTGTTAGCATTACCACCACCACTACTACTGTTTTTTATTGTGTACAAGTGTACAGATTTGTGCTAAACTAGATCCATATGTTAGTATCAACATTGCCATTGTTGTTTAGGGAGCACTTTGATTGAAGTCCAACATGAAGCTGGGTATCGTTATCTGACGCTAATTCTGACCTGTGTATAAATGTCACTGAATTAAAAGGCTAGTTTCTAGAATATTTCAGAGGCTAGTACTGCATCCACAGGCAGTTACAAATTAAAACATTCTACTGGGCAGACTAGATGCTATGTTGTATGTAGAAAAGCTTACAAATGGAGAAGCATTAGGAATTCATATATATTTCTATCCTGCATTTCCACCCACTATGCAGTACAAACTATGGGCACACAATCTCCTGTTCCTGGTGCATAACCTTCAGTGTGAGATTGATTTGGTCTGCACATTTCAACTGAAAATATAGAAAACTATTATAATCACTTGTGAGCTAATTTGAGAATTAAATATACGCTGTATGAAAACGTTACATATTAGTATATTGCAAAATGTTGATATTTGCCATTTTTGACACATGCTAAGCAGCTTCATTATTTCTAGGAAAAAAAAGACTTGCCCATGCAAACCCAATACAAATCTTTTAATACATTGTTATTTGGTAGCTTTGACCAATGAACACCTCATTAAGGTGTTGAAATTAATATAAACAGTAAAGACTGTAGTCGTGTCATGTTGCAGTGTTTCTGGAACTGGGCAAAAAATAACACTTTCTCATTTTGGGTACTGTTGTTTCATTTTGCCAACAGGCTTACAGCAACATGTGCCAGCTCCATATCATACCTGATCATGTAGGGTGGGCATATTAAACTAAAAAAATACAGCTATTTTTATATAGCTGCATGTCTATAAGGTCTCACTCCTGTAAACACGATACCTTTGCTTTTCAAAAGCATTTGCCTAATTCCTAATGAACTAATGGGAGCAGAATTAATCTAATGCTGAGCATTTTTGAGAATCCCAACCGTAAAGTGTTTCTAGTCAAGAGCGTATTACCACATTACAAATAGGGAGGTACCATTGACTTCAGTGGGAGCATAGCAACACTTCTGAAAATTGCACCCTACATGCAGAACTTCCTTTGACTACAGTGGCATTTCAGTATAAATAAAGCTTTAAGTCTGTAGAGTTGGCTATTTGTATTGATTTCTGATGAGGAGGTGTGCAATTTTGGGTTAAAATCAGATTAAGAACATCAGATCAGATATAAATATTACTGAAAGATGAAAGTGTTAAGCATAAAGTCCCATTTTCAAGGAAACAATATAATATTTAAATATTAGATACTGGAGAGGACTGAATTGCAGACTGTATTGCAATACTAGAAGAATGGCCATCTTTAGGAATTTTGATTTTATTTTATTTACAGTGTGTATTTGGGTTTGATTTATACTTGGAAATTTAATGTGAATCAAATTGGATATTATTTTCTCTGCTAATTCAGTTGAATAATCCCATTTTCAGATATATTCATATTGGAACCTGGAGATGAAGAAAAACTATGCTAGTGACTATGGAGAAAAATCATCAATTTGTGTGGAGCAAGGACCTTTTCAAATGTGTAATAAAGAACAGTGACTCACAAAATAGTATGGCCAAACCTCAGAAGGGTTCAGATTATCTGATGCGCCTGCTGGGTGGAGCTGAAATGGGCTCAACAGAGCTAGACATGTCTCCCTAATTCTGGTGCTGGTTCCTAGTTATGGTGTAGATTAGAGACACCTGGCGACCTGGCTAGTTTACTCTATCTATAGCCGAAGAACTGCCAGCAGAGGATAGCTAGAATATAGCACTCTCCAGCCATGGCCCTTGCCCACCTGAGTATGCCCGCTGTTCTGGGGCTGTAGAGATGGCATAGGAGCTAATTACCCTGGATCTGTGTCTGCTGTGAATCTCCCATGCTGGGGGATTGCAAGGAAAATCCAAGCTATTTTATTCTGTTTGCTTCACTATAGCAGTGCATATATAGAGGGGCATGGAGAACCTGGCTCATTTTGGAATAAATATGCTACCGAACCAGAGCTCAGAAAACAAATCTCCCAGTGTATCTGAAAAGGTTAATAACAACAACAACAACACAACAAAATGGGGCTTTAAATTTGGAATTTAACCTGAACAATAGCTGCCACTAACTGGTACCCGATACTTTGTACATGAATACTTGGTACATGAGGGATATATGAAGATGCTGTTGCTCGCTTCAGAGTCTACAAGTAAATTCAATATATCTTTATACCAAAGAATCCCCGAGGAGTGGACACTGTGACATATTATTGGGAAACCAGGGATCCTGGTTCTCAAGACATTTTAGACACTCTGCAGGATGGTGCACATCTAAACAGTTTAATAAATGTTGTCAGGCAAATTTCTCCATTTTCAGATGAACATTTTCATTACTGGGGAGAAAACAAGTTCCTAGGAATCCATCTTAGCTAATGGAATTCCATACCAGGAGGATTGCCAGGGCCCTTATTACCTATAATTTTAATCTATTTATTGTCCTTAATCAGTCACCTCTTCATTCTAAAGGGATATCATGTCATAAAAAAGACTGATGCATTATTTTGCTCTCCTATGAATTTAAGGGCCAGATTCTACCACTCTTATTCTGGGTTAGTTAGCAATTTACTTCATAAAATTGTCATGTTGACTTGAATGGGGCTAGACATGGGATTATGTGCAGTACTACTCAACATGAGTGACAATGGACCAAATTCTGCTCTCCAATAACACAGCTGAAGTTACACAGATATAACAGAGAGTAGAATTTGGCCCAGGGTCCTTTTTTTCTTTATTTTCATAATCAGATGATACAAGTGATCCCTTCAAGCTATTAATTTTAATGGACATTATATTAAAATATTTGCCAGGGTCTACATCCTGGGAAGGGGATGATACATAAAAAGAATTTAGAAACATGTTTTAGCTCAGAGAAGGATGAGTAGAGAACGCTGTTCACTTAAAGCCATGAATGTTCAAAATAGGGCACAGATGTATAATTAAATAAATGCATTTTTTTATATTGACAGTACATGTTTTTAATTAGGACTGTTACTGATATGTTTACTTGTTTTATTCACACTTTTAAATGTTTTTACTCTACTGATTTTCTTTGCCAATGACTAGTGCTAGATCAGGGATTGGCAACCTTTGGCATGCGGCCCATCAGGGAAAGCCTCTGGCAGGCCGGGACGGTTTGTTTACCTGCAGCGTCTGCAGGTTTGGCCGATTGCAGCTCCCACTGTCTGTGGTTCGCTGTTCCAGGCCAATGGGGGCTGCGGGAAGAGGTGGCCCAGCCTGCGCCGCTTCCCACAGCCCACGTAACATTAAATATATAGTCAAGTGTTTGCAGGATTGAGGTCTTGTTCTGCAAATAGTCCTACTAAAACCAATGGGACTACTTGCCAAGTAAGAGTGGCAGAATCTGCCCTGGAATATTTCTAGTTTATATCAGAAGAGGAAGTGACATGGGATCTAAGAGTTATTAGAACCAGAATAGTTTTTTTTAACAGCTGTGCAAACTATTTTGGATGATGGAACCCGGTTTAAGGCAATTGGATTGTTGTGACTTGAAATCCAAGGTGTTAATGTTCTGTGTCCTGCTGGGCAATGAATATTAATGGTTTGCCTCTCCTGTTCATTCCTAGTGTACTGTGCTGAAAATGTTAAATGATGTTACCTTAATGTCATCCATTTTGGTGGTCTTAATGGTTTGTGAGCAAGTTACCTCTAGCACAGTATTGTACACAAAGAAAAGCCAGTCTGTGTGAACTACATTATGACAGAGACATTACTCTTTCCCTAGGGCAGCGCTTGTAAGGCTTATAAGCACTGATTGCAAGTCTGAAAGGCCTGACAGCCCTTCCTAATTGAGCATTCCAAGCTCTGGACTTCTCAGCGTGTAATCTAAATTTCTCATCCAAACTCAGTAAAGCTTGAGCTTGTCTTTTATATTGGTAGTGGTTGGGAAGGTATAGGAAAAGAAATTGTATATCAACTAGAGATACTGGAAATATACTGTACAAATCTCATCTCTTCCTCCTCTGACACTTCACAGGAAAACCACATGGAGGAAAGTGAGAATTTCAAATGTACATGTGGACCACATCTTCTGTTTGTGGATATAACCGCTTTCACACAGTTTTTTTTTATACACTATTGTTTGAAAATAGAAATGGTGACTTTTATGCATGCAAAATGTATGTGCAAAATGAGTGCAAATAGGGTTTCCATGTTTCCTTTTTTTATTTTTTATTTTCTTTTGCAGTCAAGCAATAGTGCACAAAAGTTACTCATTCAGCAACTGGCCTGCACAAAAAGGGAAGCCAGATTAAGATGGCTTGAAACTCTGGTCCTGTAATACTTTATTTCTTGAAAATTGGTGACTTCATCACCTCTTAATGGGTGACATCATAAAGAACATGCCTCTGGCATACTGAATATATTACTGAGTGCTAAAGTTTTACTATTGGATACAGCAAAGGGGTACAGAGAAGTCAAACACTGGGTGAAGGGCATCTTTAAAGCGTTTAAAACACTAACAACTTGATTAAACTTCAAGAGATAAACGGTTCATTGACAGTTATTTCATTAAATTTAGGTTCGTGTAAATATAAAGACACATCTCAACTCTCATGTACCAAAGTATGGAAAGCACTTATAATCACAGTGCCCAAGCTTGTATAAGCAATCAAGGTTCTGACAGCACCACTATATCCTTTTGGAAATGTGACTTTCAAGGGCAAGTGCTGTGGGTGTTTCAAGAGGGTGCTTTAACTGAAGGATCATTCATATCTGCATAAAAATAATGTCTTTATGCAGTTAGAAGTGAAGACTAAGTTTTTACACAACAATTCTTGCAATATGTACACACAGTCTCAAGGTTCAATTAATTTTTATTTTAGCACTGTATCACAAATGCATACTCCAACCAGTTAGTTTAGTCCTGGTCTACACTTAAATTTAGATAGACTAGCTATGTTGTACAGGGCTGTGGAAAAAATTCACACCCTGAACTCCATAGTTAGGTCAACCTAACCCTTGGTGTAGACATGGTTAGGTCAACAGAATAATTCTTCTGTAGAACTAGCTACAGCCTCTTGCATTAACTGCATTGCTGGAAAAAACACTTCTGTATTCCACTGATGTAGGAAGAGTCTACATTATGGCACTACAATGGCACAGCTGCAGAACCATAGTTGGGCCACAGTAACGTAGACATACCCTAAGTTATCTGTTTTGGGCCTTAAACCTTTTGGGCCTCATGGGGTCGATGACCGAGTCCTGTACTGTTGACTTCTGCAGGCAGCAGGAGGGAAGGGGATGAGGATGTGATCCTCCAGTGACCCTGGCAACCCTCCTCCTTCAACCAATAGGAGGAGGGAAAAACAACAGTCACCAACAGCCAATCTGAGGATAGAAGACAGCCAGGCAGACTACAAGTGGTTTCTGACCCTGATCAGGTAGAGAGCAGGATAGAGGCTGTGAATAGCCGGGCTTTTCTGTCACCTGGAAGAGACTGGTTGGGAAGTGGTGGAGAGAAGGTCTCCCTACAGCCTGTTAGCACATGATTTATAGGCCCAGTAACTGGCCTGTTAGTAACCTCAGTCCACAGGAAAGCCTCAGGGGGAGACAATCCATTCTTCCTGCTGCCATCAACAGAAGGAGAAGCCCATCTCTCTCTCTATCACCTGCAGCCTGCTTGCCCTGCAGCCAGCCCCCACCATATCCAGGATGTTGGAACCTGATATGCTTGCAATGGAACCTGTAGGTTCCAAGCTTTAAAGAGGGTCTGCATAGTTTTGGAAGGAGGTGGACAGTTAGTACCTCTCCAGCAGATCGCAGGGAGATCTATTTACTCTGCTGGCCTGCACTCATCTCCTGACCGCTCAGCCTGAAAAGGAACCTGAGTAGCCTGTATTATAACTAGTTAGGGTTTAATTTTGCACCATTACGGTGCTTTGTGTCTGCGAAAGGGCTTTTATCTACCTGGATCATCAGGATATGCACTGCCAGTTCCAAAATAATAAAATGTGTTTCTAATAGCATCACCTTAGAGGCCTGCAACGTGTCTCCCTGTGCAACATCTGGGTACCGGAGGCATAGGGGACAGACAATACTGAGTGGGGAAACACTTTTGTTTAGGAATGTTGGAGGAAGTGTGTGGTCATGTGACCTAACATGCTTGCTGCCATAGCCTTTAGTAAATAAAAAGCATTGCTACCTCTAATCATTTTAATCATTTAATATTTTTATTGATCAGATATTTCTCTTTAAACTTAATATAAGGCTTTGATGATAGTTATTCTTTTTAGTTTGTTTGCTTGTGAGAGTTTGAATGATTTGTGAGTTCAAGTGTGGTAGCCACTGCCTCAATTTGGTTAACCCCGTCTCACTGGAGACACTGCCAAGTAGCTTTATTGTTTAGCATAATGAAAAGTTGGACAGCTACCAGCAGCACTGTGAAAAAGAGCCCCATCAAGAAAGACTGAGATACCCCTCTCCTGTTCACACATCATGTAGGCACTAAGCTAGCACCGAAAGGGGGATTACACTTTTCTTACACAATCTCTCAATGCCTTTTGCTGTGTCAGTAGCTAGTACTTTTTATGACCTTGTATTGTAGATATGTGTGTATATAGCTATTCTTTAATGTGATGCAGATAAGTTTAGGGAGTGAGAGGAAGTACAGAGGCAGAATGCAGGAGATTGTGAAGGATTAAAGTGGGTTTGTATCTGAAGCCATTCATTACAAACTCCATGAAGTAATTCAGATATCAGTTATTGGTGAAGCCCCTTCTAAATTGCTATGTGACCACCCATACCTGTTTTTTTTTTAATGGATCAAATTTGTCAGAAGCACTTATACTTCTGTTTATCAAAAGGTTTTGATTTCCTGCAGCTACCTACAACTTAAAGTTGAGATCGAGGGTGTTACTCTGAAGCAGAACCCGGTATTTTGCTTGGAACGTACTATATTATAACCCTTTAATTTAGATAAATCTTAAAGGGACGGTATAATTTTCTGATGCTCCATCATCTTTCCCTTATCTGCCAATGTACTGTGTGATCTCACATAACTGGTTACATATTTTTGCCTCATTGTTTATTTTAAGGGCTCATCATCTGCCCTGCAGTTTCCTTAACACAGAATTTTTTCCTCTGCCACTTCACTCACACTAGTTTGGTAGAATGTACAAAAATATGCAAATATATGGAATATAGCTCATATTTGACTGACCTTAAAAATAATACACATCAAAATACTAGCAGCTACTATACAGTGTGATGAATTCTCTGCATATCAATAAATCAGCAGAGGGCAGAGTGGTGAATCTGCTGCTGTCCTTTCCCTTCTACTCTGGGCAGTGATGGATCCCCAGCATGGGAAGGTTCTTTGGCAGTTGGGGGGAAGTTTAGGGACTGGGGGTGGATCACAGACGAGGGAGACAGAAGAAGAAATGGGTCATGGAGGTAGGATGTCCAAGGCCCTGGGGGATCATGGTGTTGAAGACAGTTGGGGAGTGTGCACTGGGACCTATCAAGCATTAGGGCGCATAGAACCTTAGCAACTGGGGTAGTACACCCTTGCTTGTACCAGTCATGTGACCCAGTGTGTTACCGGGAACTGTGTTAAGATAAGGTCTGGTATCAGAGTGCACCAGAGACCCACCAAAGACCTATGATTACAACATAAGAACATAAGAATGGCCATACTGGTCAGACCAAAGGTCCATCCAGCCCAGTATCCTGTCTGCCAACGGTGGCCAATGCCAGGTGCCCCAGAGGGAGTAAACCTAACAGGTAATGATCAAGTGATCTCTCTTCTGCCATCCAGCTCCATCCTCTGACAAACAGGCTAGGGACACGCTTCCTTACCCATCCTGGCTAATAGCCATTAATGGACTTAACCTCCACGAATTTATCCAGTTCTCTTTTAAACCCTGTTATAGTCCTAGCCTTCACAACCTCCTCAGGCAAGGAGTTCCACAAGTTGACTGTGCGCTGAGTGAAGAAGAATTTCCTTTTATTTGTTTTAAATATGCTACCCATTAATTTCATTTGGTGGTCTCTAGTTCTTATGCGAACAAGTAAATAACTTTTCCTTATTCACTTTCTCCACAGCACTCATGATTTTATATACCTCTATCATATCCCCCCTTCATCTCCTCTTTTCCAAGCTGAAAAGTCCTAGCCTCTTTAATCTCTCTTCATATGGGACCCGTTCCAAACCCCTAATCATTTTAGTTGCCCTTCTCTGAACCTTTTCTAATGCCAGTATATCTTTTTTGAGATGAGGAGACCACATCTGTATGCAATATTCAAGATGTGGGCGTACCATGGATTTATATAAGGGTAATAAGATATTTTCCATCTTATTCTCTATCTCTTTTTTAATGATTCCTAACATCCTGTTTTCTTTTTTGACTGCCACTGCACACTGTGTGGTCATCTTCAGAGAACTATCCACGATGACTCCAAGATCTATTTCCTGATTAGCTGTAGCTAATTTAGCCCCCATCATATTGTATGTATAGTTGGGGTTATTTTTTCCAATTTGCATTACTTTACATTTATCCACATTAAATTTCATTTGCCATTTTGTTGCCCAGTCACTTAGTTTTCTGTGATCTTTTTGAAGTTCTTCACAGTCTGCTTTGGTCTTAACCAACTTGAGCAGTTTAGTATCATCTGCAAACTTTGCCACCTCACTGTTTACCCCTTTCTCCAGATCATTTATGAATAAGTTGAATAGGATTGGTCCTAGGACTGACCCTTGGGAAACCACTAGTTACCGCTCTCCATTCTGAAAATTTATCATTTATTCCTTTGTTCCCTGTCTTTTAACCAGTTCTCAGTCCATGAAAAGATCTTCCCTCTTATCCCATGACAACTTAATTTACATAAGAGCCTCTGGTGAGGGACCTTGTCAAAGGCTGTCTGTTACACTGATGTGCAGGGTTATTGTAAAAGCATATTTTTTTGTCCTGATCCTGCAGTGCACCTGTGCCAGTAGGCAGAAGGGTAAAGTTCTGGACACCCTCTTAGGAGGGTCAGCTGGCTGCACTAACTGGTTCTCACACTTGATGCCTTTACCCATTTTGCACTCATGAAAGACTAAGGCTAAGAAAAAAAATACTCCCGTTTCTAAACGGAGAGGTAGTAACATAGTAGAGATCAGAAGCCAAAAAGAAATGAAGAAACTTTTTGAAAAAGAGTTGTGGGTGAGGACCCAGTGGCCTTTTTGTGTTCCAAGAATATCTCGTATTATAACTTTTGCCAGGTCCTGGTTCACTGAAGGATGGCCCCCCACCTTTGGGGGCCTTATCTGTTTCTTTGTAATTGATTTTTCCTTTTCCAGTCTGTTGCATTCTCTGATAGAACTCACCAGGCTGACACTGTGTATGCGTGCATTTAACCATTTGAACTTTTAGACAACCGTGGAAACATTTTATAACAAGTATACTCAATATATATACAGTGGAGATTATTTTAATCTTGAAAGTGCTGTACAAGCATTAAGATTTGTTGTTGTAATAATATCTAATTTAAAAACAGGCTAGCACTTAAGAAAGAGTTCAACAGACAAAAAGCTATGAAGATGGATCTCTGAAACTCATATCCTTCCCCCAGTGACCAAAACAAAATTAGAAGTACAAAGAAAAATGTGTAATGAGAGCACTCTTTTTTTGGTAACTAAATGACATGATCAAGAGTTTAAAACATCATGGAATGTTTTCTGGAAAGCCCTACAGGATAATAAAATTATATTCCTCTTAGGTTGCCGTGGTTATTTTTTCAATCCATTGATTCTGCTTTCATTCTGCATATTATGGGGAGAGTTATGAATTTCTAGTATTATATGTCATGACAAGCAATGAGACAAACAGATAGACAGATTTTATATTGTGTTATTCACCCACGTCAAGATTTCCTATCTTTTATAGGAAACGGTGTTATGTGGTAGACATCCCTCTGCTTTAACAAAAGACGTTAGTAAGGATTTTTAAACAATCCAATATCCATGATTTCTGCTGCTGTGCTAAAACCCATTTTTCAAGAAACCAATGGCATAGTTTGTTTCGCTTTTCTATAGTGTGTGCTAATTTCCCTGCTTGTCCTGCATGCCCATTATCCCTTCTTATTTGTTACTAAACTTTGCCCCAGCATAAATTTTCTTTTCAGGTTACTTCAGTTGCAGAGGTTTGATTGTTTATATAAAATGTAGGTTCTGAACATAGATTAAAAAAAAAGATATTTTAAAGACATTTCTATCAGGAATCAGGATATGGACACTGTCCCACTGTATTTAGTTTTCTGCTCACCCATGACTTCTTCCTCAGCCAACCTTATTCCTCAGTACACTTTGTAATTAAACCTCTGAGACATAATTATACATCAGTGGTGGATTACATCCTGCTCTTTTAGAGGGATGACCTTTTTCTATCTTTAAATACAAAGGGGGTAAATTCTGGCTCCAGTGAAGTAAATGTCAAAATTCCCATTGACTTCTGTGAAGCCAGGATTTGACTTTAAGATACTGTGACCTGAACAGCCACTCTTTAAAAAAAGAAAAAAATATATATAGAAGGGAAGGGATGCCCTTAAAATCTGGCTTTAGGTTCCCTTTGGAACTCAGGTTGACCCAAGAAGTCCTGGAATTGCTTCTAAAACGGTGTCCCCTTCATAGAAAATAAATGACTAAAGCAAAATCTCAACAAGCTTGTTGTGATCTGCCCCTTCTTGGGCACATACCTTCTTCAACACCAGTGTCTCTGGGTTACTAATACAGTCCTTTCCCCCCCTCTAAGCTTCCTCTCAGGACGCTGTCCTGTGAATATTGGATGATCCTGGCTACTTTTCCTAACTCCATTTTGAGAATCATGCAGATCTCTTCAAAAACCCAACTGATTGACTATGCCTCCAACTTCTGGCTTTGACAAAACACCAAACTTCTATTTAACCAGAGTAAACATCATAGTGCTTGGTAACCCTTCTACTTCGTACTCCAAGAGGGAGAGCCTAATCTTATCAGTGTCCAGTAGTAATTCCTTTCCTGATCACAGTCTACCCCTGCCCCCCCATTGTCCCCGGTCCCATCTCTGATCCTGCTCCCTCTTTCCCCAAGGGGCAACTCTTCAAATTCAGCCCTTCCAGAGTCTTAGCTGGGCTTCCCCCCAGGAATCCAAGTGTGTCTGTGCACCCAGTGGCATAGGTTCTTTAGGTCTTCATTGAACAATATAGCTGTCATCATGCAAGTTTGCTTAATATTCATCCTGTAATAACATCTCATATTAAACAATTTCAAGTTAACATAGTCCCTCCTCCACAGAGCAACTGAGTTATCTGTGCAGAGTATTTTCCTTATCCCTTTTTTCACAACAGGGCACACATCCCCAATAGAAAAGGAAGCAAGGCCATGGCCCACTCCCTGCACTAATCCACACAATCCCCATCCACTGAGAAGAGCAGACTGCACCACCGTAAAGGACAATGATGATTGCACAGACTTTCTGCACACTAAGCAGTTCAGGAGGACACAATCCTTTCCCAGCCGCCTCCTGGAGCTGTGTGATTTCTCTGAGCTGACACAGTTTTCATGCAAAGTGTGTTACCCATTAATGCATGCTCTTGTAACATCATTTTTTAAAATTCTTATAGCATCCAAAACTATACAGTTTTGCTTTACAGTGCAAAGAGAAAGGCATGTTCCTTCCCTGACGATCTTACTATCTAGTTTTAGACGTTATATGATCAAGGCAAAACAAATTACATTATATGTAGTTTATGTACAAGTTGGTTGGAGGGCTGAACCTGCACTTCTTTAAGGCAACCCCTTGAAGGTAGAATCGTAGGACTGGAAGGGACCTTGAGAGGTCTTCCAATCCAGTCCCCTGCACTCATGGCAGGACTAAGTATTTTCTAGACCATCCCTGACAGGTGTTTGTCTGACCTGCTCTCAAAAATCTCCAATGATGGAGATTCCACAACTTCCCTAGGCAATTTATTGAAGTGCTTAACCACCCTGACAGTTAGGAAACCTTTCCTAATGTCCAACTAAACCACCATGGCTGCAATTTAAGCCCATTGCTTCTTGTCCTATCCTCAGAGGTTAAAGAGAAGAATTTTTCTCCCTCCTCCTTGCAACAACCTTTTATGTACTTGAAAGCTGCTATCATGTCCCCTCTCAGTCGTCTCTTCTCCAGATTAAACAAACCCATTTTTTTTCAACCTTCCCTTACAGGTCATGTTTTCTAGACCTATGATATTTTTTGTTGCTGTTCTCTGGACTTTCTCCAGCTTGTCCACATCTTTCCTGAAATGTGGCATCCAGAACTGGACACAATATTCCAGTTGAGGCCTAATCAGCGTGGAGTAGAGCAAGAATTACTTCTTGTGTCTTGCTTACAACACTCCTGCTAATACATACCAGAATGATGTTTGCTGATTTTACAACAGCATTATGCTACAACTCATATTTAGCTTATGATCTACTATGATCCTCAGATCCCTTTCTGCAGTACTCCTTCCTGGGCAGTCATTTCCCATTTTGTATGTGTGCAACTGATTGTTCCTTCCTCAGTGGAGTACTTTGCATTTGTCCTTATTGAATTTCATCCTGTGTACTTCAGACCATTTCTTAAATCTATCCAGGTCATTTTGAATTTTAATCCTATCTTCCAAAGCACTGCAACCCCTTCCAGTTTAGTATCGATCACAAACTTGATAAGTGTACTTTCTTTGCCGTTATCTAAACCATTGATGAAGATATTGAACAGAACAGGACCCAGAACTGATTCTGCAGGACCCCACTTGATATGCCCTTCCAGCTTGACTGTGGACCATTGATAATTACCCTCTGGGAACTGTCTAGAACCTCTGCCAGGCATAGTTCTCTTTTTACTAGTGTGTGCTAGGAAGGGAGATTATGCAGATTAAAGACCCCAACTGTATAAAGGAGTGACTCAGATTGAGGGGGGGGTTTGTTCTGAGGGAAAGATGTATGAACTCATAACCACAGAAAAACCCTCTTTTTGCTGAAGTTGGGGTGAGCTTATTAGTATGTGTAGATTGTTCTTCTTCTTCTTTTCTTTTTTTTCATGTGTTTCCTCTTTATTGCTTTTACCTGAAGAACAAAGGTGTTTGCTCAAAATAGCTACATGGTAACTTAATGGTGGGCCCTTATGCTGTTTATGGCTTCTGAGAAGAAGGCAAAGTAGGCCCGCTGGGTCAGCCTTCCTTCCTTGGGAATTCACAGTGTAAGCAGGGAACTGTGTAGTCTGAAAATACCCAAGTCAGGAATGGGAGAAACACTTGTCTCCATCCAAGAGAGATGATGTCCAAGGAACTGGAAGCCTAAGAGTGGGTGACCTTGCTGGACCATGGCGGTGGAATATAGGTGAAGTTGCCCTGAACTGTGACTGATGGTAGCCCACTATGGTGTATTTAGTGCTGAAGTCAGCAGTGCATCGGAATTTTGTAATGCCCTTCTTTCAGAGGTGTGGATGAGGAGAAAGATCTTTCCTCTGCATAATCAGCCTAATCTAATATGCTCTGGCTAAAAGATGAACAAGGGAGAGGGTGGAATTTAAAGCTAGCATTCAGCTGCCAAAAAGGCTGCTGCTGTTGATTTATGTTTTTTAAAACATAATGTAAATATTTGCATTCTGGAGCATTTCCTGAAGACCGAGAAACATTAAAGGATTACTTTAGTCTCTAACAATACTTATTTACTTAAATACTGATCTGACCCACCAACAAACACTTTCCTTATAGATGTTTTTGTTTGTTTGTTTTTAATCTGGGTAGAATTTTGCAGATATTTCCTTTTGTGGAATGAAAAAACCCAAAAAACCCCCAAAACTGATTCTCTGTATTAGAATTTTGATTAGGCAAAAATGCTTTCAAACCTTGTAACATACACTTTTAATATACAATGCATTTGTTTATTCATTACAGCTGACTTCCATGTCCATGTTTATATTTATGTACATATACATCACCCTGGGTTTGTGATGGTTGTATGCATCTGATAAACAACAGATATATGTGATAAATGGCTTACAGAATGCACTTTTGTTTGCCTCTCCTGTTCTCTGCCACTAGTCCATTTCCCTCATTATATTATTTATTCTAACACTGCAAACCCATGAGCAGCACAAAAGCTGCCATTTTTCAAACATCCTTCTTTCTTTTCCCTTTTCTTTTGCCACTAAAACTTGTGTATGTACCATACAGTATTCTCCTGTATTATGAATATGCCATATATTTTACAGAAAAAACGTCCCCTATTTTAGACATATTGTATTTCAGAAAAGGAGTACTTGTGGCACCTTAGAGACTAACCAATTTATTTGAGCATGAGCTTTCGTGAGCTACAGCTCACTTCATCAGATGTTTACCGTGGAAACTGCAGCAGACTTTATATACACACAGAAATCATGAAACAATACCTCCTCCCACCCCACTGTCCTGCTGGTAATAGCTTATCTAAAGTGATCAACAGGTGGGCCATTTCCAGCACAAATCCAGGTTTTCTCACCCTCCACCCCCCCACACAAATTCACTCTCCTGCTGGTGCTAGCCCATCCAAAGTGACAACTCTTAACATAATCAAGTCGGGCTATTTCCTGCATAGATCAAGGTTTTCTCACATCCCCCCCGCCCCCATACACACACAAACTCACTCTCCTGCTGGTAATAGCTCATCTAAACTGACCATTCTCCAGGTTTAAATCCAAGTTAAACCAGAGCATCTGGGGGGGGGGTAGGAAAAAACAAGAGGAAACAGGCTACCTTGCATAATGACTTAGCCACTCCCAGTCTCTATTTAAGCCTAAATTAATAGTATCCAATTTGCAAATGAATTCCAATTCAGCAGTTTCTCGCTGGAGTCTGGATTTGAAGTTTTTTTGTTTTAAGATAGCGACCTTCATGTCTGTGATTGCGTGACCAGAGAGATTGAAGTGTTCTCCGACTGGTTTATGAATGTTATAATTCTTGACATCTGATTTGTGTCCATTTATTCTTTTACGTAGAGACTGTCCAGTTTGACCAATGTACATGGCAGAGGGGCATTGCTGGCACATGATGGCATAGATCACATTGGTGGATGTGCAGGTGAACGAGCCTCTGATAGTGTGGCTGATGTTATTAGGCCCTGTGATGGTGTCCCCTGAATAGATATGTGGGCACAATTGGCAACGGGCTTTGTTGCAAGGATAAGTTCCTGGGTTAGTGGTTCTGTTGTGTATGTGGTTGTTGGTGAGTACAACCTGAAGCAAATACTCACCAACAACCACATACACAACAGAACCACTAACCCAGGAACTTATCCTTGCAACAAAGCCCGTTGCCAATTGTGCCCACATATCTATTCAGGGGACACCATCACAGGGCCTAATAACATCAGCCACACTATCAGAGGCTCGTTCACCTGCACATCCACCAATGTGATCTATGCCATCATGTGCCAGCAATGCCCCTCTGCCATGTACATTGGTCAAACTGGACAGTCTCTACGTAAAAGAATAAATGGACACAAATCAGATGTCAAGAATTATAACATTCATAAACCAGTCGGAGAACACTTCAATCTCTCTGGTCACGCAATCACAGACATGAAGGTCGCTATCTTAAAACAAAAAAACTTCAAATCCAGACTCCAGCGAGAAACTGCTGAATTGGAATTCATTTGCAAATTGGATACTATTAATTTAGGCTTAAATAGAGACTGGGAGTGGCTAAGTCATTATGCAAGGTAGCCTGTTTCCTCTTGTTTTTTCCTACCCCCCCCCCCAGATGCTCTGGTTTAACTTGGATTTAAACCTGGAGAATGGTCAGTTTAGATGAGCTATTACCAGCAGGAGAGTGAGTTTGTGTGTGTATGGGGGCGGGGGGGATGTGAGAAAACCTTGATCTATGCAGGAAATAGCCCGACTTGATTATGTTAAGAGTTGTCACTTTGGATGGGCTAGCACCAGCAGGAGAGTGAATTTGTGTGGGGGGGTGGAGGGTGAGAAAACCTGGATTTGTGCTGGAAATGGCCCACCTGTTGATCACTTTAGATAAGCTATTACCAGCAGGACAGTGGGGTGGGAGGAGGTATTGTTTCATGATTTCTGTGTGTATATAAAGTCTGCTGCAGTTTCCACGGTAAACATCTGATGAAGTGAGCTGTAGCTCACGAAAGCTCATGCTCAAATAAATTGGTTAGTCTCTAAGGTGCCACAAGTACTCCTTTTCTTTTTGCGAATACAGACTAACACGGCTGTTCCTCTGAAACCTGTCATTGTATTTCAGGACATCTGCATGTTGTGGGTAATGTCCTAATTGTTAATTATTCTTTATACAATGCCATAAATGTGCATAATGTTTAGAGACGTAAGACATCATTTCACCTCCTAAGAGTTTGCACTGGGTTAAGATAAAATAATATACAGAAACCGATATGGATCACTTCTGTAGTTTATATTCTTTTATGTAAAATTTGTGTTTCTTTGTCTTTTTCAAGAGTTCCATGAGAAAAAAGCAAGTTAAATTAATTTGGATATAGTCAGGGGGGTGACATCTAATGGATGTTCCAGTGAAAGAATGTTAATGGTTTGTTGTATTACATGAGATAGTCTTGTACAAAAAGAAAAGGAGGACTTGTGGCACCTTAGAGACTAACCAATTTATTTGAGCATAAGCTTTTGTGAGCTACAGCTCACTTCATCAGATGCATACAGTGGAAAATACAGCGGGGAGATTTTATATACACAGAGAACATGAAACAATGGGTGTTAACATATACACTGTAATGAGAGTGATCAGGTAAGGTGAGCTATTACCAGCAGGAGAGAAAAACAACCTTTTGTAGTGATAATCAAGGTGGGCCATTTCCAGCAGTTGACAAGAACATGTGAGGAACGGGGGGGAGGGGAGAGAATAAACATGGGCAGGCCCAGCAGAGAAAATAACAGAATGCCACTAGCCATCACCTTCAGCCCCCAACTAAAACTTCTACAACCTATCCTGAAGGAAGACCCATCGCTCTCACAGATCTTGGGAGACAGGCCAGTCCTTGCTTACAGACAGCCCCCCAACCTGAAGCAAATACTCACCAGCAACTACACATCTCACAATAAAAATACTAACCCAGGAACCTATCCTTGCAATAAAGCCTATTGCCAACTGTGTCCACATATCTATTTAGGGGACACCATCATAGGGCCTAATCACATCAGCCACACTATCAGAGGCTCGCTCACCTGCAATCTGTGATATCTACCAATGTGATATATGCCATCATGTGCCAGCAATGCCCCTCTGCCATGTACATTGGCCAAACTGGACAGTCTCTACGTAAAAGAATAAATGGACACAAATCAGACGTCAAGAATTATAACATTCAAAAACCAGTCGGAGAAAACTTCAATCTCTTTGGTCACTCGATTACAAACCTAAAAGTTGCAATTCTTCAACAAAAAAACTTCAAAAACAGACTCCAACGAGAGACTGCTGAATTGGAATTAATTTGCAAACTGGACACCATTAACTTAGGCTTGAATAAAGACTGGGAGTGGATGTGTCATTATACAAAGTAAAACTATTTCCCCCCCTCCCCACTGTTCCTCAGACATTCTTGTCAACTGCTGGAAATGGTCTACCTTGGTTATCACTACAAAAGGTTGTTTTTCTCTCCTGCTGGTAATAGCTCACCTTACCTGATCATTCTCGTTACAGTGTATATGGTAACACCCATTGTTTCATGTTCTCCGTGTATATAAAATCTCCCCACTGTATTTTCCACTGCATGCATCCGATGAAGTGAGCTGTAGCTCACGAAAGCTTATGCTCAAATAAATTGGTTAGTCTCTAAGGTGCCACAAATACTCCTTTTCTTTTTGCAGATACAGACTAACATGGCTGCTACTCTGAAACCAGTCTTGTACAAGCATATCTGAATCTTCTGAAGCCCTGTTTCTCAACTGATGAGTCACACCCCTGCCCTGAGAGGTCTAAGTGCATTGTCAATTTCTTGAAACACACATGCGCACACACACACACACACACACACACACATTATCATTGTTAGCACTGATACATGTTGTTTAATCTTACTTTTATAATAAATATAAGGGGGCTGTGAAAAGTTTTGACTTTATATAATGAACCTACATTATACATCAACCTACAGATGGTGGGACTGTGCTGAAGCATGACAATTTTTTTTGTTTTGTTACATAGAGTCTGGTGAAAATAGACTTTATAGACTAATTCCTTATTTGATCAAATGGTAATAGAAAGTATACATAAGCTTGACTTCTTCCAAGCTCAAGCTTAGGTTATGCTGAGCAGAGCAAACCAAGGACTCAGGAATCTGTAGGCTCTAAGAAATAACTGAATATATCAATCATACTTACAGTATTCAATTAATAGCAGCAAAAATCCAGACTTGACAGTCACCTCACACATCCTTTCATAATTTATATCTGGTCACCATCTCTTCTCTTCCCTTGCAAGATACACACATGGGGGAAAGAAGGTGACGGGGGGGGGACGGGGGGAGTAGTAAAGATTCCTGTGTGTTTTCTAGTCATTCTTTTCTCAGTCTTTAGTTTTGTTTTTGCCCCAGAGTTGACATATAGGTGGACAAATCTGTCCTGTTGTTACTGAATCCCTAGAGGCAGAACATAAGAACAAAGAAACACCAAGCAAGAAAGAATAAATGAGACTCTTTTCTTGCTCAAGGTCTTGGGTCAAATCAAGTTTTTAATCTTCTTGACATTCTTGATATGAACCAAGAAATCCACATTTAGTTCCCCCTTTAAATCAAGAGCAGCTAAATGTATGGACTTCTTGATCAGGGAAGCTAGTTTACTTTAATCTTAGTGTTTCTTTTCCATATTTTACTAATGATAATTTGTTCCCTTTTTTGTAGAAAGATATGAAAAAAAGAGAACTTGACTTTGAAAGATAATGATCTTTACTTGCTAAATTCTTCCTATCATTACTGATACAGTACTGCCATGATGATAGTAGTGCACTTCAGTAAGACCCGGAGCAGATGTACAGAGTACACAGTGATGTCAGGACACTGAAGTATATTTCAAGTTTAACTATTAATAAAAGAAAGAAATGCTTATGTGTTTAAGGATGATGTTTTTCACTTTCGTTCAGCTGTGGTTTTGCAAATGTGCAGGCAGGCAGCATTTGTTATCCTCCCACACATTTTCTTCCTTTTATTTTGTATTGTAGTTTCTTAACTATAGGGTTCTACAAAACAGTAAGAAAACAAACTAGGAAAGTTGTTTTGTTGTGTGAAGCAGCGGTATAATCGATCTCATAATCGATCAATTTGGGACTAAATTCTGGCTTCAGAGCTGCATGTGGGACTCTCATCAGAAACAACAGCAGTCGGATATCCTTGGATGTATACGCAGAGGAATATCGAATAGGACTAAGGAAGTGGTATTATCTGTGTATACTAGTGAGGCCATTATTGAAATACCGTGTCCAGTTCTAGTGTCCACACTTCAAAAAAGGTGTGGAAAATTACAGAAAGTTTCAGAAAAGAGTTACCAGAATGATTCAATATCTGGGAAACCTGCCTTATAATGAGAATCTGAAGAAACTTTGTCTATAGAGTTTATCTAAGAGATAGTTAAGAAGTGACTTGGTCACTGTCTATATGTGAAAGAGTAATAGTAAATGGCTGTTTAATATAGCATAAAATTGAATAATGAGATCCTATGATTGGAAGCTAAAACTAGATAAATTCAGGCTAGAAATACAGTTGAAAACCTTTAACAGTGAGGTAATTAACTGCTGGAACAACTTACTTCAGGATATAGTGGGTTTTCTATCACTTTAAAAGAAGATTGGATATCTTTCTAAAAGATGTGCAAAGCTGTAATAGAAGTTGTGAGCTTGATAAAGAAATAACTGGGTGAGATTCTGTGGCCTGTGTTATGCAGGAAGTTAGACTAGATTATCATAGTGATCCCTTCTGGCCTTAAAATCTATTTCATATATTTGGCTCAACAGCCAGAATATAGCCCTCAGAAATGGGCTATTATTTTTTGTATAGCGTGTAACAAAACAGTAAACTGAGTTACTTCTGGATGATATTTTATTATCCAATGCTCACTAAAAACAAGAGAGAGAGATTACTAATCTAATTGTTTCCTACACACATTCATCTGCCATTTTGCCACCTTTTTGGCTCTGGTTGATGATTCTTTTTTCTTTTTGGGGGGTAGGGGGCCACAGAAACAGAAATACAGAGTGTGAGCTGGAGAGGCCTCTCATTCTCTCCTGTGTGTCTCCTGTGTTGGTAAAAGAGGTACTTAATAACAGTGTTGGAAACTGAGAGTCAGATCGATCTTTGTTTCCTTGTTCTCTCATATGATACTTGTTTAAGAAACCCCTCCTCCTTGGTTAGAAGGTTTGCACTTAAATACATTTGAGTTGGAGAGATAGTAACAGAGTTATTTCCTCCTGTTACATATGGAGCCCTGTTATGTTTAAAGTACTTTTGGGGCAGTCCCCGAAGCCTTTACTCAGTTTGTACCACTCATCAACTTCAATAAAGTTACTCCTGCTTACACCCAGCTGAATTTGATCTTAAGAGTGTACAGAGACTTTTAACTTCAAGACATCTAAATCCATACTTAGGTGTATAAATATGGATTTAAATACCCAGCTTTAAAACTACAGGTTTTTTTGGGAGGAGCAGGTAGTCATTTGTTCTGAAAGGAATAGTGGCTGGAAAGGAAGAAAACTTCTTTAGCTCAGCCAGGGCCTATTTCTCCATCTTTGAATAGGACTAAAAAACTAGTTCTGAGAAATCATTTAAAACATTTTGGTCTCAGACTTGATACATGTCAGGTTCTGTGGTGTCTGTACTTTGGTAATAGGATCATGGTGGAAGGACATTTTGCTGTGTCTTGTATTGCCTAATTGTGCCTACCTTCTCAAAATAGGTTAAGTGTTTTGGGTGAATTCTCTCTTGCTTTATATGTATGTCTGGACAAGCTAAGAAATGATGCCTATAAAGTATCTTTCCCTCTTTCCAAGGCCATAGGAATATGCTGTTATATCCTTCTGTCAGTATAGATTGATAATAATGCTGGGATATCCATTGCCTCTGCTTGGTTGTGCACCTACATTGTATGGAAGTGGTGCATAGTTTTGTTTGTTTGTTTTTGTTTAGACAGTTAGCTATTCTTCACTGAAGAAAAATTTGGAGTGAACATGTTGCTGTAAGGCAAAAAAAAAAAAAAGAAAGAAAAAGATTGATTGGGTGGATATAAAGCAATTGAAGAGATGTGTGTCCTCATGTGTGTAATAGGTTGTGCCAGGGGCTGGGGTTGGGGTGAGGAGATGCCAGGGAGGAGAATGATAACATATTTTGTAGCAGGTTTTCTCTGCTGTTATCTGTCTTATTTTGCAATATCAACATGAGCTGAAAGACCTCCCATGAAGTAAAAACTACCTGGATGGAATGTCTGTTTGTTTCCGAAAGTACTTTTTTTTGTTTTACTTAAACTATGTATTTATGTGAAAGATATGTTACTCATGTGAAACTGAAGCTGCCTTAATTCCAAAAATGACATATTATGAGATGTCATTAGAATACTGAACATTGATGGAGATTTTTAATTGGCTATCAGTTGTCTGGGACCAAAGGTATACTGCTTAGCTACTGAGTATCATGCAGTTTGGGGCATACTGAACTTTCAGATGAGAAAACACTGTCTGCTCTTTGTGGGTACTAAAGGTTCATGGAACGTTTTGTATGTGTAAAGGGTTGCACCGGGGTTCTTGGCCAAAATTTGCTCTCCTCTCTGCCCATCTACTTTGCTGCATGCTGTAGCTTGCCTTGGCAGTTGCCTTCCATCTTATAGGTGGCTGTGTTTCAGTAGTGCTATACATATAGTAAAAGCTGTGTTATCCGGCACTTTATCAACTAGAAAGCTCTGTTAACTGGCATTTCTGATATCTCCCCATACAAATCTTCAGACTAGTAACCGGGGCTAGTATACTGCGCAGGAGGTTATGCAATTGCACATTCTGCACCCTATTTTTATGGAAAAGAGGCAGAAGACGAGTAAGCAAGCTGATATCAGAGATTTATTCAAAAAAGCAGCGACCAGGGTATGTCATAGGGTCATTACAGATTCAGCCCAATCTCTTACACCTTCTAGATATACAGTGATAATTGATGTTGATAATGATGATCCTGAGGCACTGCAAGATCCTGAAGTGCCTTCTGAATCATCAAAGAAAGATTAAATTATGTTCAGTATAGTTTTAGTGTTAGGTGTATTTTTAGTGATCTGGGTGTACACCATGCACTGCCCAGAGTGATATGTACTGTCATAAGATAAATTACTGTATAGAAAACCTTACCTGTATACACCTAAGTGCTTCAAGAAACCAGCCACTCCGTAGTGCACTATTACTACTGGATTGGTGAGTCCCTGTATACTATTTTATACTTTATTCATTTTATTGTATTCTAATTCTTTGAAAAGTGGTATTCATTGGTAAGTATAACTTATAATTGACTGGAATTTTTGACTAACCAGCACCCCTCATTCCCCCAACATGATGGGTAACAAAGCTTTTACTGTACATGGCTTGGGAAGTACTTTGGAATGTTTGTGGAGAAAAGATTCTATGTGAATATAAATAATTATTAAATTACTTGCTTATAGTATAAATTTCACTTCATATGAGCAATAATACATTTCAGACCATCCATTTCAAGGGGATTATTGCAGTTCTACAGTCAGTACAATACACTTGGCCTTTGGATTTATAGTTTTACCCAAGGCATGGCAATAATAACCTAGCAGTACAGACTTTGATTCTAACCATCATGGACACAGAACGATGGCAATTAAAATAAATAATTTGGAGATGAAGATGAAGGAAATGGGACGACAGGATAGAAAGAGTTGAAGGCAAGTTGGCATGTACTGTATATAGATGACTTGATTTTGGTAAACTATTCAAAGTGTATAGCTAAAAAAGAGCAATGTATCAAAGTGGGCATGAATCAGACATGTTGTAGAAATGCCTACCTTACTATCAAAAAGATCTCTTCAGAGTGTTCAAGAACAGAGCTGTGCAAATAATTAATTTTTCAGTTCACTGGCCAAACCAAAATATTAAAAAAAAATATTTGTTTTGGATCAACTCAAAATTAAAATGTTTTAATTTCTTGGTGAAACAAAAAAGAAAAAAACAACAAAAAAGAGAGAAAAGTTTTGATTTTGGGTTTCATTAACCACTTTTTTTTTTATTAAATTCAAAGGAAACTTGGAAACACCATTCACAAAACAGAAGGAGGAGGCAGCAGCCACCCCTTTATAGCCCAGATCAGGGACTTGAATCTAGGTCTTCCACGTGCTAGGTAAGTGCTCTAACCACCAGGCTAGTGACTATTCTGGGGTGAGGCTCTTTCACTGTTCTGTTGAACCTGTTCATAAGGCCGGAGAGAACGTATGTGAAAATGATTCTCTAGCCCAGTGTTTAGGGTACTCTGCTCTAAACATTGACGATTGGGTATAATAGTCTTCTTCTTTTCAGTTTTTGTGAAGCAGCCTTGTGAATCTAGCCTTTTTATTAGTCAAAACTCCATTTTTCAGCAAATAAACTATTTGTTTGAAAAATAGAACCATCCCAATTCAAGAGAACTCTAGAAGAGATCTCTACACATTATGGTTTGAAGGTTAAGAGACATGCCTTGACCTATAGCTAGCTAATTTGCATTCCTCATCATTAGAAACACTATCAGACAACAAGTTGTCAATTCTCAAAATTCTTTATAAAGAATAACCTTAGAATTGATTCTTTTTGCACCAGTTGCCCAAATTTCTGAATTAAAGATCCATGCCTTTCTTGACTGGCTCCCTTGTCCTTTCGCATCCTCATGGACTGTAGCAGGAGATAGGAAATCAGGTTTGTAGTTATAAGTCCCAAGCTGCATGATTTTTTTGCATTCTCCCATTCTCGTTTCCCTTGCTTGGCTCCTGCACTCCCACGCAGGAGCTGTCATTTTCTCGGTATGACTGAACTCACTCCGTAATCAGCACACAGCTATGCCTTTTTATGTGCAATGATAAAATGGTGTCATGCATTTTGGAATTTTTTTCCACGTTACTGCTACTTTTACCAAGATAATTTGTGTAACTGCTTGCTAACCTGTAAACTATAGTATTTGATGCACTGTATTATAGCATTTTGACTATAGTGGGACAGTACTGTCCATAGATGATGGTTGGATTCTTTTTGATCATTTTAAGTACTCTCTGATCTTCATCAGAATGCTCAGAGAGCCTCATGAATATAGAACTGCCCTCTTTGTATCTTTTAATGTTGAAAACTACAACAGCCTTTTAAAAATGTATAATGTTCTTATCTTATAACCTTTTTAAAAGTATGAAATGTTAATATTTAATAGGTGATTCTCCTCTGATGGGCAATTTCTCAAACAGTTTTTTCTGCGTGTCCATGTTATTTTCCTTTCCTTCAGTCATCCCAAAATGGGCCTTCATCCTGCATTCTTTGTACATTCAAAACTCCCAGTCAGTTTTGAATGCACAAGGAATGAAGCATCAGACTTTGTGTAGACTCAAGTTGATTTGAGACCAAAATTATGTAACTGGCTGGATTTGACCTTCAGCTCTACTCTGACACATCTCTCATTTCTGTAATATGGAAGGTGGTTTTCAAACTCAAAATTTTCATTGGATGAAACTCAGAGACTATACTGGGATAAAAGGGAATATTTCTGCCCGGTTGGCAAACTGGTAAAATGCAAATTTCAGACCATTCCCTCTGTTAAAATTTTTACCCATTGACTCGTTCAAATATTTATCTTACTAGGGCATCCATCCTGACTTCTTAGCCTTTCTGTTTATTTTTAATTTATTTTATGATCTCTTATGCTCCTTTTTGCTGCATCTAGAAAATTTCAATTACACAGATCCTAATGCAGTATTTAATTGGCACAATTAAAGCTTCAGAAATCCTTAAGCAATTTATTATAAATAATCTTTACTTGTGTTTTACCAAATTAACTCTGCAAGCCAGCAGCACAAAAGTTTCCTGCACTGTCAGTATCATTAAGCTACAGCTTTGCATTCCCTTTTATTCAAGGCAAGCACTTGACAAGGAGCTAGTCCAATGTAACTGAAATGCTCCAAAACAGCAAGTCATCATAAACTCAATCAGCTTTTGAGATGGATCATTTTAAGGGGATCATTAAGTATGCTGTTCTTTCACTATGACTAATATGAGATGCAGATGGAAACCAACATTTGGAATTAAAGGAAAAATTTATTCTTGTATGTATTGTAGTGGGGCTCTGCTGTAGTTAAGGTTGAGAAGCCTTCTCTGTTTTGAGGATGACTCTTATAAGTGCTCTAAAATCTGCATATTTACTTAAATTGCCTTGAAATGGGAGTAAAGGGGTTGTTGATCCAAATTTGAGGTCATTTGAGCAAAGAGTTCCCAAGATACAAACTCCTACAAAACCCACTACCAACAACAAAGCAGCATTTCTTAAATTTGACACATTCTATCAACAATTTTTGTGCAGACTTAGGGGGCAGTATTGCTCTAAATATCTCCATTTACCCCAACTAATGAATGCCACCCATATCTCATTTGGGGCATCAATATTGAAGAAGGTTATCCAGAAAAGAGTTAAGCTTTCTGGATAGGTACAAGCCTAATGCTCAGAGGACAAATATATTACATTTTGTATATGCAGAAAGACTAGCCAAGAGAGTTTATAGGCAGCCAGTTTCACATGACCTGGTGGGTGAAGGGGATATACTGTGGCCATTGCACATCTGCTACACCCAGGCCGTGTAATGTTGAAATCCACCATTGGCAAACATCTGAGAAAGATCTGAACATAAATTGCTAAAATCTGCCTCTGGACAGGTGTGAATTTTATTTTTGGAAATGTAATCTGATTACAGCAGATAATTCAAAAGGCAACCATGCTATTTTTGAAAAGAAAATAAACTACACGTGCAAATGCTTGCTGGGAGGTGAGGGGATTACAGATGGAAAAGTGTGTGGCAACAGTGGGAAAGGAGGATTCAGTTGCAGTGAGAGATGAGAGGGATTATGTGGCTGGAGATAATGGAGTAGAGGAGGGCAGAGAGATTGAGGGAAAAGGTTGGGGAAAGGGGACTGGGGGAATGAGAGGGCAGAGGTGGGACAATGGGAGCAGGGACATGGGGTGGGTGGCAGAGGATTTTTGGGGATGAGATATAAGATGGCTTGTCAGACCCATATTCTCCCTTCTTGTATGTGTGCTGGGATCTGGGGGGGTGCTGCCGTTCTAGGGTACTCTGAGGCCCACACTTCTCCCCTCCGGTGAGCGGGGTGCTGGGGTGGGAAGTTGCCCCTCTGGAGGGGAGTTTGAACCCCCCTTCCTCTTCCTCCATGTGAGCTGGAATCTCAGGGGGCCTTGATGCTCTGGAGGGGTGTGTGTTTCTGAGCTCTTCTCCCCGCCCTGCCAGATATGTGCCAGGATATGGGAATCCAATTCCTAAAGCAGTGGTTAGGAACCAGAATAAATGGCTGGATTTTCAGATGCTCTGAGCTGCTCCCATGGCAGTCAATGAGAGTTGATGGGTGCAGTACACTTTTGAAAATTAACCCACTTATTTACATGTTGAATTGTGGACTTGGGGGCCTAAGTTTAGGCATCTTGTTTTAAAACTCTTCACATAAATTACAGTATCTTGGTGTTTATTTGGCCTCCAAGGGGGAATGTAATATAAACATAATGAGAAGCAAATAGGGAAATTGATAGAAAATGTTACATAAGAACAGAACAGCAGCCAAACTGGATCCGACAAAGGGTCCATCTACCCCAGTATCCTGTCTTCTGACAGTGGTCAATGCCAAGTGCTTTAGAGGGAATGAACAGACAATTATCAAGTGATCCATCCCGAGTTGCGCAGTCCCAGCTTCTGGCAAAGAGAGGCTAGGGACGCTTCAGAGCATGGTTTTGCATCCCTGCTCATCTTGGGAAAAAAGCTATAGATACACCTATCCTCCATGAACTTATCCAGCTCTTTTTTGATCCCTGTTATGGTCTTGGCCTTCACAACATCCTCTAGCAAAGAGTTCCACAGGTTGACTGTGCTTTGTGTGAAGAAATACTTCCTTTTGTTTGTTTTAAACCTGCTACCTATTAATTTCATTTGATGACCCCTGGTGTTATGAGAAGGAGTAAATAACACTTTCTTTTCAGTTTCTCCACTCCAGTCATGATTTTATAGACCTCTATTATATCCCCCCACTCAGTCATCTCTTTTCCGAGCTGAAAAGTCCATTTTATTAATCTCTCTTCATATGAAAGCTGTTCCATACTCCTAATCAATTTTGTTGCCCTTTTCTGTACCTTTTCCAATTCCAATATATCTTTTTTTTTAAATGGGGCGACCACATCTGCATGCAGTATTCAAGATGTGGGTGTACCATGGATTTATATAGAGGCAATATGATATTTTCTGTTTCATTAGCTATCCCTTTCCTAATGATTCCCAACATTCTATTCACTTTTTGGACTGATGCTGCACACTGAGTGGATGTTTTCAGAGAACTATCCACAATGACTCCAGGATCTTTTTTGACTGGTAACAGCTAATGTAGACCCCTGTCATTTTATCTGTATAGTTGGGATTATATTTTCCAATGTGTATTACTTTGGTTTTCTCAACACGTGTTGGAAGGAATACATATTATACTTAGAAATTCTCAGACTGTGGTCCCTGGGTCAATTATGGTCCAGTAAACATTAGCTGGTGGTCAATGTGTGAAGTACTGGCAGGTCACCTTGTGCTGGTTCCCCTGTTTGCTTTTTGGTGCAATAAACAGCAGAGACAGGAGAGGGAGAAGAAATGAAGAGCTATAGGAGTTTGTCTGAATAATTTTCCCCCCCAAAATGGGCAAAACAATGATCAAATTAAACATATCTAAAATACATAACTACTGTCCAGATATTATTTTTCCAGGTAAGCAATTGCTGTAGTTGCCAAAGTTGTTATGCATTTGCAGATAGGAGCGGTAGGTGGTTTGTGAAAGAGAGGGGAAGTGGCTATAAGACAATGTCTGTATTGAGATTTGGCACAGGGAACCCCTTCAGTAATTTAAACAAATAGTGTTTCCTAGTTTATTCTAAGATTTGCCTACATACAAAATTTGTTGAAAATCAGACTTAATATTTATTATTCTTAAACAAATAGCGAGAGGCCAAACTAAAAAAAAAAAAGACTGAAGGAAAAGGGCGCCCTCCTTGTGTGGGTCAGGTGCCTTGGATTTCATTTGTTTTTGCATCCTCTTTCTTTCCAGGTGCTTTTCTGGAAAAAAGTCATGGAGTCAACTGAGAATTTTAATCTACAACATTGGCATTTTTAAAGTGGCAGTACTTTTCTGAATATAGGTAGCACCAGGCTCCCATCATCGGCTTTAGTCAAGTACAACTAGAATCACAGATAAGTCCCCCTCCCTTCTTTAGAAAAAGTCTTATCTGTCAAAAATAGGAATCTGTTTTTGTATCCTATAAACTAGACTAGATTTTGCAGAAATGTGAGAGAATATTTATGACTGAATAGTGGGAAAATTCATTTCTAGTCCAACTTATACTTGGGGAACTCAATGTCTAAGTAGTAATAGTTAAAGAAATGCCATGGTTTTGAGAATACTTTGTCTACACTACACAGCTTTTAGTGACACGTCTGTGTCAACATGACCGTGTCACGAAAAGTCAGGCAGTGTAAACGCTGTTTGTCGGCACTTTTGCTGACAAAATACTTCCACCCCCTATGAGCGGGGTTTGCACTGTTGACAGGAGAGTGCTGCTGCCAACAATGAGCTGTTTATACTGTCACTTGCCCTGGCAAAACTTTTGTCTTTCGGGGGAAGGGTTGGTTTTTTTTAAGCATCTGTGAATGGCAAAAGTTTTGTCGTTCAATTGGCAGTGTAGACAAAGCTTTGAGCAGTAAAAGAAGATCTAACTTTCTAACCCTACCTTTGCTAATTACTGTAGGTTACTTATTCATTCAAGATATTGATGCATGCTTTGAAAGTCTGTGCCCTTCTTTAACACAAGGGCAGCCAGGAGAAGAAAGGGCAATGACATATAGTAAGTGTTTGAAAACTGTTTAATGAGGTACTCTGCATAAAAATGAGTTTCTGACTTTGAAACCTGCAACATCTAAAGTCTAGAGGCTATGGACTGAATTGATTCTTAACCCTTCATCATGCCGTTACTTAGGATAAATGATTAAAAGTGCTAATCTGGATGTCATATGAAACAGAAGGGTTGCTGAAGTCAAAAGGATGAATGCCTCCCTGGCGCAGCAAGAGAGGAGCACTGCAGGGTTAGTCTGAAAATGTAATGAGAACACAATTATGTTTGTTTTATACTATTTTCCATCCTGGGTAATTTGTTATAATGAGAATATGGAATGAGGAAATTAATGCCATGTAAATCTGACCTTTTTCACATTCAGTATTTTGACTGGCCATCTAATCTACCTTTTCTTAACAAATTGTTGAAACTGTAAACAAGAGAGACTAGAAATGGTCAGTGAAACAAATTATGGATTTTTGAAAAGGTCATCAGAGTATGGCTTTGTCAAGGTTCCTCCCCCACTCTGAACTCTAGGGTACAGATGTGGGGACCTGCATGAAAAACCTCCTAAGCTTATCTTTACCAGCTTAGGTCAAAACTTCCCCAAGGTACAAAATATTCCACCCGTTGTCCTTGGACTGGCCACTACCACCACCAAACTAATACTGGTTACTGGGGAAGAGCTGTTTGGACGCGTCCTTCCCCCCAAAATACTTCCCAAAACCTTGCACCCCACTTCCTGGACAAGGTTTGGTAAAAAGCCTCACCAATTTGCCTAGGTGACTACAGACCCAGACCCTTGGATCTTAAGAACAATGAACAATTCTCCCAACACTTGCACCCCCCCTTTCCTGGGAAATGTTGGATAAAAAGCCTCACCAATTTGCATAGGTGACCACAGACCCAAACCCTTGGATCTGAGAACAATGAAAAAGCATTCCGTTTCTTACAAGAAGACTTTTAATAAAAATAGAAGTAAATAGAAATGAAGAAATCCCCCCTGTAAAATCAGGATGGTAGATATCTTACAGGGTAATTAGATTCAAAAACATAGAGAACCCCTCTAGGCAAAACCTTAAGTTACAAAAAAGATACACAGACAGAAATAGTTATTCTATTCAGCACAATTCTTTTCTCAGCCATTTAAAGAAATCATAATCTAACACATACCTAGCTAGATTACTTACTAAAAGTTCTAAGACTCCATTCCTGGTCTATCCCCGACAAAGACAGACTCTAGACAGACACACAGACCCTTTGTTTCTCTCCCTCCTCCCAGCTTTTGAAAGTATCTTGTCTCCTCATTGGTCATTTTGGTCAGGTGCCAGCGAGGTTACCTTTAGCTTCTTAACCCTTTTACAGGTGAGAGGAGTTTTCCTCTGGCCAGGAGGGATTTCAAAGGGGTTTACCCTTCCCTTTATATTTATGACAGGCTTACTGTTAGTTTTCACAGGAACATCTAGGGTATGAATATTTAAGTACCTTTCTGAAGACAAAGATGATCATGATATGAACAAAAATATGCAAGGCATGTATCCATCCTCCATGGATCAAAGAGATAAATGAATTCTACTTTTTTCAGTTTTCTGAAAAGACGTTGTCTTCAGGACAGGTTCCTGTGACCTGCATCAGTTTGTAAATTTGAATATGCATGTAACAAATCCAACACAACCAAACCGCCTACATAACCCTTCACTTTGGTACAACACTGAAGGTTTATTAAATCTGAGCAGTTTAAATTTAAAACTGAGTACAATAATAGACAATTAGCCAATTGTTTTATGTGATACCACAATAAAAAGCTACATTAATACATAGATTGCCAAACACAGTGAAAATATTGATAAATATTAGATATTTCCATTAGTTGACTTGATAGTAAAATTGTCTTTGATGTTGATATTAGGGAAGAAATGTATATTTTAATGATAGATATGAATTTATTAAGGCGAATGAAAATTTATTTATTTTACTAAAATTGATTGTTTCCATTCATATTTTTGAAATATGATTTTTTTAAAGTGAAAAGTTATTCCAAGTAATACCACTTACAGGTTTGCTTGAATATGGATCTATTCAAGAGAATATATGTCTAAATTGAAAATAAACAAATATTCGTTATATGGTGCAATAGGAAAAGTAAATGTTTAAAACACTTCAAAGAGAAGCCTTACACTTGTACACATTTTTTTTGTGAATATCTGTATTTTTTAAAGAGAGTCCAGGCATTAAGTCCAGGCATTTTCCCTGTTTTCTACTTTAAGGTGTATGTATATTTTAATCCCTGCCCATGAGGGGCTCTGATCCTTTATCCTTTATCTGATCCTTTTGTATGCTATTACTATGGACAAAGCAATACTCTAACTCCCTCTTCCCCTTCCCAAGAATACCAAGTTAATGTATGTTTCTTGCTGAGGATGATACACCTGAAATAATAAACCTTCTAATAAACATAACCTTCTAATAAGTTATTGAGATCCTATGAGACTTTGAATTCGATAAAGGCTGATGGAAGATGGACATGTGCCACAGGGTACAGTTTAAGATGTCAAAAATTAAATGTGAACCTGACCAACTAGATGCATCCTCTCAAATGAGAATAAAAGCTCGACCATACATTTCCTTTGATAGCTATTTTTCCTCTGAGGGCAAAATTCTCCTTAGTGCAGTTGGTGTACGTAAGTGGGACACAGGGCTTGTGCTGGAATTTCACCATGAAGTCCAAATCCTGAAGGCCTCACTTGGTACCTATTGAGTTCTGTGGGAGTTTTTTCCAATATGTTCTATTGTAATTCATTAGTATTGAATGGCATAAAATTGGCAGGTGTATTGCAGACATGCCAAACCCATGAAAAAAACGCAGAAATTGGGCTTTTTTTGGCTTAATTGGCTTGTGAGGTGCTTATTGGCTAGTTTTTGGCTTGTAGCTTGTTGCTTGTTTGGCTTGTTGCTTCTTTTTTTTTATCGGCTCCTGGCAATCAGGGGAAAGGGGGGGCAAGCGGGGCAAGAGTGGGGGAGAGAGTCAGGGGTGCACAACAGGCCCACCACAGTCCCAGACTGAACGCCGGGGGGATCTAGTCACATAGAGTACTGAGGTTCTTAGGGATTGGCTTGTTTGGGCCTTATTTTGAGATGGGATTAGCTTGATTTTTGGCTTATTGTGAAAGTCGGGGTGCTTATTTACTGAGTTAAAGTTGGCAACTGTGGTGTATTGTTGTTGTTATCATTATTATATAACTGTTTATTAGCAGTAGTACCTACAGGCCAGGTAGTTTCAGAGCCCTGTCGTTTTGAGTTCTTAACAAACATAGAAAATGTCAGTCCCTACCTCAAAGAGCTTACTGGCTAAAATACAAGACATAACCAGTATTTCAGTGATTCGGGGTGGGAAAGACAAAGTAACTAAAATTATATAATTATGTGCAGTTCATAGCCAATTAGGAGTAGTAATCACAACTCACTGGCTACCTATTCATTATATGCTGCATCTTACTGTAGGCATTATGTAAATGGTGAGTTTTCAGGAGAGAGTTGAAGAAGGATAAGATGGTGACATTACAGATTTTGACAGGGAGCCTGTTGTTTCTACAAATAATCTACTCACCTTAACTGATCATATGGATCATAGAATCATAGAATATCAGGTTTGGAAGGGACCTCAGGAGGTCATCTACTCCAACCCCCTGCTCAAAGCAGGACCAATCCCCAACTAAATCATCCCAGCCAGGGCTTTGTCAAGCCTGACCTTAAAAACTTCGAAGGAAGGACATTCCACCACCTCCCTAGGTAACACATTCCAGTGTTTCACCACCCTCCTAGTGAAAAAGATTTTCCTAATATCCAACCTAAACCTCCCCCACTGCAACTTGAGACCATTACTCCTTGTTCTGTCTTGATCACTATCTGTTGAGCCGGACAATCTAGCCAACTTTCTATCCACCTTATAGTCCATTCATCCAGCCCATACTTCTTTAACTTGCTGGCAAGAATACTGTGGGAGACCATGTCAAAAGCTTTGTTAAAGTCAAGGAACAACACGTCCACTGCTTTCCCCTCATCCACAGAGCTAGTTATCTCATCATAGAAGGCAATCAGATTAGTCAGGCATGACTTGCCCTTGGTGAATCCATGCTGACTGTTCCTGATCACTTTCTTCTCCTCTAAGTACATCAGAATTGATCCCTTGAGGACCCGCTCCATGATTTTTCCAAGGACTGAGGTGAGGCTGACTGGCCTGTAGTTCCCAGGATCCTCCTTCTTCCCTTTTTTAAAGATGGGCACTACATTAGCCTTTTTCCAGTCATCCGGGACTTCCCCGGATTGCCATGAGTTTTCAAAGATAATGGCCAATGGCTCTGCAATCACATCCGCCAACTCCTTTAGCACTTTCAGATGCAGTGCATACAGCTCCATGGACTTGTGCTCATCCAGCTTTTCTAAATAGTCCTGAACCACTTCTTTCTCCAGAGAGGGCTGGTCACCTCCTCCCCATGCTTTGCTGCCCAGTGCAGTAGTCTGGGAGCTGACCTTGTTCGTGATCAAATAACATAAGTGAAAATACTATGTAAAATATATCTGATATAGTAGGTGTAACATATGTACTTACCATGTAATATATGGTATGTTTAATATGTATTTACAACTGAATATACGATCATACATGTGAAATAATAGGAAGTGGCCTCTTCCTTTGTACTCTTTTCCTCATATATCAAATACGACATATTGTTTATAATAGAAAATACATCCTAATCACATGGGTGACCTTTGTTATTACTGTTCTTCTAAGTTGGCAGGCATGTCGCAGAAAAAAAGTAAACATTTTGATAACTGAGGTCACTGTTTAAAAGAGGAAAGGGTTGGTGTAGCTACTAAGAATCAGAATTAGACTGGAATAAAGATGCATAATGAAGAAAGACGACAATATTTTGGATAATATATTTAGTGCTTAATCAATATATATTTATTTAGGTTTGGTTTTTATAATACCAGTGATTTGTTTTGCATTTAACTGAAAGTTTTGGATCAAATAATACAATTAAGTCACAACTGGCTAGTTAATTTTCTGTAAGAATATCTGTCTTTACTTAAATGGTGCCCAATAATTTTGCATTTGTTTTTAAGAATCTGAAGATTATGGGAAAAATTCTATACTGATCTACAGCCTACATACAGCAGCTGAAACTAATGTACATCAGTGCAGAAAATGAACCATTTTTCCCCAATACAGGGCTTATTTTTTCTCCACTGTATGAAGTTGAGGAACAGTTATTGTGTAGTGAGGGAGCATGGTCTCCCACCCTGATGGATGGGGAGAGAGCCACGACTGCCCCCTGGTGGGCAGAACCAGGATACCTGCGGTCACCGTGCTGGAAGCAGAGGGGTGGGGCAGGAACAGGAACTATAAAAGGCCAGCCCTCTAGTTCAGTTGGGGCAGAGTTGCGGGAGGAGCAAGACATTTGTCCCCCGCTGCTGGAACCTGGACCTGATGGAGGCTGCTCCTGTGCCAGAGACCTGGAAGGACTGTTGGAGCTGCCAGACACCGAGGAGCTGTTGGGGCTGCCACTTGCTGTTTACCTGAGCAAGACTGATGACAACCCCGGAACCCAGGTACCCCTGGACTTGGAGTGTGGGAAGAAGCCCAGGGAAGCAGCCCAGGGAAGCCGAATAGGGTTTGGCCGTGTGACTGATTGCAAGCCGGATAGTGTGTTGCCGTCAGATTTTCCTGCTGACCTAGTGCCACTCTGCCACTGTTCAGGCCCTGGGCTGGGATGCAGTGGAGCAGCAGGGCTTTCATCCCCATACCCCGTGCAGCTCCACTGTCAGGGGTGGCAGCCTCCCTACTTTGTGGTCAGGAGGCCTGCATTGTTCTGGCCCCAACCTGAATTAGGGCGCCAGATGGTTTGCTGACTCTCCCACCAGAGAGCTAATCTCCCCTAGACTGCACTGTTGCTCTGCCTGGCTGCAGGCCAGCACCCCATACCTGAACTGATTGCTGCCCCACCCTGACTGAAGGCCCGGGCAAATAGACTCTCTACTGCTCTGCCTAACTGACTGTAGGTCAGAGCCCCTACTGGATTACTACTCCACCCTGATTGAGGGCCTGGGCAGACAGACTCATTGCGGTTCTCCCAGACCATTGGCCAGAGCCATTAACCATGAGTCGCCCTGTCCTGATTGAAGGCTCTGGGCCTATAGACTTATCGCTGCCCGGCCTGACTGCTGGCCTGGGTCATTAACTGTGAGCTGATTTTCCCCTGAACTGAAGCATTCTGGAAGTATCTTAGCGAAGGGGGCACAGTCTCCTGCCCTGACAGAGTGGGAGAGAGCTGCAACCGCCTTACATACTGACATTAGTCAAACAGGATTTTATTTGAGATATAGAGAGCCACTATGACTGTTCAGAGAATAAGAGCATTTATCTAAGTAAATATCCAAGCATTGTTGGAATGGGCTAGTGAAATACAGCAGTTAAGAGAGGTATCTGTCTCAGTGGGTCTCTAGGGGAAATCAAAATGTCAGCAATAAGCTTCCAGGAAGCTAAATCAACTAGTTTGGTAAGGAAACTAGAAAAAACTTCCCTGACCCAACCCTCACTGTGTTAGGGATTCAGAAGTAAAACATATTTCTAACATGGAATGTAATAATATATACCTATCCCACAGAGCTGTTCTTTGACTTCACTAATGTTTGAAAGGCACTTTGAGCCCTGTATATGTGAGAAGTAATATCAGTATTATTACAGACCTCCTGCATCGGAAAGTAGAAACTCTGCAAGTTTTGACTCTTGGGTTTTACTCAATATTTTTCAGTTAAGTGTGGGTTTTGCCCCTCCTCTCAAAGAAGTGGCAGATATGCTGGAAGATAATTTAAGAGTTAATATTGTACCTCCCACTACACATATAAATAGTGCTGACTCCTTTATTTCACTTCAGGATCATTTATAATGAAGCGCTTACTGGTCTTGCAATACATGTCTCTCTGCTCGCCTTGTTCCTGCCTGTATGACAGCACAACAAGGTGTCAAAAGTGGCAGAATCTAAATGACAGAATCTAAGTGACAGAGAGGAGAAAAGAAGAAAGTGAGTGAAACTCTTCTTCATTCAGGAGTGGATTTGACTTCTTCCCTGGATCAGCCTCCACAACAGGCTGAGCTGCGAGGACTGATGTGAAATAGAAAAAAAGGAGAGCAAACAATTAAAGCTCTGAAAAAAACTGTGAGGGAAAGAAAAGCTGCAGCTAAAGGAAGAGACAGAGGAAAAACTGAGATGGCAGAAAAATAATCTTTCAAGAGAGGGCTTTGCAGAGAAACTGCCTGTGGGAGCAGCTGCAGGAAGAAATACCAGTTCCCACAGCAAAAACAAGGGCTGGGATCATCTCTACAGGAACAATGAGAGAAAAAACAAGCTGGAAGCAAGATAAAGATACATCAGGAAAAGGAACAGAAAGAAAGATTTTATAAAGGAACAGAAGTTGTCATCAGAGCAAGGAAACTAATATTTCTTATAATCTGTCCCAAAATCTTTAATTTTGCTGATAAATTAACCTGGCTGAAAAGGATGGGCCATCTCAAACACTTTCTTGTTGCCTCAGGAATGTCAACAGTAGTGAGGAGTATCAATTAAATTTCTTGATATACACCACAGAAGATGAGGTAGATGACACACAGATGACATCAGTACTAACTTTAGATCAGAAGAATGTTTACAAAACCGAACAAAATGTTTGATGTGTATTTCAAGAGAAAGCTTGAACAACCCCAACAGAACATCAAAGGGGAATCTGAGCTTGCACATTTCAAAAAAAAAAAGGGGGGGGGGAAGGGCGGGGGGGGGAAAGAAACACAAAACAACAAAGCTGAGCAACCCAGATGGAAAACTTTGCGGGCTAGTAACAAAGAATATTTGCCTGGCTGGATGTAAACCAGAATTTCCTAGCTTGGATTTTTGTCCCACTTTGGATTTTAAAAAATTCCAGCTCATTGGACAGCTTGCAGACTACTTTCCTGAAGTCAGGAAAACTAGTTTTCTTTCCAAATATGAGAAAACTCCCATTGACCTCAGTGGGCCAGGATTTCACCCACGGTCCCCATATGAAACATAGCTAAAGCTGTAACTAGAGTTCTAATCTTGGCCCTGACAAACGAGATGTCATTGGCAAATTTTATGATGGACCTCATGATTCAGGCAAAGAAGGGCTTCCTGCCCACTTCAGCATGCTGCTCTGTTCATTTCTATGTCACTTCATGGAATTGCTAATAAAGCTTTTACCATTGTTCTAACCCTACACGCCTCTCTGTACTCCTTGCTCTTCTGCACAGCAACTTGATAGAAAGGGGCATGCCCTCCCATAACCTATGGATCCCTCAAAACCTGCCCAAGGCAAAGGGTGTCTGAACAAAGCTCCCTCTCTCTACTACTTCCTAGAAGCCCCCTCTAGACTCTACACCCAGTAATTGTCCCTGGAGGGAGCATCTAGTTGAGCATGGCCAGCCCCGGTCCCCCCAATCTCAGGTGTGAAGTCAAGACCCTATGGAGCCTACATAGAGTCTATATATCCCCCTTCTATATACCCAACATCTATTTTTTATTCTACAATGAAATCCTGAAAGAGACGACATACCTTTTTTAGAATGGGCCACCAAATCCCTTCATTTTGAATCATTGATAATTATATTGTGTGTTCAGCAGAGAATACAAGGGAATAGGTGCTTGGGCAGAGCTAACATGCAACTGTCATGCTCATGTTTTACTTATCCAAGAACATCCCAATCTTATCAGGCACCAGAGGACTAGATACAAAATATAAATTTTATTTTGATTGGAGTTTTAACAGGAAAATAAAGGTTCATCTCCTGTGTTCATGGCTGCTTATCAGTTTTGCCAGCCACATTGCCTCTGTGCATAGCTTTGCATAGAATTAAAGGGGGGTAACATGCAAATATCTATCCACAGAACAATTGGAGTATTCTTTTACATTTATTGGAAAGCTAAATCTGAAGCATGCAAATGCCAAAATCATTGATGCGTAGGTGTTTGTGCTTTATTTTCTTGTACTGTCGATCCAAGCGCAGTACACAAACAAAAGCAAACACCTTTTACACCTATGAATATTGCAAAGACAATACACACAAAATGCTCACCAGTAAGTAGCTGAATCTAAATTGCTGAAAATATACTGGGGAGGAAGGAAATATCATTTACTTAAGTTTGGGTAGAATCAATCCTGCAAATCCATCAGGAAAGTGTACCAGCCTAGGAACAAAATCTATTTGCTAACCCTTTACTGTAACGATGATGGTGATGATGAAACATCAGATGATGATTTGCTTAGCCGTCAAAAAAACAAAAACAAAAACACTTGTTGTGGGTGGGAATGTAGATAGAATTCTTCCAGGTGAGATTAGATAGTAGACCATGAGGGTCAAAGTTTTCAACAATGGGTGTGTAACGTGAGGCTCCTGAATCCATTGTTAGGCATGGAAACAAGCAGTCTGATTTTTTAAAAAAATGCTGTGCACCAAGCGCTCCCATTGAAGGCAATGAAACCTGATGACTTCTTAGCATTTGGGGAAAAGCCAGCCTTTATATCTGTTGCTCCTTTTTAAAGAATTTACTTATGTATGATCTCTGTATTGTATGTGTGGAATAGGCTGTATGTTGTTAACGTCTATGACACTTGGGGTCGGTCAGTCAGTCTATATGTATTTAGCAAAGTGTGCTGTGAATTTTACTTGGATGCAGTTGCCTTACACTTCAAAATGTAGAGACTGTAATCAGAAAATAAAATATTTAAATCTGCATGTTGTTGTCTTATCCCCCATGTCTTCCAAATGTAAGGTATTAAGACACCAATATCTTTTGAGTAATAGCTTACTAGGTAATGGAGAAAAGTAATTGAACACCTTATGTTAGTTATCCACACAAATGTACTGACAAATATTAAAAATTACAAAAATACAATATTGAAACATCTTTTCAGTCATTTCATTTCATTCTTAGTGTGCCCACAACTAGCTTTTATTACACACAAAACTATCTCTATTTAGAGTAACATGTTCATTTAATTTAACATTTGTGTCTCTACCATTAGCTTTTTATGACAGAGTAAACTCTATATGTAACAGTATACATATTTGTTGCCAGAAGGTGAGTCTTCTTTCTGTGTATCCACAATACACTGCTTCAGTTGTTCTTAACTAATGCTGGTTTCCTTGCTGCTGCTGCTGCTTTCAGTATACTTCAGCAGTATTGCCACAGTCCAGGTGATTCTGATGTCTAAATATATATGTACTTTTTAAAATGAAGATTTTGTACACTGTTTGAAGTCTCTGTTGAGTTGCTAGCATATTGCATGGCAATCTTAATACTGGTATTTCCTAGCTTCCAAGTGTTTGACTAAACTATGCAGAACATAAGAATGGCCCTACTGGGTCAGACCAAAGGTCCATCTAGCCAAGTATCCCATCTTCTGACAGTGGCCAGTGCCAGGTGCCCCAGAGGGAATGAACAGAACAGGTACTCATCAAGTGATCCATCCCCTGTCGCTCATTCCCAGCTTCTCGCAAACAGAGGCTAGGGACACCATTCCTGCCCATCCTGGCTAATAGCCATTGATGGACCTATCCTCCATGAATTTATCTAGTTCTTTTTTTAACCCAGTTATGGTCTTGGCCTACACAGCATCCTCTGGCAAGGAATTCCACAGGTTGACTGTGCATTGTGTGAAGAAATACTTTCTTTTGTTTGTTTTAAACCCGCTGCCTATTAATTTCATTTGGTGACCTCTAGTTCTTATGTTATGAGAAGTAGTAAATAACACTTCCTTATCTACTTTCTCTACACCAGTCATGATTTTACAGACCTCAATCATATCGCCCCTTAGCCATCTCTTTTTCAAGCTGAAAAGTCCCAGTCTTATTCACCTCTCCTCATACAGAAGCCGTTCTGTACCCCTAATTATTTTTGTTGCCCTTTTCTGAACTTTTTCCAATTCCAGTATATCTCTTTTGAGATGGGGTGACCACATCTGCACACAGTATTCAAGATGTCGGTGTACCATGGATTTCTATAGAGGCAACATGATATTTTCTGTCCTATTATCTATCCCTTTCTCAATTATTCCCAGCATTCTGTTTGCTTTTTTGACTGCCACTGCACATTGAAAAGGAGTACTTGTGGCACCTTAGAGACTCACAAATTTATTTGAGCAAAAGCTTTCGTGAGCTACAGCTAACTTCATCGGATTCATTCAGTGGAAAATACAGTGGGGAGATTTATATACATAGAGAACATGAAACAATGGGTGTTACCATACACACTGTAATCAGAATGATCACTTAAGGTGAGCTATTACCAGCAGGAGAGCGGCGGGGGGGGGGGGGAACGGACGACAAGAACGTCTGAGGTGGGCCACTTCCAGCAGTTGACAAGAACGTCTGAGGAACAGTGGGGGAGGATAAACATGGGGAAATAGTTTTACTTTGTGTAATGACCCATCCACTCTCAGTCTCTATTCAAGCCTAAGTTAATTGTATCCAGTTTGCAAATTAATTCCAATTCAGCAGTCTCTCATTGGAGTCTGTTTTTGAAGTTTTTTTATTGAAGAATTGCCACTTTTAGGTCTCCAATCGAGTGACCAGAGAGATTGAAGTGTTCTCCAACTGGTTTTTGAATGTTATAATTCTTGACGTCTGACTTGTATCCATTTATTCTTTGACGTAGAGACTGTCCAGTTTGACCAATGTACATGGCAGAGGGGCATTGCTGGCACATGATGGCATATATCACATTGGTAGCTGTGCAGGTGAACGAGCCTCTGATGGTGTGGCTGATGTGATTAGGCCCTGTGATGGTGTCCCCTGAATAGATATGTGGACACAGTTGGCAACGGGCTTTGTTGCAAGGATAGGTTCCTGGGTTAGTGGTTCTGTTGTGTGGTTGCTGGTGAGTATTTGCTTCTGGTTGGAGGGCTGTCTGTAAGCAAGGACTGGCCTGTCTCCCAAGATATGTGAGAGTGATGGGTCGTCCTTCAGGATAGGTTGTAGATCCTTGATGATGCGTTGGAGAGGTTTTAGTTGGGGGCTGAAGGTGATGGCTAGTGGTGTTCTGTTGTTTTTCTTTGTTGGGCCTGTCCTGTAGTAGGTGACTTCTGGGTACTCTTCTGGCTCTGTCAATCTGTTTCTTCACTTCAGCAGGAGGGTATTGTAGTTGTAAGAATGCTTGATAGAGATCTTGTATGTGTTTGTCTCTGTCTGAGGGGTTGGAGCAAATGCGGTTGTATCGTAGAGCTTGACTGTGGACAATGGATTGTGTGGTGTGGTCTGGATGAAAGCTGGAGGCATGTAGGTAGGAAAAGCGGTCAGTAGGATTCCGGTATAGGGTGGTGTTTATGTGACCATCGCTTATTAGCACTGTAGTGTCCAGGAAGTGGATCTCTTGTGTGGACTGGTCCAGGCTGAGGTTGATGGTGGGATAAAAATTGTTGAAATCATGGTGGAATTCCTCAAGGGCTTCTTTTCCATGGGTCCAGATGATGAAGATGTTAGCAACGTAGCACAAGTAGAGTAGGGGCATTAGGGGACGAGAGTGGAGGAAGCATTGTTCTAAATCAGCCATAAAAATGTTGGCATACTGTGGGACCATGCGGGTACCCATAGCAGTGCCGCTGATTTGAAGGTGTACATTGTCCCCAAATGTGAAAGTTATGGGTGAGGACAAAGTCACAAAGTTCAGCCACCAGGTTTGCCGTGACATTATTGGGGATACTGTTCTTGATGGCTTGTAGTCCATCTTTGTGTGGAATGCTGGTGTAGAGGGCTTCTACATCCATAGAGGCCAGGATGGTGTTTTCAGGAAGATCACTGATGGATTGTAGTTTCCTCAGGAAGTCAGTGGTGTCTTGAAGATAGCTAGGAGTGCTGGTAGCGTAGGGCCTGAGGAGGGAGTCTACATAGCCAGACAGTCCTGCTGTCAGGGTGCCAATGCTTGAGATTATGGGGCGTCCAGGATTTCCAGGTTTATGGATCTTGGGTAGCAGACAGAATACCCCTGCTCGGAGTTCTAGGGGTGTGTCTGTGCGGATTTCTTCTTGTACTTTTTCAGGGAGTTTCTTGAGCAAATGCTATAGTTTCTTTTGGTAACCCTCAGTGGGATCAGAGGGTAATGGCTTGTAGAAAGTGGTGTTGGAGAGCTGCCTAGCAGCCTCTTGTTCATATTCCGACCTATTCATGATGCCGACAGCGCCTCCTTTGTCAGCCTTTTTGATTATGATGTCAGAGTTGTTCCTGAGGCTGTGGATGGCATTGTGTTCTGCACGGCTGAGGTTATGGGACAAGTGATGCTGCTTTTCCACAATTTGAGCCCGTGCACGTCAGCGGAAGCACTCTATGTAGAAGTCCAGTCTGTTGTTTCGACCTTCAGGAGGAGTCCACCCAGAATCGTTTTTTTTGTAGCCTTGGTAGGAAGGTTTCTGTGGGTTAGTATGTTGTTCAGAGGTGTGTTGGAAATATTCTTTGAGTCGGAGGCGTTGAAAATAGGATTGTGGGTCACCACAGAACTGTATCATGTTCATGGGAATGGAGGGGCAGAAGGAGAGGCCCCGAAATAGGACAGATTCCAATGTGCATTACTTTGCTTTTATCAACATTAAATTTCATCTGCCATTTTGTTGCCCAGTCACCCAGTTTTGAGAGATCCTTTTGTAGCTCTTCGCAGTCTGCCTGGGTCTTAACTATCTTTAGTAATTTTGTATTGTCTGCAGATTTTGCGACCTCACTGTTTTACCCCTTTTTCCAGATCATTTATGAATATGTTGAATAGGACTGGTCCCCCTGGGGGACACCGCTATTTACCTCTCTTCATTCTGAAAACTGAACATTTATACCTACCCTTTGTTTCCTATCTTTTAACCAGTTACCAATCCATGAGAGCACCTTCCCTCTTATCCCATGGCAGCTTACTTTGCATAAGAGCCTTTGGTGAGGGACCTTGTCAAAGGCTTTCTGAAAATATAAAAACTTATACTGTGTGTGTGTGTGTATATATATATATAATTAATTATAATATAATATAATTATAATTAATATAGTCTTTTGTCTGGTGAAAAAAATTTCCCTGAAACCTAAGCCCCTCATTTACATTAAGTCTTATAGGGAAACAGGATTCGCTTAACATCATTTCGCTTAAAGTTGCATTTTTCAGGAACATAACTACAATGTTAAGTGAGGAGTTCATGTACTTAAAAAAAAATAGCTGTTACTTTTTGAGTCTTCGGCTAACTGTTCCTCAAATTCTTTTTTGGTCTTCCTAATTGTATTTTTACACTTTATTTGCCAGTGTTTATGCTCCTTTCTATTTTCCTTACTAGGATTTAACTTCCACTTTTTAAAGGATACCTTTTTCCTCTCACTGCTTCTTTTACTTTGTTGTTTAGCCATGGTGGCTTTTTTTTTTTTGGTTCTCTTACTATGTTTTTTAATTTGGGGTATACATTTAAATTGAGCCTCTATTATGGTGTTTTTAAAAAGTTTCCACACAGCTTGCAGGGATTTCACTTTTGGTACTGTACCCTTTAATTTCTGTTTAACTAACCTCCTCATTTTTGCATAGTTCCCCTTTCTGAAATTAAATGCTACAGTGTTGGGCTGCTGTGGTGTTTTTCCTGCCACAGGGATATCAAATTTAATTATATTATGGTCACTATTACCAAGCAGTCCAGCTATATTCACCTCTAGGACCAGATCCTGTGCTCCACTTAGGACTAAATCTCTGGTGGGTTCCAGGACCAGCTGCTCCAAGAAGCAGTCATTTAAGGTGTCAGGAAACTTTATCTCTGCATCCCGTCTTGAGGTGACATGTACCCAGTCAATATGGGGATAATTGAAATCCCACATTATTATTATTATCATCAAGTTTTTGATTTTAATAGCCTCTCTAATTTCCCTAAGCATTTCACAGTCACTATCCCCATCCTGGTCAGGTGGTCGGTAATATATCCCTACCGCTATATTCGTCTTATTAGAGCATGGAATTTCTATACATAGAGATTCTATGGTACAGGTTGATTCATTTACAATTTTTACTTCATTTGATTCTACGCTTTCTTTTACATATAATTCCACTCCCCCACCGGCACAACCTATTCTGTCCTTCTGATATATTGTGTACCCTGGTATTACTGTATCCCATTGATTATCCTCATTCCACCAAGTTTCTGTGATATCTGTTATATCAATATCCTCATTTAATTCAAGGCACTCTAGTTCACTCATTTTATTATTTAGACTTCTAATATTGGTATATAAGCACTTTAAAAACTTGTCTCCTTTTAGCTGTCTGCCATGACATGATGTAATTGAATAGGACTCTTCTTTATTGGAGTGTTTCTGATCAGACCCTGCCTGTATTTTATCATTTTCCATCCTCTCGTCCTCACTAGGATATAGAGATTCTCTATTAATAGATCCTCCCCTAAGGGATGTCCGAACCATGTGCTCCTCTGCACCTGTCAGCTTTCCCCCAGCCCTTAGTTTAAAAACTGCTCTACAACCTTTTTAATGTTAAGTGCCAGCAATCTGGTTCCATTTTGGTTTAGGTGGAGCCCATCCTTCCTGTATAGGCTCCCCCTTTCCCAAAAGTTTCCCCAGTTCCTAATAAATCAAAACCCCTCCTCTCTACACCATCATCTCATCCATGCATTGAGACTCTGCAGTTCTGCCTGTCTAACTGGCCCTGCGCTTGGAACTGGGAGCATCTCAGAGAATGCTACCATGGAGGTCCTGGACTTCAATCTCTTACCTAGCAGCCTAAATTTGGCCTCCAGAACCTCTCTCCTATCCTTCCCTATGCCATTGGTATCTACATGTTCCACAACCACCACCTCCTCCCCAACACTACACATAAGTCTATCTAGATGTCTCGAGAGATCTGCAATCTTCGCAACAGGCAGGCAAGTCACCATGCAGTTCTCCTGGTCATCGCAAACCCAGCTATCTATGTTTCTAATGATCAAATTGCCCATTACTAATGCCTATCTTTCTAATAGTTGGAGTTCCCTCCCCTGGAGAGGTATCCTCAGTGCAAAAGGATACCACAACATCATCTGGAAGGAGGGTCCCAACTATGGGATTGTTTCCATCTGCTCCAGGTAGATGTTCTCCTTCCCTGAGACGTTCATCCTCCTCAACAGCACAGAGGCTGTCAGACTGGGGGTGGAACGTTCTTCTGTGTCCCAGAAAGTCTCATCTATGTACCTCTCTGTATCTCTCAGCTCCTCCAGTTCAGCCACTCTAGTCTCCAAAGCCCGTACATGGTCTCTGGGGGCCAGGAGCTCCTTGCACCAAATGCACACATACGCCACCTGCCTATTGGGCAGGTAATCATACATGCTGCATTGGGTGCAATAAACTGGGTAGCCCCCACTCTGTTGCTGGCCTTCTGCCTGCATTCTCTTTTTCCTCCTGCAGCTGGTTCCTTTGTTGTTGTTTGGTTTATATCAAGGGATGTTTTTGGCTTTTCAGTTTAAAGAATGTTGAGTTCTAGCCCTTGCTCACACTCCCCCTGGAGAACTCCCTCGCCAAACTCCCCTGTTAGCTGCTCCTGTTTGCTAGCTCCTCTGGTCACCTAGGAGCAGGCTTTTTTTTTTTTTTTTTGGTATAGGCAGCCTTAATATTCTTTTAATGTAATTTTTGGTACACGATATTTATGGGAGTGGGGGCATGTAACTGCTGAGGAGGGGGTTCATTGCCACATGATGGCCATTCTTCATGACACGATATCTCCTCTGGCTAACTTATAGGGTTTTCCCTGTATTAAACAATGACTGGCCCAGTGAGCATTATGTGTTACCCAGAATCCTCCTCCTTAATGTGAAAAGTTTCATTTGGCTTGTCTACACAGCAGTATGTCAGAGTTCACTATGCAACTTTTAGTGCATGGTAACAGGATCCATGTGGCCAATTAGTGCACAGCAAGCTAGCGTGCAGATTGCTCCATGCTAATCTGGTTAGGCAAGCCCAGTGTATGTAGGGGTGGCCTGTAAGTAATGGCCACTGGTTAGGCAGGAGCCGTACTCCTTGGAGTTAAGCAGAGACCAGTCAGTAGTACAGACACACTGGGCTTTTCACAAACTCTCTAGCTCCCAGTGGTGTTACAAGATCCATTGATTTTCCCAAGGACTTGAGATATCAATGAGTTTGGAGAGCTATAAGCCCTTAAAGTAAATGGGACTACTCACACGCTTAAAGTTAAGTGTGTATTTAAGTGTTTTGCTGAATTAGAGCATTACTGAAGCTCTTAAATCATTCAAGAAAAATTAGCTATCTTTTTTTCCAAAATATACATATTGGTCTGCTTCTGGGGTTAAAGTAAGCTTTTGTTTAATTATAGCAACACAAGTTATTTTTTCTTTCCTCTGTTTAAATATTTAATTTGCCCTAAGTTATGTGTTAATGTATAAATCTGATTGCCTTCATGAACAGCTGAAAATTATTGATTTAGACTGATTTGCTTTTTCATTTTTATACTGTTCAATATTGCTGTACACTAATGTGGATGACTAAATTATATGATTTATTTGTAATTCCATTGAAACCATTAAATAATTTATGTTAGTGACTGTTAATACCTGACTTTTTCTACAAATGCATACCATGGGGATAAAGCACAGAAATGACCAGATTCTAGTCCTGTAGCTCCTTTTGCAGTCAATGGTGCTACTTCAGATTTACATCAGGATAAGATAAGAATCTGAGTCATAGTGTACTGATAAAATACTATAGCAGTCTTTCAGTTTTAGCCCCACTACCTGTATGGTTTTGAAGGCTGCTATGTGTACCAAGCATTAGATATATACATTAATTTCTATGCCCCTTACCTCCTAAATATGCTACTCAAATCCTTATGCAGATACAAAATACTGTGTAATTGTAGCCCAAATGTTAATAAAACCAAACTAGTTGTTGCCTGTGGAAGGCGAATAATGAGAGGAATGTTGTTGTTAAAATGATTAAATTTTTAAACAAAACATTTTCACCGATATGCTGTGGGCTAATATGAAATGTCATTCAACCTGACAAAGACTGCATTAAGTACAAGCTAGCTAAAAATGGTTCCCCTCAGTGAAGGATAGAAAGGAGGAGAGAGAGAGGGCAGACAGAGTTTGCCAGTAAAAGATGTCAAGCTTCTGCTTACATATCTTGTTAAAAGATGTTGACTGGAGCCATGCAAAGCCTGCAGATTTTTTGTTCATGTTTAATATTCTGCATTTTATTTAACGTTTTCATCTAATATGAACACTGCCTGATGCAGGCAAAATTGAAAATTTAAACGAGTAAGTTTTAGGTTCCGGGCAATATCTGTGGGATTTGCAATGGCCAGGAGTTCATGCAGCCATATCTCCAACTTCACACATGCATGTACCTATGCATGTACACTTTCAGATTTCAATTCTGTGAATTCTCAATATAAATTACTACCTATTTAGAATAGCCACTAGCAACACAGATCACCCATTCCCACAACTTTTTCTTCGCATTACAGAATAGCATTTAAAAGCCCATCCTTTCAATCTGACACCATACACCACTTACCCATCAATAGAAATCCACATATTGAAAGCCACACTAACTATATTAATAATCAGAACACATGAATATATAAGCAATAAAGTTAAGGATTCATCTTGTTTACCATGGGGGTGGAGTTATGTGGGCTGCACTTGGTGGAAGGGAGGCAGTTGAGATTGAGAAGGAGAAATTCTGAGTGGGATGTAGATGGGACAATGTATGACTGAACTGTTTATTCCCTGACATTTGCACTTTGTGTTGGAAGGATATGCAGTTTAGCCATCTTGATTCACATTTGAACTTTTTTTGTATGGGATTTGTTTAGTTTTTTAAATGAATGTGTATCAATATTGACAGTTCACATGGATAGTTATCAGTGTTGATATGAATTAAATTCCCTAAATGCCACCTTCAAAGCTTCCATGTCCAAAGAACTGGAAAAAAGTTAATATTACATCAATGTTTTAAAAGGGTAACTGGGATGATTAAGGAACTATAGGCCAGTTAGCCTGGTATCAGTCTTATGCAAAATCATAAAAAGGCTGATATGGGATACTTTCATTTTGTACTGATTGCATCATATCAAAATTAATGACTATCAACAAACCTGATATTGTTTTTCAATGAGATCATAGATTTGGTTGATACAGTTACCTAAAACAACATAATATAGTATACTTAGCTTTCTGTAAGGCCCATTCTGATAATTAAAACTATACAGAATCAGTGTATATGATAGTAAATGTAATAAAAACTGGTTAACTGATGGATTGCAAAATGGGATTATAAATGGGGAATCATCAACTAATGGGAGGGTTCCTAGTGGATTCTGAGAATGTATACTGTATATTTCTTGGCCTAATGCTGTTCAAAATCTTTATCGATGATGTGAAAAAAATCAAATCACTACTACCAAAATTAGAAGATGATACCAAAAATAGGTGCAGTGGTAAATCATGATGAGGACAGGTCAGTCATATAGACCAATCCAGATTGCATGCTGAAGTGGTCTTATTTGACTAACGTGAGTTTAATAAACCTACAGACAAAGTCATGTATCTCGGAATAAAGAATGTAGTAAAAAAAGAGAGGGGACTAAATCCTTGAATGCAGTGGCACTGAAAAAGAAAAATCAGGAGTCACAATAAATAATCAAGTGGGTATGAGCTCCTAGTATGATGCTGTAGCCTAGAGGACGAATAGGCAGGAGAATATCAGGGAGTAGGGAGGTGATATTACCTGTGTATACAACATTATTCCAGTCACTGTCTGACTGCTGTATATAGTTCTTATTTCCACACTTTGAAAAGGACAGTGAAAAACTGGAAAGGGTTCAGAAAATTATTTGAAAGCATGACTTAGTGAGAGACTTAAAAAGCTTAGTCTATTTAGTTTATCCAAGAGAAGGTTGAAGTGACTTGGTCATTGTCTACATGTACCTATGCAGGGAAGAAATTTCTGATAGTAGACAGCTTGTTAATTTAGTCAAAAAATGCATAATGAGATCCAAAGGTTGGGGGTTGATGCTAGATAAATTTAGAGTAGAAATAAGGTGCACATTTTTAACAGTGAGGTTAGTCATTACAACAACATACCTAGGGATGTGATGGATGCTCCATCAATTGAAGTGTTGTAGCTCAAACAGAAGGCTTTATGTAGAATTTTTTGGATGTGTTTTTTTGGCCTTTGTTATACAGGATGTCAGATTAGATAATCATAATGGTCCTCTGGTTGTAAAATTTATTAATCTTTGACTCTCATGGACTCCAAATTTATATTTCCCTCCTTGACCTTTCATAGAGTTGCCTCCTCACTCATATTCCCCAGTAGAGCCCTGCCCCACCTCCAGTGGCCCCATAAGTGTTACATCAGAGTAAGCCTCCTTTCCTCTTTGCTCCCAGGCTCCTCACATTTTAAGCCTCACTTCTTTCCCACCCTCTCCTCTTAGCACAGACTTGCTTTTGCCTGCTTCCTCCTTACATGCCCATGCATTTGTGCACACCCTCACAGCCTTATGACCCCACTCATCCCCACATATCCACCTACATTCCTACTCCCCTGATGCCACCTCTACCTCACTCCATGTACAGAAGCAGCAAGTGAACTGACTGTGGAAAGGGGTAAGTGGGCATCGTTGGGGGAACTGAAGGAGTAATTTGGAAATGTGGGAGTCGGGAGGATTTGGGTGGTGAGGACTAGTGTTGTGCAGGAAGCCTTGGGGGCCGTGGGGGTGCCCAGTGCTTGTGTGCCAGGGTTTTGGCACTTAAAGAGCTCCCCTGACACTGCTGCCTCTGCTCCCTAGTGTACCATGGCAGCAGTGCTGTGTGGAGCCCTTGATGTGTTAGCATCTCAAAAGAGAGACACTCACTCCTTCTGTGTTGCTTTCTTGGCTCTCCAGGACCCTGAGGCAGTTGAACCATGTGGAGCCCTTGATATTCCAATATGTCAGCACAGAGACACTTAACTCCCCTGCCACTACTGCACTGGGGAGTCAGGGGAGCCCTTTACATGCCAATGCCTCAGAGCAGATACTAGCCTTCTCCTCCACCTGATGGGCACATGGAGAATGCAAGGAAGAGGCAATGGTATGACCTGCCTGAATAAACAGCTGCAGATTCTATTCTTGCTACATCCATGAACTTGTCACTTCAGATTCTGTGTGTCATGGTAGATGTACTTGTTGTTTTTTTTAATTTTAAATTATAGCTGGCTATAGCGGTGTGTAGTGTTTGGGGGTGAGGACATAAATTACACCAGTATCTAGACTCTAATCAAAGGCTTCTCACTCCATCTATATACCAAAGGTACTCTGTTAGCTGAGACTTTTCCCTTTGTTCTATGTGCCAACACCTTTACATCCAGCTGGGTCAAACCACTGGGATTCCTCTTCAATTCAACTTGTGTTGTCTCATTGCCATGTATGAGAGTGAGAGTGTGGATGTGCATGTTCCATTACCTAGTATTTATCGGTTAGTGACATTGCTGATCAACCTCTCCTTTTCTTTAATAAAATTCAACTTATTTAGAGATCTCACTCTCAAATTTTATTCCAGACCACAACTGTATCCATCACATGTTGAGAAATACCAAACTGATAACTTAAAAAGAGTCTTGCTTTTCTTTTTCTGTAGCACAGCACATTTGTGTGTCTGGAGTCACTGTCAAAAGCCAATTTATTTAGTGAGAAAGTACTCCTAAAGTGTGAACAAGGGAATGGTATTGTGTTAGCTGAACTCGGTCCTCATTATTATCTAAAACACCCGACTGTAGGTTTGTGTGCTGAACCCATGATGTTTGAGTGGGTTCAACTTTAGGCAAGACAAGTTTGCCCATCCTCAATAATAAGACAGATAACAACTCTGCCAGTTGATTGCCGAGGAAGATTAAAATGGAGAATCAGTTGGTAGAGTTTGAAAGGGAAGCTGACATAGACACTTTGATTTGTGGTTTTTTTTTCATATACGTCTTGTACAATGTACTGTTATACCAGTGTAGGTTTATAGTATAGACTTGGGTTCAGGGTAAAGTAAAAATAACCCTGAGGCTCCTCTCTCCAGGCAACCTGCTTTCCCCAAGTAGCTGCTATGCTGTCTCCAGTCAATCTCAACAGACAGCCATTCTGTCCTTGTCTATTTTGCTCCTTTTCTGATTTTGTTCCCCTACATTAACCCTTATTCACCAGTATAGGGTCCTAGCATGATTCCCTAAACTAGCCTCTTTCCTGATAGTTCCAGGCTCTTGGTGGGTAATATACCCTATCACAGGCATATTTTCCTTAACATCCTTTTATAACCTAAAAAAATAATAATCAGGAAACTTCAAGATTGAACTTAAAGTGATGATTTATACCTAAGTATAAAAAGAGGTCAAGTCATGTTATATATTGCTATAAATGTCACATTTTCACAGAAGCTTCAACCTGGCCTCAAGTTATTTGTGCACTCGGTGTGGCAAGCTGATCACTTGACCAATCAAATAATGTAAATTGATGGGTCAATTGACCATCTATTATTTGACCATTGTCAAATACTGTTAAATATTCCAGCAAGAATGTCCTGATGATATAGACAGTGGCCTATCTTTTTGATTGCATCATGGTACTATCTGTTAGCAAGCCTATTTAAATTTCTTGATCATTCACTTTACCACTCGCTAATGATAGCTGCTGGGAAAAAGAAGAACTAAATGAAAGTTGAGCATTTTGAGTGTTCTAGAAAATTCCATCCAAACATTGTAAGAACATAAGAATGGCTATACTGAATCAGACCAAAGTTTTATCTAGCCCAGTGTCCTGTCTTCTTACAGTGGTGGGTGCCAGATGCTTCAGAGGGATTGAACACAGCAGGGCAATTTATCAAGTGAACTATTCCCTGTTGTCCAGTCCCAACTTCTGGCAGGCAGAGGTTTTGGGGGACACAGAGCATGGGTGTGTCCCTGAGCTAATAGCCTTTGATGGACTGATCCTCCATGAATGTATCTATTTCTTTTTTAACACAGTTATACTTTCAGCTTTCACAACATCCCCAGGCAATGAGTTCCACAGGTTGTTTCCGTGTTGTATGAGGAAGTACTTCCTTATGTTTGTTTTAAACCTTGAAGATGGTTGGAGATGCTTATATAATCTCCAAACCTGATTCTAATATTGGCCAGGAGGAAAAGCAAGAAAGAGAGAATACAGCAATGGAGAAAGGAACAGTAGCGGAATTAACATTAAGAAGAAAGATATGCCAATACTAGTAATGCTAACATTTACATAGGTGATACTGGCAGTAGAATAACTGTACCTAATTGGGTGAGGAATCTGGGTGAAACCAAGCAGGAGCAACTAAGATGTCTGTACACCAATGGAAGGAGCCTGAATAACAAAATGGAAGCACTAGAGCTACTGGTGCAGGAAGTGAAATCAGATATTATGGGGATAACAGAAACATGGTGGAATAGTCGTCATGACTGGAGTACAGGTATTGAAAGGTATGAGCTGTTGAGGAAAGAGAAGTAAAGGTGGTGGAGTAAGCACTGTATATTAATGATGAAGTAGACTGTAAAGAAATTAGAAGTGATGGAATGCTTAAAACAGAGTCTGGGATAGTGCTTGGTGTATGCTGCAGAACCCTAGGATCCAATCTGGATATGGGCAGATGCCACTTTAATGTTTCTAATGAAATAAATAATATTGGGAATTGTGTGATTTATGGGAGACTTTAATTTCCCAGATGTAGATTGAAGGATAAGTGCTTCTAATAATGGTAGGGCTCAGATTTTCCTGGATGTAATAGCTGACAGATTTCTTCATCAAATAGTCACCAAGCCAACAAGAGGTGATGCCATTTTAGATTTGGTATTGGTGAGCAGTGAGGACCTCATAGAAGAACTGGTTGTAAGGGACAAGTTTTGTTTGTTTGTCTCCAACCACCCCTTTTACTCTGTTGTTTAGCCATAGTGACATTATGTTGGTCCTTGTACTGTTTTTTTTTTTTAATTTGGGATATACACATATTTTGAACCTCTGTATAGTGTTTCTAAAAAGTTTCCATGCAGCTTGCAGGCATTTCCCTCTTGTGACTGTTCCTTTTAATTTCAGTTTAATTAACCTCCTCGGTTTTGTGTAAGTATATCTATGTATGTATGTATATACCAGGTCATCAATCTATATGGCAGCTCAAAAAGCACATTAAACAAGTTAAAAGACAAGGTTGCTGCCTCAAAGAGCATATAATCTAAACTGACTAGACAAACATACAGAAATTAATTCACAGGGGAGGGAGAAGAGGGTTCACAGCCATTACACCCCTTCCTCAAACCAAAGAGAAAATATGCATAGCCATTAAGCCTCTCTCTGTCAGACAAAAATATTAGTTATTAAACCCCACCAACACTTCTCCTGTCCTCAAGAAAACATACATTAAATGCCCATATAAATAAATACCTATTTCTCCCTTCTCAAATATCCCCTTCATAAATATGTCCCCCCTTGCACTCTACCTAAATGGCAGAAATTCTTTTAACACTTTCATCTGTTACTCCATGTGCCGAATGAAATTTGGGGAATCCTCCATTCAAACACCAGAAATAGACTAAAGACCAATGGGAAGCTGGTGACCATGTATCGAAATTTAAGTTTTGAGAAGAAAATGGCAGATGAAGAGTTGACTCAGTATTCATTGGATGATGATGAAAAAGATACCGATGAATTTGCTGATGATGGAAGTGATATAAAGGAAGCAGTTGAAGCTGATAAAGAAACAGAAGATAATGAAAAGCAAAATGCTTGAAGAGTAGGCCTGCTGCCTCTCACATAAATGTATTTAAAATGACTTTTTTCTTTTACAGTTGCTATATATGTTTTTTTTTAATTTTTCAATTTGTTTTTTTCTTTGCAAACGTCAGTCTTGAATAACATTCACATTCAAATGCCAACCCCACATTGATAAAAAAAGATATTATTATTCTTTCATTTTTTAGAATTTCATATCATTGTTTCACATTTTTCTGAGTTAAAATAACTGTTAAATAACCTGTTTTTTGTAATTAGGCATAAGTATCTGAAGCTGAACATTTGGAGACCACAAAGTCTTACTCTTTACTACTGTTTTTGCTGTTCCACTAAAATAATGCTTTCAAATATGACCAATACTTAACCGATCAATTGATCAATTATTTTTGGACTGGCCAAATGCCCAACCCTATCATGGACAGCTTTGTGTATGCAAGCCCTTCATGTGCATTTTTTGAAAAATAACACTTTTGCTTGCAGTTAATAGAATTTGTACTCCGAAACCCATCACCTGTGTGTGCAGGTGTTAATGACTGAAGAATGTCTGTGCAAAAATAACAGTGTACAAATGGAGGCAACTTTTGAAAATATAGCCCCGTATGAACAATAAGCCAGGATGTAACTACCCCCTTCCTAGATTATTTGCAGGATATAAGCCAGGGGCAGGCAAACTTTTTGGCCTGAGGGCTGCACTGGGTTTCTGAAATTGTATGGAGGGGCGGGTAGGGGAGGCTGTGCCTCTCCAAACAGCCAGGCATGGCCCGGCCCCTGCCCCCTATCGCTTCTCACCCCCTGATGGCCTCCCAGGGACTCCTGCCCCATCCACCCCCCCCACGCTCTTTGTTCCCTGACCGCCCCCAGAACCCCCATCCCTAACTGCCCCCCGCCACTCCATCCAACCCTCCCCCTTTCTGACTGCCTCCCTCCCTCTCCCCCCCCGGGACCCCTGCCTTATCCAACCACTCCTTCTCCCTGACTGCCCCAGGACCCTCGCCCCTAACTTCCCCCTGCCCCTAACTGCCCCCCACCACCCCATTCAACCCCCGCCTCCTTCCTGACTGCTCCCCGGGGACCCTGCCCCATTCACTCTCCCGCCACTCCATCCAACCCCTCCTCTCCAACTGCCACGCCCTCCAGGACCCCTGCTTCCATTCAACACCCCCGGCCCCGCTCTCCTGCTGGTAATAGCTCACCTTTCCTGATCACTCTTGTTACAGTATGTATGGTAATACCCATTGTTTCATGTTCTCTGTGGATATAAAATCTCCCCACTGTATTTTCCACTGTATGCAGCCGATGAAGTGAGCTGTAGCTCACGAAAGCTTATGCTCAAATAAATTTGTTAGTCTCTAAGGTGCCACAAGTCCTCCTTTTCTTTTTGCGGATACAGACTAACACAACTGCTACTCTGATAACAGGGACAAAGACCCATGCACTCCTAGCAAAGGTTACATGGTTACGGCCCGAACTCCAAACCTTAAATCTGATCCCACCACAGCTTTGTGAGGTTTGAATTCTGTGTCCAGACTTTGCAGCTCAATACCATCACTGATGAAAACTTCTGTTTGTTTAAAGTCTCATTTAGCAATGAGCTAACCTGAAATTGCAAAATTCAGGCTTTGCTTGCATAACCATCCAAAATGTGGATGTTAATCCAAAACCTATCAGAACTCATCTTCTGAGTAGAGCTGGTGAATTACTTATTGTAAATAATTTGTTCAATGAATTTTGGCATTTTTGTTGAATAACTTATTTATGAATACATTGTTTTTATTATTTGAACATTTCCACTCCTGGCAGGAAATATCATGTGCCTTTACTGTAATATTTTAGCAGTTTTGGTTCTGGTATTGGCAAGATATTAGGGGGAAAATCTAAACATTTCATAACCTTAAAGATTCTGTTTGCATTTGTTTCCTTAAAGTAGGAGAAAATTCGGGGGGAGGGGCAGTGTTCTAATAGTTTCTTCATTACTTACATCATCCTTAGACTTTTTAACATTGTCCAGATAACAGGTTATTACAATAAGTTTCCCAGAAAGTTTGCCTCTCCTGCGAATAGCTACAACTTTCTCTGCTTCAATGAAAAGGGACAGCTCTGACCTCCATTCTGCAATAGATGAAGGTATTTCTGGCATTTGGCTTAGAAACAATCTACACCCTTGTCACACAAGTTAAACTAAGATTTATAAGATAATGCTGAAAAGACCTAAGCATTGTATCCTCCATAATGGAAAGTAACACTGAGAAACAGGGATATCTGTGTTCTTCCAAGGAACAAAAGGTCTTTTAAATTGGAAAAGTAGATGAACAAATAACCAAAATGATATGCAAATATTTGACTTGTTTTTAGTACTTCTGGGATATGGAAGTTGCGAGAACAGACTCTGTTTTTTTCCGAATGTAGACTGCAGCTGGAGGTTTCTACTACCTCTTTGTGAGCCTAGAAAACCTACATTTATTCATGTGCCATTTTGATGGGTCTATTTCAAAGCTTTATAGGGCAGAGTAGGAATAAAAATGCACAATAAAAAGATTTTAAACTAGGTATTAAGCTGAGAGTTGAATTCTGTTTTGGTGTGTGTTTCTTTGCAGTGAGGTTTCACTCCATATCAGAATTACTTTAAATCCTTTTAGAATGCACAATTAAGAAAATCTGAATATTTTCCAGATTTCCCATTCAAACTATTAATAGAAATTGCAGTTAACCAGTGGCTTGCTGTTGATGGATGACTCCTTATGCTGTTTGTATTATTTTAAAATGTCATTTACGTTATGTTGTAGAACATGTAAATATCGTAACTGACCCCACTATAGAGTATCTCTCTGCGTGTTGTGCTAAAAAGACTCCTTGAACTACAGCTGTTCAGCTCCAGAGGGTGCTGGAACAGTTCCAATACTGCCTTAGGCCCACATAGAGCTCACTCCAGGACTGGGGCCTTAGGCACCACTAGGGAATATGTAGAGTACCTGGGGTTAATTTAACCAGTTACTGTGGTTAAATACAAATAATCTAGGCTGCATCCCCTGGCACAGTCAATATAATTGTGATTGGGTTATTTAAAACAGAAATCTCTGAGCTGAGAACTGGAGTCAGAGGAAACTGTCAGGAAACTGGGGGTCAAAGGAAGCAAAGCATCATGTGCTGTTGGCAGGCTCCTTGTAGAGTGGGCATGGCTCCCTCCAAGTCAAAACACTTGGGCCATAATCCTGCAATTTATAATTTGTTGGCAGAACTCTACTGTAGTAGATGGAGCTCCATACAATAGTAGGCATTTGCTGACATGTTGTCAATTGTAGGATTAAGGCCTCATTGAGGGTAAAATGGAGCTGTGATGGGTTCCCCACGGGGTGCCACCTGGAACTGGGGTACCACTGAGCTCTCTAACTCACCAGCCTGGGTTTCTTCTCTCACTGGGTTGCTGTGACAAGCTGCAGACCAGTCCCAGTACTACACTCCCACCAGCATTCACACAGGCAGGGACACACCCAGCTGCAGTTGCATGCAGGCTCTAGCCAGCCACTGTATGAACCAACAACAGAGAGGCTACAGCCAATATAACCCCTAGCCCCAGCCTAACACCATAAAGCTGTATCATCCTGCCCCGGTCAAAACCCCTACCAGTATTAATTTATTACTCAGTTCGCCCTTCCCTCAGTGTGGAGAGGAATATGCAACAAGCCTATATTAACCAAGCTGATATTTTCCCCAGACACTTCATCAAAGGCACACTGGTTTAGATAAAGCAAAAAACAAGTTTATTAACTATAGAAAGATAGATCTTAAAGTGATAAGTGATAGCAAACAGATCAAAGCAGATTACCTAGTAAATAAAAATGCAACGTAAGCCTAAAATATTAGATAGATTGGATATGAATTAGCAATTTCTCACCCTGACTGATGAAACAAGCAGCCCACCAGGTTTCCTTTTAGCCTGGCACTTTCCCATTTCAGTCTTTGTTCCTCAGATGTTTCCAGGAGTGTCCTTGTGTGAGGAGTGAGGCCCCTAGATGATGTCACAACCCACTTATATAGCTTTAACATATGGCAGGAATCCTTTGTTCCAAAGACAATTCCCAGCTCAGTTTGTGGAAAATAGAGGTACCCAAAATGAAGTTCAGTATCATGTGGTCTGGTCACATGCCCTTACTCAGTCATAGCAGCCATTACTTACAGGCAAGCTGAAACATTTACAGGAAGGCTAAGCTCCTTCATAGTCCATTATCTTTGTTGATAGGCCATCAACGCTGTCCAGCTTCTTCATTGTTGTACCTGAAAGGCTAGCTGTGGGTGTTCCCAGAGTAAGCACATTTGAAATAAAAATACATAGTCAATATTAATAACTTTGGATAAAAAAATGATACATGCACCTAAATAGGATAATCATATTCAGCAAATCATAACTTTTCCAATGACACCTCACATGTCTCAACTTGTACAAATTGCATCATAATTATGTCATAATCGTACCCCCATGATACATATGGGGTGTAGTGTCACAGGAGCTTTGTATAATTTTAATTCTCAGGGCTTATCTACACATACAGTGCTGCAACATGTTAGTTTGGGTCTATAGTTCTGTAATTCTGTGTAGGGGGGGCTAAGGGGAGGGAAAAGGGATGTGAGAGTGAGCAAATCAATGAGAAACTGGTAAGGTAGTAGACATTAATTTTGGTTTCGTAAATCTATGGTAGTTGCTTTATCAGCCTCCTGTTTTAACTTTTTCTCCCTTCAGTAGTTACCAGTTACAGAAGAAAATTGATAAGATTTTTCTGATTACGTTAAATGAGTAGCAGTTAAGTGCCGCAAGTGTTTCTCTGCTTATCACCAGTGCGGTGGTAGTGACACTGTATGTGGGGTAGAGGTCTTGCTTAAAAAGTTACCTTTTGGGGCTGCATTTCTGCTACTTGGACCAATGCTAGGACTGCCTTCTTTTAATTGCTGAAAAACTTAGTGCTAACATATGTTCCAGTGGTTAAAGGCAGGAAACTGGGAGTGAGGCAATCTGAGTTCAGTTCCTAGCTCTGCCACACACTTCCACTGTGACCTTACTCCCAGTGTTTCCCCTCTGTAAAATGGGCATAATAATGCATTCTTCCTGTGTTTTGTCTGTTTCAATTGTAAGCCTGCTGGGGTAGGAACTGTCTATTATGTGTTTGTACAGTGCTGTGCACAATGGGCCCTGATCTAATTTGAGACCTAATAAAACATTATTATTAATAAAACTCTTCAGCCATTATTGGGTTACCCACACATTATTGGGTTACTCACAGTGCTTATCAGTCATGAAGAAAGTTTTTTTTGCTTTGAAACTTCAGGTTTCACATGTAGATACTCTTTGAACTTAGAAATAAGTTATTTGCCTTATTTGAAAAAATACAATTTTTCTAATAATGTTCTGAGTGTTTAATAATAGGGCATCTAGCAAATACAGTATACTTCTTTCCTTTCTATGTTGCAGCATACATGGAGTTCAGTGATTCCTGACCTGGATATTTGTCTATGTGATTGCGCCCATAGTAGGCCATGATCAGGGTGACTTGAGAGTGGGGACAATAGATCTCCATGTTAACATGCAGCAATGTTATACAAGCTCGGAAGAGGATGGATCTTTTTACTCGGAGTGACTGTTTCCCAACGTGCTTTTCCTATAATGAGAATACACTTAATTTTTTCAACTTGTCTCCTGTGCACATGTTTATAAAATTTTAAAGCTAACGGTGTAACAAAGTCCAATAATGATACTGTAGATGTATTAGGTATCAAGCGGAGTATCAAGCGGGTTGGTCCTGGGGCCAGTTTTGTTCAACATCTTTATTAATGATCTGGATGATGGGATGGATTGCATCCTCAGCAAATTTGCAGATGACACTAAACTGGGGGGAGAGGTAGATACACTGCGGGGTAGGGATAGGGTCCAGAGTGACCTAGACAAATTGAAGCCAAAAGAAACCTGATGAGGTTCAACAAGGACAAGTGCAGAATCCTGCACTTAGGACGGAGGAATCCATGCACCGTTACAGGTTGGGAACTGACTGGCTAAGCAGCAGTTCTGCAGAAAAGGACCAGGGGATTACAGTGGATGAGAAGCAGGATATGAATCAGCAGCGTGCCCTTGTTGCCAAGAAGGCTAACAGCATATTGGGCTGCATTAGTGGGAGCATTGCCAGCAGATCAAGGGAAGTGATCATTCCCCTCTATTCGGCACTGGTGAGGCCACAGCTGGAGTATTGCGTCCAGTTTTGGGCCCCCCACTACAGAAAGGATGTGTACAAATTGGAGAGAGTCCAGCGGAGGGCAACGAAAATGATCAGGGGGCTGGGGCACATGACTTACAAGGAGAGGCTGAGGGAACTGGGCTTGTTTAGTCTGCAGAAGAGACGAGTGAGGGGGAATTTGATAGCAGCCTTCAACTACCTGAAGGGGGGTTCCAAAGAGGATGGAGCTTGGCTGTTCTCAGTGGTGGCAGTTAACAGAACAAGGAGTAATGGTCACAAGTTGCAGTGGGGGAGATCTAGGTTGGATATTAGAAAACACTATTTCATTAGGAGGGTGGTGAAGCACTGGAATGGGTTACCTAGGGAGGTGGTGGACTCTCCGTCCTTAAGAGGTTTTAAGGCCAGGCTTGACAAAGCTCTGGCTGGGATGATTTAGTTGGGGTTGGCCCTGCTTTGAGCAGGGGGTTGGACTTGATGACCTCCTGAGGTCTCTTCCAACCCTAATGGTCTATGATTCTATGAATCATGAGACTAATAAATTATAGGAGTCACAACAAGTTTCAATTAAAGCAGTAGCAGCTGCACAATTAAAAATAGACTGTCATAAGGTCTAAATATGCATCATGGGGATCAAATTTTAAAAGCAAGGCAAATTCATTCATGTTTCGTATCTGCCTGTGTGATCACCTGGGAACTGTTGATGAACAAGCCTTAGAAAGCTGAGTTCAGGAGTGGTAGGGAAGTTTGTAGACTTAGCTAAACTGTCTCTGAGGCTCTTTAGTTTGCTGTATTGGTCTGGAAATATTATAACTATGGGTTTTCTTATGAGATTGCTGGTGCTAGCCGGGGACTGGATGTAACAAATCAGCTGAAGAGGCAGAGAAGATTCTTACTGTTTTGTGACTCATCCCTTGTGAGAATATTTAGTGTTCAAAGCTTGTTGTTTCTTTGGGAGAAAATGCTTGGTCCATAATTGTATAATTAGCTTTTCAGAATCCCCCAAGCCCACTCATGTTCAGCCAGAAGGAAACTGTCCTGGGCAAGGGTGACCAACACCATCAACTTCTGCAGTAGCTAAGCTTTAATTTAAACTAATAATAAGTTACTAGCACTTCCAACTGAGAAAAAAACTAAAAATGTAGCTGAGTTTAACTGCTGCTTTAGCTACTGGTAGGAATGCAGCTGCTGCTGTTATGCTGTCTGGTCTGTAAGGATGCTCCACTCACTCTACCTGAACTCTTCTCCAAAGTGATTGGAGAAGCAGCTGTAACAGCCCCTGATGGTTCCTCCTACACTGATTCCTTGAGGGAATAAAGATCACCAGCTTCTCTGGGGTCCCCCGTCCCATCCCTGGAGTAGGCCTGTTTCCCCCTCATTTTTTAGCTGGCTGAGACCAGAAACAGAGCAACACACAGCCTCCTTCTCCAATGCAGCACTGGTGGCCTTCTCTTCACATTTAGGGGGGAAACAGACGATACCTAGCTCCCTATCGCTTTACAGGGACAAGGGCCCTGCTCTCTCTCCCTCGCACTCAAAGTAATGTGGCCAGGATGTTAAGTGCAGTGCCTGCTATTTAGAGCCAAGTGGAGGCTGATGGCACTTATGCACAGGATGTGCTCAGCATTTGGCAAAGGTGGGTCAGATGTGAACAGTTTAAAGAGAATTAGCCATCATCTGTAAATCTGTTTTATCCCTCTGTATTCCTAGGTTTTAAAAGGATGTGTCCACTTAAAAAGTCACATTTCTGCCTATACACACATATGGTTCCCATTAGTTATAATTCATCTTCACAAGCTAATAGTTTTTTTTTCATTGGTTTCCTGAAGAAGAACATATAGACGGTCCTTGGACTGATGTTTTTTACATTAAATACACGAAAGGGCCTGTACTTGTCAGAGGATTAAAAAATGTGGGACTCTGCCTCTAGAGTCATTGGTAAAATCCATGTTATTAGGATTAAAGAAAAAATATGGACACTTAATTGGTCACCATTAATATTCTGTCTTTAAATGGAATTAACTGCTTATCTGTGGAGAATCTTAGTAACAGACATAAGTATGGTTGGATAGGAAGGAATATTTCCCTCATAACATAGAGGCTTGTAGGGAGAGAATCACTTTCCACTGAGAACTAAACAGGTGTCATCTATTCTTGTCAGGTGAAGCTATCCTCCAAAACCAATTTCCTGTATGGGTCGTTCTCAGTCCTTTCTATATTATCCCTTTTTTATGTTTCTATGACTGCTTCTGCTCTGCAAAGAGATAAACCATATCTTTGAATACCAGTTATCAACATGCAAGTCTTTATCATCGTTGCCACTATGTGCCATCCTGATTTGTGAGAGATATGCTGATAAATCAGATTAGTTTATAGCAGCCTGACTTTTAGCTCAGTATAACAGAAGCTTAACGGGTGAACAGTTGAGGGTCTGAATCCCTGGTGAGAAGTTCCGTGTTACTTTATTTCCCAGCACAAATCTCTAGTCCATAATTCAAAGATTGTAAGATACTACTTTAACATGTTATTAATGTTAGTCATTACATTTTTGAGCATTTATTTTTCTGCTTTGAAAACCTTCCATATACTTCTAGAAGTTTGTTGGCAGTTAATGAAATAACTCAGTCAGTGAACATGATTTCATTTTTTTTGAGAGAAAGAGTGAGAATCAACAAACTGGATATGTACCAGGGAAGTGAGTATTCTACAAATAACCCACCCCTCTCCAAAATTCATATTAATGGTATATGAGGATATCTAATAATCTCAGTGGAAACAGAGTTAATTTAATACCGTAGATTCAAAATCCAATCAGTGTTTTTTCTCTGTTAGTGTAAGGGAAAGGTTCAGAGAATGCAGTAGCACGAGGGCATTTGATTTCTAAATCACTAATTTGGGAAACTGGAAGAAAAAGCAATTTATGAACATGGTATAGTGGGAGGTAGTATTAAATTCCATGAGCATGGATGAAGGCTAAAGCATTTTAAAGCCACTGTAATTAAGACTGAGGAGAGCACAATTCTAGTGAAGAAGAAAAAAAAATAAGGACTGAGGAGCTTCCAGTGTGGCTCAGAAATTGCTCAAAGATGTGAGCATAAAAGCAAATCCGTATCAGAAGTGGAAAAGGGGCATAATCGAGGCTTTGCAGGTGAATGGTAAGCATTTTTGTTACCCTTATCTAAGAATTGACGGTAAACATGAGCAATCTGAGTTTAGTACGTCCAAGATATTGATATGCGCCAGAGTCCACTCAAATTGAAATTAGAGCTTTGGGGCCTCACATAGATTTAGGTAGTTGAGACTGGCATTTCTTCTGCAAAACGGCTGTCTGTGTTTGTCTATACTGGAGACCACATACTGACATAGCAGGGAAACCAGGCCTAAAGGGTTTGATTTCTACCCCCAATACTTGTTTGTTTTTCTTTTGTTTGCCCCAAATACCAAACAACCCCAAAAATAAAGCCAGTCTGATTCACTAACTCATTCACCACAGTATTCCTGCTACCCCTGAACAGGCTTTTAACTGTCTTGTATGGGTGATGTGGTGATCTCTTGCCCACTTCAGCCTGTAAGATTAAGCTATCTGGTGTCCTCCCCATCCTGACATTTTCAGTAGGAGGGTAGGCAAGGTACACCTAGTTCCCTATTCTCCATATCTCCCAGTATTATTATTAGAAGATTGTGCAGTTTACCTGAAAGGTGTCCCAGAATGCACCTCACTGTTGGGAAACTCTGATGTCTAGCTGGGTTTTTACATTGCTTCAGATTTTGATGCCAAAGGTTTGCACAGCTCTAGATGTGCCCTGGGAAACAGGATATGAACTTCCTGTGAAGGCTTCTACCCTCAGAGGAGGAAGGACATCTTCCAGAAGATGTTGGTTGCTGTCAGAGAGGAAAACATCCACATAGTAAAGGAGAGAGGGAAGAAATGAGAATACAAAGCAACAAAAAGCAAAGAGAAGTAAGCGAAGTCCACCAGCATACAGTTTTCTACAAGGAAATAGATTGTGTGGGATATTTTCATTTCTCCATCTCAGAACTCATGTGGAAGATAAAATCTCCCAAGCTGTCCCAACTGATATGCCTTGAGGGAAAATTCCTGCACAACTACAAAATAGTCTCTAAGGTGCCACAACTTTTTTTGAAAACAGTCAGTATTATTGATTCCATGCATCCCTGGTTTATGTCACCATTTTTCACCATTCTTATTCTCACCATTATTTGTATTCTCTATTTACTAAACACAATTCCCTTTATTGTTGGTTAATTGTTAATTGAATTTACCCAGTCAATACGTGCTTATCCTATCTATTCTTGAGGTCTGGCTACTGGTCCTTGGTGCTCCACATATTCTGTTTTCATCTTCCATGTGTACTGAGATGTCTGTTTACTATGTTTTTGGATTCTGGTATGAGCTGACACAATGTACATCTCTTTAGTAGCTGCCAACAGCAATGACCATCATGTTGGCAAATAAAATGAAGGCCATGGCCCACAAGAGAATGCAACTGTTTAGTTTCTTCCTTGTGTTTTGGCTTTTTCCAGCAGCAGAGCTTCACGTTCAGTAGAACTGTATTTAGATAGTTGTTTACATTCCATTACAGCAGCTATAACACATCTGCCTGACTTGAGCTCTTAACAATATTCCCATAAACTTGGTACCATCAGAGTCATATAACCTTATCTAATGAGTAACATTAATTAAAAAACATGAAAGATGATTGTTAATACTATGAAGGCTTAAAAAAAGATCATTTTTAAAGTGCAACTTTTGTCCCAGGCAGGCAAGAGTAATTCATATAATCCTGCCTTGAAAATGGTATGTCAGGCTTAACACTTACAATACACTACAGCTTGCATCTCAGACACTTGGCCTAGATGATGACCAAAACCGATGGATGATTCCTTTTAGCGGTTATATTCCAAACTTTAATATATGGTACCATGCTTGATGGATTAAAACAGCAGGCCGTTCATTTGTAATATATTTTAAAATAGCTTGAAATTGCTTTTAAAGTATGCTTAATGTTCACTTATGACATGAGTGAAAGATGCTTTTCATAATGTCACCAGGATTCATCAAAGAGGTGTAAAAGACAGCAAGGTTACAATAACAGAAAGCTCTTGTAGCAAGACTCTAACTGTTGTGTTTATTTTCTGCAGTGTTTGTAATCTCCAGAATCACAAATCATTGCAAGTGTCAGACTGATAATCAGGATTAACTGTATCACATTGATTTTACTGCTACTTAGGGTAGCATCTGCTCTAGTTATGAGCAACACTTTAAATCACTGTAAATGTGAAGACTGATGATAAAAAATATATTGTCTCTGGAATCACAGTCCTCTGTCGCACTGCAGGAAGCTGACCACAATCAGCTTCACACCTCTCCATGTTTAATCGGGAAGAAATCACTGATCATCTTTCAGTAGAAGTTGGAACATAATCAGAGATTTTACATGAAAAAGGTCTGAAAACTAAAACAAATAAGTGAAAATAAAAACCGCAGTGCCTCTTAACTTTAGCAGGGCAATTAAGTTTCTTGTAGCCACTCACACTACTGTCTGAAGTTACAATGCAAGTTATCACTGTCCAGTATATAGGTATTTCATGGTAATTTTAAACTCATGTGAAGGGGATGCGAGGGGAGCAGTTTGTTCTTTTTATTGCTTGACCGGTGATGGGGTCACTGTAATTCACTGGGGGCATGGCACTGTACCACAAAATAGAACAGAAGAGCTGCACGTTACCTTTCCTTCCTTTCATAGTAAAAGTGCTGGTGCTGTAATTTTCATAAGAACGGCCATACTGGGTCAGACCAAAGGTCCATTGAGCCCAGTGTTCTGTCTTCCGACAGTGGTCAATGCCAGGTACCCCAGAGGGAATGAACAGAACAGGTTATTATCAAGTGATCCATTCCCTGTCGCTCATTCCCAGCTTCTCGCGAACAGAGGCTAGGGACACCATCCTTGCCCATCCTGGCTAATAGCCACCGATGGACCTTACTCCATGAATGTATCTAGTTCTTTTTTGAACCCTGTTATAGTCTTGGCTTTCACAACATCCTCTGGCAAAGAGTTCCACAGGTTGACTGTGTGTTGTGTGAAGCAGTGACCCCTAGTTCTTGTTTTATGAGAAGGCGTAAATAACACTTCCTTATTTACTTTCTCCACACCAGTCATGATTTTATAGACCGCAATCATATCCCCCTTAATCGTCTCTTTTCCAAGCTGAAAAGTCCCAATCTTACTAATCTCTCCTCATATGGAAGCCATTCCATACCCCTAATTATTTTTTTTTTGCCCTTTTATGAACTTTTTCCAATTCCAATATCTTCTTTGAGGGGGGGGGACCACATCTGCACACAGTATTCAAGATGTGGGCGTACCATGGATTTATAGAGAGGCAATATGGTATTTTCTGTCTTCTTATCTATCCCTTTCTTAATGATGCCCACCATTCTGTTAGCTTTTTTGACTGCCGTTGCGCATTGAGTGGATGTTTTCAGAGAACTATGCACAATGATTCCAAGATCTCTTTCTTGAGTGGCAACAGCTAATTTAGACCCCATCATTTTATATGTATAGTTGGGATTTTGTTTTCCAATATGCATTACTTTGCATTTATCAACACTGAATTTCATCTGCCATTTTCTTGCCCAGTCACCTAGTTTTGAACAATCCTTTTGTAGCTCTTCACAGTCTGCCCGGGACTTAACTATCTTGAGTAGTTTTGTATTATCTGCAAAATTTGCCACCTCACTGTTTACCCAGTTTTCCAGATAATTCATGAATATGTTGAATAGGACTGGTCCTGGTACAGACCCCTGGGGGACACCACTATTTACCTCTCTCCATTCTGAAAAGTGACCATTAAAGAAGGGAAAGAGGAAAAGGTTGGGGAGGAGACTGAAAACCAAACACTTTGGGCTTTTTGTTATTGTTGAAAACCTAGAAAATTTTAAACTAAAATGTTTATTTTTATGTAACCCCATTTGGTGTTTGTCATTCCTGGAACACTGGACTGATATGCTAGTGGACTTATCCTATTGACTTCTGCAACAATGGCTCCAGACTCTCCAGATACCATTTCTCAGTCTGGAGGAGTCTCACTGTGGCGTGGGGACAGAATAGACAGGAAGCTCCTGCAAAAGCCAACAGGGAGGCTTTGGATGGGGGTGATTTATATAAACAGTTTGCTGGGTCAATGAGGAGCTAGGGCTTCTCATTCTCTGAGTGGGGGGATAGCCTGACTCAGAGACAAAGGGACTAATTTTATTTTCACTTTTGAAGCTTTATTTGAATTTGGAGATAAGAGAAGAAGCAATATGCCTTAGGGAGTCTCTGCTTAGCTCCCCGTTCCCACAAAGGGAGACTTGGAACTGATGTGGGACAGTCAGAAAATTGATGTCAGACAATTCCAGCCCTGTGGACACCAGTGCCCAGAGAGGAAGAGAACCAACCCACGCTGGCTACCTACCATCAACTAGGAGAGAACCCTTCTCCATTTGTGTGAAAACAGTGTGAGAAGAGTACTTTCATTCCCCTTAAGATGTCTTACATTTTCAGCACTGCTATGCTTATCTCTGGACTCATCTTATGCATTCCATCTGGCTGGATAGGAGCCCGGGAGAGAGCTGGCAGGTTGTGGGACAGTTGTGAATGAATGCGTCCCAAGCACAGAGAGCAGTCCTCTTGGGTAGAGTCACCAGTGGTCGTAAGAAAGGACCCAACCCATGCAAGGATGGGGGAGAAGCCACTCTAATTAGCAAGCACCAGGGAGGAGGTTTGAGGCATGCCTCTAGGATGGGGTTACACATCAAAAAGATTTTTTTTTCATTAAAAAAAACAGTTTGATGAAAAAATGTTCACCAGTTGTAGTTGTACGATTTCTTTATGGTCAACTTGCTGAGTTTCACATATTTTGACATTCACCGTCCTTTCCACTTCTCATCCAAAACTATGATGATTTTAGATGTTATCAGGAAATCAAACGTATGGGCTTCAATGCCCTTGATCTGCAGAAATAATACCCGGCTTGAAAGATACCACTGAGTCAGGCATTGCCAGGCACCTTTGAAAGTGCTTTTAATTTATTCTTGTGAGTAATTTTGGTTTTGCAGAAATTCACTGATTAGTTTTGCAAAAATAAAACTAGAGTTTTGCACGGTTTCAGGTCTCAGAGTTCATAGTTGGAGGGAAGGGGCTTGATTTTTCAGGTGGGATAGTAGATTTGCTCATGATTTTGGAGATCGGAAAGCGGAGTGTGTTTGGGGGGAAGATGAGATGTTCTAGCCTCAATTTATAAAAAAAGAGACTTCCGTAGACTTAGACACCTAAACGTGAATGTAGGAAGCCTAACATTTGGCATCTAATTTTGAAAATCTTGGCCTCAGATTTTGCTACATTGAGATGAAGGAAGTAGTATGACATCCAAGAGGAGACATGGTCAGAGAGGAATAAATGAACACATGAATTGGGGAAGAGAAGTAGTTTTGACAGGTGTTTTTCAGCAGAGTGGACAAATATCATGGGAGTAGGGAGAGTCTCCTGGAAGTCTGTGTGGAAGGAAAAAAAGAGGACTAAGAGCAGTCACTAAGAAACACTAACAGAGGAGGAGGAGGAAGAAGAATAAGTGAAAGTATTGCTGAAGGAGAAGTGTATCAGGAAAGTTAGAGGTATAGAAGCCCAACAAAAAGGCAGTCTTACAGGGAAGTGGGTGAATAGTGAATAGCAGAAAGATCACAAGGTCTTGAGAAAGGACCCTTATGCTTGGAAAAGAAAGAGGACATTAATGATTTTTATGAGAGCAATATCAATGGAGTGGAGAGTGCAGAAGTCATACTGTCGGATTGAAGAGAGAGTTGGAGGAGAGGAAGTAAAGAGATTGGAAACATTACAATAAATACCTCTTTCCAAGAACCTGGAGGTAAAAGAGAAGGGAGGTGGGGCAATAGTTAGGGAGAGAACTGTAGTCAAGTGAGGATCCTTTAAATATGAAGAACAGTATCCTTGAATGCAGAAGTGAAGAAGCTTATGAGGAAGAAGGGTAGAGATTGATGATAGGAAAAAATTAAAAATGAGGAAGACAGCAAGGGAGGTTAGGAGGCATGAGGTGATGGGGTCAAGTTTAACTGAATCTGAAATGGGTCAGTGAATCAAACTTAATTTACATATATTTGCTTTGATCATCATTAAATACACATAATTCCATGTGACAAAGCAAGAGTGATAAAAGAAGTATTTTTGTTTTCCTTAGAAATACATCTTTGAAGTAAGAATTAGGAGTCCAAGGATTCCTCCATTGCAATAACTATTGTGAATAAATCTGTTCAGATAATTAAAGCAGCTTTGAAAGAAATGCCTGTAGTAATACATGGAATATATTAAAACTAATTTTGTGAAATACAATTCAGGGAATAGCAGCATATTGCATAGAAAATTATTAAATGTTCCCCAAAGCTTCTCTGAACCCTTTAGAGTGTCTGCGAAACCCAAGGGGGCCACATTACTTTCCATGTTTACTCTCCAAATCCTCACGTTATTGTATTTGTGCTTCTGGCTGTGGAGGGATGGACACATTTCCCTCAAGAGCCTGTTAGTGCTGACTACGTATCTCCCAAATACGTTTCTGTAGACCAGTCCAAGACTTTTTTTTTCTCTCTAGGGATTGCTGAGTGCTGCTCAGACTTTTTTGTCATATAAACAAGTGACCATTTGAAGTTATGAACTCAAGTCCCTGAAGTTAGCACCTTCCAGTACAGTTAGACCACTAGCTTGATTTCTGAGCGTTCTTAATTATTAAATAAAATGTTTTGAAATTATAATTTATTTAGACAGATACTCATGAAGAGTATTAATGTTTGATCCTGTTTCCACTGATTTCAGTGGAAGTTTGGTCATTGATTTCACTGAAAACAAAATGGAGTCCTTGGATGTGACATTGACTCAGAGAATATTTACAGTCAGTCCATCTCTAATGAAGAGAACTTTGAAGAAATCTCTTCCTGAGCTACAGTAAAATTTGAAAATGGACAAGGAAGAGGAACAAAGTTTTTTTTGTTTTTTTTTTATCATATGGAAGTGTGATTATTTTGGGCCAGATGGTGGCTGGCTGCTATGTAGGTACACAAAGGATGGGAGAAGTGCATGAAGATATCTACCCTGCTGCCCCTGAGCAGGGGCTGGGCAGAATTCCAGTGGGGAGTGTAGTGTCTATTTCCTGCTAAGTGCTCCATGGGTGTTAGTTGTCTGCAAGGGGACAAGGAATGAAATCGTGGGGGTGTGGCCATGAACCCATCCAATTCTCTACTAGTTAGAGTATAGAATGTTCTATGTCTAGCTATAAAAAATGCTATAGAACACTCTATACTCTTTCCAAAGGTGGTGGATCTGTCACTCCAGCAAGTGCATCCTAGTGGCCCCCAGGTGGAATTTTGGCTGATTCAGACAAAATTTCTCCAGGGATATCAGATATAAGGTAGCATCTCTACACCTTCACCCGGTAAGCCTCCAGTTTGCCTGAGAGAATGTTACTCTGAGAGAGCAGTGATTTTAATACACCTCTACCCTGATATAACGCTGTCCTTGGGAGCCAAAAAATCTTACCGCGTTATAGGTGAAACCTCGTTATATTGAACTTGCTTTGATCCACTGGAGCGCGCAGCCCCCTCCCCCCCGGAGCGCTGCTTTACCACGTTATTTCCAAATTCGTATTATATCAAGTCGCGTTATATCGGGGTAGAGGTGTATTTGTAAAAGGAAGACTAGATGAGTTAACAGAATCTTCAATCAAGTGGTAGTGAGACAAGATCATCAAACCCCAAAGAGACAGATTTTTCTCTTTTATAGCGATGTCTGGAAATATTCTCACCACTTTTGAATTAGTATTTGTTAGATTTAAATAAAGTGGAAAATGTTGATGTGTTCAGCACAATTTCTCCCCTCCGCCCCCTCCCCCCGCTTCTGTTAAATCATACATGAGAGAAGATTGGGGGATTTTGTATGTTTTTTGCAGGCAAAACCTACCTTGTTGACTTAGCAAACACTTGTATAAAGGACTATGCAAAAATGGTTCTGCTGAATTATTTTTTAGTAAAAATGTCATGATACTATTGCAAATTAAGCCATTATCCACATTTCTATTATTATTTTTTATTCTTCATTTACATACTTTTCTACTTTATTTTCTGAAGTAAAACTTATTGGTTTTACTGAGCTCTGTTTTCTGGCAGCCCTTTATTTTGGGGTGTGACCAGTTTCTGCCAGGCTAGTTAACAGTATCAGCCTCACACCTTCTGTCCCAAGGCAGATGTATACATAGGGGTATCCATTACTCTGAACAACAGTGAGCCCCTGTTCTTCGACATTTCCAGTAAAACTGTGACATCTTAAATCTTGATTGCTTTACTTTTAAAGGTTAAGCTGGAAAGTGTGTGATGCCTCCCACTTCCATCAAAGCAGTAAATATATACAAAAATAAGACTCGGGGGGGATGTGCTCACCATCTATAAATACTACCGACATATCAACATAAATTAAAGAAGGGATTTATCAGTCTCAGAAGATGTTAGAAAATGGAGTAATGGCTTAAAGCCAAGAAAGGAAAAATGTAGGCATGATATTAGAAAAAATTCTTAACTGTGGTCTCAATCCAGCAAAGCACACACTTAAGTTTAAGCATATGAGTAGTCATGTTGATCTCAGTGGGATTACTATGTGGTAAAATTAAACATATCCTGAGATGTTCTGCTGCATTCTAACTGTGACAACATGGGAATTTTTTGTAATATTTTTATGAGCCTTCATGTGCATCAGTTTAATCGAATACTTTGCTTTGCTACGGAGTGGGGGTGGTGGGGGTGGGAGGATTAAGTGTGCTCTCAGGGCATACTAAAAGATGTAGGGGTGTGTGTGTCGCCTACCTGTCTGGGTGGAATGAAGGAACTGTTTGAAACTGACCCAGATCAAGAAGGGGTCCAGAGAGACAATGCAAGCTCCAGTGACTCAGGGATCAATACTCTTTTCAGGGAAGCTGAGCAGAGACCCTGCCTTGAGGGGAAAAAAAGACCGAGACAGAGAACAAGAATGGGCTTCTGATTTGGGAGGAAGCTAGTTCTATACTGGGACTGAGTAAGGAAGTCAGAGTGAGACAGAACCTGAAAATGGAGTTCATTACTACTTGGCTGGTGAATTGCTTTGGCTTGACCAGAATGGACTATGCATTAACCGTTATTTATCTATGCTAACCTGAGGATTTCCGATGTTGTATTCTATCTGACTAATTAATCCTAATCTGTTTTGAAAATGCTGCTTTGGTGTCACTGAAAATACTTGCTGAGATGCATTAGTCCCTGAAGACTGAAAAGTCTCGACCAGGAATCTATTTAAATTGGACTCATGAGGCAGAGCTCATAGTGTGAAGCAGGAGTGCTGGAGCCCAGCAACTCAGTCTAGGAGGTGGAGAGGCCGTGTGGCCTACATTGAAGGAAAAGTGAGATCCCTGAGGAGTCTTCCACACTAAAGGGGTTCATCCAAGAGACTGTTTAATAGCTGGGGTGTAGCACAGATCCTGTGGATCCATGACACTGACCTTTTGAAATTTGTTCCAGTTCAGAATGGAAAATGGGGAAAAATATCAAGATTTCAGAATTTTTCATGGAATGGAAATTCAAAAATTCTAAACTTCCACAACAGCTTCTCCACTGAGCAAGCCCTAGCCTTAAAAGTTGGTTTCTCTTTTTCCCATCCTAAACTGCTTCATAGAAGAATGCTGCTTTTGAGCAGCCTCATGTTGGGGTCTGCTGGTTCCACTAACAGAGCTTTCAAATGGGAGCTGTGTGAGGGATGGTGCAACATGGGATGAAGTGGGAATAGAGTCAGAAAAAGACTTTTTTTGTTGGTTGTTTGAGAGTCAAACAGTTTCTGAGTCTGACCTGAACTGCCTTCACTCCCTCTTTTTACCTTTCAGAACAGCGAGGCAGCTTTGTGAGGTGAAATCAATAAATATGCCCTGCTTCATAGCAGTACCCAGCAGCCTTGCGGGTCAGAGAGACTCAGCAGTACCCAGCCATCACTGCTCCCTTTAGCCAAAGATGCAAGTCAGAGAATCACAGACTCACCCAAAGGCAGCAATAACAGCGAGTCACCACTCACACTGTGACATCATGCAGGTAAACTGAATCAATTTGAAACAATGTGCTCACGTCCAATGAAAGAAAACACAGGGAGATATGTCACAAGCCAGTCCCTACACTGAAAAGAAATTTTTCCACATGAAGTCAAAACGACACAGTCAAAATGAAACAATGATTAAATTTGGAATGAAGCAAAACAATAAAGTTGAAATGAAATACTCTATTTCTATTCAAATTGTATCAAAAGTTTTCCATTGAAACATGTCAAATCAAAATGTTCCAGTGAAATATTTTGATAAAACAACATTTTTCAATGGACAAATATTTCACACAAAAATTTCCAGCCTGCTCTAAACTGAGGACAGTCCAGTAACATGCAGGGTGTCACACTTGGTGACCCACGTGATCTTTTTCAGACCTACTGTCTATCATTCTATAATAAAACAATTTTAACACCAATCCAAAATTTGAGATCCTTGTTCAGTACCTATTTATGTATCTGGATTTTTACATCCTTCCTGTCACTAAAGTAGCTGAGTGTTGTCAATCTGTTCTTGAAAATCATCAGAGGAATTATTTGGGCCCAGAATCACAAAGGTACTTAGGCAACTAAACCATAGATTTAGATGCCTAGGTCCCAGTTTTAGGGTCTGCTGTGGTCCATAAAACTCCTGTTCAGTTGTGCCTACCCCAGTAGTCTGCTAAATGCACTTGGCACATAAGTTTCCAGGGTAAAAGTTCCCCACACACCAACGTCTCTTGCTTTGAGCCTGTGCACTGTTGCCGCAGTCGAGGCATCCAGACACCTCTCGCCCACCTAAGCTCCACAAATCAGGGGAAGAGAAGTAGAAGAGCACCTATATTACTTCTGGAGCCCAATCTGGTAGGGATGCTCAGAGGTTGTCTACTGGGTAGGTCCCATTCAAAATCTGGCAAGAGCTGGTTGAGTTTCCCCTCTCTGCTTGATGAGGAGAAGAGACACACCTCTACAAGTACTACCCTCTAAGCACTGAGCTATGGGATATTATGATGTGGGTGTCCCACAGTCTCTCCTGTTGGAGCTGGTCCACTTTGGATCAATACTTAAATAGTCGTTGAGCCAGGCAGTGAGAGAATGACTCTATAGTCCAGTGGTCTATAGTCCACCTAGGAGGTGGGAGAATGGGAGAAGTAGAGGTGCTCCTCTACTTCTATTTTCCCTGTCCCAATGACTCTTTAGTTATTTATATAAAGTGGAATAGCTTCAACTGGAGAGATGGAGGGACCTCCGTGTTACAATATCCCATAGTTCAGTGGTTAGAACATTCTCCTGAGAGGTGGCTGTTCAAATCCTTTCTTCCCATCATGCAGGGGTGGACATTAAACCTGGGTCTCCCACATCCCAGGTGAGCACTCTAACCACTGGGCTAAAATTTATAATGTGGGTAGGACGGCACCAACACTTCCTCCTCCTCTTCTCACTATTTGTGTTGTTAAGCATCTACCTAACTCCTTCTCACAAGAAATGACTTAGATTCCTAAAGCATTTAACTTCTTGGCCAAATTAACTTTGTCATCAATCCCTTGTTACAAATCTATTTTGGAGCTGTAAACTGGGAGATGTCTTTGGGCTGCACAGTCTATTCAGTTTCCTTAACTTTCACTTACCTGGAGAGGAACACTGCCCTCTTTCCCCTGGCAAGCATACACTTGTTGTGATGGCCTCATTTCTTACATCGTTCTACAGAACTCAGCATTCTTTCCCTTATGTGGTTCCATTTTAGTTTTCCTTGTGATGGCACAGACTGAGTATGTGTGTGTGTGTGTGTGTGACCTGTAATGATGATGTTAATTTGATTAAGATCAGTAAACTTGTTATGATTATATGCATTTCTTAAATAAAAATCTATTTTAAAATGTAGGACTGGTTCCCACATTAACTTCATGTGTACTTTACCACCTCAGTATTCTGATCTACACCCTTACAATTGATACTGGGTATTTTAATATACAAAGAGCACAGTGACAGTGAGCCAGTGGAAGAAACTTTTAGCTCCAGAATTAGTACACATTTGCAGATAGAGCTATTTATCATTTAAAAAACTAAATTATATTTTTGGGGGGTGCAAAGGTTACACAATGGTAATGCTTTAACTTGTCACCTCTGGAAATGGTCTTCTTTTTGACTTATTGTAAATAATAGGTGAAATAAATTAGTTCTCTAATCAGTGCCTGACTGGCTCACAGTTGCCCATGCCACACAACCATAACATATTTATCAGTTTCTGTTCAGGTGACACTCAGGAATGAAATAGATGGGATTTCGTAAATTAGGATTAAGATGCATTGAAAGCAGTGTGAGAAAGTGATGCGTGTATGGTCAAACAAACGCTGATCTGTTACAGTAGCGCAAATCCAAAGTAATTCCACCTCTGGGAAGATTTTTCTGTATTTAAATTGATGTTACAGAGAGCACAATTTGACCCAGTGGAGTTAATTTAGATTTTCACCTGTGTAAATGAGATAAGAATCTGCTTCATTTTGTCTCCTCAGAGTGCGTTGGTGTCTAACACATGGCTACACCTATGAATGGAGCTAGGGGCGTGATTCCCAGCTCTAGCAGACATACTTATGCCTCACTGAGCTAGCGTGTTAAAAGTAGTAGTGTAGCCAGGGCAACAGTGAGAAGTGGCACAGGCTGGCCATACTGAGTACATACCCACAGGGATCAAGCAGGTTTGTTCTTGGCACAGCTGGCCATGCCACCACTTCCAGCTGCCCATGCTACCTCAGCTACACTACTATTTTTAGTCAGTTAGTATGTACCCATTGACAGCTAGCATGGGTACATCTACCTGAGCTAGGAATTGCACCCCCAGCTCCCACATATCCTATGTGAGCTAGTAAATGTATGCTACAAACAAAAAAACCCTCCCTCCCACTCCTGGTAATTCAAACAAAAGGCAGCCTTTGTTTTAACGTAATTGTCATTTTTTTCTCTGAATGTTAAGCCTCGATGGTAGGCCTGTTCTTCCCTTTACCCATGAATAGTCCTATTGAACTTAATGGATTTACTCACATGAGTAAAGTTAAACACATACTTAATTGGTTGCTAGTTTGGGCCTTAATGTTTATTTTTGGACAGTTTATTTTTATAAAAAGAAAAGGAGTACTTGTGGCACCTTAGAAACTAACCAGTTTATTTGAGCATAAGCTTTCGTGAGCTACAGCTCACTTCATTGGATGCCATTTGTAGCATTTTATATGATTACTTTCTCCCCTTCCCTATTAGTTTCTTAAATTACTTGAAGTGGGTTCTCTAGTTTTGGGTTTCTTTAAACTATCTAAGAACAGATCTATGTTTTTTTTCTTCCTGAATTGGAATGATTTTGCCTTTTTAATAACCATTTTGATTTTCACTCTTTTCTGGAATTTAATTATTACAATACTTTTTTTTTTTGTAATGTATCCATTTGAGGATTTTCCCCCTTGTGTCTATGCTTTCAACATGTCTACTTCAGCATTTTCCTCTTCATTTTGAAGATAAATATAGCAGTAATGATTTTTTAAACTATTTGCTTTGAACATTTTCTCGCTCTCTAAACTACTTTTGGTGAGGCACTGAAAAGTTTGACAGAATAGAATGATTCTTTACCACCTAGTTAAGGATTTTTCTACCTGGTAGATAAATGGGCAATAATAATCCATGCTTCCTTCTTTCCCAGAGCTGCATGCAGATTACATATGTTTTGTAGACTGATATTAGATCTCTTGTTAGCATGTGCATATCTCCTGTTCAAAGCACAGTTTTGCAAGTATATGTGGACTTCAGGATCTATCTTTTAGAGCATGGCATCTTCAAAGTGGTGTTTTGTAGAGCTTAAATAAAATGTATATTATTTTCATGTATTAAATGTATATTATTTTCATGCAGTAGTACAGTTCTTCTTTAATTCCTCTGTATCTAATAGTATTCTGTAACTCTCAAGTATATTAGGCCAGATTCATTTGTACTGTAACTCCATTATACCAGTGATAAATTTGTTAATTTATTTCATTGAATAAAACAGAGAGTGAAACCAGTTTTTACGGTGGTGTTGGAGAGAGCAGAATTTGGTCCATCTGTACTTTGCTATTGCATCTCTTTTTAGCAATGCTGAATGTTTGCCTTCTTCTGGTTTGTGGCCTTTATGCCAATTTCTATTTCTTCTAGAGATGGATCCAAGCCAAAACCTTGAGGTTGAGAACTGCTGAACTTTGATGGGGTTCACAACTCAGATCTGAATTTTGTGCCTCAGGCCCTTCTTTAAATTAGTCCATAATGTTGTTTACCAGCATAAGCCAGAGACACTTCTCTTAGCACTCTCTTGTAATAATTTGGACTTCCCATACCTTAAAATGAATAGAAAAATCTGTTTGTGTCACTTGGACCCTTTTGGCCTCTCTTGGCTGGGTTCTGCTTTTACAGAACAAAGTGTTTACAAGAATAGCAGAATTTTATAAAACTCAGTGAGAAAAAAAGACCTGAAAAGTCCCAACATTGCATAAAAACTTACCCTTTGGGGATTTGCTGATTGAAAAAATTATGTTGTGTTTTCCATTGTATTCAGGCTTCAATGGGCACAAAGACATTAACAGGGAAAAAGTGATGGGAGGATTTAGGATGATTTTCTTTATTTATGTAATAATTTTATACACTGTGATTGAAAAGGGTAGAAGCAAAATATTCAGTTAACCCATTGGTATCTAAGAATCAATTGTGTTTCTTGAATGTGAGGTTGGAAATGTTTCTATGAGTGTTATTTTTGTTTCTTCCAAATTGTGAGATCCTCTGACATTTTCATAAGCTCCTCACGGCAAGAACCATGTTATCCTATGATTTTGTACAACAAGGGGATAATATAATGTAAATAATAGTAGTAAATAAAAATATACATCATCTGTATACCGCACTCCCACATTTTGCTATTGCTTTGAGTCACACTTGGAATGGTTATGGAAAGAACACCAAGGCTGTTCCTCTGTAGTTTGGTTAATGCTTGTTTTTTTAATAACTAGTGTCCAGAAAATATTAATGTGTTGTATTTGTGACATGTGGTATGTTATATTGTTTTGCTGATATTTGCCACTGTAAAAAACCCATTGTCAGAGTTTTGGTCTGTTTACATTAAACAAAACAAAACAATTTGCTTCTGACTTCTTCAGATCTGTGTGATCAATGCTGAGAGTTTGTCAAGAATAGATTGTGAGGCTCCGCTCAGCACAAACTTGAGGTCAGAGAAAGCCTGAATGATTTTTCATTCCAAGAGAGGGCTGATCTTTCAGGTCAAGAATGAGGTTATTCAGAGAACAATATGAGAGTGCCTGCAAAGTGTCTATACTTCATTTGGCCAGTATGTAGACAGCATTTTCCAGAGGTGTACATTTCTTCACTTTAAAATGGATGTACTTTGGATTATTCTACATGGATTTCATGTTCAATATCTCTGCAGATTAGATATCTATATTTTAAAAAATTCTGGTATAGCTTGGGATAGTGAATTCATTAATTGAGTTTGCCAGATTCTCCACAGAACCAGTCCTGGGAGGCACATGATTAAAAGCAATAGATAATTTAAGAGTAAACAGTCAAAAAAGACTAGATTATTTGAAAGCAGCCCTGAAAATGTCTTTAGACCTACCAGGAACAGTCAACATGGATTCACCAAGGGCAAGTAATACCTGACCAATCTGATTGCCTTCTATGATGAGATAACCGGCTCTGTGGATATGGGGAAAGCAGTGGACACGATATATCTTGACTTTAGCAAAGCTTTTGATACGGTCTCCCACAGCATTCTTGCCAGCAAATTAAAGAAGTATGGATTGGATGAATGGACTATAAAGTGGATAGAGAGCTGCCTAGATTGTCAGGCTCAACAAGTAGTGATCAACAGCTCAATGTCTAGCTGGCAGCCAGTATCAATCAGAGTGCCCCGGGGTCGGTTCTGGGGCTGGTTTTGTTCAACATCTTTATTAATGATCTGGATGATGGGATGGATTGCACCCTCAGCAAGTTCATGGATGACACTAAGCTGGGGGAAGAGGTAAATATGCTGGAGGGTAGGTAGCGGGTCCAGACCTAGACAAATTGGAGGATTGGGCCAAAATAAATCTGATCACAAGGACAAGTGCCGAGTCCTGCACTTAGGATGGAAGAATCCTATGCACTGCTACAGGCTGGTGACCGACTGGCTAAGCAGCAGTTCTGCAGAAAAAGACCTGGGGATTATAGTGGATGAGAAGCTGGATATGAGACAACTGTGTACCCTTGTTGCCAAGAAGGCTAACAGGCAGCATTAGTGGGAGCATTGCCAGCAGATTGAGGGAAGTGATTATTCGCCTCTATTTGGCACTGGTGAGGCCACAGCTGGAGTATTGCGTCCAGTTTTGGGCCCCCCACTACAGAAAGGATGTGTACAAATTGGAGAGAGTCCAGCGGAGGGCAACGAAAATGATTAGGGGACTGGGGTACATGACTTATGAGGAGAGGCTGAGGGAACTGGGCTTGTTTAGTCTGCAGAAGAGAAGAGTGAGGTGATGATTTGATAGCAGCCTTCAACTACCTGAAGGGGGACTTCAAAGCGGATGGAACTAAGCTGTTTTCAGTGGTGGCAGATGACAGAACAAGGAGCAATGGTCTCGAGTTGCAGTGGTGGAGGTCTAGGTTAGATATTAGGAAAAACTATTTCACTAGGAGGGTGGTGAAGCACTGGAATGGGTTACTTAGGGAGGTGGTTGAATCTCCATCCTTAGAGGTTTCTAAGGCCCAGCTTGATAAAGCCCTGGCTGGGATGATTTAGTTGGGGTTGGTCCTACTTTGAGCAGGGGGTTGGACTTGATGATCTCGTGACGTCTCTTCCAACCCTAATCTTTTATGATTCTATTCCAGCCATAATTCCTTTCCTGCTTATTTTAGAAATTTGTCATCTTGCAAAAACATTTTCTTCCCCAACACCTGCTTATCTATCTATCTACCTTCCTTCCTTCTTTCCTTCTTCTTTTGTTTTGGAGCACAGGCCACTTTTGTTTGTTTGTTTGTTTGTTTGTTTGTTAAGGTATGTCTACATATATAGTGGTGCAGTGCACATGGTGAAGATGCTCTATGCCAGTGAGAGAGAGAGAGAGCGCTCCTATTGGTGTAAAAGTACCACCTCCACGAGTGTCATAAGCTATGTCTTGGGAGAAGGTCTTCCACCGACATAGTGCTTTGCACATGAACACTTACGTTGGTGTAACTTATGTCACTTGGGGGTGGTGGAATATTTACACCTCTGAGCGACATGTGTTTTGCCGACATAGGCTGTAGTGTAGACATAGCCTTAGTGTATTATTACCAAGATCTCAGTACAAGTCTGGGAACAGTGTTCGTTCAAGAACAACAACAAAATAAATATGGCTCCTCCCCAGAATTCTTGAAGTGTGTCTTACGCACATCTCAGTGAGTTTTAAATATCTGAGAGGTGAGATGACAGAAGTCTGAATACAAATTTCTTTTTAATTAATTTTAACAAATTAACAGATATCCTTGTAAATTCTAAAAAAAGATGTATTCTGTGTTCAAAGACCTAAACACTGGTGTAGTCTGCTCTATTTCCTGCCAACATGGCTACCACATCTTTATTAAGCCAGTGAGATAGGTCTTTCCCATTGGCATAGAATATCTTCACCAGAAGTGCTACAGTGACGCAGCTGCGCTGCTATAAATTATGTAGTGTAGACATAGGCAGGGACTGAGATGAAAAGCCTGAGGAGTGGAGGCTGGAGGCTGGGATATGTGTCCCATAATGGGGAAGATAGAGGACTAGGAAAGGGACAGGCTGGAGGGGATAGGGCAGAAGGGCGTATACTTAGGGGGAATGAGCAGAAGAGTCTGATCAGTAGAGCACATTCCTCTCCAGAACTTGAAATGGAACCCAAAATTCCTGAATCTCCCCATTCCTCTGCTGTCAGCATTATCTGTGAAACCCACTGGCAAACTGTGTTTTCCATCCTCCTCTAGTGCTGGTCCACATAGAGAATGACAACCTGTTCCTGCTATTAGTTACTCTGTCAGCTCAAGTGTCAGAGGTCTGTGTGGTGGATCGAAATGTTCCAGCGCTGTATTATGTAGGAGTCAATATGATTAAATTTTTTTTTCAGATGCTTTTTTGAAAACCTAGGAAATTACACACACACAAATCTGTATTAAAAGAACATTATTAAGATTGAAAAATCAAGCTCCCAAAAGTTAGGAAAAACCAGAGTTAGGGTTTCCAGTATGTCCATAGGCATTCTGATACAGGGTTTAATTACAACACTTTTGAAAATTAGGGCACTTTATAAGGCACTTAAATAAGAACCTCAGAGTATAAAGGTAGACACCCATTTAGAAAAAAATCTTGGCCTGAGTGCTTAACTATATGACCTTAACATTATTTTAACATAACTCTTTTAATGTAATCTAATATGAATCTGGAAGACGTATCTTACCTGTTTTGATGATTGAATTTGGGGTCTGCCCTAGAAGACTGTACTTGACATTTGCTTTTAATTCTTCTTTAAATCATCTAACTTTTCTTTGAAGTTGTATCTCCAGCCAATACTCATCTGATACACTGTACTTTGTGTTGAGAAATAGGAAGCAAGATACAAAGCTAAAACACTCCTTTTAAATGAGAAAGCCACATTACCCAAGCAAAGCTCCATTCATTTTTTGTATATAAGTGTGCCTAATTATTTAACAATTCAAGACACTAATTACAATATTTACAGATGTTACATTATAAAAAAGAAATTGTACAGGAATTAAACTATCTGATAAATCCCTTTGGAATTTTTACAACACCCAGGCAAACTAATTACAGTAACACTTTGAGATGTTCAGAAATACCATGTGCCCCTGGCTTCAAGTACCAAACATATCAAGGGCTACTTATGACTGCTTGAAATTTATATTCAGGTTCCATTTATAAACAGTTTATAAAGCACTATGGTTAAAATTTTAATAAATTGTTAATTCTTGTAGATTATGAAGTCCAACAGATCAATAGGTTTGTTAACACCATATACTGTGATGTGCTTTTCAGTGCAAAGACTGCTTTTTCCTAGTTCACCACGGGGTTCAAGACACTCCAAAGGAAACAAAGAGATGGTGGTGTTGTAACTCTGTGGTTGCCAAACACCAACCAGCAGAGGACCTGGTTCATGCAGGGGAGTAGGCATATAGCAGTGAGTGCATTGCCTTTCATACCTCACAGCTCCAGGAATAATTCTGCTTCAAAGCTCTTCCTGCAGTAGTTCATCCCTACACTTCTCCCATTGCAGGCTAGTGCTTAGAAGGCATTTTAGGTCTGAGTAGTGTTCTTCCCACTCTCTTTTTGTATAATGAAATGCTGATCTAGCCAGTGCTCCTTTATTAGCTTCCTCCCCACCCCAGATTCACTTTGATCGGATGTTTGCTAACTTTCTGGTTCCTAATAACTACTTCAGTGCAGAGTTACCCTCTCTAGGAACTCTTTTTTTTTCTTAGCAGGATTTTCTGTGACTGGCCTTTTAAATTTGATAGCCTCAAAAGCTGCAGGTCTAATTTAGGCATTTTGCAACTAAAAGCTGCTTCCTGTATCTTCCAAAAGCTAGGTACTTGTTATGTTTCCCTCTTTTTATTTCAAAGAAGGCACTTTCTTCCACTAAGTATTGGACATTTTGTCAGATTGAAAAGGCCATTTGCAATTGCTAAAACATTAAAGGAATGTAGCATTCTAACAATTAATGCCCAGTAAGAGGGAAGGGGGGATATTAATGTATATAATGCATTCAACAAGATGACTTTGTCACATCAACTAAAGTGTTGAAATCACATATGATCAATGAGAAAATCATGAAAGTGAAGCATGTGAACTATCACAATGGCTCAAGACTAGGGCTACGATTTTGTCACAGAAGTCACAGAATCCATGACTTCCAGAGACCTCCGTGACTTGAGCCCCCAGCGTCTGGGAGCTGGCCTGAGCTCCCAGCCACAGAGGGAGGCAGAGGTGCCCCGCAGGCAGCCTCCAGCCAGGGCAGAGGCGGGGTGCCTGGAACTCTGAGGCAGCGCAGAGACCCCAAACTCCCCGCTGATGCAGGCAGCAGGGCTCCCCGGAAGTCATGAGTGGCCCGGGGCTCGGAGCCACTGTAGGCAGCTGTGAGCGGCCCAGGGCTTGGAGCTCCAAACTTGGAGCTGCTATGGGCAGTGGGGGGACCCTGCACCTCCAAGCCAGGCCCCTCTGGTTGATATGGGGAGCCTGCAGCTCCTCATTTTGTCATGCATATTTTTAGTAAAAGTCATGGACAGGGAATGGACAATAAAGAAAAATTCACAGAAGCTTGTGACCTATCCATGACTTTCACTAAAAATATGCATGACAGCCCCTTACTCGAGACTGACTTTATTGATGTACATTGTCAGATAACTTAATAGCCATAGAGGACATCATAGGATAAGTTTTCAAAGCATTCCTTGTTAGCTGTTCAACTTCCCTTGACTTAATTGGAGTCAAGCAGCTAAATCACCACTTGGCACTCTGAAAGTGTATCCCTCTCTCAGCTCCCCCCATGTCAAAGGAAATCAGAGCAGAAGACATGTCATGGATATTGAAGCACTGCCGGGCAATGACATTCATTTAAAAATATCCGTAACCATGTACTCTGCATATAATGAACTGAGAGGCCAGTTTTGTAAATCATTAGCAGAAACTAACTTCCTACTTCGTGACATCTCATTCATCAGGATCTTGTGCACACTGTTAGGCTGCTAACTGAATATTCTGATCCCATGAAATTAATCAAGTAATATCAAGACTCCAGATACTGTAGAAGACATTGGATCTAAATTATGTGGCATGGCTTCCCAATTTATGCAGCAGAGCTGCCATAGAATTATGTGGCAATGCAGACTGCTTACCAAACCATGCAATAACCTTCACTTTTACTGAAACAATTCTAAAAATGCACATCAAAGTGAGACTATATAAAATGCATATTATTAGTTTGGACTATAGCAGAGAAATAGTAAGTTTGGAAAGCTTAGGCGCTTAGAGGACAGTCATTTTGAACCAAGGAGTTGGCTGAGGAAATGTGGGACATCTAGAGCAGTGTTTCTCAACCAGGGGTATGTGTACCCCTGGGGGTATGCAGAGGTTTTCTAGGGGTACTCAACTCAACTCATCGAGATCAGTGTTTCTCAACCTGGGGGTTGCAGCTTCTAGGAGGGGTGTCAGGGGATGGGTTTAGGGGGATCACAAGTGAAGGGCCGGCATTACGGGATGGCAAGCAGGGCAGTTGCCCAGGGCCCCTTGCCACAGGGGGCCACGCAAAGCTAAGTTACATGCTTCCGCCCCACTGCCTGGGGCGCTGGGTTCAGACAAGGCTCGCAAGTGAGAAACAGGCTCAAGAATCTCACTGAAAGATAGGTACAATATTTATATTCCAATTGATTTATAAGTATATGGTGAAAATGAGAAAGTAATCACTTTTTCAGTCATAGAGTGCTGTGACACTTTTGTATTTTTGTGTGTGATTTTGTAAGCAAGTTGTTTTTAAGTGAGGTAAAACTTGCAGTGTGCAAAACAAATCAGACTTCTGAAAGGGGTACAGTAGTCTGGAAAGGGCGAGAACCACTGATCTAGAGTCACTGTGAGGCAGAATGGGCTGCAGCACTTTACTGGGAGAAGCAGGTGAAGCTAACAGAAGGAGTCAGCTGCCACCCAGAGCTTCTAAGCAGCACAGAAGTAGAGTGATTTCTACAGCAGCCTGAGGACCTCAGTCCACGAGGGTCACAAGGTCTCACCCTCTCACTTGAACTCAAGGACCATCACCAAAATCCCAGAGCATTTAACCTCTGGAAACCATTCATTTTATTCTCTTAACCAAACTGGAAACTGACTGCAAGTTGTGATGAATAAACAACTCCCCCCTAGTTACCTCAGTTTGGTTCTAAGTGCATTTCTGTTTAACCCATTGTGGGTTGAAAGTGCTGTGAGAAAGACAAAAAAGCAAAACAAACCCCAGCCTGGTCCTCTGCCAATTGGCCTATCGGAGATCAAATTCCTTCCTATCCCCTAAATAGGCAATCAGCTAGACCCGCAGAAGCAGTCAGGGTGGGTTCCCATTCCTAATCTGGATGGGTAAGGTGGGCTTCTGGAACAAAGCCAAAAAAGGCTTCCAATGGCCCCTGAGCTGAGTTAAATCCTGTGAGTTGGGGAATGCTAGCCAATCAGCCTCCCTCCCCACAGCTGGCCAATGACTGCCAGAGACTTCCAGAAGGAGGAGCTACCTATTATACCTTGGTGAGTGTCTCCCTCCCTTGCCTTTGGGACTGTCTGCCTTTCAGTGCCAGACCCATCAAGTTCCCCACACTGGTTGATGTGGGGTAGGTGGCATTTTTAAAGAAAGCAGTGTGGAAGCAGGTGCTGGAAAACCACTGATGTCGCTGTTGTGAACGAAACACAGAAAATATACAGAAATTGAGAGAGGGAGAAAAACGGTGGTAGGAGAAGCTGAGGACCTAGAAGATGGCAATCAACAAACTAAGTAAGAAATTCAGAACACTTTCTGACAGCTGTTATGAAGAGAAGCTGATCTGAAGCATGTTGTAACTTGCACTCTGAGTTAATATTGATGGAAACTAGAGGGATGAACTGGAGCTATCAGAACAAGTTTTTAAAGTGGATATTTAAATGAAGCTCTTGGAGATAATGGGTCTTCAGATGGACTCAGTATATTGTGAAACAATTGTTATAACTCGAGAGAGAAGGTGGGTGAGGTAATATCTAGCTTGTCTCTCTCACCAGCAAAAGTTGGTCCAAAAAAAGATATTACCTTACCCACATTGTCTTTTTAATATCCTGGGACACACATGGCTACAACGACACTGCATACTGGTTTTACAATTGTTAAACAACTTATACTAATGAGGCTGCCTTCTCAGTTAGATACATAATTAAAATACTTAGCAGGATTTTGTCATTGCAGATTTCTCTGCACACTTTCCAAAATCTCAAGATAATCCACATTGTTTCCCCCTTTACTTCCCTTTTAAATCTTTTTAAGCTAACCTTCCGTCCAATAACCTAGTCCCAGGTCTTATATAAAATAAAACAAATACCTGAAAGGGTGCTAGCTAGCATTATCTCAGTATGTTTAGCCCTTTAAAATCATTTGTTTATACTGGTTACTCCTTGATTTTATTTTATCAAAATGTTATTGATAACCCCATTTTCGTACACACTGTATCTATGGATTCACCCTCTATTTTACATTAAAGACCTATTAGAATATTTATTTAAGAACTGCACCCTGCATACTTCTTATGTGAGAATAAATAGAATGAGGCAAAGAAAAGACCAGTGCTGCCCCCTCCTCAACTTCTAATCTCATTTGGCTTCTGCTCAGTGAAGAATCCTCTTCTCTTCTGATGGAGGCTGCTGCCCCAGTTGCTACCACTGTGGCTAGCTCTGTTCTTGCTGCTAATATATGAACTCCACAGAGCCGGGGGGTAGGGTTTGTGGAAGAAAATGGAAAGGGTCAATCAGGAACCCCTAAAGATCCAAAATGTGCTTAAAAATAAATTAGTTTGTAATAAATAGTTTTTAAAAGTTTTGTCCATTTCTACCCTGACTTGCAGTGAAAGGTAGGTACTTCTAATGAGTAAAACTGCACTATTAAAGCCTCTTACCTTTAGCATGAATTAAACCCCATTTTAAACTTAACTGAGTTTTGACTAGTTTCAGAGTAACAGCCGTGTTAGTCTGTATTCGCAAAAAGAAAAGGAGTACTAGTGGCACCTTAGAGACTAACCAATTTATTTGAGCATGAGCTTTCGTGAGCTACAGCTCACTAAACGCTTATTAAAGTTGTCTACTAAAATTAACAAGGATTTCCTCCCCAAACCAAAACAGAATATCAACATTTACCATAAATATGCCTGCTCATCAGAAATCACTGACGTACTCTCATATGAGAAATAATTCCAAATAAAAAGCTAGCTACAAGAAGGACCATGCAGAAGATGAAAACATGAGTTTTCAAAATCTTGTTCTGCTCTTGAAAGGGCCTCCAAAGATTTCTCTCTTTCATTCAGGCTTCTATAAATATTTATATCCATAAATATTTCATCTGTACTAGCACTTGATGGGAGAACAGGGGATGCCAATAAAATACACCCACTAGGGAAATATGTCTAATAATAGATTGAAAGGTAATTTCTGCTTTTGTGTGACATGGCATCTACAATCATTGCTATACTAGAAAAGAAGCTTACATAACACATCTGGAAAGTCTGTGACAAAGTCCTCATTTGATGAGTACTTTACAGTTGCCTGTTGGAGTTTCAATGCCAATCAACCAGTTTATGCAGCCTGTGAGAGAATGCTTGCAGCATTCTGTCCCAAATTAGGATAACTTGGCACAGACTTCGGTTCTAAACAACTTAAGTGGTAGTGCAGACATGGCCTATGTCGACAAAACTTATGCTGCTCAGGGGTGTGAATCTCCCCCGCCCGAGCGACATACATTTTGCCGGCATAAGTGGTAGTGTGCACAGCGCAATGTCAGTGCGAATGCAGCTACTGCCGCTCAGTAGGGGTGGTTTAATTATGTTGACGGGAGAGTTCTCTGCCATTGGCATAAAGCAGCTATGTGAGAAAACTTACAGTAGTGCAGCTGCATCGGTGCTGCTGTGAGGTCTCTAGTGTAGACATAGCCTCAGTGTTTTGTTTAATTTATTCTGCCTTCTTAGACTTTTGACCTATAAAATTGGGTCGGGGTGCCCTTCTGATACCTTTCCTTTTCTAATTGCATAAAAGGCTGCTAAGGGAGATTATTGTTAGCTATTGTGGGCTGCAATAGTACTAATATATGAAGGGCGCGCAGCTGTATGCCTCTCTTTCACTGAAGCCAGATGATGTAATTTTTTTGTTTTCGGACTGCGTGGCAGCATTTGGGGTAGCCACGATCTCAAAAGGTGTAATTTTCGTTTGTGGAGAAACAATGTGGCTTGATTTTCAGATGTGCTGAGCACCAACAACTCCTATGGTCTTGAGTGGGAGCTAGTGGTGTTCAGAGCCACTGAAAAAATCAGGCCTGATGATACCTAGTGACTTTCTCCCACAATAATGTGGCTTTAAAATCCTGGCTGGATGATGGTTCTGGGAATGGCATTACAGTGAAGATGCTGTGAAGCATCACTTAATAGATAACACCCCTTGCTGAAATGTAACTAATCCTAACGGTTCTAAACTCAATATTATAGAATTTCAGCATTTGAGATATGGTAGTAAATTTAAGTAACAAAGTACATTGTTTGCTTTTGCAGTCATAACAGTTTCCACAAACACATTAGTACCAAACATTAGCGTGAAATCTGAAATTATAGCAAGTACTTAACTCCAGAAATTGATCCATGTGAAATCACAAAATTAGTCATGTTTGGAAACTGATTTTGTGATGACTAGTGCAGCTGAAGCATTTCAAACTATATATACAAAAGATGGTTAGATAATCATTAGGATGCTATTTCATGAGGTGGTAACCAAAACAATCGCTGTAGTGCCATAGTTTGTGCAAAGATTTCCACAATTAAAGTAGAGATGGACATGAGATGGCCTGAGCCAGGACATCCTGGGCTTTGATATTCTGAATCTTACAAGCTAAGTAGGGTCAGGCCTATGAAATGCTTGGCTGGAAGATCGCCAAGGAAAAAACAAGTTATAGATGGCACACTTTCTCCAAGTCAGAATTTTAACTGGTAAGTTCTCGGGGTTGGGACTCTCTTTGTTTTTAAGTCTTACGTAGTGCTGAGCACACTGCCCTGCTTGACAAATTGACAGTACATAATAATTAACTGAGCCAACATCCAAGTGTGGAGTTAGGGGAATAGCTATCTGTTAGGGCTGTTGGTTAATCACAGTTAACTCTCGCTATTAACTCAAAAAAATTAATCGCGATTAAAAAAGTTTATCATGATTAATCACAGTATCATAGAAATTTATTAAATTTTTTCGATGTTTTTCTGTATTTTCATATATAGTGTATTCTGTGTTGTAATTGAAATCAAAGTGTATACTGTTTTTGATTATAAAATTAGCACTGTAAAAATGCTAAATAAAAGAAATAGTATTTTTCAATTCACTCATACAAGTACTGTAGTGCAGTCTCTTTGTCGTGAAAGTGCAACTTACAAATGTAGATTTTTTTTTATTACATAACTGCACTCAAAAACAAAACAATGTTGTTTTGTTCATGCTTCAGCCACCATTCCAGAGGACATGCTTCCATGTTGATGACTCTTGTTAAAAAAAATGCGTTAATTAATTTTGTGAGTGAACTCCTTGGTTGAGAATTGTATGTCTCCTGCCCTATGTTTTACCCACATTCTGCCATATATTTCATGTTATAGCAGTCTTGGATGATGACCCAGAACACGTTGTTTGTTTTAAGAACACTTTCACTGCAGATTTGACGAAACGCAAAGAAGGTACCAATGTGAGATTTCTAAACATAGCTACAGCACTTGACCAAAGGTTTAAGAATCTGAAGTGCCTTCCAAAATCTGAAAGGTATGAGCTGTGGAGCATGCTTTCAGAAGTCTTAAAAGAGCAACACTCTGATGTGGAAACTACAGAACCCAAACCATCAAACAAGAAAATCAACCTTCTGGTGGATCTGACTCACATAATGAAAACGAACATGCATCAGTCTGCACTGCTTTGGATTGTTATGGAGCAGAACCCATCATCAGCATGTCCCCTGGAATGGTGGTTGAAGCATGAAGGGTCATATGAATCTTTAGCGCATCTGGCATGTAAATATCTTGTGATGCTGGCTACAACAGTGCCATGAGAACACCTGTTCTCACTTTCAGGTGACATTGTAATCAAGAAGTGGACAGCATTATCTCCTGCAAATGTAAACAAACCTGTTTGTCTGAGCGATTGGGTGAACAAGAAGTAGGACTGAGTGGACTTGCAGGCTCTAAAATTTTACATTGTTTTGTTTTTGAATGCAGGGTTTTTTTACATAATTCTACATTTGTAAATTCAACTTTCATAATAAAAAGATTGCAATACAATACTTATATTAGGTGAACTGAAAAATGCTATTTCTTGGTTTTTGTAATAAAAAATAAATATAAAGCAAACACTAAACACTTCGTATTCCGTGTTGTAATTGAAATCAATATATTTGAAAATGTAGAAAACATCCAAAAATATTTAAATAAATGGTATTCTATTATTGTTTAATAGTGCGATTAATCGCATGCCTGAATTTTTTAATTGTGCGACAGCCCTATCTATCTATCTATCGGGCACTTTTGACCCCAACGCCATAGTATTTATGCACTGGAGAAATATGTCGCTCAAGTGAAACATAAAACTGAGATCTTGATATATCTCATCTTTAAAAATCACATTGTATTGTATTTTTCTAGGAAGAAGAGGGATTTTTTGCCCTGTTTTTCTGGTCCAACTCCAGGCTGGGTTATTTGATGTAAAATGTAGTACTTTATATAGCTTATGATTCTTTAAAATGCTTTGAGGCTTGCAATAGGCACTATACAGTCATTAATTTCAGTAAGTGGGGAACTATTTTAGTTCACAGTTTAGGTGGAAATGTGAAAAACCAAAAACCAGTCTCCTGTTTCTCTGAACAAGGATTCAGCAAGACAATATCATCATTACGTTCAGAAACAAGGGAGAGGAAAGGCCAAAGAGATTGTTTATAGCCATAACCTATCTATTTTCAAAGAGGATTTTTTAGAAGTAAAGGTTAAAAAGAATCTAAGAATTCAAACCTGTTTCATCAAAGCAAAATACATTTTTACCTAAAGGCAGGGTTAATTAGCAGAAGGATTAGCAGTCATTATGCATAGCTAATTAGAAATGAGTCAAAAGGTTGTATAATTTGGACAGTGGTAAACTTGAAGTGCTGGTTAGCTTGAAAGAAGTGCTAATCATTACACCCTGTTATGCATTTGCCTAAATTGACAAATCAATCTAAATGGAAGGATAAAGGGTAAGGACTGTCGGTGATGCATGGCAATTATAACCACTAAGTGTGTTTACTGTGAATGGAGTTAGCATGTGGACTTATACACAAAGGCACTCTCTAAAATCTGGACAAGAACGTTTAATTTCCAAACCATGGAAAGGAGACTTTGGAATGTTTTTCCATGGAAATACATTGTGTAACCAAAAGCATCATTTTTTGTGACTTTTGATAAACCCTGGGTCATTGGGCTTCAGGCTGATAAGATTAATTGAGATTCAGTTATAAAAGGAAAACATGTTGCCCACTGTCCCTTCCACCGCCCCAACAAAATAGATTAATTTAAAACCCTAAAACAGATTTTTTTTTCCTGGAATTTTTCTCCTTTTCTGGGAGCACCCATGGTCACCTTAATGTCTGTGTAGAGAGGTTTCAGCATAGTTCCTTTGGGATACCCTTCTGTCTCTTTCCTGCTAAGTCTCTTTTCAAATTTCTTGGAGAAATGGCACACTTGATGAATTTATGTAGTCATTTGTGATTCTACTGACTGTCTCACTTCTCTGTTTTGCTCCCCTGAAAGGAGGAATAAGGAAAGAATATTTTAAATGGAAATAAAAGGAATACTAAAGAGTAATATATTAAAATCCATTAATTTAGACATTGATTTTACACCAAAACAAGAATTCTGTAGTCTTAGTGACTTAAGTTTGTTTTTTCTCTATGGAATAGTTCTAATATGAATTTCTTTTATAAAAGACTGTTTTTACTTTTGGATCCACACTGTAGATCTCTTCTTTACTGACACCAGACTGAACCAGTACAGCAGAACTGAGGAGCTTCAGTCATCAATGACACACGCTTAAGAGATGTTCAGTGCTTACTAGCTTTTTCTGGGATTCCACTCCTGCAAATTTGTTACTAGACCTGTTTGGGATTTTTCTAACTAAATGTTTTTAATTGGAAAATGCCAATTCATTGAACCTGAAGCTACCCACAGGAAAGAGTTGATTTTGAGGAATTTCTCTTTTTTTGGGGGGGAAAAAATTGAAATTTTTTGTTTCACTTGTTTCAACATGTTCCATTTTGACAGTTTCAAAACAGAGTTTTTCAGTTCAAAAAATTTTTGTTTAGAAATTTTTAGTTAATTTATACTAAAAAAGTTTAAATATAAAAAAGGCAAAAATGAAAACAAAACATGACTATTGACCTGCTTGCACATTTTTTCAGATTATTCGTTGGTGAAAATTTGAGATTTTGGAGGTTGTCCTGGTTCAGGATGGAAATAATGTTCAGAATCTTGAAAATTCTCACAGATGGAAAAAGCATTTCCAGCTCTATTGATTAGGCTGTAATAAATGCAAATTCCATTTTTTCCAATAGGTGGCTGCCAAAATACCTGTGAGAACAATTAAAACTGCACCATAACCATCTCTGAAGTGGCTACATGTTTTACAAGAGCTTAAAAGGTCTTAGTTCAGTTTTGGAGCAAAGTCCATTTTATGACAGTTTCAGAAGGTTTGTGTGCTTGGGCTGGATTCTGTCACCAAAGTGGTATGTAGGTGTGCTGCCCCAGGAGTATTCTACTGAAGGAACTGTGGCTCGGGGTGCTGAAAGTCCTTCTTTGCACCAGCCTTGCTCAGTGGGGTTTGAGGGTGGGGTTAATTACTGCTGTTACAAGATGACAGTAAATTACAAACAGCCACACCCACCCTACCACCATGCTAGCTAAACTGGGCTTCCCCAAGGGTAAGGAGGTGGAGCCAAGTATTTACACATTCTTCACCCCAAACTGACTCAACTGCTCCAGGTATGGCCTAAGCAGGCATGTAGCCCACTCAAATTTATTTGCCTTGACCTACAGTCCTAGTCTGTTATTAGCTCTCCTTTCCTGCAAAGTAGTGGACATACATTTTTCTTCATCTTTCTCTTGCTTCTAATGTATTTATAAAACTTATTATTCTTATGCACCCATATAAACACACTGATTCATCTCCACCAATATTTTAGCATGGTATCTTTCATCAATATTCATAATCCACAGAAAGACTTAGTCAGTAACTAGGTAAACTTTTTGAGAACCAATTTATAGTCATTAGAACTAGCAACTTCTGCAGAATAAATCACCAAGTCATGTTGTTAAGGCCAAGACTATAACAGGATTCAAAAAAGAGTTAGATAAGTTTGTGGAGGATAGGTCCATCAATGGCTATTAGCAACCCCATGCTCTTGGTGTCCTCTAAGCCTCTGATTTCCAGATACTGGGACTGCATGACTGGAGATAGATAATTTGGCAATTGCCTTATTCTGTTAATTCCCTTTGAAGCATCTGACATTGACCACTGCTGGAAGACAGGACACTGGCCTAAATGGACCATTGGTCTGATCCAGTATGGCCATTCTTATTTTCTTATGTTTCTTTATAGCTTTTAACAGATTTGGAGCATCATGCATATCAGGCTACTCCATATCTGAAAACATCCTTCTATATCAACATTTTTTATAATATCTTTAGCCATTATGTAGATCTTATCAATTTTGGTATGACAAAAAAATCCATCAGTTCAAACTGATACAACTAGAGATTTTTCTAGGGTCAATAGAACATACTTTGGTATGTTTCTTCTATAATTTTCATTAAGTTACAGTATGAACCAGGTGAAATACATGGAAAGTTGTCTTTTTTGAAGTCATTGACATTCTTGCTTTAGTAAATCTGAAACCATTTTCCTGCTGCCCTTTGGCAAAGGCCAACTTCATGTAGATAAAGACCCTTATCCTGGAATCTGATGTAAGTGGACACATGCTTCCACTCCTGTAGATTATTTTTGGAGTCCATAGAGATCCATAACTTTTTATAGTAATTTGATACAGTGCTTATTTTAGTGGATGAAGCATCTGCCAAAGATCCTTTCTTCTCTGCAATATTTTGTGATGCTGATGAATCAGTGACATACCATGACTGGGAAAGAAATGGAAACTCACACCCCATTTCTTCTGATCATGCTAATTTGGTGGAAAATTCAAGATATAAAGTGACTTACATTTCTTAGTTTTAAAAAAATTTACCGGCGACATCTTCCCTGCATCTTATAATTTCTAGTTGCTGTGCCAAACCAGAATGGAGTGTGTGTAAAACTGGAACAACACAACCTGTCACCGTAACTACTCCATCCTTCCTGTTCATTTTCCATGCTGCCAAAATTAATGAATAAATTCACTAGTAAATTGGATCTTCTTCCTGATATGTTAGTGCTACTGCCACAGCTTCTGGATTCAATACTGTCGATCCCTCTGAGCACTGTCCTCGCTCAGATAATATAATTAATAAAGGGTGCTCAGCTCCTCGCTGGATTAGCTACTAAAAAACCAAGTATGTTAGGACATTAAACGCAGCTAATTGGTTCCTCAAACACGAGGTTAATTAAATTTAAAATATTCTCTTACAAAATATTTCTGAGAATGTATAAGTGCTAGAGAGCAATACAATCCTTGCCACATGTGCAGTATGCACGGTCTGATTCATTATGGTTCAGTCATCTTAAGAAGCTGCTATCTGTTTGGTTAGTATAATGATAATTTTGATAGTGCTTACTCCTTAGGAAGTAATTTCTGTATCTAGGGCTGCATAAAATCCTTTGGTGTTTTATTGATTTTTTTTTCAGGTAAATGTTGTTTATCCACCTCAGTTGTAGAGAGTGGGAAACTGAGGCAGCTTCTTTGTTGCTGGGAAACAATTTAAGAATTCATAGGGTAGGAACCAATCAAAGCACTGGGATTATAGTAATTGATCAAAGCAGAGAAATGTGTGCAATCACAATGTGGTTATATATAAACAACTATACAAGAATAATACCAACCTCTGCACTCTGGCAAATAACGATTGTCAACCAGCATCCTAGAACATACATAACTGTCTGGGTATTGAGAAATACTTATACGATGGGTAGGCAGATCAGACATCCAGTCAGAGTGCACAAAATTACATAATTCAGAGAAACTGCGCTGTTAAGGATCAGTATCTTTACAGAATCCCAGCAAAGTGATTGGCTGGGACAATTCAAGTCAGCATAATGTTACATAATAGTCTCCTGTGGCATCTAGTTTCTAGCCTCCCTCCTAAATCTCAACTCCAATTCTGACAAAAATGTTAGTCATTAAAGAATGATTCAATAATCCCAAACCAAAGTGTGTAACGTAATCCATCTCAATCTAATTTTTTGGAAGAGCAGAAGACAAAAGAGCTCTGCTAATGTGTACAGCTCACGTGCATGTGCCTAGGGGATTTTCGGGCACCTTTATGTTCCTCAATCCTATGGTTGTCTCCTGCATTAAATTAGAACAGCCTCAAGGCTGCTTTATTATACACCAGCTTCCCATGGTATCCTGGCAGTTAGGGATCCTGGGCCTATGGATACCCTAGCCATGCCTTCTCTTCCTAGGACATGTCCTCTGCAGGGTTGCCCTGTGACATCCTAAGAGTCCCCGTACACAAGCAAAATCCTCTAGTGACTGACTAATCTAGATTTAGGACAACTCCGTACCACCCCGTGCTATTCAAGAAGATGGGTCAAGATACTTTGCAGACTGCTTTTATAAGAAATTCACAACAAAAAAAGGGAAGCTTCTTTTCTTCTGCTCTTTTGTCCTGGGATCAGACTTTCAGAACATTTCCCCCAGTGACAGGGTAACAAAAAATAGCATCCAAAGGGGCTTAGTTTGGATAAAGAGAGAGGTGTCCATTTACTTGTTGTTTACAAACACCACTGTAGAAGTCTGAGAGATGCTTTCAATTGGATGAGATTTTTAAAAAGGGTGAGATTAAAAAAGACAGGTTTTTTGTTTTATTTCCCCTTTTGAACTTTTGACTATTTTTATGCAAGATGCACCCTCAGTATTGCCCTATGGGATGTACAGTCATCTGTGCAGTGCTGGTATGGACAAACACAGCAGTGTTGAGTGATACATAAGTTTACTGGAAGTTGTCAGAGGAGGAGTTAATATTTTTAGAGCTTTTCTATACAGTGAAATAACCAGCACTAGCTATTCACAATATTTCCTCATGTGGCTTCTTATTCTTTGGGAGTGGATTAAGCTAAACCACAAAAAGATGCTGTGTGCGGAATAAGAGTGCCCACATTGCGAGCTAGTGACGAAGAGCATTGCATTTAAAATTCACACTCTAGCTCATTTTGCAATAGTGTCTCTGTTTAGACCAGATATTATGCTAATTGATATGTCTGGCAGGCACATTTCAAATGTGTGTGTTCCATTTTATCAGAATAGATAATTTGTCATAACTATTTTAAGTTACTGTGGCTAAAACTGGTTTGATCAAGGCTGACTATGACCAGCTATATTGATATTCAGAAGCCAGCAGCTTAAGCATATGTTGATATCAATAACATTAATTTATAATGAGTGGCAACAGCATCTAGTCTGTCATATCTAGAAATCCTGGCTTTAGGATGGGAAATCTCATTCCAATACCTTGACATTTATCCTGTAAGTACCTCTGTCTGCTTATTTAGATGTATACAAACAGATCAAAGAACAAACAAGCACACACTTATCTAGGCATCCTCTACAATTATTAAAAAGCACAATCAAAGACAAAAAAATAGCAGCAAACTTCATCAATTACAGAAATGGCTTATTAGACCTTGGAGTAAAACGGGAAAAATAGAGAACTACCCCACTCTCCCTAAACATCACCCCACAAACAACATTCCTTTCCTCAAAATCTCCCATAAAAGATACACTCATACACTTTATGAAAACAGGGACCTCCCTTAGCATCTCAGTAGGCCAGCTGAGTTTTTGAGGGAGAGCGGTTGCAGGAGCTGAAGGAAGAGAGGTGGAGTCAAAAGTCAGGATATGCTTCTACGGGCACAAAGCTCTAAAGATTTAGAGCAGGTTGCACAGCGGAGCCAAGAGGCCAGTGAAGAAGCTTGGCAACATGTGACCTCCAGAAGAAGAAGGGGGAATGTCCGGGTTCCAGCAACGCGGACACAGGTAACTAACCGCTTTCATGTTCTCTCCACAGGTACCATTGCGGAGAGTGGACCAGATGATATGTCTGGGGGGAGAAAGCAGAAGGAGACTCCGCTGGTTGGAAGGCATGAGATGCGCTGTCCTGAGATGGGGGGTTCCACGACCACCACCCCCAAGAGAAGGAGGCGGGTGGTGATGGTCGGGGACTCTCTACTCCGGAGGACTGAGTCATCTATCTGCCGCCCTGACCGGGAAAACCGAGAAATCTGCTGCTTGCCGGGGGCTAAGATTCATGGTGTGACGGAGAGACTGCCAAGACTCATCAAGCTCTCGGATCGCTACCCCTTCCTGCTTCTCCACGTGGGTACCAATGATACTGCCAAGAATGACCTTGAGCGGATCACTGCGGACTACGTGGCTCTAGGAAGAAGGATAAAGGAGTTTGAGGCGCAAGTGGTGTTCTCGTCCATCCTCCCCGTGGAAGGAAAAGGCCTGAGTAGGGACCATCGAATAGTGGAAGTCAACGAATGGCTACGCAGGTGGTGTCGGAGAGAAGGCTTTGGATTCTTTGACCATGGGATGGTGTTCCATGAAGCTGGGCAGAGACGGGCTCCACCTTACGAAGAGAGGGAAGAGCATCTTTGCGAGCAGGCTGGCTAACCTAGTGAGGAGGGCTTTAAACTAGGTTCACTGGGGGAAGGAGACCAAAGCCCTGAGGTAAGTGGGAAAGCGGGATACCGGGAGGAAGCACAGGCAGGAATGTCTGTGAGGGGAGGGCTCCTGCCTCATACTGAGAATGAGGGGCGATCAGCAGGTTATCTCAAGTGCTTATATACGAATGCACAAAGCCTTGGAAACAAGCAGGGAGAACTGGAGGTCCTGGTGATGTCAAGGAATTATGACGTGATTGGAATAACAGAGACTTGGTGGGATAACTCACATGACTAGAGTACTGTCATGGATGGTTATAAACTGTTCAGGAAGGACAGGCAGGGCAGAAAAGGTGGGGGAATAGCACTGTATGTAAGTGAGCAGTACGACTGCTCAGAGCTCCGGTACGAAACTGCAGAAAAACCTGAGTGTCTCTGGATTAAGTTTAGAAGTGTGAGCAACAGGAGTGATGTGGTGGTGGGAGTCTGCTATAGACCACCGGACCAGGGGGATGAGGTGGATGAGGCTTTCTTCCGGCAGCTCGCGGAAGCTACCAGATCGCATGCCCTGGTTCTCATGGGTGACTTTAATTTTCCTGATATCTGCTGGGAGAGCAATACAGCGGTGCATAGACAATCCAGGAAGTTTTTGGAAAGCGTAGGGGACAATTTCCAAAAGTGCTAGAGGAGCCAACTAGGGGGGGAGCTTTTCTTGACCTGCTGCTCACAAACCGGGAAGAATTAGTAGGGGAAGAAAAAGTGGATGGGAATCTGGGAGGCAGTGACCATGAGTTGGTTGAGTTCAGGATCCTGACACAGGGAAGAAAGGTAAGCAGCAGGATACGGACCCTGGACTTCAGGAAAGCAGACTTCGACTCCCTCAGGGAACGGATGGGTAGGATCCCCTGGGGGACTAACATGAAGGGGAAAGGAGTCCAGGAGAGCTGGCTGTATTTCAAGGAATCCCTGTTGAGGTTACAGGGACAAACCATCCCGATGTGTCGAAAGAATAGTAAATATGGCAGGCGACCAGCTTGGCTTAACGGTGAAATCCTAGCGGATCTTAAGCATAAAAAAGAAGCTTACAAGAAGTGGAAGGTTGGACATATGACCAGGGAAGAGTATAAAAATATTGCTCGGGCATGTAGGAATGAAATTAGGAGGACCAAATCGCACCTGGAGCTGCAGCTAGCGAGAGATGTTAAGAGTAACAAGAAGGGTTTCTTCAGGTATGTTGGCAACAAGAAGAAAGCCAAGGAAAGCGTGGGTCCCTTAATGAATGAGGGAGGCAACCTAGTGACAGAGGATGTGGAAAAAGCTAATGTACTCAATGCTTTTTTTGCCTCTGTCTTCACGAACAAGGTCAGCTCCCAGACTGCTGTGCTGGGAGCTGACCTTCCCCATCACAATATGGGGAATAGATGGCCAGCCCTCTGTGAAGAAAGAGGTGTTAGGGACTATTTAGAAAAGCTGGACGTGCACAAGTCCATGGGGCCGGACGAGTTGCATCCGAGAGTGCTAAAGGAACTGGCGGCTGTGATTGCAGAGCCATTGGCCATTATCTTTGAAAACTCGTGGCAAACGGGGGAAGTCCCGGATGACTGGAAAAAGGCTAATGTAGTGCCAATCTTTAAAAAAGGGAAGAAGGAGGATCCTGGGAACTACAGGCCAGTCAGCCTCACCTCAGTTCCCGGAAAAATCATGGAGCAGGTCCTCAAAGAATCAATCCTGAAGCACTTACATGAGAGGAAAGTGATCAGGAACAGTCAGCATGGATTCACCAAGGGAAGGTCATGCCTGACTAATCTAATCGCCTTCTATGATGAGATTACTGGTTCTGTGGATGAAGGGAAAGCAGTGGATATATTGTATCTTGACTTTAGCAAAGCTTTTGACACGGTCTCCCACAGTATTCTTGTCAGCAAGTTAAAGAAGTATGGGCTGGATGAATGCACTATAAGGTGGGTAGAAAGTTGGCTAGATTTTCGGGCTCAACGGGTTGTGATCAATGGCTCCATGTCTAGTTGGCAGCCGGTGTCAAGTGGAGTGCCCCAGGGGTTGGTCCTGGGGCCGGTTTTGTTCAATATCTTCATAAATGATCTGGAGGATGGTGTGGATTGCTCTCTCAGCAAATTTGTGGATGATACTAAACTGGGAGGAGTGGTAGATACGCTGGAGGGCAGGGATAGGATACAGAGGGACCTAGACAAATTGGAGGATTGGGCCAAAAGAAATCTGATGAGGTTCAATAAGGATAAGTGCAGGGTCCTGCACTTAGGACGGAAGAATCCAATGCACAGCTACAGACTAGGGACCGAATGGCTAGGCAGTTCTGCGGAAAAGGACCTAGGGGTGACAGTGGACGAGAAGCTGGATATGAGTCAGCAGTGTGCCCTTGTTGCCAAGAAGGCCAATGGCATTTTGGGATGTATAAGTAGGGGCATAGCGAGCAGATCGAGGGACGTGATCATCCCCCTCTATTCGACATTGGTGAGGCCTCATCTGGAGTACTGTGTCCAGTTTTGGGCCCCACACTTCAAGAAGGATGTGGATAAATTGGAGAGAGTCCAGCGAAAGGCAACAAAAATGATTAGGGGTCTGGAACACATGAGTTATGAGGAGAGGCTGAGGGAACTGGGATTGTTTAGTCTGCAGAAGAGAAGAATGAGGGGGGATTTGATACCTGCTTTCAACTACCTGAGAGGTAGTTCCAGAGAGGATGGTTCTAGACTATTCTCAGTGGTGGAAGAGGACAGGACAAGGAGTAATGGTCTCAAGTTGCAGTGGGGGAGGTTTAGGTTGGATATTAGGAAAAACTTTTTCACTAGGAGTGTGGTGAAACACTGGAATGCGTTACCTAGGGAGGTGGTGGAATCTCCTTCCTTAGAAGTTTTTAAGGTCAGGCTTGACAAAGCCCTGGCTGGGATGATTTAATTGGGGATGGGTCCTGCTTTTGAGCAGGGGGTTGGACTAGATGACCTCCTGAGGTCCCTTCCAACCCTGATATTCTATGATTCTATGATTCTATGGAGTGCCAAAGGGAAAGGTGACTATCAAATATTTTCCTGTCACACAGCTTTTATTTTAACTAGTAGGCAATTTGCTGAAAAATAATCCTAAAGTTGCATTTTGTTAAATGGCTCTATTTGAAAGTTATTTTAAGATGTTTCAATGCTGCTTGCCAGACATTCCGGCTGGAGTCCAAGCCCATTTGATTCTCTTTTTACATTACAAGCAGCTTAAAAATGGAGGGAAAGTCCCTCAAGAACCAAATTCTAAGGATTTGTGTCCCCCCCGTCCCCCCCGACTCCCATTTTCTCTGTGAAATTTGGATCCTCTTAAATGAAAGCAGAAATAGTCTATGAACTTCCTTCAATTTCTTTTAGCACAGAGCATGTTTTTCTAAACATATGTCTCATGCAAGTGTAAAAGGTGTTTTACAGACAGGTCCCCCCCCCCCGACTTGGAATTAGCAATTTAGTAAAAAATGACATCTCTGCTCAAAATGGTATTAACAATGGCTTGATGACAAGAAAATACAATCCTGTCAAACTGGACTTCATGAATAAATCACAAGGTCCAATTTAATGTTTTATTTCATCATTAAAGAGAGAAAGTGTCTCTATACCAGGGGTAGGCAACCTATGGCATGCGTGCCAAAGGTGGCACACGAGCTGATTTTCAGCGGTACTCACACTGTCCAGGTCCTGGCCACTGGTTCTGGGGGCTCTGCTGCTGGCCTGGGGTACCGGCCCCCTGCCAGCTGGGGTTCCATCTGCCAGTCCTGCTCAGCCCGCTGCTGGAACCGGGACCCGGCCACCAGTCCGGGGGGCTCTGCTGCCAACCTGGGGTCCTGGCTGCTGGTCCGAGGCTCTGCAACTGCCCCTAACTGTGACCCACTGGCTCCAGCCTGGGGCAGTGAGGGGTGCAGACAGGGGCAAGAGGGGGCGCAGCTCCGCACCCCCACCTTAAAAATTGTTCCAGCACCACTGATTTGCTGCTTACATCACTATCACGCCATGTGGAATAGCACACTGCGTTTGACGTTGAGCTTAGACTGTACATGCAAGAACTGGAATCAGAATTTTCTGACAGATTTCCAGATTTCCAGCTATTTGGCCCAACACTTTCTTTTCTAATTAAACCTGAAAAGTTCAATGAAAATTACTTGGATTTGTCTGTATTTCAGTGGATGGGTGTTGAAGATTTCAAAATGCAGCTCATTCAATTAAAAAGCGTAGAATTTTGGGGATCAAAGTTTGGAGATCTGCAGAGTGCACTTGAAGCTATCTCTATTCTGGCCTCTATTCTGACCTGCTGGAGGTCCCTGCCAGTGAAATTTAACTGTTTGAAAAAAATTGTGTTTGCAATGCTTTCAGGATTTGGATCCACATACCTGTGTGAACAGGTATTTTCACACATGAAATCTGTTCTCTGTCCCTCTTGGAGCTGGTTAACAACTGATCACTCAGAAACCTGTGTGCAGCTTAAAGTATCCAAATACGTGCCAGACACTGGAAAACTCAGCAAGGAAAAGCAAGGGCAAGGATCACACTAAATTGATAAGATCTGCATTTTAGTTTAATTTTAAATGAAGCTTCTTAAACATTTTTAAAACCTTATTTACTTTACATACAACAATAGTTTAGTTATATATTATAGACTTATAGAAAGAGACCTTCTAAAAACATTAAACTGTATTACTGGCAGGCGAACCCTTAAATTAGAGTGAATAAATGAAGACGCGGCACACCACTTCTGAAAGGTTGCTAACCCCTGCTCTATACCATACATGCTTGTGAATAACAACTTTCTGGTATTTGTAGAAATCACACTGTAAACACTTCTCTGAATTGTGATATCATTTTGGTTTTATTTGAATTCTAATTTTGAATCTCACAACATTGCAGGCCACCATATTAAAATCAATAGTTCCTGCTAGACTAGATGACATGGTTGTTTACTCAAATGCATTAAAAAAAATCCCTATGCTGCTAATTTGATTTTGGATTATGACATTGGAACCCTTGGAACCAAGGGATGTGGTTGACTTTCCATCACCTGAAACCTTTAAATCAGACTTGGATGTCTTTGAAAAAGAGAAACTCAAGTTCAGTCCCAAGTTACTGGGCTTGATGCAAGAATGACTATGTGAACTTCATGGGCTCGTGAAGTAGGTAGGAGGTCAGATTAGATTATCACAAATGTTTTAATCAATGAAGGTCATTCTGGCTGTGATGTGGCAAAGCTTTATCAAGTAAGAAGATTTTCCAGAATTTCCTAAAATTAACTAGACTGTATTATTTTTAAATCTTCTCTGAAAGCTCATTTCACAGCTGAATGCCCTCAACTCATGTGCTTTGTTGTGGGTTTTGTGATCCCTGTTGTTCTATCAGTGTTCTAGGGGAACACATCTCCTCCTCCTGCTGCAGAAAGATTATCTAGTTGTTAGGGAGCTAACCTGAAATATCCAGGTTCAGTTCCCTTTACTGCCACACATTTCCTGTGTCTCCTTAAGAAAGTAATTTAGTCTCTGTGCTTCCGTTCCCCAACTATAAAATGGGGCCACTAAATCAGACAAACCAGGCACAGGTTAAGCTTTGCCTGGTCTTTCCTCAGGCAGCATAATATTCACTAAATCTTGTATAATCCACAGCAATCTAGATCAGCAGCCCCTCTGTCTAGTCTCACAGTCTTGGCGCTCTGAGAAACCTAAACTCCCATAACTTACCCCATAACAATATAGATGACCAACAGGACCACTAAAATAACCCTCTAGCACGCAAGTTATCACAGCACTAAAGGATGCTCCATATTCTGGGTCTTTACATATTCACTGTAATATGTTGCCTCAAACATCCCCATCCATGAACGCTCTGCAGCTACAGAGAAGGCACCACAGAACTAGTGTTCTGTGTAGTACGAGAACACATCACCAGCCATCAGCAATATCAGGACGGATAAGCTGGAGTGCTGATGAGAAGCGCAGTCGGGAAAGTAACTGAAATACTTCCCTGATGGACAGAATTTTCTAAATGGACAACCTACCTACCCTACATTCTCAACTACTGAGGGACAATTTTTATTGATTGCTATATTAGCATTCCACAACCAACTCTCTGTATAACTTTTCATGAGTAATGTCCCCAAATACTTGGATGCTAATATCTAAACTGTATTGTTAAATCTAATCTAGTCACCTTAATTTGGGTTATTGCTGGTTATGCACTATATGTATTTTATGACTTTTAAAAACAAACTTTGTATTTGTGGATAATCTAAGCACTATCCCCAGATGTACAGACACTCATTTCTTAATCTGTGTATCATATAATTTTTAACATTAGCTGTAATAAAAATTTTAAATCTGTTTTTATCCCCTGGGGCTACTAAAGGAGACTCTTCCCTACTCTAAATAGGTGTTAAGACAAATACACTAACAATTGTGAGACATTAAGGGCTTGGCTATACTTGAAAGTTAGAGTGCAATAAAGGAGCCCCGGGCGCCCTAGCTCACTACCCGTCCACAATGGCAAGGCACATAGAGCGCTCTGATGCCGCGGCTAGAGCGCTCCTGGTACTCCACCTCGGTGAGTGGAATAATGTTTGGTGTGCCCCCGCTGGAGCGCTGTGCTGTCAGTGTGGACACCCTGGTCCTATAGTGCGCTCTGATCGGCCTCCAGAAATGTCCCACAATGTCTGTTCTAGCCACTCTGGTCATCACTTTGAACTCTACTGCCCTGCCCTCAGGTGAGCAACTGTCAGACCTGCCCTTTAAATTCTCTGGGAATTCTTCCTGTTTGCTCAGCCAGGTGTGGAGTGCTCTCAGCAAATCTTTCCAGCTGACCATGCTTCCATGCGCCAGGAGGTCACTTGCTGGAGGATTCTCTGCTCCTTGAGGTCTTCAAACTACAATTTGAGGACTTCAATAGCACAGATATAGGTGTGAGGTCTTTTTTAGGAGTGGTGGGTGAAATTCTGTGGCCTGCATTGTGCAGGAGGTCAGACTAGATGATCATAATGGTCCCTTCTGACCTAAATATCTATGAATCTATGAGATCCCCAGTATGGAGCATTGGCGAGGTGCTGGACCTCATCAGCGTGTATGGGGAGGAAGCTGTCCAGTCCCAGCTGCGCTCCAGCTGTAGGAATTATGATACCTTGGGGGAGATATCAAGGGACATGATGGAAAGGGGCCATGACTGGGATGCACTGCAGTGCAGGATTAAAGTGAAGGAGCTGCGGAATGCCCACTGCAAAGCCCGTGAGGCAAACAGCCACTCCGGTGCTGCTCCTGTGACCTGCTATTTCTACAAAAAGCTGGATGCAATACTTGGGGGTGACCCTACCTCCACTCTGAGTACCACCATGGACACTTCAGAGCCCAATTCAACAAGGCAGGAGGAGGAGGGGGAGGAGCAAAGTGGGAATGAGGCTTCTGAGGCAGAGGAAGACACCCCGGAATCCCTAGATGCATGCAGCCAGGAGCTGTTCTTAAGCCAGGAGGAAGGTAGCCAGTCGCACCGGCTGGTGCTTGGGGAAGGACAAACACCAGATGAGGTTCCCAGTAAGCAGCTTTTATTTTGGGAAGGAAGTTATTCAGTGCGGGTTCTTGGGGTGAGGAGGGTTAGGACTGCATGCCTGCCTGCCTAGATGCGGAATAGGGCGTTGATGTGCTCTCTCATATCGCAGTAATCGGCCTCAGTGATCTCTTCAAACGTCTCAGTCCAGAACTTGGGCAATGCGCTTGTGCAGGTTTCTCAGGAGAGCCACTGTTGTCCTTGTCCTAGTAAGGCTAACTTGTCCACACCACTGTGCCATGAGGGGCGGGGGGACCATTGCTGCACACAGGCGAGCTGCATATGGGCCAGGGCAGAAGCCGCATTGCAGTAGAAGACCCTCCCAGGTCACCCTCAGCAGCGAGATATCTTCCAGGACGAACTCCTGTGGAAAATGTGGGGACAGTGTTCGGTATAGGGGCCCCCTGCTGCTGTTGGCTCTCCCCAAGGCTCAGAAACCCAGAGGCTAGTGCAGTCGTGAAACAATCAGTCACGCTTGACCCTGCACTTATTCACTATTGGCTCCCATGGGTTATGTGCGCTCGCTTTGGGACAGGCAAATTATGCTATTGTGTAGGCTGCTTGCCCTTAAGTATGGGGAAATCATTGCTCTGTCTGGTGTGAACAATGCTGCCTCTGTTAAGTGTTGCATTTTGCCTTTACAGATGCAACCTTGAGATCTAAGCTGTCAGTGTTATCACCGGCTGAAAGACTCCAAAGAATCAGAAAGAGGCCATGTATAAGCAAGGAAGACATGTTGCATGAAGTAATGCAGCATTCGAGTAATTAAAATAAAAAAGTGTAGGAGTGGCGGGAGAGTGAAAGGAGGATCCGCCAGCAGAATGAGGAAAGCCGGCACAAAAGCGCGGTGCTCCGGCAGCAAAGCACGGATCGGCTGATAAGCATAATGGAGCGCCAAGTGGACTCTATCCAGGTGCTTGTAGCCATGCAGGCGGAGCATTACTGCGCCCACCCGCCCCTGCAGCCCTTGCCCCAAAACTCTTTCCCTTGTGCCCCCATGTCACCCCCAACCCACTTTCCCCAACATCTGGGTTCTTACCGCCACCAGCTGCCTCCAACACCTGTAGCTTCACCACCCAGCCCTGAAAACTACAACCCTTACCCACTGCACTCAACCCCCATCACCATGCAGTATAGCCATCCTGAAATGCAGCACGCGTTGCACAGCACTCCAGACAAGAAGGTCGAGCATGATAACAAGACATACACAAATCTGTGATTGTCCTGTTCCCCACCCCACCCCCTTGCCCTTTCTGTTTCCCAAGCAGTTATGTTTCTTTTCAATAAATGGATTTTTTGGCTTTGAAAACATTCTTTATTATTGCATAAAGTAAAAGATACCTTAGCCCAGGAAAGAAACAGGCACTGCAAGTCAGCGTAGCAAACATAGATTCCTACTAACATTGGAACAACTGCACTTCACTCCCGTGCAGGGCACCAGATATTACTGGTGACTTTCAGCTTGTTCCCTCAAGGCATCCTTAATCCTTGCAGCCCCTCACTGGACCCCTCTAAAAGCCCTACTCTCTGGCTGTTCAAATTCAACCTCCAGGTGTTGAACCTCCGAGTTCCATGCCTGAGTGAATCATTCACTCTTCCCTTCACAGATGTTATGGTGGGTACAGCACCCGGATATAACTGCGGGGATGCTGTCATCAGCCAGGTCCAGCTTCCCATACAGAGAGCACCAGCAGCCCTTTAAACGGCCACAAGCACACTCCACAGTCATTCTGCATTGGCTCAGCCTGTTGTTGAACCGCTTCTTGCTGCTGTCAAAGCTCCCTGTGTAGGGTTTCATGAGCCACGGCATTAAAGGGTAAGCGGGGTCTCCAAGGATCACAATGGGCATTTCAACTTCCCCTATGGTGATATTCTGTTCTGGGAAAAACATCCCGGCTTGCAGCTTCCCAAACAGGCCAGTGTTCCGAAAGATGGTGCATCATGCACCTTTCCAGGCCAGCCTGCATTAATGTCAATGAAACGCCCACAGTGATCCACAAGCGCCTGGGGAACCATAGAGAAATAGCCCTTCCGATTAATGTACTCAGAGGCTAGGTGGGCTGGTGCCAGAATTGGAATATGTGTGCCATCTATCACCCCTCCACAGTTAGGAAAACCCATTTGTGCAAAGCCAGCCACAATGTCATGCACGTTACCTGGAGTCACGGTTCTTCTGAGCAGGATGCGATTAATGGCCCTGTTAACTTGCATCAACACGATTGCAACGGTCAACTTCCCCACTCCAAACTGGTTAGCGACCGATCGGTAGCTGTCTCGAGTTGCCAGCTTCCAGATTGCAATAGCCACTCACTTCTCCACCATCAGGGCAGCTCTCAATCTCATGTCCTTGGGCCGCAGGGTGGTATGGGGGGTGAGCTCCTCACACAGTCCCATGAAAGTGGCTTTTCTCATCCGAAAGTTCTGCAGTCACTGCTCGTCATCCCAGACTTGCATGACGATGTGATCCCACCACTCAGTGCTTGTTTTCCAAGCCCAAAAGTGGTGTTCCATGGTGGTGAGCATGTCTGTGAAAGCCACAAGCAAACTCGTGTCATATGCGTTACTCGAGTCAATATCATCGTCGGAGCCCTTTCTGTCACTTTGGATCATAAGGAATAACTCAACTGCCAAACGTGATGTGCTGGTGAGACTCGTCAGCATATTACTCAGCAGTTCGGGCTCCATTCCTGCAGACCAAAAGGGAAGACAGAGCACACAATACAAAAAACGTTGAAAGATGGCACCAAATGTGGACGGAATCACAGGATCGCTGGGATGCAAAGCGGGGCATTGGGACAGGACCCAGAATGGCCCCCCTTCCCACAAGTCACAGCGCCAGAATGGGAAGAGGTGCTCTGTGGGATAGTTGCCCATAATGCACTGTTCCCAATGCCGCTGCCAGTGCCGCAAATGTGGCCACGCCAGTGTGCTTGTTCCTGTCAGTGTGGACAGACTGCAGCGCTTTCCCTACTGCGCTCTCTGAAGGTGGGTTTAACTCAAAGTGCTCTACATCTGCAAGTGTAGCCATGCCCTAAGATTCTATGGTAATCTTATCTGTAGCCAGAGTAGAGACACAGAAAAGTCTTGTGATTCATAGATAAAGAAGTAGTCTCTAAGTGTGATGCATTAGTTGTTTTGCAGATTAGGACCAATATCTTAAAATGGTAAGGGAAGTAGAGTAGGAGCCAGCAAAAAAAGAATGGAGCGTGGGCTTGGTATGTTCATGGGTCCCTAAACTGTGCAGGTGGGCAGCTGTATTTTGCACAACTTAGAACCTTTGCATTGTTTTCACATTCAGTTTCAGATACCCTTTGAGACGAGTTTACTGTAATTCAGTGTATGTCTACACCGGAGATTGAACATGTAATTTCCAGCTCCAATAAATGTGCCTGCACTAGCTCTGATCCACCTAGTGCTCTAAAAATAGAAGCCCTGTGAGCAGTCCTGAGTATGAGCCCATCTGAGACCATAGGTACAAGCTCAGGCGGTTAACCTCATGGTACCATAGCTAAACTTCTGTTTTTAATGTGCTAGCTTGATCAGAGCTAGTCCAGGTATGTCTACGCCAATGGAAATTACCCCTTCAGTGTAAGAAACACTCAAAATGACACATGCATGCCTAGTCTAATGCTGTCTAGTTATTCAAGTTCAGTGATGAGTCAAATATAACTCTCAGGTGAGGGTTGCCAACTTTCCAATTGCACAAAACTGAGCACCCTTGCCCTGCCCCTTCCTTGAGGGCCTGCCCCCCTCCCCAACTCCAGCCCCCCTCCCTCAGTTGATCACTCTCCCACACCCACACTCACTTTCACTGGGTTGGGGAAGGGGGTTGAAGTTCAGGAGAGGGTGAGGGCTCTAGCTGGGAGTGCAGGCTCTGGGGTGGGGCCAGAAATGAGGGGTTCAGGGTGAGAGGAGGCTCTGGGCTGGGGCATGGGATTGGGATGCAGGAGGGGGTTTAGGGCTGGGGCAGGGGATGTGGGGTACAGGAGGGAGTTTGGGTGTGGGAGGGGGCTCAGGGCTGGGGCAGGGAGTTGCGGTGCAGGAGGGGGTGCAGGCTCTGGGAGGGAGTTTGGGTGTAGGAAGGGGCTGGGGGTTAGGGTGTGGGGTCTGGGAGGGAGTTAAGTTGCGTGAGGGGGTTCTGATCTGGGGAAAAGGGTTGGGGGGCAGGAGGATGTTTGGGCTCCAGCCGGAGAGTGCTTCCCTCAGGCAGCTCTCAGTTGGTGGTGCAGCGGGGCTAAGGCAGGCTTCCTGCCTGCCCTGGCTCTGTGCTGCTTCCAGAAGCAGCCAGCATATCTGGCCCCTAGGTGAAGGTGCGGCCAGGTGGCTCTGCGGCCAGGTGGTTCCTGGCCAATGGGAGCTGTGGAGCCAGTACTGGGGGCGGGGCAGCACGCGGAGATTCCCTGATTGCCCCTGTGCCTAGGGGCCACAGGGACATGCTGTCTGCTTCCAGGAGCTGCATGGAGCCAGGGCAGGCAGGGAGCCTGCCTTAGCCCTGCTGTGCCACGGACCGGACTTTTAACGGCCCGGTGAGCAGTGCTGACCGAGCTGCCACGGTTTCTTTTCGACCGGGCGTTCTGGTCAACAGACGCCTGGCAACCCTATGTGAGGTTTTGCTCCACTTTTATTAATGGGACTCTATGTTGTTAATGGAAACAGGGGAAACATTTTCCTAGCTAGTTTTTCAAAGCATTTCCCCCTGCCCATCTACATCAGCTTGGTTTTGCTGGGGTTGAGTTTTAATTAACTTCTCTTCATGCCGGAACTGATTTCTTGGCGTGTTGTGATATGTTAGGAGTGGAAGTACTAAGCATTTTGATCAAGCATTCAACTTCTGGTGCTTTGTCTGAACTGCAACCTGGAATTTTTTAAAGTTTATTACTCTTTTTATATGCATCAGTTCAGAGTGAGATACCCAGGTGGCTGTTATCAGCATATTGTTGGTGTCTGAGCCCATGGAATTTCACTCTCTCTCCTGCTGGTTTTGTATAGACATTGGAGAGAAGATGGGATAGTATGAATCCCTGTAGGATTCCATAGCAGTCAATGCCAGGCCCAGGTGCTAGCAGTATGGCTAAATTGTTTGAACCAAGCAGGGGACAGAAACCAGAGCCAGGGGTTGGAGCCCGAGTCAGGAACCAGCACCGAGAGTCGGAGCTGGAACCAGGAACAAGGCTGGAGCTGATGCAGGAGAGAAGCAAGACAGGAGTAAGAGTAATTGCAACTGTGGGCTGAAGCACTGAGCAGCCAGCAACCTGCTGCTGCTAACTTAAAAGCAGGCCTGCTGGATTCAGGAACCAGGCCTGACTCTCCTCAGCCAATAAGGCAGTCTTACAGCAACCCAGCTGAGCTGTTTAATCTAACTGGAGGCAGGTCTGGCTAATCCTCAGACACAGCTGAAGGTGTTTAATCCTGACAGTCACCATTCTGAGTTCTGCTGAAGCACCATAAGTGGAGGCAGTACAGTGCTGCGCCACCTCCTTAAGCTGAATCACGGAGGTATATTAGCAATGCCTTGTGGTTAGTCTATCCAAAGCTGATGAGAGATCCAGTCCCATGAATATGAAAATATTGCCTGTATCTATGGACATGAGGAAGCGTTTTTTAGTCTTATCATCCCTGTCTCCATCCTGTGCTCTGGTTTGGAGACTGAGTGCAAAGTAGCCAGATCACAGGAAGAACCAGTGAATGTGAATATGGAGAATGAAAAAGGTTTCCAAAAAGAACATTGCAATTCATTACATTTCCAGCTGCTGAAATTTTCTTAGGTTATGCTCTCAATAGAAGTGTCCATGTGTCAAGCATTAAAGGAGACAAAGTTAATCATTAAAACTGGTTTACAATTTGAATTTCAAAATCTGACAGAAAAAGGGGAGACATTTCACAGTTGTTTTTTTAAAATCATTGTTCCTGTTTTCAATCAGCTCTATTAGCCAACCAGAAATTGTTTCAATAATCATTAGTTTGGATAAGATAACTGACTCAACCTTTTGCCTGAAATTCAAACAAAATATTTTTCAAATTCAAACAAGCTCATGTAAGTTTTTCACAATTACTTCATGTTTTCACATGCATCTCCATATCCTGGCTCCAGACAGAAGCAGAAATTTCCTGCTCAGTTTTTCTGACTCAAGAAGTGCAGACAGGCCAGATAAGTTTTGGTTAAGCCCCCACTTCTGGGTGTCTTGTTCAAACTGAACTCTAGCCATTTTGGAAGTATATCACTTTTTCTCCATCCCACCAAAATCTGTGTACAGCCCAAGCCCTTTGTCAAAGACTAATTAGTTTTCCCATTCTTAGCATCCATTTTCACTCTTGCTTCCCTAATTTCCAATTTCCTGCAAAACATAGGGCCAAAATTTAAAGCTATCCTCCAATTTTGAACTCAATTTGTTGGAGTACAAATTTTCAAGGAAAATAGCTGTGGATGCTAATTTTGGCAAGCATCTAATGTGGGGCAATCACATTCTAGTAGCCATTTCAATGCCCACAAAATTGTGCCTTCATGTGATAGATGAAGGGGCGGGGGCTGGGGTGTAGCTCCCTTTGATGGACACCTAGCCAGCCAGTTAGTTGTAAAATCCAATTTGAGCTTTTCTCTGCTTGCTTTACCTGTAAAGGATTAACAAGCCCACAGGTATAAGAAAAGGAGTGGGCACCTGACCAAAAGAACCAATGGGAAGATGACAACTTTTTAAAATGGGGAAAAAAACTTCCCCTTGGTCTGTTGTTCTCTGCACTGCAGGAACACGGAGCAGCAATGCTATAAGCAGAAATGCTGTGTAAGATTTTTGAACCAGGTATGAAGAAGTATTTTCCATACCTAGAAGAAATAATTTGGATAGGGAATGTTTAGTTAGACGCTATTAGGTTTATTTCTTATTTTGGCTTGTGGATCTCCTCTGTGCTAACCACAGATGCTTTTGTTTGCTTGTCACCTTTAAGCTGAACCCACCAAGAAAGCTATTTTGGGTGCTTAATTTTTGGAATTGCTCTTTTAAAATCTAGCAGAAGCTTAAATTCCAAATGTATTTTTTTTCCTTTTTGTTTTTAATAAAATTTACCTTTTTTAAGAACAGGATTGGCTTATTGGTGTCCTGTCCTGTGCATGTTGTTTGATTAGCTAGTAGGCACAGCTAATTTCCTTTGTTTCTTTCTCAGCTCTTCCCTGTGTGTGTGTGTGTGTGTGTGTGTGAGAGAGAGAGAGAAAGGGCTTCAGGGTGCCCCACAGGGAGGAATTCCCAAGTGCTCCTTCCTGGGTTCAAAGGGGCTTTTTTGCATTTGGGTGGTGGCAGCGTTTACCAAGCCAAGGTCAGAGAAAAGCTGTAACCTTGGGAGTGTAATACAGGCGGGGAGTGGCAAGTATTAATTTTTAAAATCCTTGCGGGCCCCCACTTCCTGCACTCGGAGTGACAGAGTGGGGATTCAGCCTTGATACCTCATTTGACCGTGGAGGCCATGTTAAAGCTACTTTAAAAATTGGGCTTATAATGAAAATGTTGTTCATTCGATTACATTATTACATTTTTTCCAATATTAGTAGTCATATCAGTAAAGACATTAGAATAACATATCCAAAAATATTTATTATATGCATAGAACACTAACAAAAATATGATAAGCTTGAATTAAATTTATTGCTGCTTGGGTTTTACTTAGGGCTGTTGATTAATTGCAGTTAACTCACGTGATTAACAAAAAGATTAATCGCAATTAATCACAGTTTTAATCACACTGTTAAACAATAATAGAATACCAATTAAAATTTATTATAAATATTTTGGGATGTTTTTCTACATTTTAAAATATATTGATTTCAATTATAGAATATAAAGTGTACAGGGTTCACTTTGTATTATTATTTTGTTTACAAATATATGCACTGTAAAAATTTTAAAAGAAATAGTATTTTTCAATTCACCTCATACAAGTACTGTAGCACAATCTCTTTATTGTGAAAGTGCAATTTACAAATGTAGATTTTTCTGTTACATAACTGCACTCAAAAACAAAACAGTGTAAAACTTTAGAGCCTACAAGTCCACTCAGTCCTACTTCTTCTTCAGCCAATAGCTAAGAAAAAACAATTTGTTTACATATATGGGAGATAATGCTCTCCGCTTCTTATTTACAGTGTCACCTGAAAGTGAGAACAGGTATGTGCCTGGCACTTTTGTAGCCAGTATTGCAAGGTATTTACGTGCCAGATATACTAAACATTTGTATGCCCCTTCGTGCTTTGGCCACCATTCTAGAGGATGTGCTTCCATGCTGATGATGCTAGTTAAAAAAACTAATGCATTAATTAAATTTGTGACTGAACTCCTTGGGAGAGAATTGTATGTCTTCTGCCCTGTGTTTTACCCACATTCTGCCATATATTTCATGTTATAGCATTCTCTGATGAGCACATGTTGTTCATTTTAAGAACACTTTCACTCCAGATTTGACAAAATGCAAAGAAGGTACCTATGTGAGATTTCTAAAGATAGCTACAGCACTCAACCCAAGGTTTAAGAATCTGAAGAGTCTTCCAAAATCTGAGAGGTATGAGGTGTGGAGCATGCTTTCAGAAGTCTTAAAAGAGCAATAGCCTGATGCGGAAACTTCAGAACCTGAACCACCAAAAAAGAAAATCAACCTTCTGATGGTGGCATCTGACTCAGATAATGAACATGCATTGGTCCACACTGCTTTGGATCGTTATTGGGCAGAACCCATCATCAGCATGGACGCATTTCCTCTGGAAGTATGAAGGGCCATATGAATCTTTAGCGTATCTGGCACATAAATATCTCGTGACACTGGCTACAACAGTGCCATGCAAACAGCTGTTCTCACTTTCAGGTGACACTGTAACCAAGAAGTGGGCAACATTATCTCTTGCAAATCATAGAATATCAGGGTTGGAAGGGACCCCAGAAGGTCATCTAGTCCAACCCCCTGCTCGAAGCAGGACCAATTCCCAGTTAAATCATCCCAGCCTGGGCTTTGTCAAGCCTGACCTTAAAAACCTCTAAGGAAGGAGATTCTACCACCTCCCTAGGTAACGCATTCCAGTGTTTCACCACCCTCTTAGTGAAAAAGTTTTTCCTAATATCCAATCTAAACCTCCCCCACTGCAACTTGAGACCATTACTCCTCGTTCTGTCATCTGCAACCACTGAGAACAGTCTAGAGCCATCCTCTTTGGAACCCCCTTTCAGGTAGTTGAAAGCAGTTATCAAATCCCCCCTCATTCTTCTCTTCCGCAGGCTAAACAATCCCAGCTCCCTCAGCCTCTCCTCATAAGTCATGTGTTCCAGTCCCCGAATCATTTTTGTTGCCCTCCGCTGGACTCTCTCCAATCTATCCACAATGTAAACAAACTTGTTTGTCTGAGTGATTGGCTGACAAAGAAGTAGGACTGAGTGGCCATGTGGGCTCTAACATTTTATATTTATTTTTGAATGCATTTTTTTGTACATAATTCTACATTTGTAAGTTCACCTTTCATGATAGGGAGATTGCACTACAACGCTTGTGTGAGGGGAATTGAAAAATACTATTTCCTTTGTTTTTTTACAGTGCAAATACTTGTAATAAAAATAAATAGAAGGTGAACAGTGTACACTGTGTATTCTGTGTGATAGTTGAAATCAATATATTTGAAAAGGTAGAAAACATCCAAGATATTTAAATGGTATTTTATTATTGTTTCACAGCATGATTAATCACGTGATTATTTTTTAAAATTGCTTGACAGCCCTAGTGTTACTATTAAAACCTTGCAGGAGCTAGAAAAAATGAATCAATAGTTTATAAATAGAATACACTTCTCTGGGGTCACCATATGCTTGCAAGAGCTCTCTGTTCTTCAGTAGAGAAGAGTCTCCTCTGATCTATTTGATCTGTTGAGTGCTTGATCTTAGTCAAAGAATAGTTCAATAACATTCAAGTTTCTCCACTCTGTCCACAGGTGTTTTCCCAATAGCATGTTTTCACACAGCGGTATCATTATATCACTAACCTTCATTAGCGAGGGAGTAAGCAGTCACATGGAAAGAGAAGCTAGTGGGTTCGTTTTTCACAGGCATCATGCTGTTTTCTCTTCACTGATGGCTGGCTGCTTAAGCCTGTACCTACCCAGCAATTTGGGTTTAATGTTTTTTTCTTCCTTTACATCCATCCATCACCTATACAGTAATTATTGTCTATTGTTGATCAGTTTTAGTTATGGCATTTCCCTAGAAGCAGGGAAGATCAATGCCTAAAACATGTTGTGCTCACTTGATCGATTTTTTTAGATCAGCAGCATTGTGGAGTAGCCAAGCTTGCAATAGAAACTTATCAAATTGCTTTTATATTTCAGCACCTTTTCTTCTCTTGGAAGTTTACTTTATTTCCTACTGACTGTAGTTGGCTCACTGTCGGCCTGGGCTTGTACATCATCTCTTTATGTCTCCTGCCCATGGATCCCCTCTAGGAGCCCCACTCGTGGGCAAGCTCATTGTTCCTTGTAGGAGTTGAGCTCAGTCTCAGGGTTCTTTCAGAGTATAATTATCTCCAATCCCTGCTGCTGCTCCTCAGATCCAGCTACAGAGCACTGATGCTGAGCAGACATCCACAGCCCCTCACAGGGCTGCAGTGTTTGTCTGCCCTAAATAAGGGTGGAGACGGCTAGCCACTGCCTCAAGTTAGGCTCCATAACAAACTTCCCCCTATGCTCTGTGGCCAGCTTCACCTTTTTAAGCTCCCCTTCTCAAAGTAGAACATGTGATGCAAGTGTGCCTAAGTGCAGCAATGCTCATTAAGCTTGCAGTCAGTGGGATGAGGGTGTTTTCCATTATAGGGACATCTTGCTCAACATAAATATTTGTGTATTTAAAAGATTTTGAACTGCCCAATAATCAAGTAACTTCCCATCTTCAGTAAGTGTATGGCAGTACTAAACACTAATGATATTACAGTAGTCACATTGCTTCTATAGTAATACTTCCTTTCTTTCACTCTTTGGTTCTTGTCTATTTACATTGAAGCAGGGGCTTTCCCTTACATGTGTAGGGACAGTGCCTAGAACAATAGAGCCCATATCATAATTAGGGACTCTAGGCACTACCAATATACAAATGATATTGATAAATGCTGTACTATGCATTAGAGACAAACTGGTTGGAATATACACCTCTTGGCATGTAAAAAGTACTTAAAAAGATGTCATTTAAGCAGATCTTTCAATGTCTGCCACATCATTCCCAGAACTGCTGCTTTTAGGGCTGATATTTTTACTTATAAAGGCAGGTACCACATGGCGCACACCACAGGCAGATAATTGTATGGGTAGTAAAATGGCCACTTTATCCACAGGCATCTCCACACCCATCTTTTTTAGCTTCCTGAAACATTCTAACATGGTTTACCTTGTCTCTGCTGTGCATTCTTCAATCAAAACTTGTGCTTTGTCCCTTAAATATTTTTGTACTTCATCTCACTGACACTCAATTGCTTTTTGACTCTCCTTCTTTGTGGGGTTTGAAGTGATGAGAAATATGTAAATTGCAGGAGAATTAGGTGTATTATTCAATAAGTGAAGTGTTTTGAGCCAAAAACTCTTCCATTCTGCAACTTTTCCAACCATCAATTAGACATTTTTTCATAAAAATCATGTAAAAATAACAAAAGTAGTCTTTATGTCATCCCAATTAACATTCTTCAATACTGACACACTAACCTTCAGAATCAGAGGGGTAGCCGTGTTAGTCTGGATCTGTAAAAGCGGCAAAGAGTCCTGTAGCACCTTATAGACTAACAGACCGTATTGGAGCATGAGCTTTCGTGGGTGAATACCCACTTCGTCGGATGCATGTAGTGGAAATTTCCAGAGACAGGTATAAATATGCAAGCAAGAATCAGGCTAGGGATAATGAGGTTAGTTCAATCAGGGAGGATGAGGCCCTCTTCTAGCAGTTGGGGTGTGAACACCAAGGGAGGAGAAACTGCTTTTGTAGTTGGCTAGCCATTCACAGTCTTTGTTTAATCCTGTGCTGATGGTGTCAAATTTGCAAATGAACTGAAGCTCAGCAGTTTCTCTTTGAAGTCTGGTCCTGAAGTTTTTTTTGCTGCAGGATGGCTACCTTTAAATCTGCTATTGTGTGTCCAGGGAGGTTGAAGTGTTCTCCTACATTTATCCTTTTATGTAGGGACTGTCCAGTTTGGCCGATGTACATAGCAGAGGGGAATTGCTGGCACATGATGGCGTATATTACATTGGTGGATGTGCAGGTGAATGAACCAGTGATGGTGTGGCTGATCTGGTTAGGTCTTGTGATGGTGTCACTGGTGTAGTAGATGTGTGGGCAGAGTTGGCATTGAGGTTTGTTGCATGGATTGGTTCCTGAGATAGAGTTATTATGGTGCGGTGTGTAGTTGCTGGTGAGAATATGCTTCAGGTTGGTGGGTTGTCTGTGGGCAACGACTGGCCTGCCTCCCAAGGCCTGTGAAAGTGATGGATCATTGTCCAGGATGGGTTGTAGATCAGTGATGATGCGTTGGAGAGGTTTTAGCTGAGGACTGTATGTGATGACCAGTGGAGTTCTGTTGGTTTCTTTCTTGGGCTTGTCTTGCAGCAGGAGGCTTCTGGGTACACGTCTGGTTCTGTTGATCTGTTTCCTTATTTCCTTGTGTGGGTATCGTAGTTTTGAGAATGCTTGGTGAAGATCTTGTAGGTTTTGGTCTCTGTCTGAGAGGTTAGAGCAAATGCAGTTGTACCTCAGTGCTTGGCTGTAGACAATGGATCATGTGGTGTGACCGGGATGGAAGCTGGAGGCATGTACATGTACATTGGCCAAACTGGACAGTCCCTACATAAAAGGATAAAGGATAAATGGACACAAATCAGATATTAGGATAAAGGGACACAAATCAGATATTAGGAATGGCAATATACAAAAACCTGTGGGAGAACACTTCAATCTCCCTGGACACATAATAGCAGATTTAAAGGTAGCCATCCTGCAGCAAAAAAAAATTTCAGGACCAGACTTCAAAGAGAAACTGCTGAGCTTCAGTTCATTTGCAAATTTGACACCATCAGCACAGGATTAAACAAAGACTGTGAATGGCTCGCCAACTACAAAAGCAGTTTCTCCTCCCTTGGTGTTCACACCCCAACTGCTAGAAGAGGGCCTCATCCTCCCTGATTGAACTAACCTCATTATCCCTAGCCTGATTCTTGCTTGCATATTTATACCTGTTTCTGGAAATTTCCACTACATGCATCCGACGAAGTGGGTATTCACCCACAAAAGCTTATGCTCCAATACATCTGTTAGTCTATAAGGCGCCACAGGACTCTTTGCCGCTTTAACCTTCAGAAGAAACTCCCAAATGCCTGATAAGCTGCTCTTCCAATAAAGAGGATTTTAAAAATCAACAGCTAGTTCTTCCTCATAATCCTTAGAAAGAAATGTCACCAACAATTATTCTTGAAATCTTGTTCATGGGTAGCGTAGTGTGACAAGCTAACTCCTCACTGTTCCAGTTCAAGCAAGGTACACTGCATAATACATCAATAATCTCCTCTTCAGCCGTGGACCACTATCTAAGATAAAAGTTCTGGCATTTGGGAAAGATAAAATAGCAGATCAAAATCCTCAGCAGGATCACCAGTTACAGGAATATCAATTTGATAGTTATTATTCATGCATTGGTTGAAGTCAGTTTTTGAATGCAAGGTCCTGACATGCTTGACCAGGATGTCCCTTTCCCCTTAATATCACGAAGGCACAATTTCTTTTACACTGCGCTTTCTAATTTCCCATTTGGAAGCTTAGGCTATATGACAAAGGCCGTCTATGATAAATTGTTCAATCCTGTGTTCTCCTTGTGTTCTCCTCTCAGATGACCTTTCATCAGTTCTTGACTTTTTCTGTAAATTAGATTCCATGTATCAAAGGGGTCTTTTTTTCTCTCCCTTTTTGATGCTTGCATCATGGGTTGCATCATCATTTTTGATCCATTATTTGTTTTTCATTCTCTGTAAAGATCAGTGTAATCTTCCCTCATCTATTAATGTCCTTAAATATTGTCCCAAAGGTATATTTTTAAATGGCTAAAAATGACAACCAACTAAATCACAATAAAATTTAGTCAGGTGTTTGGGATGAAAATTGTTGGGAAAAAATGCCTTTATTCCAGAGAGTTTCAGAACCAGCAGATGACTCTAGGCCCCAAACCATTAAGAGCCAGATTCTAAGTGGCTGTGAATTTAAAAGTACCATTCAATCAACGTATGCATATTTACAGTAGCTCAAGGTATTGTCCTTAATGCTGAATATGGCTGTGAAATCTTGGAGAAAACTGACGAGGCAAGCATGCAGTTTTGTACGCACTTTACTTCTTTTCTTTTAAATAAAGGACCGTAATCTAGTGGGGTTAGGAATGTATTTAACATATTATGAAGAAACCTCTCCTACAGCTCTCCTGTCCCCAATACATATGAACAAACATTATAGTATGTGTGTGAAATCACCAAACATTTTCCCCTAACTTGTTTCCATAAAATCACCAACATTTTCCCCCTGACTAGTTTCCATCTCAGATTAAACAACTGAACTGATAAAACTGCAGGATGTTCCTCAAAGCATGGTAATAAAAAAATACTAAGCACTTTCCTTCAAATTGCTTTGCAAACATTAAAGCCCGGATCCTGTCAACTGCTGAATGTCCTCACATATCTCATTGACATCATATGGAGGAAACAGATCTGATTAATCATGACCTAACTCCAGTTTTACACCTGTGTAAATTTCTGCACCAAGATAAGCACTGAATAGCAAAAAGGGAGACTGCCAGGGAGCCAGCTGCAGATCCTTTCATCTCAGGCTGTCCTGAGATCTTCTTAGTTATTCAAGATGACTATGGGCCCTAAGGACAATATGCCAGCTGAAAATTGCTCTGTTCTGCTCTGCCTCTCAAATGCCCTCCCTTTTCTGGCATGATCCCTGTTCTGTAGGTGGTGGCTTCCCCAGCTTTACACCAGCTGATAATTTCCTTCTGCCAGGGAAATTCTCAACTGTCCAGCTGTGGCAGATTATCTCTTCTTTGTGCTGCTCATTTTGGGAAAAGGGGAAGTAATAGGGCTAAGAAACTGGTCCATTGGCTTCACTGAAGCTGCACTGGTACAAAACTGGAGTAGTGTAGTGGTGAATCAATCTATAGCAGTTTTAGTAACTCACAACACATCTACGATGTCGGCAACTATTATTACTCCATTGAGACTGGGTAACTGAGGCAGAGGGTTAAATGACTGGCCAAGATTCATAGTGTTGTGTCATCAGAAAAGCCAGTGTTAGAACTCAAAACTTTCTGGTTCCTAATTTTGTGCTCATGCTACCAGACCATATCTCCTTTTCTAAAACACATTTATTTTTTTTATAAAATAGCAGACTTGGCCTTGAGTCAAACATTGCAAAATGTTTTTTGTTTTTCCCTCTGTTGTTTCTTTTGCCTCAAACAAGATAAAACGGACAAACTAATTTCTTGGGGGATGGGAATACATTTTCCAAGTATTCTTTATATAAACTATTGTCAAAGTATCTCCATGTCTCTTGGGCAATGTCTTTGAAACAGGGAATGGGAAATTAGGTTTCCTGGACTCTATTCCTGACTTCAGTAGTGACTCTTGTTGAATCTTTCTGACCCTCAGTTCAACCATCTGTAAAATGGGTATAACAAAAATCAGTTCACTAGTGGTGAGTAAGAAACTTAACTCCAACAAATCACTGAAAATAGCAGTAGCAGTGTGCTATTGAAATTGAGATAATTAACTAGGCCTCAGTGCAACTAATCTTACCAGCAGCAGTAAATTGAATGAGTCTTGTTAGTTTCATTCAGTTGCTAGTTTTGTAAAGGGTCTTACTGGAATAAAAGTTAAACCTCTCCTTTCTTGCACCTTACAGAGCAGCAGCAGAAGATAGTATTTTTGCTACTGTTGATACTTCTAGGGTTCTAAGCAAAGGCAAAGCAAAACTGAAAAAAGTCTGCTGTTAGTTAGTTTGCTGCTACTGTTCACAAGGCTATTGGGTACCAGTGAACTAGAATAGAATCATCTGTTTCAGCCTGCTGCAAATGGGGGAAAGTATGAGTAGCAGCAAATACAAAAGGGTGATCAGAGCGGAAAAGAGCTGTAAGAGCCCATGGAGAATACAAACAGTATGAAAGAGAGAGAATGGACAGCAATTTGGGAGGAGGAAATTCCCAAGAAACGGGAAGAAAATCCTAGAATAGAAAAGGATGGAGATTGTCTGTGCTTGGTGTCTACTTACAAGGTTTTCTTTTTTTTTTAAATTGAGCACAATCCCTTCAGCTTTCTGAGTTATGAGTCCATGATAAAAAACGCATCGTTCACATTTTACAAAAATATCTGGTCACTTTTTATTCCCCCACGCAATAAATTCAAAATTGGTTGATATTTGAAACATCAAACTTGATACACATGAATCATCCAGAAGTGTGTGCTTTGATAAATTTGGAAAAGATAGTAATAACATTAGAAGCAATTAAACAAGACATTTATGAGAATGCTCAGTGGCCTTCTGATAAGGCTTTTAAACTAATGGAAGTTCATCACTTCTGACCATGTTCTTCCTGACTAGGGGCCCAGTCAAGGACAGGCTATTGCTTAAGACAGTTTTTATGAGGGAGTCTCTAAATGTTTCATTTTAAAAACACACAAACAAACCAAAAACACCACTGGAAACCATCTTAAAAACTACTTTAACATCAGAGGTGAGAAAAAATGGGCACTGTACAAGAATGTGAATAGACGCAAAACAATAGTATTAAAAATTCCTGGATCTGTGACTTTTTCAGGGTCCCTCCACAATTTTTGATGTATTTGTCTTCCCTCTGCAAATTCTAAACGATTGTTATTGATTTTGTAGTTATGTTTTTGTCTCCTTCTGTTGCTAAGATACAGACATAAAGATCTACTATTAACACAGCTGTGCAGACAAACAACATCCATCTGTTTATTTCAGTTTTTAAGAGTGCCCCAGGTGCTCATGCAAAAATTAAAATGACAAGCGCATAAACAATTACTGCAACCGCTCAAGCCTCCTACAAATACACAGTCATTTGCCCGCGAATTAAAAGGACCTTAGCAAAAATTCTTACAGACAAAACTTTGTTAACGTGTACGTGCTTAATGCCTTTCAGAACAAGGCGTTACACACACAATTACAAACTATGGAAATCCCAAACGAAGGTTACATATGAAATTATGAAGGTAGCCTTAATCACAGTTTTTTTTCTCTCTTTCTCTCACACACATACCCCACCCACTCCGCACCCAGACACACCTTAATTCTGGTGCTGTAACAAAATACTCCCAACAACTACTAAGCATACAACCATATCTAGACTATAGATTTACCCAAATTAAAATATTTTGTTACTAGCCACTGATATAGCTGCACTGGGGCAGGTCCGAATTTAGACTGGCAAGTAGGGCTAGTTGAAATTTGGGGGAGGAAGTCCATGTGGGTTTTGTTTTGTTTTTTTTTAAACAAATGGTTTTCATTTCATTCGAAAGTTTCCCATGATTTTCCCTTTTTTTAGTGAAAATATTCAAAATGATTTGTTTCCAAATGAAACAGTAGTGGTAGTAAAACTGAGCCAGAGCAAGAACCCCCATCCGTTCAAACCAAAAAATTCCATAACTGGGGTGAGGGTAGGAGGGGTTAGTTCTAAATTTTCCATCTTAAAAAAAAATGGCAATGAAAAATTGATATTGTCCCCCAAAACCTCTGTTGTCCTTGCAGATGTAACTACGGTGGGGGGGCCCAGTAGAGAGAAATTACAGCCTATCATGTTGTCTTTTTGCCCTGACCTCTGCAGGACAGTTTGGGGGTGAGGATAAACAATACAGATATTTAAATTATTCAACCCCCGCCCCAACCCCTAAGGTGAACCTTTCTTTCTAATAAGACACTGGGGTGTTCCCTGTTTTTTTTTACTTTATCAGAGCATACTTGTTTTTACCCAAAGTGATTCAGGGTATCCACTGTTTAATATAAATTGTCCGCATAATGTATCTGAGACTTGTGGTTAAATCTTACTGTTTTGCTTTGCCTTTCTTGATTGCCAAATTATCCATTTCCATACATGTCTGCCCCTCTAATATGGGATAACATCAGCTTCCTGAAAGATTACATATCAGTGAAAGATGAATGGAAGAAATTGTTCTTTAAAAAATTACAGGATGACTGCAGAAACGCTCGTAAAATACTACACCTTTCACCTTCTATCTTCTCTTGTCAGTGATTTTGTGTAGTTTCTTCTCTGTAATCCCTGGAAGGAGGGCTTGAGTGCTTTAGTTCATTGTGCAATGTTCTGAAATCTAAAGAGGCATCCTGATCTCTCTGTTTATTGAACTTTATTTTCATTTACCTGATGGATCTATAGAGTAAGAGGGGAAAGAATAGTCGCAGCACCAAGTATGGTTACCATTACACTTCAGACAGATGGGTCTGTCATAAGTATATCATTGGATAGAGCACTGGACTGAGACTCAAGAAACCTGTGTTCTGTCTCCAACTCTGCCCCTGGTCTGCTGAGTGACCCTGGGCAAGTCACTTCCCCACTCTGGGCCTCAGTTTTCCCATCTGTAAAACAGGAGTAATGAAGGTGATCTCCTTTGTAAAATACTTTGACATCTACTGATGATAAGTGCTATTTAAGAGCTAAGTATTATTCTTTAGTATTATCTCCTCTTTCTATAAATTTCAATGAAATATCTTAGAATCATTAATATTAATTTATCTAGAATAAAGACCGCAAAAAATTAAAGGTGTTATCATGATCTTGAAATTGTCCAACAATCAGTTTTAAAGAAGGTTTAGGGGTTAGTATACAGAGACATTAGCTTGCTTAGTAACATGGCAAACACACTATAAAATTCATGCCAAAGGTTAGTAATTCGTTGATTGAAACACACAGAAGGAAAAGAATCAAAATGAGGTAAAGAACATTGAAACTGAAATTGATTGTTTATGCAAAACAAACTTAATCATAACCTGTCAAAGTCCTGTTTTGGAGATGGTGTATATTGGTTATTGTCTCTTATTTAGTCAGAAAGTCTTTCTTAGTGGAGAAGAAATGGTTAGTTTTGTTGTTTAACTTTGAATCAGGAATGATAGTTACTTCCTGCTTTAGACAAAACAGACAGAAACAGAAGAGAGAGAAGAGAGGATAGTAAAGATGAGGGAAATATGGCTTTGCTGATGTTCTCAGGATACAGGGTGGCTAATCAGTTACAGATGGATGTTTTAGTCTGACAAGTTAGCTATAGTCAGGGACATCATCTGATTGATCCGGTCATGTCTCTCTCCTTCACAGGTCCTTTTTAGGCTGAGCAGAGCTGCATGGGCCATCTCATCTTGCTATGCTGGTGCTGTGCATTGAAGTTGATTTCAGGATCAGCTGAAAAGCAGAGAGAGAGAGAGAGAGAGAGAGAGAAAGGATAGGGGGAGGAAGCAGAGCAGAAAGGAGCACACAAGGGAGGGGAAGACAGAGTAGGATGTCACATATATCCAGTTGGGGTCCTTGCTGTTACACCAATGATTGTCAAGTGTCTCCACTGGAGTATCAAGGTCTGGTGTCGTGGTAACAATCCTTCCTTTGCAGCCACAGTGATGGTCAAAGGTATTTTCTCCCCAAGTCTCTTTTAAAGGCCCCAAAGAGGCAATGGGTGGATGTGCACGCACCCCTGCATTCACACCCTGATCACTATTGTAATAATCTTTGTACAAGGTATGACTTGTAAGATACCATTTGAAAACTCATAATTTGCTGGTCACTATTGTCCTGATTACATACAGTGTTGCCACACACATTTTAAGTTGTAAGATTCCCCTATAGGATGTAACACATGTTCCAAAACCTACAGGCCTGACCAAGCAGACATCAGCAAACAGAACTGCCCTAAACAAAGCAATGTTTGCTTGCCTTAATTTGCATTGAACAGTAAACAGAGTCATCAAGCAGGAAAGGAAAACAAAGAAAGCTCAAACAGGTGAAAAAAGCCAACAGGGAACATCTTTCCACATACACTCTTTGGCTCCTGGTACTCAGTTGGAAATGTTTTTCAAGCGGGGTCTGGAACTATTAAAAAGCAGTAGCAAAAACCTCCAGACACCATCCTTTTCATTCTCTCCCTGCCCACCACATTTTCTGCACCTGGGAAAACAAAAGCAAAGAGCTGCTGGATTCTGGGGAGGGGTCCTGACTGTAGAGTTCGGTCAGTAATTTTGTTGGAAGTATGTGGTGAGAAATTGTGCTTGAATCTAATATATATATTTTTAGGTTAGGCACTAGTAAATGTTTTATCTTTATTTTTCTTGCAATCATTTCTGACTTTTATGTCTCATTGTTTTTACTCACTTAAACTCTATCTCTTTGTAGTCATTACACTTGTTTTATTGTTTGATCTAATCCAGTGTGTTTAAGTTAAATGTCTGGGTAACCCTATTTAAGATAATAAACTGGAACATTATTCCCTTAAAGTAATAACAGACTTAATATATTTGTACTCTCCAGGAGAGGAGAGGGCTGGGCAGTATAGGACATACATTTCTGAGGGAAAATCTAGGACTGGGGTTGTGTTGGGGTCACTTTGCAGTATAGACAAGGCTGCTGAGATCTAGGGTATAACTGGCAGGCTGCAGTTACACAGACACTCAGGGTATGGTTTGCATGCTGGCAGGCTGTTTGTGAGTGGCCAAGGTGGGAGCTACTACAGCAAAGCATTGAAAGGCACCCAGGGTTGCAGGACAGGGGTGTGGATAGTACCACAATATGTCACTATGGAATAATCATTCTTTCATTATTTTGTCCATCAATTAGGCCTTATTTCTTACACACCAATTTTGGTTCTGTGATTTCCTATCTTTTACTCCTCTTGTTTACCAGTCATAATCTTAACACAGTCCTTGAGTGATATCACTGGACCCTTTCAGTCGACTGTATCCTTCTTACATCTTTTCTTAAACAGTTTTGTATAACAGGTCATTATAAGAATGCATGAACTTTTATCCACTTTTCACCAGCCAGGCTAACAGCTGAAGTAGGTCTGCTGGGCCTCAGTTATTACAACGCGCTTTGTGAGTTCTAGTGAAAGGAGTAAAACATGTTTATCTGCTGATTTGTTCCCTTTCGTATTCTGTTGATATCAGCCCATACAGGTGAAGGACGGTAGAATCTGAAAGAGAAACTGATGTGAAAATATGTGCTTTGGTAGGTAAACCTCACCCACTTGTGCAAGAACTTATCCTTTTTGGCCCTCAAATATAAGTCAGAACTTGTGCTTGTAGAATGGTTAAAAAAATAATTGGCAATTAAAGCCCAGAGTTTGGCTCACTGTAATTAACAAGGACCTATTCATAATTTGTGAAATGTGAAGTTTGCCAAGGGGACATTAACTCTTTTTATAACAGCATGTGCTTTGCATTCAGACTGTGTTTCCACGTGCAGAGAAGCTCTTTTTTGTTTGTTTTTAATTTTTTGAAAAAGATGAGCTCAGAGAAATGCTTTGCTTTTTTAAAAAACCCAGTAAAATATAATTTTCTTAATAACTGTTTTACCAGCTATCAGATGTTTTTTTTTTTAAAAAAATTCTTAATACATTGGCATTGTCAGCAAAATATTGTAAGACTTTTTGATTGAGGGAAGGTAGTGAAATGTTTGACTTTTTCTTCTTTATATTCTGTAGGTTTATTAAAAATAATTAGACCACAATATTATGTGAAAAACTATAATGCCTTATCTTATTTATTTGTATTGGGGTAGTACCGAGGGACTCCAGTCATGGATCAGGACCTGGTGTTAGATGCTGCACAAACACAGAACAAAAAGATGGCCCCTGCCCCCACGAGCTTACAATCTGAGTATAAGATAAAAGACAATAGGTGGAGATATAACATGGGGAGCACAAAGAAACAATGAGACAATAGTCGTCAGCATGATAAGCAGCAGCTGTTACACATCTGCTGCCTAACCACTGTCGTTGGTTGAGCAATTAAATACAAGAAAGAAATGCCCAGATGTTTAAAAGAAAATTGCAGATGAACTGAGCTGGAGAATAGGTTCTCCTTAACTGAGTCCATTCTTAACTTTACAAAAATTCAGGCTCAACATATGGGCTGAGGTTTCCAGCTGATTCTCCTTTTGTAAGAACTAGTTCACGCATCTCATTATTACGTTGATGTGTCCTCATGTTTTTTCATTTAAACAGAGACAGACAGTGATAAAAGAGACTAGTTCACATAAAACTTACTGGACAGGCAAAGACAGTACTGTTTTTCCTTCTGTTTATCTATTTCTTATGATCAAGGCTCATGCTTATTATAACTCATACATAAATTAGGGCTAGGTTGTGCCTGGCCCACCACAGGTGTGTAAGGGATGAGAGAGAAGAAAGAAGTCTTTGCTTCCTGCTCCTTGAACTTCTGTGTTGGGCTGAGTGAAATCCCAGTCCTTGTGCTCAGAGTAAGATGGCTCCAGCTAGTTAGTGTTGTGCCAGTCTCCCCCAAGAGAATGAGGAAAGGAGGGAATCCCAACTTTGTCTCCCTCTCTTCACTGGCCAATTGAGCTGATGCCACCAGAGCAAGAGTAGAGTCCACACTTCATCCACTCCAAGGGATAGCAGTGCTCCTAAGTTCTGAGATGCATTGAACCCATAATAGGCACATGCATCTTGGAGGCCAGGATAGTGTCCCTCCACATTGTTCCTTACAGAAGGCTACAGTAGGAAGCCAAATTCTAGCCATAAATAATTTGTTCTTCAACAGTCTACGACAGCTCTTAAAAAATATCCAGGGCTTCATGCTAATGGACTGGCACAAGATAATTAAAAAACCCCAAGTTTTATTTTAGACTTTGTATGTTGTTTGTCTGACATCTATTTAAAGTGTAAGAGCAAGGACTGCCTCTTATGCTAGTACATATTGGTACAATGCCTCGTATAATGGGGTCCCAAAAATGACTGTAATACAAATGATAATAAGGGCATGTCTACACTGGCAAAGTTACAGCGCCACTCACAGAGCACCAACGGAAAACTGCTGTTGTGTGTTCACAATGACAGCTGCCTGCGCAATAGTGTGTTCACACTTGCGGCACTATTCAGAGCGGTGCACTCTGGGCAGCTATCCCACAGAGCATCTCTTCCTCTTCTGCTGCTAAGACTTGTGTCCCAATGCCCTGTGATTCATTGCTTCACATCCCAGCAATAGCTGTGCTTCCGTCCATATTTGGCGCTATCTTTCAACGGTTTGTGTACTGCGCGCCCTACTCTGCCCCTTTCTGGGTGCAGGTATGGATCCCGAGCCATTGACCAGAATGCTGCTCGCACTGACCAACATGTCACGAGTGGCAGTGAAGTTATTCCTTAAACTACAGAGGCAAGAGGAGTGCGACATTGATTTTGCTGACTACAGTGGAACGCCACTTTTGGGCTCGGAAACAAGCACTGAGTGGTGGGATCTCATCGTGATGCATGTCTGGGATGATGAGCAGTGGCTGCAGAACTTTCGGATGAGGAAAGCCAAATTCATGGGACTGTGAGATGAGCTCGCCCCCGCCCTGCGGCACAAGGACACGAGAATGAGAGCTGCCCTGTTGCTGGAGAAGCGCGTGGTGATTGCAGTGTGGAAGCTGGCTACTCCAGACTGCTCCCGATCGGTCACTAACCAGTTCGGAGTGGGAAAGTCGACCGTTGGAGTTGTGTTGATGGAAGTGTACAGAGCCATTAATTGCATCCTGCTATGAAAGACCGTGACTCTGGGCAATGTGCATGAGATTGGGGATGGCTTTGCACAAGTGGGCTTTCCTAACTGCGGTGGGGCAATAGATGGCACACACATTCCAATTCTGGCACCAGACCACCTAGCCACTGAGTACATTAATCGCAGGGGGTATTTTTCAATGGTTCTCCAGGCGCTTGTGGGTCACTGTGGGCATTTCATAGACCTGAACACAGGCTGGTCCGGAAAGGTGCATGACGCACACATCTTTTGGAACCCGGGCCTGTTCAAGAAGCTGCAAGCTGGGACTTTCTTCCCGGACCAGAAGATCACTGTAGGGAAAGTTGAAATGCCCATTGTGATCCTGGAAGACCCCGCCTACCCCCTTAATGCCATGGCTCATGAAGACATACACAGGGCAACTTGACAGCAGCAAGGAGTGGTTCAACAACAAGCTGAGCAAGTGAAGAATGAGTGTGGAGTGTGCTTTTGGCCATTTAAAGGGACGCTGGTGCTCTCTGTATGGGAAGCTGGACATGGCCGATGACAATATTCCTATGCTTATAGCCGTGTGCTGTACACTCCATAATATTTGTGAAGGGAAGGGTGAAAACTTCACTCACGGCTGGACCCGAGAGGCTCAGTGCCTGGAGGCTGAGTTTGAACAGCCAGAGACCAGGGCTATTGAAGGGGCAGGTTCATAAGGATCAGGGATTCTCTGAGGCAGCAATTTGAAGCTGAAAGCCACTAATATTTGTTGCTATGCTTGGGATTGCAGTGGTTGTAATGCTAGGAGGTGATTGGTGCACATAATTCAAGAAGGGGCCTTAACGTAATTGTATGTTGCTTTTTGCTTTCACTTAATAGAATAAAGATTGCTTTCAAACAAACACAATTCTTTTATTGAAAGACAACAACCGGAGGGAAAAAAATTCATCAGCAGGGAGGGAGATGGGGGAATGAAAGGATTGGGGGAATGGAAGGTCTCAAGAGGAGGAGAGATCCTGGGACAGCTACAGATTTGTGTATGTCCAGGGATCATACCCAACCTTCTCCTTTTGAGTATGATGCAGCAGGTGTTGTACTTCAGCAGGGCCAAACTGCAGAGGGATGGGTGTTGAGTGCAGTGGGTATTGGAATTCCACACTGCTGGACTGTGAGGAGGGAGGAGTGGAATGCTGCGGGTAGCGTGTGGAGCCAGGAGGTTGATAAGAGTGTGTTAGTGGTGTGTGTGGGGGGGCACATGGGAAAAAGTTTTGCAACAGCAGCTGCAGGGGAGGGCAGGCACGGACCTGCTCGGTTTGAAGAGCTAGTATTGCCTGGAGCGTGTCTACTTGGCGCTCCATAACTGTTAAGAGCCGCTCCGTGGCTTCTTTCTGATGTGCCGCATTCGCCTTTCGTTCCCTCTTCTCACTGTCCCGCCATTCCTTCAATTCCTGTTTCTCTGCGGCGGAGTGCATCATAACCTTGTGGAGAAAGTCCTCCTTAGTTTTTCTAGTTTTCCTAATTCTTCACAGCCGTTCTGCCGCCAATAACAAAGAGGGAGTCTGTGCTCCCAAGGTCATCTCTGTGAAGTTTAAATGCAGTATTGTTTGCAACACAGTCAACACTGTTTCAGTGATTTAAAACACAGCCAGTACTCACACACCTGTAACTAACTGGCTCACCACAGGCAAGCACACATCAGCCACAAGACCCCCAAAATGGTGAATAGCCTCAGGGGCAGGGTAAATCACTGTTTGCGGACCCTGCTGTACACTGGGCTTTGGGCACTTGGGGAGAGCCAGCACTGTAGGGTGGGCTTGATAATCATTCCTGTCCCTACACTTTCCACAAGAGGTGATCATTATGGAAGATATCTCACTTCTGAGGGTGAGCAGGGAATCAAGGGAGGGTCTTCTCCAAGCCTTCGGCTTCCTCCCTGGCCTCTATGTGGCTAGCCTGTGTGCACAAATGGTCCCCCATGATGGCACAGTGGTGCAGGAAAGTTACCATTAATGGGGCAAGAAACAAAGCAGCTCTGCTGAGGAACCTGCGGGAGCGGATTGCCGAGTATCTCCACAAGAATTTCCTGGAGATCTCTGAGGGAGATTCCCATGAACAGTATCAATAGCCTGTTCCACCACTCAGACTAGGCATGCAGTGGGAGACAAGCCTGCTTTCTGCAACCCTCCTGTCCCCAACAACTCGCTTCAGCAATTCCCAAAATCAGATCCACTTACCAGGTGCCTCCTCTCCTGTTTGCACTTTGCCAAGATCCGACTGCTGTGACTGGTTAGGCTCCTCCGGGGTAGAAAAGAGCTCCTGACTGCATGCATCTCTGGCCTCCAAGTCATCCTCTGCCTCTGGTTCCCCCACCCCCTCGCCATCCAAGATTGCCTCCTCCTGGCTCAGTCCACTCTTGACTGGCATGTGAGCCAATGAAATATCCACAGTGGCCTTCGCAGTGGAGGTGGGGTCACTACCGAGTATCGCTTCTGGCTCTTTGTAGAACCGGCAGCTCATGGGCGCAGCACCGGAGCGGTGGTTTGCCTCCCGCGCCTTGTGGTAGGCGTTGCACAACTTCTTCACTTTGACTCTACACTGCAATGTGTCCCGGTCATGGCCCTTTTATATCATGCATCGTGAAATCTGTCTGTAGGTATCATAATTCTGACAGCTGGAGCACAGCTGGGACTGGACAGCCTCCTCTCCCCAAATGCCAGTGAGGTCCAACAGCTCGTCATTGCTCCAAGTCGGGGATCACCTGGTGCGAGGAGCAGGCCTGGCCACCTGGAAAGATGCGCTGAGACCACGGCACGCATCACCAAGCAAAGAGGAAGGGGATTTTGAAATTTGCAAAGGAATATAAAGGGTGGGGCTGACGGTTTGGTCACCTGAGGGCAGGGCAGTAGAGTTCAAACCGATGGCCAGAGAGGCGAGAACAGGCATTGTGGGACACCTCCCAGAGGCCAATCACAGTGCTGTAATCACCACGGTGTCTACACTGGCATCGCAGCACTGTAGCCCCGGTGCAGAAAGCTCTACGCCTCTCATCGAGGTGTTTTTTTTAAGAGCGCTGCAACTGGCAGTTTCTGCACGCTAAGTGGCTTGGCAGTGTGCACACCTCGGGAGTTACAGTGCTCAAAGATGCTTTACTGCGCAGTGTAGACGGGGCCTAATTCAGTCAGTATGCAGAGTGCCATAGAGTCTTCCTCAATGATGTTTAAAAGGGAAAAGGACTTGACTGTACTGTGCCAGACAACTCAAAGACCTCCACCCAAGAGGAGCTGCAAATCAAATGTTAACAACAGAAAATAATAATAAGTAATAAAAGAAATAGCTGCTGGTAAAGAATGGCTCTAATCTCTGTGTTGGTCCCTGAGATAAAAAAGAAAGTTGGGCAACTCCTCTGAAACAGGAATTCTTACCTAAAAGGCGGGTCTCCTGTGGGAGGGAGCGGAGCGCTGATCTCTTTAAGGGGAGGTGTGACCACAGTCAGAAGCAAAGAGGGGTTAAAAAAAGAATAGACTTTTTTCTTCCCTACTTAATCATTTTCATGTGAACCTCATAAGCTGTAGGACTGGGTATTGTCCACTGAATGCTCTGTTGGGTGCAAACGCTTCACAATAGAAAAAATAACAATTCTGCCATCTCAAAAGGTGATATTTACTAAAAATAGCATTAGAAAATGTATGGTCGTGGATCAAATTAATCCAAACACAATAATGATGACATCACCTGAGAGCTCCAAAATGGGATTTATGAAACCTAGCTGTCTTTTCTGGTGTCTGCTTTTATAGGTACATTTTAATATGGGGGAACTATTTTCTTTTACATGACACTTTTGTATCTGAAATGTTTTGATCAAATATTTTTTGCCCACCCCAACCCTCCCTCTCACTCCTTTTTTCTTTTCCATGCTTTAGGAAGATAATAAATAATGAATCTAGAATAACATGCATGAAGGAATCATCGACTCATGCAAATCTAGGTCTGGAAGGGACCTCAAAGTCATCTTTTTCAGCCTCCTGCATTGAGGCAAGACCACGTATATGTAGACCATCCCTGACAGATCTTTGTCTTTCCTGCACTTTAATACCTCTAGTGACAGGCATTCCACAACCTGTCTTGTAAGCCTATTCCAGTGCTTCATTATCCCTATAGTTAGAAAGTTTTTCCTAATATCCCTCTAAATCTCCCTTGCTGCAGATTAAGCCAATTACTTCTTGTCCTACCTTCAGTGCATATAAAGAACAATTGATCACTGTCCTTATAACAGCCCTTTACATATTTGAAAAGTGTTATCAGATGTGTCCTCAGTCTTCTTTTCTCAAGACTAAACAGGCCATTTTATTAACCTTCCTCATAGGTCAGATTTTCTAAACCCTTTATCACTGTTGCTTCTCTCCAGTTTGTCCACATCTTTCTTAAAGTGTGACACACAAAACTGGACGCCATGCAGGATGAGAACTCACGAGTGCAGAGTAAAGCATGACAGTTACCTCACATATCTTGCATATGACACTCCTGTTAATACAGACCAGAATATTAGCCTTTTTCGCAGCTGCATCACATTGTTGACTCATTTATCATCCCCTATATCCTCAGAACTTTTTCTGCAGTACTACTGCCTAGCTAGTTATTCCCCATTTTGTCATTGTGCATTTGCTTTTTCCTTCCTAACTTCACACCACGATATTTATCGTAATTGAATCTCATTTGTTGATTTCAGACCAATTCCGCAATTTATCAAGGTCCTTTTCAGTTCTCATGTTGACCTCTAAAATGCTTGCAACTCCTCCAGGTTTGGTGTCAACATTTGGAGAATATTCTCCACCTCGTTATCCAAGTCATTAATGAAAATATTGACCAGTACTGGACCCAGAACAGATCACTGGGAGACCCCACTAGCTCTCCCCTCATTTAGGAGCAAACCATTGACAACTATTCACTGAGTATGTTTTTATTTTAACCAGCTGTGCACCCACTCTAATGGCAGTAGTCTGCCCCCTTACAGTGGTGCCTAGGGGTCAGCCTCCCCCTTCAGGTGGCCTGGCTCTTTAAGATTTTGAAAAGTCTATTATATGTAAAAGGACCTAGGAGATATTGATTGAGAGGAAGTGGTCCTGAGAATAAGTGGTGCTTGGGAGGAAATATCATCACTGTATCTTTAAGGGCTTGGGGTCAGGAACCTTGAAGAGAAGGCAGAGCAAGGCTCCCCTTTCACCCAGCCAATTGGGAATGAGCTGGGAGAAGGGGACCAACATAAATGCTGCCTCCTCCTATATAGCAGGCTAGATGCTAGCAAGAGGAAGGAGGTCTGTTGAATCCTCTGAAAACTAATTGAAGAAAAGGGGCCAGCAGAGGGAGGAAGTGGCTAATCTCTTACAGAGGGTTAAATTATAACCTTCCTGTACAGCTGGGGTCGCCTGATTTAGAGGTAATAATTGCCTTAAGTATTCATCTCTAGGTGGTAATTCCTGTTTAAGAATAACAGAGGCTGCAAGGTAACACAAAAGGGACTGGGAATAGAGCCCAGAGAGTGGGTTTATTTATTTGGGGATTTCGTTTGGGCTTCTTACCTAAAAGCGGATTGAAGTCAGGGTGACCAAGTTAGAGTCCTCAGCCATGGGGAGGAGGAAACTACTGCAGGCTCCATGGATCTTGAAAAGTGTGTTGATCATTGTAGAAGTGGAGATATATCTACAGGTTTTGCATCTGTTGTTCTGGCAGACTGGTGCTGCTTGGAATTGGTGTGCCCTGATCTATAGGGAGCTTGCTTCTGAGGAGGATAATTTCTCAACATACTCAATACTGGAGTGAGTTCCCCAAAATCTGGGTGAAAATGGGTAAAAACTGAACAGTAGCTTTTGTAAAAAAATAATTTAATTTTCAGTAAAAAGAGAAAAATGAAGGGTAGGTGTTAACAGCACTGTTATTTTCTTACCTGGTTTGAGTGTCTAATATGGTAAACTATTGAGTCCTAAGTGACTTAGTTAAATGATTGTGTGAAAAAAGAACCAGCTGCCCCTGTACATGGGCCAAATACTGCACTTGATGACTGCATGCTGCTCTTTAAAGTCACATGTCAGAAGGAAGACTTGGATGCTATGGATATAAAATAGACTCCTTTAAATGGGGATATTTTTCACAATTTCTTCCTGTAGACTTGTGTTTTGTGGTGTGTGTGTGTGTGTGTGTGTGTGTGACTTTTCTTTTCAAGGGAAGAAGCCTGAAATCTAAAATATATTCTGCCCTTTAGGCTCTTGAAACACCAACATCTAAGAAACCTTATAAGTTATACATCTGCATGGTTTAGCAATTTAAAGAAATTATATCCAATTGGCATGTTAATGTGCCATCAAAGAGAGCAGTTGCCCCTTATGCAGGGAATATCAAGGGGCGGGGCCGGGGACTGAAATTTTGGGGTGTGGTGTTTTTTGTTTTTTGTGGTGGTTGTGTGTTTTTAATTGCAAGTTCTGATTAATCAAACCTATTATCAACAATAAGCGTTCTTTACTGGCAGAAGGTGGGAATGGACTGGGAACTCTGACTCCAGACAAAGAATTTAGTATAATAAAGACTATGTAAGGAGAGGTGAAACTTTTTAATAGATTTGAAAACATTGCAGAAGACCATAGAATCTCAGCTGGCCCTCAGTAAACCTATATAATTCAGTTGATTTAATTCACATTAGCAAATGATCTGGCCCAGGCAATATAAATCAACTTTTTTTGGTCAACAGCATAGCATAGAATCTGTAATAATTGCTACCAAGGCTCTGTTTGTCCTTTGTGTTAGTGTGTATTTCTCAGTTTTCTCACAAGATGGAAGGATTATTTATCTCCTGGTGTTGTTGTTTATCTTTTCTTTTATGATCTTCCAGATGCAAATGTGAACACAGGCTTAAATCTAAATCATGTGATGTATTGTGATTATTCTGATCTTCAGCGAGCAGCCCTTTCCAGTCTTAGGAAACTGCTTTATTTTCTCTAGCAGCAATCTTCAGCAGCAATGAGTGGGGCCTGTCAGAGCAAAAACCATTTTTTAACATCAAAATCCCTTCTAAAAACAAGAATTCATAGTTTTAATGTGCAAATCTCTTCCTCCAGCTCTACTATCCAGCTGCTATCTCAAAGTCTCTAAAATAATCCTCAGTTGTTTAAAAATTGGCAGTGACTCAAAATAATGCTCTGGGAAACAAATTCCTAATATAGCAAAACTCAAAGCACAATTACTTTGCAAAAATATCTTTACACTTAAATAAGAGTTTTCATGATACAGAAGAGTAACAAATTATACTTGTAAAAAAGTCTCACCAGGGTCCTAATTCAAAACCCATTAGGTCCAGTGGAAAGACTCTAAGGCTATGTCTATCCTGAAATAAAACAGCAGCAGCATGGTCATGGCTGGCCCAGATCAGTTGACTTGGGCTTGTAAGGCTATAAAACTACAATTTAGATGTTCCAGCTTGGACTCTGAGACCTCACAGGGTGTCGGATCTTGGGTTCCAGCCCAAGTCTGAGCACCTACCATGCCATATCTAGACCCTGAGCCTCCGTTAGCTGGCTCTGCCCCTGTATTAGGAGTCCTTTCTGAATTTACCCACAATTTTGTGTGTGTGTGGGGGGGGAGAAAATATGAGGGGGACTTTTTTTTACCTAAAATGATATCCGCACACTTAGATAAGAATTAGTATTTCTACCTCCTCTTAGCTCTAATGGGATTCTTTAAAAATCTTTTTCTAAAGAAAAATATATCTCTAGAGAGGATGGGGCGGGAGGGAAAGACAGAGATCAAATGTTTTAGTACCAGTTCTCAGTAAACAGCTGTTTACACGGCTTTATTAAATATCAGGTTTCGATTATGAGAAGGGGGCAGAGGGAATTCATCAAGAAATCGCATTTTAAATCACAAATTGAACATTTCATATTTTGACTCCAAACTTTGTTCTTCGGAATAACACTTGCCAGTGCCCTGCTGGCTCTAATTTCGACATGTTTCCAACTCAGCTGAGTTTGTAGTTCAGTTTTGTGTGTGTGTTGGAGGGGGAAAAAAAATCCCCAAACTCAAACTAGTTATGGTTCGGCAGTGGAGAATTCCCCTCAAGTGTTCAGAAAAACCTTGCATATTAGGATTTGGCAAACTTGCATTCAGCCCATGAGAACCAAATGTATAGGCTTGGTTTGCAAATGCTTTGCCTAACTGAATTGAGTGGGATTTATGCATCTCATTCTGTTCTATTTCTCAATTTACTTTAATCCAGAATAAATTTTAGGAACATAGAAATCACCATACCAGCTCAGACTGGTATCCTGGTCCACTATTCTGTCTCTACACTTACAGTATCAAATCTACAGAAAGGTCCTATAATTCCTATTATAGACAATCTTATAATAACGCACTCATAAAAAAGTTTCACCATAACCCCATCAGTTAGTAATTGACTTGTATCCAAAAGTTTAAAGACTTATACCTATCCTTTGTATATTTTTAGCCTATTTGTTGCACTACAGTTCATCAGTATTTGCTCAGTTCCAAAATGGACTTTCTTTGTCATACAGAAAGTGATCACAGATAAAATACAATTTAGACAGTGGGTTGTAAATTTCTTTTTTTTCTTAACACAAAAAGGGAAATCAATAGAACAAGATGAAAAAAGCAGGTGATATTTCCTACTGTGGGATGAAACTTGGATAATAGAAATCTTGATTGACTGATTCATATGAAAATTCTATCAATTACTTCATAAAATATATTCTATATATGATGCAATTGCTGATTTAGGCTCTAAGCATGATCTTGCAATTTCGTACTGTTCAACTTACTTCTAGGTTTCAGAGTAGCAGCTGTGTTAGTCTGTATTTGCAAAAAGAAAAGGAGTACTTGTGGCACCTTAGAGACTAACAAATTTATTTGAGCATAAGCGTTCGTGAGCTACAGCTCACTTTTGAGCAGTAGCTCACAAAAGCTTATGCTCAAATTTGTTAGTCTCTAAGGTGCCACAAGTACTCCTCAACTTACTTCTACTTTGCATTCTTTAACTTTTTTCTAGAGTATCTTTGGCCTGTATGAATACATCTCTCTAGAAATAAGAGTACATATGTGCTTAAACTTTTTTTTTTTAAAAAAGTTTTAGTCTTAATTGAATTAAGACTGTCTACTTATCTGAGTTATTTTTGACCTAGAATATTCATGAGGCTCCAGTAAATTTCATGTGCAATGTAATGAACTACTTCTCAGTGTATGCCAATGTTTTTTCCAAAGGAAAGAATAGATTGTACATCTCACTTTCCATCCTTCCTCATCTCTGATTAACAAATCAGTCAATTACTGAGCAATTTAGTCAGTGGACAAATTTTATAAGTAAAAATATTGCTCTCACCATCATCAAAACACCATATATTAAGGCCCACCAGTTCTGGATGATAAAGAACAGATAACTGTTGGACCACATTTTCAAAAGGAGAAACCTTCTACTGTGGGTGCTGTTTGAACGTGTAAAATTTGCATGAGCACTGTTGTTGCATGTATAAATCTGTATACTTGTGCCTCTAAATACCAGGTTGCATATAGAAATCAGGGAGAGGGTATATATTCTGACTTACATTTGCCCTTTGTTTTGTGGGTACCAAAATGCAGATGCAAATGTAGGAGGGGTGGGTTTTTTTCCCCTGGTAACTTTTTTTTTTTTTTTTTTTTTTTTTGGCGTGCAACATTGGGCGTCAGCCATTTTGAAATTTTACCTCCTTGTTTACAACAGACTGTGACACGATGAGTTGGGAATACTATGAAAAGCAATTAAATAGCCTTCAAAATACTTTCACAGGAAAACTTCTTCTAATGGAGTTTTTTGTAATGATTCTCAAATACAACTGGACTATAGGGGAAAATATTCTAATGTAAACTTATTTTATCTTTAAGATTCACCATATTTTTCATAACTCACCACCCCTTTTTAATAGATTTCAATGTTATAAATCAATATAATTCTGTGTTAATTTTAAAATGAATTCTCAATTGCCATATTTTTAATTCACTGTAATTATGGATAGTGACAGAATGCAGATGAGCAACACTTAAGCCATGTCCTTGCTGGTATAAGTGTGGTTATGCCAATTATTTGCATCACATTGGCAATCTGCTTAAAATGTTGCTGTTGAGAGAACAAAGGTAAGAAAAAAGATATATAAACATGATGATAAATACAATTCTCCTCTTTCTGGGAAGACCCAGGGCAGGATGCCACAAAAAATGACTCAAACCGCAAACCCAGCAGGAAAAAATACTGAAGTTGGGTAATTGAAGCTTGTGCACACTTAATGTGTGGCTTACCTAAAACCCCAAGGGTTGACTCTGCAAAAAAAAAAACAGATCGGACAAAGATTACTTAATCTTTCATCTGTAATGTAGAAATGTATAACCCTTTAGTGAACATGGGGTTTAAACTGGAGAAGCACTGGACTAGAAGCTGAAGAATGGGACTGAAGGAACCAACCAAAGGATCAGAGAACAGGATGACTATCCTGGAAGGTGGTAGAATTTCCTGGTGCTCCAGAATGTGGAAATTTGAGCACATTTAACAATTCTGTCTTGTCTGTTATTTGTCTGGCATAAATGTATGTCTACACACTAAGTGACCATTCTGTCTGAAACCGTATAAATAAAAGCAAAAATTGATAAAGCCTAAATTGGTAGATTTATGACTCATTTTCCAACTTTGACCACAACGCTGGTAAAACCTTTAATTCCATAAACTGCACATACTTTCAATTCAATGATATCAAGCTGCACTGTAAATTTGATAGAACCAGATTGTAGCCATACTGCATGCTCCAAGGAGGCCTAAGGCCCCGTCTTACTCCCTCATGTTAGCTACCCAAATTGCAAGTAACTCCAAGGAGGCCTAAGGCCCCGTCTTACTCCCTCGTGTTAGCTACCCAAATTGCAAGTAACAGCATAGGTAGGAGAGCAGCTTCCACAGGGTGGCTGTATCCTCTCCTATGCAAATATGCAGCCTATGAAAGTGTACAGAATTCCAGAGGGATTTGAGAGCACCCCAGTGTGCTAGCTTGTATAGCTTTGTCAGGGAAATACCTGATGCAAGGTATTTCTTTGTTGGAATAGGGGGAACCCAGAAGCCACACTGATTCAGTCACAATCTGATTTCTAGCCTGCTGCTCCAGGGGGAGAGCAACAATGTGCTACCTCTTGCTTGGTGCTGGGAAAGTCTCACAATAGAACCTATAATCTTCACTATTTACCAATCAATGCTTTAAATCTGTAAAAACATAATCTTCCTCACTCTTTCTAGAACCTTTGTTCCTCTCACTTGGAAACAATCAACACTGTACATAGTCACTGATTATGTTGACTGACTACCATTATATTGCAGTGACCACGTTCAATCATGTGCGCAGGTTGTCAGTCAACCAACAGTCTGTACCTTCTTGCAGGTTAGATAAAGTTCTGCATCCAGCTCCTCTCTAATAGCAGAGCTCTGACATGTCCTGGCAAAGGGCAAGCAGGCTACACCTGTAGATCAGCCTCATTTAATTATTGCACCAAGTAGTAATGTGAAATACAGGTGCATTATTACTATAAAAGTAAGGTAACGGCCAGTGATGGAACTCTGGTTGTCATGTACTTGTAGTATGTTCCCCCATTCAGTTTATTAAAGTCACTTATTGACATAGGAAGAAAATACTATAACCTCTATTCCGCTTATCACTGGGCAAATCCAAGAAAGCAATGCCTACCAGTAAGGTTAAGGTTTTGTCATGGGTATTTTTAGTAAATCACAGGCAGGACCCAGGAAATAAATAATAAATGACAGATGCCTGAGCCCTCCAACCATAGGGTTGGAGCTGAAGTCCAGCTGTCCTGCGGGGGGCTGATAGCCACAGCCCCACTGCATGAGGCTAAAGCAGAAGCCCAAGTGAGGCTGAAGTCACAGAATCTGTGAGCTCGTGACTAAATTGCATCCTTATCTATACCACCAATAAAGATATTTAAGAAGTTATGTATATTTTTTAGGGACATTCCTTTGGGGCCTGATCCTCCTTCCTTTGATGTCAGTGACTAAACTCCTATTGAAGTATGTGGGAATACAATTGGTCTCTTAGTCTCCCCATTTTAAAGACTGCATTTTCCCCTCTTATGAAGATCTTAGATAGATTTTCCAAAAGCGTTGACTTTATTAAACTATCATTAGTCTAGGATACTCTTTCTATAATGAGCATTTTAAACAGATTCATCTCTTGCTCTAGAGAGAAATATCATAAGTAAATGTGTCCATTGCTGTCTCTGAAGTCTCTATTTCATTAGACACACTATATTAAGATAAAGCTACTCCGTTCACTTATTAAAAAATGCAACTTGTGAAATGTGACAGCTTTGAGATATTTGTATTTCTTTTAGAATTGAATCTTGAACATGCAATGAAGGAAAGAAAGAAGAAACAGACATTGTAACTATAAATTCTAGGCAAACCTCAAGAGCCAGCATTAATTGAAGACCGAGTCAGTTGTCCTGGGATCTTCATATGTCTCATTATTACTTTAGCAGGCTGATAGGGAGATTGAAATTGATAATTGTTACCAATTTTATGCAGCAGTAACAAAAACCCTACATGAGAGACTTCCAATCAGTTAGTCTAGCTTTATCTTTTTCTAAGTTCAGAGACTAGATAGAGAATAAAAATCTGTTCCTGCAAAGCTAAAATTTATTCATGAATCATATCATACATATGTCAATATAATTGCTACCTATTATAACACTCCTCTTTTCAGTCAGGAAGCCAATTACTCTATATGTAAGAGAAGACTTAAATTTTAATAATAAATGCATTGCACTTCTATAGAGTCTATCAACACATTTCAAAATACTCTAAGATACTAGAATATGTTTTGCTCACAGGAGGCAAATTATGCTCAATATTTCATAGTAATATAGTTTTTAAAAACTGGACTAGTTCAGCTTTATAAATAGCCTAGAAGGAGCCTGGCTACATGAGACTTAGAAACTTGCACTGATTTACACCAGCTGAGTCCATCATTGAAGTTATTGGACTGATGATAGTTTACGTCAGCTGAGGATCTGACCTTTTAGCCTTTTAAGTGATCTACTAGTTCAAGACCCAGGTCGTATTAACTCTTACTACATAGTCTCTGTTGCATATGGCCTAACCAGGATCTGGGAGACCTTGGTAATACAGCTGCAATATAGCTGCTAGGAATGTGTTGGTAGGCACAGGTACAGGAACATGGCCTACAGGTGTCTTTTAATTTTACCATGGGGGGGTGGGAAGTCTTGCTTCTCATTGTCTCCATACTACAGTGATGGACACTTCTAGCTACTCATGGGCATTTCTAGGCAAACTTTTTTTTTTTCAAAAATCTACTGGAAAAACTAAAAGGAAATTGTTTACCTTTTATGAAGCTGATGGAATGTTTGGAAGCAAAGCACCTTATTAACTGGCACAGATGGATTATTGAGGAACTGCATCTGAGATTCTGCAGGGCCCCAGGTTTGTGCCTTCTGTATATTCTGTTCATACATAGTCTCCTAGCTTTGAATCTAGTTTTATGAACAACTAGGCAAGTCCAGATACTGCTTGGATGGTCTGCTGTTGAGTCTTCCCCTGCCCCTCCCAAGTTCTGAAGGGGGGAGGGTGTTGCAGAACTCCAAACAAATCTTAAATTATTTAAGTGCTCATATGGTTTGGCCTGACCATATGCCAGTGTCTAAATAACCAAAAATAGCACTGACACCAATAGACTGGTCAACTTGTGTGTGACCCATAACAACTTAACAGGAGGCACTAAAATGTAATCAAGACAAACCTACTTCTATGTAGAAAGAAAAGGAGCACTTGTGGTACCTTGGAGACTAACAAATTTATTTTAGCATAAGCTTTTGTGAGCTACAGCTTATGATAAAATAAATTTTAGTCTCTAAGGTGCCACAAGTACTCCTTTTTCTTTTTGCAGATACAGACTAACACGGCTGCTACTCTGAAACCTACTTGTATGTGACTTTCAAAGAAATGTACTAGACTCAAATCTTTAATATGTTTGCCTGTATTGTTAGAGAATCAACGGTAGACACTAATTGTATTTGTCTGTGTTCATCTATATCTTGTTACAAGTTTAACCATGTGACCTAATTAGCATGTAGATGCTAAAATCTTGTTCTTGTCTGCTAATGATTCATTACTACATTCTATTGACTCAAAGATCATAAGACATAAGATGCTGTAGGAACTAATATTATTTGTCTCCAGTTTACTTGATGATGCTATAATGAACTGTCTTGATAAGGCAATTAATCATTTGAACTATGTTAATGAATCCAACCAGTTACCTGGGTATCCAAAGGAAATAGAATAACTTCAAAACAAAAGAAAAGGGTCTGTTCTGACAATTGCTGACCAGAGGCTTCAACTATAAAGGAACCTTCAGGCCTGATCTTTTTTTAATCTCAGATCAGTTTAAACTTTTGACAGGGAAAGTTCAGTCACAAGACTGAGGTCTCTGAGCTTACTCTGGATTCACCCTGGAATTCTCATGGAAAAAATTGAATAAACTCTGTACCTGGACTGCCTGTTGGACTACAACCTTTTTAAATTTAATTCTAGAAAGACTTTCATAAATCATCAGCCTCACCATCTCTGCTATGAAAGTAACCTAAGGACTTTGCACATACTTGTATGGATATTGATCTTTTAACCAAAAGATAACGCTTTTATTAATTTTAAAAAAAATTATAGATTTTGTTAATAAAATTGGCTGCATGCATGTATTTGGGTGAGGTCTGAAATAGTCATTGACCTAGTGGGCAATGTGTCCTGTCCTTTGGGATTGGTAGAACTTTAAATATGGTGAATAAGGTTTTCACTAATTTCTCTCTCTCACTCACTCACTGTATTAGACTTGGCTGTCTAAATGGGACCCAGAGGCTGGATTGCATAAGGGGACTGTATTGGACTTCTTGATAACCAGTGTGGTGTCATAGAAGCTGTTTTTGTTACTAGTTTGGAATCTAATTATTGAATGCCCCATCGTTTTGGGGGATTGTCAGCCCTATTCCCTGCAGTTTGCCCTAAGTAAGCATTCTCAGTGTGGCCCCTTTAGGACAACAAGCACCATTGCTGGTAGTCTTAATTTTACACACTTTTATAAGCTACAGTTGGGTATCTATTTTGGTGGGGTGCTAGATTTTATTTAAAATGGTGCTGCTTATATTCTAGAAAACAAAATTGTAATTGGTAGGAAGACTTTTTTTTTCTGTTTAAGATATTGTTTTGTTTTAAGCCAGCAATGGCCCAAGTCGCCAAATTCAGATCCAGACTGAAATGATTTCCCAAAGCTTGGTTGGAGATACTTCTGATTATAATGGGGCAAAGCAAAATCTGTAGAGCTAGAGTTTAGCCATAAGGTTAGTATCTAGAACAAGACACATCCAAAGTATTTTTTTTAAGTGGAATGTTGGGCCTGGAGTCTTGGTTAGGTCTTATCCCTACCTATTAATGAACTCTAACTCATTTTCTTGGTGTCTTAATACTTTGCAGTTCAGTACTTATCAACCTCATCTTTATACTAAAGACTTGACAGTTGTTTGCTCTACTCTTGGTGGACCTATAGAGGGAATCTTCTCACTTTCCTGAGTGTGGGGCTGAAATAGACTTTGGTCTTATTATGGTCATGGCTGTGAAGTGTATTAGTACCTCTAAGATATGACTAGTGCTCTCACTGCTATAGCACACTTTATCTGAATATCTCAAAATGCTTTGCAATCCCTGGATAAACATTTTGTCCTGGAATCTAGGGCCTCATCTGCATAGTAGTTACTGCCTTTGTCTCCCACTCAAGCCATTAGAAATTGAGTGCTCAGCATCTTTCAGGATCAAGCTCTTAAAAGTTGCTCACAGACAGTGAAACACCAGCCTTTGCTTTCTATTCTACATACTACCAAGTCTAAAATTGCATTTTAAAATCTTTAAACATTGGGGGGGGGGGGAGAAGATACCCTTTGTCCTTAACACTTTTTTTTATTGAGTTTTCTTTAAATGTTTTCTGCTTTTTGATACAAAAGCACTTTAAGATTTCATGAAAGGCACTATAAATAGGGAAGTTCTTGTTGAAGGGCTGGTCCAGATGGCTGAAATACAAAGGTCCGATGACTTCAGCAGGCTGCTATGATCTTCATATTGCAATCTTGAGGTTCACCTTGAATTTCTGCATAAGGCTATAGTTTCCAATACAAAAAAACCTCACTTTCACTGTAAATGGCAGAGAAACTATTTTAATCATACTATACTTATACTTGATCCTAAGTATAACTTCAGTGAAAAAGCTTCAGACTGACCTTAAAGGAGTCAGGACCATACATAAAGCTGCATATTTGTAGTGAAAGTCAGACAAATTTAATGACAGATATTTACTATAAAAATGGATGACGGACATTTTGGAGAGTAAGATAGAGGTGCACATTTGACAATGATAAACAGGTGAATCAGTTTTGCCTGCAACATTGAGGGCTGACCAGCTTAAACTCCTGGGTTACATGGAGAATGAGTTTGGCAATAACCCTATAGGGATACAAATGACCTGAGTAGTGAGCACATTAATTTCTCCTGCAGTGCTGTCTTTCTCTATCAATTATCTAGTGTATGGGTTCTCAATGCATAGGTCTCAAATAAGCTCTTGTGGTGCTAATTGGGAAGGAGTCTTGGCAGAGGTGGATTAAGGTTTTGTGGGGCCTTGGGCCAGCACAAGGGGGGGCCCTCCCTGACTCTTCTACCTGCAGCCCCACCCATGACCCCACTGCAGTCCCAAGACCAGAGAAGCTCTGTCCTCCCTTCCACAGCCTGCTGGGCCACAGCTGGGAGTGAGAGCTCCCCCAGCCTTGAGACCATGGCAGGGAGCTAGAGCTCCTCTTGTTCTGGAGCTGTAGTTGGGGTATGGGGGCTTCTCCTGCCTGGCATTTCTGCAGGGGAGTGGGGGTCAGGGTGCAAGGGCTTCCCTTGCACTCCTGCTGGGGTCAGGGCATGGGGGTGCCCACTTTTCCAGGGCCTCTGGGCATGGGCCCTATTGGCTAATACATCACTGGATCTTGGCTAGTTCCCAATTAAACTGAGGGGTGGGGGGGTTACAATACTGGGCAGTCAATCACTGCCCTAATGCAGTTCTGTGTTATCTTTTGGACTTGTATAGCACCAGGCATTGCACCATATAGGCATTGAGCAATACTGAGTAGAGCTTATTGGAGATTGGTTGCTTGCTTTGCTCACTCAGTAGAGGTGTGGCTTTCTGCAAGGTTGTGCTTAACTAGCAAAACTTTGCTATAAATGGGGGAGGAAGGAAGGAAAAGAAACAAACCTGACACGAATGCAAGAATTAAGGCTGAGTAAACATGCACATATTAGAATCCTTGATTTATTTTTTTAAAACAGTAACACATATGCCTAGATCATCTTATTACACAGTCAATAACAAACATAGTTAATGAGAAAAACATCCATAGACAAGGCAACATGTCCAAGGTAATGTGTGGTCTCCAAGGCTTTGAATTTCATGACCGTTTTGTGTGCTCAACTTCTCAACCTTAATATAGTATTAATGTCAAATTAGGCATTTAGGTCCTCTTGCTGCAGAGGTGTTAAGTACATGCATAATTTGAAATCAATGGGATTATTCATGTACACAAATACCAGCTCAGAGTCTCAATTTTCCTCTTAAGAGAACAAATAATGAAAGATTATCATTAAATGACTGCAAGTAACTTTCATTAAAGCTAAAGTCAACCTTAAGTGCTTAAAAGAACTTCTAGAAATAATAGCTTATGGTGGCAAAAATAAATGGCATCCTTAAGGGGTGAGGCCCTTAGATGTAAAGGCTTATGTCTACACTAAAGACAAAGGTGTAAATAGAGCTCACTAGGTTATACTCGCACTACCTTTAATCTAGCTACTTATGCCTAAAAATAGTCACGACGCTGCACCAGCATAGACTGTATGTACAAGCCCTCCCAGAACCCTGGCTGCTTGTTGGAGCCCAGTGGAGGCTATGTCTTCACTGATGTCTTGTGGTGTTTTGATGCTGCTTGTAATTATTAGAACTGGGAGCACTGGCTGTTGGGAGTCTGAAAGGACAGAAAACAGGAAGGAGGGGGGAGGAGTTGAGAGGCTTGGAGAGAGCTACAGAGGGTGCAGCAGCAGCTTGGTAAAGAGGTTTCCACTTTAAAAATGAAGTCCTGCTGAAGTTTGTTAGTACCTTGCCTGGTTGCTACAACATGTCTTTGGCCATGTTTTCTTCCTTGAGCTGCAGACACACCTCCAGTTGCACTGTAGGCATACCATTTAACTGTAAATGGTGAAGAGACTTAAAATTAAAATGGTTCTGAGGGGGAATTTAACATTATGGGATTAATTCAATATCTAATTAAATCAACATTGTCTATGAGTTCAGAAAGCATTGGGTCAGGCCTATAGCCCAGATTTCTTGCTTGTATATGGATGTAGCCAGTGGTGACTGGTGCCAGTTCCCACTGGTTCGCTAGAACTGGTTGTTAAATTTAGAAGCCCTTTTAGAACTGGTGGTTCCGCGAGGGACAACCGGTTCTAAAAGGGCTTCTAAATTTAACCAGCCAAAAGTGGTGCCTTAGGAGCTGACTCCATGAGTGCTCCAGCCCTGGAGCACCCAAGGGGAAAATTTGGTGGGCACAGAGCACCCACCGGCAGCTCCCCTCCCCACCCCAGCCCCAGCTCACCTCCTGTCTGCCTCTGCCTCCTCCCCTGAATGCGCCGCCCTGCTCTGCTTCTCCGCCCCCCCCCCCCACTCCAGGCATCCTGCGAATCAGCTGTTCACATGAGAAGCTGGGGCAGGCTGAGAAACAGGCTGCGGCTTCCAGCTCAGGCCCAGGAAGGTGGAGGTGAGCTCGGGTTGGGGAGCATGAGGAGGGCCGCCCGTGTCACAGCAGGTAACCCGGGGGGGCACGCAGGGGAACCGCTCCCCGCCCCAGCTCATCTCTGCCACCCTCGGCCTGAGTGTGAAGCTGTGGCCTGCTTCTCGGCCCTCCCCAGCTTCCCACCGAACAGCTGATTAATGGGAAGCTGGGAGGCAGAGAAGCAGAGCAGGGCAGTGCATTCAGGGGAGGAGGAGGAGTAGAGGTGAGGTGAGCTGGGGCTGGGCGTGGGGTGGGGAGCTGCCAGGGGTGATCTGCACCCACCAAATTTTCCCCATGGGTGCTCCAGCCCCAGAGCACCCAGGGAGTGGGCACCTAAGGCGCCACTTTTTATGTGATTCGTGGGGGAGCGGCCGCCCCCCCCAGTTATGCTCCCCCATCCCTAGGAGCCAGAGGGACCTGCCAGATGCTTCCTGGGAGCTGCCCCAGGTAAGCACCTCTGGGACTCTGCATCTCATCCCCTGGCAGGTGCCTCTGGCTCTTAGGGGTGGGGTGGGCACCCACTACGGTGGCCCACAACACCCTCCTGCCTGGTTCTGGGAGCAGTCAGGGGACAATGGAGGGAGATGGATGGGGCTGGGGGGGGCATCAAGGAATGTGGGGGGGTTGGATGGGGCAGGAGTCCTGGGGGTAGGGGGTGGGCAACGACCCCCTCATGGACTGAGGAGGGAACCCGTTAAGATTTTGGCAGCTCATCACTGGATGTAGCATTCTGAAGTTTTGTTCTTGGAATGATTATGATGCTTCTCAGTTAATTCCAACAGTATAAGAAGCCATAGTTAACTTAAGTGAGAGATTTCAGAGTAACAGCCATATTAGTCTGTATTTGCAAAAAGAAAAGGAGTACTTGTGGCACCTTAGAGACTAACCAATTTATTTGAGCATAAGCTTTCGTGAGCTACAGCTCACTTCATCGGATGCATACTGTGGAAAGTGTAGAAGATCTTTTTATTTTTTCATGCTTTGTGTGTATAATAAAAGATCTTCTATACTTTCCACAGTATGCATCCGATGAAGTGAGCTGTAGCTCACGAAAGCTTATGCTCAAATAAATTGGTTAGTCTCTAAGGTGCCACAAGTACTCCTTTTCTTTAAGTGAGAGATGCACCTAGGCTTTCATCACTCAAGTCTCAGTCAGCATGTTATGAGAAGGCAGTCCCTCTGTAATTGGATGTTTTTCAAAGAGCTTTCCTTTATTCATCATAAGTGCGATCACAAGAGAGACCTTCACAGATAAAACATTCCTTTGGTTTTCATCTCAGCTGATAAGGTAAAGATCTGATCTTCTGCATGATAAGATCTCTGGGCCTTTATCTCCAGGAAGAAGCTACTTCCAATGCAATGTCTCACAATGACAGGTTCCTTAATGAATCTTCCTCCCCTAGGCCATCCACCCATGATAACAGAGGGCAGATCTCTCTTAATAATGAGGAATGCTTGAGCTACCTTCTTTCAGTTTGCAGGAAACCTTCTAATGGGCACAGTGAAATATAATATAAAAATCTTTGAACCATGTGTCTTTTGAGAGAAATAAGCAGTGGTGGGTGGTGGTGTTGGGGCATCACTTCAAGGGCTCGGGTTACCATAGCAAATATGTATTGTTTGGTAGGGGGCAGATTCTGTTAGCCTTCCTCAGAATTATTTCACAAGTAGTGCCATTGAATTCACTGAGACCACTTTTGGAGAGAGGTCTCATTCAGCATGAGAGAGGTTGGCAGAATTAGGCCCAACAGTGATGGCAATTACACAGTTAAAACTGAATGTTTTAAGGAACTACATTAGAATCTTCTCTACTTCCCTTAGACTGGGTCTGTTTTGTGCTAATAATAAGGATGAGGATCCTTTATTTTTCATTAAAGACCAGTAGAGTAGCTGACACCTGCTTTTCTCCTAATGAACTGACATCCTGATGTCAGCATTCTGTAGAAAGCAGATTTTATTCCAAACTCACAGTTTAACATTATCAGTAGAGTTGGGTGTCTCTCTCTTTTTTTTTTTTAACCCAACCTAGTAACGTTGTAAGAGAAAATAAAACTCTTACCCTTGTAATATTGCACCTCAGCTCTGACCCGTCTGACACTGTCTTTATGATCCCATTTTCTGCACAGTTAATTCTGAAGTCACCTTAATTACTTTGTCAAGTCAAAATAAAGTCCTGCAAATGCTCATTTGTTCACAAAAGTACAGGAACAATATAGTCCGCTTTAACAAACATGGAAGTAACATTTTGACATGCCCTTCCACTTGTTAAATTTGTTACAATCATTAGGTATTACAGGGAATGCCTCTCCCTCATCCTCCCCCCCCACCCAGTAATGAGAGGTTGAGAGAGATGGTTCTCTTGTTAACAATCAAAAAGTACTATTGCTAAGAAGAAATACATTTGAATGGCAAACTATTGTTTAAAAAATAAATCATGGAACTACCCATATGAAAGCACACCTGAATTTCAGGTATCTCATTTAAAAAAAAATACTGAAGCACTTCAATGGCACAAGGGTGCATCTTTTGTAAGAAATGTATCCTACTCCATCTGGCACCCCATCAGTGTGAAACAATGCATAAAAAGTGGGACAGATCTGTACCCCATCAGGAAAGTTTTAAAGAGTTCCTCAGGTCCCAATCAGCCTCAACATAGCACACCTTTTGAGGCTTGTCAAGCCTGGGTAGATCCTTAAAAAGGGAGGATCAGGCTTGTAACTCAGAACTCCCTGACCCCTGAAAGAAGGGGTGTGTGTTGGGTGGCCAAGGTCCTCAGACTGGTTCTCCAAATCCATCTCAGAATGGGGAAGACTGATACGTTACCTTTTTGGCTTCCCAAAAGCTTTGAATTCTGCTTTTTGGGGGGCAGCAGAGGCATACCAACTGCATTTGGACTACTTTAACTGCCACGTCACAGCTTGTGACATGCTACCTACTGATGATTTCCATAACACACACGGGTTATAGAAGGGAATAGGGAAATATACATAGGAACCATGAGATCTGCTACTGTGGCTATTGGTGATGCAAGCTACTACAAGACTAATCGGACATGTCCTGGTAAGATGTCAATACAATCAGCTATTTCTTTTGTCACAGATACATAGGAGGCAGGCTTCACTGATTTTGGGGGGGGAAGGAGTCCACTGCATGAAAAGCACTCGTTTCCTCACCACCACCACCAAACTGGCAGACCCCAATTTTCCTCTAAAACTGACTCTGAAGTCAGTGGTACTGATATCACACTACTGAGAAGTGAGGGTCCTACTCTGGTGTCTTTTAATGTCCTGCTCTGCACATTTCCTGAAGCTAGAGCATGACCATCTCAACTATGGAGCCTATGGCCATTGCCTCTGAGTGTTGAATTTAATGCACAATCTGCCAATAAAGAATCCATTGATCCTTCTCTGTTCTCCATCCCCAAGAGAAGAGGTTCAGGGACAACATTCAGAGCAGGTGTATTCATGGTGTCACGAAGATGACTGAATTATAATGGGGAGATCTGAGTGTTATGCTCTAGGGGCCAGTTCTTACTTCCACCTGTCCTGATATCTGGATACACAATGATGTACAATTTGACATCTTAGATAGCATATCCCTCCATCAAAGCTGAGGTTCCACACTTCAAGAGCTATTCAAGCAAGCTATTGTTTGTTAGAGGTTGAGGGTAGAGGAAAAGATAGCATTGGGATTGTGAGACAGGTAGACTGCATATTGACCCTTAAACTCATGATTTTTAAGGATGCTTTACTCTGACAGGGAAAGTCTAACCTTCTGCTCAAAATGTATGTCCAACTGTCAAATGCTGCTCTAAGCTGAACTGCAGAGTAGCAAAATATAAAAGGGAAGTAAAGCAACTGTTTGTGGAACAGGAACTATCTTGTAGCTTTTTAAGAAAAAAGGGTTTTCCTGTGCATAGCTGAACAAATAAATTACTGTTTACTATCACTATCATAAACGGAAGGAAAATTGAAAATCTGTTGCTTCTGGCTTCAGATTGGGATCCATGGTAAAGGGAGACACAGCTTTTTGGCTCCTGGCCTTTGGCCTTGCAATGTCACCATGACTGACACAAGGTATACCTACGCTTTGAGCTGGAGTGTGTGTGATGGTTCTCTGGGTACCCAGGACTGAGAGTCACCTTGTTACCCCTGCCATCAGCATGAGAGAGTCTTGCTTGTGCTTAACTGGCTGTCAACTCCTTAACACCAACAGCCTGTTTGCTACTTAAGTACTTTCCTTTAAAGCATGCCAGCCCTGCAGGTTAACAGTGGGTGTACCAGTTGGCATGAAGGGGGACTTAGGTCACAGTGTGATTCACCTCTTGAGGGGAGATATCAAACTAGCATGCTAAAAATAGAATGTAGCTGCTGGGCAGCAAGTGGTAGCTAGAGCTAGTTACCTCAAGTTAGCTACCTCAAGTATGTGCCTAGGGTACTGGATGGGCATGTATTTGGGGCAGGTAGATCATCCCACCTCTTGTGCTGCAGTAGCTATGCTATTTTTGGCATGCTAGCTTGATGAGACTAGTGTGAGTTTATCTCCTCAAGCTGGTAATTGCACCCCCAGCTTGAAGTGTTGGCATCCCTCAAGAGGTGTATGCTTTTTTGGCTGGCCGTACAAGGGTAAGAGTTCAGCAAAATCTATGACTCAACATCTACAAGCACGTAACCTCTAGCAACTATCAAGTCCAATGATGTTAAGAAACTAAGCCAAACAAAAACCCATGACTAAGCTGTTCAACCACATCCACCTTTGTGAAACTGAATGAAACCCAAGTCATGTCAAACATCCTGCATAAATATCTATCTTCTTGGTTTTGCTTTTTTCCAATTTTTATGAATACAAGTTTGCCTCACCTTAGCATTTAAGTATTCTTTCGGGGGTGTTTTAACGCCAGCAGATGACTTGGTATGTGTAGAATCTAACACCTAAAACAGCCCTAAATAAATTTTAAAATAAAAAAACTTACTGTCCAAAAGACTACATATTTTATGGGTTAGGAGTTGTGTTCTATATAAATCATGCTGGTTTTGTCCCAATTATTTATTTGCTAGTTAAATGTCATAAGCAGTGTCCTATTGAAACATTTCATGTAACCCTGTGTTGGGGGACCAGAGGAGAGACTATCACAAAACCACCTATAATTTGGGTAAGATGCCTTTAATTGGCAAGAGGGCTGTAATCTTAACATTAGCTTCAACCTGGGAGCGGTTTGGTCCTAAAAGCAAGGGCATCCACTGCAGTGTTCCAACAATAAAGCCAAATGTGCTACAATATGTTTCAATGGCAATAACAACCTTTCTCCTTTCCTTCTCATCTTCTCCTCAAAAAGAAATCCACCATATGCTGAACTGGTATAGAGGATACTTCAGAGAGAATCATCTTTGTACAAATTTGAAATAAATACTTTTCTTTTTGCTGCTATATCAGATGGGAAAGTCAGTTTCTGAGAAGCTAATAGCAGCAGTTATGGCATTTATTTTAATACTTTTAAAAACAGATAAAACTAAAAGTTGTAAGTCAGGATGGAAAGAGATGACTCACAGAAGAATGTTTATAAGTCAAACTCAAAGTATTTTAGGCATTCCTGATGATATTAAGCACCAACTAATCTTATACCATACCTATCTTCTGCTCTTGCAAGATTCACTCATATTTCTATGACATTGCCATATTGACATTCTGTGGCCTTAATGAGTCTTATTCCTTTTACTGGTGATGAGTGGTTTCTGAACTAGACTGATCGATTGAACTTTATTGCCTCCTAATTATTTTCCATCACTTTAAAATTCTAGAAAGTATGTAATACCCTTTTTATACTCCTGTACAGTGAATGCAATTGAGGGAAAAGAGCTGGATCCAAAGAACAATTACAGCACAATTACATAGAACAACTATAAGCAGAGTGGCAGGAGTACCAGGTTCCCTCTGATCCTGACAGACCAGATGCCAGCTCATGTGAAGGTCCCTAGACCTAACTGACAAATACTTAGCTGGAAACTGGTTTGCCTCTCCCATGTGTTAGTATTGTTAGGTTTTGGACTTATATCAATGTGCTCCGTATTTAGACTTTATGAAGTGCAAGCATAAACAAGGGGTTGCCTGCTGTTTGGCTTGAGTTAGCCCTAAAGGACACAAATTATAGAAGTCCCTATTATCTTTTGGAACCTAATATTGTATGTTACCTGCTTTAACCTCGTGCATAACTTATTTCTTAATTAATACCTGCTTGGTTAGTTTTATAGGACTGGTTACAACCTTTCTCTTTGGTGTGGGTTTTGGGTGCAAATTGAACTGGGATAAGTGTCTGGCCCTAAGGGGACTGTCTGGGAGTCCATGTTAAGGCTATCAGAGTGATGTAGCAGTTCACACTTGTTACTTAGTTGCAGAAAGGTAATTCTAGAACACACAGCCAACTTTGGGATTTGTGCCCTGTTCCTGGTCAGCTTCCTTCAGGTTGGCACTCATGCTCATGAGTCACTCCAGACAGCGTGACACCAACACTGCTTTTTTCCATCTGGCCTGGGGAAAGACCCCTATATGAAAAATAAGACTAATTCAGTCTCAGTGCCCCTTCAACTTTTTTTTGCTTTGAATGCCTTAAAAGGTATGCCATTTGCAGTGTTGTTGTAACTATGTTGGCCTTAGGATATGAGAGTCGAGGTAGATAAGATAATCTTTTATTGCACCAACTTCTGTTGTGGAAGGTCGAAGCTTTCAAGCCTCATAGAGCTCTTCCCTGAGTTTGGGGAAGAAAATCAGAGTGTCCAAGTTACATGGTGGGACAGATAATACATGTTGTAGGAGACAATTTAAAACAAAAATATCAGGATGTGTTACAAATTGTTGTAATGAGCCATAAAACCAGTATCTCTATTATGTCTATGGCTTTTAGAATCCAGCAGAGATGAATTTAAATTCCCAGGATCACCTAAAAGGTTCCAGTTAATACGTACGTGTGTGTGTGTGTGTCTTAATGTGACTGGCTTACAAGGAACTGGACTGCGTTTGTGGCCTCTGTCCACATAGGCTACTGAACAACAGTTTAACTCCCAATTTTTGTAGACCGTGTAAAAGCTATATGGCTTGTCCTAAACTAGAGTTACTGAATGTGGCAGGCTTGGCCGTATATGCATGATAATACATAACTAGGAAAGCAGAATGGAACTAGTAAGGGATGTCATTGTGATAAATTTGCTTTTATGCTAACTTCAAGAGGAAACTTTAAGCCTTATCTAATTTATGCAGCCAAAAGGAATGCTAAATTTGTCTTTCTGTTTATATTTGGGCAAAAATACATTTGCTTAAATTTATTTGTAAATCAGGGATCATAGTCTTTTTCCCTTTTGGAGCAAGAAAAAAATCTCCTCTTTAGAAATGTATATTTGAGTATATAGCTATAAATGTAGAATATGAAACTACATTTGGGCTTATGTTTTCATTTTCCAAAAGTAAAAGCAAATAAGCATTTGTAGTTATATAAAAACAAGCTTCCTAAAATGCCATTTTTAAACCTGGAGAAAGAAACTGAACAAAAAAAGAAGAAATAGAATGTGGAAAAACAGCAAGGGACATGATGGGAAATCTAGTACGAGTTAAATGAACAGTAATCTCCTTTTTCTCATATTAAAAAGTGGCCTCCATTTTTGGATTCTTCTGTTTCTTAACTCCCAGCTTGAGGCCATGTAGCACAAATTTTCAGAGTATCTCCAGCTGAGCAGGCAAAACTTGCCTCACCTTTTTGCATTTTGCTGTCCTGGGACTGCTGTATGCAAGGCCTTTCTCCCAGTCTAAGTAAGCACAGCCTGATGGCTATTGTAATTGACACTGGCTACTATTGTCCCCAGGCGATCAAAACTGCAGATGGGAATTGGCATAACCCTCTTGTCCCCAACTATAAGGGGCTGGGAACACAGGTCATGGGCTGCTCTTGCGCCCCCTGCCCAGGCCAAGTGGAGGGTCCAGAGATCCCCACAGCAGCCAAGGTAGCTCTTACCATGGCCCAGCTTTGGCCTCTTGCCTGGCCGGGGAAGGATTTGAGCGGGGAGGGGGTGGGAGAACAGGAGGGGCAGAGTCACTGGGGGGCGGGGGGGGGCAGGGTTCCTGCATGTGTCCCACTTTTGCCTTTTGAAAAGGTGGTCATCCTAATTATATACCTTATAAGGTCAGCAGGGAAGAGATGGTTTAGGAACTTGGAATCTATGTATTTGATCAATGCTAGAAGAAGATGGTCTTGTCCTGGGGTGATGCTTTGTGGCTAGTTTCTACAGCCATGTGGTGTAGTGGTCATATCTCATGAGGGGGATTTGATCCATTATTTTTTAGAGATATTATACCATAGAGCATATAATTTACCCAAGAAAATGGTCGTGTCTCCATTAGAGTAGCTGTATTAAATTCACTACTTCTTTGCATGGCTAATGTAAATGTATAGCAACAACTATAATTTTACATTTACATGGTTAAGCCAGTTAATTGCGTGTGGAATAGCAGAGTGTATTGCTGTGATACCTCCTTCGTATTTGTGAATCAGGCATTGAGTTGTTATATGTTCCATGGTCTGTTCTAGGTGACAAGAGTCGCATACTGGAGTCTTTAATTTTTCATTTGTGCAGCAAGTAGTCTGTGTGGATACGGTTTAGGATAGACCATGAGCTTCGTCGGAGATCACATTCAGGGATCTTCTGTGTTGGGTCTTTTGCACTGAAATTCACTATTAAAATAAGGCTGTTCAACTTCTAGTCTTCAGGGGCTCAGATTGTCCAATTGTCTTCAGATGGTGTATTCTATTATCCAGGGACTAGTGTATGATCCACTTTTCATCAAGAAAATTCTGAAATGTAAGTGTTGAATCCACTCCTGGCATAAGCAAATGCAGCTTCTATTGACTTCCATGAGAACTCCATATAATTACAGAAGATCTGAATTTGGTTCTCAATTACTTTTCCATTTAAACAGGATTAAAATTTTGGTCTTTAGTATCTGGAAACATTTGGCTTCCTGTTGCTGGTGTTGCACGGTGACTTTTCAGCAAGGATCTTAGAAATGCCTGTGTTTAACTGAAAAAATGAATTTCAAATACAATTGGAAATTTATATTGGGAAAAATTGTTCTGTATGTGATCTATTAACTTTGAGACTGTTCTGCTGAGCATGATGAGTGCGGCTCTCTTCAGTTCCATTACTACAAAGAGAAATGCTAGAGTGCAATGGTTGCAGTGCCTAGAACAGGTCATAGCTGAGAACGCCAAACTCAGGACAGATTGTCAGAAAATAGGGCAGATGCCACCAAACTGGTGGTATAGTCTATCGTTAGTCACCAAGCCAGTAATAAGATTATTCCTGAATCACTATACTAGTTTTACTACAAAATACAGACAATTCCCTTGGCATTCCAGCCCCCCTTTATCACCCAAGCAACCTGGACTTTATGATGTTAGGTTATTAAAACCAAAATCACCACACCTTAGGTTCCTCTAACCCCAAGGGGTTAATTACTCACCCCAGGTCACTGGATACTTCAGACTAGCCCTAAGTTACCAAGTTGTATGCAGTGTTGTAACTGTGTTGGTCCACACCTCTGAGTGGCATAGTTAAGCCAACCTAATGTCTAATGCGGACGGTGCTAGGTCGACAGAAGAATTTGTCTGAGCTAGCTGCGTCTCACAGGGAAGTGAGAACAACAGGGAGGTTCTCCCATTGGCGGTGTATGTAACATCTACATTGAAGTGCAACAGTGGCAAAGCTGTGTTGCTATAGCATTTCAAGTTACCAAGGAAGGGTGACTTCCTGCTTTCTTATGCAAAGTGACCCCCTGCCCATTTTGAGGGGACAAGAGATGGGTGGGGACCCTACAAATACCCCAGCAGTCCTCTATTTCCTTACAGCTAGTCTACACTGGCAACGTTAAAGTCTTGGCAGACTCTTTCTTTTAAAAAAAACCCACCTCCACGAGGGTGGCTCCCAGTGCTGGCTCGCTGTCCACACCGGTGCTTTATAGCGCTGAAACTTGCTGCACTCAGTAGGGTGTTTTCTTTCTTTTTTTTTTTTTTTTACACCCCCCCCTTTTTTTTTTTTTTTTTGCAGCGCTGTAAAGTGGCAGTATAGAGAAGTCCATGAAGTCCTTTCATGAATTTTACAGGATGTCCCAAAGTGACTCTTGCTTGGGGGGTGGGGGAAGGGGAGGAGAGGGAAGAGGAGCTCTTAGTCCAATGGCTTAAACTCTCCCTGTTCAGAGTTGAGCAGATCGGAGATGGCTAGATTGTTCCAAATGCTGCTGCTTCTAGGTGCAAACAGCTTGGTGAGCGTCACTGGCATAGCATAAGTTGTGTGTTTTTTGTTTTTGTTTCTCCTCTGACTAAGAATAGGTAATGCAGACTGTTTGTGACGCTCCATTGTTAAACCAGTGACCCTTGTTTTGAAGTTAACCTTGTACTTCCCATGTCTATACACACACAATCCAGTAACCTTGATTTACATACAATAATTGCTGGTCATGCATTATAACAGAGCTAGATAATATCATCTTTGATATTAAGGTTGATTGAGGACAGATGATAAACAATCAAGGAAAATGTTAACGGTGGTATTTTCAACAAAAGTGAATGGACTGATGTCGGCTAGTCCATTTAACAACCCTTGATGTGGCCTGATTACATTGCAATGCCTCTTGATATACCTTTAAAGGTTACACACAGGTGAACTGGCCTGCTAATTTTAATCCTAGCTGGATTGTCAGTGTCACAGCAACCACACTAAAGTAGTACTGCATTCTATGCTGCCCAGTACAAATGGGGATGCAGTCGAAGAATAGTTTATTGACTACATATTTTCCTTTTCTGTTTTAACAAAGTAAGGAGGGGGAAAAATGATTCTGAAGCCATCTCCCCATGCAAGAATGGAAAAAGGCTTCTTGTAGTGAGATACATTGGACACAAGAGGCCATCACCTCTGCTCTTGGAGATTTGGGCTGGGAGACTGTCACCTCAGAGTTAAGTTGATACCTGTAATATACAGCTTGACATTTACTATTCGGTGGAGTTTTACTCCAGGATATAAGAGTCATGCTTGTGGGCATAAAGAAATACTCCTACAGGTGAGGACTTAATGATTTTAAAAATTTCAGACAAATGAGAAAACAATATACTCAGTTAACATTTGAAGAAATTTACATGAAGTTCTCCAATTGCATCCATATAATCAAAACATCACTTCTATATAATTGCATGACGCCTAAGAAAGTAATGAGCCTATGAACTGTAAATATGTTATCCTGGAATAACAGCTTCTCAAAACAGAACCTCCTCCCCACTTGTCTTTATTAACCTGGATATAAATATAAGGACATAATTTGTAAAAATAAATAAAGTGATTAAAAAAAAACAGAAATCCTTCAAATTTTCAGCTTCTCAGAAATCCATATTAATGAAATATATTTTGTACATACTTTAACTTTATGCCGAAGTATGATAGAAACTCTTTTTTCACTGGCAATAATAAGAGCAGAAGGTATTTCAGAGTGATTGCCAGAAGGCTGTCTCCTATGTGAATGTTTCACATATGTCTCAGGTCATGCTCACTTCATTAAAAAGAAAATATCAAAAAGTGATGTACAGTGCTTGAGAGGCAGCCCCAGTAGAAATTGAACTTTTGGAATAACTGTATATGTTGCCCACAGAACTGCTCCTGGAATCCAGTTGTTGTAGATCTTTACTTTTTGATTTTTATGTTGTAGGAATACAGTTCTGTGTGCTAAATTTTGAGAGAAGCTTAAAAAAAAAGTAGAAAGCATATTTTGGGCTGCACTTTTAATTTAAAAAGGAAGCTTTATAGTTCAATTAAAATTGGACAGATTGTACATTTATCCTCATTAGGAAGCTGGCAGCTTGAGCTTATACTTTTGTGAAAACACACTGAAATCAGGTAGACACTACAGTCTACCATTTCAATGGATGAAGGGTCCAATCTTTTTCTAAGCCAACCTGCTGAAATTATTTTTGAACTTTCACTGTGCACTGCATAACTCAACAAATATTTATATGCGGCTCATGCTAGGTAATTATTTTGTGTGTGTATGTATGTATATATAAATAATTACCTAGTATATATATATATATATGTGTTAAAAGCCAGATTCTCAGCTGGTGTAAGTTTAGATAGGCACTGAAGTAATTGATGCTACTCAGATTTATGCTAACTGAGCATCTGGCTTTCAACTTTCATATATTACAACATCTAGAAAAATTGAATGTCAAATGATGCCGTGTTTGACAGTACAGGGTACCTCCTCATGAGTCCTTCTAAAAGTTGCATAAGTAAAGAAAAGTTCTCTTGAATAAAAGCCATGTTGATAAATAGATATTTTTAGCCAGAGCCTTTGTAGCTTATCTAGAAAATTTTGTTCTCTCAACTAAAACCAGTGCATACTCACCGAATTACTGTGTCTACACATTTCTATACTTAGGAAACAAATGAGATCACTTGTTTAGAATGATGAGTATAAGAGCTAGAGATGAAACACCATCTTGACTATAGAAAAATAGGAAATGACAGATACTCTTTGAAGGCTAAATCCTGGAAATCTGTGCACAACCCAAGTAGATGAACATCAAGAGGGGGGGTTCTCTGAGACATGGAAGGAAAAGAATCTCTGAGGCTGAAGTAATCTCTGTGCAAACCCCTCAGCAGAAACTGTGTGTGTGTGTGTTTGTTTTCCCAGTAGTTTCACCAGTCTTATGTTGGCTGCTCCTCCTGACCCTCATTATCAGGCTTGACAAAGCCCTGGCTGGGATGATTTAACTGGGAATTGGTCCTGCTTTGAGCAGGGGTTTGGACTAGATGACCTTCTGGGGTCCCTTCCAACCCTGATATTCTATGATTCTATGATTGTAGTACTATGTGAAGAAGTGAATGAATTGGTCTGGGTGAAATAATTAGGTGCTCCAATAATGTGGTGGTGGGAAAGGTATAACTATTTAAATATGATAGAATTACATAAAAATACTGACCTTTCATTTCAATTTGGGTCATAACCTGAATGACATTTTTGTGCTTAATTTTGAAAAGCTTTTTGTTACCCTCTATTGCCTCACTTTAAAGTACCAAAATACTTCCAAAAGAGCTATGCTTATTATTTCAGTCTAATCCAAACCAGGAAACACTGGCTCACCAGAGAGCCTTTTCTTGTGAGATTTTCCAACCAATTTCTAGAAAAACATGTTTGGATCCATATGACACAGGAAGATTTTATTCTGTTCTGTTTGAGTTTCTTATAATGTGCTCCTCACCATGGTATCTAAAATCACTGGGCATTAGAGGCCTAAATACCTTTTTGGGAATCTGGCCTTGAGTGCCTTCCAGTAGTCCACTAAGCAACATGACTATACATCATATCTTCCCCTGCATGACAATCTGCAGTGGTGTGTCTTCTTTTGGTAGGGTGTCAGCTCAAGAGGTCAAGTATCTGAACAAAACCTTTTTGGGATGTCCCATCACAGACTCTGAGACTGAATGAAACAATGATGGGAACTTTAATGTCAACTTTCATAACTTGTAGCTTCTTTAAACTAAGAGTACCTTTAATGTAGCCCAAGAAATGATCACTGATGTGTAATGTCCTTGTGTGGCTTGGATTTCTTTGGATGAATTCAGATATAATCCCTATGTGCTACATAGGCCTGGAGCTCCCTGCATCTCTCATGGTTATGTCAATAAAACTAAAAGATATGTGACTTTGAGCATATTGAATGTATGTAGGACATGCCCTATAAGCAATGGAAATGTGTCTTGGGCATGACACACTTTCATAACCTGCTTTTAACTGCATGTGTGCTCAGTAGATGAAATGTGATTGGTTCTGCTACTTGAATATCAAGTTATGAAACTGTAACCAAAACCACAAGAAAAGAATAAGTAGGCAGACAAGCATAACTGGAGAAATTTGAGTTCGGTACTCTATGAAGTTTAGCATAATTATGCTAAAAGAAATAGTGGGAAAACTACTTGGAAATGAAGTTTGCATTGGCTATAGAATGGAATATGCAGGACATATGCTTTCTCTTGCAGGTGCTTGGGAAATTAACCACAAATGTATGATTGGATAATGTATGTAACCAATCGCAAAATGTAATGGGCAAGTACAATAATGTTCTCATAAATGGGTAGGTTCTATACAGCTCTTGCAGAGATGCTTGGCTGAATGAGAGTGCCACAAAAAGCCTATTCTAGACATGGCCAATGCAAGGGAAGCAGAACAGGAGAAAGGTGGTTTTTAAAAACTATAGTGGGTAATATGTATTAATAGATATTAAGTCCAAAAGGAACAATTGTGATTCTGTAGTCTGACTTTCTGTATAATATAGGCCAAATAACTTCCCCAAAATAATTCCTAGAGCTTATCTTTTAGAAATACATCCAATCTTGAAAAATTGCCAGCACAGGAGAATTTTCCCTTGGTAAATTGTTCCAATGGTTAATAAACCTCACTTTAAAAAGACTTACACCTTTATTTGTGGTCTAAAATTGTCTAGCTTCAAATTCCAGGCCTTGGACTGTGTTATTCCTTTTTCTTTATATTGAAGAGCCCATTATCAAATATTTGTACCCCATGTGCTTGCTTATAGACTATAATCAAGTCATGCCTTAACATTCTTTTTTAAACTAACTAGATAAAGCTCCTTGAGTCTATCACTATAAAGGCATGTTTTCTTATCCTTTAATCATTTGTGTGGCTCTTCTTCAAACCCTCTTCAATTTATCAACATCCATCTTAAATAGTGGACACCAGAACTGCATGCAGTAGAATCATACCAGTGCCAAATACAGAGGCCAAATAGAATAGAATCCACCATCCTGTAAGTATGGTCTATATTCTTTTTTCCTAGATGCCTAAATTTTACATTTAGCAGTATGAAAACACACTGTACTTGCACCCAGCTTACCAAGTGATCCAGATCACTCTGATCAGTGACCTGTCCTCTTCACTATTTACCATTCCCCAATTTTTGTCCTCTGCAAACTGTATCAGTGAAGATCTTGTGTTTTCTTCCAGGTCCATTGATAAAAATGTTAAATAGTGGAGGGCCAAGACCCAGTCCCTGCATGACCCCACTAGAAACACACTCACTTGATGATGATTTCCCATTTCAAATTACATTTTGAGACTTCTGTTAGCCAGCTTTTAATCCATTTAATGTGCGCCATGTTAACTTTATATCAATGTAGTTTTTTAATCAAAATGTGCAGTACCAAGTCAAACACCTTATAGAAGTCTAAATATATTACATCAACACTGTTACCTTTGTCAAATTTTTAATCTTATCCAAAAATGATATCAAGTTAGTTTGACAGGAACTATTTTCCTTAAACCAGTGGTTTTCAACCTATGAACCCCTGGGGATCTGCAGGCCGTCTAAGATTTCCAAAGGGGTCCGCACCTCCCTTCACAATATTGTAGGGGTCAGTAAACATAAAAAGGTTGACACCCACTGCCATAAACTCATGTTAATTATATTACTGTCCTTTTAATTCTCTATTAATAAAGTCCCCATATCAGTTTCTCCATTATCTTGCCTGGGGTCAATGTCAGATTGGGTCATCCCATTTAACCCTTTTTTAAATATATTGGCACATCAGCGTCCTTCCAATGTTCTGGAATTTTCCCAGTATTCCAAGACCTATTGAAAATTAACATTAACTCTCTAGTAAATCCCTCAACCAGCTTTTTAAAAATTCTTGGTTACAAGTTATTCAGACCTGCTGACTTAAAGTCTAACTTTAGTAATTGCTGTTTAATATCCTCCTGAGATACTAGTGTTGTATGATATGACTAAATCTGTTCTCCCCCCACCCCCCCAGAGTTCTGTTGAACACTTCTACATTTTCTGCATTATTGATAATTCCGCCATTTCCATATAGTAATTGACCAAAACCATTGTTAGGATTCTTCTGTTCTTAGTATACTGTAAACACTCAGTTTTACTCTTGTATTTAATTATGGGCTGTTTTTAAAACTTCTTCATCTAATTGTAGACTGGTTTTGACACCTTTTAAAAATGTCTTAGTTGGTGATGGTCATCCGTAGGTGGTGAGAGCCCCTGTCCTACCTTAACGTTTGCCCTCCTCCCTCACCCTTCCCAGACAAACCCCAATTATTTTATTGTTTTAGTTCCCCCTCTTTTCAGATATCCCATCAACCCTTCCCACCCCGCCCCTTAGCTCCTTTCAGCCAACATAAAGTGCTCCTACAACTTCCTCAGTCCATTGGTCCTCTTCCACCTGGGCTCTTGGATTCTCCTATTTTTTTTTTGCTGCTGCTCACAGCAAGCCTGGGGTAAGTCACTGCAGGCATTGGTTGTAATTGGGCAGCAGGTCCATTTTATCATTTATGGAGCATACTCTCTCATTTTGCTGTATTTTGGCTTTGTATTACCTAACTACATATTCAGGTAACCCTTTTCTAGCCAATAGTAATCGCCAATCACAACAAAACAATAGTGTTACACCCAGGATGAATATAACCTACTTTGTATGTGTGTTCTGAAATGTCAGTACTCCCCTTGCAACCATACAGAATTTGTTTGTATACAAGCCATTATTTGACATATTGGAGGCCTAGGTTCCATTGTTATTCTACACCCTATCATGCTTTCTCCAAATGATTTCCAAAGACGAAAATCCTATCCAATAATCATTCCATTCTTAATTGCCTGAATTAGACTGGTTATCTTGTTGCTGGTCAGCAGCAGCTTTTTCAATTAATGCTTGTGAACTGGGCAGTTTTCCAGGGTGCAGAGAAAAACACTGACACTCTTTTCTTGGAGTGGCTTAGTGCAATTATGCAAAGGCAAGTACAGAACAAAAATGTATCTGTTTTTGCTGCATATTTAAGCCACTTTCAGTATTCAGCTGAAAGTAATGTCCCCTACAGAGTTTACAGTTAGATATAGTGAACAATTTGACACAAATGTAGGCATACACATTTGGTTAATCATGAGGTCAACTGTGTATGTGTGGTAACTTGTGTTAATGTGATTAGTTATATATTTTTTTACTAGCCTTTAAGAAAACCCCTTCTCACAAATCATAAATCCCTTCCTGCTACATGTGGGGACAAAAGGCTTTGATATTTCCATATGATTAACAAGCTGTGTCTCTGTTCTTGTGCAATACTGCCAAAAGTCTGATCCCTGGATGCATTTAAGCTGAAGCCTTCTCTGTTAAAAGTAGCTTTCTTTTCAATTTTATATAGATTTTTTTTTTATACTGTGTTCATCACCATAGTCTCTAAGCACCTTCCACTAGTGCATTAGGCAACATGACTATACAGCTGTCTTGGTGATTGTTCTGTCAGCTTCTCCCTAGAGGGAGACTGTGTACAGTGGAGTGTCTTGTTTTGGTAAGGTTTTTCAATATATAAGTAATACCGGTTGCTAAGTGTGTGTTTGTTACAGAAAGTAGGTCACAGAAATGCATCTCTCACTGGGAGCAGAAATGGTGAGGTTTGTGATTGCCCTTAGTTCCTCGGGGAGTTAGCTGTATATCCTGACCCTAGGCCGTGAAGTGCTGTGGGCAGTACATCCTCCAAAAGCGAAGATTTCACTCCTTGCACTAAGGATATCAGTCCTCTTTCAGCCTGAAATAGCCTAAATTTGTTGCTTTTCAAGGGTCCAGACCTTGGGGAAGAAAGGATAATGCAGGCTGGGATTTATGGCTCAACCTAGTCCTGTGACCAGGTATGGAGTCGCTGCCTGCTTATTTCTGGACCCACAGCTTCTGGTGTCTCCCCTGCTCTGGCAGTCTGCGTAGAAGAGCATTGAGGTGTTCGGCCTTCTTACGTGGAGGGTAAGAGGCAATCTTGCACTCTGAAGAATGTCATTTAATAGGTAGTTTTCTCTGATTAGAGATCTAAGAGTGAAATATGCCCCTTTTCATGGATTTCTGGAAAAAACTTTAAATGTCACCTGGGAGGGAAATGAAGCCTAAAGTGGAAGCTGAGGGAGAAGGAACAGGTTGGATATGTTTTTTGTGTTTTGTGGGTTTTTTTGCATACATTTTTGAATGCTTATTCAATATTTGAGGTTTGCTCCTCAGCAATTCCATAATTATGATTCTTATTAGAACCATCCATTGAAATTCAGATGATGAATAATATAGAAACAGTAATGCCATGTTTAAAGTTTAAAAAAAAAAAAGGATTTACCCAGAAAGGCTGCTGAACTAAGCCTCCTCCTTATGCTAATACGTGGCTCAATATTCATATAAAATGCTCATTGTGATGCTAACCTACAGGTAAAGCCAGTGTCTGATAATATGCTTTATGTATATGCTTTATTTACCTGAGGGGACTGATACTGTATATTACAAGTACTGATAGTACTGGCTTAAGACATGTTTTCCAATCTTGAATCCTGATGTTAAAAAGTTTTTCTTTGATGTAGATGGGAATTAATGTGTTTTGTATTTCACTCCCTTGCTACTGATCTCCAGTGGTCTGAATTTATTTATAGTGAGCCCCCAAAAACAAGAGATTGAGAGAAGACTATACCTTGGAACTCAATTAGGAACCCTTAGACATTAAGTAACAGACCTGTTTAATACAGTCTTCTGTTCATGGTATAGCCATCCATGTTTAATGCAGTTCTCCTTTAATTATCTTGCTTAGTAAATTTCAGTTTAAAGTTTATGCTCATACAAATTATACACAGCCTGAAATAGTTAAGTAATATTTAAGTAATGCAAATCGTAGTCCTGTCTTTTGTGAGAGGGAATACTTTGACATGGCTTCTGCATTTGCAATACATTAATCATAGAATATCAGGGTTGGAAGGGACCCCAGAAGGTCATCTAGTCCAACCCCCTGCTCGAAGCAGGACCAATTCCCAGTTAAATCATCCCAGCCAGGGCTTTGTCAAGCCTGACCTTAAAAACCTCTAAGGAAGGAGATTCTACCACCTCCCTAGGTAACGCATTCCAGTGTTTCACCACCCTCTTAGTGAAAAAGTTTTTCCTAATATCCAATCTAAACCTCCCCCACTGCAACTTGAGACCATTACTCCTCGTTCTGTCATCTGCTACCATTGAGAACAGTCTAGAGCCATCCTCTTTGGAACCCCCTTTCAGGTAGTTGAAAGCAGCTATCAAATCCCCCCTCATTCTTCTCTTCTGCAGGCTAAACAATCCCAGCTCCCTCAGCCTCTCCTCATAACTCATGTGTTCCAGTCCCCTAATCATTTTTGTTGCCCTTCGCTGGACTCTCTCCAATTTGTCCACATCCTTCTTGAAGTGTGGGGCCCAAAACTAGACACAGTACTCCAGATGAGGCCTCACCAATGTCGAATAGAGGGGAACGATCATGTCCCTCGATCTGCTCGCTATGCCCCTACTTATACATCCCAAAATGCCATTGGCCTTCTTGGCAACAAGGGCACACTGCTGGACTCATTATAGGTTCCATTAGTCTGTTAAGCAGACCATCAGAACCGATCCTTTGACCCAACAGGAAATGGGTGCCCCAACTTTAAAAAGGAGGTGGTAATGTACTCGTTATGACTTTCTCTCCAGTCTCAGTCCCAAAACAAAAAGCATGGCCATCAACAATGTTAGACCATATGTGGATGTCATGGTGACCAGGATGACTTGAACAAGGCCGTGATTCAGCAAAGTACTAAAGTATGTGTGCAGCATTACATATGTGCATCATCCCACTGATGCTAATAAGACCTTTTTATGGGCTCAAAATTAAGTATATGCTTAAGTGCCTTGCTCTATCCAGGCCCTAATAAACTGGAGAAAGAGAGTCTGTTTCATCCTTCAGAAGATGCCCTGGGAGAGAGAACAGGATATTTAATTCCAGTAAAACCCAACAGGTAATATGAGGAATCCCTGAGGTTTGTTGGGGAGAGGAAAATCTGGAGTCCATGACATGCTAACATTTCCACTTCCCCTGAAATGGAGAAATGGCTCCCAGGAATTTTCAACCCTATTCTGATAAAAGGCACAGAACAGGAGTAATTGAGGTGCGGGTGTATTTATCTCAACCTCCTTATAGGAGCCATGGAAAAAGGGAGAGCAGGCTCAGATCATCTTTTCCCTCACCCACTCCCTGGTCAAGGAGGTCTTTTCTTCCTCTGATCCTGTCGGATGGGAGAATACTCCTAGGTTGGGTTGCTGGTCTTGGCAGGATCAGGCTGGTACTGGCAAAATTCCAGTTGCTGAGATAATACACGTCTCATGAATTGAGTTCTGTTTCTAATTTCAAGCCTATAATGTTAAAGTAGGTTAGAAATTAAGCAAAATGTATTTGCTTACTGCTGTTTGTAGTCCAGATAAGCAAAGACGCTCAGATTTATAGCTTTTTAAAAATTCTGTGCTAAGCCAAACAATGTCAATTTTTGACATTAGCTGTGAAACCGAGATGCAGGTGGGAGGGATATAGATACATCAACAGCTTTGACTCAGATAAGCCTCTCTGTCACAACCTTAACATGACCTAAATCTCTCACATGCAAAAATAAAGCTTGACGCCACATCCAATAAAAGGTCCTTCTGAGCCTCACATAGTCTCTTGTGTGAATGGATGTCTGTGTTGCCTAAATAAAATATCTTGTTTACTTGGTAGAGTATCAAGGGTTTTTCAAAGGGAACACAGTTACAACGCTGCACAGTTGACATGTTCTAAAAAGATACTTATATAATTATCCAAATGATCTGTTGTGTCCTGGTTGGTAGATAACAACATGTAATCAGTTTGTTATAGTCTCTTTTGTTCATTATTTAAGTCACTTTGGAAATGTGGATCATTAGACCCGAAACACAACAAAAGTTTCTATGTATGTAATGTTTGCATTATGCATCAAATAATGGTTTATTTATAATTCTGGAAAAATAGCAGAAATAATGATTTGTATAACTTCTGACCATCTTTCAAAGGAAAGAAATTAGGCATTAAGGCCCAGATCCTCAAAGGTAGCTATTTAGGTGCCCTGGGAATTAGGCACCTAAAAGATGATCCAGGCTTACAGTAATTAAGGTGAAATTCTCAGTCCCTGTAGAAAGCCTGTAAAAATTTGACTTTGTATAGAACAGTGAAGATTAGGAGGATGGGATGCTCCCTCCTCACTTCCGTATAGAGCTGCTTATTGCTATGGCAGTCCTGTCAAGTTCTGGATGTTAGCGCATTGGCCTGGGCTGTCTGTCATATTTGGAGCCCATGTGGTGCCCAACAGGCCCAGAATTAGGAGAATTGCCTCCTAGAGACACAACCTGCAATCTCATCCTTCGTTTTCTTCTCAAATCATGTCTTGGTCCAAGTCTTCAGTTTGTAATTTTAAAAGATGATAGTTTTACATAGTGGACTATTAAGATTAATATAATTGTAGCCCATCTCTATTTAGTGCATGGTTTAATATTTCAATTTTAACTCCAAGAGAAATGAATGATTTTAGTACCCTATTGAAACTTTTTTCCCACAATCTAGGCCAAGTGAACCCTGGACTGTGCAAACATAGATTCTGTGACACTTCTTTAAGAGCCAAAGAAAGAAAATACAAAATCTAAATCATATCTACAAAAATGCTGTGTCTACTGGAAACTAGACTTTGCCACATTATTCACATGTATTTCAGATCCCAGCAGGACTGGTTGCTAACACAAGACAAGAAGCTGACTTCTTTAGAGCACAAAGAGGTTTGAGTCTCTTTGTGAATTATGAGCTGGAAGGAAATTCCAGCTTTCTGCTGAATGTACCAGCTTCATAGAACATCCAGTCAGTGACACCACATTAAAGCAGGGGAGAAACACAGACGTTCAAGAGGACACCAAGCAGAATTTAAAGATTCTGAAATAGTTGTAAAATGTTCATCCTGCTAGAATATAGTGCAAGACATGGAATCCAATTGCTTCTCCGGGAAGTATTTATAACACTGGCTGCCTTTCCAATCAGACTGAATAACCTTTTATAAATGTAATCTCATTCTTTAATGTTTAGAGTTTTTTCCAGTAGTTTTGCAAAATGCAAGAAGAGACAACCATCCAGCTACCAGTGTCAGTAAAAAATAAAAAAAATTAAAAAAAAGCGGGTGGAATTTGAAAAATCATTTGTAATAACGTATTAGGTGCTAATTTGGGACAACTTGCCACTTTTTCCCTCCTAAGGATGGAAAAAAACCAAAGTGTTACAACTGAAAAAACTTCAGATAGAATCATCTGTGGTTTGGAGGTATGCTTATCTCTCTAAGTGAAAGAAAGTTTGAGTTGTCTCTTTCCATTGCATTAAACACAAAATGGAACTTTGTGAATGATAGTTAAAATTTTATACTATTGCAGGGATTATTAAACTGAAATGAAGAGTACTTGAAAATGTATCATTCTTTGAAATATACCACTTTATCCTGCTGACAGATAATTCACACCAGGCTAAAGGTATTAGTCTTAAAAAGGAAGAACATTGTTGTTGAAGAGCAAAGGTAGAAATGTTCAAAAGGAAAAATCTGAAAAGCAATTTGCCTGATTTTTGCAGCCTTTTTTCAGGCAAAACTCTAGCTAAAGTAACAGCTCTATGTGCACAAGTCACTCACTTCTGTACAGTTAAGTGCAGGGAGAGCTGATGGCAAGGAGACTGAATAGTTGTAGCTGAGGAGAGCTGTTCTTTAACAAGGTTAAACAGCTCCTACAACCACCACTTTAATCATGTGAGTTTAGAAAGAGATGTTAACAAAAGGTGTTTGAGATTTTCCCCTGTCAGATTCTCAGCACAGAATGGCTTCAGGGACTGAGAGAAGACAAAATTTGACATGTGGGTGTTGATCTTCACCTTTCATAACCAATTAACACAGCCTGAGTGAGCAGTGCTGAGTGTGAAATGGGATTTAGTAGAACAAGTGAGATTTTTATACCTATCGCTGAGAGAGACCCAAGTATCTATAAATTTAACATGTTTCCCAATGTTACTACTGTAGCTCTTGTTCAGATGCACGATAAAAGACCACTTTGTTCTGTATGCACAAACAGACATGTATATCCTTAAGAAATAGGATAGCAAACACCATGTTAAATCACTATTCTGAGCGAGTTGGTTATCTAGCTTAAGGAACAATGTACAAAACAAATCTGACAAAAATGTCTGTTTATTTTTCTAAGTAATTTCCCACAGCTAGACTTATTTGGGTGCGGGAGTGGAAGAAGATACCGGAATGCTTTTATTAAAGCATTTGACTTTTTGTTTTACAAAAGCCACAAGGAAAAGCTACAAGACATTCTCTGATGTGTTTATAAGTGAGAATTTTATTTCAAGAAATGATAGTTCTGCTTTTAATCTAATCATTTAAGCTATGGAAGGTTTAAGTACCCAACCTAGGAATCCCTTAATTAAAGACTTTTTCATTCCTAGCCTAGCCAATGAACAACCAGTTTGTATAACTTTTTTTGAGCCCTTTTAAAATGTTCTATGCAGTTTCTATAGTTTCATAGCATTCACATTAATGCCAAGTGAGCTCACCATGATTAATGTTGTTATATATACATCTACTAGTGGAATTAATCATTTTGGTCCCTTTTTTTTTTTAATTTAAAGTGTTACCAAAATTTTAGACTGAGACATTGTTTCTATTTAACTTGTACTGCTTTATGTACATTTTTGTGATACAATTTTCTATTGATATTCTTTAAAGTGTTCCATAAAGCTTGCAGTAAATATTTAATGTTTGCTAAGTTTACCCCCTATTTTACAATTATTCATTACAACATAAAATGTATCTTGATCCAACTTTATCAATCCCATTGATAATACTGGTGATTTAAGATGTGACTAATACCTTAACCTTCTGAATATTTTAACATTCAATTCTTAATGCATGGTAATTCCCCCCCCCCCTTGTTGCTGGTCAGCATTTACAAAACCCAAAGGTTTTATCTTGACTAGGGTTTAAAGGTATGTTAGAAGGTGTCTAACCGAGTCTGTGTTTGTTTGCTTGCTGAGGAAGTATCCGAGCGTGTGTTTGCTGGGGGGGCAGTGTGAGAGCCTGAGTGAGTGTCTGATTGGCTGCTAGCCTGCAGGGGGCGGGCAGTAGGGTGTCTGTTTGTTTGCGACAGGGAAGCCTGGCTGTTTAAAAATAGCCAGAGCTTCGCGAACCAGCTGAGCGGCGGAGAACCAGCTGAGCAGCGGGGACAGCAGAGCAGCACACAGCAGGAGTTTGCCTGGGAGTTCGCCTGGAGGGAGCCCAGTGAGGCTTACGTCTTGCAAACTGCTCTGAGGAAGCTCATAGTAGGAAGGTGATATGGAAGGGGGGGGTTCAGCTGTTGTGACCTGCACTGGATGTGCCATGTTTGTCTTTCTTCCACAGGACAGAAGCGACTTTGTCTGTACAAAGTGCAAGCTGGTCTCCATATTGGAAGAGAAGATTGAAGGTCTGGAGCAACAGATAACAACCCTGCATTGCATACGGGAAACTGAGGATTTCCTGGACGAAACTCAGGATAGGCTTCTAGGGGCACAAAGCTCTACAGATATAGAGCAGGTTGCACAGAGGAGCCAAGAGACCAGTGAAGAAGCTTGGCAACATGTGACCTCCAGAAGAGGTAAGCGGAATGTCCGGGTTCCAGTAACACAGACACAGGTAACTAACCGCTTTCATGTTCTCTCCACAGGTATCGTTGCGGAGAGTGGACCAGATGATATGTCTGGGGCAAGAAAGCAGAAGGAGACTCCGCTGGTTGGAAGGCATGAGATGCGCTGTCCTGAGGTTGGGGGTTCCACGACCACCACCCCCAAGAGGAGAAGGCGGGTGGTGGTGGTCGGGGACTCTCTCCTCCGGGGGACTGAGTCATCTATCTGCCGCCCTGACCGGGAAAATCGAGAAGTCTGCTGCTTGCCAGGGGCTAAGATTCGTGATGTGACGGAGAGACTGCCGAGACTCATCAAGCCCTCGGATCGCTACCCCTTCCTGCTTCTCCACGTGGGCACCAATGATACTGCCAAGAATGACCTTGAGCGGATCACTGCGGACTATGTGGCTCTAGGAAGAAGAATAAAGGAGTTGGAGGCGCAAGTGGTGTTCTCGTCCATCCTCCCTGTGGAAGGAAAAGGCCTAGGTAGGGAGCGTCGAATCGTGGAAGTCAACGAATGGCTACGCAGATGGTGTCGGAGAGAAGGCTTTGGTTTCTTTGACCATGGGATGGTGTTCCATGAAGGAGGAGTGCTGGGTAGAGACGGGCTCCATCTTACGAAGAGAGGGAAGAGCATCTTTGCCAGCAGGCTGGCTAACCTAGTGAGGAGGGCTTTAAACTAGGTTCACCGGGGGAAGGAGACCAAAGCCCTGAGGTAAGTGGGAAAGCGGGATACCGGGAGGAAGCACAGGCAGCAATGTCTGTGAGGGGAGGGCTCCTGCCTCATACTGGCAATGAGGGGCGATCAACAGGTTATCTCAAGTGCTTATATACAAATGCACAAAGCCTTGGAAACAAGCAGGGAGAACTGGAGGTCCTGGTGATGTCAAGGAACTATGACGTGATCGGAATAACAGAGACTTGGTGGGATAACTCGTATGACTGGAGTACTGTCATGGATGGTTATAAACTGTTCAGGAAGGACAGGCAGGGCAGAAAAGGTGGGGGAGTAGCACTGTATGTAAGGGAGCAGTATGACTGCTCAGAGCTCCGGTACGAAACTGCAGAAAAACCTGAGTGTCTCTGGATTAAGTTTAGAAGTGTGTGCAACAAGAGTGATGTAGTGGTGGGAGTCTGCTATAGACCACCGGACCAGGGGGATGAGGTGGATGAGGCTTTCTTCCGGCAGCTCACGGAAGCTACTAGATCGCATGCCCTGATTCTCATGGGTGACTTTAATTTTCCTGATATCTGCTGGGAGAGCAATACAGCGGTGCATAGACAATCCAGGAAGTTTTTGGAAAGCGTAGGGGACAATTTCCTGGCGCAAGTGCTAGAGGAGCCAACTAGGGGGGGTGCTTTTCTTGACCTGCTGCTCACAAACCGGGTAGAATTAGTGGGGGAAGCAAAAGTGGATGGGAATCTGGGAGGCAGTGACCATGAGTTGGTTGAGTTCAGGATCCTGACGCAGGGAACAAAGGTAAGCAGCAGGATACGGACCCTGGACTTCAGGAAAGCAGACTTCGACTCCCTCAGGGAACGGATGGCCAGGATCCCCTGGGGGACTAACTTGAAGGGGAAAGGAGTCCAGGAGAGCTGGCTGTATTTCAAGGAATCCCTGTTGAGGTTACAGGGACAAACCATCCCGATGAGTCGAAAGAATAGTAAATATGGCAGGCGACCAACTTGGCTTAATGGTGAAATCCTAGCGGATCTTAAACATAAAAAAGAAGCTTACAAGAAGTGGAAGGTTGGACATATGACCAGGGAAGAGTATAAAAATATTGCTCGGGCATGTAGGAATGTTATCAGGAGGGCCAAATCGTACCTGGAGCTGCAGCTAGCCAGAGATGTCAAGAGTAACAAGAAGGGTTTCTTCAGGTATGTTGGCAACAAGAAGAAAGCCAAGGAATGTGTGGGCCCCTTACTGAATGAGGGAGGCAACCTAGTGACAGAGGATGTGGAAAAAGCTAATGTACTCAATGCTTTTTTTGCCTCTGTTTTCACTAACAAGGTCAGCTCTCAGACTGCTGCGCTGGGCATCACAAAATGCGGAAGAGATGGCCAGCCCTCTGTGGAGATAGAGGCGGTTAGGGACTATTTAGAAAAGCTGGACATGCACAAGTCCATGGGGCCGGACGAGTTGCATCCGAGAGTGCTGAAGGAATTGGCGGCTGTGATTGCAGAGCCACTGGCCATTATCTTTGAAAACTCGTGGCGAACCGGGGAAGTCCCGGATGACTGGAAAAAGGCTAATGTAGTGCCAATCTTTAAAAAAGGGAAGAAGGAAGATCCTGGGAACTACAGGCCAGTCAGCCTCACCTCAGTTCCTGGAAAAATCATGGAGCAGGTCCTCAAAGAATCAATCCTGAAGCACTTGTGTCATAAATATAAAGGGAAGGGTAAACCCCTTTGAAATCCCTCCTGGCCAGGGGAAAGCTCCTCTCACCTGTAAAGGGTTAAGAAGCTAAAGGTAACCTCGCTGGCACCTGACCAAAATGACCAATGAGGAGACAAGATACTTTCAAAAGCTGGGAGGAGGGAGAGAAACAAAGGGTTTGTGTGTCTGTCTGTAGTCGTCTTGGCCGGGGACAGAACAGGAATGGAGTCTTAGAACTTTTAGTAAGTAATCTAGCTAGGTATGTGTTAGATTATGATTTCTTTAAATGGCTGAGAAAAGAATTGTGCTGAATAGAATAACTATTTCTGTCTGTGTATCTTTTTTGTAACTTAAGTCTTTGCCTAGAGGGGTTCTCTATGTTTTTGAATCTAATTACCCTGTAAGATATATACCATCCTGATTTTACAGGGGGGATTTCTTTATTTCTATTTACTTCTATTTTTTATTAAAAGTCTTCTTGTAAAACACTGAATGCTTTTTCATTGTTCTCAGATCCAAGGGTTTGGGTCTGTGGTCACCTATGCAAATTGGTGAGGCTTTTTATCCAACATTTCCCAGGAAAGGGGGAGTGCAAGTGTTGGGAGGATTGTTCATTGTTCTTAAGATCCAAGGGTCTGGGTCTGTAGTCACCTAGACAAATTGGTGAGGCTTTTTACCAAACCTTGTCCAGGAAGTGGGGTGCAAGGTTTTGGGAAGTATTTTGGGGGGAAGGACGCGTCCAAACAGCTCTTCCCCAGTAACCAGTATTAGTTTGGTGGTGGTAGCGGCCATTCCAAGGATAACGGGGGTAATATTTTGTACCTTGGGGAAGTTTTGACCTAAGCTGGTAAAGATAAGCTTAGGAGGTTTTTCATGCAGGTCCCCACATCTGTACCCTAGAGTTCAGAGTGGGGGAGGAACCTTGACATGGTGGCACAGTGGTGGGATTAACCTGAAATCATTTTGAGATCCAGTTGAGATTTTTTGAACTAGAAATACAGATTTTAAAAAGGAATTTTTAGGAAGTCCAGAAGGCAGCTTTGAAACTGAAAGCAGCTTGGTTTCTCTCTGCTTTGTGGCCAAGCAGAGACAAAAGGGGATTATCTTGTGAATTGCAGGTTTTCTTGCCTGGAGGCAGGGTACTTAACTCCTGCAGGGAAATTCACAGTCTTCCAACCCAGAGGTTTTTTTTTTTCTTTTCTTCCTAAAAGTAAATAGGGGGTGTGTGCTCTACCCATTTGCCTGGAGACAAAAGTGGCAGGGTTTTTTTTTTAGGATTTTGATTTTTTTTTTTTTTTTGTTTTACAAGGAGCACAGGTTTGAAAAGAAATTTTTTTCTTCTTTGGGCTGGGTAAGCAGGTTTCCAAGTAGTTGGAGGTTTTTTGCTTTAATTTGGGCCCAGAGCAGAGACAAGGGAATTGTCTTTTTCTGTAGGCTGACAATCACTATCAGAGAATAGGTATTCTATTCCAGCACAGCAAAATTTTACAGCCAAGTTTTGTTTGTTTATTTCTAAACCTCGGGTGTAAAGTTAGTTAAAAACAGAGAGGTTAGAATGGCCAAATCCTCAGCTCGACTACAGCTGGAATTAGCCAAATTTCAGGCTGAGGAAAAACAAAGGGAACATGAAAGACAGATAGAACTCATGCAGCTGAAGAAGGAACAAGAAAGGGAGGCAGAACAACACCAAGAGGCTGCCCACAAGAGGGAAATGGAGGCAAGGAAGCATGTGGAGGAGGAGAGGGAAAAAGAGAGGAAGCATGTGGAGGAGATGGAGAGGATAAAGGCCCAGCAGAATATACCAACAAACCCTAGCAATCCTTCTCCAGGTACCACTTCCCATCCCAGAAAGTTCCCCACCTACAAGGCAGGTGATGATACTGAGGCCTTCTTAGAAAACTTCGAAAGGGCCTGCCTTGGGTACAACATCTCTACTGACCAATACATGGTAGAGCTGAGGCCGCAGCTCAGTGGACCCTTAGCTGAGGTGGCAGCTGAAATGCCTAAAGAACACATGAACAAGTATGAACTGTTTAAATCCAAGGCGAGAGTCAGAATGGGGATAACACCCGAGCAGTCTCGTCGGAGGTTCAGAGCCCTAAGGTGGAAACCAGACATGTCATTTACCCGACATGCCTACCACATTGTAAAACATTGGGATGCCTGGATATCAGGAGCAAGTGTTGAATCTCCAGTAAATTTGCCCTTCCTAATGCAAATGGAACAATTCTTAGAGGGTGTTCCTGAGGAAATAGAAAGATACATCCTAGATGGGAAACCCAAAACTGTAATGGAGGCAGGAGAGATTGGAGCCAGATGGGTGGAGGTGGCAGAGAAGAAGAAAACTGGTCGCAGTTGGAGCGGAGACCAGAAGGGACCACCCCAGACCACACCCTATTACCGGGGGCCGCCCAAAGCCCCACCTACCTCCCAAAGAACCCTCCAGACCCCTTATCGTCCCACCACCCCGTTCTCCAGCAACCCTCCTCGCCCCAGTGACCCGTCAGCTGGACGATGTTTTAAGTGTAACGAGCTGGGGCATGTAAAGGCCAACTGCCCCAAGAACCCCAACAGATTACAGTTCATTGCACCGGAATCACACCAGAGGTCCACAGGCCCAGATACCTCCCAGATACCCTTGGAGCGGAGGGAAACTGTGAGTGTGGGCGGGAAGAAGGTCACCGCGTGGAGGGACACCGGAGCACAAGTGTCAGCTATCCATGCTTCCTTAGTGGACCCCAATTTAATCAACCCAGAGATCCAAGTGACGATTCAACCCTTCAAGTCCAACTCTTTCAATTTGCCTACAGCCAAGTTGCCTGTCCAGTACAAGGGCTGGTCAGGAATGTGGACTTTTGCAGTCTATGATGATTATCCCATCCCCATGCTGTTGGGGGAAGACTTGGCCAATCATGTGAAGCAGGCCAAGAGGGTGGGAATGGTCACCCGCAACCAGGCTAAACAAGCCGTGAGGCCTAGCTCTGTTCCGGAAACTTCTATCAGGACCCAGTCAGAGGTGATGGACCTGGACCCCAGGCCAATGTCTGCAACAGCAGTAGTGGATCCAGTCCCAGAAACCCAGACGGAACCAGTCCCAGAACCGGAACCAGCCGAACAACCAACACCAGACCCCGTGTCAGCACTGAATCCAGTACTTGCAACCTCAACACCAGAGGGCCCCACCGAACCTGAACTGGCAGCAGCCGATAACCCTACACAAGAGGCTCAGCCGGAGCCTGAATCCCAACATAGTACACCAGCGGAGAGCGGTTCACAGTCAACAGAAACAGCTCCATCCCCTATATCGCTTCCAGAGGGACCAAGCCTAGGTCCACAATCCCATGAGGAACTGATGTCTCCAGCATCAAGGGAACAGTTCCAGACCGAACAGGAAGCAGATGAAAGCCTCCAGAGAGCTTGGACGGCGGCACGGAGCAACCCACCGCCTCTCAGCTCTTCTAATCGATCCAGGTTTGTTGTAGAAAGAGGACTTTTATACAAGGAAACTCTTTCTGGGGGACACCAGGAAGACTGGCATCCTCAGAGACAGTTGGTAGTTCCAACTAAATACCGGGCCAAGCTCTTGAGCTTAGCCCATGATCACCCTAGTGGCCATGCTGGGGTGAACAGGACCAAAGACCGTTTGGGGGGGTCATTCCACTGGGAGGGAATGGGCAAGGATGTTTCTACCTATGTCCAGTCTTGTGAGGTGTGCCAAAGAGTGGGAAAACCCCAAGACCAGGTCAAAGCTCCTCTCCAGCCACTCCCCATCATTGAAGTTCCATTTCAGCGAGTAGCTGTGGATATTCTGGGTCCTTTTCCGAAAAAGACACCCAGAGGAAAGCAGTACATACTGACTTTCATGGATTTTGCCACCCGATGGCCGGAAGCAGTAGCTCTAAGCAACACCAGGGCTAAAAGTGTGTGCCAGGCACTAGCAGACATTTTTGCCAGGGTAGGTTGGCCCTCCGACATCCTCACAGATGCAGGGACTAATTTCCTGGCAGGAACTATGAAAAACCTTTGGGAAGCTCATGGGGTAAATCACTTGGTTGCCACTCCTTACCCTCATCAAACAAATGGCATGGTGGAGAAGTTTAATGGAACTTTGGGGGCCATGATACGTAAATTCGTAAATGAGCACTCCAATGATTGGGACCTAGTATTGCAGCAGTTGCTCTTTGCCTACAGAGCTGTACCACATCCCAGTTTAGGGTTTTCCCCATTTGAACTTGTATATGGCCGTGAGGTTAAGGGGCCATTGCAGTTGGTGAAGCAGCAATGGGAGGGATTTACACCTTCTCCAGGAACTAACATTCTGGACTTTGTAACCAACCTACAAAACACCCTCCGAACCTCTTTAGCCCTTGCTAGAGAAAACTTACAGGATGCTCAAAAAGAGCAAAAAGCCTGGTATGATAAACATGCCAGAGAGCGTTCCTTCAAAGTAGGAGACCAGGTCATGGTCTTAAAGGCGCTCCAGGCCCATAAAATGGGAGCATCGTGGGAAGGGCCATTCGTGGTCCAGGAGCGCCTGGGAGCTGTTAATTATCTCATAGCATTCCCCACCTCCAACCGAAAGCCTAAGGTGTATCATATTAATTCTCTAAAGCCCTTTTATTCCAGAGAATTAAAGGTTTGTCAGTTTACAGCCCAGGGAGGAGACGACGCTGAGTGGCCTGAAGGTGTCTACTACGAAGGGAAATGTGCTGGTGGTGTGGAAGAGGTGAACCTCTCCATGACCCTTGGGCGTATGCAGCGACAGCAGATCCAGGAGCTGTGCACTAGCTACGCGCCAACGTTCTCAGCCACCCCAGGACTGACTGAACGGGCATACCACTCCATTGACACAGGTAATGCTCACCCAATTAGGGTCCAACCTTACCGGGTGTCTCCTCAAGCTAAAACTGCTATAGAACGGGAGATCCAGGATATGTTACAGATGGGTGTAATCCGCCCCTCTGAAAGTGCATGGGCATCTCCAGTGGTTCTAGTTCCCAAACCAGATGGGGAAATACGTTTTTGCGTGGACTACCGTAAGCTAAATGCTGTAACTCGCCCAGACAACTATCCCATGCCACGCACAGATGAACTATTAGAGAAACTGGAAAGGGCCCAGTTCATCTCTACCTTGGACTTAACCAAGGGGTACTGGCAGGTACCGCTAGATGAATCTGCCAAGGAAAGGTCAGCCTTCATCACACATCTCGGGCTGTATGAATTTAATGTACTCCCTTTCGGGCTGCGAAATGCACCCGCCACTTTCCAAAGACTTGTAGATGGTCTCCTAGCGGGATTAGGAGAATATGCAGTCGCCTACCTTGACGATGTGGCCATATTTTCGGATTCCTGGGCAGACCACCTGGAACATCTACAAAAAGTCCTTGAGCGCATAAGGGAGGCAGGACTAACTGTTAAGGCTAAGAAGTGTCAAATAGGCCTAAACAGAGTGACTTACCTTGGACACCAGGTGGGTCAAGGAACTATCAGCCCCCTACAGGCCAAAGTGGATGCTATCCAAAAGTGGCCTGTCCCAAAGTCAAAGAAACAGGTTCAATCCTTCTTAGGCTTGGCCGGTTATTACAGACGATTTGTACCGCACTACAGCCAAATCGCTGCCCCACTGACAGACCTAACCAAAAAGAAACAGCCAAATGCTGTTCAGTGGACCGGAAAGTGTCAGAAGGCCTTTAACAAGCTTAAAGCGACACTCATGTCTGACCCTGTACTAAGGGCCCCAGACTTTGACAAACCGTTCCTAGTAACCACAGATGCATCCGAGCGTGGTGTGGGAGCAGTTTTAATGCAGAAAGGACCTGATCAAGAATTCCACCCTGTAGTGTTTCTCAGCAAAAAACTGTCTGAGAGGGAAAGCAACTGGTCAGTCACTGAAAAAGAATGTTATGCCATTGTCTACGCTCTGGAAAAGCTACGCCCATATGTTTGGGGACGGCGTTTCCACCTGCAAACCGACCATGCTGCACTAAAGTGGCTTCACACCGTCAAAGAAACTAACAGAAAACTTCTTCGGTGGAGTTTAGCTCTCCAAGATTTTGATTTCGACATCCAACACATCTCAGGAGCTTCTAACAAAGTGGCTGATGCACTCTCCCGTGAAAGTTTCCCAGAATCAACTGGTTAAAATCGTCCTTGAGATGTGGAAAATATTGTTAGTCTTTATGTACTTGGTAGTATATTTAGAGATGCATGTGTCTTATTAACTCTGTTTTCCTAGAGCTCCAGGAAGAAATCCCAGCCAGTGTTTCACCCTAGCTGAGATTTGGGGGGCGTGTCATAAATATAAAGGGAAGGGTAAACCCCTTTGAAATCCCTCCTGGCCAGGGGAAAGCTCCTCTCACCTGTAAAGGGTTAAGAAGCTAAAGGTAACCTCGCTGGCACCTGACCAAAATGACCAATGAGGAGACAAGATACTTTCAAAAGCTGGGAGGAGGGAGAGAAACAAAGGGTTTGTGTGTCTGTCTGTAGTCATCTTGGCCGGGGACAGAACAGGAATGGAGTCTTAGAACTTTTAGTAAGTAATCTAGCTAGGTATGTGTTAGATTATGATTTCTTTAAATGGCTGAGAAAAGAATTGTGCTGAATAGAATAACTATTTCTGTCTGTGTATCTTTTTTGTAACTTAAGTCTTTGCCTAGAGGGGTTCTCTATGTTTTTGAATCTAATTACCCTGTAAGATATATACCATCCTGATTTTACAGGGGGGATTTCTTTATTTCTATTTACTTCTATTTTTTATTAAAAGTCTTCTTGTAAAACACTGAATGCTTTTTCATTGTTCTCAGATCCAAGGGTTTGGGTCTGTGGTCACCTATGCAAATTGGTGAGGCTTTTTATCCAACATTTCCCAGGAAAGGGGGAGTGCAAGTGTTGGGAGGATTGTTCATTGTTCTTAAGATCCAAGGGTCTGGGTCTGTAGTCACCTAGACAAATTGGTGAGGCTTTTTACCAAACCTTGTCCAGGAAGTGGGGTGCAAGGTTTTGGGAAGTATTTTGGGGGGAAGGACGCGTCCAAACAGCTCTTCCCCAGTAACCAGTATTAGTTTGGTGGTGGTAGCGGCCATTCCAAGGATAACGGGGGTAATATTTTGTACCTTGGGGAAGTTTTGACCTAAGCTGGTAAAGATAAGCTTAGGAGGTTTTTCATGCAGGTCCCCACATCTGTACCCTAGAGTTCAGAGTGGGGGAGGAACCTTGACAACTTGCATGAGAGGAAAGTGATCAGGAACAGCCAGCATGGATTCACCAAGGGAAGGTCATGCCTGACTAATCTAATCACCTTTTATGATGAGATTACTGGTTCTGTGGATGAAGGGAAAGCAGTGGATGTATTGTTTCTTGACTTTAGCAAAGCTTTTGACACGGTCTCCCATAGTATTCTTGTCACCAAGTTAAGGAAGTATGGGCTGGATGAATGCACTATAAGGTGGGTAGAAAGCTGGCTAGATTGTCGGGCTCAACGGGTAGTGATCAATGGCTCCATGTCTAGTTGGCAGCCGGTATCAAGTGGAGTGCCCCAAGGGTCGGTCCTGGGGCCGGTTTTATTCAATATCTTCATAAATGATCTGGAGGATGGTGTGGACTGCACTCTCAGCAAATTTGCGGATGATACTAAACTGGGAGGAGTGGTAGATACGCTAGAGGGGAGGGATAGGATACAGAAGGACCTAGACCAATTGGAAGATTGGGCCAAAAGGAATCTGATGAGGTTCAATAAGGATAAGTGCAGGGTCCTGCACTTAGGACGGAAGAACCCAATGCACAGCTACAGACTAGGGACCGAATGGCTAGGCAGCAGTTCTGCGGAAAAGGACCTAGGGGTGACAGTGGACGAGAAGCTGGATATGAGTCAGCAGTGTGCCCTTGTTGCCAAGAAGGCCAATGGCATTTTGGGATGTATAAGTAGGGGCATAGCGAGCAGATCGAGGGACGTGATCGTTCCCCTCTATTCGACATTGGTGAGGCCTCATCTGGAGTACTGTGTCCAGTTTTGGGCCCCACACTTCAAGAAGGATGTGGATAAATTGGAGAGAGTCCAGCGAAGGGCAACAAAAATGATTAGGGGACTGGAACACATGAGTTATGAGGAGAGGCTGAGGGAGCTGGGATTGTTTAGCCTGCAGAAGAGAAGAATGAGGGGGGATTTGATAGCTGCTTTCAACTACCTGAAAGGGGGTTCCAAAGAGGATGGCTCTAGACTGTTCTCAATGGTAGCAGATGACAGAACGAGGAGTAATGGTCTCAAGTTGCAGTGGGGGAGGTTTAGATTGGATATTAGGAAAAACTTTTTCACTAAGAGGGTGGTGAAACACTGGAATGCGTTACCTAGGGAGGTGGTAGAATCTCCTTCCTTAGAGGTTTTTAAGGTCAGGCTTGACAAAGCCCTGGCTGGGATGATTTAACTGGGAATTGGTCCTGCTTTGAGCAGGGGGTTGGACTAGATGACCTTCTGGGGTCCCTTCCAACCCTGATATTCTATGATTCTATGGTGTTGGCTGATTGAGTTGCAGCTAGCACATAGAAAAGGCAGTGTATACTTTTACTACACTACAGTTTTCAAATGTTAGCTGGCACCTTCTAATGACTTATCTTTAAATCCTAGTCATGACAAACCCAAGGGTATTGTCTAGACTGCAGTTTTAGATGTAATGTTAACACATGAGATCTTTTGTGTGCTAAAAGTCAAAACGAGGGAGACAGAGTGAAATCCTGACTGCACTGAGATCAATAGCAAAACTTCTCTTGACTTCAATGCAGTCAGGATTTGATCCACTGTAATATATACTAAACTAGTTGAGCTTAAAGCCTATATTAAGGACAATGTACATTGTCTAGACTAAACATGAAAAGGTGTTAATTAGAATTCGCTAGCTAACAGTGCACCTTTAAATCATAGTGTGGACAAGCCCTAAATGGCCTAGATTTCAGCAACGTCCTAGACTTCAAACTCTAGCCACAGGCCCTGCTCTTAAGCAGACTCCAAAGTAAGCCTTTGGGGAGCCAGTGGCAGGTCCTTATGCCTAGAATTTGTATTAACAGAAATACTTCTGAACTGGCCATCTCTTCCAGGTTTTATCAGGCAGCTTTGATACTCATAGCTTTAGCCCTGCTGATAACCTTGCAGTGTTGCTGTGCAGTGGCAAGGGGGTTCTGAGCCTCTTTCTTTTTCTTTATATACCCTACTTGGAAAATCTATGCCATGGAAAGTGTGGCCAAATACCACAGTGGACACCCTATAAATGACTAACAAATGATGAATTATCCACTTGAAACCACATATATATTGTCTAAATACATGAGCCCATAATACCCATCCCCTTTTTTTTTCTCCAAGGTTGTTGTTGAAACCCCTTAATGGAAGATAACACTGCAATGATTGTGTTTGGCATGAAAAACAAGGAAAATGAATACTGAGCAGTGAACACTATGGTCTACTACTTGAACTGTAAGCCCTTCCTACCCATGGCACCACTAACTTTGCATGTCTGCTTTTAATCTGCACTTCTGAATTATTTTAAATCTGTATACATGAGTAGGGCCCTACCGTCAATCAAACCCTGACCCTGCCCCTTAACCCCACCCCCTTGACCGGAAGTCCCGCCCCCATCTGGGGTATTCCTTCCAGGGTCAAAGCTGCCATGTGACCGGAAGCAGGGTATGTCATGTGACCCCTCTAACAACTCCTCCCATTGCCCTCTACCAATCAGGAGAGGTTTTGCCCCTGTAGGACTTCCCCTCAAGAGGAGATTTGACCAATCAGGGTGAGTTCTTGGGCGGGGTGTCCTCTCTGGAAGTGGGTCTTGTGACCCCTCTAACAACTCCTCCCCGCACCCTCTACCAATCAGGATGGGTTTTGCCCTTGTAGGACTTCCCCAAGAGGAGATTTAACCAATCAGGATGAGTTCCAGGGTGGGGGTGATGCAACTGGAAACGATTCGCATGTGACCCCTCTAACGACTCCTCCCACCGACCTCTACCAATCAGGCTGCCCGGAGACCAGATTTGACCAAAATAGGGCACGTTCGGGGATGGGGTGAACTGCCCAGAAGAGCGGCGTGTGACCCCTCTGCCAATCAGGGTGCAGCACCATCACCCCATAAGTCCCAGCGTCGGGCGGAAGAGGCTGTCTTTTACCAAGAGCGCGTGTTTTACAAATCGTGGAAACATGGACTTCTCCCCCGTGAGAACTTCGGACTTTGTTTTAGCCCCAAGGACCTTTGGACTTGTGTGGAGAAAGTGCTACATCAGCGAGAGTTCTGAGGAGGACCCTTTGGCCCAGTCATTGATGGACACACTGGAAACCGACCCCGAAATCCGGCTGCTTGTGAGGCACTGCGATGAGCATGATGGCCTCTTGTTGTCCACCCCCCAAGAGGTGGAAGGTGATCATGGCTTGGGGGAGTTACGGGCGGACAAGGTGAATGAAAAAGACGTGGCTCAGGTAAATGAATGTTTAAGAAGTGACGGTCAGGGGTGGGGGTGTGTAATGGAGGGGGCTAGGAACCGGGGATTGTGTAAATCAAAAACCAAGCAGTGGGGTGCTTACGCGGTTTCTTTTTTTTGAAAAAATCTCTGGACAGCTCGATGATGCCTTTCTGGAGGCCTTTGAGAACTTACACATCGGTAGCCCTGTGGGAGTAAATGTATCATGCATCAGATGTTTTTGCTTATGTCTGAGACACAGATCTCAAGAGGAAAAGGACAAAATGGAAGAATGAACCAGCAGACACCCTCATGTTAGGAGTCATGGCGTCCATTTTTACAGGCGGTTGTAAAAGGTTGTGTTTAAACCAGACGATTAATAAAACTTATTTAAATGTGTTCATACGAATGTTGTCCCCCACCCTCACTTGTGTTAGTAAAAGATGGTACCAGTAACAGTCATGTCTCCACAGGCGTCTCTGTTAAAGAAAATATATTACACCCCTGGGGAAGTTGGGAGCTTTGGCGGGGTGAACCCTCTTTTTCAAGTGGCCAAAAAGCATAGTAAAACTTTAAATAGAAGACGACAAGTAACAGCTTGGCTTTCAGACCAGGATGCTTATACTTTACACAAACTGGCTCGAATATGTTTTAAAAGAAACAAGACCATCGTTTCGGATGTGGATGCGCAATGGCAGGCAGGTTTGGTGGATATGCACTGGTTCTCCAGACACAACAGCAATTTTAAGTACATCTTAACAGTGGTAGACATTCTATCCAAATATGCCTGGGCCTTAGGCCTAAGGGACAAGACGCGTGGGGAGGTAACCAAGGCCTTTAAAGCTATTTTTAGCAAAGGGCGCGTGCCTCAAAAATTACAAACTGATCAGGGGAAAATTTTTAAACAAACCCTTAAGCAGATTGTTAAAGCGGCATGGCGTTCACCATTTTGTTACTAATAATGAAGTCAAAGCAGGGGTCGTGGAGCGATTTAACAGAACTTTAAAAACTAGGATGTGAAGATATTTTACAGCCAATAACACCTTTCGCTACATCGATGTGTTACCTGACTTTATAAAGAGTTACAACCAGAGCTTTCACAGAACTATACATACCAAACCCGCTGATGTTAACCCTTCAAATTCTCTGAAGGTATGGAAAATGGTTTATGGCGATAGTTTTAAAATAAAACTGGTTGTTGCTCCTTTTAGAAAAGGCGACCACGTGAGACTATCTAAAACCAAAGGAGCTTTTGAAAAAGGTTATGAACAGACCGATGAGATATTCATAGTGGATGAAGCCTTAACCAGGGTCAGAGATCTGTATACCGATTAAAAGATTAAGAGGATGAGACAGTTACTGGATCTTTTTACCCTGAAGAATTACAAAAAGTAAACCCCAAACGAGACAGGATTTACAGGATTGAAAAAGTTCTAGAGGAGAAAGGAAAAGGGAGAAAAAAGCAACTACTGGTGAAATGGTTGGGGTGTCCTGATAAGTTTAACAGCTGGGTGAAAGCTTCTCAACTCTGTGACATTTAGACGCAAACAAACAAAAGTTATTCCTCCCCGCAAAGACAGAGAAGATGAGCGACGGCAGGTTTTACATTACTTTGCCCAGCAATGCCAGCTCTGCAGTTTTTCCCCAAAACACCAGCTCGAACTTTACAATACGGCTAATTAAGCCCTTGGATCTCCAGGGTGCCTGGGAGGTGGGGTTAGTGGATATACAATACCCGCACAGCTGGAACACTATCCACAAAGACACCCCTTTTGAAGTCACCTTTGGAGATATGGCATGGAGTTTCATCCTACGACGAGGCTATTACGCATCTATACCCGAATTACTGGATCATATGAACAGTACCATAGCTCGTCACCCCGGACCGCCTGAGATGGTCATGAACTACGACCCTGTGGGTAGAAAAATTTAGACTTAAATCCACCGCTTTTACTTATGTTTTCTACCAGCTGGGAGCTAGCTAACATTCTGGGCTTGGGCCCCAAACACAGCGTCCAAAAATTCCCTTTCTCGGCAGACATTACAGGAAGTTTTAATTCCTTGTATCTGTACACGGATATCGTAGAACATCAGTTTGTGGGGGACTTTTCTGTTCCCCTGTTATGTTGTGTCCCCGTCCAAGGAAGGAACAATGAGTTTGTCACCATCACCTACGATAAACCTCATTACGTCCCTATCAGTAAACACCACATCGATACCATTGATATAAAGACAGATCAGAACAAAAGCGTCTCATTTCGCTTTGGCAAGGTGTTCACCAAGCTACACCTGCGCCCCCGGAGAGAGTGAGTTTTCTAAAAAAGCAAAACAGTATTATGGTGATCCTAAAAAATTATGGCAACCCCAATGTCTACAGAAACTATTACAAAGCCCAGGTGGGATATGCCCTTCCCGGATATCATGGGGGGCCCCCGTGATGTATGGGACAGGCGTGGGTGGAATATTCTGTAGCCTCTTTCGAAAAGCCATACCGCTTTTGAGGAGGGGGCTAGAGATTATTAAACCCCACGTAAAACATACCTAAAGACGTCATAGGTCACGTCTCCCGTGCTGTTCTGGAGAAGGTGGGGAACACAGCTTCACAGGAAGGATCAGGGCTGATGTACATTAAAAGGAGGAAGAAGAGAAATGCATCATACCCGCGACGCACAGGTCCCCCGAAACCCTTTAAAAGAGAGGCTTTGACCCGCAGGGTTGGCCATAAGCGAAAGTCCAAGAGGAAGCCTGGGCGAAAGAGGAAACACTCACTGGCTGATACGAGAGAGATATTTTAATCAACATGGCTTTCGTTCACTGCGGGTCTGAAGAATGCACCAAATCCGAACTAGACTTGTTCCAAATAGCCCCTACGTAGACCAGCATTCAGAAAAGCATCTACATCGAGGTGCCACCTCTGTCGGCCATTACAGAGTCTGCCCCCATTGACTTTTTTATAGCAGGGAATGATGTAGATTATATAGATTTAAACAACACACTGCTGTACCTGTGTTGCAAGATTGTAAAAGGAGACGGAACTGAACTCGACGCGGATGCCGAGGTGGGCCTGGTGAATTACCCAGTGGCCTCTATTTTTAGTCAGCTGGATGTCACACTCGGAGACTGCCTTGTAAGCCAAAGCAACAACTGTTACCCTTACAGGGCCTTTATAGAATCGGTGCTCAATTACAGCAACGACACCCTCACCACGCAATTTTCCACTGGCCTCTTTTACAAAGACACTGCCAGACAACAGGAAGACACAGACTTGGATGGCGAGAATCTAGGGTTTGTGAGGTGTGCAAAGCTGACTGCTCAAAGCAGAACAGTAGAGCTTCTGGGTCATCTACACAGCAACCTGTTTTTTCAAGAAAAACTACTGTTGAAGGGAGTGGTTGTGAAAATTAAACTGATGCTCAGTAAAGATCCTTTGTGTTTTAATGGGCAGCGGAACCGAAGGCTTTAAACTGTGCATTCTATCAGCATCCCTTTTTGTGAAGAAAGTACTGGTGGCCCCGAGCATTCGTCTGGTATACGATGGTGTATCTTTTGACCGGATTTTAAAATTGTATTCTAATGACCTAGTGAAAAACGACCGGATGGTGATGAATTTTGTAAAAAATAAATTTTAAATACTTGGCCATGCCTAGCCTTGCTCAAAGCATGTTTCAACAAGCCCAGACATGCGTATCTTGCAATGCTTTTCATAGTCATGTTACCCAATAAAACACCCCTGGTGAGGGGGTTTAAAGACAATTGATGTTTGTTTGGCGTGTTTTTTTTAAAAAAACAAAACACAATGACCCAATTCAGAAACGTTTTATTTAAAGCAAAACATTACCAGTTTAAAAAAAAAATAGAACGTGAAAAAGATCACAAACTGAGCCATTCGGCTCTTTTAGCCAATTTTCGTTTTTTAAGATGGCAAAAAAGGGGTCACTGTTTCTTGGTCTGCACCGGTGTCGGCGATTGAGGCCTTGAGGTGTTCCAAAAGATCTGTTGGTCACGTTGCCCATGACGAAAGATGGTATGTTCAGTTCCGCCATGGCATTCATAAACACATCCCATCCTTTAGGTACATGTCTGCTAGGAACAGAGCACGTCTGGGTGACAGCCCTGACTAAGTCGAGCATGTTAGAACCATTAACCACAGAGCCTTTGTACACAAAAGACCCTTTATCGGTCCATGAAGAAATGTTTTTATCTTGGCCCAGCTTATTTAGCAATACTGATGCATTTTTCTTATAACGCTTATTCACGTTATCCAACACCTCCTGAGCAACAGAGTCTGAGGTCTTTGGTATTTCAGAGGGTTTGGCAGTCACACTCTGTTCCTGTTCTGGTAGAAACAGACTTATTTTTCCTTTGTCCACATCGCTTTGCTTCACGTACGTTAGGTACCTTTGAAGCACGGTGCTGTAAAGTTTAGCCTTTTCATATTCACCTAAGTCAGTTCTTTGAAGAACAGATTTCATTTCAGCATCCAGTAAGCATGTTGCGGTCATTCTGATATTTTCCTCTGCCGGAGGGGGAGCGCTTAATTGCTCCAACTGCTGGCTGGGCACCAGGTACACTTTTTCTGTATATTCCATTATCGATTAGTTAAAAGCCCCGTTATTAGAGGGATAGCAAAACTTAACAGGGGTCCGATAAACCCCCCAGACTGCTTCACCAGACGCGTCTTTCTTTCAAGTGAAAACCTTTTATTACACGAAGTTTTTATAAGCGTGTGTTTCTTTTTCAGCACACGCACTTGCTTCTGTGTTAAAGGTACGTTTCCTTTTAAGGTGTTGAGCGCTATTTCGGAGATGGCTGCTACTAGATCGTCAGAGGCCGAGCACAGTATAGCCCTCCTTTGCTGCGGGGACGATTTGCTAACTAATTTTAAAAGGCCCAGGTTTCTTTTCACGCAGCTAGACATGTTTTCAGTCAGCAACCCCGGCTGTTAAAAAGGGGTCTGCCAATAATGCATCTCTTTTTTTATACCGGGCTGTTGTTCTTTTTAAAGTATAAACTGCCGGCCAGTCTGGAGGGAAAAGACCAGTTCTTAGCCTATAAGCTTCTGGGGTGGAAGCATTTAAATCCACCATCAGGTAGCCATAAGGCCTTTTGGTAGCATCCTCAAAAGCTTCTAGAAAGAACTGAGCTTTGCCGGGGTATATTTGCCGAGCGAGTGTAGCAATTTGTAATCTGTCCCTGGGGTTTTTGAACAGAACCATGTACTTTGTGTTTAGGTTAATAGTGCAACTCTTTTTTTTTCCCTGGCAAAATACGTTCTGAACTATATACATAATGCTCAGGTTCCTGTGATGCACGTACTTGGTAAAGGCTTTCTCGATTTCATCGCTTTCACAAGCGGAGTTCATCAGATCGTCTATGATAATCATGTTCACTTTATTGGTAGGAAACAAACGGTCATTGTCAAAAGCATCAGGCAGACCCTCCGCAAAATTGATAAAGGGGTATTTACAGAGCAGCTCTTTATACAGAGGTTGCCAACAACTGTAACACCACACAATATTCTCAGGCGTAACAGATAATGTTTGTTTGGCATTATCCAATACATTTTTTATAAAGTAACTTTTCCCACAGTTGCTAGGCCCCACGAGAACTGCAGAAAAGGGGTGTTTCCACCTCGTATCCATTTTTCAAAAGCCATAGGGCAGGGTTTTAAACCCTTCTCCTAGGACCCTCTTGTTGTAAACGACTTTCTGTGGTTTGTGAGTAATCACAGTCACCCTTGCTATTCGTGGGGGGAGGAGGGTTAAACCCGTTCAGTTCAACAGAATAAGTCAGCTCTATTGTACTCAACCACATGTCTGAACCATCCCTGTTTGTTTTATTGTAAACACATTTTTAGGACATTTTGCCCCCTCCCACAACATACATTTCAGCTTTTTTTTTTTCTTTTTGCTGTATATGGGTCTCTCTTACACAAAAGACACAAGAGCTAGGTTCTGACAAACAATTTTTTTTTATTTAAAAGACATAAAGCTCCTTGAAAACAAACCAAGATGCTCCATTAAAAAAAGAAAAAAAAACTTTAAGCTTCCTTAAGGGCCAAAGACCGTTTAACAGAAATACAGATAGTCACAAAGCCCTTTTCAATAGATTTTTTTTTTTTAATTTACAGCTACCAAGTTTTATATCACATGTTTGGCCCCTCACCATTTTCTAACTTAATCCTTTTAGATTTCTTACAAATAGACTTTTTCTTAAGCAGGGTTCTGTAACTTTTTGGGCGGACCAGACGGTCAATATAACGCTCTAAGCAGGCATCTTCCAGTTTGGTCATTTTCTTTAAAACATGGTCAGGGTCTCCACTGAATTGCACAGCATTTATCAAGGTCACCCCTTGTGCTAAATGTTCTTGGGTTAGGCACAGACATTGCATAGCATAACCTATGGCAATAACAGTGTTTAATAAGCTTTCCAAGCACAGCTCAGCACGCAGGCCCCGGAGCTTGCAGTTCCTATCCACTGAAGTCCAAGTCACACAGTCATGGTGCCGCTGGCCTGGTGCATCTATGACACAGCCTTCACAATCTTCAAAAAGCTTTTCCCTAAGACCGTGATTAAGAACAGAATAAACAGCAATGCGTACAATAGTCCGCATGACTTTTTTACGCTCACGAAGTGGCACTGGCTCAGTCAGTTCCATGCCAAGCCTCCTCCTAAACTCCTCATAGCCGTCATCCTCGGCGTCCTCTTCAACATTTTTTAGCGGCGTTGAGCAAAAACATGTTGGGCCCGGTTCATCTTCGCTGCTTGGTGCAACGCTGTCCAGGGTCTCCGGGTCCTCTAGAAAGGCATCGTCGAACTGGCGAGAGAGTGTTTTTTTTTTTTTTAAGAAAAGAAACAGCGTAAGCACCCCACTGCTTGGTTTTTGATTTACACAATCCCTGGTTCCTAGCCCCGTTACACCCCCGACCTCGACTGTCACCTCTTAAGCATTCATTTACCTGAGCATTGTCTCTTCCATTCATCTTGTCCACTAGTGCCTTCCCCAAGCTGTGATCACCTTCCTCCTCCGGGGGGGTGGACAACAAGAGGCCATCACGCTCATCGCAGGGCCCCACAAGCGGCTGGGTTTCAGGGTCCGGGGTATCCATCAATGGCTGGGCCAAAGGGCTCCCTTCAATCGTCCCCTCCTCCTCCTCGGAACTGTTGCTGATGTAGCACTTTCTCCGCGGTTTGTCGAAGGCCCTCGGGGCTAAAACAAAGTCCGAAGTTCTCACGGGGGTGGTGAAGGAGTCCATGTTTCTACAATTTGTAAAACGTGCACTCTTGGTAAAAGACAATCTCTTCTGCCCGACGCTAGGATTTATGGGGTCATGGTGCTGCTTGGCAGAGGGGTCACACGCCCCTCTTCTGGGCGGTTCACCCCATCCCCAAACGTGCCCTATTTTTGTCAAATCTGGTCTCCGGGCGGCCTGATTGGTAGAGGTCAGTGGGAGGAGTCGTTAGAGGGGTCACACGCGAATCGTTTCTGGTCGGGTCACCCCCCATCCCAGAACTTATCCTGATTGGTTAAATCTCCTCTTGAGGGGAAGTCCTACAGGGGCGAAACCCATCCTGATTGGTAGAGGGTGGGGGGAGGAGTTGTTAGAGAGGTCACAAGACCCACTTCTGGAGAGGACACCCCGCCCCGGAACTCACCCTGATTAGTCACATCTCCTGTTGAGGGGAAGTCCTACAGGGGCAAAACCTCTCCTGATTGGTGGAGGGCAGTGGGAGGAGGAGTTAGACATGACATACTCTGCTTCCGGTCATGTGGCAGCCTTGACCCTGGAAGTAATACTCCAGATAGGGGCAGGACTTCCGGCCAAGGGGTGGGACAAGGGGCGGGGTCAAGAGGTCAAGGGGCAGGGCTAGGGTTTGATTGCTTCCCGTCACGCAGCGGCCTTGACCCCGGAAGTAATACCCCAGATGGGGGTGGGACTTCCGGTCAAGGGGATGGGGGTCAAGGGGTGGGGTTAGGGTTTGATTGATGGTGTGGCTAAGGGGTCAAGGGGTGGGGTTAGAGTTTGATTGACAGTAGGGCCCTTATACTACTTCTATGGCAAAATATAAAAATGCCTGAACATCAGTGGTGTTTCAAAGTATTTTTCATTCAGAAGCTTGAACTTTTGTTGTTGCTGAGGAGCAGAATGTTCTATATGTGAGATCAGTGATCTCATAGGGTTAAAATTTTACAGAGTAGTTTATAGTTTTTAAGTGTGTGGTTTTTTAAATAGGAAGGTTTACATCTGAAGACTATGGTGCACCTTGTTTTTTATTGCATGTTATAGTTCAACAAAATGTGACAGAAAACAGCAGATGTTCCTATGCATTTATTTCCCAGGCTAATCTCAGATTTTTTTTATTTTCATTTGTTGTGTTTTTCATTTCTCATTGAACAACCTTTGTTTTTTATAATGGTTTAAAAATAGTTCCCATCACATCATTTCTAAATGTTTCGGAAGTTCTGTAGTGTATTTTACATAATGCTCCAAGTGAAACACTTAAATTGTACCAGCCTGACGTGAATAACATTTTTAATCATCCCACTCAAGGGTATTCAATTTCTTTAACACGTGATTTAAACAGCACACATGCAAAAATTAGTGTGTAGCTAGACATTGAGCATCATATGTTGATTATGTATTAGAACTTTGGTTTTATTGCTTTGCCACTTTGCACTGACATGTTCAGAGGTAGTATATCATTACTTTAATTTCCCTTTCACAAGCTAACTGCTTCAGCTAAATGTTCTCTATCTGTACTTCTAAAACTTTTGCAACCAGCATATATTTCTTTACATTTGTCTACTTTAAACTTTATTGGCCAAGTCTGTAAACCCAGTTATACAGAAGGATTCACATCCTTTTGATTTTTTTTCTTGCTGCTTCCTCTAACTTTACTGCTCATCTGAAATTTATATTATCACAAACACCTGTTGCTTAGAGTTGTTTCATCTTTTTTTGTCTCCTCAGCCATCCACTATTTGTAAATGAGGAAGCATAGAAACTTTGCTTCTGGGACCTAGTTATTTGACAAATGGTGGAAAGGGGAAGGCTGAGTGGAACATATGCTTCATTAAGTAGTGCCCTCCATAGAGGTGAATGTTATCATACCAACAATGTACAACAGAGTTGGTTGAATACTGAATAAAATTAGTCATCCTATAATACAGTAGACAAATAATGCATGATTTGTCAAATGCACTACTTGGCCAAGAGTGCTCAGTGAAGTTCTAGTAACTTTTAAGTCCATGCTCCTATGTCTCATCTTCCATTAAACTGTGTCTTCATTGCAGATGGAAGGAAAAAATAACTCTTCCATCCAAATCCCATTACTCCTTAGCCCCACTATTTTTTGGGGGGGAGGTGAAGAGGGGGGACAGAAGGAGAGGCAAAGGGCTAAACTGAATCTTTTTAAGGGTTTGAAATGTAAAACTACTTCTTTTTAAATTTATTTCCAAAACTTTAGTACCAGTTCTACAGTAGTAAGTAAAAAGCTGTTCTTCCAGCATTTCTGTCTGGGACCTGAAATTGAAGGCAATAAAAGAGCTTTCTTGAGATTTCTGGTCCAATATTGTAGACTCAAGGCACCAAACTTTCAGAGGGCCTCTTGCTGGTGCATCCTTTTACATAAGCAGAATTTGCATTTGTATCAACAAATTGATTTTTAGCAATTACCCAATCAATTCATTTCAAGTAAATTCTTCTCATACACACACTTAATACATGACAATCAAACTATTCACCTACAGACTGGAAATGAAGAAAGAGGGAGACAACATCTTATTTCTATTTCTAAACATTTAGGAGCTGCTCAGATTCTATGGGGATGTGGACTATAACAATTTATCTTTGTCTATCTTGAACCAATTTACTATCCAAAACTTGCCTCTATTTGTGTGACATAATTCTACCTCTCTGCTACTTGATCTACACCGTTTTAAAAATAAATCAATTACAGTTTTAGACACTTCATTGACATCAATTTATTCCATTCTTGTCAGGATCTCACTTGGTTGTAAATCCATTTCAATATACTTTCAAAATGTCAAATGACCATGTTAGGTGGTGGTCTGACTCCTTTAAGATAGTGGAGCAAAGAGGGTCAGTCTACCCCTGGAATGTGATGTGGCCCTTTAAGTTTGTGGGAGGTCTGATAATGCAGTGCTTTAGGACTATGTTGGAAATGTAGTCTATCGTGGTGGTATAGCGGGGGGAAGGAAACCGTGGCTCCTGGTCCTGCTTGCAGGCTACGGCATGCTGCAGGGAAGTGTGGGATAACAGTCAATCTGGTAAGAGCCAGCCTAGACAAGAAGGGGTATATTATGCCTGCTCTGTCTCTTTTTGTTTTTTGGGTTCTTGTGTGTTGTTCTGAATTCTAAGAAATGAAGTAGTCTTTTGCTGAAAATTTTCAGCATGATTATTTTATGGGGTTTTCGAAAATTTAAGTTCTCTGTTTTATGCTGTAAACATAATACTGTACAATATATTCAAGGATGTAGAAGATACTCATAGAGAGGAAGTGGTCCTGGAAATAAATAGTGTTTAGAAGGAAGTCTCATTACTGTTTAAGGGGCCAGGATTGGTGGGAATTGTGCAGTCTGTAGATCTGTGGAAGACAATGGACAAGAAGGGGTAGGAACAGTCCAGGGAAGTGGTGGGGAATACCATGGGACAGTCCTCAGCTGCCTAACACAGACTCCCTGGGCTGGAACCCAGAGGAGAGGGCTGGCTTGGATTCCCCTACCCCTCCCGCACCAAGAGGAAAAGTATTGACCTCAGGACTAAAAGAGGCCAAGAATAATGTCCCAAATGGGGGCTGAGAGCCTGGCATACAGGCCTGTAGACTTTTTTTTTTTTTACCTCTTCTATTAACCCAGGAAGGGAACTGAGTGGTGACCAGGCTGGAGGGCTAAGCCACAGAAGTTGGCATCTGTTGTGGAAGCAGGAGGACTGACAAGGGGGTGCTAGAGTGGAAGAACCCCCTGCAATACTGCAGCCTGGCAAGAGGGAGTGCTCCTGCAGTGAGTGTACCCTGTGACAGTTGTTCATACTACTTAGAAAAGAAATGAATGTGTAAAAGTCTCCACAAGACTAAGTGTGTGAGATTCACACTAAGCAACCCATGGAACTGAATCTGCTCACCACAAAAGAGGGTCTTACTGTAGAGAGAGAGACAGACGCCTTATCAGCAGAAAGGTGCAGAATGCCAGAAACAGTTGTCATAGTTTCAGGGTAACTGCACCTGTTTTCCCCACCCCTATGGTCCATTCCAGGAGTGCCCAGTCAGTTCTCCAGCCGTCACCTGTGTCTGGTGAATGTGGGGGCTGGACACAGAAATTGGGCTGCTCTAAACATCCATAAGAAGATGCAATGTAGCGGTAATTATTTTAGTGTGGTGATTGCTTTCTGAATGAATTAAATCACCTCCTTTATAAGGTAACGAACATGAGACTACATAATTCATAGATTCAATGGCCAGAACAGACCATTGTGATCATTGTGGTATGGGAACGTTCTCTGCTGCTACAAGAGGGGGAGGGATAGCTCAGTGGTTTGAGCATTGGCCTGCTAAACCCAGAGTTGTAAGTTCAAGCCTTGAGGGGACCATTTAAGGATGTGGGGCAAAAATTGGGGATTGGTCCTGCTTTGAGCAGGGGGTTGGACTAGATGACCTCCTGAGGTCCCTTCCAACCCTGATAGTCTATGATCTAGTCTGACTTCTTATATAACAAAGGTCACAGAACTTCCCCAAAATTATTCCTTTTGAATTAGAGTTGCTCTCTTGGAAAAACATCCAATCTTGATTTGAAAATTGCCAGTGAGGGAGAATCCACCCAAATCCTTGGTAAATTCTTCTAATGGTCAGTTACCATTATTGTTAAATTATGCTTTATTTGCAATCTGAATTTGTCTAGCTTCAGCTTCCAACCACTGGAACTTCTTGTATTTTTGTCTTCTAGACTGAAGAGCCCATTATCAAATATTTGTTTCCCATATAGGTGCTTAGGGTGCAACCACACAAGAACTTAGGTGCTTAAGACCCATTTTTAGGCACCATTGTAATCCACAAAATTCCTGCTTGGCTATTGCCTTACCCTGTAGGCACCTAAAACTTTTGCTTTTGGGCATGTGCATTGAACTCCTTCTCTAAATGGCCAAGCATCTAGCTCCCAGAGCCCTAGAGAGATTCATAAACTAGGAAAGTCCAAATCAGGCCCCTCAGGTGAGGTTACACAAAACAGTTAGGAGTAGGGGGGTGGAACTCCCTTATATTCTTTGAACTAGTGGACAGGGTATTCACTCAAGCTGGGGGACACTCTCACTTCGAATCATCCTGCTTCTCCTGAATGGGGGAGAGGATTTGGCTAGGGATTTACCACCTCCCAGGTGAGTGCCCTAAGCTATGGAAAAATCTGATGTGGGTCTCCCTCAATCTCTCCTACTGAAGCTGTTCCACTTTAAATAAATATTTTTAATTAATTAAACATTAACTGGGCCAGTGAAAGAGTTAGGCTCAACCCTAGTGGGTAGGGCACTTACATGAGAGGTGGCAAATCTGTTTCTCCTCCTTAGTACCTCCGCTCCCCTGAGGGCAGGGACTAAGATTTGGGTGGCCTTTACACAGGATGCAAGTCAAGGGACAGAAGATTCCTTACTCTTGTCCCTACCCCTGTGCAGCTTTGTCAGGGCAGGACACAATGTACATATCTATTCACTTTGGGGTAGTAATCATGTAATGATTACCTGACTTGTTTAAAAGTACAGTAAGTCCATGGGGTGTGTGTGTGTGCTTGAAATTTGTCATTTACAATGTTTATTATACTGTAAATGCTCTTTTGTTGTGAAATGAAAACAATTCCATAAATAGTTTGTTCAATGCTAACTAGAATAGTTAGGCTTGACAGTTTGATTTTTTTTTAAATAATTTCAAGCATTTTTTATTTTTATCAGTTTTTAAATTTCCTGCAACTGTGAAAATTTGCGTATGGCGGGAGGTCAGACAATAGAAGCAGTGAGACAATTTAATGATGGATGTTTCAATTCAAAAAGTTAAAGATTTATAGCTAAGAAAACACTAATTGTCACCATCACCAGTCAAAATACACATAGTTTAATATCCTTAAATCAAACTGAGTTCTCAAGCAGCATTTTTTTTACGTTGCTTACCTCTAAATTTTGATCATCTACTGAAATGGTTTTTGTTGGTTTGTGTGTGTAAATTGATGTTTATTGACATTTACTGATTAAAAAAATCTGATCTTTCCAAGCCTATAATAATTCTACTACTATTACAAATTTTACAACACACACACACACACACACACACACACACACTTAAAATTATGTCTTAGCATTTTATACTTCACTGCTTAAACGTCTGAAGTACTACAAAGCGGTGGGGAAGAAAAGGCTTATTAGAATACACTGCATAACTATGTATAAAAATAGGTCTCTCTTTAAAATTTTTTTGTAACTTTTTTTAATTCATTCTCTCTAGTCCACATTTGTTTTAGTTAGCACTTGAAGCTATCTAAAAGTACATATCCTTACTGCTCAGAAGTATGTTATCATGGTCAGAAAAAAGCCAATGCAATTTCAAATGCTGTGACAACCGAAGTTAGGCCTCAATAACAACCTGTGCAAATTAGTCCTTCACCTGTGCAGAACTGTCAAAATGATCACTAATTTTCTGGAGTCCTGCCTAAGTGTAGGTGGAAGCCAGCAATACTAGTCTATAATTATTTGGGGGGGGTCCTTTTTCTTTTCTTCTGCTTATTACATAAAATTTGTTCTATTTGGAATAAAGAAACGATAATTGGAACATGCAGGCTATTTTTATAGCCTGTGACTTTACATGGTGTAATGTTAAGTAACAGCTGCAGAAGAAAAGACTGTCAAAAATGGATCAAATTCTATGTGATATGTCTAATGTTTTCAGCCAAGAATACTACTTCTCCTGTGCCAGTATATTAATACTTTAAAAAAATGGTTTTGGGATTGGGTGTGCCAGGATTAGTAGCTCCCTGTACTCTGTATTACTCAGACAGATGCCTGTTTCAATGGGAAAGTCTTCCCAAAGCTCTCCATGGCTGGGCCTTCTAAACTGCTTTGCTGCCATTTACACTTTCTTGTTTTCATTACCTACAGCTCTTCTAAATCCATATTTGCTTTTCACTCTGCCTGCAGTGTGGAGGTCAGGTTAAACTTTTACCTCAGAGGTTCCCCCGTCTCCAGTGCTATGGAAAGCACTTCTCATCCCACAGTTTCCAGAGGTCCCTCAAGGACCTCGTAAGCCTTGATGAAAATCTCTATAATTATAGGTCTCCCTTAGTCTTTGCTGAGTTACAGGACATGCTGATCAAAATGAGTGCAATGTTTTCAAGCCATCGTGTGAAGGATTGATATATCTTGAATTCTGTATGCTACAAAACAACCCATGCTTGGCAAATATGAAAGACAAAACAGAGACGGAGTATATTACAGAATGGCAGATCACCCTCCTTCCCATTAATATTACTACAAAACAACCCTCAAGTAATTGTTGTAATATCCAGAACTTTTTTTTACTTTCAAGAAAGCAGGCCCTCAGGTACAGACAAGCTGGAAATTGGAATTCTACATGAGTGTTAGTAATTTCATAAGGCTTTAGATAAATGAATTAAGTGCTAGCAACCAGAGAATTAATTCTAAAAGGCTCACTTAATACCTTTTACAATATCAATCTAGTATTCATTTTGAGATCTAAGCAACAGAAATTCAAATAATAGAGGTTATGTTGCCCATAGAAACAGGTAATAAATATACCAACACCCTTATAGCTCATAAACATCTGCTACCTTGCTGTATTCTAAACAAAGTTCCTGCGGCAGCACAGAAAACAGCTGCCACATCATAGTCTTGATGCTGCAATGCATTTTGCTGAGTCCCTTCCTTATGCTAAATATAACTCTTTACAAGCGTATAGTATACCTTTCCCCTTTTTAATAATTTACAGAATAGAGTTGTTTAATGTTTAAACACATTGTAAATGCAGAAAAGTCAATACATTGACTGACAAGCACGTAAAGGGTATACTCTTGCCTTGACTTCAGTAGGACTACTCCTGTAAGTGAGGACTGCAGCATTGGGCCTAAAGGGGGAAAAATGTTTTGTTTGTTGGAAAGTATTTATTTGCCCTAAGAAACTGATACACCTTTATTGGGAACTCCTTCAAGAAGTTCTATATTCTAGGGAGGCAGGTCTACATCCAAAGGCAGGGACTGTGTGATTCTATGGACTGCTTGCTTAACTAAGGAAATAGTTCTTTCCCAAGAAGAATAACATCTGCTATACCTGTGCCCAACAGGTTGACCAAAAAACAGCTGGAGAAATATATGTATGTTATCAACAGCTCTCTTTGTTCCTTACAATACTTTATGATGCCTGTGATGATAGGTGATACTGAAATACTTAGATAAAGAAAGCTAGATAAGAAGGCATCTGCCCAGAGGTTCAGTTTGGTGGCTTTGTAGCAGCTCTGTTTCCAAGCTGGAGAGAAATTGATGTCATGGAGTCATGTCTGGTGTAACTTGTTTTTCATGTACTCGTCTGTATTCTTGGCTACGCTGAGTCCTATTACTCTTAAATCAAGTTCATACCCAACTGCACACAGGCAATCTTGGAAAAGCCAGCTCAGTTAGACTGACTATAAACAGGAACAGCTACCTTGCCACTGTCCCCCATATCCCCAGTTATTCAGCTATCTTTCCCACTTTCATAGAACTGTCCCATCTGGCTGCTTTATTACCCTCCAGTCATGAGCCAGGAGAACAACAGGAGATTCATCACACTGCTGTCAGTTGATTTATTACTGTTCAGCAGCTTCCTTACAACAGACCTGGTTGATCATTGAAATTTCCATTCTGTGAGAAATTCTGATATGTTGATATTTGTTTTCATCCAGAATTGGGACCAAAAATTCAAATGACACAACAGAAATAATCTTGAGTCAGAAATGTCATTGTTTCATTTTGACTCAGACATTGAACTGTCTGCCCGAGCTGCCGCAGTTCCTCATGGGAGCTGTCATTTGGGTGACTCATGTCCTTCTTCTTCTTCTCTATGGACCAGGTTCCATGTAACGCCTCATGATTCAAAGTGGTCATGGGACTCACAAAATACACCACAGGAATTCAGCCAGAGGGGAGATTGCTGTGCATCACTGTCAAGGTTCCTTCCCCACTCTGAACTCTAGGGTACAGATGTGGGACCTGCATGAAAACCCCCTAAGCTTATTTTTACTAGCTTAGGTTAAAACTTCCCCAAGGTACAAACTATTTTACCTTTTGTCCCTGGACTTTATTGCTGCCACCATGAAGCATCTAACAAATATAACCAGGAAAGAGCCCACTTGGAAACGTCTTCCCCCCCCCCAAGCCCTACACCCCCTTTCCTGGGGAAGGCTTGATAAAAATCCTCACCAATTTGTACAGGTGACTACAGACCCAAACCCTTGGATCTTAAGAACAATGAAAAAGCAATCAGGTTCTTAAAAGAAGAATTTCAATTGAAGAAAAAGTAAAAGAATCACCTCTGTAAAATCAGGATGGTAAATACCTTACAGGGTAATCAGATTCAAAATGTAGAGAATCCCTCTAGGCTAAACCTTAAGTTCCAAAAAGACACAAAAACAGGAATATGCATTCCTTTCAGCACAACTTATTTTATAAGCTATTTAAATAAAACAGACTCTAACGCATATCTAACTAGATTGCTTATTAGCGCTTTACAGGAGTTCTGACCTGCATTCCTGCTCTGGTCCCGGCAAAAGCAACACACAGACAGAGAGAACCCTTTGTTCCCGCCCCCTTCAGCTTTGAAAGTATCTTGTCTCCTCATTGGTCATTTTGGTCAGGTGCCAGCGAGGTTATCTTTAGCTTTTTAACCCTTTACAGGTGAAAGGGGTTTTCCTCTGGCCAGGAGGGAGTTAAAGGTGGTTAGCCTTCCCTTTACATTTATGACAATCACATAGAAGAGAAGAGGGGCATGAGACACCCGAATGAAAGCTCAGAGGGACAAATCAAAATCAATGTAGCCTAAAATAAAATATTTAGTTTCAATTTTCTCTGTGGAAAACTTTTTTTAAATATTCCACAAGATCAAAATTTTCGATAGATGCTGTTTTCTCCATTGCTAAAACATTTTGATGGAAAATTCCCACTAACTGCAATACTTATAAGGTATTTTATAACATAGCTTTTTTTTCTCTCTGGTATTACAGCATGCTTTTGTTTGCCACTTAAAAATAACGCACTGCATTTCAGTTCTCACTACTTAATATCACCTAGAACTGAGCAAAATGTTTTCAGGGATAACAGACAAAAGAACCTTGTCTAATTTCAGTTTCATCACACTCTAACTTCAGACTATGGCCCCAGTCCCACAAACATTTAGGCAGGTACTTAATTTTACTCACACAAGGAATCCTGTTGAGGTCAATAGAACAACTCTCACGTGCCTAAGGTGAAGCATACGCATCAATGTTTGCAGGACTGGGGCCCATGCTTTTTGAAAAGTTCACTGAAGTCAGCTTTTCAAGTAAACAATGATATTTAGGGCTAAACTTTCAAACTGTTCATTAATTTTGGGGGGCCAAATTTGATACAGTTATTGATCTTCCTATCACACACCCAACATCATATACAAGAAACAACTCGACTCAACGCATTCAGCCAGTAAATTGGACTGGAAATCAACCGCAATAAGACAGATAACGTGACCTTTAATATTGCCTCAACATCACCAGTACAGATAGAGGAATATGTTCTCACCAATGTAGAAACATTCATATACTTGGGCAGTACCATCAGCCAGGATGGTGGAACAAGCCAGGACATCCAGAAAAAATCCAATAAAGCCAGGAACACCTTCAGGAGCTTAAATATAGTCTGGAAATCTTCAAAATACAACACCAAAACCAAACTCCAGATTTATCAGAGTGTACTTTCAACACTACTTTATAGTGCAGGATGCTGGGGAATGAGAAAATATGACCTGTCCAAACTGTCTTCATTCCATACAACCTGCCTCAGAAAAATCCTCCAGGTCTTTTGGCCCAGAACAATCTCAAACCAAGGTCTATTGACACAGTGCAGTCAAGAGGATCTGAGCACCCTTATTGCCAGGAGGCGCTGGAGATGGATTGGCCTTGTGCTTCGGAGGGAAACAGATTCCATTACCAGAGTAGCAATAAGGTGGACACGTGAAGGCAAGTGGAAAACAAGGCCACCCAAAAACAACATGGCGAAGAGCTGTGGAAGCTGAGCTGAAAAACCTGGGGCACAGCTGGGGAACCATTGAAAGACTTGCCAGAAACAGACAAGGGTGGAGGAGCTTCATCACCGCCCCAAATGCCAGAGGCGTAATGGGAACATGATGGTGGTGGTGATTTGTTTGGTCTTCAGAGCTGCTGAGTACCTGCAGCTCCAATGACAGCTGGTGGTTTGGGACGTTTAACACTGCTGACTATCTGTCCCTACCCATCTAAAACTGGGTACCCCAAACCTCAGGCACCCCAATTAATCTCTCAAAAATTGCATTGAAATAATAATAAAGTGGGTTTTAATGTGACAAGGGAAACTAAGATTTGAGATTTGTTTTTCTTTTTTTGCTCAAACACAAAGGGAAACTGGAGAGGTAGTGTGTACAAATCTACACAGACTGAAACAATGTCGGCATGTATCTCTGTGAATTAAAACAACCGAGTTTCAGACAGCTCTAGTTTTGCTCAAAGAGCCCAAGAGAGCACTTTATAACAGCAAAGGGCAGGCACAAAAGCAATTAAATAAATTATGTACATACAATAACTGAGGCTTGTCTGTACTTCCTCATTAAGTGAGAGAGTGCGTCCAGGTCATGGGAGGGATATGAGATGCAACCAGCCTTTTTTTCTTGTCACATCTCTGAAAAGAGAAGTTCTGAGAAAGTAGGGAGGGTAGCCAGAGACCAGGGACTGCACTAGCCATATGCTCTGTAGGGTGCAAACAATCCCATAAGGGACTGCAGCAGAAATGGAACCCTCCCTCACTGAACTGTGAAACTGCTTGGTCACACTGAACAGGGCAGGAGGGAGCCTGCCACATGGGATGGTGCAATTTGCACACTCCCCATATGCATTGAAGAAATCTGGAAAGGATTATGCATCCAAAAGCTGACCCTGGTGCAGGCATCTCCATCATGGACCTATCCCTATTTGGAGCACTCTGGCCCTAGATTATTTTAAAGAATTTTAGCCATTGAAAACAAAACAAAATGTGTTTATTCCATAAAGATAATAACAGAACAAAAATACATCCCGAGCAGGGAAGATGATCCCTTAAAATAAACAGGTTTTCAGAGTAACAGCCGTGTTAGTCTGTATTCGCAAAAAGAAAAGGAGTTAGTCTCTAAGGTGCCACAAGTACTCCTTTTCCTTAAAATAAAATGCAGCATTTTCAAATCCATTTCAGTGAGTCCCCTGCAATGCAGCTTTCGGCCCTGGAATTCTGATTTAACACTCCTTTACTCTCACCAGTCTGCTGAATTATCTTCAGTAGTGGCAATGGGTCCAATGATCAACAATTAACCTTAATGAGGCGAGTACTAATGTAATTTTGCACGCAGCTTACAGAACAAAAGAGTTTAATTATTCCTATTGTGAATGTAAGGTGATATAAGGAAGGGGCCAGACTCCAATATTTGTCGAAAAGCAAGTTGATGTGTGTCTTTGCCTTCTTCAACCACATTAAAGGCCTGAGCACAAGGGCGAAAACTGCTGTTGCCCCAAAATCTAATTTTTTAAAAATGTAAACAATAAAATGTTAAAATAATAGATTAAGAATAAAACCAAATGAGCACTTACCATGCACTGCATGTGGAACGAAACAAATGTGGGAGCTGGAGATTTAGGTGTTCTAATGTGCCGTCACCAAACATAACTTCAAAATTATTGAGGCTTTTAATTCTGTTGTTCTTCTTCATGTTCCTCTCTTGTAGCGTCTGTTCGTAATGGCTAGTATTTCAAAAGCATCCTCAAATTCTGAATCTTAATTATGAAAGAACATTTGAGGTGCAATTATATCTATGTTCCTCAGCAATATCATAGATTCATAGATATTTAGGTCAGAAGGGACCATTATGATCATCTAGTCTGACCTCCTGCACAATGCAGGCCACAGAATTTCACCCACCACTCCTAAAAAAGACCTCACACCTATATCTGTGCGATTGAAGTCCTCAAATTGTAGTTTGAAGACCTCAAGGAGCAGAGAATCCTCCAGCAAGTGACCCGTGCCCCATGCTACAGAGGAAGGCGAAAAACCTCCAGGGCCTTCCAATCTGCCCTGGAGGAAAATTCCTTCATTGTCCCCTACCTCTTGGTATTGCCCTTTTTATTTACTTATTTCATGGTATTTCTCACAGTAGGGGAGCTGATATTGAAGAGGCAAAAGATTAATATTTAGATGTATTTATTAAACATTTATGTGAAGTGCTACCCTGAGGGTCTGGATCTTATACAAATATTTAAAATATGCAAACTAATCAAAATCTGACTAACCCATCCAGACTGACCTCAGCTTGCAAAAATCTGTCAAGCACCTCACCTAAAGCTCAGGAAAGTAGCCTTACAGGGTGTTTTGTAGGGCAGACTAAGGTGATGACTGAATTCCAAAGTCAGGGACCACTCAGAGAAAGCATGCAACCGCCGTCTCCCTCCTTCAGTTAGGTGCATCATAGCTCAAGTGCCTATTCTGGTTATAACTATGTTAGTGACGTTGATGGCAAAAGATGGTAGAGACAGTTGGGTCCATAGTCATTTTAAGGCTTTTTAGATTTAAAAATCAAATGCATTAAATTCCAGCTGGGAACTAAAAGGGCAGATTTCAGTGCAATATTGTAATATGTCCCCTTTTTTAAGCACCACTTAATAGAGCAGCATGTGGCTGCCTGCTTAACTTGTTTGTAAATAGTCAAATATGATAGACACCCAAATGTGAATCTGTGTGGAAAATGCTGCATGCACCCCTTCAATGAAGGGAATGATATCATTGCTGTTTGTTAAGGTTCTTCTCTTCATACCACAGTATGGAGTCTTTCTGCCTTTTTACAGTGGCCTGTCTCTGGCTTTGGTTCCAGTGTTACATATTCATTGCACACGCGTGCTTACTCAGCAAAATACTCCATGAAAGAGGAAAAAAACAAAGTAGAATTACATTTCAGTATTCATTTGAAATAGCTCTCCTTCAGGGGAATTCTTTAGAATGAGGAATGTTGACTAAAAACTGTCAATATAAATGGTTACAGATAATCAAGAGGAGAAAAATAAAAAACCCAAGACATAACTGCATTCGATTTGCAGCTCAATTTCTCGTTGCCTGTTATGTTAACCATAGGAATTGGAATGCAGCAGCAGTGCAATAACTGCCACTGACTTCTACCCTTCGGTAGCTGCAATGTATGGGATCTGTTTTAGTAAAGGGAACCCGTGCCTTCCCTTTTATCAGCAAAAAAATATAATTCATTCTACCTTGAATTTTTGACACCGCAGTATCTATCCTGTCCACAGCAGTGCCTTCAATTATGTAGTTAGTGTGTCACTATGTCAACGTGAAGTCTTATTAGTCAGCGGAAGTCATGTTCTCTACAGGTCAGTGAACCCCCGGTGCTTGTTGCTAGGTACATTAATCAGGGGTAAATAATCATATGTCAAGGTGTGACACACATGGACTTTTTCATCCTGATTCCAGTCAGATTACATGAATCAGGGTTACAAAAGATTGTACTCCTGTCACATAGTCTGTTCCCTCAGTGGTTGCTGTTACAGGTTGTATGTTTTTTGCCTAGAGCTAGGAAAAGAGAATTCTCATCTGATCTAATTTAATTAAATTAATTAACTAAATTAAGTTTTCAAATTGTACTAGATTAAACTGTTGTATTTGTGAGTCTACTACCATCTTCCCTCTGAATGCAAGCAATTGAAGGATAACCCTGAACATATATTTGCAATTGGTTTGATTTATTTTCCATTTTTAGGGTGTCGCCCCCCCCCACCGCTTTCAATAGACCTGGTGTGGGATCCTAAAAACCTTCTGCAGGCAAAACTCCCATTCATGTTAGTGGAATTTTTTACCATAGCGAGGATGGCAGAACTGGTTGGCCAGACTCTGGTTGGTGACAAAATCGGTATTTACTCAAAAAGAAAAGGCGTACTTGTGCATGCATCCGATGAAGTGCGCTGAAGCTCACGAAAGCTTATGCTCAAATAAATTTGTTAGTCTCTAAGGTGCCACAAGTACTCCTTTTCTTTTTGCGGATACAGACTAAAACGGCTGCTACTCTGAAACCAGTATTTACTCAGACATGATCAGGTGCTAAGATGCTATGAATGTACATTCATTTCCTAGGAACTGTGGCTTGCTTTTTTGGTGGCTGGGGATAGGGGTCAATTGGATATTTTCTATGTAGATTAAAACTCTCCTATAACTTTTTTTCCCATAAAACCTTTACTGAAGATTCACTATAACCAGAATTGTAGTGTTACATGACAATAAATTAGTCTGGCATTTTCATTCAATTTCATTATACACAAAGTCTACTCGATACCATATATTTGTGTTTTTTAGCTAATGTTTTAGAAATGTCAGTTCCAGAGTCAGTATATAAGCAGTAGTTTGTAAACTAGTTCAGATAACTGCAGAAGCCACCTGACCTCTTTGCCAACATTCCAACAGAACCTGAACTGAGCCTTATTCTGGATTTCAAGAAAGTTTGGTTTACATTTTAAAAGATTACTTTATTTTCCTATAGTTCAACCAGATGCACATATGCTGAGTTACTGTGAGAAAAGCTAATATAATAAGGTGTACTTGTGGTGCCACAAGGACGCCTCGTTGTTTTTGCTGACACAGACTAACACGGCTACCACTCTGAAACCTGTGAGAGAAGATGTTCTTGTGGGATTTTTCTGCCCAGCTGGAAAGAGGTCTGGATAAATAATCTATCATCATTTTTTAGGTTCTTTAATCACTGTAGCAGTGAGTTTTCCTGGAAATCGTGGAAGAAAAATTTCTTTCACAATGAGAATTGTAATATGACCTGTTCTTTATTTACATGTATTCATATTTCAAAGGCATTCGTTTTCTTTATTTACCCTAAAATGTCTGTTCCTTTACTATTTGTTGGACTCTTTTTTCTGGTCTTCTCTCTCTCCCACCCCACCAGCAAAATATTATCACTTCCTTTCAAATGAGAGAGGAATTGGTGCATTATTGCAAGATATGAATTTGATGTGTTTAGTGGTGAGGGGGAGTAAGAAGGATGGAGTAGCCAGGGTTTCAGTTCAGCCCTTTGTAGATATAGGGAACAACTCTGAAATTTTAGTTTGAATTCTAACTGCTCATCTCCCCAACTCCAGAGGTATTCATTTTGTTTCATGTAGAGCATCCTGTGTAACATGAGAGGACTCCGTGTTTCTAACACTAAACTGGCTCTTTAAGAGAATTGTTTACAAAGGTGCTGCAGATAGCTTTCCAGCCATGCGTACACAGACCAGCTACCTTGTACCTCTTCCACACACTTTCCTCCTGCACCCCTGTGCTTCTCTTTCCAAGTTCCAGCCAGGTTGCTACACCTTTCATGATGATTTGTTCAGGCCATATCTAGTTAGTACTTCAAAATGCAAATATTTTGTTTAGGGTGGTAATTTACTTTCTGTCACAGGTGCATGTCATTTGATTGTGTATGAACAAGCTAATGTAACACACACAGCACCTACTGTGTCATCTCCTTTAAAAACATGTTGTACCTTGGGGTTTTATGGAATCTATTTGTGTTGGACCAGTCAACTCCTGTATTCAGGCTCCTTGTCATTGACATTTGGGACTCATCTTTGCTGAGACTCCCAGAGCTGTCTGAATGTTTGTAATGCTTTGTATTAGTTATGAAATGACTCTCTAGACCTCGCCTAAACACAGAGGCGTTCAAAGTTACCGTAAGTCTTTTAAACTTAGCCATAGGGATTTCCTCCTGAGAAGAACAAAAATGGTGGACATGAGGTGATGGCTCCAACAGTTGAATGGTAGCATCTGTAGTGGCTGGACCTCACAATAGTGTATAATAGCATTACTAAGATGGAGAACATAGTGATATGGTTAAAATGTGCAGGTACGGCAGTTCACTTTTTAAGTTTTTAGGATTAGTGCTTGTGACTCAGTTTCCTACCTTACACTCCCAACAGGCTCTCATTCAGGTTTACATATGGAAACTGATCCCTTTCAGCTTCTCACCTGCAGTGGATGACTGCCAAAAGTTGCAATGAAATTACAAACTTTTTTTATATACTTACAACTTTTAAAACCTGTCCTTATTAACCTAAATCTAGGCCACCAAGATGCTGGAAGGAAGTTGTAAAATCCCACCAGACACCTTGACAGTTTTTCTCTGAGGAGAAAAATTTTCCTTCCTGACCCCTAGTCAGTCAGATCTACAAGAACTTAGAACACACTTCAAACTGTGTCCCCATTACAGGGCAGAAAGGGGTGAGGAAGCAACGTCAGCAGAATGATTGAGGCGTGTCCTGAGGGTTTCACATAGAGGAAGGAAGATAGGAGGGTGGTAGGCTAGGGGGACTGCAAAAGAGTCCACTCTCTCCTCAACCTTGCTTGTCCAAGAGTCTAGCCAATAGTGGCAGGGAGAGGTGGAAAATCTCACCTCCTTCCCGACATGATACCAACATGTGGTCGGGATAGAGATGAAGGGAGGAAGGCCCTAGAGCAATCGTCTCCATTTAGGACCCCAAGGTTTGTCTTTTCCCTGGTGGCCCAACCCCCTGACAGATATGGGATGGTACAGGAAGGGTATCTTGCAAGCTATTATGGATATTTGCCAATGTATTTCAGAGTAGGATCCAGATCTCCTCTCCCAAGCCCTTTCAATATGGCTTTAAAACATGCAGACAAGGCTCATTTGAACATTACTATTCTTTTTATGCTTAAAATCTGAATACAATTAGCCTTGCTTGTTCATTCTGAGTGGGAGGAATAGTCTAGTCTATATAGTAAGAGAAATACAACACATCCACAAACTCCTATATTTTAGGGAAGAGAGGTCAAAAATCTAAATCTGTATTTTTTTTAAATTTAATCTTGGACCCATTTCTACTAACACCAAAAAAATCCCTTTAAAGTGAAGAGACCTGTTTTTGGATGTTATTTAGTAGTGTAAGAGAGAAGTTTGCTCTTCCCCATATCTCCTCCAGTAGTTACAGCTGCTGAAAACACTAAAGGGAATCTCCTTGATTTACATGAGTGGTGGATGCTTAATTCAGGATGTCCTCCATTAGATTATCATATTTGACAGGTCAGAGTTCCATAGATTAGCCTGCCTTTGTTGTCTCTCTATTAACTTCTTGTTAAGTATAGATTGGCAATGGACTTTAACATAACTTTTATCCTTGTATAATAATAACAACACCACTTCAGTTTGATTTTCAAAATGCATCTTGAAAGAGATGTTGACCTCATGCAGTTTTTCCATTTCTGCTCACCACGGTAGAAATGAAATGATGTTTTAAACTACTTATTTTCAAGATGCGCTTGGAGGCCCTCCCTTTAAAGACTATTATCATTGTTTGCCTTTGCCTTTACAAGGTTTAAATTGCTGAATGTCGTAGGCACAGCTCTGAAAAAGGCTGGTCCTTCTGCTGCTGATTTTCCTTCCATGATTTTGCAGAACTGAAGGGAAAAACTTTAAAATGTGACTAACGTCAAAGCTGTAACTGAATGGATCTCAAGTCAACTACCTGAACACAGCTGTGGCAAAGCATATCAGCTATATATTTTTCTGTATGAGCTGCAAATTAAATTAAAGTCAGCTGTAAAACTTAAGTTAATTTCATTAACTTGAGGTAGTATGAGTTCTTTGCAAGCAGTTAATATTGTCAAATGTGTTAGCCAAAGGCATAATTACTTCAGTAACAGAGACACATTCTCAAGGTGGAGTGCACTGTGGGAATTCTCTGCTCCAGAATGAATGAAATGCTCCTTCCCATCTCTGGGGGACGAGCAACTGCTGGGATGGGGAGGAGAAGAGGGTAGAGCTTCTGCCCATACATACTGGACCAAAACTCCTCTTTGTACCACACAGTACATGTGGGAGTAAAGGGTGGATTGACATGGGGGAGCAGCTTCTCTATCTGCCGTTGGGCAGCCAGGGGGTCATAAGGGGAGCTGACTAGCTCTCCCAAAACTACCAGTCAGCTGTTGCCTAACATTGTAGGACGCCTAAATTTCTAAGACACCTAGGTGCAATGTTCACCAACAGAAAACTAAAGTCCAGATGCTGCTGAGCTGTTTGGCGCCCTAGCTCTTGCTTACGCTGTAGCCCACAGAGCTAGCTTTAGCACTTATTTTATTCAGCAGTAATGCAAGGAACCTACAAGCCCGTAAGACATGGACTTCAGCGATTAACATCAGGCTTGAGACCTAACAGTCACCCCTGAGTTTTGGGGAACTGGAAATAGTGTGTAAAGGGAGAATTTTGACCATAATGATATCAGCCAACTACAAGAACATGACCTAACACCGACTTTTGGATAGAACATCTACAAATGTCTGACTCAAAGAGTGCCATGGTATTGAATTGACAAATATGATCATAAATTGAGATTATTCATATACTAACCTATACAAGAAGGACACCCCAACATTAATAGGGTGAGGAAATAGAAATTAGGAAGAGGGAAGAAAACCCAAGTGAATATCCATAAAACACAGTAGCATCAGAATAACATATAAAAGTTGTATCGCAGTCTGTGATAGGAGAGAGGGAGATGTAGCCCTGGGAAGGTGCTAAGATAATGGCCACTGGTGATGAGGAAGATAATGGCTAACATGTCAGGTTGTTCTCCAAGGGATGGTGTGAGTATATGGATGTTCAGATGTACATTCTGTATTAGCTCCATCTATCTTACTGGGTTAGAATGTTTGTAACTTTGTTAAATGTATTAATAAACTATTGCAAATTTGGAAGCGTTCCTATACTGGGAGTCTTGCAACTGTGCACCTCCGATTTTCCAACTATACAGTAATTTTAATAATACTGGGCCTGAACTTGGGCCAAGAACCTGACTCTCAAAAGTGATAACTGGGAATTCTTAATGCAATATAATTAATACATAAACTATAGATTAGGCTACAAAGCCCAGTGGGATTCTCAAAGTGGGCATTCCCTGTCCTATGTCACTTGAAGGTCTCTGAACTGGTAGGCATGTTTGGAGCAGAGCTAAGCCAGATGAAGACCACCAGGAGGAGGTGGGAGAGTTCAATAGCCTGGTGGTAACAGCACTCACCTGGGATATGGAAGACCCATATTTGAATCCCTCTGCCAGACAGTGATACAATTTGAAAATGGGTCTCCCACATCCCAGCTGAGTGCCATATTAATGGGGTTATTGGCTATAATGGGGTGGGGAGTCTGTCTCTCTGGCTTTCTTCATGAGAAAGGGCTGATGTGGTTTAGGTGTTTCCCTCTAGGAAAGAGTTCACAGGTGTGAATCCCAAGGAGTAATAGGCAAGTAACTCCCTTTTAGGGGAGGGGATTAGGCCAACCTTTCTCCTTGGCATTTCCTACTGTCTAGCTAAGGTAGCTTTCAACTCATTTTGCTAGCTTTTCTGTGTCCCTTTCTTAGATGCCTAACTCTCCGCAGGCATTATACTGGGACACTGGGCACCTACTGCAAGGCTGTCCATTTCACTAGGTGTCAGGGTGCCTACATTTAGGCTGAGGATTGCGATGACCAAATCCCCTTTGTGTATCCAGCCCTTGTGCCTCAGTTCCCTAACTGTAACCCTGAAGCCAATAGCAGTTCTCTAGCTCACAAGGATAAAGAATGGGGATAAATACAGAAAGATTGTGAGGTACTCAGATGTCATGAGACAAGTTGCTCCAAACATGTTACACTTGGGAAAAGTTTTGTACACTATATGTAGAATAAACATGCACTATGCATTGAAAGTTTTGAGAAGGGAAAATGTGAATTTCACACATTTCAGAAAAGTTGCTTACCTGCTATCATTTTAGCAGGATCAGGGTAAATGGAAACCAACAAAAATGTAAAGTCCACAGGATGATTTGAGTGTCTGGGAGTAAATACATATTGCTTCAGACAGATGCATCTTGAGAAATGTGCAATTGGATTGTGCCATCGATTTTGACTTGAGATGAGCTGGGATAGCTGGCAAACATTATGGGACCTGTCGTCTTAACCTGATTCATTTTATAAGACCTGGCATCTATGAATTTAAAAGAGGCCTACTCTTAAAACTTTTCCCCTTGAAAATTGTCATTTCAAGAACAATTTACCTAGCAACCTTTTCCTTAGAATAAGTTTCAAACAAGGAAATATAAATAAATCACATAAGAAGTTTTTACCAAAAAACAAAAAACCTCAAAATCCAGAACTATCTGGTTCAGTGAAGGAAGATTATTTTAATGAGTATTTTTCCCATTACCTGTGAAAAGATTGAAGGTGGAGTTAGAAAATAGATTTTTGGGTCTGAGGGTAATTACAAGTAATCTGAATGTGGTTCATTTTCTTTATCTAAGAAGGAAAAGAACTATTCATACTTATCCACTTATCTTCTATTCTAGCCAGCAGGGTGGGACTAGCAGCAGCTCTTCTTCAGTCTTACGTGTCTTATTCTTCTTTCTTCTGCTTCCCCTCTCCTCCTCCTGCCATGGGCATGAAGAGGCCTGTGATTATGCTTTTTATCCCCCATTATGGAGCCCTGCCTTTTACAATGGGAGAAGATGAAGAATGGGATGAAATCCTGGCCCCACTGAAGTCACTGAGTTTTACCATTGACTTCAGTGGAGCAAGGATTACACTCAAGGGCTCTTTGTCATGATCTTCTCTTCTATCACAGAAAGAAAGAAAAAAGAGAGATAATGTCTTTATTTTTCTCCCCTTAAAAAGAATCCTCATGGGCAAAAAATAATTCTTTTCCTTCTCTTTTTCCTCCCCACAACACAGGGGAATATGAGGGACCAGCAAGCATTGATTCCTCACCCCATTTGGGATCAGAGAAAACAAGCAGTGGCTCCTGTGCTGCTGCAAGAATGATCGACAGCCACATAACAGGGATTTGATAGATTAAATAAACTTTATAACATTTGCTTCATGCGGGCACTGATTTTAGCTAATGTCTCTAGGCGCTACTGAAATGGTGTAAGTCCATATTACTATAGACTCATTGTGTGGTATGCTTAGGAAAAAAAGAGAAAAAAATAACTGCAAATACGCAGACAATATATGGGAAATGGGAATAATACTTACTCATTTAAACTTATTGAATCCCAAATGCCATCTTATCTGAATGACAATGACAAGGTGGGTGAGGTAATATCTTCTGTTGGACCAACTTCTGTTGGTGAAAGAGACCAGCTTTCAAGCAACACAGAGCTCTTCTTCAGGTCTGGGAAATATACTCGGTGTCACAGCTAAATACAAGGTGGAACAGATTGTTGAGCATAAGTAGTTAGCACATATTTTAAGAGATTATTCAAGGTGAAGTGGCCTGTTTAAACCTCTGCAGTCATAGGACAAAATGGGGAGTTTAGTGGGCTACAGATTATTGTAATAAACCATTAATCCAGTGACTTTAAGACTGTAATTTTTAGTGTTTAATGAAGTTATGAGTTTAAGCTGCCAAGTTTTATAAAGATGATGTTAGGCAGGTTTCCTGTGAAGAAGAGGCCTGAGAGGTCAGATATAGAGTGATAGTTCTGTAAAAAGTGATACCCACTGTAACCACCATGGCTACAACAATGCTACAAACATCTGAATATTGGTTATGTCCCCAAGTTTGAATCCCTTACACCTCATATATCCAAATGCTTTCAGTCCACAATTTTGGGCCAAATTCATCTTTGATGAAATGCCACAGACGTCAGTATAGTTACTCCAGTAATAGTTTGGCCCTTTCTTTAAATGGAAATTTTACTGTAGTGTAAAACAAACTAATATTCATATAGAAGGAAAAAAAAAACAAAGCTTCTTGTATGTAAGAGGTATTTGCAAACAAGCATGTGAATTCTGTTTGCAATATTTTTTATTTCTGGCATATGCTAAAAGTTAAATCCAGAAGTCTTTGAACATCATTAAGCTGACAAATATGTAATTTTTAAGACTTGTGCACAAGAGAAAAAACATTAACATGCTGAATTATCCCCAAATTAGTCAAAACAATGAACTCCACTAAAAGAAAAACGTACCCTTGGTTTGAATTTATCACAAAATAACATGCAGTTATATAAGCCTTAATAGAGGGGAAAAACTCAGTATTTTCACCAGAGAGATAATTAACCTTTTCAGTTCTATGCCTCTAACTATGGTATTAGCATCACCAGCTGTCACAAAGAATTCTGCTAGGTGTCCAAATGAGATTGATCGTATATGTACAGTTTTACTTAATGTCCTCAAAATTATTTCCAAGAAATGTCTGGTGGTTTGCACTGTGGTGTTTCCTGTTGATGGCTAAAATGCACAAATCCTACTTTTTCTTACTATCATAGTGTCATGGCAGCACCACTGTATTTAAGGCTCTGTCATGACTTCTATTTAAAGGTCAACCATTCCAAGTTCTCTACAGTCAAAATGTTGAGGCAGATTTCTTTGCAATTTCGTGTGCCTCCAGAGGGACCAGGTTAGCATTAGTGACCCACATTGGAGTCATTTGAGACAGAGCTTGTGGCGATATAAACCCCCCAGGAAAATTTTTGTAATGAAATGTAATTTTGTAACATAATTGTAAAATGTTTAAGGTGCCTTTGTTTCGTTGTGTTTTTGTGCAGTTACAGATCAAACTATTGACGTGTTGGGTGTCAAAATGGTCTCAAATCTGTCAAACTTTACCCAAGGCAGGGCATGGCACTCAGTAATCTGTGCATGTGCCAATACAGAAAAATGTCTAGAGGATTTTCATTCCTGCCATTTTATATGCTTTGAAGCCCAACTATTTCATAGGTGCTCTAAAATTCAAACTTGGATTGATTTGAAATTTGATATGCCTCATGGGGCACAGGGTAGTGCTAGCAATCCACATTTGGGGTCATTTGACCAAGGATGCCAGAGTTACAGCACCCTTCCCCCACCCGCCAGAACAGTTTCCTTCTGTTTCCTTCTCCTTTTACTGTTCAAATTAGAGGTGTTAACGGCTGGATGAATCTCAGACGTTGTTGAGACTGATGACTGTGAACTCACCCTTCAATTAATATAACTAAGGATAAGTTAATCACACGCCCCCACTAAAACAAAAGGAGTTTTGGGGCTTGTCTTCATGTACTTACACTACAGTTTTAGGGCATGTCTTCACTGGTAATGTTAAAGTGCTGACACCACAGTGCTTTAACGTGGCTTGTGTGGCCGCGGTGCAGGGCATAAAAACCCACCTCCACAAGGGGCATATCTACCAGTGCTGGTAGCGCGGCTCCCAGTGCTTGTGCTCTGTCTACACTGGCCCATTACAGCGCTGAAACTTGCAGCGCTCAGGGAGGTGTTTTTTCACACCCCGGAGCAAGAAAGTTGCAGCGCTGTAAAGGGCCAGTGTAAATAAGCCCTTAGTAAAGATGCTACTATGCTGATGGGAGAGTTTCTCTCTTGGTGTATTTAATCCACCTCCCCGAGAGGCAGTAGCTATGTCAGCAGGAAGCTTTCCCACTGGCACAGTGCTGTCTGCAAGGCAGATTAGGTCAGTATAACTATATAGACATAGTTTGTATATAGGTCTATAGTTTAGACCTTGCCTTGGAGTAATTTGCTGGAGGTTGCTATAATTTGTGAACCATGGGTGGCAAACTTATCTGGGAGGGAATATAATAAAAGTATGCTTCTTGGCACAGGACGGATATTAGGGGGCAGAGCAGAGAGGAAATAGGGGGAGAGAGGTTTAGGGTTGCAGCAGAGGGAGTAGGGTTATGGGGAAGGGGAGAGGCTGGGGCTCAGGTGAGGAAGCTGTTAAGGTTGGAGAGGTAGAGAGGTGGAAGACTGGGATGGGGTAACATGGGGGTGAGAAACAGAGGGACTGGGAAGAATAGGCGCAGGGTCACCTCTCAGCCCCACATTCTTCTCGTGTGTGTTCGTTCAGATCTGTGGGGCTTCTGGCCCTCTAGGGAGTCTGAACCCCCCTCATATGAGTCAAGGGTTCTGGAAATATAAAACCTGAAAACATAGCAATTTTCCAATTTTTTTCCAGGCAATTTTGGTCTTGTTTGTTTTTAATTAATGAGATCTAATTCATGGTCTCATTTGGTCAATTTTTACCCAACGAAGAGCTTGGCACCCACTAAGTCTTTTGGGGAACCCAAACTGTTAATGTTCACTTCTTCACTTGCATAGATGTGCAGTCTGGAAGAATTCATGTGCCAATAAAGAAAAAACCATGAGTGGGTTTCTCTGCAGCTGCTTCATGCTTGCCTGGGTAGTTCGAGGGTGTGTGTCGATCCCATAGCCCCCGTTGAACACCCTGCTGCTAACTTTTCTAAACCAAATCTTTGTACAAAGGTAATGATGTTGATGCTATATACTTTGACATCTGTAAGGTGTTTGGCTTGGTACCACCCAATGTTTTAATTTAAAATACTGGAATGATATAAAATTAATATGGCACACTTTAAATGGATTAAAAGTTCAAAGTTAGGCACTTAAATAATAGCGGCCTGATTTTCAACATTTCTATAAACCCAGTCAGTAGCTCAGCTTCAGTGAGAACTGTGGGTGCTCAATACTTCTGAAAACCTGGCAGCTTTTATCTAGGTGCCTATCTTTAGGTGCCTCTTCCAGAGAAACGGTCTCATTTGTTGACTCGCCAGCAACCCAAGACAGTCAGCATTTTTTCCACTTACCTTTTTTTCCTCACTCTTTGGCTAAAAGTTAGACCAGATCACCCTTGCATTACCCATCACAGTTTTGTTGGAGCTGCTCCTATGGCATAGAAGTTACACTCTCCCTATATATCTACTTTCGATCATCCATCTCACCTCTTAAAGAACAGTTTTTCCAAACTTGCTTTCAAATATAAAACTCCCTGTTTCAATTCTATACTGCTGTTCTGTGATGTTTTGGATTGGGCTAATTTAAAATTGTTCCTTCCTATCTCCTTGCTCAAGTTCTGGAAGTTGTAAGCATTATGATGGTGATTAACATGTGCTAGTGCTGGAGCTTAATTCTGTCCATGTATATGGGTGGCGAGGCAGCAATTGACACTTATAGTAATTGATTCACTAAAAAAATAAATTTAGTGGATTGGAGGTTTGGGGAGAACACACTATTCTCCATACTATATCAGTATGCACTAAGCATCCATAGCACAATGCACAAATAATGTGGCAATGATATAGCCTAAGCTGGCCTATACCATCATCTTGTTCACTTCTGTTAAGTATCCCATCCCTCCTTGCTTTTGCTTCATAAGCAGTTGGAATAAGCAGACACATTCATTCTACATCTTAGTATAAGCTAGAGAAGTACCTTCACGGACCTACCTGGAATGCTAGTATCCAATATAAAGTTAAGGAAGAAACAGAACAACAGGTTAGGGAACTGGGACAAACTGATGGGTTGGATTTTAGTGATGTGTAAAGAGTTGTGTAACTTGCACAATCCTATAAATAACACCAGATGAAATGTGTAACTTTGGGAGCACACCATCACCAGGTATAAAGTGAATGTAACATTGCTGGATGAGATGGCTTCCTGGAATCTGGTTTCATATAGGATGTTGTTGTTGTTTTGTTTTTCCCTGTACTATATTATTAGGATGGATTTACAGCAATAAACCTTACTTACATTGGTTATTTGGCCTCCTTAATTTGATGATGAACCAAAATGTGGTCAAGCAACTGACTATACTAGTTATCAACAAACATTAAACAAGAAACAGACTGGAAACATCAAATACCAGGTTACTGAGATTACAGATGATATATACAAAGGATGTAAAAGTTTTTTTGAATTTGGTGAAAAATAATGTCTTCAGAGACAAATGCTATACCTGGGAAGTATACCTGAATATCAGACTTGGTCCAAATCTTGCTGCCTTGATCTTCTTCAAAAAGCCAATGGCATTTTGGGATGTATAAGTAGGGGCATAGCGAGCAGATCGAGGGACGTGATCATTCCCCTCTATTCGACATTGGTGAGGCCTCATCTGGAGTACTGTGTCCAGTTTTGGGCCCCACACTTCAAGAAGGATGTGGATAAATTGGAGAGAGTCCAGCGAAGGGCAACAAAAATGATTAGGGGTCTAGAACACATGACTTATGAGGAGAGGCTGAGGGAGCTGGGATTGTTTAGCCTGCAGAAGAGAAGAATGAGGGGGGATTTGATAGCTGCTTTCAACTACCTGAAAGGGAGTTCCAAAGAGGATGGCTCTAGACTGTTCTCAATGGTAGCAGATGACAGAACGAGGAGTAATGGTCTCAAGTTGCAGTGGGGGAGGTTTAGATTGGATATTAGGAAAAACTTTTTCACTAAGAGGGTGGTGAAACACTGGAATGCGTTACCTAGGGAGGTGGTAGAATCTCCTTCCTTAGAGGTTTTTAAGGTCAGGCTTGACAAAGCCCTGGCTGGGATGATTTAACTGGGAATTGGTCCTGCTTCGAGCAGGGGGTTGGACGAGATGACCTTCAGGGGTCCCTTCCAACCCTGATATTCTATGATTCTTGTTTGAGAAAGAAGACTTCTTCCTCTCTTGTGGGTTGCTACGTACCTATAGTTCCAGTCAAGGTTTTCTGCTTCCTTTGCAGCCATGGAGTGTCACTCCTACTTGAGGCAGCTGCAAGTCCTTGTAAAATCCATCATATATAATATGACAGGTTTGGTTTAAATTCCAAATGGAAAATGCAGACTTAGAAGCAAGAGAACACCAGTTAAAAGTGGGAGTTCCAGCTGCGGTTTCTCCATAGTAGTATTTGCAACCTGCAGGTCTGAGGACAAAACCTGCATTAATCATTACTTCAGTGTATCACTTGTAGACAAGCACAGCTTTGCAGCTGTGAGCCTCATGAACTAAAATTATTACTTGCTTTCTGTAGGAAAATGTGCCATTGTACATAAAGGTTTACAAATGGAGTATCTTTTTGAAATTTCACCATCCTGGGCTAAACTATATTTCTGTTCAGATTTGTCCAAGCATCTAACCATCCTCTTGCTTGTCTAGCTGGATTTACCTCTTTATAGGCACTTGCAATATTGGTGTCTTCATCGGTCCTGGTTCTTGTCCTCTTTGAATAAAGAAACAAGAAGTACCCTTAAACTTCCTTAAGACATATCAATACTTACCCAGGATTTAAAAAACAAAAAAACCATGTAGATTATTTTCCTGAAATTGAACAAATTAGTGACAACTGTGTTAATAGTGTGTCCATGTGTATGGTAGTTGTAGAAAACAGAAGTATTAAACTACAGTACTTAACATTGTATTAGTACCCTATCGATAGCTGTACTAGTGGATCCTTGTTGTTCTGTAGCCATAAACTATTTGTTAAGAAAGGAATTTCTTCAGATTATAGATTTCCAAAATTTACATTTAAGGTGTTTTAAATATGCCACAGCTTTATCATTTCCTAGTGTTTGACTTACTGTCAGGGTGATTGATCTTGTCTAGTTCTGGTTTTACTTAGCATGTTATTGCACAAACGTTAAAGTATTACACGTTCTCCAAAGAAAACTCATGTAAACTTCAGTTGTTCAGCTGATATTATTTCTAGAGAAATAATCAAGCAAATCACTGTTTCCTTCCTCCACCCTCCATGTCTTCATTTTGAAAACATACATATTTTTGGAAGACAAGTTTGCTATGGTATATATTATTAATTGGAGTTGAATCTTCGTCAGGCCTCTGCAGATTTGCCTATCTTTCAATGTGAAACATTTCATAAAACAGATTAATCTGATGGTGTTTGCTCTTTTACTTTGCTGTGGAAGAATAAATGTTTATTTCCAAAACCAAACAAGCGTTCAACTGTCTAGTACAAAGATTGGTGCATGTTTAATGTTTAATTGTTGTTTTCTTTTAAATGGCCTTAGATTTTTGTTCTCCTGTTTAGATTTTTAAAAGTAATTATTATAATGCTTTCAGTTTTCATGGCCTTTTGCCTTCTGCCAATTATCAGTACTTCAGATTTCTTTTATGGAAATTATGCCATTCTTAACCCTATGTCTGCTTTAGCACATACATTTATTAATAAGGAACAAAAGCTTTCCACACTCCCATTTGTCATGGATAATATGTTATGGATGCACATGTTCTGGTGTGTGTATAGCATCAGATAAAAGAGTATTTGTAAGTAACAAGGGGATATGCTGCTGCCAGATATGGCTACAGTACAAATATACATGACACTAAATGGCTGCAACAATTTCAAGTTGACATATGCTTAACATGAAATTGTTGGCAGCTTTTTTCCTAAAAAAAACAAAAATGGACTTTAATTCCTTTTAAAAGTTCCACTTTTTTTTTTTTGAAACATTGATTCAACTCAACAGCTTCCATCAGAGGAGGAGACCCTGTCAATGTTGCCTTAAAAAACCCTAAATAAATGTAACGGGTTTGAGTGTTGTGCCCTTGGGTCTTGATCCTCCCACTAATATCAGTGAAAGTTAAGGGTGCACAACACCCTCTGGGGAGGAGCTCAGAACCTTGAAAAGTCAGGCCCTTTAAAATGTAGGTGAGACGATGTAATGGAGAGAGGACTTACCGCCCCCACCCCCCCTGTAGTCTCATAAACCAGGAACTGAAACAGGTTGGAGCTGAGGAGACCAAAGCAAATTAGTGGGGTCTGATTCACCACAGTGTTGTTCCAGTTTTAAGAAGGTGTAACGCAACAGAAGTCAATAGAATGACATTGATATAAAACTGGAGTAACTCAGCAGGCACTTGGGTCCAGTGTTAAACGTACTTAAACAGGCAAGTGTCCTTTGAGAAAAGTGTGGCTTGACATTTTCTGTTTTTTAAAAATAGTTGAATGCTACTAAAAAGCAAATAGAAATTGGGAAGGAGTGTTTTTGTTCCAAAGAGGAGGCCTGATTCTCCACTGCTCTGCTCCTTGGGTAGACACATATACCAGTGCCAAGTGGGAGTAAATCACTACCAGATCAGAATGGTAGCACACTATGCCCACAATACACAAATGTAAGGGCTGGACTTCTAAAGATATTTAGGTGCCTAAAGTTATAAATAGGTGCCTAGTGGGATTACCTGCATCTTTAGGAACCTAAATACCTTGAAAAATCTGCCTCTGTGACCACACAGGTGGATGCACTGTAAAATGAGATCTATGGTATTTTAAGAATGCAAAACAGATCCCTCCAATTGTTTCCAGAGAGAAGAATATTACAAGGCAAAATATAATATTTTGTAATTTTTTTTAATGATACATGAACAATGGGTTGCCACATAGCTGAAATATTGTGACTTAGGTTCAGCCTGCAGTCATGGCAATGAAAGCCAGCATTAATCTTCAGTGGTTGGAGGTCTACCAGTATAGGAGAAAACAACAGTGAAAAAGCAGCTACACCATACCCTTCTTCATGGGGGAGGCAGAGAGGAATAATGCCTCCCAAAGGGTGGATGGTGTTCAGTGGGAGGGAGGGGAGAATGTCGGTGAACGGGATGATCCACTGCATACTCTAGCAGCATCCACTGCTGGGGTTGCTATTAACCTCTGCCAAAAACTAGACCTGCTCTTCAGTAGGAAGCCAGAGAGAATGAAACAACAGTAGCAATGCCTCACCTTCTTTGGGATGAATCCCATCTAAGGAGCATAGGCCTTCCTGGTGCAAGGTTTAATCTTAGAGTTCTTACTCACTCAAAAGCCCTCATTACTTACATGTGAGCTTCTTGTGAATAAAGACCAGTCCCTCTTTTATCTAAAATAAGTGGAACAGATATATGCAGGTGCTTGTACTTCCTCACTCACTGCATTTCTATCAGCCAGGAAAGTAAAGAACAATACATCATTATGCCAATTTACAAATGACTAAAAATAGGCTTATCTATTTCCAGTATTGATGACTAAATACTGTTAGTGAAGGGTTCCTTAGAAACAAGGTAGAGAGAAGTTAGAAGAAGTGCATAGCTGTAACATAACCAGTGATGATATGAAAGTATAATGTAACAGTGAGATCTGCTGTTCTAAGTTACTGACAACCAGACAGTTAGGTATCAGTGCTTCAAACTCTATGTAACAGATTCCAGAGCAATCTCCAGAACCCCACTCCCCAGACTTCTAGCAAGCATCAGCTTTGTGCTGGTAAGGTATTCAGTGACAAAGAAGGAAGTAGCTAGTTTTTGTGCTCTTCACACTTTTCCTGCCAGCTGCTGTGCAGCAGAGCATCAGACTCTCTGGGGATGCACATCATGTCCCTTTCTTATTCACTGTATATTTGTAGGTGTTTGGGAAACCTGGTGTGACAAAGTTCCCTGCTCTACCTTGGTGGGTCTTGCGCTTATTGGCTGATTTGCTCACCTTGGAGCTTCATAGCAGCCCTCAGCTTGGCCGTTTTTCTGAACCCACAGTCCAGGTCGACAACTCCTGTGTCTGACCAGGAGTTGAGAGGTTTGGAGGGAACCTGGGCCCACCCTCTACTCCGGGTTCCAGCCCAGGGTCCTGTGGAATGCAGCTGTCTAGAGTACCTCCTGGAACAGCTGTGCAACAGCTACAACTCCCTGGGCTACTTCGCCATGGCCTCCTCCCAACACTTTCTTTATCCTCACCATAGGGCCTTCCTCCTGGTGTCTGAGGATGCTTGTACACCTCAGTCCTCCAACAGTCCACATTCTCACTCCTAGCACCTCTTGCTCCTAGCTCCTCACATGCACACCACAAACTGAAGTGAGCTCCTATTTAAACCCAGGTGCCCTGATTAGCCTGCCTTAATTGATTCTAGCAGCTTCTTGATTGGCTGCAGGTGTTCTAATCAGCCTGTCTTAATTGTCTCCAGAAGGTTCCTGATTGTTCTGGTTACCTTACCCAGGGAAAAGGGACCTACTTAGCCTGTGGCTAATATATCTGCCTACTATTATGCTCCTATAGCCATCTGGCCTGCCTCTGTCACACTGGGAAGTAAGAAGCAATGGAAAAGCAAGAGACCATTCCTGCTGCCTGCTCTCCAAACACAAGCCCCCCTACCGTCTGGCCCTTTTATCAAATTTTATGCTTATCATAGAAGATTAGGGTTTGGAGAGACCTTAGAGGTCATCTAGTCCAACCCCCTGCTCAAAGCAGGACCAACACCAACTCAATGAACCCAGCCAGGGCTTTGTCAAGCCAGGTCTTAAAAAATCTCTAAGGATGGAGATTCCACCACCTCCCTAGGTAACCCATCCCAGTGCTTCACCGCGCTCCTAGTGAAATAGTTTTTCCTAATATTGAACCTAGACCTTCCCCACTACAACTTGAAACCATTGCTCCTTGTTCTGTCATCGGCCACCACAGAAAACAGCCTAGCTCCAACCTCTTTGGAACCCCCCTTCAGGTAGTTGAAGGCTGCTATCAAATCCCACCCCCTCCACTCTTCTCTTCTGCAGACTAAATAAGCCCAGTTCCCTCAGGCTCTCCTCATAAATCATGTGCTCCAGCCCCCTAATAATTTTCGTTGCCCTTTGCTAGACTCTCTCCAATTTGTCCACATCCCTTCTGTATTGGGGGGCCCAAAACTGGACACAGTACTCCAGATGTGACCTCACCAGTGCCGAATAGAGAGGAATAATCACTTCCCTTGATCTGCTGGCAATGCTCCTACTAATGCAGCCCAATATGCCATTAGCCTTCTTGGCAACAAGGGCAAACTGCTGACTTATATCCAGCTTCTCATCCACTGTAATCTCCAGGTCCTTTTCTGCAGAACTGCTGCTTAACCAGTTGGTCCCCAGCCTGTAGCAGTGCATGGGATTCTTCCGTCCTAAGTGCGGGACTCTGCACTTGTCCTTGTTGAACCTCAGATTTCTTTTGGCCCAATCCTCCAATTTGTCTAGGTCATTCTGGACCCTCTCTCCCCAGCTTAGTGTCATCCACAAACTTGCTGAGGGTGCAATCCATCTCACCATCCAGATCATTAATGAAGATATTGAACAAAACTGGCCCCATGACTGACTCCTGGGGCACTCCGCTTGATACCAGCTGCCAACTAGACATGGAGCCATTGATCACTACTCATTGAGCCCAACAATCTAGCCAGCTTTCTATCCACCTTATAGTCCATTCATCCAATCCATAATTTAAGTTGCTGGTAAGAATACTGTGGGAGACACTAACAAAAGCTTTGCTAAAGTCAAGGTACATCACGTCCAGCAGTTTCCACAGAGCCAGTTATCTCATCATAGAAGGCAATCAGGTTGGTCAGGCATGACTTGCCCTTGGTGAATCTAAGTTGACTGTTCCTGATCAGTTTCTTCTCCTCCAAGTGCTTCAAAATCGATTCCTTGAGGACCTGCTCCATGATTTTTCCGGGGACTGAGGTGAGGATGACCAGCCTGTAGTTCCCTGGATTCTCCTTCTTCCCCTTTTTAAAGATGAGCACTACATTTGCCTTTTTCCAATCATCCGGGACCTCCCCTGATCACCACGAGTTTTCAAAGATAATGGCCATGCCCTTCCTTTCAACCCTTAAACAAGAAGAGATGCAACTCACTGGATAAACTGCTGCAGGGAAAAAAAGCAAGGCAACCTCCCTCACAAGTGAAAGAAAACCAGTGAGCCACTTTGGAAGGTGTATTCACCCAAAGTCTCCAACTGTTCACTGAAATAACAAAGAAGAAAAGGAGGATTTGATTAAATTTTAGTTTTAACACGAGGTACCTAATACTTTTCCTTAACATTAGAGGGTAGGTTTGCAGAATTTGCTCTTTAAAGAAAAGGAGATAAATATATGATGCTTTAATTGGTGCATAGCAGCCATTAGGATTATGAAGGAATTTTCCACAAGAGCCCCACCTCTGTCAGTGCACAGAATGAATGGAGCTTAACAAATGAATCACAGTTGTATAGTGAATGAAACTGTTGTCTGTAGAAGCCCACCTTGTTAACGTTAAGTTGGATATTGTCTAGATATGAGCTGTAGGAAGAGGAAAGACAGCTTGGTGGTTAAGGGAGCTGAATGAAACTCAGGAGAAATAGGTTCTAGCCATGGCTCAGTCAGAAACTTTCTGTGTGATGCTAGGCAATTCACTTAAACCAATTTTTTTCACAGGTGACCACCAGTTGTGTGCTCCCTGTTTTCTGAGTAATAAACTTGAGATAACTGGAACCTGATTTTCGGAACAGCTAAGCATTCTCAACTTCAAATACGTCAATAAGAATTGTATACAGTCAGCACCTCTGACAGTAAGGTTGTGTGGGCTGAACGAACAAGCACAGGATTGTGGGTCAATAGGCCAAAAGGTCTAATTTGGCTCTGCCAGTAATTTACTGTGTGGCGTTGGGCAAGTCATTTTATATATTGGCCTCTGTTTCCCCACCTCATCCCCTTCTTCTTTCATAGAATATCAGGGTTGGAAGGGACTTCAGGAGATCTTCTAGTCCAACCCCCTGCTCAAAGCAGGACCAATCCCCAATTTTTGCCCCAGATCTCTGAATGGCCCCCTCAAGGATTGAACTCACAACCCTGGGTTTAATAGGCTAATGCTCAAACCACTGAGCTATCCCACTTTCAGACCAGCAAAGCTTAGAAGATAGTATTTCCTTTCATGCAGAGCACACAGCTTGATACAGATCCTCCTTTTAATGGGTGTTCATGCAACAGCCACAGTGAAAATGAGTTGTTGGAAGTAAAGCTCCAGTGAGGTTGTGGAAGCACAGGGCCTTAATGTGGGTGGCAGTGCTGCCATGGGGGCCACCCACAGGGATGGACCATGGTTCATCCAGCAGAATGATGTGATTTCTCTGCCATGGAAACTTGGGAGATTTCCTTCCCTATAGCCCCCTGCTAAGGGTTTTAGTGGTGGAAGGGGAGATCGTGCTCTGTATGTGGGGTGAACTTTGCAGCCTCCGTATTGAACTCTATGCAGCCTCTCTCTGAGCATGCTCACAAATACAACATTATTAAAACAGGGTCCTATAAGGGATATGTAAATCTTTGTTTGATTTTTATAGTATAGAATGTATTAGTTTTTTTTAATTATGCACTCATCCATGGTAACTGCCACAAATACCTAGCTATCTATTATAAAAGTATTGAATGATCAAGTAATGAACAGAAAGCCATCAATTCACCTATAATTTGAATGTTTTTTCTATTGGTATTCTTTCTATGTTTAAGAAACAATGGGTGACAGGGAGGGTGGGAAGCTGTCCACTTTCATGAGCAAGAAGGATTACTGTGTATTCAACTATGTCACATCACAGAGCAATATGAGGTTATATGAAAGCAATTATATAAGAAATACACTGTAAGCAATTAGAAAGCAGGTTGAACACCACTTAAATGACTTACTATTTTGGTGTGAACAGAAAGGTTTTGGCTTCCCCGACTGTGGGAAGCTACTCCAGGAAGGAGGAGACATGGAGTCCACCAACTGAAGAAGTGGAAGAGCATCTTCAGACACTGACTTGCTAAATTAGTCAGGAGTGCTTTAAACTATTTTCAAAGGGAATAAATGATAAAAGTACCAAGATAAATATTTTTTTTTAAAAAAGTGTCCTTGACAAAGGACTGGAAGTTGTGGAGGGGAGGGGGAAATGAAACGTTACACTAGAGTCACAGGAGCAACAAGAATAAAAACAGTGCGGAAATCTGCTCAGCATCTTAGATGTCTATGCAGCGAGTATTTGGAATAAACAGGAAGAACTGGAAGTCTTAGTGCACAGTTAAAACTATGACTTAATTGGCATCACAGAGACTTGGTGGGATAAATCTCATGATTGAAATATTGATACAGGGGGCATAGCTTTTTCAGGAAGGACAGAAAAGGGAGAAGGTATCACATTGTACATTATTCTGAGGTCCAGAAGAAGGTAAGCTCCAGACCAGCTCAAAGTCTCTGGGTGAAGCCATATGAGGGGAAGGGGGTGGGGACAGAGGTGATATCATGGTAGGAGAGGTGGATGAATCATTTGTAGAACAAATACACAAGACCTGGCAGTAATAGGGTACTTTAACTACCCAGATGTCTATTGGAAAAAATGATACAGCAAAACACAAAATCTCCAATAAGTTCTTGGAATGTGTTACAGACAACTTATTTCAGAAGGTGAAGGAAGTAACCAAGAGGGCAGCCTCTTTGGAACTGGTTTTAACAGTGAGGAATTAGTTGTGAATCTGAAGGTAGAAGGTAATTTGTGTGAAAGTGATAATGAATTTATGGATTTCATAATTCTAAAGAAAGAAAGGTGTGAAAGCAGTGAAATAAAGACAACTTATTAAAAAAAAGCAAGACTTTTACAAACTCAGAGTATTCCAGTTGTCCAGGGCTGGTGAAAGTCACCTTAGGGTACTAAAGGAACTAGCTGAAACAATCTCAGAATCATTAGTGACTACCTGTGAGAACTCAGGAGCAGGGCTGAGGTCCCAGCAGACTGAAGAAGGGCAAATATAGTACCTATTTTTGAAAAGGGGAACAAAGAGGTCCAAGGGAAATAAAGATGACTGTCTAACATTAATTTCTGGAAAGTTACTGGAACAAATTAGCAATTGATTTGTGAGCATGTAGAGTATACCGTGATAAACAATAGCCACCATGGATTTGTCAAGAACAAATTATGCCAAACCAATCTCATTTCTTTCTTTGACAAGGTTACTGACCTAGTGGATGGGGGAAAGGGGAGAGAGTAGAAGGTGTGATATATCTTGATTTTTAGCAAGACTTTTTGACACAGTCCTACATGGACTAATAAACAAATTAAGGAAATGTGGTCCAGCTGCAATTACTGTAAAGTGGGTGACAACTAGTTGAAAAATCATACTCAAACAGTAGTTATCAATGGTTTGCTGTCAGACTGGGAGGCCTTATCTAGTGGGGTCCTTGCAGGAGTTTTCTGGGTATAGCACTAGTCAATAGTTTCATTAAGGGACTTGAATAATAGAATGGAGAGTACACAAGAGAATTTCAGAATAAAACCAAACTGTGAGGGTTGCAAGCACTTTGGAGGACAGGATTAAAATTCAAAATAATTTTGATTCATTTGAGAATTATTCTGAAATCATCAAGATGAAACTCAAAGACCAAGTGCAAAGCACTATGCTTGTGAAAGAAAAATTCAGTGCACAAATACAAAATGGGGAATAACTGGATAGGCAGTAGTACTACAGAAATGGATCTGGGGTCTATCGTGGATCACAAATTGAATGTGAGCCAACAATGTGGTGAAGTTGCCCAAAAGAATGCTAATATTCTGGGGTGTATTAACAGGTATGTTTTATGTAAGACATGGGAAGTGATTATTCTCAGCACTGGTAAGGCCTCAGTGGGGGAACTATATCCACAGGTTCTGGGTTCCACATTTTAAGAAAGATATGGAGAGAGTCCAGAGGAGAACAACAAAAATGATAAGTTTAGAAAACCTAACCTATGAGGAAAGTTTTTTTAAAAAAATGGGCATATTTAGTCTTGAGAAAGGAAGACTTAGGGAGGACCAGATAATACTCTGCAGATATGTTAAGGGCTATTATAAAGAGAATTGTGATCAATTGGTCTCCTTGTCCACTGAAGGTAGGACAAGTAGTAGTCTTGTCCAGGCTTAATCTTCAGCAAGGGAGATTTCAGTTAGCTATTGGGAAATAAAACTTTCTAACTATAAAGATAATTAGGATCTAGAATAGGCGATCAAAGGAGGTTATGGAATCCCCATCACTTGAGGGTTTTAAGAACAGGTTAAACACCTAGTGGAGATGTTCTAGATATACTTGGTCCGGTTTCAGCACAGGGGGTGGACTGCATGACTTCTCAAGGCCCCTTCCAGCCCTTCATTTCTGTGATTCTGTGATTTTGTAGTATCTGTCAGTGTTGCTATTTTCTGCAACGGGTAACAGGGTTGCTGGAAGCAAACTGAAGAGTTTAAAAAAAATTGTAATCTGAATCTCTGTCTCCTGTCTAGAACACTGAATAGCACAAAATCCCCCACAAACAAACCCAGTTTACCCCTACCATAAAGAAACAGTTAATTTGACATCCATCCCTGCAAACAGGAAGCACTGTAATATAGAACAAACGTGCTGAGACCACATTTGAAAATAACTTTTGTCATTTAGCAAGCCAAAGCACAGCGTTTTGGAAGGTTTGTGCTAATTGCCTGAAATTCTAAAGAGCATAAAAAAATTGCCACAGGGGAGTAAATTATGAATTTTTCACCCATCTGTAATATGACACACCTATTATTGTGGAAAGGAAATTACTTTACCTTGTCAATTGTAAAGGTAATTTCCACAGTGGATTCTTTTCTGTTTGTTTGTTTGAACACATACAGAATATTCATTTTGTTTCAGTTAATACTTGCATTGTTTCCTTTTGTTTTCTCATTTTCTAAAAATGTTTCTAATAACAGTGCTCATTACTTTTGAAATTCAGACCAAAACAGAACTCTCTTTCAGGTTTCAGTTGAAGATATTGTGGAAGACATATTTAAAGTATTTGCATATTGAATATGTATTATATGGGAAATGTTTTTCAGCCTAATATATATATAATTTTTTTTTCATGAACAAAATAATTGGAAAGGCAGGGTGCTATATTTCACTTAAAGGTGCCCTGAAGAGGTGAAAGACTAAATCTCTGCTTTTTTCCTCCTTATGATGTATAAGTAAGTCCTAAAAGATTGATTTGCCTTTATTACATAACCAGACTGTGATGTGGTTTATACCCAATACAAGCAATGAAAGAGTTAATATGGGCCTAAGAGGCAAATTCTGCTATCTGGCTGCATGGGCAGGGTGGACAGGGCTTAATTAAAGATGAAGCCCAACTGAGGAATGAGCTGGGTGGTGACTGTATATTAAAAGAAACTCTGCAGACACTCTCTGGACCTAGAAAGTGGAGAGACTGGGAGAGTCAAAGAGGAAGCCCAGGGGGATAGTTGGCCCTTAAGTAGTGGAGTCTGGCAGGAGGCAAGAGCCACTAGGGGAGAGTTCTGATAAAAGGGCACAATCTGGACCTCCAGGGAGGTATTCAACTCAGGAAAGTCTGACAGAACAAATCCTGGATGCTGGTTATAGAGTCTCTAGACAGGAACCCAGTGTAGAGAGTGGGCCCGAGTTCCCCATACCAGCTCCTGGTGAAGGTGTTGTGGTGACCCTGAAAAGGGGATAAAGACCTCAGACAAGGGTGTGAGGATCACAGGACTCAGTCTGTGCTGAAGAGCTTTTGTAAGGACTGTGGTCTCAGAATTGTTTGACTTTCTATTATCCCAGAAGGGGTGAGATGAAACATGACCTGGGTGGAGGCCTGAGTCACAAGAAGAGGCAGACCACTGCAGGACTGGAGCTATTGTCATAGGGAGTGCTGGATGAGGAGAGCCTGCTACGCCATGCCTACTAGTGGGAGGGACAACCACTGCAGCAGACCGTCTGCTGCTTGACAGTCAATTAAACAAACCCCTATATTGAAGTAAATGGGACTATTTGTGTGTTTAAAGAGATGCACAAGCTTAATTGTTTTGTTGAATTAGGACCTTCCCTATCAAGTAGAAGGGTAGGATTATTGACTTTTTAGCTAAAGACCACATTTATCATCTGTTTGACTTATATAAATGATATCCCAAACAAAACAAACAGCATGATTCTGATCTCTTATACTGATGTAAATCTGGAATAACTCTGCTAAAGTCAGATGATACATTACTGTAAAATGGGGTGTAAGTGAAGAAAATTAGATGCATAGGGTGAAGGTTCATTACGGCTTTAAAACTTGTGGAGTCATCTGTACTTGTGAAAGGTGGGTGTAAAATTCAAGGAGAGAATTTGGTTTTGGTTTAATGAGTTCTAAAAATGAAATTAAAAGTCTCCTTCCTGCTCTAAGAACTGGTTCTAAAGTGATTTAAGCAATGGGAGTCTTCCCATTCAACGTCACAGACTTTGGATCAGTCCTGTGGCTGGTCAGTTTCAGTCTCTTGCTGCTTGTTGTGAAATCATAAGTTTGCTAGTTCTCCAATCACCCTATAGTCTCCCAGGATAGACAAGTCCTGAATTTCTAAAGGACAGAAAAAAAACTCCGCCCTCCCCCCCCATATTCATAATCTCTCATTCTATGCTCTCATCCCCATTCTGTGCTGTCCCACCACTTAATCCATACACCCCTTGCATTTGCAAGTCCCTTGTCAAATGGTAGATGCTATGGGCTGAGTATTTTTGGAAATCTGGCCATTAATTAAACATCTCACCTGGACATTTTACAACAGGGTGGGTCCTAACTTGCTGTGCTTGCAACTTGATACAATATGAAGAACATGAAGGATGCGCTTTGATCTTGGCAAGTGTTTCAGTATTACAGGTTTCAATATGTGTCTCTCCTAAAAGAGGGAGAAAGGGCAACCTGTGATTTATTTTGCTTTTTTTTTTTTTGAATTTATAAAGTGGACCTGAAAGATTTATAGAAAAACAAACACCTGCTCTCTTTCCAGAAAGGGGGTGGAGTGTGAAAGATAACATCCATAAGGTGTTTGGGGTGACCTCTGCAGCTGTGCTTCCCAAAAAATGGGTCCTGACCTACCAGTGGGTTGCGGGAAGATTCTAGATGGGTCTAGTCTGGATTAACCCATCACTGAGCCCTGGTTTAGGCAAACATACACTTATCTTGTCCCCCGGTGCAGATGGGGGCCCCAGAAAGGAAGGGTTGTTGAAGAGTGAGCCCAGCCTGCAATCACCCTGCAACAGTGGCTCCTGTTTTATGGGGCTCGGCCTGGCTCCCCACTCTGGGTGTTACAATCTGGGGCACACAGTTGCAGCACTATTCACTCATATTTGGCCTGGCCACCCCTCTGTCATGATCATGGAATGGCTAGGCTAAACCTGAGTGGTCCTGTGACTGTGTGCCAAGTCGCAATGCCCAGAAGGCCCAGCCCCATGAGACAGGAGCCTCTGCTGGAAAGTGAGTGCAGGGAGGACTCACTCTCTAACCCCCACACAGGGCTGGGATTAGGATTGTGATCCCTGGATGGAGGGTACATATATAATAGTAGATTGCAAAAAAGACAATTGGTGGGTAGCCTTAGTCAAAAGTTTAAGACCTACTTATCTATAGCATACCTGAGTTCAAAATGTTGGTCAATATGCATATTCAAGAGTGACTGAAACCCTGTATTTTGCAGTGTGTGCCTTGAAAGCTTCCATCTCCTTGTACGTCTTAAGGTTTCATTGCTTTCAGCTCAAATGTGGCCTAGAGAATGGTGAGATGTAACTACTAGTTACTACTATCAGTAGGGGACACCAAGAATGTTGTGACATGTTCAGCTCTGGCTTAGATCAGGTGATAAGAAGGCTAAATGAAAATGTTTGCCAAGATGTGACTTTCCTTTATGAATCTAGTTTATTAAGGTGGTGTATCTATTTCTAGTTACATTTGCAGGAAATTTGTCAAATTGTTGCATTTGGTGTGGATGTTTCTCCCATAACCAAGTAATTCTCTATCTAGTATGAGTATTGTTTAAGTAGGTCTGGGGTTAAGTGAAACCTTTGGAGAGACCTAAGTATTATAGTGTTAAATTTCATTCTATAAAAAATACCAGAAATTACCACAACATGCACTCTGGGATTTGAGGGAGTTGTTTTTACTTTTAAGAAAGTACAAATTTCTCACAATAAGATGAGCTACATCCATTTATGGGTCCCAAGATGGTCCTTACGATACTGGCTGATGCAATCTTGCACAATTTATTGCTTTGCTTCTTTTCCAGTTTCAGGGCTATAAATCTATCTGTTCTTTTTCCAGATATGATGATTTCTACCTATCCTGCTAGTATTTCATGTATGTGTATTAAATTCTGGTCAGGCAATAAAAATTGCTTATCATTGAGCAATGCATGAATATTGGTTCTCTAAACCGGGGGATCCCTCTTATGCAACTGAGTATCACAGTCATCATAACCTGGCCTCTTAATTCAGCAACTGCTGACAGAAGGGAACTGTCTTGTGGGATTTCCCTATTACTAAATCTTTACCTAAAATAGCACTTCTTTGGTATTTGTATTACTGTATGGAGTTTTGCTGTCAAGAAACAAAACCAAATATTATATACTGCTAAGAGCTAGGTTGTAATTTTAGGTGGAACACTGAGCAAGGGATATTATGTAAACTGCACCAATCCAGGAATATCTCCCACATGTTCCCAAAACAAATTACTATAACAGTTATAAATTACTGCTCACCCCTATCCCTCCATGTTGTCTTAGCTGTGTTGGCCAGTTAGTGGGGGTGAGTGGAACCGGGGCATCATCCATTCCCAGACCCTCCTTGTCCAGGTTTGAGGGCGGGAGTCAGTAAGCAAGTGAGTAATCTCATTTACTCTTACACACCTGGACCTAAGGTTGGGGTAGCCCAACTAAGGATGTGAATGAGGTTGTTACTCCCTTGTGCAGGTGTACATTCAAAGCTACAATCGGTGCCTAATTGATTATTCATTAGCAGTATGAACTTTCTCACCTGATAGGATGGATGCCTTTATTAAATATATGTTGGAAGGTTTAACAGTATTGTTAAATTAACCAGAGGGACCAATTTCAACCCACTGTAACCCCAATTACTTCTGTGAACAACAGGGCTGGGCTTACCCTTCAACAGTATCAGTTTCTTGCAACTGTATGTTGCTTTCTAAATAAATAGCTTAACTCTATGCAAACATTAATGGCTTTGACACATAGCTAAATCTTTGAATTTAGTTCTGAGATTCCTTGGTCTCTGTTCTTCTTGTTGACAAGAATCTCAGCACATTTTAATGCCCCTTGGTTTTTAAAATGAGCAGGATTGAGTTCTCTTGAATATCTTAAAGACCCTAGATAGACTGGCAAAGCACAGCCCCTTTTTTCTGAGTAGTTTTGGGCAGGATTAAGGGCAGGCCTCTACCTTTGAAGCTGTCTCAAAGTCTTGGAACAAAACAAAGTCTCCTTTTATAGTGCAAATTGTGGATCATCATTAAGACTGTTTATCATGGCCATGATTTTCATGACACAGTCTGTGACTTTTAGGTGTTGGTTTTTTTTTTTTTTTGCAAATAAAAAGTCATGGTCTCTTTCCCGATAGTCTGCCTTCTACTGAGCAAGACTCCCATGATTTTTTACACAATTGGCTCTTCTTCGGTGTTTTGCTATCTCCATGCCTTTTATGCTATTGATGACCGCTATTTACCACTTTTCCATTGGAAAATACAATTAATCACAAAAATATCGTGTGCTGTGACTTTTCCAATTTTTCCTGCAACAGCCATCATAATGGCTTCATGCTTAGTGATCACAAAAATACTATATAGTGCTCAAGACCAGAAATGGGTGATCTCTTGCTTTTGGTATTGGCGCTAAGAGTGGTACCCATTTTATCTGAAGGTTAAACGCATCTAGGAATCAGGGTACAATACAAAGACGTGCACTGCATGATTCTCAAACCCCTCTCCTAGGACCATGATGGACATACTCCTCAATTGTCAGCATCTTCAGCACTGTGACTTTATTCTTAAACATTTGCATTTAAGTTCTCTGTGAGGAGGTATGCTTCCACAGCCATGAAAGTACATAGTTCAAAGGCTTGGTAAAGGTGTCCACTGGGAGCTTACATGGTAACAGTGAGGTTTAGAGTCCCCCACTATAATGGGATTCTGTTCATTCTCTTTTAGACCATTTTAGCCATCAACTCCTCTGATTTTTTGCCAGCTCAGTTCAGTTTTCTGAATCTTTTACAGTTCAGTTCCCACATTCTTCCCATTGCATTTGTGTTAGTCAGTGTTAGGCTATGGAGTTCTGCCTTGCTCTGAACAGAACATGCATACACTGTCTGTAGTCTGAACGGTTCCACTTTCCTGGTGATTGGCTTTAGTGGTAACACAAATTAACAAAACATAAACCACTGTCAAAGCTAGGCTGTTCCCTGAGTCTTTCCTGTAGCACTGTCTGTCCCAACTCCCAGCAGTTCCCTCTCCTTCTGAGAGAGCCATTCCAATCCTTCCTATAAAGTGTTGTGAGAAGGAGGGGTCCTGCCCTTCTCCACACTATCCTGGACCACAAGCCAGTGCACCAGGGGAAAGAAAAGTGCACTAGTTATAAATAAAATTAAAACAAAAATCAGTTTATTCATATCCTCTGTACACCAGGCTGCTAAGAGTGATTGTGCCTCTGTTAAGGACAACCGCGCAACAACCTCCAGTATGACCCTCTTTGCATTATTCCCCCCTTCCCGTACTCCTCAGTTTGGGCGTGTTTTTTTTCCTTTCATACTTTGGCTAAGAACAGCCATGCAATACCCTGCTCAGGCTTTTTATTACCCCTACCAAATTCTGTGTGGGACTAGAAACCATCAGAAGCGACTGAAAATATGACCCAATGAGCACACATATCTTCCTCCCCCTAGCTCCCTATAGAAATAAGCAATGTATGCAGCCAGAGATTACATTAGCCCCTATCACAAGTAATTTATACAATGGTGGTAATACACTGAGAGATTATCAGTACTTCATCAACAATTTTGCCCATATATTGTGGGAAGCAGCAGCAACATGGAAATGTGGTGGCAGTAGTTTTGATAAGTCTCACTGCAGCTGAAGATCCCCTTTAACATTTTTTGAAACACTTCTGCTGCAATATTCCCTCAGTTTACCATGGCTGCTCTCATTTTACAGAGGAATGTCCAAGAATATTTTGATTCCTGGCTGCTATAGTGCTGGGCAATTGATCACAATGTGAATGACACCATCTTGACACATTTGGGGACATCATGTTGATTTCCCATCATCACATTTGGTGCACCCTACTACCTGTTTCTGCAGGAGGAGCAGAGAAGGGGAGAGACAGCTGCTTTCATCCTCAACAACTTCAGTGCTAAACACTACAGTCTCCAGCTGATTATTTGCTTTCGTATGCATCATATGTTTGAAAAGTTCAGTTCTGGACCTAATTGATTCCAGTAAGAAAATGGGCAAGCTGTAGCGGGCTGTGCTATAGAACTGGAAAGCTTACCTTGAAGTCCAAATTGTCCACTAATTTTTGCTGGTCATTCAATATCATAGCAACTTCACAGATAGAAGCTAATTAGCAATGTTGGCAAGAGCTCATGTCAATACCAACTCCAGACCCATTTGTAATTTTCAATTCTGTTGTATTTTAATGATGTATGAAAGTTTTAACAAAATGAAATAGATCAAACAAGTTTACAAGGATACTGGGAACATATTCCTTTAATGGTTTGAATTTTGTGATTTCATTGTTGATTACTCCATGGAAGCTTGAAATGGTCTTTTCCTTAGAGACATCATTTCCTTCAATGGCATTGGCACACTCTCTCTCTCTTTTTTTTATCATAAAGTTTCTTTGATTAACAAGCTAATGATGACTGAAATCTCCTCTGACACTGCTAAATTGTTTCCCCTGGACTGGACAAAAGCCCCTCCAGGAACTTGGGGATTCATATGCGAGGGTGGAGTAGGAGCTGGGGGTGAGGCAATCATCCATCCATGTACTTTTCTGAGAAGCAGCACAAAAACTAACTCTAACACATGACTTCACTTTTGAGGATGTCACTATCCGTGCTGTGGAAACTCCTGGTACAGTGCGTGTGCATGTGAATTCAGGAGGCTGAGGTCACCTATGGGAGCCCCTCACAGGTGTGCAGTACTGCTCCTTTGCAGCCACTACCAAGAGGGGCTGAGAAGCTCTGGGAGGGAGAGTTCAGGAACAAGTAATCTGCCTAGATGGGCCCTGTCTCTTATGGATATATGCTGATCCCCGAAAGTTCTGCAGATTTTAGAGGCTGAGCTGCCATTTTAGTTTCTAGTGCCACTCAAGGAAATATTTGGTGGAAAACTAGTGGTGTCCTAGATGATGATGTGAATTTTTACTATAAAGGAGAGTTTGTTCTTTATATTTTTAAATATTTGGAAAGCTCTCAAACACTACAAAGGGGCCATAGAAGTACCTAGAGAGATTACTAGGTATCTAAATAAGTACTAGATAGGAAAAAAATAAAATATACTTTACAAAAAGCTTCTTTGCAACCAGATTGTTGCCTTGACAATGTCCTATAATAATTGCTTTTTCAATTAATAAAAACATTCTATTGTAGTTCTTTTCAAACCAATATAAATATAAGCATTATGTATCATAGGCCCCAATTCAGCAATCCATAACGACTCAGCAAAGCGCTTCAGTGTATGTACTTAAGTCCCAAAGAAGTAAATGGAATTAAAACATATGTTTAAAGATAAACGTGATTAAGTGCTCTGCTTAACAGGGATGAATTTAGGCATCCCTAAGTGCTTTGCTGAACTGGTATCATACAGTCTGTGCAACTATCCCATATAGTATCAGTGGGAGAAAAAAAGATTACCTGCTCATTGTGCTCTCTAAGAAAACAACACACTCCTCTCAGCTCTGTATGGTGCGCACTTGCCTTGAGCACTCTGCTCTTCCTGCATGTGCAGTTTGTCCATTAATGATAATTTCCATAAAATTGAATGAGGTTGTTTCTCTGAGATTAAAAATCCTTTTTTCCCTAACACTTGAAATTAGACTAGTGACACGTTATCCAAGTGAACATCAGTTACCATGTAGATTGATTTTTATTGTTTTGTTTGCTAGGTTGTATAATTTGATAGCTGAACTGGATAGCACAGTTATTTAATAGGGGTATGTCAAATTGCTGAAGAGAGACTCCGAGAGAATTTTTAAGCTAGCTACGGTACTGAATAGGTTGAGTCTGTGAGTGGGTATTTTATTTATTATGTACTAGATGGTATCTGCTCACATCTTTAAGGGAAACTCTCCAATTTAAAATCCCTTAAAGGTTATGATTCTGTAATAATTTATTCTGATGCAAATTAGGAGCACAGAGGAGAAGAGAAAAAAAACCCAAATGGAAAAAATACAATATATAGGGTGCTGTTCGTGCCAGCTTAGAAGTGGGCCTTTTTCTTTTGCTCTTGAATGCATAAACAATTAATGCATTATAAGGTATGAATTACAGGTTAAAATTGGGTCATTAACATTTTAGTGTCAGATTTTGAAAAGCACTTAAATGAGTTAGGATCACAACTCACTTAAGTGCTCTTCAGAATCCCACTCTTTAATAAGAGGAGCAAAATACTGCCGTTGCTTGCTGAACTCAGCTTTAAGAGAAGGGACAGAGAAGGATCAGACCAGTCAGCTGTGAGCTCTGGGGCCAGCTCCTCAACTCATGTAAATCAGGTTACAGCTTCACTACAACCTAGGGGATGTGATTCCACGCTTGTGTGCACATACTCATGCTAGCTTAATAGTAGCGTAACCATTGGTAGGATGGGCAACTTTGCTGTGCCAAGTACAATCCCGTTTGAACCCCATAGGTGTGTACTTGGCACAGCTAGTGGGTGCCGCTGCTGATGCCCATTCTACTGGCCGCTATACTGGTATTAGGCTTGGAAGGATTAGATTTTTATCGGTAAATTTCCCCATACAGACACAAACTGATGAAAAGATATTTAATTGCTAATAACATTTGCAGACAGGTAAATAAGAAAAAATGCTGCTTGAGAACTTGATTGATTTGATGTAAGGATATTTATTTTGTATGTTTTGACATCTGATGTTGCCAATTTGTGGTTTAATGGTTATAAAGCTTTCTTTTTGAATCTCAATGTCTTTTGTTAGTAAATAATTATTGTCTGATTCCCCCTATTGTCTGACCTCCACCCCCATAGTTTGCCGCAACTAGAAACATTTAAATTGATAAAAATTGAAAGGGGGAAAAAAGGAAAATAAACATTTGTGATTAAACATCAAAATTATATTTAAAAAAATCTCCCAAACTATCTATATTCATGCTAGCTCTAACCAAGCTAGCATGAGTATGTGTATAGAAGCCGGGATAACACCCCAATTCACAGTGTAGTTCTATCAAATCAGTATATCCACTCTGACTTATACTAGCTCTGATCACAGAGGTTCTTCTCTTTGGACCTCATTCTCATATACTCCTCTCAGGGTAGGAATAAAACACTGTTAGTGACTTTAAACCACCTTTAGGGTCTTCATATTCTGGGACCATACAGAGGCCTCCCTTTTCCCCAGAGTAAATTAAAGAAAACTTGAAATTGCTCTAACTTAGTCTGCTTCCATTTCCCCTCTTTCGAGCTCTTTGAATTAGAGAATAGCTATAGTACAGTACACTACAGCTACCTTCACTCCCAATACGTCATGTACAAGGCCAATATAGAGCCCTTGTGCCAGAATGGCCAGGGAGAGTGAAGCAGCATGAAAGGGCCTCAATATAATGATGAGGAGGTTTAGTTGATTTAAAAGGCCTGCATAGCATAAGCGTTTCTTGATCTAGAAAGGAGAATAAGGAATGGGATTAAATTAAAGGAAAAATCAATTCTCAAGCTTTCATGAACTCTACACACCCCAAAAATAATTTTGAGAGTTTGCAAGCCCTTGAAATCTACAAGGTTTGTCCATACCTAATTTACACAACAGTGTAAATCACTGCTCACTTAAAGTAGTCCTGAACACCCTCAACTTCCGTTGGTTGCTGTGGAAGCTGAGGTGTTTAATACTTTTCTGGACACGTTCAGCACCTTGTGGCATTGGGTCTTCAATAAGTAAAGTTTTATAGATTAATATTACTTGTTTAGTAATACTCTGCCCTAACAAGCCAATTGAAAGTTTAAATTTATATAAACTATGTATTCAGATTTAAACTCTTCATTTACAGACATTTCTCTAGGGTTTACTGATTAACAAATTTAGACACACATCATTTTTAAATGGAGGTAAATCACTAATCTACATACAGAATATAAACTAGGTAAATGTCTATTTTTCACACAGTATAATAACCCTCTAAAGCCATTTATTTTCTAATATATTCCAGTCCTTAAGCAATTAATATCAGGTGTAGATTATTTAAGGGATAATCTTTGCAGCATTGAAGTATTTGTCTTTTTTTTAATTACATTGCAAGTGTTTGTCACTGTTTTAATTAACAGCTAAGGAAATGCTAGTAGACTGTAAATGAGGGTTTTTTCCCCTTGTTCATTGTCATGTATAGTCTTAGTGATGGCATTCATTTCAAAAAGATGCTTTGAAGTTATTGCCAGTGTTTCTTGTTTGAAACGGTTAACATGTAAATGGCTTTTCCGATAAGGCTAACAATTTTCAATATAAAATGCGTTTTCTAGGTCACAATGATGATGATAAAAAGAATACCATGCAGCATGTTTCAAATTTTAAAAACTCAAATGTGGGTGAACGTTTCGAGAGAAACAAACAAAATGCAGGGGGCTTGATTTCATTAAAAAATCAGAATTCCTCATTCAGGCACATTTTAGAAACAATGTAAAGGATTTATGTAAGTGAAGTAGATACAAATGAATTGTACGGCACATGAGTATATTCCCATTTATTTCACCAACCCTTTTTCAACATTGGTTTATAATGGTTATTCATTCCTTTGGGAATTTTTTAAGGATTTGTTAGATAAACTGTAGCCTCCAGACTGACATTCTGATAATATTTTCCAGGGTCTCAGCTGATCTTTCATCCAACTTTAAGAATCAGAAAGGAGCTGACTGACTGGTGGAATCTCTCAGTGGGGTGTGGTGGGATAGTTGGTGCATGGCTACCGCTATATAAAATGCCACATAGGCACTATAATGAAGACATCAAGGTGAATAAAGTCTGCCTTTTAAAATAAGTCTTGCCAGGGCAGATGGCATTTGGTAGCCTTACTTGGCAACTCACCTAGGAGAAGGGAAACTTTCATTTCAAACCAATGGTGTCAAGCTTGGACACCCAACCTGTTAAGTTCATCCAATATATATACTCATGTGAACTGATGCCCACATCAAGCGTACCTCAGATGGGTAGGGCATTCCCTGCAAGCAATGTGCAACAGCCTTGCCTGAATGTTGTAGCTTGGAAAGGGCCACTAAAGTTAAAGAAGTGATTGAGTAAGTGCAGTAAACTGTGATATGCCAGTTGTAACATAGGAACACTGACTGGAAGAAGCTTGGAGCTATGTGAGGCTTAAAGAAGTGAAGAGTAAATATGGCATGTGTACAAGAGACTAAATGGAAAGTTGTAAACCTGAAATGTTAGTAGAGGGTTACAAAATCTACTATTCAGGGAGTTCAACCTCCGAAAGGGTAGTTTTATTTGTATGAAACCATAGTGAGATTGAGTTTACCAGAAGGTTGGACCAGCTGATGAATGTTAAACTGCGGTGGGAGGAGGTAACTATCCATGTAGTAAGTAGTTAAGCACCACAGGGAGGAAAGGATCAAAAGATAAGAGGAGTTTTTCAATGAGTTGTTTTAACTTATTGGAAACATACCACCCACTGACAAGATAATTATCAGAGCAGATCTAGATGCACACAGTGAACGACAAAGACTGGGTATGAAGCAGTTCATGGAGGTAATGGCATTTGAACCAAGGGGGAAACGGTCCTACTGACTTTTCTGGTACTTTCAGAAAGCGGAAAGCCATCTCATAACTTATGCCAGTAGAGGACACAAGTCCTAAATCAATGTGTTTTTAACAAGTGATAGATCCCAAATAATCATTGTGAACCAGCACAGACTTTTTATGAATGCAGAGCCCTCACAAACATTTGAAACCCTGGGCACCAGAAAGGCCTAAGTGGTGGAAACTTAAAGATGGGAATGAAAAAAAATCTCTAAACAAGAAATAATGCATAGACTTCCTGACTTCACATGGGGATGTGTAGAGGATATGCTACAAACTAAAGCTAACTTTACTAGAAATGGAACATGAAATCCCAGGAATGGTGAAACCAGTGCTGAAAAAGATTAGAAGGGAGACTTGGTGGTGGAATCCTCCAGTTAAAGAATCGGTTGAGAAGAAAAAAGTAACCGTAAAAATGGCAGGCCAGTGTCTTTAGCAGTGGTAAGTTGGTGTATATGGAGGCAAAAGGGAAGGCAAAAGAAGTGATGCAACAGCTAAAAATATGGCCTATGATGAGCTATATAACTGACTAGAAGGATATGATGGAGAAAAGACTACCTATAAACTCACTAAGGCAGGAGATAAAACAATAAGGAATGTGAACTAGTTTGTTTATATTAGAATTGAACATGGTATATTAAAAATGAATGGTGAATCAGTCAATAAAGTATGGAGTAATTATTTGAAAGAGTGATGGATGAGTTGAACCCAAGGGAGGAATTAAGAACATGTAAATTGAACTGGGATGTGATAGATTGCATTCAGGAAGAGATTTTAGAGGCATTAATGAAAATGAAAAGAGAGAAAGCACTTGGGCCAGGTGAGGTACCAGTGGATGTGCTGAAGTCATTGGAATGGGAAGTCATTAAGGATTTTACAAGTCTGTTAAATAATATGCTTAAGAAAGAGAACATGCCAGATGAATGGCAAAAAGCTTTGTCATGCTCATTGTTAAACACAAAGGAGATGATATACTGTGTGCTAATTATTGCCCAATTAAACAGACATCACATACAATGAAATTATGGGAGAATATATGGAGTAACTAGAGTAGTCAAATGGGGTTGGGGAAGAGAATTTCCAGTAAACATTGGTTGGCAGCAGGGGTCAGCATTGAGCCCTTTTTTGTTCGCAGTTAGCATGGACATGGTAAGTGAGACTATATGGAGGAAGCTGCCTTGAAATATGCTGTTCACTGATAAGTTAGGGATCTGTGAGGAAGATTGTGAGACCTTGCTGTGACACAGTGCAGGGTGCCAACAAGTTTTTTTCAGGGATTGGGACTAGGACTTTTCAGCTTGGAAAAGAGACAACTAAGAGTGGATATGACAGAGGTCTATAAAATCATGACAGGTGTGGAGAAAGTAAAGAAGGAAGTGTTCTTTACTCCTTCTCATAAAACAAGAACTAAGGGTCACCAAATGAAATTAATAGGCAATAAGTTTAAAACAAACAAAAGGAAGTATTTCTTCACTAATCCACAGGCAACTTGCCAGAGCATGTTGTGAAGGCCAAGACTATAACAGGGTTGTTTTAAATTCATGGAGGATAGGTCCATCAATGCCTATTAGCCAGGATGGGTAGGGATGCAAAACCATACTCTGAGTGTCCCTAGTCTCTGTTTGCCAGAAGCTGAAAATGGGTGACAAGGGACGGATCACTTGATCTTCTTTCCCTCTGGGGCACCTGGCATTGTCCATTGTCAGAAGACAAGATACTGGGCTAGATGGGCCTTTGGTCTGACCCAGTATGGTCATTCTTGTGTTCACTCTGATCACTCACATATTAATTAATTCCCCTGGAGAAAGCTGAGAAGGGTAATTAGTCGATCAGGCTGACTGACTGAGACAATTACCTTTTACCCAGTGCTGATAATAAGAAGGCAGAGGAAGGAAGTGAAAAGGGGTAGAGGGAGGAATGGGGCTAGCTGAGCCTAGCCCCACAGAGACTCAGAGTAGTGTGACAAAGTTCCTGCTCTACTTCGGTGGGTCTTGCACTTATTGGCAGATTTGCTCGCCTTGGAGCTTCATGGCAGCCCTCAGCTTGGCCGTTTTTCTGAACCCACAGTCCAGGTTGACGACTCCTGCATCTGACCAGGAGTTGGAAGGATTTGGGGGGAACTCAGGCCCGCCCTCTACTCCAGGTTCCAGCCCAGGGCCCTGTGGAATGCAGCTGTCTAGAGTGCCTCCTGGAACAGCTGTGCAACAGCTACAACTCCCTGGGCTACTTCCCCATGGCCTCCTCCCAACGCCTTCTTTATCCTCACCATAGGACCTTCCTCCTGGTATCTGATAATGCTTGTACACCTCAGTCCTCCAACAGTCCACGTTCTCACTCTCAGCTCCTAGCGCCTCTTGCTCCCAGTTCCTCACACGCCCACCACAAACTGAAGTGAACTCCTTTTTTAAAACCCAGGTGCCCTGATTAGCCTGCCTTAATTGATTCTAGCAGCTTCTTGATTGGCTGCAGGTGTTCTAATCAGCCTGTCTTAATTGTCTCCAGAAGGTTCCTGATTGTTCTGGAACTTTCCCTGTTAGGTTACCCAGGGAAAAGGGACCTACTTAGCCTGGGGCTAATATATCTGCCTTCTATTACACTCCTATAGCCATCTGGCCCGACCCTGTCACAGTAGGGAGAACTCTTAGGTTCCGCTTAGCTTTTGGCCCTCTCACCAGGACCTAAGGTAACATTGTAAATAGACTGTTGCATGAGGATTTTTGTGAAAAAGGTGGAGGGAACTTAAAATAAAAGGACACTGTGAAGACACAACCATGGGAGTCTGTGGACTTTCTATGGGGAAGAAGGCAGGAGAGGAGCCACAACCTGTGACATGTACAAACAAGTTTTGAACAGCAGCAGCAACAATGTTTTGAGCATGTGGGACTTAGAGTGGATGTTGGTAAGTCTCAGTCTTGGATAAGTGGGGGAGGGAGACCCACCATGAAGATATTATAGGCAGAGAGCTTAGAAGAGTGAAAGAATTTTAAATACCTTTATCAATGGTTGCTGACACTGGTGCCCTCCTGAGTTGTCTGGCATCATACCAAGGCTGCTTGGTGCAAATGATGGGAGCTGACCGCAGTTCTTTGTGCTACAAAGATTTCAATAATATTAAAAGGTAAAGTGTATAAAACTATAATTTGACCCCTCCTAACATAAGGAAGAGAGATTTGGCCAATCACAAGAAAAGAAATCAGTATGCATTCCACTATGAAAACAAAAATTTTGAGATAGTAGAATGGTTGGACACTCTGTGATAAGAAATGAAAGCGGGTTGTGCGGGGCCTAATACATGTTTCTCCAAATGAAGACAAGTTGATGGAGGCTAGGCTATGGTGGTATGGACATGTCCAATAGAGACCGGAAAGATATCCTAGTCGGATGGCCCTTTCAATGACTGTGGATAGAAAACAACCAAGGGGGAGGCCAAAGATTTGGTACATGGAATAAATATCAGAGGATCTTAGAGGGGCCAATTTACACAACAGCCAGGTGTATGTACAGTCATGATTTTTAGAAGAAGGCTATAAAAGTTGCCAACTCTGATGAAGACAGTAGCAAGGAGCTGAATGCTATCCTGGCCCCTATATTGTTCCTGACTCTTTATTTGCTTTTTTTTAAAATGTACACAGAACAAAAGCTTTAGAAACTGGTTGACTGTGGATGCAGGCATAAAATGTGGACCTGTTACTGACCGGATTAGATCATCCATATCTTCATCAAATATCAGGGTCTAAAATCAGTTTCTACATGTGAGGAACATGTGTAATTTTCTCTTTGTAATTGCTTCCTCCAACCTCCCCCTCCTCCCTCCATAGAAGGAAGACACAGCAAATATGTTCAGATCCATGCATCATCCTAATGTCCATGTTCACTCAGTGAGGAAAACTCCCCAGTAACATTTAGAGTATAGCAGCTTCACAAATCCCAGCAAGTCTCTTCTTCATCTGTAAATATCCACTTATTAGAAGAAAGCATTAGAAAGAGGGCAAGAAAAAAGATTATAAAAGAAAAATAACCAAAGCCCCACTGATAGCAGAAATTACAAACTGTGTAACAACATTCTTTGAAAAGTTCCCTTTTCTAAAAAAGAAAAGAAAAGAAAATCAATAGAAAAACTACATAAAAATCAGTGCAGTGAAACATTCATTAGAGAACACAATCCCTGTGGTTACGATATACCTTCTAGTCTCTACTGTTGCTTGAAAGTTGAATGTGTTCTGGTAAACAACATACACTGTGGACAAACTTGTTATTGTATAGGACACTAGTAATGCTGATGTGCATGCCTATTTTTTTTTTTTTGAACACCTGGATATCTATTAGTTGGAGGTTGCAGAAACAATATAGTGCTTTTATTTGAGACTGAAAGAACAACAAAGCTGCATCAAATCAACACTGAATTGATTTGATTTTGTAGTCTGAAATCTCTGGTCTATTATTGAAACATTAACCTTTACCTCGCTTTAAAGTATTGTCACATTATCTTATCCTAAGTTCACATTGAAATAAAACATGATGAAGACACTTTACCAACTTGAGAAAAATCTGAATAAAAAAAATTGTACTTGTGCTTAGTTAGATCTGAATTTTATTGTTGGCCCTCACCTGCTCATGGGCAGAGTCCAAAGACCTGCACATAATTCATATTTTTTGGAAAAAGAAAGAGTTTTAACAAAGGCTTGACCAAAACCAAATACAAGTTGGTCTGTGAAATGAAATCTTTGAGCTAGGTAGTTAAGCATTTGAAAGACTGCTATTAATAATCTTTGAGCACTGAGGATACAAAAAAACATTTGAAATATCCTATAAAATGTAGTGAGGCCCTTTGTGTAAGTATGTAACAGGAGAAAATTCATTGGAAAGCAGTGCCAGCTGCCCCAGATAAGGGGAGGCATGACTGGATATGAAGCTGAAGTAGATGCAGGGGCTTGATTTATAGGTTCTGAGGATAGCAGTGAGAGATGTCTGGATATCTCAGAATTGTGATTTGGACAGCAAGGGAAGGTTCCAGTCTAACCAAAGAGTGGCTAGAGAAGATTGCTTTCAAGAGATGCAAGCTACTCACTTTTCTCTGTAACTAAGGCTATGTCTACACTACACGGCTTTTAGCAACATGGAGGTATGGCCACAGCTGTGCTGCTAAAAGTCACGCAGTGTAGCCACTGTTTGTTGGCTCTCCTGCTGACAAAAAAAACTTCTACCCCCCAACAAGCGACATTTGCATTGTTGGCAGGAGAGCGCTCCGGACGACAGTACGTTGTTCACACTAGCACTTGTCACGGCAAAAGGTTTGTCTTTCAGGGTGTTCTTTTTTTAACACCTCTGAAAGACAAAAGTTTTGTCATTCAATTGCCAGTATAGACACAGCCTTAGCTAAAATACCTTATCTAGATTGTTTAGCAGAAGTGTAAATCTAGATCTCTCAAGAAAACTGTTTCTATTTCTAAAATTCAATTTTCTTGTTTTAATAAATCTTGTTTCTATTAAGATTAATATTGTTTGGGAAACTCCACACAGATACCCTCAAAGAGAGCTCTGTAATTTCTAAGGTGAAGTGCTGAAGGGAAAAGTTTCTGAAACTTAAGCCCCTCTCCTCTCCTCCCCCCACTCAATATTTGACACAAGGGGTGGACAGAGGAGTCTTCTCCCAGTTAGCTGTGTTGGTATCAGGCAGGGATGGATTAACTCAAGGTGAGAAGTCAGAAGATCGAAGAGAAGATGGAGATGCTGGCCACAGGGACATACCAAACCCTATACTAAAATACCATCAAATTTGAATGGATTTAGAAACCTGTATCCGGGTCTATGGGCCAGGTCCGTCTCTAGTAATAAAGTGAATGTAATTAAGTAATGGACAGTAATAAAATAACAATCACTGTATAAGAAAGTATTTCTCTTTCATCCCCACACCTCCCCAGATTAAGACAAGTGCATACTTGGTCAGAAACATCTAATTGTTTGAGAGATGAATGCTTGACAGAGGCAGATGCTTGAGTATGTTCACCAGTTATTTAAAGGCTTGATATAGATTAGAATTTGTTGGGAATTTTCTTACATTTGTTTATTTAAAATAGAGAATGCATCTAATTTCAACATTTTCTATACAAAAAGTTAATTTTGAATTTTAATGTTGTTTTAAAATTTGAGGGCTCATTATCATAAAAAGGCTATGTTTTTAAAATCTAAAATGAAATGAAATTTTTTCTATTGACCCAATCTGAAAAAATATTTCAGATTATTGGGTCACAAAATTTAAAGATTTTGACTTTTTATCCCATTTCAAGATGGTAAAAATGTCAATCTAAACCTCTGAGATGGGAAAACCATTTCGTGCCCAGCTCTGATCCAGCTCTTTCTGAAGTAAATGGGGTTCTTTCCACTTGTTTCAGTGGGCTTTGGATAAAGGGCAATGCCACTTTAGATGCAGAGTGGGAAACAGTTTAGGGTAGACTTTGGGGAAACTTGGACATATCATACTGCTTCAGTCCTGCTTGATCATATGTCATCCTTCTTTATGTTTCTACAGTCTGAGTTAGAATCATCTTGCAATACAAACTGTGCCGTGTCTTGTGTCAGCTAATCCTTCTTTGTCAGTAATCTGCTATTCCTATTATGAATTTTATGATAGTCTCAAATTTTGGTTCCAAAAGGAACTTTATCTGACAACAACATGCTTCCTTTTCTAGTGCTAAGCATAAGCTTGTGGAGATAAAGGTATTTTTGCTAAGTATTATGCCAGCATCTCAACATAAATTACATTAATCTGTAAAAGTGATATATTCAATGTCAAGCTTTTGAAAATCAGCACAGTATGTTTCACATCTCTTGACTGTAAGCAGCAATGCTTAAAAAAATACTTTTTACCTTTGCACAACCTTCTTGTTTTACAAGAGTACCCTTGTTTTTAAAAAGCCTCTGATCTGGACCATTCTTATGAATAAAGCTGCTGTAGCAATCTTCACATAAAACAACGTCAAACTCTCTACTGTTTAATTTCCACCTGAAATGCCTCTGGCAGTGTTATATCACAGCATCGGAAAGGGAAGGTAGACCATTTTATTTTGACAGCAAAATGAAATATTTCCCTGTCCATTCCCAAGAACCTAGAAATGGCAGAAGAGGAAATGTAGTATGCCAGGAACTTTCTAGATTTTTGGATGATACCATCATATCACTTACACTGATCAGTACAGTTGCAGAAAAGGCATTGAATTGATTTTCAGGAAAACTAGTGTCTAGTTTTAGTTTAGTTTTCAGGTGTCTAGTTTTAGTTTAGTTTTCATTATGTTTAGAGTTTCCTCTGGCTTTACGAAGGTTTTAGATAATTAATTGGTGTGGAAAAAAACAGGTCTGGAGCTTGAGTGACTGGAGTGTAAAAACATGGAGGAACTTAACTGCTGCTTGAGTTGGCCTGTCTCCTGCTCAACAAGCTTTCCTGAAAAGGACAGATTAAAGACGGGATGGTAATTGGCCAGAACATTAGTATCAAGATATGTTTCCTTGAGACAGGACTAGAAAACAGGGTTTAGCCCGATATTCATCTCAAGAGTAATTCCTCTCCAGTTTATCACATTACTGATGATCTCTGTTTATTCATCTCCAGCATGGAGGCTGAGTTCAAATGTCCTCCATAAGAGACATTTCACTTGACATCTGAGGACAGTTTCCTTTGATGTCAAACACGGTAACCTTTTCCCAAGCATCTGACATGGACTTTGTCTCCATCATTTTGGGATGATTGCACACCCACCCTCTCAAAGGCAGGGAAGACTGGAAGGGAAAAACTCTGCAAGAACATCTGCACCCACTTGTACCTTAGCTAATTCTACAGGAATTGAAACAGACATTCATCTCTGTTGGTTGTTCAAGCTGCATTCATCAGGCTGTCTGGTTAATGTTTCTTCATTTTATGTATCCCCAAACCCTGAATTGTTTTGGGGGCTCTCTACTGCTCCTTTCTTATCTCAGCTGCAATGTTTTTTCCTGTAGTGTGTTCAGGAATGAATTCAGTGTTGCAAATGGGGTCCTAATAACTGACTTAATCCTATATTTAATACAACAGTAAATAAGCTCTAAACCTATTTTACTGCTTTTAAATATTATGCAGATTGGTGGTAGTGTATTTTCTATCATTACTGTCTATTCATTTTCTCAGCCAGTATTTGGTAATCTGTGACTTATTTCTAGGCCATTGCCTTTATATTTAGCTACATTTAGTCTTTAATCTCATTTTGCTATCCTGAACTACATCTGCACTTATCAGCTTTTGAGCCTAAATATGCCCCAATCATTTTGGATTCTGTTATTCTGTAACTGCTTCAACCTACCTGCACTCTCCCTTAACCTCTCTCACAATGGAATATCAGCAGCAAAGCTAACTACTTGGGAAACAGTGCCCTTGTCAAGGTCACTGTGATTAGCTTTATTTTATTTTTCTGTTTGATTGCCTTACTAAAGCTCTGTCATGGGTACAGGACAAGCTGCACTTTAGGCCCATTTTAGTCCCTCTCAAGTGCCCCTTTTTGGTGAGAGGTTTCCCTACTTTCACCCATCTGCGGGAGGAACTCTGCATTTAACCAGTCTTAGATTACATCTCTGGACAGCAGCCTCTTTCCCAACCTAATCCAACATACTCAATTGGTTTTGGTGACTGTAAGCCCTTTTCTGCCAGGAGCTGGTGCCAGCACCTGATTAAAGCAACTCTGTCACAGGATGGCTGGCCTCTGTAAATGAAAGAGGTTCAGCTGCTCTGTTACAGATCAGGTGCTCCCAGCTTGGCCAATTAAAGTGGGGGTAGGGCTGCACCTGGGTCTGTAAAGGGTTAAAGAGTGAGTGAGAGAACAAAAGGAAACTGCAGGACGAGGTGCAGCAGTGAGTCGTTAGCAAGCTGGGGAGAAGTCCTGACTTGGGACAGACTCAAAAAGAACATATTTAAAGGAAAGTATTATTTTATCTTTGACTGGGTTACTGTTCCACAAGACAAGAGGGAAGTTCTAAGCATGATTTTAGTACAGCTTTTGACACAGTCCCATCTGACATTCTCATAAGTGAACTAGGAACATATGGTTTAGATGAAATTAATATGAGGTGGGTGCACAAGTGGTTGAAAAGCTGGTCTCAAAAAGTAGTCACCAGTGCAGTGGCAGATTAAAGATTTTGCCGCCCCCTAGGCCCTGAAATAATTGCCGCCCCCCAGCTCACCTCCGCTCCACCTCTGACTCCTCCCCTGAGCGCGCCACTGGGTCCAGCTTCTCCCTTCCAGTGCTTGTGCGCAAAACAGCTTTGCAAAGGAGGGGGTAGAGGGCGGAATGTGCTGCGCTCAGGAGAGGAGGTAGGGCTGGGGTGGGGATTTGGGGAAGCGGACCAATAGGGGCGGGGAATGGGGGCAGGGAAGGGGTGGAGTTGGGGTGGGGCCGGGGGCAGAGGGCATGAACCGGCGCCGGGGAAAGTAGCCTCTGGCTGCTATTGTAAATTTGCTGCCCCTGCAAATTTGTCGGCCTAGGCGTTAATATGCCACTGTATCAATGGGTCATTGAGAAACTGGGAGGAGGACTGCATTAGAATTCAAAATGACCTTGATACATTTGAGAATTGGTCTGAAATCAAGAAGATGAAATTCAGTAAAGACAAGCTCAGAGTGCTTCACCTAGGAAGGAATAATCAAATGCACTACTACAAAACGGGGATTATCTGGGTAGGCAGTAGTATTTCTGAAAAGGATTTGGGGGTATAGTGGATCACAAATTGAATGTGAACCAACAATGTGGTGCAGTTGCAAAAAGGGCTAATATCATTCTGGAACGTATTAACAACAGGTTGTCTTATGTAAGACATGGGAGGTAATTGTCCTGCTACACAGCACTGGGGCCATTTTTTTCCACCCGACTTAGTTTGCTTTTCTCAAGACTAAACATGCCCAGTTTTAATCTTTTCTCATAAGTCAGGAAGGCAATAAAAGTCAATTATTTAGAAAACCTGACTTATGAGAAAACATTAAAACTAGGTATGTTTAGTCTTGAGAAAAGCAAACTGACTTATCAGGTGGAAACCTGATAAGTCTTCAAATATGCTACGGGTTGTTATAAAGAGCATTCAGAGTAACAGCCGTGTTAATCTGTATTCGCAAAAAGAAAAGGAGTACTTGTGGCACCTTAGAGACTAACCAATTTATCTGAGCATGAGCTTTCGTGAGCTACAGCTCACTTCATCGGATGCATGCCGTGGAAACTGCAGCAGACTTTATTTATACACAGAGAATATGAAAAAATACCTCCTCCCACCCCACTGTCCTGCTGGTAATAGCTTATCTAAAGTGATCATCAGGTGGGCCATTTCCAGCACAAATCCAGGTTTTCTCACCCTCCACCCCCCCACACAAATTCACTCTCCTGCTGGTGATAGCCCATCCAAAGTGACAACTCTTTACACAATGTGCATGATAATAAAGTTGGGCCATTTCCTGCACAAATCCAGGTTCTCTCACCCCCTCACCCCCCTCCCAAAAACCACACACACAGACTCACTATCCTGCTGGATATCCTGAGCGATTACCAGCAGGATAGTGAGTCTGTGTGTGTGGTTTTTGGGAGGGGGGTGAGGGGGTGAGAGAACCTGGATTTGTGCAGGAAATGGCCCAACTTTATTATCATGCACATTGTGTAAAGAGTTGTTACTTTGGATGGGCTATCACCAGCAGGAGAGTGAATTTGTGTGTGGGGGGTGGAGGGTGAGAAAACCTGGATTTGTGCTGGAAATGGCCCACCTGATGATCACTTTAGATAAGCTATTACCAGCAGGACAGTGGGGTGGGAGGAGGTATTTTTTCATATTCTCTGTGTATAAATAAAGTCTGCTGCAGTTTCCACGGCATGCATCCGATGAAGTGAGCTGTAGCTCACGAAAGCTCATGCTCAAATAAATTGGTTAGTCTCTAAGGTGCCACAAGTACTCCTTTTCTTTTTATAAAGAGCATTGTGATCGGTTGTTCTCCACGGAAGAGAGACAAGAAGTAATCAGCGTAATCTGCAGCAAGGGAGATTTAGATTAGATATTAGGTAAAACTTTTTAACTATAGGGATAGTTAAACACTGGAATAAGCTTCCAATTAAATTGTGGAATCCCCATCACTAGAGCAGTGGCATAGCTAGGGATGGAAATTTGGGTGAGCCCCAACCTTTGGGTGGACGGGCAATGACAGACTGGGCTAACTCTGCTGTTCCCTTGATGCCAAATCCTCTTCCTAGCCTTCGTGCCTTCAGACACAGGGCTTCACCTGCCGAGATGGGCACATGCATGGGTCAGCTCAGAAAACGGCAAGGCAGAGCTGCCAGAGCTTAGCTTTCTGAAGGGCAGGCACATAGCTCCCTCCTAGATTTCAGGTACCCAAGTGACACTCTGGGCCGCTGTGGCAGCACTACACCCCACCTCAGATTTGGGTGGACCTGGATGCTAAGTGGGTGGGCCATGGCCCACCCATGGCTATGCCCCTGCACTAGAGGTTTTGAAAGACAGGTTAGACAAACACATGTTGGGTGGTCTAGGTATACTTGGTATACTGACCACTGATGACAACCCACTTTCTCCTCCTTCCCTAGGGCAGCTTCTTTAAGTTTTTAGTACCCTTTGATCTGAGCTTCCAGTCTGGAAAGAATAAACCTTGAGAGCCTAACTGGAGTCAGGCAGGGGGTATTACTAAATTAAGACTATTTTCTCAAAGACCCTTGGTATTCTCTGGACTATACCTTATTTTTTCCTCCGTATTGTTTCCTGTTTGTTTTCCCACTAACAAGGTCCTTTGATTTAACCCCTTGAAGTCAGGCAGGATAATATCATACAAGTAAATAGAGGTGCACCTGATGGTCATAAAATAACGCTCATTCTCCACACACTAGGTGCATATGCAGATTTTATTTTAAAAACCCTATTTGTTCAGACACCACCAGAACTCCATGTCCCCAAACAGGCTCAACATAGGAGCTCTAGAAATGGAGACAGCACAATATTTAGCACTTCCCCTCATTTAACCTCCAATCACTGAGGTGCCTTTGGTGCCACAGATATAAATTCAAGTTGCTTGCCTCAGCAGGATTCCTGCAGGAGGTTGGAATTGCCTACCTTCCTTTATAGGATGATCTTACAAGGAACCATGCATGGAGCAGAGCAGAAGAGCTCCCATTGCTACTGATCTTCACCTATATGGCCAGGTGAGATTGACTGATAAATCCATAGTCATGGGCCCTGTCACCCCCCTCTCACCCCACCTTGGCTTGTCCCACCCCAAAACCTCCCTTTGCATTAGCTAATTGGGGAGTACTGGTTGGGCTGTGCTCCACAGTAAGCAGAGGGTTTGAATCTGCTATTCCGAGTTTTCAGTTTTTCAATTTTTTGTAGCACCTTTATTGTGCTTTAGGGATTCCATGGCTATTGAGAAGATAGGTCCAGATTTTGTTGTCTACTTCAATAATACTTAGAACTAGCTGGAAAAATGGACCTTTTTTGCATGAAATTTTTTACAGAAAAAATATCCCCTTTTGAAGTTTTCCTGAAGACAAAGTCTGGTTTGCCACATGAAATTTGGGGAAGTTTCCCTCCCCCCACTTGCCCATAATTTCTTCCTGTTTCTCAACATTCATCACTCTGAAATGAGCACTTTTTTTTTGTTACAGAGTAGCAGCCGTGTTAGTCTGTATTCGCAAAAAGAAAAGGAATACTTGTGGCACCTTAGAGGCTAACAAATTTATTTGAGCATAAACTTTCATGAGCTACAGCTCACTTCATCGGATGCATTCAGTGGAAAATACAGTGGGGAAATTTATATACATAGAGAACACGAAACAATGGGTGTTACCATACACACTGTAAGGAGAGTGATCACTTAAGGTGAGCTATTACCAGCAGGAGAGCGGAGGGGAAAAAACCTTTTGTAGTGATAATCAAGGTGGGACATTTCCAGCAGTTGACAAGAATGTCTGAGGAACGGTGGGGGGTGGGGGAAATAAACATGGGGAAATCGTTTTACTTTGTGTAATGACCCATCCACTCCCAGTCTTTATTCAAGCCTAAGTTAATTGTGTCCAGTTTGCAACTTAATTCAATTCAGCAGTCTCTTGTTGGAGTCTGTTTTTGAATTTTTTTGTTGAAGAATTGCAACTTTTAGGTCTGCAATCGAGTGACCAAGAGATTGAAGTGTTCTCCGACTGGTTAATGAATGTTATAATTCTTGACGTCTGATTTGTGTCCATTTATTCTTTTATGTAGAGACTGTCCAGTTTGACCAATGTACATGGCAGAGTGGCATTGCTGGCACATGATGGCATATATCACATTGGTAGATGTGCAGATGAACGAGCCTCTGATAGTGTGGCTGATGTGATTAGGCCCTATGATGGTGTCCCCTGAATAGATGTGTGGACACAGTTGGCAACGAGCTTTGTTGCAAGGATAGGTTCCTGGGTTAGTGGTTCTGTTGTGTGGTGTGTGGTTGCTGGTGAGTATTTGCTTCAGGTTGGGGGGCTGTCTGTAAGCAAGGACTGGCCTGTCTCCCAAGATCTGTGAGAGTAATGGGTCGTCCTTCAGGATAGGTTGTAGATCCTTGATGATGTGTTGGAGAGGTTTTAGTTGGGGGCTGAAGGTGATGGCTAGTGGCGTTCTGTTGTTTTTCTTTGTTGGGCCTGTCCTGTAGTAGGTGACTTCTGGGTACTCTTCTGGCTCTGTCAATCTGTTTCTTCACTTCAGCAGGTGGGTATTGTAGTCGTAAAAATGCTTGATAGAGATCTTGTAGGTGTTTGTCTCTGTCTGAGGGGTTGGAGCAAATGTGGTTGTATCATAGAGCTTGGCTGTAGACAATTGATTGTGTGGTGTGGTCTGGATGAAGGTTGAAGGCATGTAGGTAGGAATAACGGTCAGTAGGTTTCCAGTATAGGGTGGTGTTTATGGGACACCATCATAGGGTCTAATCACAAAACGTCTCATCACTTCAGATCCTAAGGCGGTTAAGCCCTTTTGAAAACCACACCTCACAAACAGGCTTGCGCAATAAGTGATTCTGTGAAATTGATCTTCTCATTACTCTTGGGAATAAAATTTTAATTCAATACTTTGTGCATCATAAAATCAATGTGGAGGCAGAAAAGATCTGTTGGGTCATCCAGTCTGACCCTTTCCTTTTTCTGGTGTCCTCACTCAGTACATCATCTCCATTATGTCTTATATATTCCTGAACTTTACAGTGATGGTCCTTAACTACTTTCTCTTCTAGTTTTTCACTCTGCTGTTACTCTAGTTGTTAAGTCTATGCTCATGTGTTTTATCTTCAGATTCTTGCATCGTTTAGTTTCCTTAATATTTTCTCCAATTTTCTTTTTCTTTATCAACTACAAGGATCAGAATGAATATTCCATGTGCAGTTCCATTACAGTTATGAAGCGAGACTCTCACTTCCCTAGTTGTAAGTGTACATTTAGAGGGATAACATTTAAGAATAGTATTTTCCACAGTCCTCTTATTGCAAGCTTTCATTACTTGACTATCTACTATTGTCCATAAGTATTGCAAACTTGCTGTCCACATACAGATTGGGAAATGATAGTATCTGTGTTGTTATATGTGTTCTGTCTAGATGTATTACTGCATTATAGAGCAAGGTTATCTTCTCCATATTTACAGATGGAGAGAGGTTACTCTTTCCACATTTAGGATTTAAGTTAGCTTTCTGTTTCCATAAGCCTTATTTTTGATGCCAAGCCCTGAAAATTGTTAAAACTAAGCTAATCCAAAAGAAATTTTACATACATGATTTTATGCCACTTTATATAAAAAAGTTTTGAGGCAAATTGAACAAGGTGTTCAGGAGAGATGAAGATTTTTAAAAAATGAAAATTTTTCATCTGTTTTAAATAACTAAAAAGACCCAAGTAAAATCTGAAAAGTGAATGTAATATTTTAGTCTGTTTGAATCTTTCTATCCATTTTAATATTTTTGATATCACACTTCTGAGAAGGGACCTACTTTTAAATTTTCTTGCATAACTTTGAATTTTATTTGTGGATGTTATTCATATTGTAGGATGTTTTGGAATTATCACACTCTATGGTCACAATCGTGAATGTGGTATAATTACCTAGAGAAATACAGAGAGATTTAAAAAAAAAAAGATGTTTAAAACAGAGGTATATTATTCTGAACAGAGGACATTAAAGATTTTTTTAAGGTATGACAGGAGCAGCTGCATGGGCTGAAAGGCCAAAATAGGAAGTTAGCAGCCAACAACAACAAGATGGCATTCTATAGAAGCTTTTAGTGGATAAATTATTCACGTGTAACTGCAGCTGCAGTTAGTGTTTTGCAGGTAAGATTAAACTGGCAATTGATTTATTGTCAGTGGTATGTATTCCCTTTTCTCTGTTTCCCCTCTTGGGGCCTGATTCTCATTTACTTTAAGGCATCTTTCCACCATGCTGTCAGCATTGGCATCCACTTTAAGGTCCCATTACGCTGACAAAGCTGATTAAAGGGGCCACAGTATAAATGAGAACTATGCCCTCAGCCGTTCTGAGCAGGAAAAAAAAAAACCTAGGAAAAAATGTCACCAAAGTTTCTAAATCATGCAGATATTTTTGCAGTGTGAATTACTGTTTGAAAACATAAGTATGCATAACACTCAAAGACTGTTCAGTGGTCCAGTTGAAATGAGTTCATTCTACTTCCGAGTGATCAGGGGCCCTCACCAACTGGTATGTATTGGCACCTTTACTGGCTGCCTTAGAAGGCAGTCCAAAGGTTGACTGGACATGGAAAATCAACTGCTCTCTCACACCAGTAGAGATGCCTCCCTCAGAATGTAGGAAGGACAGTGGGAGGAAGACTCTACTGCCTCTGCCTGTGCTGTACCAGTCCTTTCTTTGGATAGATGACTTAATTTCTGAAGGTATCCGCATGCTACTTCCTCCTATCCTGAATTCATATATGTTTAAAAACAAATGCAGAAATGTTCAGATGAGTACTTCAGGTTATGCACCTAAATACTCGGGGCCTACTTTCCAGCTGTGCTGAGCACCCACTGCTCCCATTGACTTTAGTGAGTAGTCAGATGAAAAAATATGGATTTAGGTACCTAACTTTAGGCAACCAAGTATGAACATTTTGACTAGAGTGGAAATTCTTTGCAGTGTTTCTGATTGGGGGAAAAAGGTCCTTTTTTGCGCGGGGGCGGGGGAAGAGAGATTTGGGGTTTTTTTGGTTTTGGGGGGCTTTTTTTGGCAAATTGTAGCCATCTTTGAGACTTTCCATTTTTTGTAAAGATTCCGTGACATTTGTATCAATATGTGATGGACATTTATCAAAATTGTATTTTCAAAGTTACTGACCATTTTTGCTTACTCATAATGGGTCCATTTTGTATCCCACAAAACAGGAACTGTTTTGAAATTTCAACATTTCTTATAGAACTTTTTTTATGGTTTTTGACAAGATCAAATTTTGGCCTACAAGTACATTAAGAATATAAATTTGCACAAAAGATAATGTATCCCATTTGTCATAACATCTACAGTTCATTAATATTGAAAAAGTTGGTAAAATGTTCCTTCACCTTTCAGGGTACCTGGGAAATAGAAAAATGGGAATGCACAATATTAAAAGTGCTGTCAGTTATACATTGCTATTATGACTGCTAATAGTTTTTGATTAGACATGCTCTTTTTCACAGAACATGTCTCTGCTAATTCTGGAATTTTGGTTTTAGTGCTTTAGTTATAAAATGGCATTTGGAAGGATTACTTCAATTTCAAAGATTTTTCAGTTCATAAGCTGTTAGTGTTTTGTTTTTTTAAGGAACAGCTCAAAATCACGGATACTATGAACTGATAATCACGTGGCAGTCTCAAAGATTACCAAATGAGTTTACAAGGCAAATAGCTGAGGCAACAGAATCTTTTGAGGGGGAGGGTAGAGAAGAACAGAGGAAGAAATAATTACAAGTCAAGAAGAAAAGAGATGAGATGCTAGAGCCCCTGATGTGCAATGGATACAGATCAGTGGGTTGCATCTAAATTGATATTTTGATATATTACTTTAAATGTATTTGAAATCCTTCATAGACTATATGAAATAAGAACAAAAGATTAGTTAGTATATGTCAGCAGGTAGTGGCTTTATGGTTTAAATGGAAAATGAAACCATGGAGATAGCAGTTAAACAAACAAAAGCTAACTTAGAATCATAGAATCATAGAATATGAGGGTTGGAAGGGACCTCAGAGGTCATCTAGTCCAACCTCCTGCTCCAGTAAGTGAGATCAGTAAGGTGAATTAAATCCAATGTTCAGTGTGATAAGTCAAGCCTTGATTCAATAATTCCACGTGCATCCCAAACGGGAATTTGGGGTATAAAAGAAATGGAAATTGGGGCCAAGACATCTAAATGTTTTGTAAATATGTAATTTTTCTGCATTATCATTTCAGTTTTATAGTTTATTGAAATACATATATTTTGAGTTGGAGGCATGCAGAACCCAGTTTTAATAAGGCCCAGCCCATGCCTCATAGATCTCAATACAGTGGGGAAATTGCTGTGTGGATCTCTCCTCTTCACTGTGGATTGGGGGTTACCGGTGGCTAATAGCCTGAGTAAAGTTACTTACGTGGATAAGTGTTTGCAGGATTGAACCCTACAAGAGTGCACACAGGCATGTGAACGCATACCTTTGCATGTGCCAGGATCTGCAAATCAGGACCTAGAGCTGAGCTTCTAGCACCTGTTCCAGTCCCTTTAGTATGAGGTGAAAAGGCTGGAGTGGTGTAAAGGGGCCCTAAATTCCCTGGTTTCAGCTGGAAGAGGACTTCCCCCAGCACAGGAACTGAGAAAAACACTCATCTGAGGACTTCCTTGAGGGCTCTGGTTTAGGGTTGTGCCATGGGTGGGGCTGGAAACAGAGGGTGTGCATTGGGATCAAGGCTTGTACATGTGTCAAGGTTCCTGCCCCACTCTGAACTCTAGGGTACAGATGTGGGGACCTGCATGAAAAAACCTCCTAAGCTTATCTTTACCAGCTTAGGTCAAAACTTCCCCAAGGTACAAAATATTCCACCCGTTGTCCTTGGACTGGCCGCTACCACCACCAAACTAATACTGGTTACTGGGGAAGAGCTGTTTGGACGCGTCCTTCCCCCCAAAATACTTCCCAAAACCTTGCACCCCACTTCCTGGACAAGGTTTGGTAAAAAGCCTCAGCAATTTGCCTAGGTGACTACAGACCCAGACCCTTGGATCTTAAGAACAATGAACAATCCTCCCAACACTTGCACCCCCCCTTTCCTGGGAAATGTTGGATAAAAAGCCTCACCAATTTGCATAGGTGACCACAGACCCAAACCCTTGGATCTGAGAACAATGAAAAAGCATTCAGTTTTTTACAAGAAGACTTTTAATAAAAAGTAGAAGTAAATAGAAATAAAGAAATCCCCCCTGTAAAATCAGGATGGTAGATATCTTACAGGGTAATTAGATTCAAAAACATAGAGAACCCCTCTAGGCAAAACCTTAAGTTACAAAAAAGATACATAGACAGAAATAGTTATTCTATTCAGCACAATTCTTTTCTCAGCCATTTAAAGAAATCATAATCTAACACATACCTAGCTAGATTACTTACTAAAAGTTCTAAGACTCCATTCCTGGTCTATACCCGGTAAAGACCAGCATATAGAGAGACACAGACCCTTTGTTTCTCTCCCTCCTCCCAGCTTTTGAAAGTATCTTGTCTCCTCATTGGTCATTTTGGTCAGGTGCCAGCGAGGTTACCTTTAGCTTCTTAACCCTTTACAGGTGAGAGGAGCTTTCCCCTGGCCAGGAGGGATTTCAAAGGGGTTTACCCTTCCCTTTATATTTATGACAGCATGCAAGGCTGCAGTCTGCTGTGATTCTAAGAAGCACTGTGGACTATAAGGTAGCCCACAGAGGCTTCCAGGAGGGACTGCGATAGAACTCCAGTGCTGTCTAATAGGGGCCTCTCCATCCCCTGGAGCAGCCCAGGATCAGGAGGATGCAAAGATGGCTTAAAGCTGCCTTAGCTCCCCTGCCTGTGAGATTGCGCTGTGCCTTTTAGCAGATGTCACTTTAGACATTTAATTCCATGTATTGGGGCGTAGAAGCACTTGGGTGTTTCCCTTACCTTTTAGGTTGTCCTTTTGTATAGCCTGTTTCCTCCCTATTTTAAATATTATAGAAAATATGATTGATTCTTTTGATGTGCAAATTAACAGATGAATACTTAGAGTGATTTGGGGAGGGTTTTTATAATTGTTGAGCATCACAAGTTGAGTGTACCAAGAGATGGAAGAGGATTATGTAAAATGACTCTGTCTAAAGGGAAGGGCTTTTTCAGAGTCATAAAAAGAGGCTCTGTGGAGGAGAAACTACTGTAACTACAGTCGAGTACTACTTTCAGTCATTCTGGATCCTTTTAGGACTCTTTGCAGTAAGAGTTTGAATTTTCTGAATAGGCTAATTCTAATCTCCTGCAGAGTAATATTATTCTTTCCTGAGGCAGAGTGAGAAATGAAGTGCATCGGATTTGTGTTGGAGATGGTTTGTAGGTTACTTCAGGTAAAAATCCTTGGAGACACTTGCAAAGCTTAAAGTTTGCCTCCTTCCTCTCCCCCCCCTTCCCCCCCCACTCTCCCCGAGGCCACTCTGCAGGAAGCAGGTAATACTGATGGAAATTGCCATATGGAAGACTCCCCCACTGTAATGAATACTTGATGTTCTCTATAGGCTTCCAAAAGTTAAGTTGGGGAGCTGCTGAAATTTAATCGTCTTACTGAAAGTGGTTTTCCTGGCTGCTCCAGTGGCTCTTGTCTCAATCTTGTTTTCTGCTTTGCAAGCCGATACAGTTACAATTTCTATCTTTCATGTATATTAATGCCCATTGCCATGGGTACCACTCTTTCTTTATTCACTATTTTTGCTAGTTGCTAGCACTAAAAATTGCTGCAGCTTTTATCTTGACTTTAATATTTTCTGAGGTTGAAATTCACCCCGGCTAAGGGCAAGCACAGTCTAGTCACAATCTAAGCCCCACTTAAGTTCCATATTGAGGGCTTTAGTAGAATTTAAGTTGTATATAGGCCTTGTGCTGCCACACTACATAGGGGTGAATTTCACCATGAGTGCATGATGTCTGTGCCACAGACCACTTAAAAAAGGATCTCTTTTCCCCTGGAGTTTGAATAGCCCAATTAACCTAAATTTGCAAAAGTTGAATTAGTGTGGTCAACAGATGGATGAGGATGCTTTCCACGTCCTGCAAATAAAGAATTTGGTTTAATTTATTTTTTAGTTAATCATTTCCAATACAGAGGGAAGAAGGCAAAATAACAGTCATTTATGTGATTTTAAAATGTCAGTATGTCAGCACAATTTTAATTGACATTTGAGTCAGAACATTTAGAATTCTATGTGTAACTGAGTTGTCATGAATAATAGAATTGAGTGACTGAAAGAAGTTGTTCTTCTTGTAAAATAGAAACATGGGGCTTCCTAGGATGCAACTACAATGTAATAAGTGGGAGGAAGGTAAAAGGTAATTGAATGGAGGAAACAAACAAACAAAATCTTGGATCAGCATACTAACTGACATGCATGATAGGTAGATTGATGGTGAACACACTATTATCTGTATAAATCAGTTTAGCTCCTTCTCTAAAAATTTTTGAAGCCTTCACTGCTAGACATTAACCCAATTTTGTGTGGTGCCCTTGATTTGTGACATCTCCTGAGGGCCAGGGCAGACTTATATCAGGCTGTGATGGTGATGAGGGAAGAAAACTCTTTTTTTATATCTCCAGTGATTATTGAATGGGGACCTGTAGAAAAACAATACAACTGCAGATTGTCTCCTGTTCTCATGTCATTGTGTTTGTGCACCTGGCAGCTAAGGAGAAAATCTGCCCTTCTGTTGCCTGTGGGCTGGATTAGACTAAAGTGAACTGGCTGGTATAAGACAAGAGGAGATGTGCAGTATTGCCTAAAAAGATGTGGGGAAGTTGGCAATTGCATTATAAGAAAAGCAGCTGTCTTGTTTATAGAAACAATGTTTGTAATTTAGGGAGTAAGAATATAAACAGAGCCAAATTCTTCAGCAAGATGTAGGGACAGCTACTTGTCACTGCTTGGAGTTACTATAGCTGCAAAGTTTCAGAAGTTCTAGCTTTTGATGTTACTATATTTCTTAGCACAATTGTTTAAAAAAGCCTTCTAGGGAACAGTTCCCCTGTAATGCTGTTTTTGTTGGTGCCTAGGGAGAGGGAAAAACTGCTCTTTAAAAAACAATTAAAGCAATAAACAGCCTTTCCAAAAGTAATTTCTTTTCTCTTCACCTCCTGTCTCAAATACTATCTTGATTGGGACATCAGAATGGTTCAAAGGAGAGGCAATTCTTTAAGACTCCTTTACATGATACCAAACGTATAAATGTTCTTTGAACGCTATTTTATTAACTGGTTTTAAAGAGCTGTCCTTGCTCCTCTTCTTCTGAATTATGTGGCAATAGCTAGCTGGCCGCTTCCTGCCATCTTTCATAATATTAAATCCTACCCACAGCCTTCAGTGTATATTGGCAGTGCACAAAATTAAATGCCATGCCAATGGAGTGTAAGGATTTTGTCATTCTCTACTTGCTGCTCCATGGCTCAGGGTCATGGGATCCTGCAAAGTTGGGGGTATGTAATGTTAAAATAGGAAGAGATAAAAAGTTCTGTCAGAATATTATGAGAGGTGTTACTGAAATGACCTCTTCTAGCTTTTCAGAAGCTCTTAAGCATATGCTGAAGGTTGTGTGTGCTTAAATGTTTTGCTGAATAGGGATTGAGTCTTGGATAGGAGCTATCCCTAAATAAGAATGATTATTTTGTTCTAATCAAAGCAGCTGAACGCTGAGAATTCCATTTATAATTAACTCTTCATAAGTTCAATTTATAAATATGATACATCACAAACTTGTGTAATATATTCTGTAAAGATTTGAAAACTGGTATACATTGCAATGGGTTTCTCAGTGCAAACAACACTCCTTAGACAGTACATAAAACACATTCCAAAGAAAAGACTAAAAAATGAGCACTGAAAAAATAAACATCGATTTCTTAAATGTTCTGCTGCACTTAATACATGTGGTTGGCACATACGCCTGTGAAGCAAGGTAGAAAATGTCAGCTACTCAGAGAGTAAGGTGCTACTCAGGTGAATAAGGATGGCTGAATTGCGGCCCACACGGAATATCCCACCTGAATTCTGGGAAAACAAACATGCAAGTTGTCATCTAAAGTGAAAGTTACTATTTTTATGATATATTTGAATTCTGGTAGTGCCTAGGAGCCCTAATCAAAGATCAGAACCTCATCGTATTAGGCTCTGCCCAAACCAGTAGCACAACTACAGTCTCTGTCCCACCAGACTTCACATTGTAGGCTTATGACAATGTGTGTCTACAGCTGCTCAAAAATGCAAATTAACTTTCCTGGAAACTTATACAAAATTGCATTTTCTAAATTTCCCATAATAGAGTTTTGGGTTTCAATGAAAACTAAAATGTTTGGTTTTCAAAAAGTAATTTTTTTTGCTGCAAACTGAAATTTTCTTGATGGTCTCTAGTAATGGATGAGAAATAGACAAAAGGGATGTTGGAGAAGTCCGATCAGAAGGACTACATAATAGTTACATGAGCATTTTTTGCATAGTAGATAATGGGTTTTTTTCTATTATACAGAGTTTAAAAGTACAATAGCATTTCTCTGTCCTTAAAATCAACTATCCTATGTGGCCTCCCTATATACAGAGACATAATAAAAAGTGGTCCAGATCAGCAGTACACAACAAACTTCTCTGATTGTTGAGCTGATTCTAAGAACAGAACTAATGGAAAATCAACCGGAAAACCAGACACTGTCAGAAAGATACACCCCAAAAGTTTTATGTGGTATTTATAAAAAAAAATTCTTTCAGCGAAATGTTCTCACCTTGTCTACAAAATCACTTAAGGTACATCTGCACCTTTGATGGCATGTAGAGTACAGACATTGTAAATCCAGCTAGCATGGGTATAAATAGCAGGGTAGATGGTGAGGCATGGCTTAGGTGAGTAGAGTAGAGTGCCCTACGTGCCTGAACCTCCAGGATATATACTCTACATGGATCTCTACAAGTCCAAGCAGTGCCTCACACAACTACACTGCTATTTTTAGAACCGCAGTGCCCCCCTGCCTTCCCTGCTGCAGTGAAGCAGGGGGGGGGAGGGAAAGACAGGTGGAGAGGGGGAAGACTTTGGGAGGGAGGAGGCAGTGGATTCTGATGCTGGATTCTTTCTCCACTGCCTCCCTCCTGCCAGAATCTTTCACTAACACATGTAGCTGCCTATCACAGTGACGTGTGGATGCAGCCAGCTTTCACTGCGGCATGTAGCTACATGTGTCATGCCTGTACTCTACATACTGCTGTAAGAGTAGACAAGGCATTAGACTAGTCTGTTAGTTGCTTGGGTTTCCTTCTCTGGTGGTGGTTGGAATACTTACGTCCTTAACCATATTTCACATGCTTTTACTGTCACCATTGTTACTAAGGCTATGTCTACACTGGCAATTGAATGGCACAACTTTTGTCTTTCAGAGACATTAAACACCCTCCCCCGCCAAAAAAAGACAAAAGTTTTGCCGCAAGAAGTGCCAGTGTGAACAGTGCGTTGTTGGCAGGAGCGCTCTCCTGCCGACATCGCAAACGCTGCTCATTGGGGCGGGGGGATGAGGAGGGAGGAAGTTTTCTGTTGGCAGAAGAGCCAACAAACAGCAGCTACGCTGCACGACTTTTAACGGCCTGGCTGTAGCAGCACAGCCGTGTCGCTAAAAGCTATGTAGCGTAGACCTAGCCTAAGTGTTTTTTCTTTTACTAAGGGGAAAGAAAAAAGACAGATATAAAGTGTCTGCTGGCATCGCTAGAAGTTTTTAGTTGTCCTGTGACTTTGAGTGGCAATGGTTAGTCTACGTTTCCAAACTGAACAGACTCTAACGCAGTGATTCTCAGACTTTTTGTACTGGTGACCTCTTTCACACGGCAAGCCTCTGAGTGTGAACCTCCACACCCTTAGAAACTAGAAATGAGATGTCTGTGTTTATTCAATGCAATATTAATTTAATTTAATGGAGGCTTGGGCTGACAGCTCACAACCCCCATGTAACCACTTCACGAGCCCTGGAGGGGTCACAACCAGCAGTTTGAGAACCCCTGCTCTAACCTTTTTACTTTCCTTCCTTACTCTGGCAAAAGTAAGAGAATCAGAATGAGTCCTGTTTGGTTATGGACCATAATCATATAGCCTGAACTTAGTTACCCGGCCTCCTTTTACCCAATGAGCCAATAACAAATACATATGCTAAATTGAATAATGTACTCCCTGAAGTACAGGTGCGTTTTTTCAGTGCTGGAGACACTTGGGACCAACTTCACTAGCTGGATTATGTAATGCAAACAGCTGCAAATGCCCAGCAGAGAATTCCCTTGTCAGAGGAGATCTTCTTTCTGGTCATGTGTACACCACACCTGGGCTCCGTGTCTCCTTCCTTTTCTCTCAGTGTAATGGGGCTATCAGAAGAAAGAGACAGCATGTTGGAGACTGGAGGGAGGTGTGGTGGAACAGAGCTCTGTCACAACAAACTTCTAGTAGCATGGGATCTATAAAGGATCCTAATCCAGTGGCAGAATTTAGAGCTGCCTGACAGCAATTGTAAGCATTGTCCAGACTGGCAATTTCAGCAGAACACAATGCCTTTTGGTGCAGGAGAGAATCTGCCACTTGGTTTTTGACCATGTGCCATAATATTTTGATACGATGGTTGTTTGCCTATTATGTTTGCTGAGCAGCTTTAGGTGGAAGGACCTAGATCTTCAAAGAAAATAAACCCTCATAACAACATGTATTATACTCAATTTTTAAAAATCAATGTTGGTCCCATATTTAACGAAAGTAGAGCCTGCAATGCTCCTCTGTCTGACTGCCTGGCTCATATCAATCATACAATAATGGCTTCAGTCACTCACAGGAACACATTTAACTGGCAGGACAAGAACAGAGAGGCCCAATGACATTTTTAGTGTGGAAAAGACAAATCTACAGGCCTCCTATATGTACTGTATGTAGTCTAATATTTGGTCATCCAAAAGATGTGTATTGTATAGTGTAGTTTCCAGGGCTTTCCTTGCCAATGGCAAGCTGTAAAATGGCTGCCCCTCCCAGCCCCAAATCAATCACAAACTAAGCAGTTACTAAATATTTGCTGCCTTTGATATTTTGCTCCCCAGGCAGTCCTTCGTTGTGCCTTGTATAGCAGAAGTAGTTTTTGTTCTGGTTATACCTGGAAGAATTGTTTTCTGTTTGACCTTTCTGTACAAGGTTTTCTTAAATGAGCCAGCCTGTCAGCTCTGCACCATGTATGCATTTGTGAACAATGGGAAAACTAGAAATTTCTGTGTGATGGATGTTTAACAATTAGAAATCTTATAGAACAGGTGGGATAGCTGGAAAGGAAAGTGTAGCTACTCAGGAGGATAAATGATGATGAGAGATTTATTAATAAAACATGGGTAGGACTACAGTAAATGCAGAAAGCAGCAAGGTAAAAAATGACTTAGAAAAACAAGTCAAGGAGAGAATCAAAGAAAATAAGAAAAGAGCACAATAAAAAAAATAGATCAAGGGGAGAAATCAGTGTATTTGGGGAAAGAAAAACAGCCCCAGTGCAACGGAAATGATATAATAAAAAACAATCATGCACTGGCAGTGGTGTTCACTAGATGATCCAAATAGATAGGTCTTTTCCATCCCCTATATTTCTATGAATGGAAAAAGGAATTATACATGAAACACAGTACTATTTAGTGCTAATATACAAAGAATTCTGCAGTGCCAGGGGATGAACTTCATGATTATTTCTCTCTTGGATTTCACTAGCTAGGTACTGTCAGTCAACCAGAGTGATGTTCCACAACATGGCTGATGCATTTAGTCAAAAGCTATTTTAACTGTCTACATCTCTGACATGCAGAGTTTGAGCTGAGGAGGTTTAGAAGAATATAGGTTGTCTGGGAAGGATGGCTGCCTCTCTCTTCACCCGCCTTTTCTGAATGGTGTTAGCACTGCTGTGTTTCAGTTAGAATGGATTCTGCCACACTTACTCATGCTGTGCTGCATTGTACCTTAATAAGTATTTGCAGTAAAATGCGTAGGACTACATATGTAGTAGGAAACTACTCACTGGGTGAAACTCAATCCATACACAGAATGACTGAGGACCTGATCACCACTCTTTTACAGCAGGTTATTCTAGGGTAGCACCACTGAAATTGATCTAAAGCTGGTGTACCTTTTCTGCAGAAAAGGACCTGGGGATTACAGAGGATGAAAAGCTGGATATGAGTCTGCAGTGTGCCCTTGTTGCCAAGATGGTAATGGCATATTGGGCTGCATTAGTAGAAGCATTGCCAGCAGATCGAGGGAAGTGATTATTCCCTCTATTCAGCACTGGTGAGGCTACATCTGGAGTATAGCATCCAGTTTTGGGCCCCCCACTACAGAAAGGATGTGGACAAACTGGGGAGAGTCCAGCGAAGGGCAACAAAAATTATCAGCGGGCTGGGGCACATGACTTATAAGGAGAGGCTGAGGGAACTAGTCTGCAGAAGAGATGAGTGAGGGGTGATTTGATAGCAGCCTTCAACTACCTGAAGGGGGGTTACAAAGAGGATGGAGCTAGGCTGTTTTCTGTGGTGGCAGATGACAGAACAAGAAGCAATGGTCTCAAGTTGTAGTGGGGAAGGTCTAGGTGCAATATTAGGAAAAACTATTTCACTAGGAGTGTGGTAAAGCACTGGAATGGGGAGGTGGTGGAAATTCCATCCTTAGAGGTTTTTAAGGCCCAGCTTGCAAAGCCATGGCTGTGATGATTTAGTTGGTGTTGGTCCTGCTTTGAGCAGGGGGGTGGACTAGATGATCTCCTGAGGTCTCTTCCAACCCTAATCTTCTATGATTCTATAAATAGAAAACCAGGCCCTGAATGGTTTTAGAGTAGTGTTTGGGTTGTTTCTGGAGGAAGCATTTGGGAGGCCAGACTCATCCCCCAAACCAAAGCCAGGGCATGGAGCTGGTGCACAGTCCCCCCTGCTTCTGCTTTTCCATCTCATGGGCTAGAATAACAGCTATAACCCCGCACTGTCATTTGGGGAGGTGTCAAAAAAGCCAGCAAATCTGTGTAAATGCAGATCTACAACTTCTTCCGTGGCCAACTTGAGGTCTGCCTCTAAAATGATCTTCTACATAGGCTGGTGTGCAAGCTAGTCTTGTGCCATTTCTGTGTGACCACAAAGTAGGTCAAATCCACCATGCAAGCACCTGTGATGGGCAATCCCACCTCTAAGATAAGTGTTAAGAAGGGGCTTTTGTTGGGGCTTTGCATTAATGTGAATTTCACCTAGGGGGGCAGTAAGTATTGCAGAAGTTTGCCTGCAAACAACTACTCTTGGGGAAGAGACTACATGGCCTTTAAAATGCTAAAAATATATGTAGACACTGGCGTTTTGATTCTGGGATATCTATTTTAAGGCTCTACTTTAAATCAAATCAATTCTTAAGAGGAAATTTTCTGCACTATGCATGGCAGAATAGACAGGAAATCTTAGATAACAATTGATTTATGTGTGGATTAGATGCTTAGCACTGAAAAAGTACCCCCTTAGTGTGAAAACCATAGCAAAAAAAGAGCTAATGTGACTGATGAAAGATGCAAAAAAAGCAGCATGAATGCAACAAGTATGTGTGTTTGCTTCAAATTATAAAACGTTAATGCCACATAATGTGTCATAACTTTAATGGAAGTGATTCAGATCAATACAAATCCTGTGCTACAAATGTAAAGAAACATGTTTCCAAAACAGTGACAGGAAACAGGTAGTGAACAAATGTAGTGGGCTTTTTTTGTAAGAGATTTTTTGTTGCTGGTCTCAACTGTTAAATGGACGTTACATTTTAAGTTGCATATTTTGCTCTTCATCACATATTTGAGAAAACTTATGCTTCTGTTTAAAGAGTGTGGCTTCCGACCCCTCCCCCAAAGAGACTAGATGGCCAGGGGCTTGTTAATAGGTTATTGAGCTTCCTACCGAAGGCTATTAAATTAAATTGATTCATTTTCATGTGGGGTGTTTCCCCTTTCCACTCTTCACTCAGAAAATATTAAAAAGGAGGCTAATGTACAAAGATTTAGGTCCCCAATTCAGCAAAGCACTTATGCACAAGCTTAATTTAACTACCATTTCAAATCAATGGGAATGTATGGTGTTGCTCATGTCCCAGGAGGTGCTTTGCACCTTGCAGGATCAGGCCTCTGTTGTTTTTTTGGCATATGTTGCTGCTTGGTTAATCCAGTCTTGCACAAAATAAATAAATAAATCTTCAGCTGAACAATGCCTGCAGCCAAGTTGTGTGATCAGTGCTCACTCCTCTTGCATATCATTTGCCACAGTGAGGTATGAACTCTCTTTCCTCATAATATAGCACTTATGTGGTCCATGTGCTTTGTTCTGGCCCTCTGATAAGGTAAATTTCAATCCTTTGTGCAGTGTGGGTATAAATCCAGATTATTCACTGTTTAAACCATATTCATACTGAAGCATTGATTTCATCCTGTGAGTACCTCAGCAATGTGAATTTCCTGCCATTTTTGTTTAAATAAACAGGGTTGGGTTTTTTTTTTGTGAGGCATAATATTTTACAATAGATTCAGCTCATGATATTGCAGTGAAATTAAATGGGTTCTGTGTATATGCACATATGGGCCAAATTCTGTTCTCAGTTACACAAGTTTTTTCACTGTTTAAGTGAGTACACAATATGGACCTTTGCTTTCAGAGGTGCTATTAAGTATAGCCTGTGATACTTTTACAGTGATTGCTGAAATTGTATGTAACGTCTAACATTCAAATCAGCAGAAAAATAAAGCACTTTAAATTCTCACATTCTCTCCTATCTGACAGGAAAGCAATATGGGTACTCTTCAGATTTAAAACAAGAATCAAAAACCTCATATGAACATCTCTATACATAGATAATAGGTACATTGTTATAATATCGTCAATAAAACAAAGATGGATTTTAAGTGCTGTCTTGCTCACATAGATGCAGCACACTCAGTAAGACAGCATTTTAATTATACTCCATTCCTTCCCTGCCATCGTCAGACTCCTCTATGTTGCTGACTTGGCCTTTTGAATTAGACCACTGGAAGGTGACCCCCTCTTTGCACAGTGCATTCTTGAATACATTGATTTTTTTTATACCGTCACTGCAGAGATGGTTTCTGATGCCATTGTGATTAGCATATGCACCAACTATAGCATGTCCTTCCACTGATTGATCTTCTCCAATGAAACGTGAATCTAAGTGGAGTTTTTATGATCATGCTGAATAAGCTTTTACAGAAAGCATTAGAGTGTGGGGGAGAGAAAATATATTCTGATAAGTATGACAGCAGCCTGAACTGTGGTTTCTCAGTGGCTAGCTCCATCAGCTATGTGACACCTGTTGACAAAACTTTTCAGTACTTCATACTCTTGAAGATACAAGGGAAACATAAAACAGTAGAAGATTTAAGCAAATGAGTCCACAAACAGTTAATTATTTCTGCTCTTTGTGGTGACAGCAGACAATTTCTCCAAGAGATTTTTAGATTTCATATGTTGAATTTCTACTTTTACTGAGCAAAGCACAAACCACTGCACAATGAGTCTCTTCTGCCAGACTCTTTGGCTAAAAATCCCTTTACGTTGGCAATAATCTGACAACATTATGCCATCCCTTAAAGCCTTGCTTCTCAATTATCTGACATGCTGCAAACCCAGTAAATGTTACTGCATCACACTGTCTGAATCTTCTGTTGTGGCCCCAATGACAGAGAGGCCATCCCTTCCCTGAGTGATCACTAAGGAGATCATCAAACATCTAAACTCTAACTCTATTAGATAGTTTCATCAATGCTGGCTGTAGTTTATGTACTTTATCATTCCTGGAGTCATCTTGCTGTAGTAGCATATTGTCAAATTTAGAAATAATGGCACATACCGCTTGTGAATTGGTTCTTTTTCACTAACTGAAAATGACCTGCCTCTAGCTCTTTTTTTCGGCTTCACATAAATTATGACCTCTGGCTGTCTTTTGTCTTTCTGTCGGACCAGATTCTCTTTCCACAGTGTCTGCATCATTAGAAAAAATGGCAAAGTCCATGTCAAATCCCAACAGTTGCTCCTCTACTGTAGTAGTGGATTTAGTCATCTGAAAGGCATCTGAACTTTTCTTTCTCCTATCTTCCCTGAGCTGCTCCTTTCATTGTGTGCTAGCAGAGATACATGATAAAGATCTAAGGGCTCACATTGCAGGTTTAACCCTTTGGGGACCAGTCGACTGTCTAATACAGCTTCAAAACCATCATTCAGATTTCACCCAGAACATTTTGAGACTACTTATGCGTGTTCATCATTACTGAGGCATTGTCCCAACTCCCAGGACTTATGTCTGCAGCAAAAAAGACATTTTCCCACTATTTCTGCAATGCATTTTAAATGTCAGTAGAGCTTATCATCGATGCCATGGACTACTATGAAGTTCCAATTAAAATATTTCATTCTTCTCAGGTCATTAGTATGTCCAAGTCTATTTTTTACTGTTATTGGAAATGTATTGGTGGGAAGACCATTTATTCTCTTCAGAAGGTCTAAATAACCATTTGTTTCTAACCTCAGCCATGCTTACTTTGCCAGTGTAATCAGTGAACTGCCTTGCTTTTGTGTCACCTGCATCTCAATTACACATCACCTCTGGGCTTTTCTGAGAGGCAATACTTCCCCTCTCGCAAGCACAGAGTCTGAGCGTAGAAAAGAAAATGTTAATGAAAGGGGGGAAGTCACCCAACATTAATTAGGTAAAATGTCACAAGCAGGATTCATAATCATAAAATTATGAACAGGACACCCACCCCAGAGTGCGGGCGCCAGTGCCTTCTGCCTCATGTTCTTGAGTTCTACAACCAACAGTTCCTTTTCTGTGCCCCTCTCTGCTCCCTCACCATCCCCCACTCACAGTGGTTGTCCTTGGTCCGTGAGGATCCAGGTTCGTAGGTGCATATGTATGAGCTCACCTCCTACCCAGGAAGAAGGCACCTTGCTTGCTCCACCATCTGCACACTTCCTGTTTGTTGGCCATGCCGCCATCTGCACACTTGCCCTCGGCTGGCCATCCTGCCAGCTGCTTGTTTGCCGGCTGACTGTCAGCCACCTTCTGCTGCGACCTCTGCATATCAGTCGCTTAGTGATTTTCAGCTCTTTGCAGATTGGGCAGAAACACTGCCCCATCTCAAGTCAATTCAGCTCTCATGTGAGCACTTTAACCTAACAAAAGGCTCCTAATGAAGCCTATTTAGCTCTGTCTTTGAACCGTGGGGAGGAACAGGTTAAACCAGACTGGAGACCCCTGGGGAGAGTCCACACCTCCTGGCTGGGACACCTGTCCTCCCCCCTTACTTCCACAGGGGTCTGGCATTTGAGCCCCTGGCTTAGCAAGTTCCTTTCAGCTGAGGGTGACCCCTCAATCGGGACAAGCTCAGCACAGTTCTGCTCCCCTTTAGTCAAACAACGAAGATAAAACATTTCACTATCCCTGCATTCACAGTGATTTGTAAGCCAGCACCAGCCAAAGCTGATCACTTGGAGCTGCACAACTCCTGTCTGCTAGATACCTAGGCAGAGTAGGTGTGTTTATGTAAATACAGTTTGCTCCTGAAGTCTCTCCCCCTCCTGAACTAGCTGTCAGGGGATAGTTCATTCAGACACTGCTTACAAATGGAGCCTGTGGATTAGATCAGGTATTTCAGATTATCCTTTTCTCCTTAAAATCAATGTTTGGTCAGAGTTGAGAGGTAGGAGATGCCATGTACTAGTTTATGATGCGTAGCATACTAAGGCCCCAACTTGGATGAGGTCTCTAGATGCTACTAGTAGTACCAATAGTAACACATTATTTCCTTTAATTTTGGAGTGCACATGCTTCATACTGGAGAGCTGTGTCGAAGAGGTAATGTGTTGCCTATCTGAAAGGGCTTGCATTCTATCAAAAACTTGTACAACAAAGGACAAGGCAATAATAAAAACATGGTTGGTTGGTGGCCATTATAACCAGAAAGTGTCATAGAAGAATGTAAGGAGGTTGGTTTATGGGAGTTTTTTTGTTTGTTTTGTGTAAGACAAAGTTCCTCTCGATTCAGAGAGCCCACTCAAAGTCCATCTGTCATTGAAATCCCTCTTCAGCTGCCACAATTAGGACTTAAATGGAGCTTAAGTGGTGCATACATTGTGTGGTAGCTCTGTACAGTTCCTGCATAATTAGATGTTGGTAGAAGCATTGCCTCCATTCTGCAAGGTACTCAGAACTCTCTATTAACGTTAGGGGTCATTAAGGATACTCAGTACCTCACAAGAATGCTCATCACTTCTTCACAGCACCTAGCAAGGTTGAGCCCCAAGTGCCTACTCATTCCTTGCAAAGTGCAAAGAACCCTCAACTCCCAACAGAGCTCTCACCATTTTATAGGAATCAGCTCTTCCTGAGCACAGTGGTCACAACAGAGGGAAGAAAAGGGGGATTTTTTTTCTGATGACAAAATAGCCTTTTTTAAACCATGAAACCTTTAGTAAAAACTTGTTAACTTTGAAATGTTCTGTTTTTCACAAGTTTCCATAACATTTGTATAAAAAAAAATAGGAGTACTTGTGGCACCTTAGAGACTAACAAATTGATTTGACCATAAGCCTCCATGGGCAGCAGCCCACTTGATGCATCCGATGAAGTGAGCTGTAGCCCACAAAAGCTTAGGCTCAAATAAATTTGTTAGTCTCCAAGGTGCCACAAGTACTCCTGTTCTTTTTGCGGATACAGACTAACACAGCTGCTACTCTGAAACCTATTTTATCAAAGTTTTTCTCAAAATAAATCATTTTTGGTAAGAGAAAATAATTCTGAATATGATTTAGATTAAAAATGTATTAATTTCACAGAAACTTTTGCAAAAAACTGAGCATATGATGAAAATGAACCCTGCAAATCAGAAATAATTCTGAAATTTCCCACAAGAAATTTTTTTGTTTTTCAACAAGCACTATTGAAAGTTAGCATTTGCAGATTAGTGTAAAGTGTTCTACCTGAGATTAACAGAATGTCCTTTGTCAACAATATCATTGACAACTAATCATTGTCAATAATATAATTGACAAATGTTTAATTTATTAATGGTGTCTAGTATTTTTAGGATGTATTATGAAAAATATGCCTCCTTCTAAGAATCACTAAAAGTAAAATCACAGTGTGACAATTTAGACTGCAATTTATATATGACTTTAAACGGACCAAAATCAATTATTGACCTTTTCTAGTCTCTTCCCACCATTCCCTCTGGTTCTAGTCTATTTTGTTCCTGATCACTTTATTTTCTTACCTATCCCTGTTCTAGTGCTGTTACCATTTACCTTAAGAGACTTTCTCTCAAGTTTGGTTGTTGGCAGATCCTTAACACTCTTAATTGTTTTGGCAGGAGCTACTTCCCATCCCTCTCCTAGAATCCTCTGGAGCCCTTTAGCTATATATGCATAATGTATCAGACGGCAGAGCAAATTATGCAAGCCTGGAACAATGCCAGAGATTATTTTAGTCTTATTTATCCACTTTTGGTGTTTGTTCTCAGTTAAATAGCAAGGAACATTGTGATGGGACTCCCTGCTGTACGGAACTGTGGGACCAGTGTGCTCAGCTCTCTAGCCTGGGCTGTCTCTGACAAGTGGCAAACCCCTCCAGGTGCTGTTATCACTCTGCCACCAGCATACACAGACACACCCAGCTAAATTGCATGAATGCTCTCTCAGACAGTCCTGAACTACACAGAGAGAAACATCAGCAACCCCCCCCCACCCTTCCACCCCCAACCTTGCACCTCAGAAATGTACCATCTTACACTGCTCAAGACCTCTTGAACAATGCAAGTTCATTAATTAGTTCACCACTTTGTCAAAGCATAATGGACATGCTCTAGCCTTTGTAGTCTGAGCAGACTTTAGATAAACACACTGGTAAGAATAAAACATTAAAATAAGTGTATTAATTACAGAAAGATTTTAAGTGGTAGAGATAGTTACCTGAGAAAATTAAAAGTAAACACGCATTCTAAAGCCTAAACTTTCAGATTAAGCAAGATTTGAATCAAACAATTTTCTCACCACACTAGATGTTGCAGATAGGTTGCAGTTCTTAATACACAGGCTGAATGTCCTTCTCAGCCTGGGACTAATCTCCCCAGTTCAAATTCTTTGTCTTTCCAGCATTCTTTTTGCCAGAGGCGATACATCAGAAGGGGGATGGACATGGAGGGTCCAATTTCCCCCAAGCAGGGACCAGAAGGGGCGGGTCCCGAGCCTTTTTCAGCCATGCTGGGACACTGCCCGGTTCAGCTCAGCAGCTGACTGGGAGAGTGCCTGGCTGAGGCAGTGGCAGGCTGCCCCCCACCCAGGCTCAGCTTCCGGGGACAGTAGCCAAGTGACCTGGAGCCCCTCTTCCCCCCAGTATGCTTGGAGACAGCCCCTGTCCCCAGAATCCGAGCCTGGGCAGGGAGCAGGCTGCGGCCCCTCCCCAGTGAGTTGCTGCTGCACATGTGCCAAAGGGAGAGGGGGAGTTCCAGCTCACTCAGCTGCTGTCCCGGAAGGCGACGTGGGGTGGGAGGCAGCCCACCACTGACGGTGACCAGATGTCCTGATTTTACAGGGACAGTCCTGCTATTCAGGCCTTTTTTCCTATATAGGTGCCTATTAACTCCCCCACCCCTTGTTCCGATTTTTCACACTTGCTATCTGGTCACACTATCGCTGCCGCCCTGCACCAGCCAGCACCTAGGAGCAGCTCTGTCCTGCTCCCTGCTCGAGTCTTGCTGCCAGGGAGAGCAGCCAAATGTGCTGGGGGGCGCCGGCACAGGAGGACAGAGCCCCCACCCTTTCCCTGCAAGTAACGTAGGGTAGGGAGGGGAGAGTGTGGGGGCCCCACGCTGGGAGCAGGGCGGGGAGGAGACATGGGACGGTCACATGTCCTCCCCTTTAGCTGATGCTCCCCCCCGTCCCCCACTATGGGGAGGCACCAGTTGTCTATGCTTGTTGCCTTCAGTGTAGATGGAGGAGAAGAGAGGTGATCTCCTGGTGCCACCGTCTCTTATTTTATACTCTTAATTCCAGTCCCAGGGAATATACTGGCCCACACATGTCCTGGTGGGACTTGCTTACACAACTGAATCGTAGAGTTGCACGATCATCATTGTGTGGTGCATGAGCAACTGTCTCTTGCAGAATTGTAAATCTCTCTTGTTTACAATTCCCCAGTTGGTCAATGGCTCATGATGGTCATTTAACGAGTTTGGGGGTGGGTCATTTATTGTCATTGGAGACTAGCCGTAGGTGTCTCCTAAACTCACAACATATTAACAGCATATTAACAACCATCTAGCAAAATCTCATAACTTCATACACACTGATATACATATTTTGACAGAACAATGAGTTTCAGCAGATCATAACCTTGCATATGGTATCTTAAATAGCATGCTATGTATGAAATATCCCAACCATATACAAACTCTGAATATGGCGGGTACAGGGTGTTACTCTGAGGTCCAGTGCGTCACACACACATTCTCCTATTGAAGCACAAATCTAACTTTCTCCCATTAGCATTACTGAGAATTATGTGTTTGCATCAGATAAGAATATACTCATGGGATCTTAAAAAAGCCTATTAGATGCATCTCAAGCAGCAATACTTCATTGTTTTAAAACAGTTTCATTTGCAATAAAGCTTTATAAATTTTGTGCATAAAACAAAACTAAGCCATTCAGAGCAAAGGTGCAGCTAGAGTTACAGTGTACAGTACATGGAGAAGCAGAGAGAGCCCTTGTGTCTTAAACTAAAGTTTCAATAGCAGAAAGCGCTGCAGAGGCTAACTAAAATCTTGTGATCTGCAGATTTGAATTATCTTTATTTTTTCAAATTGAGTATTGAAAACCCTTTATTTTTCTGCTTTTACTTGCCTCCCATCTGAAGGAAACATCTTGATGCTGAAAGTGACAAGAAATTGACATAAAAAAAGCAAATAGTTTACTTTTCTGTCCCTATTCTGAGGGTCTCTCTAGGCTTACTTTATTCTTCTCTTCTGGTAATGAATTGCTCCTTCAGTATAGATTTTTGTTACAATGGGAATTAATAGAAGTAAAGAAAATAAGTTTGGAAAAAGATAGCAGGAGCAGTAAAGGAACTTCTTTTATAATATAAAATAATACTGGGGGAAAGGTACTGAGCAAATCTGCCAGTTCTGTGTTGAAAGACTAACAGACAAATCTGCAACATTTCAAAAAACTGTACAAACTAAAATTGCATTCAGCTGTGGTAAGGCAGGTATACATCTGCTATGCTGGCCATTTCAGTGGAGCCTGAGGGTGAAAACCTAGCCTCATTAAAGTCAATGGCAAAACTCCTGTTGATTTCAATGGGGCCAGGATTTCACCCTGAGGGGCAGATTCTCCTCAGATGTAAGTTGTCAAAACTCCAGAGACTCCAATGGAGCTATGAAAACTTTACACAGGCTGAGGATCTGCCTCTGAATTATTAGGACTTTAACATTTGAAGCCTCATATATTTATTTACATGTTAATCAAAAATCTGTGTAGTTATCCTTTGTTTTGCAGTGTGAAAAATATAATTGTTACTGTGTGGTATCTACCTTATAATGAAATAATTTTGTGTTCCTGCAGATGAGTCGTGGCCAGATCATTCTTTTGGATGGGGTGGGGGGGGGGGGCAGGGGGCACACACATGGGAGGGGAGCTGGGAAGAGAGAAAACTCCATGAGGAGCCTCGAGTGGAATTTCCACCCTTCTCAGATAAAGTAGCAGTTCTGCTCAGCAGCTATTCCAGTCCTCTCAGTAAATCAAATTCCTCCGTCTGTAGCTCAGCATTCTTCAGGAACATTTTTATGCAGAATTTTATTTCACTTCATTTTACGTCCTCTCCCTTCCTCCTCACCTACCTTTTCATCTCCTAAAGGGGCAAGGGTAGTTGGGTCTTCTCCCCCCCCCCCCAAAAAAAAAAGTGAAGTCAATTCTACTTGAATCTTGAAATCAAATCAAACCTTCAAAGAGTCTCAGGAATTCTGGCAATCTCTGCTTGGCTAGCTGCTGTCCTTAAAATTAAATCTCCTGCATTTTAGGGCATCCCTGCTTCCAGACCGAGGTACAAGGAAGGTAGTTAGCAATGGGTAAAACAATTAATTTGAAGAGTCTCTGACCTTTAGAAGTCCTAGACTATATGGGATTTGACTTGACCTTTCCACTAGAGGGATACTTGACCTAAGAGACTGACTCTGTTTATAATTAAGTATCACTGAAGACAGGAAAAGGAAGACCTCAGACTGTTTAGATAAGTTTCATATAATCATTTGAATGTTGACTCTGTTACTTGAACTGAACTCCCTAAGAATTCTGAGGCTGCACATGATATCAGAATACAATTGATAAGTATTTTATTATTCTCAAAGTGTTTTACAAACATTAAGTTTATGACAGGTTTCAGAGTAACAGCCGTGTTAGTCTGTATTCGCAAAAAGAAAAGGAGTACTTGTGGCACCTTAGAGACTAACCAATTTATTTGAGCATAAGCTTTCGTGAGATACAGCTCACTTCATCGGATACATACTGTGGAAAGTACAGAAGATCTTTTTATATACACAAACCATGAAAAAATGGGTGTTTACCACTACAAAAGGTTTTCTCTCCCCCCACAATGTATCACATTGTAAGGAGAGTGATCAGTTTAGATAAGCTATTACCAGCAGGAGAGTGGGGTGGGGGGAGAGAAAACCTTTTGTAGTGGTAAACACCCATTTTTTCATGGTTTGTGTGTATAAAAAGATCTTCTGTACTTTCCACAGTATGCATCCGATGAAGTGAGTTGTATCTCATGAAAGCTTATGCTCAAATAAATTGGTTAGTCTCTAAGGTGCCACAAGCACTCCTTTTCTTATTAAGTTTTATAACAATCCTGTAAGTAAGTAAGCTCTATTCATAGTTTACTACTAGGGACAGTGAAGCAGAGAAGTGAAGCAACTTGTCCAAACCCATGTTTGGCCATCAAATACCCGCCATAGCCAAATTAGGCTATACCATATGGGCCCATTATATGGTAACAGGATAGGCCATACTAGAGACCAGTGATCTAATATGGCAGTTCTACTCTTTGATCCTAACAATTATCCCTTCAGTTCAGCTAACTAACAAATGTTCATATTTCAGCAAACTGATGCTCTAGAGACATAATGCCTTTTCCTCCTACTTACATAGGTAACTTTATATCCATTAACTACTAGCTGACATAGTAGCTATTGTCACTAGTGTCCAGTTTAATATGATAATCATTTCACCAACATTACTATATTTACAAATCTTTCAATTTGCATAGGCATATTCTTTTAGCAATAATTCTTAACAAGTACACCACAGTATCCAAACCAATCTTTCTTCAGTTATTTTAAATAATCTTTGTGTTACCTCATACCAAAACATCTATAAGTACCATACAGACATGCACAAACATGTAATTCCTCTAACTAGTTAACGTTTATATGTACACTACCAGAAATGAACAATTTCATTCTATGTACCCTTGAATGCATAAAATACATAATTTGTACAAAAATTTTCATGCAACTTTGTTTATTATCATTAACCTATTTATATAATATACGTATATTTGTATATATTGTTACATAACTGAAAGGTTCTTATAACTCTGAGGGTCAGATTCTGAACCCCAGTATGGTCCTGGAGTCAGGAACCAATTAAGAACATACTTAAAAAGAAGAATATGATTAAATGTTTTCCTAACAGGGTTGTTATCAAAATTAGAGCTAGGGTCTTTTTGTACTGTTCTAGTGGAACAAAGACCAGAAAACTCATCATATTTTTGACAAAGGAAAAACAAAGAGGAAAGCTACTTCTAATGTTGTTGGTTCTTTTTAATGTCATTTAATGCTCTCTCACATATTATCAGTGGTCTGACAACTGTGCTGCATGTTTATTGTGAGGTGATTAGCTTTTTGAACATTCCAGATGTTAATGCCATTAAATCATCCTCCAATAAATGTGAATGCCAGGAAATCAAGTGACAGCTATTTATTTAAAAAGAACTGGGCCCCCTTGAGGTTGGTAAGTAATATTATCCCCATTTTACTGTTGAGACAATTGAGAAACAAATGTTAATTGTCTTGACAAGGGCTTAGTGTGGCCTAGTACATTAGGCATAGACTAGGAGTTTGGAGACCTACATAATAATCACAGTTCTAACTCACGCTCTGGCTGTGTGATCTTGAGCAAGTCATTTGCTTATCTGTATTTTGCCTTCCCAGCCCTCTCTGACATCTGTTAAATAGAGATAAGTAGAATGGATTTTAATTTTGTTTCTCCTATGGAAATTTTTGACTTCTTTGCAAAAACAACAACTACAACAAAAACACAACACCCCACACCCGATAGATTTCTATTTGGAAATGATACCCGGCTGCAGTTCACCAGGCTAACTGGTCAGGTTATGTCTCTCCCAAATCCTATGCACCATTGTTTTCCCCTCTTGCTGAGGGGAGGTTGTATTTTATGGGACTCCTTGGCCATCGTGCACCATGGGAGAAGAAGCCAAGCTGGAGAACCCAGCCCCTAGGAAAAAATGGGGACATGAGGTTGTGACGTTCCCCTCTGGTGTTGTCTGGACCAGTGATCTGCTAGGCCTCTCCAATCCTAGACTCTGGGAAGACACCCAACATGACAAACTTTGCATTGGATACCACACAATCATTTTATAAGATGAACATGGGGGTGTAGGGTGTTCCCCCGAGGTACAGAGCATGACAGAGGTAACTTAACAATTCCCATGGAGCATCGCAGCAAGATATGGGAATCAGAATATTTCAAGTGTTTTCTGAAAGATTTTCATTTTTTGGCAACAGACACTTTATGTGCCAAATAAAATACATTATAATTGTTTGGAAAACTAGGTTATTGATTTTAAAGATAGCTTTGAGAAATTTTTAAACAAGCCCTAGGATAATATATATTTGTATAACTTACAGGGTGTTGTGAAACCTAACTCAGGCCACTTCTGTTGGTATAATAATTCACTCAGGGGTGTGAAAAAACACCCCCCCCCCGACTGATATAAGTTACACCAACAGAAGCGCCGGTGTGGACAGTTCTATGTTGGAGGGACAGCTTCTCCTTCTGACATAGCTACCACCACTCATGGAGGTGGTTTTATTATGTCAACAGGACTTCTCTCTCCCATCAGCATAGAGCAGCTACACGAGTGATCTGACAGACATGCAGCTGCAACGGTATTGCTGTGCCACTGTAGACATGGCCTGAATGAAGTTTGCAACGTGCTATATTAGTGCAAAGTTCTAAGAAACTATTTAGTGGTGCAGGTGTTCTTGGGTTCCATTTAGGTGTTCATTCCACATCATGTGGCAAATAGGGCAACACGCTGTCCTCTACCAGGGATTTCACAGTATTCTGGACTTCTGAAAGCTTTCAGCTTTGGTGGTGATTAAAGGCCTTTGTACATTTAAATCAATCTGAAGTGTCCCTTGACATCCCCAACATTCAAAGCTGCTTTCAGTCAAGTAAAACAATCAAAATGCTCACTCACAATGTTCTAATCCAAGATAAACTACTCCCAAATCCAAGATAGAATACCTATTGACAATTCCTAGTGGATATGTGGGGGAAAATACAACTCTTCATAGCTACAGACCTGAGCCATTTTTTTAAGTTTTAATTTTTTTAAAATCTAGAGCTGTACAAACCAAACCAAACATAAACATGTTTCAATCAGTATTGACTTAATCAAAATTTCTAATTCACACATGAGAAAATGCCTTTTATTTTTCTTACTCATACAGCACTCAAAATGACTGAACAGATTTTGCTCAAACTTAAAAAAATACACTTCTGGGAGGACTCGAATGTGGAAAATTTCAGCCCCAATGGAATCTGTTTAAGAAAATTATAAGCAATTGAAAAAGGGTTATAATACAGTTAAGGTTGAAATGCAACTCTATATTTCCTGTGTTACTGTGTCCACTATCGTAAATGTTTGATTCCTTCCCAAACTTTAGTTTTTTCAAATTCAGATAATGGCATTGAGAACAAATGAAAGAAAGTATCAATAGTAACATATCAGGTCAATTACAACATCAGATGGTTAAGTGAATTTGACTTTGGTTTTGAACTGAAAAACAAACTCAAAGATGCAATGAAAGTCATAACAGAAAGAGAGAGAGGGAGGAAATTATAGGTATTATGAACACTTCATTTTCACATTGCATTAGAAAAAGATTGCAAACCTGAATTAACCTAAGGCCTAGAATACTTTAAATATATATATCTTTTTTCCCTCTGAGCCCTTAATTTTTTTAAATTTGAATAGTCTTTTGGGGAACTGCTCTATCAAATAATAGTTTTTACAACATAGCCTGAGAGACAAGGGACAAATATTCTATGAAACCTGGGTTGCAATGAAACTTATGTGGATAGTCAGGTGGTTTAGTATGCTTCAGAGCTCACCATAAATGATGGTTCAGTATGTTGAAGTAGAAGAGCATGCAACCCAGGACTCCGTGCACGCATACATACACTCACACAAAACCTTTTTCACACCAACTCCCACATTCCTATGCAATCTCAGTCTCTCTCCCCTACTCCTGTCTTTCTCTCCCTGAGTCCCAGACTGATTGCCCAGCCACACCCAGTCTCTTCCTATCCCAACTCCAAATCCCAGTTTCCCTCTCTTCCCTCCCCCTTCTGTCCAGTGTATATACATATATGCTTCAAGGTGTGGCTCTCGTCTCCATTCAAATCAGGCAACTTCCTTGTTAAATTTTGGAAAAGTTATCTGGGGGGCGGGGGTGGCAAATTGGTTGAACCCCTGGGCCAAATACAAGGAAAGTATTGGCATTAATTCTTCTGAAGTGAAACTCCTGAGTTTCTCAGATTTCTTCTAGTTGTCCTGCAATTTTTGGTGTTTGCTTTGAAAGTACCTTGCTAATGCACATCCATTAAAATGTGCATCAATTGTTAATTTCTATGGATCAGATTGTGGTTGGCCTCTGTGCAAGTTTCCACGTGTTTACAGATGATGCAAGGGCTTTTTTCTCCCTTTCCATCTCCCACAAAATAGCTGGTCACAAGTACAGTCTCTCTACTTTCCTGGATTCAGGGCTATGTGGCTCTGGGGACCTAGAAACTCCAAAGGATGCAGAAAGAAAGTGAATCCTTGGTTTTCACCCCTTCTACATGTCAGATAGGGGAGGGTGCACTGCATCCATTGAAGGGGCATAGCAGCAGGCGTGCTTTCTGCCAGGTTGCTTCAGGAGGTATTCTAACTTCCAGTAATTCCTTCCAGTTCATGCCCACTGTAACTGAATAGCACAATTCCCAAGGCAGAGGTTGGCTAATGATTGAAATACTATATTGGAATATGTCAGGTTAAATTTTTCAATTTAATTATTATTCTTAGTAATATATTTTAATAGCACCCAAAAGACCCAATCAGGGTTGAGGCCCCATTGTTCTGAGTTGGCACAATGCAGGCTTTTGGAACTCTGATGAACCCAACTCAGGTGTAATGATGTATCAAAACCTTAAAGTAACAACAGTAAACATTTTTGCATCATCTGGGAGCCTGTTAATTTAAAAAGCACCAAACTTTTTGTGTGTGTTTTTTTATGATAAAAATTCAATAATGTTGGGACCTCTTTGAACATAATTAGCACTGTACATATTTTTTAAAAATAAGGGAAGTTTCTTTAGTGTGTGGGATAGAAAATGATTGGTAGCAAAATTGGGAAACCCTGAACAAGTCTGCATTTTCGCTCATATTATAATTAGGCTTGGAAGGATGAATGTCAGTGAATGTCAATTCCACCATACACACACAAACCAATGAAAAAATATTTCTATAGATAATAATTAAAATTTACAACTAGGAAAAGTAACATAATGCTGCTTGAGAACTTATTAAAGTTTGATTTAAGGATATCTATTTTGTATTTTTTGACATGATGACAATTTGTGATTTAAGAATTATAAAGCTTTACTTTTTGTATCTCAACATCTACTGTAATTAAATAATTGTCTGACTCCCCATAATTTTCTGCAACTGTGAAAATGAATAATTGAAAAAAATATTTAAATATCAATATTATCTGTCAAATTTATGAAATAAAATAAAATAAAATTCTGCCAAGCCTACTTATAATGCAAAGAAATGAAAGGACATAATCCAGGGGTATGCTAATAACCAGAATAGCACCATTATATGGGTCAGCCATAATTTATATCATTGTACTTCACTTCATGAGAGGTAGATTCCAGATATATGGCCCCTCTTAGCCTTAAAAATGACATACATAGTTTGACATAAATACAATAGTCAGTGCTTTCCCTTCTAGTCATTCAAAGACCCAATTCTGGAACCCTTACATGCACATTCACTCATATATATGCAAAAGGAACAGCACTGAACCCACAATTTAAAAAAAAACACAACCTTACAATATTTTAATATAAATAGGACTCTCTCTCTTCATATTGTTAGTACCATCAACACATTAAGGTAGGACAAAACCTACCCATTTTTCCTATGTTTAAAATACATAACACAGCCAGGTATTTCTATATAACCATGTCAAATGTTTAAACTTTAATGGAACACATGTTAACAAATACATATTTAAATTTCCTTTCTGTTTTTGTCTTTGTTAACTATGATCCCTTCCTCCCTCACTATCCTCCTTACGTCACGGAGTTCCCGGGCGATGCTCTGGAACTGCTCCCCATGAAGCCAGGCAGGACTCTGGGGAAGTCTCCTTTCTGTGAGCAGACTGTCTTCAGGACACACAGCTCACACCGCTTCCACCTTCCTGGGTCTGACCTCGGAGCATTCAGCATCCTCTGCCCCTCCGTGCGCTTCCCCCAGCGAGTCCACCCAGGCGGGGTCTTGGGGAAGCCAGAGGATCCTGCACCCCAGCTCCGCAGTCAGACATGACTCTCAGCCAGCCAGTAAAACAGAAGGTTTATTAGACAACAGGAACATGGTCTAAAACAGAGCTTGCAGGTGCAGAGAACAGGACCCCTCAGCCGGGTCTATTTTGGGGGGCAGTGAGCCAGACAAGCATGTCTGCTCTTCACTCCATGTCACAGCCAGACCCCTTTGAGATCGAACTGAGCTGGGTCACTTTAGCCAGTGACCTGGGGAAGTTCAGAGCCACCAACGTTCCCATGGATGCCCCAGCATCTCTCAAATTCCTTGGTAGGAGTTACACCGGGCCCTTCCAGTTTCACGCCCTCCCTTAGGTTGGGGGTGGTCGATAGCACTTGCAGGCCGCATTTCTACTTCTTTGGCCACTTTCCAGTGCTAGGTTTGCTCAAACCTATACAACCATCTGCCTGGTTTGAACCCCACCCCATGCAATTCCCTATCCCTGAACTGCTGATCCGGCACCATCTTCTTATTGTTCTGTTTTTCTGTTGGGGCTTTACTGCTGTTAACCACATATGTAGTTCAAATAGAGACCATATAATGCTGCAATCTCAAACTCTCCTTTCACTTTCAACTCCTTTCCCACCCCTCTCCACCCAGCAATGCCCAGCTTGATAAATGTTTGTGTCAACACACCTAAATTTCCTTACAGGGAAATGTCACAGCAGGCTGTTGTCAGAAATGTAGTTTAAAAAAAATAAAAATAATGAAAAGACAAAATCTGCTAGTTTCATTTTTTTCCCTCTCTCTCTCAAACTCACCTGACAATTTTCTTTGATATCATCAATGCTTCAGATAGGAAATTAAAAACTGGAACACTGTAGTAAGCATCTGAACTAGTATGTGGAAAGCAAAAATAAAGGTTCGATGCCTCTCGAATAGTCCAGTGGGAATGCAGGACCTTATCCTGCTGAGTGATTCTGCTTGGTGCTAAGTACCATCAAAGTGCATGAAATCAGTGACAGCTGAGGGTGCTCAACACCTTTATAAGAGGTATTTAGCATCTCACAGAATCAGTCCCTTAATTATCTTATCTTTCTCTACCTAATTGTAAGTTTTATTCCATGTAACTTTATATTTCATTCTTTCAACCTCTGAAGCATTCTTCTTGCTCTGATAAAAACCTTTCTCTTTTTTTAAAGAAGTGCTGGGTTCCTCTGAGTTCCCACTCACTTTGAATGGTAGGTGTAATCACGTTGTTATTGTACAATACAGTGCATGAGCTGGCATAACAGTTTACAGCATCTGTCTACCTTATCAATATAAATTGAAAGCTGCCATGTAATTGAATGCTGCTAAGATTTTCAAATTATAAGGCAAGCTATTTATATTTTTAAGCAAAGAGTTTTAACTTCAACTATAACTCTGGTTGCCATTAATTTTGGAGGTTTAAATGAAATCTCTAATGCAAATTCAATGTAGCTTTTTATGGCTAAAATTAATTTTAAAGGGAACACTTTCTTCAAAGAAAAGTGGCAAAGAGTCCCATGGCACCTTCTAGACTAACAGACACATTGGAGCATAAGCTTTCGTGGGTGAATTCCCATTTTGTCAGAGATGCATCCGACAAAGTGGGTATTCACCCACGAAAGCTTATGCTCCAATACGTCCGTTAGTCTAGAAGATGCCACAGGACTCTTTGCTGCTTTTACAGATCCAGACTAACATGGCTACCCCTCTGACACTTAAAGGAAAATGTACCTCTAATGTGCAGTTAAAAAACCACAAATTACATATTTATAATTGTCTTCGGTTATTATGATTATATTAGTAAGAGCTTTTAAAATGCCTGTTGTTTTTTATCCAGATATTGGCTCCACCTTTTAGAGACAACCAGTCCGTTCATTGCCTGCTTACAGAAATGTTTGGTGATACCAGACTACTGGCCTGACTTTGCTGGAGCCATTTTGGGTTTCATATAAAAAATGCTTATACAACTTTTGATGAAGTGCACATACTTTATTTTGTCAGAATCACTGCCAGTAAAATAGTCTGACATATTTAACTTCATAATCAGATCTCAAAACTGCTCAGGAAGACTGTTTCATAGAACATCAGTGAGAAGCAAGTGAAATAGAATTCAATGTGCAAATGCCCTGGTTTTAGGATCTTTTCCATGAATTTTACTGTTCTCTCTGTTTTCATTCAAAAGAAAAATGAAATGTCTTGTCATTCTAACTGTGCTGATAATCTATTAGTTTGCATTCTGATGATTATTCCTTTAGAATTGCCACCCAAGCAACGGAAGACAGCTGCATGCATGGTCAAATCCCATCCCCTGTACCTAGCCTGCGTAGCTGTGTTTAGACAGTGGGGTGGCATGGGTGAAGGAGTAGGAGTCATTTAAAACTGCAATAGCCCCTGCTGCTTCTGCACCCTTGTTTGGCAGAGGATAGTGAATCTATAGAGTAGCCTCACTCACTTTCCACACTTGTGTGCCCCTGCCCTCCTCCTTCCCAGACCCTGCCGCACAGCAACACATAGGGAACCCATGTGGAGTTGGGCTCTATAGCATACAGCTGGTGTAGATTCCTGCCCAGGCTCCCTAAATCCTGTCTGTCTGTTCCTCCATCATCCTGCTGGATTTTTGCATAAGTAAAATATGAATTTAAATCTTATAGGGTACTAATAGAAGAGACCTAATAGAGACCATGTAGTCCATCCCACTGAACACTGTACTGCCCCCTGAAGTATATTTTTAGTGTTGTCCAGTCCATTAGTAATGGGCTGGTAATTCTGAAGCAGAGTTTAATTTCAGTGCTTACATTTACACATTAAACTGTTGCTCCTTGTAGAAGGATGATCTAGTTAATGATTTTATACCAATGTGAATGTATATGTCTGATTTATCCTGTGGTTCTCTACGTTGCATAGAGAAAAGGCTAATGGTCAATTTGTCTAACATGGTCTCTAACTCCGAGCACCTCGGAGATACCTCACTCCCAGTTTGCTTCCCTCGTCTAATGTTTTCCCAAGATCACTTGCTACCCAGAATGACCATCTTCAAATTCTGAAACCAACACAAAGTGTTCTTAGATTAACCTTAAATTGGGAAGGCAGTACTTGAATGAAAAGGCCTTGAGAAGCTGCCATGGCAAAATGGGGCTATGTCTACACTTAAAATGCTGCAGCGGCACAGCTGTCATGTTGCAGCTGCACCGCTGTAGTGCTTCAGTGTAGCTACTCACTACAATGACCAGAGGGGTTTTCACACTGGCATAGAAGGTGGTAGGTAGGTCAATGGAAGAATTCTTCCATCAGCCTAATGCTGTCTACGGTGGAGAAAAGTCAGCTTAACTGTGACACTCGGGTGTCAATTTTGCACACTCCTGAGAGCCACAGCTGGGTCAACATAACTTTTTAGTGCAGACCTGGCCTAAAATAATGGATTGTCCTAGAAATGGGATTGTATTGCATTTCCTGATAAAGAATATCTGGGCTGAGAGGAATGGAGACTAGAATGATGAGCACCTAGAATGTGCTCATGATGTGGATTTATTTATTTATTTGTAATTTCCGAGGTCTCAGTTGAATTGATGGCCCTGATCATCCCCTTGGATGAGTATGTGCAACTCTCACTGATTCACTGGGAATTGTGAATCTGCATTTAGCAGAAGGACTAAGCCCATGGACTCCTATACTTTGATCAATCCATAGATAGGGAGGAGGTGAAACACTGTTGTAGGGTCTCTCTCTTTTCCTCTGTAAATATTACAAACTTTCTAAAAGGTTCAATTGGGTGTCAGGTAGGTCAGAGCCCAGGGTAAGAATGTGATGTTTCCACAATTCAGAATCTATTAATCCAGCAATTTTGATAGATTTATTTATATACAAATGTGATTCCTATATTTTATATGCATCTCATAAGCTCTGTGTGTTTACCAACATATACCCTGCTGGCTACCAACTCTTGGCATCAGTGTACTCCACCTGGCCCGTGCACCTACTCAGCAGCTACTTGGTCCCAGCCCCAGAAACCAGCCTACCTGCTCCTTCCCCCTGCTTGGTTCCCTTCTGCCTGCTTCCCCCTTCCTCCTCTCCATTGCAGACTTCAAAGTTACCTTAATCCATTCCTCACCACTGCCCAGCTCCCTTCTTGATAATAGTTATCAGTGTCCAAAATTCACATTGTGCAGATTCAAATGGTCACTATCTATATACTCATCAATTCCCAAAAAGCTGAATTTGTCACATCCCTAGTTCACACTGCTTTTGGATATTTTTTTATTCTATACTTATTAATAAACATCCCAGTTTTTCAATATCTGAAATTACTTTAAGCCCTGGATGCTCAGGCACTAAAATACTCGTTACAACTCACCTGACCCACTGTGATTTGACAGCTCTCCAAGAAACTTCTCCGGAAGGCAGTACTTCCAGCAGTAATATTAGAGCCTGCAAGAAATCCTCAATGTGCTGCAAATTACCCAGGTTACTTTCAAGTACTATACCTCACCAAATGTTCATTGTACAGAGTTCATAAAAGTTAAAGCCTGTCTGTGGGACAGTTTGCAATGTTTGCATCTGCTAAATGCCAATTTTAAATGTATATTTTATCACTATGTTCTTCACTAACATATAATGCACTCTGTATGACTACAAACTTGTTTATGCATATCTCACTTATTTCTGTTCTATAAATTGCTCAGTAATTGTTTTATGTCTAATAATATTTTAACATTATTTCCACAGCCTGCAAAAGGGAATTATTATTTTGATAACCCTAACTGTATATGGTAGCATTCTTAAAATAGATTTATTTAGGATGTAAATTTTCTCTACAATCCTGAGGTGTTTCATCTTCCTCTAAATAATACTCACGTTGAAAACTTTATTTTTTTTCCCCCATATTGAGGTTTTATTCTTTTTGCAGCTTGCAAACAGCTCCTCTGTTTAAAGAGTTTTGGCTTAATGCTGCCTCAGTTATATCCATTAGCCACTGTTGAAGCCACTAGTGCGGTTGTTCACATATAATTAAGGGCAGAATTTGGCCACATGTGAATAAAACTGGTTTTTATTCAGTTGAATTTCAGTGCCCAGCCAGTAAACAATGAGATCAGGCTCATTTGTTTTATCTTTGAATATGCTTAAATTGGTATGTTGCTGCATGTACCCAAAGATGCTGTTGAACATGGCTTATTCTCATAAAGTTTCCCAGAATTTCTCTATCTTGTCTTTAGAAACTTTCATAATTTCATAGTAAAAGAGGGTTTTCTTAACAATACAAGGCACAGCTGTGACAAAATTTGAACTATGTCTGCCTAAAATAAGCCCAGTGGATGTTAAATAGGAAAGCTCTTTATAGTGCATGTAGATTTCATAGCTTCTTTGAATAGATTAGATGGTATAATTGTTCTTCCTAAATAGCCTTGTCTCATATCTTAGAAAACATTAAATAGAATGGACATACTCTCCAGTTCATTTTGGTCATTTTATAGAAAAAGCTTTCTGAATCTCTGGAACTTGATCACAACATATAAAGGAAAAATTGAAAACATGATGAATAGAAATCAAGTCAAACACCTAGCCGACTAAATGGACAGCATGTCATTCTACCTTTCAAACTACTAATGCCCTTTTTTCTATCTTAGGAAGAGTCCTATTTCTAACACATCTTAGATTGGACCAGAAAATAAATATTTATGAGAAGAAAAATACTTCATAAGAGCCATGTGACGTAGATGAATTATTTTCCACTTAAATTAGTTTGCTGACAACCTAAATTACAGAACATCTAACAAGCGGACAAGCATCAAAAATAGTCTACATTAAACCATATTAAATGCCTTGGGCAGGCTTCTTTCATTCATATGGAAAGTCTTAAGCTTTATGTAGTCAAGGAACACAATGTTTTCCTCACCAAACACTTCATGGAATAAAATTATCTTTCCTAAAATGTCCTAGTGAGTAGATATAACCAGTTTAATTGTGTTTTCAGTACATCATGTGACCAAATGTTTTTGTATTTAGTAAGACAGATGTTAAAGTCTATTAGAGATAACTGTCTATTAACAGATAGATCCCTTATTAGGATATAATTTAATGAATGATATTTTTGTTATACTCAACTGAGTTGCATGAACAAGTAAAAAATCTGCAGCTGCTCCTTCATGTAAGATAATATGGTACAGATGAATAGTGACAAATAGACAGTATGGTGATTGTGTGGGTAATTTGCCATCAACAGCAGCTTTTAAAAAGCAGTTGTTTATAGCCTTTTGCTCAGATTTTGAACATTTTTCATATGTATTGGAAAAGCAGATCTTTTTCACAGATGTTTTAAATGAGAATTCTGTTGAGCTGCTTTAACAGAAAGCAATATATTTCTGAGGCTTGATGTATTTATGCATAACTTTCCATGAAAATGATTCCATTTGTCTGATTTTCTGTTATGGTGTGGTCACTATAAGCCACTCCACTTTTGTTATCCTACAATGGGACTAAGCTTGTGACTTGGCCAGAGGGTCAAGCCATGGAAGACAAGGCTGAAGGTGCCAGAAATGGGGCCTCTTGCAGCTTCTCACCCTGACACAAGGGGGTGCTATGACTGGTGAGTACACTACTTTATAGTTCCCTTTGCTTACAGAAGGGCATTAGGCCTCAATATCAACAGAGCTTCATGGTTGTAACTCAAAACAGCAACAATATGATTTTGAAATGCTCCTGATAGAATAGCTACTCTGTCCATGCCTACCCAAATAGGATCTCCCAGTGCAAGGAAGATTACGGAACATGTATACCTGATGATCCTCTAGTCAGTGCAGGCAAATGAGTTCTCAGCCACAGTGACAGAATAAATGACACAACCCACACTGAATCTTACACATAAATATATATGATTAGGAAAGCAGAGAATGCTATTATCTACTTGAAGATTTATATTATTAACTATAAATACAGCTGTTTGAAGTTAGATAGCAGTCTCCACCACCAACATACTGACTAAGGATCCAACACTGCCTTCCTTATACACACACACACACACCCCTCCCATTTGTTTCAGATTTCAGTCCTAAATGTAATTTTAATGTACTAATGGGTTAATTTCTTAGCCACCGGTAACTTGGGTTAATTATATATAATCTGGGCTTCCATGTTACTAAACCTCTATACTTGCCCTTTTAAAAATCCATTGACAATTGACATTGCAATTGTCTTCAAAATAATTTTATAAAAATATCTGTCACAACAAATAGAGACTGTGCACAAGCATTGCTGAGTAACGCTCTAAGGGTATGTCTACAGTGTAATTAGACACACATGGCTGGCCTGTGCCAGCTGACTCAGGCTCTGGCTGAAGGGCTATTTAATTGCAGTGTAGACTTTCAGGCTTGGGCTGGAGCCTGAGCTCTAAGACCCTGCGAGGTGGGAGGATCCCAGAGTTCAGGCTGCAGCCTGAGACTGGAAGTCTACACAGCAATGAAACAGCCCCAGGCCAAGCCCTGGGAGCCCAAATCAGCTGGCACAGGCCAGCTGCAGGTTTTTAATTGCAGTGTACAGTACACATACCTGTAGATCCTTTCAAGGTGGGGTTGTCACTTCGCTTGTTTCACAGGGATTTAACATAAACCACACCCATATGACTCAGCAAAACAACTTATTGGCAGTGGCTTTGGCATATCCACAAGATTCACCTTCCAAAGGGGGAATTTTCTCGAAGTTCCAGTTCAACACTTCAAGATGGGTTGCCCCTTTTAAACTTGTACATGTTGTCACCCTGATTTAGCAAAGCACTTAATCATGTGTTTAAATCAATGGGACTTCGAGGTGTGCTCAATATTTGCTTAAGTGCTTTGCTGAATCGGAGCTCCACAACATATGAAGGACAGGTCTCTTTTTTTTTTTTTCACTCATGTAAAACTCCATCTGGACTAGCATTCAATAATGTTGAATGACGGTGATAAAGATGATGTACCCTGAGAACCCCATGAATTTGTTCATGGAATTCTACTAAGATTAGCATGACCCAGTCATCAGAAACTGCACCATTTAACAAAAACAATGAGGAGTCCGGTGGCACCTTAAAGACTAACAGATTTATTTGGGCATAAGCTTTTAAGGGTAAAAAAACCACTTCTTTAGATGTATGGAGTGAAAATTACTGATACAGGCATAAATATATGTTGGCACATGACGAGAAGGAAGTTACCTTACAAGTGGAGAATCAATGTTGAAGGCCAATTTAGTCAGGGTGGGGGTAGTCCACTCCCAATAATTGATGTGGAGGTATCAATACCAGGGGGGAAATTGCTTTTGTCATGAGCCAGCCACTCCTTGTTTGGTTAAGTTAGTTTTAGTTAAGTTTCATGTAAGGTAACTCCCTTCTCTTCATGTGCCAATATATATTGATGCCTGTATCTGTCATTTTCATTCCATGCATCTGAAGAAATGGGTTTTTTACCCATGAAAGCTTATGCACAAATAAATCTGTTAGTCTTTAAGATGTTACTGGACTCCTTATTGTTTTTGTTGATACAGACTAACATGGCTACCCCTCTGATACTTGGAACCATTTAACAGAGGCCTAAATGAGTACTTGTAGATATTCATTAAACTATGGTCAGCTATTATTTTGTACTAGGAAATAGTACAAAATATATACAGATGTTTCATCCGCTGTTCAGAGCCTCACTTTGAGCCACTATAACACCTCTGAACACAGTATTATATAATATGACGTGAAAATGAGCAGGAAATTAAATAGATTATGAAGGAATATTATTAACTATGAATATAAAAGGGAAAACTTCTATGTATAAAACAAAAAGGCTAGATTAAAATTTGAGTCATGCTTCAGTCCTTCTTTCAGCTCTCTGTCACGTGGGAATGAAAAATTAGACAAAGCCCAGATATGCCAATATAAATTTAATGCAGAGTTAAAAAGGAACTTCACCATTCATTTATTACAAATGAAACTGGACCAGATTGAGAAACAGTACCCCACATATTCTACAGCATTCTCTGTGAGTTATCTGAAGCAGTGGGAGAAACCTCATTTTTAATGTAATTCCCAGAAGTACAACCTCAATAAGTAGTACTCAGTATGGGGGAGGCATGGGCCAGTTAGCATCATCTGAGATTGTGAAATCATTCCTAGCACCACAGTATCCTTTCAGGGAAGGGACAATTTCTAGCAGCAATGACATCCAAAACTATAACAGCTCCCATTCTGAAATTATGCTGGTAAAGCAAAATACCCAACCTGCACATAAGCATCTGAATGCTTCTGTGTTTTGAAATATCTTCTCCCTACCAGTCTGCTTCTGGCCATCTAATTGTGACAGAATACAACATGATGAGCTTTTTAAAGAACAACAATCCACAAAGGAAAATATTTCTAATGTACCATTTCTCATTGAGCAGGAAAACAGGGCAAGATTCCATACTAAACCAGAGCAAGGCCTGGGGCAGTAGTGGGCTAGGGACAGTTTTAAATGGCACTGGTAACCTAGGGAAAGGAGTTACAGGCTGCACCAGGAAATGAGGCTGATGCCTATTGCTGTGGGAAAAGTGACTACAGCACTGGTAAGGTCATTATGGAAGTGGTGATCCATATTCTTCCCTCGCCTCCCTCCGCCCTTTGGAGTTGGAAACCCAAAGAGGCCCTGAAGAATGGGATGTTGTCCCCCTGGCAAACTAAGCTGATACTACTAAAACTGTGCCCATGACCCAAATGGAGGAGCCACAGCCGAATAGATGGACCAATGAGTGATCTGGACATTGTAACACAGCTTTAGGGTCCCGGGTCAGGACCTGCTGGAATGGAAAGGCCTGGAGCCTCCTACTCTGCTCCCCCTTCTCTTTGTTGTGACAGAACCCCAAGAAGAGAAGAAGGGACTCACAGGAGGGACTGAAGCCCGCTGTATATGAGCTGGCATGGTCCACTCCAGAACAAACAGACTGAGGAAAATGGTGGAACCACTGCCTGATCACTAGACCAGCTGACTATCAGACTGACCTGCTACCATGACTTAGGAGCCTAAATACCATTTTCTCTAAGTCTCATTGCTTGTCAGATTCTGATGATGCTATTTTTCAGTGGAAAATAGGTTTGCAACTAAATGAAATTTTTTGCAAACAGTGTCTCCTTGTGGTAGAAAAAAATAATTTTTTCATTGAAAAACTGAATGCCTGAAAACAAACATTTATGACCAAAATCTGCAATTTTTTAAAATAAGATATGGTGCCTCAGTGTAGTTGTAGTTCAGGTACCTCATGTCACCTTTGTCCTGTATGGGCCTGGCTCTCTAGCATGACTCCATCTTCCATGATTCACTGCTTCCCCTCAATTGGAGGGAAGATGTAGTTTGACCAGGAAACCTGAGCTATAGAGGAGAATTAGGACATGAGGCACTACGGAGACATTTCTGAATAAAATTATTTTGATTTTCATTTGAACTATTCTGATTTTTTATTTTGTTAACCTATAGAGTTGTGATCTTACCCCTGAATACTAGATAGTTTGAAGTACGTAGCACCCCAGTGTATCAACAGTAAACCATAAGACCAGATGTGTTGGACACTTGGACCAAACTGAAGAGGACTGAGGCAAATAGCAGTGAGAGTGGAGGTGGTGTCAAGACTGGATAAGGATTAGAGCAGTCTGTGTGATACAGGATTGGGGAATCAGGTGGCAGTGGCATGGAAGAACAAGGATTGAATATCAGACCTGAAGAGCAGAAGGGGGACTGAAGGGCATTGTGGAAGTGTTTGATATGTGTGCTGCCTAATAAGCTAATGTAACTCTTAGAACAGTTTGAGATTTCTTCAGAGAAGGAGAAAGGTTGTGGCCTGTTCTTATTTCATATTAATAAGTTCACTCTTCCTTATAATACATGGTTGACTTCTCACTTGGAGCTTTGATGCCATCCATGAAACCTGCCCAAGCTGTGTTCTCTCTCATAGTCTATTATGTCAGCAAACCTCCATAAGTGAATTACAGCTTTGATTTTACTCTGGAACTATCTATTATCCTACCGTGATGTCCAAAGAAGAATTTAAATAGAAAATAAACCAGTTCCCACCCAACCTTGCTTCTTGTGAGGTTAAGCAGTTCTTAGTGGCCATCAATATGTACAATATGTTCCCATCATGGTTGCAGAGCTAGCTGCATTGCTTGGCCCCTTTCTGGTCTCTGAATCCATTCCATCCCCTCAAATGTTAGGTGTTTTGCCCATACCTATCATATATACCCTTACCTGTTTCAGGGGGGAAAAATTCTTTATTTGTTCATACTTTGACCAGCATCCGGGCATGCTACCCTTACGTATGCCAACCACTCATTGCCATGCAGCCCCATCTCTGTTTGGGTATCTGTTTCATCCTCCTTTTGAGACCCTGTGACCAGTGATATTGAGCAAGAGTCTAAAACAAATAATTTTTATTTAGTAGTTGGAATTAAGCATTAAAACACACTAAATTTTAAAGTACTGTATATGCATATTTAGTCTCATCTAATCTTACACTTCACTACATAACACTTCTTAATTTACAGAAACAGAACTGAAACAATCACATTCTCTTAAGAAGCAAAGATCCTCGTGTGACCCATCCTGGTCACAATGAACAGAACTGCTACTTGTATAGCCCCTGTTTTTCGTGTCTGTGTAGGTACATCTATGCTGCAGCCAGAAGGATAGGTAGATATATGCACTAGTTTCAATCGAGCTAGTGAGCTTAAAAATAACAGAGTAACTGCAGCAGTGCAGGCCACAGCATGGCTAGCTGCCTAAATACAATTCCATCAAAGACACCAGGGTAGGTCCTTGGGTGGCTAACCTATGAACTTTGACAGGAGTGTACTCAGGCAGCTAGCCCATTCTGCCATCAGCACTTCTGTAGCTGCACCATTTTAGCTCACGGGCTCTATCAAAGCTAAAGCATGTACGTCTTTCTGAGCTGAAAACTACACCTCCAGGTGCACTGATACGTCCATCCTAAATAGAAGGGAGGTCCTCACATTGCAGAAGGAATCCATTACTATAGTGCTCAATCATTTTGTTTGTTTCAGGGTCCAAGCGTGAAGTTTCCTGGTGCCCCACACTGGTTTCTCCTGGTCCCCTGGACCATTCAATGGTGTGTATCAAAGAGGATTACCATTGTTTGGGTGGTTAGACCAATGTGGTCCTAATGGCTTGTAATCACTGGCTTAATGGCTGTGTCTCTCCTATTGATGAGGGTGTTGAAACTATTTTCTTGGAGGCAGTTCCTTCAACCCATTAGTTTAAACCAAAATCTTTGAAATCAAGCACATGAATCACAATTTGTATAAGGAGCAAAATATGCAATTTATGTAGGTACTTATGAGGATATATTGTCACAGTCATATTGTCCTTGAACAATTTGTGATCAGAGTTTGTTATTGGTTGTAGAGCATTGGCCTCTTCTATGAATATTTATTAAATCACACTTCTTTCCCATTGCGCAGGGCTGGCTCCAGGCACCAGCTTTCCAAGCAGGTTCTTGGGGCCGCATTTTGAAGGAGCAGCAGTTTGTGTCCTATGTCAGCAATTCGGCGACAGCTCCGCCGCTCTTCCCACCGTGGTGGCTTTTGGTGGCAGCTCTGCCGCTGTTGCCGACTGCTTGGGGTGGCAAAATTGGTAGAGCTGCCCCTGCCATGTGGGCAATGAGTTTAAGGTTTTGGGTTACTTACTAATGTTTTTGAAGTACCCTAAGATTTCTGATATATTTTAACTCAAGGCACAATGTTTTATTTTCATTATTTCAAATTGTTTAAACTTTCTACTGTAAATTATTCACCTCAAATGAAGTTGAGAGCCATGTGCTAACATAATAGGCTCAGGGCTCTCTTGAGTAACTTGCAGTCACTTTCTTGGTAATGTGCTGCTGGGTAAAAAAACACTTCGGGGACTGAAATGGGGATGAAACCTCCTCATCCCACTTTCCCTAATCAAGGAGAGTGGCACTAACCTATCCTGAGACAGAAGAGAAAATGTATGTGTCAAGGTTCCTTCCCCACTCTGAACTCTAGGGTACAGATGTGGGGACCCGAATGAAAACCTCCTAAGCTTACTTTTACCAGCTTAGGTTAAAACTTCCCCAAGGTACAAATTAATTTTACCCTTTGCCCTTGGATTTCCACTGCCACCACCAAACTTTATCTGGGTTCCTGAAAAAAACTGAGTTTGGACACATCTTTCCCCCCAAAATCCTCCCAATCCTTGCACCCCACTTCCTGGGGAAGGTTTGGTAAAAATCCTCACCAATTTGCATAGGTGACCACAGACCCAAACCCTTGGATCTTAGAACAATGAAAAAGCATTCAGTTTTCTTACAAGAAGACTTTTAATAGAAGTAAAGGAATCACCTCTGTAAAATCAGGATGGTAGATACCTTACAGGGTAATTAGTTTCAAAACATAGAGAATCCCTCTAGGCAAAACCTTAAGTTACAAAAAAGACACACAAACAGGAATAGTCATTCTATTCAGCACAACTATTTTCTCAGCCATTTAAAGAAATCATAATCTAACACAAACCTAGCTAGATTACTTACTAAGTTCTAAGACTCCATTCCTGTTCTGTCCCCGGCAAAAGCATATACAGACACAGACCCTTTGTTTTTCTCCCTCCTCCCAGCTTTTGAAAGTATCTTATCTCCTCATTGGTCATTTTAGTCAGGTGCCAGCAAGGTTACCTTTAACTTCTTAACCCTTTACAGGTGAGAGGATTTTTCCTCTGGCCAGGAGGGATTTTAAAGGGGTTTACCCTTCCCTTTATATTTATGACAGTATGAATTCTACCTTTCCTCAGTTGCCTATTCCATTGTCTAGGTTGAAGACATTTTCTATGACTGAGATAAGTGGGATGGGAATATGTTATGTCGGAGTCCTCTTTAAGGTCCTGAACGGTCTGTACCATCCATCTGGCATAGTTATAGTTGCTTGTGGTTCTTCTTTCAATTGTCTTGTTTTCTCACACAACAACATTCTTCAACTTCATGATAAAATTGTGCATAAACCTGCCTGATTCAAAACTAATTTTCTGTGCTTGTTTTAACCTTTGTTACGAGAGGGAGAAATTGCAATGTCTACTTTTAAGAGTGAACAATAACTTCACGTTCCGTTGGCTATAGTGAAACATTTTTATAAGACAGGTTTCAGAGTAGCAGCCGTGTTAGTCTGTATTCGCAAAAAGAAAAGGAGTACTTGTGGCACCTTAGAAACTAACCAATTTATTTGAGCATAAGCTTTCGTGAGCTACAGCTCACTTGATCGGATGAAGTGAGCTGTAGCTCACGAAAGCTTATGGTCAAATAATTTGGTTAGTCTCTAAGGTGCCACAAGTACTTCTTTTCATTTTTATAAGAAGAACCCTAAGACAGCTCAACAGAGGGAGATAGCAGGTGAATGTGAAAAGGTATGTTTGGGCAGATAGGATGATTGTATATGAAATTTAGAACTAGGCCGACAGTGAATTTTATTTTTTGAATGTTAATGAGTCAATGGGAAGGTTGATAAAGGCTGAGTTATGTCTTTTTAAAAAAAATCCAAATGCTATCAAAATACAAGCAGTATTATTAGATTGACAGAGCAATTCAATTATATCAATCTTATTTCTGAAAAGCTTTTTATTAAAACTTCCATAGGCATCTAGCAGAGTGCAATAAACATATGAGGTCTTCTGTTAAAAGAATAGGAAGTCACCTGAATCTTTTACTTTACTTTTTTCTCTTCCCAAAATTCTAGTTTGTCAACTAGAACATGTGTTTGGTTTAATGATTAGAGGGGCTTACATTGCTGTGAAAGCATACCCTAAGAATCCATGAGAGGTTTCACCTGGGTAACAGGAATTTACTCTTTCTGTTCCTGGAACTGTTTTCCCCTTTCAAGTATTTTATGAAGTATAAAAATCTTTAAAAATAAATAACAAAATCCCTAATTATTTTTTCTATGGAATGTGACATAAAACAGATTTAAACATTAACCGTAAGTTTTCTCATGCAGTTTATAAATCTAAAATCTAACAGGAAGTTACAATAGTGAATTATACACAGTTAGCAAAACTTGTATTAAAGTGAACAGTCTACAGCATGTAACAAATTTATTCTGTTACAACACTCAACGGGGAGACAAGAAGATTGAAAGAAAAAAGTGTCTGTTTTAAGGAATAGACTTGTGTTCATAATGCCCCATTTATTACAAACCACAGATATACTTTTTCTAGAAAGGGCTAAAAGCACTAAGCGCTACATACAAAAGACAAATAAGAGGAGCAACATTATAAAATAAACCAAGTTCGTCATTGAATCCTTTAGTTAATTTTTCCATTTCAACCACAAACCACACCTGTCAAAGCCAATCAGTGCAAACGCTGGCTGGCTGGCTGAAGCAGTGCCAGTTCCTAACAATCACATATCAGCCAGCTAGAAGTAGATGGTCTATTAATTTTCTCGAATTGGTATCTTGTGACAGCAATTATTTGGGAAATTTATATGCTCCTCTCAGGGTAAGTGGAAAGCCCATTCCATTTATTAAATAAATATGTTGATGTATTTCTTTTCAGTATGGCACAATAATTGAACAGGACCATAATAAATGTATAAGTCTCCCTTTCAAACCACAGCTCCTCTTGACTTATGAGATAGCCCAATGAGAGAGTTCCCCTTGTTTTCAGGCTTCCCACACAAGCTCAGAAAAGTGAACCATTATTGGAGTTACTTTAAGAAAACCAGAAGAGACTTGTGACAAATTATGGCCCCAGTTCTGTAAAATATTAAGTATGTGCATGATGTTCCTTATGAGAATAGTCTCATGGACTTCAATGGGATATTCTTATGTGTGTGACTTCACACACATGAGTTTGCAGGTTCAGAGCCCCAGAGAGTCTTTTATGCCTGCATTTTTTTTGTTGCATGTCTGTTTCCATTTTTTTTTGTAACTGCAACTTAAGCACAATATTGAATATTTATCACTGTATTCTTCATAGGACACATTCTTTAAAAAAGAGTCCAGTAGAAATATTTTAGAGTAAATAATCAACAAGTTCTAATAAGGGTAGCTATCCCTCATTCTATTTATATGCCTTCTTTCTTTTGGTTCAGACATCACTAGTTTTGATAAGGGTATCCAGTAAATTAATGCATTTAATTATCTATTCTTTTCTTATGATTGAGGTGCAATGAATCAATTTTTAAAAAGTATGATATATTGGTTACCGTGTATTAATTTACAACTGAATATGAATCCAGGCTATCAAAGGGCCAGAGGAAGAAGAGGCAGTAGGATGGTGCATTGGAGAATGTAGTCCTGAAATCAGGGGAGAAAGCAAATAGACCAATTCAGGAGGTGTGTTGGTGGGAGGGAGCCACAGGGGGATGAGGGAAGGCAGAAAATTGTTTTCTGGGCTCTGAGAGCAGGAAGATTGGCCTTCCCCCAAATTATGCCCTCAGAGAAAATAGTGCTAAAATGTCACAAGTAGGGAGTCTGGTAATAGAAAAGGTGGGAAGGGTCTGGTGAGTAGGAGGGGAAAAAGCTGGGATTATGGAGTATGGCAGAAGGCTCACTTAATTTGCGTGTTTAGTTATAACCATTGTACACACAGAAGCTAGGTGCATACCTCTTTGCACATGACTCTGGACTGCTGATGTTTTGAAAATCAGGTCTTATAATTGGGGGACAAACGGGCTTGGTTATCTCCAGTACCTGAGCTCTACTCAGTGAAGGGAGGACATGGCAGAGGCCTGACCTTGACTAGAGTTGCAGTTGCTTCCAAGACAGGATCCAGTTGGTGTCATATAGGTGGAGTGCCATCATGCCCACTTCCTTCCCCATCTCACCCCGACAAATTCTCTACCGCGTGGGGTGCAGGCTCTCGAGCTAGCACACTTTGTGCCAGAGAGTCCTTTTGCAAAGGGGACTTCTCTGCTGACCAGCTGCAGGAAGATTATGGGCTCTTTGCGTCACTCCAGTGGTGCAAAAAGGCCAGATCTGATTACCAAATGTGGCTGAATAAATCAACTATTCCTAGCATAAGTCTGAAATTTCAAATTTGTTTTCAAGTACAGAATTATGTGCTCTTATATAGTTAATCAAAGTATTAGGCCTGGTCTACACTACACAGGTTGACCTAATAATGAATGTGTCTACACTACCAGGTCCCTTCTGCCGAGGTAACTTGCCTGCTATGTCAACTTAATTCCTCCACCTCCCTGACAGGAGTAGCACTTAATTCAATGTTGTTAGGTTGATGTACAGACAGTGTAGATATTGTGTTGCTTACGTTGACATAACTGGCCTCCAGGAGATGTCCCAAAATGCTCTGCTGTGACAGCTCTGGTAAATGTTTTCAACTCTGCTGCACAGCAGTCAGGTACACAGGAAATATCCCCTCCCCTGTTAAAGGACTAGGAACTTTTGAATTTCTGTGTCCTGTTTTTTTAGTGTGGGGAGCTCATCTACACAGCTGATCATGGTGGCTTCACACTCTAAATGTGCTCCAGCCTAGAGTACACAGGAGATGGTGGAACTTCTTGGTCTGTGGGGAGAAGAGGAACAGCTCCGATCCAGCCATAGAAATGTAGACATCTATGAGCAGATTGCATGGGACATGGGGGAGAAGGGTGTTGTTAGATGTTTGGCTGTGTGTGTGTGTTTTCTCTGCGTGCTGTACTGATTCTGGCCAGATAGGTCCAATCGAACTGTACAATAACCACAGACTTGGTTTATAGCAAAGGAAATTGGTCAGGGTTTATTGTCAACGAAGCACTGTCCTAATGTCCTGGCTCAATGGTTTCGGGTACACTAACACATGTATGCCCATTGCAATGGACCAGATCAATGAATGGCAGGACGTTCTGTTCCCCCCTGCGCCAGACAGAGACACTCCCTTTGAGGTTTCATTTTATACAGCAGTACAAACAAGTTACATATTACCCCTCTGACATGGTTATTTACTATCCTCTGAAGTGGGTTGTTACCATCCCTTACCTTGAACATGTTGATTCGATCAAAACATCTCTGTCCATCACACGGTCATTCTGACCTTATCTTTAGGATGGGTCAGCATGTTCCTGTTATCTTTAGGGAATGTGTTGGTATCAAGGTGTTCTGGAATGTGTTTGCATGAATGCTCTGTGCCTAGCACCTCTTAGGAATGTGTGTTTTTGCAATATCAGTCCTTTTATTGCCAGATTCTGTGAGCAGGGCCTGCTGCTAGCTCACAGCCTGATTTTGCTTATATCAGCAAACCTTTGACCACTACTTTAGCCCAGGCCTCAGGCCTCTGATACAAGGGCTTATGTTTCAGGCCTTCTTCCTGCTACATTGGGCTATGCCAGGGACATGCACCTGTGCCACGTGAAAAATCAAGGAACTGTGGCAAACGTACCAGAAGGCAAGAGAGGTGAACAGTCACTCTGGTGTAGCACCGCAGATACTTCTACAAGGAGCTGCATGAAATAAGGGGAGTGATTTTTATGGAGCAACTCTGCACTAGACACTGGTTCTGTACTGACAATGGTTGCTTTGTACTTTCCTTGGCTCACAGCTGAAAGTGCAGCCTTCAGCTCTTCCTCCACACCAGCGGAGAGGCTTTCCCAGATAAAAACAAAGATGAAAAAATGACATGTTTAATGAGATTATGAATGCCTCTGGGACAGTGGACACCAAGCAGAGAGCCTGGAAGATTTCTATCTCTGAAAAACTGGACATGGACATGAAGAGCAGGAGAGCAGCCCAGGAGAGTGAGCATGGCATACAGCAGGAGATCCTGGGGATTCTGAAGGAACAAACAGACATGTTGAAGGCATCTGGTTGACCTTCAAGAGAAACACCTTGAGGCTAGACTCCCTCTGCAGACCGGCATTCAAACACTGCCATATTCCTCCTCTGCCTCATGTTCCAGGAGGTAAGGGGGGAAACTGCACTATCCCTTCCACTCAACCCTGCTTGAATAAGGGTCCGAAGAATAAAAAGCACGCTACGATGATGTGTGACAGGCAAGGCTACTATGCTTTTAAACACAAGATGAATATGTTTTTCCCTACTAGTTTTATTCCACTATGTGTCCAAGGTTAAATTCTATTTGTGCTCTTTAAGTTTCAGTATGTTTGATAAATAAATGTCCGTGTCTTGAGAAAGAATTTATCTTTATTCCTTTAAAATGCGGGGGGGGGGGGGGGGGGGGGAGGAAGAGTGACAGGGAAACTGAAGCAACAGAGGGGACGTGCTAGAGACAAAAACCCAACAGTCACAGCAAGGTTCACACTATGGGTAGGCAGAATACCAAGAAGCAGCACACATTACTTTGGCTCTTTACTGAAATGGGTTTTCAAATCCTCCCTGAGTTGCAGTGTTCCATGCTGAGCTCTTCTTATAGCTCTGGTGTCTGGCTGCTCAAAATAAGCAGACAGCCTATCCACCTCCATGCTTTACCCCAGTGGTTCTCAAACTGTGAGTTGGGACCCCAAAATGGGTCACGAACCCATTTTAATGGGGTTGCCAGGGCTGGCTTAGACTTGTTGGTGCCTGGGGCTGAAGCCCGAGCCCCACTGCCTGGGGCCGAAGCTGAAGCTTGAGGGCTTCAGCCCTGGGCAGAAGGGTTCAGGTTACAGGCCCCTTGCCTGGAGCGGTAGGGTTCAGGCTTTGGATGCCCCACTTGGGGCAGTGGGGCTCGGGTGGGCTTAGGCTTCGTTCCCCCCTCCTGGGGTTGTGTAGTGATTTTTGTTGTCGGAAAGTGGTTGCGGTGCAATGAAGTTTGAGAACCCCACCTCTACTCTGTGGAAACGTCTCTCCCTTTTGCCTCATAGATATTATGAAGTACACAGCAGGCAGCTATAACCATAGGGATATTGCTTTCACTGAGGTCTAACCTAGTAAGCTAACTGCACCAGCACCCTTTAAATGGCCAAAGGTCCATTCAACCACCATTCTGTACTTGCTGAGCCTATTGTTGAACCAATCCTTGCTGCTGTCCATTGTATGGCTTCATGAACCATAGGAATAAAGGGTAAGCTGGCTCTCCCAGGATCACTTTCGGTATTTGTGTCACCAACGGTTATTTTGAATTCTGGAAAGAAAGTCTCTCTTTTCAGCTTGCTGAACAGATCTGTGTTCTTAAAGATGCGTGTGTCATGCACCTTCCCTGACCATCCCATGCTGATGTTGGTAAAACGGTGCTGGTGATCCACCAGCGCGTGCAATACCATTGAAAAGTATCCCTTTCTGTTTATGTACTCTTTGGCAAGGTGGTCTGATAAGGATATGCATGTTGTCTATCACTCTACCACAGTTAGGGAACCCTATTGTGGCAAAACCATTCTGTATCTCCGGCACATTACCCAGAATCATTACCCTTCTTAGCAAAAGGCAATTAATGGCCCTGCATACTTGGATCACAACAGCCCCCACGGTGGTTTTTCCAACTCCAAATTGATTCCCCACTGACCAGTAGCAGTCTGGCGTTACAAGCTTCCATACGATGATTGCCACTCGCTTCTCCACTGTCACAGCAGGTTTCAGTGCTGAAGGACTGGGGAGAGCTCTGCACACTGTTCCTGGAAAGTGGCCTTGCACATCTGAAAGTTCTGCAGCCACTGACCGGAAACAGCACTCCACTGTGTTCAGCTGCTGCGTGACTGCCAGCAGCAGCTGGGAATTGTTTTGTTCTATGGCTTCCAGGAGGTCTGCTTGAAGAACATTACAGTGTTCCACAAGGCAGCTCTTCTCGCAGCTCTGGAAGTATTTCAGGATAAGGCACACGGTGTTTGTAATGCTCACAGCAATAGCGCACAGCTGAGAGGTGTCCATGCATCTCAGAATATGGCACACACACGACTATGCCAGCCTTTTGAAAAAAAGCACAAAATATTATAGGTTCCAGTTGAAATCAGGGGAGGAAGTGAGAAAATTGCATCATGGGACATTAAAGCCATGCTCCCAGGACCCCCTGCAAAAATGTTTTGATCCCATGACGCTGTGCAAGCCCCTCCCAACCCCCTCCCCCCGTGGCAAGTTGTACTGTGGGATAGCTACCCACAATGCACTGCTCTCTGCATCGATGCATGTGCTGCTAGTGAGGACGCGCTCCACTGACAGAAGGACACACACTACTGACTTAATTACTGCAGCGGCTGGATGTTGAGTTAGCTGAAGTCAGCTTAAGTTTGTAGTGTAGACATGCCCTTAGAGAGGCACAGCAAAATATAATAGTTACCTTAATGTATTTTACTGCATTATACATATCATATCAGCAAGTATTGTACAGTATCAGCATGAAATGTTGTTGACTGAATGCTAACTGTTCTTGATCTATTGTTTTATAATTACTCTGGGCTTGACACAATTTAATCTGATTCGTGCCCAGTTGCTGTGCAGTCATTTGATCATTGAAAGACACATGTAACTTGCTTGAACTGAAAAAATAGACATAATCAAGTTTTGGAGTTTGGAGATGGAAAGAATTATAAAATTTACAATATTCTCATACAACACAATCTTTTTTAGATGTAGAACAATAAAGTTGGTGGCTGCTGAGTGTCAGAAAAATCAACAAATTATTTCTGAGCTGTTAGGCCTTTGACTGTTGATTTTACAAGTATATTGTGGACAACGGGTTGTCATATGAATAATGCAATAGAAAAGAAAATAAGCTTACTCCTAGACTATTTTGTTCTCATTTACATCCTTACTCAACAAAATCAATCAGTTTGGAAAGGTAATTCCAGGTAAGATTATTATCTAAATTCAGTTTTAACAAACAACCATTTGAAAGAAATGTGGCTATTTAAAGAGTAATGAACAATGTTTTCTCATCTTGTGACACACACACATTGTCCTAAAGCTTACTTTCTATATTAAGAAACCTTAACTTCTTTACAAGGTGATGATAAGGATGAAATACCTGCATATTCAATTACCTCAAAATTTGACCTACTTCTTAGAGAATCATCACCTGCTAATTAACTGTAGTAATATTCGGGGCCAACATTTTAATCAAATATGTTATTAATAAATTTGCAAGGAGAAACTTTCAGCATCTGAAGTAATAATTGTTATGGTGGTACATTTCCATAAATTTCAATATAGCACATTGGGTTACATTGCATCCTATATAATTTAGACTATGACATGCAAAAACCTGATTTAGTTTACATTTAGTGGACTGCCCCTTTTATTTCTGTAAACACAAAAGTACATTTTAAACGCAGTGCCTGGTGGTTTAGTCATGTAACCTTTACTAAACCTTTTCTTTTCTCAGACAATAGACTTTTCTCAGAGTGTTGTAAATCCAGAGTAATGCCATTAAAATCAATGGGGTTGTACCAGTGTAAAACCAATGTCAGAAGAGAATCAGGTCCAGTTCTTGCTGAATAGTTAAATGTATGGGGTATTTTATTTTAAAAAATGCTCAACTTTGAGTCCACAGTGCTATGTCTTTTTCTCCAACAAAAGCAATTTTAAGAATATTGTACCTTCCTCCTATATAAGGACATGTGAGAGAAAGAAATAAACTAAGATACAAGCAGGATAAGTTGAGGGAAATTATTCCTAACAAGGAAGCCCGCCTGGGAAAAACAGTTGAGTCTGACAGACTAACAGAACACTGATGGGGAAGAAAAGAAAAACAAAAAACAACCCACTGAAAAGGCTACTTTGGGACTCGCAGAACTTTAGTCAGTTACAATATGAAATATTGAATAACTTCTTGGTTGTGGGGATTATTTCTGAATCATTTCAATGCTCAGTCCATGCTCCTATCCTCTTCTGTCTTCCTATTTTAGTCTGACAGCTGTGTGAAGAGGAGGGAAAGGAATTTAATTGTGTTATTTTGGAGCTAGAAGAATATTTCCACTCTGTCTTTCTGACACCCTCATCGTCAGACTTTTCTCTCCCACATACATGCACACACACAGATCTGATCCAGAATGATAATGTGACTGTGATCTTATTTTGAAAATTACCTTTAAGATTTTAGCAACCTATCTTGACTTCCTTGCTTGACTTCCTTGTTATTCAGGAGAATAACTTTGTTCAGATTTATTTAGGCTTGTTCTCAGTTCTGAGGGGTGAAAGAATTTGTTTGCTGAAAGTTTTAGAAGCCTAAATAATTGTGTAGCTCTAATTACAGTGGGATCTATCTGTTCAGCAGTGTTTTCAAACAATATCATTGGCTATTTCACTTACCTTTTTAACATATGGAAATCATTCTGAAAAAAAAATCGTTCCTAATTATCTTCCCATTGTATGCTTTGGTGCTGGAGTCATATTACATACAGAGTAAAATCCTTGCTTCGTTGAATTCAATAGCAAAACTCTCATTGACTGACTTCAGTGGGGACAGGATTTCACTCAGTGATTCTTAGCTGGGACATAATATTTACTTCTTCATTAGATAAAGGACATGTAAGAGAAAGAAACAAACTAAGATACAAGCAGGTTAAGTTTAGGGAAATTATTCCCAACAAGGAAGCTCACCTGGAAAAACCAGTTATCCTTAGATAAAACCCACTCATCAAGTGATTCATATTAGGGCTCACTATGGAATTGATCCAACATGCAGGTTGCACCATTTGTAGACTAAGAGCATTATTGCCTGTATTGAAGAGGTTAGCAAAATTGTCAATGATCTCAGCAAGAAAAGACTGACATGTTTTAAAATTATTATAGGGCTATTCATAGGGCTCAGTTATGATCTGTTCACCAATGAAAAATCTGAATTAACTGCACTGAACTAAATGGAGTCAAACCAGTATGTCAATGCCAGGTCATGGGCAGCCAGACCTAGTGGTCAGAGCCAGAGTTCACAGTCAGAAGCTAAGAGTAAGTTGGGTCAGGCTACCCAGAGATCAGAACCACAAGACTGTAACCAGAGTCAGGCTGTGTCAGGATACCAGGGAGTCAGAGGCAGGAGACAAGAGATCAGAACCACATGTCAGAGATCAGGAGTCAAACCAGGTCAGGACACCTGGAAGTCAATCCAGGGGAGGGGAAGCCAGTGCAGGAGGCTCAAGGTGCCCAGTCCAGAGCAGGCTGGATTCCAGTTGTTTGGAGGGCTTCCTGTTGCTGGCTTAAGTAGGGCCAGCAGGCCAGTCAGCTGCTCTGGGATGCTCCCAATGGGGCATCAGGGGTGGATCCTCAAACTGAGGCTGGGCTTCATAGGTCCTGGATTACAAGTTGGTAGCAAGCTGCCAAGTGGAGGGGTGAAGCATAGCTGCTCCTGTGGACCTGCGTTCAAGACCTGTGGGTCATGATACTCTATAAGTAAGATGAGACCCATAGTCTTCCATCTGGAATTAAACCAAACACGTTATTTAAATGCGAGAACTATAGTTATTCAACATATTTATGGGGAATTTTTGCACTGCATAAGCTTTTAAATGTGGGGTACAGTTGAACTACTGTTGCTATGCAATAATCATTTTATACTTTTGTGCATTTAGCAGTGTTATGTGACAGTAATTTGTGGTATTGAATTTTCTTGGTTTTGTTTGGTTTTAAAAAAAATTCTCTCCACCTTCCTGACATCATGACTATGTGGCAAGGTCACACACACAAAATAATTTTATTATAAATGAGAACAGAATCCCAGATCATGAGCTACCTAAAAGGGAAAGAGAAGGAGACATCATGATCCCCATAGGAGATCAGTAACTGCTGTTGAGGGACCCCTGGAATGTAGGAATATCTCACCATTTCCTGTAGATGCAATGGGTCACAAGTAGTAATTTATCTATATCTGGGGCTTGCAGCTTTCAGGCAGTTTCTATGGTGCCAGCACATATAAAGTTGCTATTCAGGTTAAGGTTTAAAGTCTTTCCTCTGTCACGACTGTCTTCTATCTTTACTTTTTCTATTATTGTGGTCATGGGGAGGTGCAGAATCCAGGAAATTAGTCCTAAATCACATTGCTAAAGCAGAGCACAGTTCTTAAGCTGCCAACAGCTAGGTGCTACATCACCCCCCAACACAACATATCCAATTTATTGTCTAGTTTCACTTTAATTTGGTCGTACTTCAGGCAGACTTAACTTATGTCTTATCCAGTTGGTATGACAAGTTACTTTACACAGCAGTGACCTATTACTTTGAATGGACATGATATTTTTACTTGAAAAATAATTTGTAAAGTCTTCCCCCCCTCCCCAATCAAGAAAAGTAGCTTGCTGCAATCAGTGGAAGGGCTCAAAACCATTCAGAATATAAAATCACTGCAAATGTATCAGGATTCCATTTCCATTTCAGGCTATTTAACTGTATTTCTTTTAGGATGTTGTATATGCTTTTGTGATTATCCCTGTTCTGTTTCCATTGATTTCAGTGAATTGGGCCATGGATATCAATAGTCAGGTCCAATATGCCTACTGTGAAACTTGTTCCACCTTCATAGACCACCACTTAAGTGTAGCCAGGTTTTCCTGTATTATTTTGTTCTTTAATTAAAGAACATTTTTGATAAGTAAATATTTTTCTGGTCTGCTGGGTGGCTGTCAGATTGCTGTATGGTGGGTGCTTCTTACAGATCTCTTATCTCTTGACTGTTTGGAAAACTGTTAACTGTACTAGAAATATTCTCCATCATAAGCAGGAGAAAATCCCTGTTGGTTATAACTACTAGTTATACCTGACCCAGTGGTGAAAAGGAAATGTATAAAGTGTGCTCACGGTATAAAACCAAAACACATTTTTGAAGTCTGATTTTGATTGATAGCTTTTTTCCTCCAATAAATATCATTTAAAAACAAACTTCAAATTATAAAAGAAAAATAATCAAAATCCAAGAAACCTTGATTTTATTAAATGTTACATCCTAGACAATAATTACCAATGGCCTCTTTATTACTTATTTGGTCTGAGATTGTTTCCCTTGAGGTAACTGGGAGTGTAGTCATAAAAGAAATGCCTGATTCCTATTTTACGATAGTTTATCTGAAATTATTACCATTAGGAATGAGTGAACTGGTTCAGATAAAATAATTTCTGGACATCTCACATGCCTGGACAATCTCAACTAGTTTTACAGATGTACAAAATGGAACCTTGTGCAGATTGTCAAATGTCTGGTTAAATGTGCAGAGAACTCTAACAAACACTGATACTATTTTTTTATTAAATATGGTGCATGCATCTGTATTTATGATGGCTTTCTTGCTATGTTATTAGACGAAAAGGGATTGTTGGAGGAACCAAGCGGACAAAGTAAAACAATGACACAGGCAAGAGTCCTGGAGGAAACAACAAGGAAGCTGTTAAATGCAGCCCTTACTTGGCTGCATCCAGATTAGAATGGCTTACTCTTCCCAAAGTTAAGCCTATAATCAAAGCAGGATATAAAGCTATTATAGGACCCCAGGCCTAGAAAAAAATGATAGAGGCTGCTCATGGAGTGTCAGTGAGTGCTGACAGCAAATGAGAGATTCAGGATCTGCAGTAATCAGGCTTGTTCCTCAAGAGAATGGGGGAGTGTGATGGGGCATCTGCCCCACACTAACCCATAAAGGGTTAATAGAACCCTAGGGAGGCTGCGCAACAGGCAGCTAGTTGGAGAAGACCTCAGGGAGGCTATGCAGGAGACAGGCAATTGGAGAGGGCTATGAGGAGCAGCCAATCAGGGCTGGGCAGGCCCATATAAGAAGAGTTGCAGTGCAGAGCAGGTCAGTCATCCCTGGAGCTCAAGGAGAGAGGAGGACTAGCTGCCTTGCAGGCAGAGGGCAGCTACTGCCTTAGGGGGAGGGGGAGCGGGAGCGGAGCTCTCAGCAGACTGCTGGCATGCTGGGGCCCAGAGACAAGAGCAGAGAAGGTGCTGGGGCTGCAGGGAAGTGGCCCAGGGATGAAGACTGCAGGGTTGGAGAGTACGCAGCGTGTGGCTGCCATCTACAGGATCCTTGGGCCGGGACCCAGAGTAGTGGGCCACTTGCTACTGAGGAAGTGGCTGGACAGTGGACAATGCTTCCCCTGGAAGCGGGGAGAACAGAGTGTGACACAGCTGGAGGTCTGTGTCCTGAAGAGGACACTGTGTTTGTTGGGACAATTCGCTTCCAGGAGCAGAAGTGATGGTGAAAAGATGTCATTGGATGAGGGTACATGGGCAAACTAAGTTAATTTCCAGGACAGCTAGCAGGACGTGCCACAGCAGTGCATCGAACCCCATCACAGGGAGTCAAGGTTAGGTAGTGGTCTGCAGGGTAAGTGTAAGTAAGACAGTAACTATATAGGTCTCTTTTTTCTAAAATTAATTTCTTATAGTGCTTTTAACTGTTTGGCAAATAAATCATACTTTGTTTTTGAAGACACTTCTCCTGTGTCACTGCATACTATTACTCTCCATGGGCTCACAAAAACAAACTTTTGTAGGTACCAAACCTATTGTTACGTATCACAGTTGGCAACCAGATACCAAGTCAGAAAGTGGTTAGGTTGTGGGTCCCACCTCAAAGAAGTGGAGGCATGGGCTGTCACTTGGAAGGTGTACACTTGGGAGGGGGACTATGAAAGGGTTTTAGAAGGGGCAGCCTGTCTAGGGAGCATGACAAAAGGATTTTACACTTTTGATTTCTGGCTAAGACTGCAGCTACAAACATCAAAACGCCAGAAGAAAACATGTTAACACAATATTACCTGCCAGGACCTTAACTCCTGTAAACCTCACAAGGAAGCTCATTCTCAAAAGACTTCCACCCCATTGTTCAGCTTCCAGAGGTTTTCATAGTTTGGATGAGGTATAGATGAACAAACCAAAGTTTGGGTGCTCATTCAAAACGATCCTAAACTTTAAACCTATTGAGGCTCTTTTGAACGTTCGCCTAATTAGCAGGTGACTTATCAATAAACACAGTTTTAAAAGAAAATTTTACCAGGAAAAGGGAATGAATGATCCACCCAAGGCTTCATGAATGTCAGTCCAACATACCTCAGTTACTTTTGGAAGTATGGCAAATTGCAGCAAAAGGGAAGCAGTTCAGTAAGGATTTTTCCAGACAATGCTGGTTGCTCTAGAAAGATGACAGTGTTTATTCCTTGAAAGGACAAAATCCAATATTTAGTTAGTTTGTCTTGGCTGAAGTCAGACTTTATTAGCTATACAAAAGGGTTTGTTCTAGAACTGTGAGGGGATTAGAGTGCAGGGTTTTATTCATTCACCTTGTGAACTACAAGGGTATTGTATTTTGCTGTTTTAGTTGGCAATATCTTTTGGCTGCTCTCTAAATGAGTACCCACTATTCAGCTGAAAAATACCAAAACAAAAATAATTAAATACCTTTCCTATGGTTTTTTAGTGTACAGCAATTCTGCCTTTGAATTGCAGTGCATTGTTTATTACTCAACACCAAACATTTAAGAAGTGGATTGCACTTGAAAAATATCTAATTGTTTAAAGCTGTTGTGGATATGTCCATGAAGAGCATGTAGAGATGAGTCTACCCATCATGTTTTTATTATACCTTCCCTAATTATCTGTCAAAAGGGCAAGGTGGGGGTGGGGGAGGGAGAAAAGAACAGAGTATTTTTGTGACCTTTACAAAGCATCTTAAATAATTCCAGTGTTAAGTATATTTCCCTGCTTGGTGTATTTTAGGCCAACGGCAGCAATAGCAGCAACAAGAATTTTCATGTTCAGAGGAACAGCACTACTGTAGTCAGGTACTTATTAGTCTACATAGTAGCCGGGCTAAGCCTGTCTGGTTGTCAGACCTCCTACTGACTCACAATGTGCTTCTCTTAAAATGGTTATTTTTATCGCATACTATGGATATATCAACATATATGGATATATCCACATTTCCCTCACATTCCTAATGATTTATCCATTACAGAAAGCATGTAGTTTTAGGCAACAATGGTGCAAAACCCATCATAAAACAACAGCGCCTAATTTCAAAGTCATCTGAAGTATTTTTAAATCCATGTACTGTCTTTGTTTTACAATTAGTGGGCCAAATCTTGAGGTCCTTACTCAATATTTATTTGGCCTTTTACTCAGGCAAACATCCACTGATGCCAATGGCAGTCTTCCTGAGGGGGAAAAAAAAAAAAGGACTGATTAAACCTAAGTAATCTCGTGCAGATTTGGCCCACAGTAATATTTGTCTTTTAATTTTCCAAATGCTTTTAATACTTAGGGTCAGATCCTCTGGTGGATGAAGAGAACGGGTGAGGGCTCTCTTTACCTGCAGGAAACCCTGGGTGTGCAGCAGCTGGCACAGCCAGTTTCTTCACCATCCTCTCCAGGCATAGGAGATGTAGTGAGGGTGTGGCCAGTGTGGTGCTGGACTCTGGTGATCGTTAGTTCTCATATTTGCCCCTTGGGCTCAGTGCCATGAAATCGGGGGTTGGGGGGTGTGAGGGGGGGCCTCCAGCTGGGGGTGTGGGCTCTGGGGTGGGGCCAGAAATGAGGAGTTGAGGGTGTGGGAGGGGGGTCCAGGCTGGGGCAGGAGGTCAGGATTTGGAGTCTGGGATGGGGTAGGGAAGGGATGAGGGCTTCAGCTGGAGGTGTGGGCTCTGGGATGGGGCTCAGGATGAGGAATCTGCAGTGCAGGAGGGTGCTCTGGGCTGGGACAGAGGGGTTTGGAGGGTGGGAGGGCGATTATGGCTGGGGCAGGGGGTTGGAGCCTGGTAGGAGGTCAGGGGTGCAGGCTCTGGGTGGCGCTTACTTCAAGCAGTTCCTAGAAGCAGCAGCACGTCCCCCCTCTGGCTTGTATGCGGAGGGGCCGCCAGGCGGGTCTACAGGCTGTCCCGTCCACAGGCGCTGCCCCCACAGCTCCCCCTGGCCATGGTTCCTGGCCAATGGGAGCTGCAGAGCCAGCACTTGGGCAGTGTGCACAGCTACCTGGCTGGGCTGCCTCTATGCATAGGAGCTGGAGGGTGGGACATGCCGCCGCTTCCAGGAGTTGCGGGGAGTCACAGCACTCGCAGAGTGGGGCAAAACCCCGACCCTTCTCCCCAGCTGGAGTGCTGGAGCGGGACAAGCACCTGACCCCACTCCCTGGCGGGAGCTCGAGAGTCAGATTGAAAGTTCTGTCTGGCTGGATGTGGCCCATGGGCTGTAGTTTGCCCACCTCTGCTCTACAGCCTGGTGATTAGGGTACTTGCCCAGAGTACAGAAGACTTGGGTTAAAGTCTCGGCTGTATCTTATTCATTTGCTGATTAGGCTGAAGCTCAGGAGAACCTCGATAGGTTTAGAGTTTGGGACTGTTCTGCAGGAGCATCCAGACTTCAGCTTGTTCATCCAATCTTCTTCCAAACTAGGTGTGATGGTGCTGTCTGTGGGAGCCCGCTGAGGTCACTCAATCAGGGTGAACTGCAAACAGAACGGCACAAACAAACCCCAAACGCTGGTGGATATTCCAGTACTTACATTTACCAAGCCAGCACAAAACAGCGTCTATAGTACCTCCCTGGTTACTCAGAAGTCCAAATAATGCAGTTCCCTTAAAGTACCCAGCCTCAGGCCTCCATCCAGACACACATGTTAAACATATGACGATAAATTCTGAAAATCTTATTTCATCATATAAAAGAAAAGGTTCTCCTGACACCAAAGGACTAAGCCCCAGACCAGCGTCAAATAATAACTTGGATCTTACCCCAAATACACGCTTTTAGTCAATTCTTATTAACTAAACTAAAATTTATTAAAAAAGAAAAGAGAGAGAGTGTTGGTTAAAAGATCAATATACAGACAGACTTGAACTCAATTCTTGAGGTTCAGATACATAGCCGAGATGAGCTTGTAGTGGCGAAAAGTCCTTTTAGAAATAGTCCAGAGGTTATAGTCCAATGTCCATGTTCAGGGTGACTCCAGTCAGTAACTGGGGATCTCAATCCTTATGGCTTAAGGTTTCCCCCTCTTGAAACCCAAAGTAGATCTGAGATTAAGAAGGATCCTGTCGCAAGGTTTTTATACATTTCCTGTAGCCATTTGGCCTGAGAAGACAATAGGCTTAACTTTCCTTCTTCCAAACATCATGATAATTAGCACATAATAATTTATCCATTAAACAGTTCAGACACGGTTATCTGAACGGGTTATCACAACCTTCAAAGAGACATAGGCAATAATACTATTTCACTCGAGTGTCTTCCTAAATGTTAACAATCCTCTTTTGATCTTTGAATCAAAGATATAGCAATAGACAAGACTTGTTTGCTTACATCACAAGACCTGAACTATCTCTAACAATGCAGGCTTGCATTTCAAAGCTCTATTCATTTACATATCTTCCTAACTAGTCTTTAAAGTTCAGCCATGGGTCAGGTCAGTCTGTGAGTTAATTGACTCTTTCTGGCCCTGTCACCTTACAATGAGATATTATATTACACTCATAATGTCACACTAGGCAAATGTTTTGAAGCTGCAAACCTGGGCTGAAAATCTCTTGAGAATGGTCTTGCTTGTGACATTTCCAGGAGTTAAGGTCCTGGCAGGCAATAATGTGTTAATATCTTTTCTATTATTTCAGTGCTTTTGGTTCCAGTCCAGCTTAAAATTAGAAGTGCAAAGTCACTTTACCAGACATTTCAAAGCATGAACAAGGTTCTATTTGTGTCTGACTCTAAACTTAATGAAGAGTGTCCAGGGGGTTGGAGGTGTTTTAATTTAATCTACTGATTTATCAAAGAACACAGTCTAAAAATATTATTCCAGGTGAAAGGAATAGGTACTTCACTGAGGACTTCATAAGCATCCAAGTCCAAACAGGTAGAGGAATAAGGGCTTGCCCCTGAGTGTCCCAAATCCCAAGCTTAAAAACAATTCCATTTTCTTGTCAAACAAAAACAATTTTAAAAGTTGCTCTGAAATGCAATTGTCCTCCTCTGCTCAGCTCTCCTTTATATGTCTGAGTCCTTGACTTTCTTTTCTTCTTTTCTCACCTCCAGTTCAGCTCCCTTATGGGCAGATCCTACTATGATCTTTGTGTTCATTCCCAAAAACCTGTGTCCTCCTTCTTTCCAGACATAGGCTGTGTCTTGTAAAATGAAGCCCTACATTTTGCTTCTTCCCAGTAAAACTGTGGGTGTATGGATCTGGTAGTTTTATAAACATCTGTCTTGCTTATATAAAACAATATCTCTCAAACTTATTCTAATGTAATGATGAGTAATTGTACATTCATTTTTTAAGATAGCTGAAGCTTCTGCAAAAGCAGAAAAATATTATCATTTAACATTAAAAGGAAATTGTCAAGTCCAAAAAGATTTTAGGACAGGATCAAAGTTAAGAGAGAATATTCTTAAATAAGGTGCTAACCAGAATTCCCCTAGTGAAATTCTCATAGATGGACATAGTGCATGGTGAGGAAGCTTCACAAAGCTCCCCTTGAAGAGCTTCATTTAAATCTATCTTTAAGGGGTAGGGATTAGAGGGCCTTGGAGGAGGAAAGAAATATTGTAGCCTCCCAACCCCTTGGATCTCTGCCATCGATGAGAAAGAGCGCTCTTTGGGGACAGCTACGCTGCAACAAAAGACCCGTGGCTGGCCTGGGTCAATTAACTTGGGCTCAGCTTGCAGGGCTAAAAATTGCAGTGTAGATGGTTGGGCTTGGGCTGGAACCTGGGCTCTGAGATGCTTGACTAGACAAAACGGTATCAAATAACCTCTTCTTTTTGTTTCTGAGTCTATATTGTCCTTGCTCTGGGTCCAATTACTTCATTTTGCATCTGCGTGGGCGTAAGCGCCCTCTTGCACTACCCTGATTGCAGGATCAGGGCTCATGTTTGTAAAATCAAAGTCTTGTGATATATAGGAGGGATCAGTATGAGTCTCTTTGTAAAGTCATTTCAGTGGAGAAATAGTGTTATAAAGCATCAGTTTTAAAGCCATTTGGGCTCAGCTGTGTCTGGTAGAGCCCTGAGTAAAGAGCAGTCCAGAGCAGCACCCCCACAGGAGTAGTGTGACGAACTTTTGTGTCTCAGGGCGGCACAATGCCCCCCAAAGCTCAGTGCTATGCAAAGGGAGAGCGCCTGCTGCCACAGCCCTTGGAGTCGGGGCAGAATGTGTTCCCTGAATGCTCTGCCAGTGTTGCAAGCTAGGGTGAAGGGGGTCAGGCTAGTGCTGCTGCTGCTTCGCACCCGTCACGCCAGCAGTATTAGGGTGGCTAGTGCCCAATTGCCCTCGATAGGAGCAGTTGTTGATACTGGAAAAGCACAGACACCACAACTGTGCCCATTCTGCTGTACAAGGAAGAGGCAGAGGAGAGGAAGTGTTTCTACACACTGTCTCTGGGCATGTGCAGTGGTGCTATGTTCGTTAAAGAAATGAAAAGTGAGTAATACCTGACACACTAACGAATAATAATTACACAAAGAGAGAAGAGAGCATATAGGTAGATTATTCTCATGCACTATTGCAAAGTATCTAATAGACGATAACCCACCTTTTTGTATCTTTAAACTGTTATATTTTAATCTTTAGTACATCATATTCTTCAATTTTGGCATCAGAAACCATGTGCATTTTTTCCTTAAAGTTCTGGAGTGATAACATGTTTTCATTTTTTGATGCTTCAGTTTTGGTTATTTTGTGTGCAGAGACATCACAAAATAGAACGTGACATGACTATGTGTTGAAAGGCAAGCATCGTATTCTCACTTGTCCATGTTTTGTGCCTTTGAGAACGCTGCTGACAAATAGTATTAGTTGTTATGTGATTTTACAATGTGCTTAAAGATCCTCAGAATAAAAAAGAACCTCAACAAAAACTCTCTCCCAAATTTACTTCATTATAATGTTTGGTTTTCTGGGGCTTCCTTCTTTACCCAAGGTTTTATAAATCTTCTACATAGGAAGTCTTTTGCAGCAGCTACAGGAGGATTGCAAAACTTTGGTCTCTTGTTTCAATGGCAATAATAATGTATCCTTTCTTTCCTTGCTATCCCTTCAGCACACGCTTACGCGTATGCTCATACATACACACACACACACATAAGATATAGCAGAATGTTGTCATGAGTGTGTTACAAAGCATTACCAGATCAACACATATTCTGTAGAAAAGTAGTGATAACGGGGGGATTGGCAGTCATGCCTGTGACAGAAAAATTGTCTGAAACAGAAGTGAAGAGGAAGAGGCACCAATACCATGAGTAGTTCCCATCCCCTGGGAGTGGAAGATGAAACAGTGCAAGTCTAATTGGGTCCCAAAAAAACAGGAACCACCATTTGACTGTCAACTGAAAGACAGTAATGCAAGAGCATTTTCCAAAGAAATAGAATTGTGTTAGCTTTGCATGAGATGTGTGAATGCAGAACATTATATCTGCTGAAAACTAGTACCAGGAAGTTGCACAGAGTAATGAGAAATGCGTCTTCCCTCTTCAGTGTGCATGTTGTTCAGTGCGGGGGGAAGATCACATACAAAGATGAAAAAGGAACATGTGACTGTCTTGTCTCTAGGGCTTACAGCTTCAAAAATATTTAGGTGACTATCTGCCTCTGTAGGTGTCTCAGACCATTATGTAGGGTCCACTTTCAAAACCTCTGCTCAGCTTCTGCCTAACCCTGGAGGATCCTTAGAGACCTAAGTTTCCATCCAAAGGCATTCACAAAGCCACCTAAACTTTGATGCCACCCCACAGCTAACAAGCAGCTCAGAGCCCTTGTTCAAGCCACAGGCCCAGATGCCAAAAAGCGGGATTCTCTAATTAGGAAGAGGAACATCTATCTTGCTGGCAGGGCCCAATCATGTAAGGATGCTCTGAGATCAGATACATGTCAGGCCCCATAGCAGGAGGACCAGAATGCAGATCACTGATAGGTAGAGGGGTAGCACAGCACATTCACAAAAGACATGTAGAAAGGGCAGCACAGCAGTCACAAAAAAAGAAAGCCAGGGCAGAGGGAAAAGTAGGATGAGTATGGAAGACATATGAAGTGTGAGCAGGGAAAAGATGCTTAACTCCTGGGGAGGACTTGTAGCTGAGAATCCCATATAGAGGAAGTTGCCCAGGAACACCAGATCAGCAGTTAGGTGCCTAAATCCTTCTCCTTTCCCTACCCCTCTCCTGGCATTTCACTTAGGTGGCTCCCCATTCATCTTGCTGGCTTCTGAGAATCCCTTTCTTAGGTGCCTAATTGTCCGCATCCATTGTATACAGGGACTGGTGGCCTAGTTTGGGGCAGTGGGTTCCACTAGGCAACAGGACACTAGGGATTAGGCATTGCTGGATATTTGGAGTTTTGAGTTAATCTGTTAATTCATGTTAATAAAGCAGACCCCGGAAAGGGAGTGTAATTCCAGTACACCAGCTGTTGTGATTTGTTTGATGGTGGAAAAGTTGGAAATGGAGGCATGGTCCGATACTAGGTTTGGGGACACTCTGCGACATGGGTTTTATGTACACTCCATACACACAAAGAAGTTAGATAAAACCATAAATACTTTTATTGTAAGGTTACAACATAACAGTGTTTGCAGACTGTTACGCCCAGATAGTGCACTTCCCTACACTGCCCTAGAGCCTCCTACCCTTCAAGCAGGAGCAGGAAAAAAGCCAGAAATGTAAAGCAACCACCTACAATTTTAGCAATGGTTTTTAATACAACAATGGATACAAAATAGCATCCTGCTGTAAGAGTGACAACTCCAAATATCCGAACTAAGCCCTGGTCTACAATACAACCTTGTGTTGATGTAACACAAATCCACGCTCCTGAGCAATGCAGTGATACCAACCTAACCCCAGGTGCTATGTTGACAGAAGGACTTCTCCTGTCAACATAGCTACCTCCTTTTGGGGAGGTGGAATCCTTATGCTAATAGGTGAAGCTCTCCCATCAGAATAGATAGCAACTTCATTAAGCATTACAGTGGCATAGCTGCACTAGTGCAGCTTTGACGCTGCAGTGCTGTAAGTGTAGACAAGACCTAAGTGCAACCCTTTGTAACATAAAAGGTAATACTCAACATGAGTCCAAAGCTCTTTTTCCATATACATATTTGCAGCTACATTGGCAAGTAACTGAGGCCTAATGTTAACTGCATAGCAATTTGCATCTCCATTGGGGGTTTGGCCAATAAGATAGAGATAGTAATATCTCTACCCACTCCAGCACCTCTACTGACCGGCTTCTACCATACACCCTCAAAGGCTCTGAAACGCAGGGACAGCCTGAATGGTTGTGCTGTGAGAGGTAAAAGGAGTGCAGAGTGCCTGTATCAGCTACCTGAAGTCTGCTCCTTGTGGAGTGGAATTGCATCTTTTCCACTGCATTCGGAGTGATCGTCTGCAGATGGGCTGGAATAGGACTTGACCCAAGAACTTTTTTTAATATCAAGTATTTTTGTGGCTCAAAAATGCTCCCCCTGTTTGTGTTGCAGCAACAGTTAGAGCCTGATCCAAAGCATATTGGTTTCAATGGAAACACTTTCACAGAAATCAATGGACTTTGGATCAGCCTCTTAACTAGCAAACTCTGTTTGCCAGAGATGAGCTGTTCTATTAACACATGATCATTGATACTGATGTTGAGAGATATTTGGGTACAACAGGACATTACTCTCATATGGTCCCGTTAATTCCAGTTCCAGGAAATTCAAATGTTTGGTAAAATGAAAGAGGTGAAAATAACAAAGGAAAGGGTGCTGTTTTCAAGCTTCTCAAAGGAGGAATAAAAATGCAGGTAATGGAGAGTAAGACAAATTAAGATCATTACCTGTTTGGTTAATTTTCTTTACAAGAAGTTTTTAAAAAACAACTTCTTCCAAAAAACGCTTTTAAAATAGTCAAAAATAAATGCACATTAATGTTACTGTTCACTACAAAAAGGAGAAAGAAATAGCATACTCCAAATGTTAAATCATGCTTTTAGACTGTTCGTTTACTAAAGAGATAAAATTAATGTCTGGCACTTCACAGAGAATCTCTCTAAAAAAATTGTCCAATAAAGCATCAAGACAAAAATGATACTTTTAGTTACATGATATCTGGCAGTTCTAAGTTGTCTGTCACTTAGAAAGATTCTCTTAAAAATAAAGTGTTATGTAAAAAGAAGCTTCTTCAGCAATTAGCACTTCAATTCAATTGACTGAACAATAAAAAAACCAAAATAGATCATATTAACAATGAATGCTTCTGCCTGCACTGATGCTGCTGTTCAAAGAAAGCCAAAACCTCCTCATCTAAGGTTGTCTTTGCAACTCAAGAAGATAAATTCCTTTCCATTTTTGAGACTGAAATGCTGATGTGAAAGGTTATAAAGCATTAATGACTTTTAATGGTGACCAAGTACTCAAAGAGAAGCTGTTAAAGTTAATGAAGGGGAAAAAAAACAAAAAAAACCCCTGAATTCTGATTGAGCCACTTGACTCTGAGCCCTGCAAGTTCTCAGTGTTTTGAAATTTAAATGGAACAAAGTTGCATTTAAAAAATCTGGGGCTTTGCTGACATTGGACAATCTACTGTGAACAAGGTGCAGTGGAGGGAAAGGGGAAAGGCATGTTAAAGGGACTTTCAGCTGTTGGACTTTTGCACTATAGGGTGGTAAACTGAAGCAAAGGGCAATTGGCCAAGACACTATGCGGTAGGTGCTTACTTATAGTTGGCATACTTTTGAATTGTTGTGATCCCTCTCCCTTTTAATAAATCTTTTCTTTTGTTATACACAGACTTCAGGCATGGCTACACTTGCAGATGTAGAGTACTGTGAGGTAAACCCACCTTCAGAGAGCGCAATAGGTAAAGCGCTGCAGTCTGTCCACACTGACAGCTGCAAGCACACTGGCGTGGCCACATTTGCGGCACTTGCAGCAGCATTGGGAGCGGTGCATTATGGGCAGCTATCCCACAGAGCACCTCTTCCCATTGTGGCGCTGTGGCTTGTGGGAAGGGGAAAGGGAGTGCGGGGCATTCTGGGTCCTGTCCCAATGCCCCCTGATGCATTGGTTTGCATCCCAGCAATTCTGGAGCGGAGGTGGGGTCGCCCCCAACTATCGTGTCCAGCTCTTCGTAGAAACGGCAGGTCGTGGGGGCCGCACCAGAGCGGCGGTTTGCCTAGCGGGCTTTGTGGTAGTTCAAAGTGATGACCAGAGTGGGTCGCACAGGCATTGTGGGACACCTCTGGAGGCTGATCAGAGCGCACTATAGGACTTGGGCGGCCACACTGGTGCTGCGGCGCTCCAGCAGGGGTGCAGCAAATGATATTCCACTCGCCGAGGTGGAGTACCAGCAGCTCTGTAGCCACGGAGTCAGTGCTCTGTGTGCCTTGCCAGTGTGGACAGGTAGTGAGCTAGGGCACCCGGGGCTCCTTTATTGTGCTGTAACTCGCAAGTGTAACCAAGGCCTTAGTGCTTGCGAGTGAGGAGGCACTAAGGGATGGTGTTTAGTTTTTCAAAATTTCTGGGAGGGAGCTCAAGCTGTTTTCTAATGTTAGGAGGAACACCTCGGTGTTGAACCCAGCCCTTGTTGCTGATGATACCACCTAGCAGAAGGGTTACATGCTGAACAAAGTGTGTGCAGGACATAAGATGGCTGAAGCTTCCAGAGCGTGTCTACCTCCTTTGGGCACTGTGGAAGTGTTCTTCGGGTTGGCTTCTTCTATTTCCACATAAGCACATAGCAACAGTTAGAGACAAAGTGGGAAGGGGAAGGAGCAGGGATGTGCTGGTGGATCCATTCCAGTGCAGATCCATTATCCATTCCTTGCCCTTTTACAGTGGGGGATCACACCAGTCTCTCTTTCTGCAATTACCACTTCAGTTCAAATGACTGAAGGATAAGTAAATTTAAAGAGACCACATTAGCAATAAATGTTTCTGCTTTCGTTTCAGCTGCCCTTGCTGTTCAAAATAAGTGTTTTAGGAGGAAATAAAATGGGTATAATCTAATGGAGAGAATCAAATAGAGCCCAATAAGCTACTGCAGTACCCTGGTTTTACAGTGGTGCAATTCAGCAGATTTCAGTGGTGTTACTCTTATATAAAACTGAAATGTTGCAATAGTAACTCAGGCAGTAGATCCAAATATCCTTCCCTATGCGATGTACATATACTCAGGCCTTGTGCAATGAATCGAACTGATCCACAAATAAACAATTTCATGAAACAAAGTCCCTGATTGCTGTGTACCAGGAACACCCAAAAGTATCATACAGTGTTATGAACAGCACGTCCGTCCTGTCATTTGTTCACTAATTTGTCATTTTATAGCTAACCTACATTGGTGCCCTCCACTCAGTGGTTTGTGTGCAAGTACAACAACCCATACGTGGCTTCAGATTTATGGCCCAAGGACTCATTACTATGGAAATAAATTGTAAAGCAAGTGTTGCTCAGCAAGAGCAATTTTTTAACATCTGAGAGGTAGATGCCAGCAGCCCTCATTATAGTTGAATAATATACTAGCAATACTTTCTGGAGGGTTTCAATTATAATGGAAGTGTTTTTAAGTTGCTCTTTCTGGCGTTGAAGACTAATGCTTGAGATAGATCTACTGATAAAAGCATTTGGACCATGAATCCAGGAGTGACTTCCACGTGAGCTAATTGAGCCGAACCTTGCAGGAGGGCCAGAGCATCTCCTATGACCAGATTCTTATTAAATATTTGTTTGCCATGTAGATACTTAATCATGTCCCTTAACCTTCTCTTTGTTAAGCTAAATAGATTGAGTTCCTTGAGTCTATCATCATCATAAATTATATTTTCTAAACCTTTCATCATTCTCATGTTTCTTCTCTGAACCCTTAAAATTTACTGGACACAATATTCCAGCAGTGGTCACACCTGTGCCAAATACAGAGGTAAAATAACCTCTCATATATAAAAAATCTGTTTAACATCATAAAGGATCTACATCTTTGTCAAAGCGAGAGCTCATTTTATAGAAAGAGGGGAAAATGATGGATGTAGAAGGCCTGATTCCTTTTGTCCTACACCTTGTGTAGTTATTTATATTAGTACAAAGATGGTATCAGATTTACCAGATAAGAATGATACTATTTCACATCCACTTTATAATGACTGCACAAAGTGCAGGGCCAGTGCAGAAAACTAGACCCAGAGAGCCCACATATTCACCTAATACATACCTCATGGCTTATATACCCTAAAGGTATAATGTGTTAGATTGTTTTTTTTATTAATATTTTTTTTCAATTATGGACTTAAAAATCTGTTAGGCTTCATGCCCTAATTATTATGTCTGGCAGCTTATTCCACATATTGATGACCCTTTTAGCAAAAGCCTGTTCTTATATCCAGTGTAAAATTTCTTTCCTTATCTTCAATTCTTGACCTTGAATTACAAAATGAGTATGTAGGATGAACATATCTTGCCTTAATCATTATATGAGCCTGCTTTTTTTCCCTAGCATCTACTAGAGTCAGGTTTTTTTAGGTCTCTCCTCATAATATTTTAATGTATTTTACTTAAAACTAGGTGACTTACAAATGCAACTTTGTGCATAAGAAAGAAGTTGTCTAAAGCCCTGATCACACACCCTGCTTTAGAGATGTGCAAATATCTTAATACTAGTCATTCACCTAACTCTTTTCCTATTTTTTTTTATTAATGGGAAAGAAGATGTTTCATTTTTCAATACGAGTGTTGCATATATTTCAGAAGAATACTTGATATTTGACATAATTATATAATATTATTATGCTTTATTTATATTTAATAGCAAATATCCTGTCAAAATAGCAATAACAATATTTACAAGAAATGATGTCAATAAAAAATAAACTAATACAAACGTGAAGGCAATGTCAGGTACGATATCACCTATTACATTGTTTTTTTACCTATGTTAAAAGAAAGTTATTTATACTGCAACATCAAGCAACCAGGAAGAGCTGTGCACTGAATGAGGCAGAGGTCCTATAGAAAAAAATAGTATGTGATTATGTATTTAAAGACTGTCAGTGAAAGTCTGTCTCTACTGAAGTCCATGAGAGTTTTGCTGTTGACTTCAGTGGGGGTAGGATTTTACCCTGTATCAAAATGCATATGCACAAAACAGCAGAGCTAAGGTTGCATAGGACATTTCCTAGCTTTCAAGTGTTTGACTTAAGTTAACACTTTTAAAAATAATTATAATAATAATTCTGTGCATAAAAACTACTAAATGAAAAGTTAAGAGCTCTGACAGTGTATACCCCTACTATTCCACCCAGAGAGAAACAACTCCTGACTACAACAGCTACCATACACCACAGACCTTAATGTTGCTCCAGCATCCCTTAGCTAAACCTGAGCAAGTGACTTTTCCAGAACTGTGCAGAAAAAGATAGTTTTGGGAGGTGGGGTGTGAAACCTGGTCCATTTGTGGTGGTGAGTCTGGGGAAGGAGGTAGTGGATGTCTGATATCCCTGCTGGGACAGTTATGGTTCTGGGACACTATTTGTGATATATGGTGGTGGTTTGTCTGTAGCATGAGTAAGAGTGATATGTACAATTAAATACCTTCACTTTTTTTTTTCATTTCCTTGCTTTTTGTGTTGTGTACATTCTAAGCTTCATGGTTAGATAGTGCTGTATTGCTGTGTATAAATAAACTATCAGAATTATATTAAATATATGTTGCAGATAATGAGGTTAAAGCTTGGTGTCTTTTTTTCAAAATAGAAAATAACTTAATTCCAATAGTAGATTAGTACAGGCACTCACTAATCCTCTTGCAAATACAGTTCATGCAGATAGTATTTACAAATAATTTTCTACTTGACTTAGCATTGCTGTGACTAATGTATGTGTTTTTAGATTTGATTGATAAAATGTCATCCTGGCTTAGTTAGACCAACAGAGAATTTTGGAGAGTCCTTCAAGCCTCCAGAAAATGGAGACAGTCCTTTGGCGTCCTTATGGCTAATGACCTACTGATATCAGATTCTAGGGAAGTGTGAAGTTTTTGAAAATTACTATCAAAGCCATATCTGGCTTAGTTTCCCTATCATAGAATAATAGAATATCAGGGTTGGAAGGGACCCCAGAAGGTCATCTAGTCCAACCCCCTGCTCAAAGCAGGACCAATTCCCAGTTAAATCATCCCAGCCAGGGCTTTGTCAAGCCTGACCTTAAAAACCTCTAAGGAAGGAGATTCTACCACCTCCCTAGGTAACGCATTCCAGTGTTTCACCACCCTCTTAGTGAAAAATTTTTTCCTAATATCCAACCTAAACCTCCCCCACTGCAACTTGAGACCATTACTCCTCGTTCTGTCATCTGCTACCATTGAGAACAGTCTAGAGCCATCCTCTTTGGAACCCCCTTTCAGGTAGTTGAAAGCAGCTATCAAATCCCCCCTCATTCTTCTCTTCTGCAGGCTAAACAATCCCAGCTCCCTCAGCCTCTCCTCATAACTCATGTGTTCCAGTCCCCTAAACATTTTTGTTGCCCTTCGCTGGACTCTCTCCAATTTATCCACATCCTTCTTGAAGTGTGGGGCCCAAAACTGGACACAGTACTCCAGATGAGGCCTCACCAATGTCGAATAGAGGGGAACGATCACGTCCCTCGATCTGCTCGCTATGCCCCTACTTATACATCCCAAAATGCCATTGGCCTTCTTGGCAACAAGGGCACACTGCTGACTCATATCCAGCTTCTCGTCCACTGTCACCCCTAGGTCCTTTTCCGCAGAACTGCTGCCTAGCCATTCGGTCCCTAGTCTGTAGCGGTGCATTGGGTTCTTCCATCCTAAGTGCAGGACCCTGCACTTATCCTTATTGAACCTCATCAGATTCCTTTTAGCCCAATCCTCCAATTTGTCTAGGTCCTTCTGTATCCTATCCCTCCCCTCCAGCGTATCTACCACTCCTCCCAGTTTAGTATCATCCGCAAATTTGCTGAGAGTGCAATCCACACCATCCTCCAGATCATTTATGAAGATATTGAATAAAACCGGCCCCAGGACCGACCCTTGGGGCACTCCACTTGATACCGGCTGCCAACTAGACATGGAGCCGTTGATCACTACCCGTTGAGCCTGACAATCTAGCCAGCTTTCTACCCACCTTATAGTGCATTCATCCAGCCCATACTTCCTTAACTTGCTGACAAGAATACTATGGGAGACCGTGTCAAAAGCTTTGCTAAAGTCAAGAAACAATACATCCACTGCTTTCCCTTCATCCACAGAACCAGTAATCTCATCATAAAAGGCGATTAGATTAGTCAGGCATGACCTTCCCTTGGTGAATCCATGCTGGCTGTTCCTGATCACTTTCCTCTCATGCAAGTGCTTCAGGATTGATTCTTTGAGGACCTGCTCCATGATTTTTCCAGGGACTGAGGTGAGGCTGACTGGCCTGTAGTTCCCAGGATCCTCCTTCTTCCCTTTTTTAAAGATTGGCACTACATTAGCCTTTTTCCAGTCATCCGGGACTTCCCCGGTTCGCCACGAGTTTTCAAAGATAATGGCCAATGGCTCTGCAATCACAGCCGCCAATTCTTTCAGCACTCTTGGATGCAACTCGTCCGGCCCCATGGACTTGTGCACGTCCAGCTTTTCTAAATAGTCCCTAACCACCTCTATCTCCACAGAGGGCTGGCCATCTCTTCCCCATTTTGTGATGCCCAGCGCAGCAGTCTGGGAGCTGACCTTGTTAGTGAAAACAGAGGCAAAAAAAGCATTGAGTACATTAGCTTTTTCCACATCCTCTGTCACTAGGTACAGATAATGTAATGTTGATGATAACATGGGCTAACTAGATAGAAAGATATTTCTTGATATAACGTTGAATAATTTATTTCCATATCTTGTATTATTTTCGCACTTTTGCTGGGGGTGGGGGAGGAGGTAGAAGGAGGGGGGAAGATGGGGAGGGGCAGGGAGTGGAGAGAGAGATTGAGTGTGTGTGTGTAAAATTGAGACAGAAATTTTTGGTAGGTCTTTCTGAATTAACAATGACAATACTTCTCTGGAGATAAATAAAAAGAGATGAAACACCTTTTAAAAAAATTACAAGCAACATGTAACAAGGCAAGTATATATTTACACATATAGAGTAGAGTAAAGTGCTTTTAGTCATTATTGTGCTTAACTTAATTATGCTAACCAGCCTAATAGGATCTGCCCAATCTGTGATTGGTTCAGGAGCTAAGGGTGTCGACCAGACATAGCTTCCAGTTACCTTTCTATTGCCTCAATCCTGGGGTAGCAGGGTCCTGCTAATCTCCCAGCATAAATTAAGGCAATCTTGGAGTTATTCTAATTTGCACAAAGTAATGAAGGTTCTCACCTGGTCATTACACTGTTTGCAGTTGCTATTGTATCAGGGGCTGAGGATCTGGACCATGTTGCCAGTGCATAGTGCACTATGGAGATGGTGCACTAGTAATGAGCACAGAGACAATACCTCTCATCTTTCTCATACACACATCATAAAAGGCATGCAAGGATCAGTTACTTAAGGTTTCCTCACTGGAAGGAAAATGCCTAGGTTAGGGGTACTCCTTTATATTCCATGCATCATCCTTTCATTGTTGTATCTTGCACTTTTGCCAGATGGGCCCTAAACCCAGCAACCTTTAGCTTGCAAATGATCTCTAGTGGTAGAAATTCTTTAGCCAAAGGCCTTTCATTTACCACTTGGCTCAGATGTACAGAAGTTTTATCACTCAGCCACAGTGATGCATCCGATGAAGTGAGCTGTAGCTCACAAAAGCTCATGCTCAAATAAATTGGTTAGTCTCTAAGGTGCCACAAGTCCTCCTTTTCTTTTTGCGAATACAGACTAACACGGCTGTTACTCTGAAAAGTGATCTTTTTGATTACAGTTAATGTTGGTTAAAAAGATGTGGTTGCTGTGATATTCAGGGCTCTGTCCATAAGACAAAAATTCCTCTATCTACTTCTACATAGAATCATGAACTTTAAATGTACCACTTTAACAAAGAATGGTTTACACAATCATTTCCTTATATGCTTTCATAATTTCTTTTGTGTAAGCATGGGAATGGTACATGATGTAGAAGGATGGAGAGATACACATGCTATTCTTGCTTTTCTAAAATGTTATCAATATGCAAATTGTGTCCAAGATAGATATGGCAAAAAATAAAAGCTTTAACAAAGCTTTATATTGTGCATTAAAATGTTCTTATTTTATAAAATATTGTAATAAAACTAATTAGGTATTGTAAAAATGCAAAAATAGATATTATAATACTATTACTAAAGTAGCAAATGTTTGCAATCAGACTTTACTAAATCATGCGCTCTGGGTATGAAATCTTTGAATTTATGGGGAATATGTTTGGTTTTGATTTACAGTATTTACAATCTCCTTATGCTTTCAGCCTTCTGCACTTGCCTCATATGATAAGAAACTGTTGCAGACAATGAGACAGCAGGGAAAAAAAAGCCATTTAAGTGATGAATATGAATCAGTGGCTTTATTTCAGAATTAATTTGTAATAAAAACTTGTGTAGTGTTTGCTTTAGTATTTTTTCCTGAATCTGTGGCAAACTAAATAGATTATATGTTAATTCATGAAGAGACTCCATTTTAAAAAACACACACACACACAGATCCTTCTTTGAGTCTTTCTGTCATTCTTCTGTGACCCTTATGGAAAATTTAGGAAGGAATTTGGTAATGTAGGACTCAGTTCACCAAATACTTAAGCAGTTGCCTAACTTTAAGCAGGTGAGAAGCCCAAGGAAGTAAATGGGACTCAAGTGTATAAAATTAGGCACATGCTTAAAAGCCTTGCTGAATCAGAAGATAACAAATGTGTTTAAATCTAAATCTTTAAAAAACTCTCTAAATGTATTAGTCTCCAGAGCTATTTGGCAGTTATATAAATCTTTTTGATAATTATGACCCCTAACAATTAAGATTGGTTTTGGAGGAGATGCAGAGAAATGTGATCATTGCTTCATATTATCTGGAGAGGTTCAATATGGCAACAATTCTTCAGGAAGGCATCTCATAACACAGGTCCTCAGATGCTCTTTTTCTCTAGCAATCTACATAATGATGGATGACTCCAACCTTGGAAGCACTATTCAGTATAAAATTTGAGTTAATCTCTTTCTTTAGTCTAGCAATATTTCCATTGAAAATTGCAGGGACGAAGACCTGCCACCTGGGATTGAGTATATCCAACAGATTTCAATACTTGTTGAGTGATACAGACTCAATTACAAATAAAAGAAGAAAACGAAGTACACAGTATTATAGGATTTGTTCACATTGTAAATTTGCCAGCATTCTAAAGAATAATGGTGCTGACCCTGATGCACACTTTTAGTCAGGAGTTATTTGACTATTTCTTGGTGACTGTTACATAAATATATGCCTATTTTTTATCATAAAATATGACTGTGCATACGGTTACTGCAATAGAGTTTAGAAATTCAGTAACTGCACATGCAAGTGAAGCATGCATGTTTTGTTTATCTAATTATATGATCTCATTTTGCACAGACATCCTTAATTCTAGTCTTTCCTACCTTTTGAGTGAGTGACTTTGCAACATTAATAATGATCTCTTAATTGTGTGACAATAGTAGTATTATGGACATGTGTAGAGGCTCCAACCTCGCGTGCATACACACACACAGAGTTCCTGTTCCAAAGAGTTTACATTCTGAGGATCAGATTCTTAGCTGATACAAATCAATGTAGTTCTATTGAAGTCAATAGAGCTATGCTAACTTATGCCATTTGAGGATCTGGCCTTGAGTATTATGTTTACTATAATTATTCATTAGGGAAGGATAACTTGTAAGACATGAATTTACAGTAAGTGTTGATGAACACCTTAGCAAACTTTTTATGGAAAAGAACACAACACGTGAAAATCCTTGCCAGCATCTGTCACTATAAAAGGAACCAGCCCGCAAGTCCTGCAAGGATTGGTTCTTGGCTCTGTTCCATTTAACATTTTTATTAATGATCCGGAAGAGAACATAAAATCACTCCTGCTAAAGATTGCAGATGATACAAAAGTGGGGGAGTGGTAAATAATGAAAAGAAGAGGTCACTGATTCAGAGTTATCTGGATCGCTTGGTAAACTGGGTTCAAGGAAACTATCAGTACTAGTATGACTCATTGTAAATTTATACATTTAGGAACAAAAATGTAGCCCACACTTACAGGATGGGGGACTCTATCCTGGGAAGCAGTGATCCTGAAAAAGATTTGTGTGTAGTGGTATATAATCAGCTGAACGTGAGCTCCTTGTGTGATACTGTGGCGAAAAGGGCTAATGTGACCCTAGGACGCATGAATCTCCAGGAGCAGAGAGTTTATTTTACTTCTGTATTTGGAACTAGTAGAACTGCTTCTGGAATATTGTGTCCACAATTCAAGAAGGATGTTGATAAATTCAAGAGGGTTCAGAAAAGAGCCACAAGAATGATTAAAGGATTAGAAAACATGCCTTACAGTGATAGACTCAAGGAGCTTAACAAAGAGAAGTTTAATGGGTAATTTGATTGCAGTCTATAAATGCTTACTTGGGGAATATTTAATAATGGGCTTTTCAATGTAACAGAGAAAGCTATAATATGATCCAATGGCTGGAAGTTGAAGATAGAGAAATTCAGATGGTAAATAAGATGAAAATTTTGAATGCTGAGAATAATTAACCATTGGAACAATTTACCAAGGGTCATGGTGGCTTCTCCATCACTGACCATTTTTAAATCAAGATTGGATGTTTTTTTCTGAATGATATACTTTATGAATTATTTTGGGTAAGTTCTATGACTTGTGCTACACAAGAGATCAGATTAGATGATCAGAATGGTCTCTTCTGACCTTGCAGTCTATAGACGTGTACAGTTTTTGCAATATTTTATTCATAGATATGTACAAATAGTTGTCACAGCACATTAGTCCTCTATCAGAAATTCATCACTGCAGGTGCAAATCATAATATTTCCTCTATCAGGCTGATCCTTCAGAAAGGATCTGGTCCCACCTTCACGAGTTAGCTAAGGGAACCTTATTTGATGGAATAGTGAATATATGTGTGTGAGATATCACACATACATAGGTATATATCTCTCCTCAGCAGCCATGAGAGTCCAGATCCAAATTCATCTGAATTGTGTAAGTAAGGCCTTTTCTACACTATCAAGTTTTCTCACCAAAACTGCTGTTTTTTGACTCAAACAGTGAGTGCATACACATGCAGGCGACCTTTGCCAGGGAGAATGTGCAGTTTTGGCAACAAAATACATCCACCCTCACAAGAGATTTACATCTTTTTCCTTTATCTTTTTGTAAACAAAGTGCAAGTGTAGGCACCACGCTTCATTTCATCTCTTTAATTGGCCTCCAGGAGATGTCCCACAATGCCGATCCTGACAGTTCTGGTCAGCAGTTTGAACTCCACTGCCCTGCAGCCAGGTTAACAACCATCTGCCCCTCCCCCTTAGAAGCCCTGGGAATTTTTGAAGTTCCATTTCCTGTTTGCTCAGAATGGAAAGATCTCATCTCATCTTCCCAGACGACAATGGTGGGTTATCGCAGCAAACTCTCTGCCGCTTGGACCACTGCAGAGCTCTTGGATCTGATCAGTGTATGGAGAGAGGAGTCTGTGCAGTCCCGCTGCACTTGAACCACAGGAATTAAGATACCTATGGGCAGATTTCTTGAGGCTTGTGCGAAAAGGGCTGTGATCGGGACATGCTGCAATGCAGAGTGAAGATAAAGGAGCTGAGGCAGACCATCGCTCAGGTGCTTCACCTAAGACCTGCTGGTTCTATAAGGAGATGGATGCTATCCTGGGTGGTCTCCATCGCCAAGAGTCCTGTGGATACTTTGGAGGGCACTGAGGTGGCGGAAGACGAAGTTATTGATGAAGAGGTGGGGTTAGATGAAGATGTGCAGCTCCCGGTGGGGTCGTGCGGTAGGGTGCGCAGACAGCCAGGAACTGTTCTCATTCGTGAAGTGTCTAGCCAGTTTCAGCAGAGTCTCTCCAGCGAGCAAGAAGCAGATGAGACTCCTGGTCAGTGGCTGTGGCTTGTATAGTGTGGAGGTGGGTTCAGGGAATAGAAATGTGGGAGGCTGGTGGTGTTTCTGTGAGCTGGACATTTCCCTCTGTAGCTAATCAGTATGGAGGAACAGGGTGTTCATGCACGCCGAGACCTCACGGGAATCCTCCAGAGAGATCTCCTGGAAAGGTTCCTGGAGGTACTCAAGTAATTCTTTGCCAAAGGTTCCATGGCAGAACAGCTTTGCTCCTTCCCTTGTTGTAGGAAACTTTCCTGCGCCATTCGGCAATCACTTGTGCAGGTACCAAAGCAGCACATAGGCAAGCAGCATAGGGAGCAGGGCAGAAACCACAAACATGGAGTAGATAGTGCCCTTGTTTCCCTGCTTACTCTTAGCAGTGAATTAGAATTAACCCCGCCTGTGGAGAAGTGTGGGAGAATTTTACAATTTGTTCCCTAGAATGCTGCACCATGACCCTTGCAAACCGTGTGTGCTCTTTTACCCATGTGGAGAACCCCCTCCCCCCATGCCAACACTCACCATGCTTTGGGTGTTCACAGAGATGTCTGCCTGGCTAGGGTCAGTGAGAAAGTGATGGCAATGTTGCAAAAGGTGTATTTAACTGAAATGTTTCAGTGCTGTGCGTAAATTTAATAATCCCGCTTCTGTGCATTGTCCCCTGTGCTTCAGCAGATGTGGCCTTCAGGAACATCCCACGCACCCCGGCCAAGCATCTGTGCCAGATAAGAGAGAGCCGAAGATACGGCAAAGAAGACATGCTCCAGGAGGTCCTGCAGTGTGCCAATGCAGAAAAAAGGAACAAAAGGCATGCTGGGAAGCTGAATGGCAGAACAGAAAAGAGAATCCCACATTTGTTAAGGATGCTAATGAGCGGATGCTTAAAATTATGCAGGAGCAAATGTAGATGCTGAAGTCCTTAATAATGCTGCAGACTGAGCAGATCAGGGCTCAACCTCCACTGCAGCAGATTCAGAACTCTTTTCCATGCCCCGCCCCCGCCAAAGTCCACCCACACAGTCCTTTCCTCCATCCGGGACTTCTTGGTTCCCCCTCCACTCTACCCTCTTGGACAACTTTCACAATAATAGCTGGACCTACACACAGCTGTGAAAGTCTGCCCTTCCTTGATTCCTCTTTTCCCGCCAAGCATCTCTGTGTTTTTGTGTGCTGTTTCTTGTGCAATAAAAGCAAATTTTTATAATGGTAAAATCATCTTCACTTTTTTCTACAAGGTGAGATTGCAGGCACTGCCAATATATGCACAGGCCGTTTAATCACTTTTTTATAGGAATATAAGGCCCCAAATGTCACCATTGCCCCCTAGGAAAACTATATGTTATGTAACATTGAAGCATCTCAGACAGAGATCTATGTTACTGGTGGTCATTGTCAAAGTGCTGCCTCAAAGCCTCCCTAATTCAAATAGCCCCACTCTGGGCTCCTCTCACAGCCCTAGTATCTGGCTGCTCAAAATCAGTGGCCAAGTGGTCTGCATCAGCACTCCACCCCTGAGCAAACCTTTCACCCTTAGCTTCACAGAGATTATGCAACGTACAGCACACGGCTATGAGCATAGGAATATTATCCTCAGTGAGGTCCAAGCTGCCATAAAGGCATTGCCAGCTCATCTTTAATCTGCCAAAGGCACATTAAACTGTCATCTGGCACCTACTGAGCGTGCGGTTGAACTGCTCCTTAATGTTTTTCAGGTATACCATGTAAGATTTCATAAGCCATGGCTGTAAGATGTATGCAGGGTCCCCCAGGATCACTATGGGCATTTCACCACCCCCCACACTGTAATCTTCTGTGTATATATGTGTGCCATCTATCACCCCTCCACAGTTAATGAAACCCATTTCTACAAAGCCATCCACTATTTCACGCACACTTCCCAGGTCCTTTGTAGCAGGATGCAATTTATTGACTTGCGCACTTGCATTAACGCAGCCCCAACAGTCAACTTCCCCACTCCAAATTGATTCGTGACCAACCGGTAGCAGTCTGGAGTTACCAGCTTCCACACAGCAATTGCCACATACTTCGCTACTGAGAGGACAGGTCTCATTCTGGTGTCCTTGTGCCGCAGGTATGGTGTGAATTCCGCACACAGTTCCAGGAAGGTGGCTTTCCACATCCAAAAGTTCTGTAGCTGCTGCTCATCATCCCACACCTGCAGGACGATACGATCCCACCATTCAGTGCTTGTTTCACAAGCCCAAAAGTGACTTAACTTGGCTTAACAGTGAAATCCTTGCTGATCTTAAACACAAAAACACAAAAAAGAAGCTTACAAGAAGTGGAAGATTGGACAAATGACCAGGGAAGGGTATAAAAATATTGCTCGGGCATGCAGGAGTGAAATCAGGAAGGCCAAATCACACCTGGAGTTGCAGCTAGCAAGAGATGTTAAGAGTAACAAGAAGGGTTTCTTCAGGTATGTTAGCAACAAGAAGAAAGTCAAGGAAAGTGTGGGCCCCTTACTGAATGAGGGAGGCAACCTAGTGATAGAGGTTGTGGAAAAAGCTAATGTACTCAATGCTTTTTTGCCTCTGTCTTCACGAAGAAGGTCAGCTCCCAGACTGCTGCACTGGGCAGCACAGCATAGGGAGGAGGTGACCAGCCCTCTGTGGAGAAAGAAGTGGTTCAGGACTATTTAGAAAAGCTGGATGAGCACAAGTCCATGGGGCCGGATGCGCTGCATCCGAGAGTGCTAAAGGAGTTGGTGGATGTGATTGCAGAGCCATTGGCCATTATCTTTGAAAACTCATGGCGACCGGGGGAAGTCCCGGATGATTGGAAAAAGGCTAATGTAGTGCCCATCTTTCAAAAAGGGAAGAAGGAGGATTCTGGGAACTACAGGCCAGTCAGCCTCACCTCAGTCCCTGGAAAAATCATGGAGCAGGTCCTCAAGGAATCAATTCTGAAGCACTTAGAGGAGAGGAAAGTGATCAGGAACAGTCAGCATGGATTCACCAAGGGCAACTCATGCCTGACTAATCTAATTGCCTTCTATGACGAGATAACTGGCTCTGTGGATGAGGGGAAAGCGGTGGACGTGTTGTTCCTTGACTTTAGCAAAGCTTTTGACATGGTCTCCCACAGTATTCTTGCCAGCAAGTTAAAGAAGTATGGGCTGGATGAATGGACTATAAGGTGGATAGAAAGTTGGCTAGATTGTCGGGCTCAATGGGTAGTGATCAATGGCTCCATGTCTAGTTGGCAGCCGGTATCAAGTGGAGTGCCCCAAGGGTTGGTCCTCGGGCCAGTTTTGTTCAATATCTTCATAAATGATCTGGAGGATGGTGTGGATTGCACCCTCAGCAAGTTTGCAGATGACACTAAACTGGGAGGAGAGGTAGATACGCTGGAGGGTAGGGATAGGATACAGAGGGCCCTAGACAAATTAGAGGATTGGGCCAAAAGGAATCTGATGAGGTTCAACAAGGACAAGTGCAGAGTCCTGCACTTACGATGGAAGAATCCCATGCACCGCTACAGACTAGGGATCGAATGGCTCGGCAGCAGTTTGGCAGAAAAGGACCTAGGGGTTACAGTGGACGAGAAGCTGGATATGAGTCAACAGTGTGTCGTTGTTGCCAAGAAGGCCAATGGCATTTTGGGATGTATAAGTAGGGGCATTGCCAGCAGATCGAGGGACATGATCGTTCCCCTCTATTCGACATTGGTGAGGCCTCATCTGGAGTACTGTGTCCAGTTTTGGGCCCCACACTACAAGAAGGATGTGGAAAAATTGGAAAGAATCCAGCGGAGGGCAACAAAAATGTTTAGGGGACTGGAACACATGAGTTATGAGGAGAGGCTGAGGGAACTGGGATTGTTTAGTCTGCAGAAGAGAAGAATGAGGGGGGATTTGATAGCTGCTTTCAACTACCTGAAAGGGGGTACCAAAGAGGATGGATCTAGACTGTTCTCAGTGGTAGCTGATGACAGAACAAGGAGTAATGGTCTCAAGTTGCAATGGGGGAGCTTTAGGTTGGATATTAGGAAAAACTTTTTAACTAGGAGGGTGGTGAAACACTGGAATGCGTTGCCTAGGGAGGTGGTGGAATCTCCTTCCTTAGATATTTTTAAGGTCAGGCTTGACAAAGCCCTGGCTGGGATGATTTGGTTGGGGATTTGTCCTGCTTTGAGCAGGGGGTTGGACTAGATGACCTCCTGAGGTCCCTTCCAACCCTGATATTCTATGATTTTATGATTCTATGACTGTCTACCCTGTGCACCTGCTCTGTGAATGCCAAAAGCAATCTAAAGTTGCTCCTATCCATATTACGCAGAATGTTGGGCACCAGGAGTCCTTTTCAGTTAGGAACTTCACAATTAATTGCACTGCCATCCACGATGCCTTCATGACAGTTAACAGAGCATAGGAGAGCAGTGCGGGATCCATCCCTTCTCACAAAGATGCCAGGGTGCACAGCAAAGAAGGGCCATTGGAAAAGATGCCACGAAAGAAAGCCAGAAGCCCATTGAGTGCTGTGACAGAAAACAATGCATCATGGGACATTTAGCATTGTCCCAAGATGTGTTGTGATCCTCTCCATCATCCCACAACAAGCAGCGACAGAAGGACTGTGGGATAGGTACCCACAATGCATTGCTCCCACTGTCATAGAATCATAGAATCATAGAATATCAGGGTTGGAAGGGACCTCAGGAGGTCATCTAGTTCAACCCCCTGCTCAGAGCAGGACCAATCCCCAATTAAATCATACCAGCCAGGGCTTTGTCAAGCCTGACCTTAAAAACTTCTAAGGAAGGAGATTCTACCACTTCCCTAGGTAACGCATTCCAGTGTTTCACCTCCCTCCTAGTCAAAAATTTTTTCCTAATATCCAACCTAAACCTCCCCCACTGCAACTTGAGACCATTACTCCTTGTCCTGTCCTCTTCTACCACTGAGAATAGTCTAGAACCATCGTCTCTGGAACCACCTCTCAGGTAGTTGAAAGCAGCTATCAAATCCCCCCTCATTCTTCTCTTCTGCAGACTAAACAATCCCAGTTCCCTCAGCCTCTCCTCATAACTCATGTGTTCCAGACCCCTAACCATTTTTGTTGCCCTTCGCTGGACTCTCTCCAATTCCATCCACATTCTTCTTGTAGTGTGGGGCCCAAAACTGGACACAGTACTCCAGATGAGGCCTCACCAATGTCGAATAGAGGGGGACGATCATGTCCCTCGATCTGCTCGCTATGCCCCTACTTATACATCCCAAAATGCCATTGGCCTTCTTGGCAACAAGGGCACACTGCTGACTTATATCCAGCTTCTCATCCACTGTCACCCCTAGGTCCTTTTCCACAGAACTGCTGCCTAGCCATTCGGTCCCTAGTCTGTAGCAGTGCATTGGGTTCTTCCGTCCTAAGTGCAGGACGATGATGGTGCCCTCGTTGCGGGCATAATCTGCAAACAGAGGGAGCAAGGGTGACCATGAAATTGCGATATTTATGATGTTGACTTTTGGTGACACAAATTGGTAGTGTAGCCATGGTCTTAGACTCCCTATACTAACTAGAGATGTACAAGGGTCACGTGGATGTAATTTACATGCTGAGATGCCAGGAGAAGTAAGAAGCCATTGTACAGTGAGAATGAAGATGCTTAAACGTATACCTTCTTACTCTTTCCCCTTGCGACATTTTCTTCTTCGGGTCTCGCATCATGTGTCTTACTTCAACTCAGACTACCTTAGACACTTTAGTGGGTTAAAAACTGGTGTCACTGAAATGAGTTGCAAAACTCCCATTAACTCCCAGTGGGGCCAAAATTTCACTCACTGGGTCAAATTCAGAGGTGATGTGAAAGGAGGGGTTTGTAAGTTACACATTAAGTGGGTGTAGATTGGAGGGAATCTGAGTTGGTGTAACATATGCATGGAGAATATTGAGAGAATGTGTAGGTTTCACATCTAAATTTAGTTACCTCTGAAATTGGCCCTCAGGCCCAAAAGCCTTCTAGTTTTTCTGCAAGGGAGAAGTAGCAGGGCACATCAAAGGAGAGCAGAGGGAGGAAACTGTTGGTTCTCTATGAAGACAGGCAGAACAAGTGGGAACTTGGGGCAGGGAGAACACGGGGAGAGAGAGAGACCAATAGGAATTTAGGCAAGGGTTGAGGAGTGGTGTAGGGGGTTTAGGATAAACATTTTGTGTTGGTGACAAATAGATCAAGGTAAAGATAACAAGTCATTGTGCATGTATGGGGGTCATTTAGATTATTGCCAGGGTGCATGTTTCAATACCTATGTGAAACACTTGGATGCTTCAAAAATCCTGGAACTCGGTATCCATACAATAGCTAGCAGATTAACCATTAATTGCTTTTCCATGAAAAGATTTAGTAGACATTCATGTAGGTAATCATGATTACACTCATTTGTTATTAATAAAATCCTAAATTATAAACTGTATAAAGCTTCACAAATTAAAAAACACACTAGAAAATCTTACTTCACATGAGTCACTGTCTTTTCCATGCTAATATGAAATCTGAGTACTTTCTATATGCCTTGTATAAAAACAGTGTAAAAACAGAATATATGGCACCCTAGCATGACCTTCCTTGAAATATTAGGCACATCAGTCACAAGTGGCAGAATGAAACCAAACCGTGAGCGGATAAAGAAGTCTGCTCCAAACAGCATAAATAAAGACATGATTGTGAAGAAGGTCATGCCATATTTGATTTATACATTACCCTGTGAGATAACATTGGATAAACAGGTGTGGCGGGAGGGGGAGTGTATTTTTGTTGTTGGCTCCTGTCTCTCTTATCTTGTTATCTACCAAGTGCCACTGGTCTGTCTGTTCTCTTGTATCATATTGTCTAAATCCCAGATTGGGAGTTCTTTGGGGCAAGGACTACTTTTTGTGTTACTTGTTCTTACTGTGCCCAGTACCGTGGGTCCTAATTTCTACTTAGGGTCCTTTGACAATGAAAGGAATAATCAAATGAATAAGGAAATTTCTTTAGCTATCAGAACTGTTCAGTACCTTTTCATTGTAAAGGAGAAACTGTAGAACCACCAATAATATGATTAGGATAAATCCCTTGGAAGCAGAATTTTTTTTACATAGTTTTAGCTTGTTTTTAATAATATATAAATGTTCTGCTTCTCTGTGTTTTAATGATCTGAGACAAGTGTCTCTGGTCTGGCTGAGCTGTACTCAGTGTGGGACTGGGTCCAGAGATGGAGGGGAAAGAATGGTAGGAGTAATATAATCAACTCAAAGAAGTCATTTCCACATTCCCTATGTACTTCATATTTACTTTGTAAGGCGCACTCATTATAAAATGCTGGAGTTTTTAACTGTCTGCTACTGTATGATATCTAAGGCATCGTTAGCTGACCTTTCTTCCCCTTTCTCCTGTATGAATTTGGTAAAAGGTGCTCACCTGGCAGATTTGAAAACTGAAGCTCTCTTTTCCCATAAATCAGGTACAGCACAGATGGAGGAAGTGAAAGTTCCCACAGTTCCCCCAATATGCCCAATCTGACTTGGAACATGCATCTCTAGAGCTGAGAAGGTACATTCAGTCCAAGGTCTTTGCTGAGATTTCTAGTTAGAGGCAGGATGTTTTTTGTATTGTGGATATTTCTATCCTGGGAAATGGATTGAGACCCAAAAAAAAATCATTTTACATAGGCCAAAATATTGTCCTCAGATAGTATGACAAGAATTTCAGCCAGTGCTGATCTATGTTAGATTTGAACTGACAACCTGGAAAGGATAGATTTAATTTCATTGTACACTGTATCCCACAACAGATCTAAACCTCCTAGTGTTTTGAAGAATCATTTAACCTAAAAAACCCCAAAACTAAAACACACCATTCAATTAAAGTTCTATTTGTAAGGCATTTGTATTAAAAACCCATTTCATTTCTATAAACCTAGTTATATCTTGTATATGTTGGTCTCATAGAATATCAGGGTTCGCAGGGACCTCAGGAGGTCATCTAGTCCAACCCCCTGCTCAAAGCAGGACCAATCCCCAATTTTTGCCCCAGATCCGTAAGTGGCTCCATCAAGGATTGAACTCACAAGCCTGGGTTTAGCAGGCCAATGCTCAAACCACTGACAGTCACAGTTTTTCATCCTAAGATGCTCCCAACCCCATTGTACTTGTTTTTTAGCAATATTTTTTACAGAACCCTGATTAATTTTCATATCTATTGAACAGTTCCTAGAAGAGGCCAGCCCAGAGTACAGAAGATAACAGTTAGGGTCAGCCTCATTAGTAAACAGTAAATGGGAACTCCCCTAAAATACTTTATTTAAGAGTAGCAGCCGTGTTCGTCTGTATTCACAAAAAGAAAAGGATGTTATGTTAGTCTCTAAGGTGCCACAAGTACTCCTTTTCTAAAATACTTTGTTAAGCAAGTATGAATATAATGAACTTTCGATCCCATACTATATTCTTAAAGGAAATACCCTGTACCAAGAAACTAGAAATTACATTGTTATAACTTGGTGATGTTTGGTGAAACATGATCACACTGCTCCAGAACATTAACAAATTGCATTGAGATTTACCAACCCGATAATATAGTATGATAGGCTAAGCTAGCATGAGACCTTGTCCCAGCAAAAGGTGACTATAGCACCTAGCACAGAAGTTGTCCAAGACTGGGGAAGTAAGCCAAGGGCCAGAGAGTATAGAATACCTGTTCATGGCGGACTTGTCTATGTTCCATCCTCTACAATGTTTTCCTTTTTTTCTTGGTGGGTCTGATCCAAAGCTTGTTGTAGTCAGTAGTAAGACTAGTATTGACTTCAGTGGGCTTTGGATCAGGCCATTTTTTTTTCTTTTGTGTGTGTTGATCTAAAGAAGAAGAATAAAATCAAAATTCACTCAGCTCTCCTTCCTTTTCTCCCAAGAAAGATATTTAGTTTAGTAAGAGAATTCTTAAATAATGCTTTTCCTCTGAGGGATTTCTGAATGTAAAAGAAAGAAAGGGGAATTTACATTTGAATTCTAAGTATTTAAGTCTTCTTTATTTTGCTTCTTTCTTATGCATGTGTTTAGTAAAGGTTTAAACAAATAGCTATGGTGAGGTTGCTATGGGAAAAGCAGGTAAAAGTCCTGCTACATGAAACTCATAAACCCACAAATAACCGTTCAATGTTATAACAGTAAAAAGAAGTTTCAAGTAACAACTTGAGCCAAGTAATATATCTGCACATCATCACTCAGTTTCATTTATAATCCAAGTATGAATCTGAACTAATTTAGATCTCTCATTGTTTATTACCGATGATATAATAGGATCCCAACTAACATCAGAGGCCAGTTGTGCTAACTAGGCAATGTGCATTCTTATAGTAAGATCCAGTCACTGCATTGAAGTGTTTACAATCTAAATAGACAAGATAGACAAAGGATAGAAGAATAGAGGTATTATTGTTGGCATTTTACAGATGGGAAGTTGGGGTACACTAAAGGTGAAAGGTTAGTGCACAAACTTATTATTTCACCTAACCTCTGTTATTGACACAATGTGTCTCTGTGGGTATCTGAATGGTTGCAGGGGATTACTTCTGTCCCCTTTCATCAAAATTAGAGCTCCTTTACCTTTATGTTTCTTATTCAGTATCTTTAGCTGATATCACATAATCTGACAGAAGCAAATGGAGTGCAATGCAAAGGACACTGCATACACACAGCTTCCTCAAAGGGCAAAAACATGGTATTGATGGGTCAGCAGGTCCCTGTAATCCTTTCTACTGGAATGTTTTGTAAATAATTTAGCCACAGATCTGGGGATCTTGCGAAGTCTTTCAGAATGTTATTAATAGGAGGAATATTTAATTTAAAGCTTGTAAGGATGGAACGTGAAATGAAATATCTACAAAGTCTGAAAACCTGAAAAGGCATTAAAGTGCTTGTCACTAGTCATGCACTCCTTTAGCAGACAGATTCATCTAGTTCTAAACTAATCTCCCTCAAAATATGTGTACCAGATTCTCAGACTGATTTCAAAGTGTGGCTGGACTCTGTTTCACTGACCCTTGCATTGTAAAACAGTGAAAGTCAATATGATTCTTTCTAGAACAAGCATGGTGCATTTTTTAAGCTCCTATACCATGCTCCTACCCCCCTTCAGGCTGGAAGGTTTCTTGTGGGGAAGATGCATAGATGAGTCTTGATCAGTTCTCTCCTCTAGCTACCTGATTTCTCCGATGGGAATGGGGAATTTTCCCTCACCTCTTACATAATTTGTCTTAGAGGGTCTAACTTTTTTTTTTTCACAATGAAATTAAATACATGCATACATTTATGAAAGTATTATTGTATTTGTTATCAGTGACACAATTTTGTGACTCTTAATCATGTTGAATAGTAGTCTCATTGATTTCAACCAGAGCAAGGATGCATCCACACAAGCCTTTTTTTGTGTGAAATATCCCAAAATTTTCACTACTGCTGGTGCAGCTCCAGAAGGGGTAGCAACAGTGGGAACATTAGCATAGACCATCCACTAGCATGTATCATGTACATTTGCTCAGACAAGTCTAGATGACCCTGGTAATAATGCCAGTCTGTTTATACTAGTTCACAGTTGCTAACACTAGTGGAGCTGCAAGCAAAATAATTGGAGAGTCTCCCCAAAAGGCTATTGTAAATATAATTAATGTGTCCAAAGAAAGGAAGACCAGAAACTGAATAAAGGAAAGGATTTGGAGGATCAAGATGTTCACAAAGGAGAGAGAGATTTCAGCCACAAGTGTCTAAAGGAAAACCATATTCAAAAGCAGAGGCTGGGGGGATGGTAATTATTGAGCATGCTTAACAGTTTATTGAAGCCAGTGCAGAAGTTATCATTAAAGGCAGTTCAAAAGGTCAGTCCAGGATTTGACCCAATCAGAACTCAAGATGGGAGGGGACAAAGGGTGAGATGTTATAAATAGAGGAGCTAGCTGGCATTCTGTTTAGAGTTGGCTGTATGAGGAACAATAGAAGGACTGGGAATGTGGTTGCTGCCAGGGCTGGATGTTTCAAGTGCTGCAAAATTAGATTTCAGGTAAATGTTATCCCAGCCTTTACCTATTAGAGAAGGTCTTAATAAAAATAATGAATGGCCTACCAGAGTATTTTGTGGGACAAGGGAGGTTGCTGGAGGGGAACTTTTATTACTTCTAGAGAATAGGGACCCTACTAAAGTAACATTTAGCAACTTGTTAATTGTTTTAAATTGTTAATAAGGAAAAGAAGAAAGGCACAGCTCAGTGTGCTGAGAGTCTGTAAACCCTATATGTGACTCAGCTGGGTTTATAAGGGAAGGACAGTGCTCTATAGAGAGTGGCTGTTATGGAAATCTAGGTGGTGGATTATTTACTATACTGATGTCTTCTAACCTGTAAGATTCAGACTGTAGGCAAGATTTCCTAACAGACCAGACAAATAGAAGTGAGTGAGTCATCTTCTCTACACTGGGGGAATCCCAGCTGACTGTTTGACACAGAGTTCTGCCCCTTTGTGCTGCCAGAGTGGGAGCCAGGCTTGGGTACTAAGGCATTTGCTTTTAAAACTGTGTAGCTTTCTTTTCTAACTAGTGATATTTACAAGTTCATAAAGGCTAAGAAGGACATAGTTTTATTCACAAAAAACTTGCTTCAAAGTAATAGAGTTAATCTAAATACATTTCCCCATCTGTAGTTAAGCTTCACTTAATTATAATGGTTGGCAGTGCAAATATTTAGTGGTGGCTCCATAGTGATACCAGTTAACTATGCAAACTGTCCTTCTCAGATTTGCAAATCTAATGGTGTAACTTTTTTTTTCTAATGAGCAACTCTAAGGAGAGCAGAGCCAGGAAAGGGTCCATGTATGTTGAAGAGGAGAGTGTAAGCAAATGCCCTGCACCTGAAAAGGTGGTTGTGTCCATATTGGCTGGGGAAAGGGATTGAGGGAGGACTTCTGGAGGCTGTAAACTTACTTGAAGGGGAAATGAAAATGGATGTGGAAAAGCTGTAGTGTTGAGGCTGAATTTTGCAAAGTGGAGGTGAGCTGCTAAAACCTGGCACAGCTGATGGTGGTGTAGTGGAAAAATGGGACTACTGCTTGGGGTGATTAAGGGCATTGATGAGCCATCACAGACACCTGAAACTGGTATTCTCTTCCTGCCAGCTGTGCTGACTGATGAGCTCCAAAAGTAGGGAGTGAGTTGCTCAGTGGAAGGAAAGGACTAAGATACACTGGCCATTTCTGTGAGAGAATCATATCTGGAAGACTCATTGTCGCTGCCTGTCCCTTTCCCATCCCAAGCCATGCTCCTCTCCATATTGAGCCATGTGAAGAAAAGCTGAAGAACTTTGTATTCAGCTGCAGAGGAGTAGCAACATGCCAACAGAACAAGTGAGGTTCAATCTTCTCTCTGCAGGTTTTCCAGTGTTTGACAACTTTCTGCACAGTGGTAATTGCCAGAAACCTTTTACTCCAAAATCCTTAAAGGCTTGGTTATATAAAAGCCATCTGATGTGTTTTATCATTGATCAGAACTGCTAATTGCAAAGATTCTGTTTGCAAAGTGAAATATATGGTTTTCAATGTTTCATTTGGTGTGACAAAATCTGTTGTGATATGGAAGGCTTGGGTTTAAGGGCAATTTTAAAGGTCTTCCAATCCAGGATAGTGGGCATCAATAGGACCATGAATGTGAGCTCTGCATGTGTGATGAGGGGAAAGAGAGAGCAGAAGAAGGGATATGTTATTTGAAAATTCAGAACTCCCTGTCTGCACGCTTTGTAGGGTTTTGGCATAAAGGAGGTCTTGCTTCTACCTTTCCATGTGGCGAACGATGTCTTAGGTTTTTCTGTAGTGTACCTATTATTATCTAAAATTCCATAGTCCAATCTATCTCCTTCTACTTTTTCCCAAAGGACTTCTATCTGAGCATATCAAAGCTTCAGTGACTTTTTCTGATGGTCATCCTAAAAAAAAAAAAGTTAGCTATCCAATCATAGTTAAGATTAAGATGCAAAATTTCATATTTGAACTGTATGGTCACATAAATCACATGATGTTTCTTTTCTAAGAATTTTTAAACAATCGGTAAAATGAGAAGTTAATGCAAATCATTCAACAGATCCATGTGTATAATGAACAATTAGCTGAAATTGTACAATTCACAAAAAAAGAGCTGAATTCAATCAATCATTTATTCACTGACAGATTTGTCACTCTGTTGGTGAACATACCAGACTAGGTTAATCATGAATCACTGTGTGTTTATGAGGTAGGGTGATAGTCTATCATTTCCCTCTAAAAGTAAAGGAAAATTGTTTCATCTTTGTTATTATGCCAGAATATGCACATTGTTGTTTTTCAGCTCTGACAGGATGCAAGCTTTTGAATAATAAAAATGAGATGGCCTTTGTATCTAAACCTTACAAACAACAAACACTAGCTGTACAGCATAATCAGACAGGGCTTCAAATTACAATAACAGAAACCTTACACTAAAGCTTTCCCTGCTGAAAATATTGTGGTGGATTTACTCTGTTCTTTTCTGTCTGGTGATGGCTTGAGTAATGAGAGTCAGCTCCCAGGCAGGCCTTAGTTTTCCCCAAATAAAATGCCATGCTTGTAAAGCAACAAAAAGACAGGAGTGACCTAACCTATGATGAAAAATTAGGGGAGAAAGATAAATATCTCTGTAGACAAATGTGAAACAGATAATCACTAATTATGTGACTATAATTGCAAACTTGGTTTAAATTAGATTTTCTGCACTTACTCAATCAGCACATGGTCCAGTGCTCCTGCAGTTTACACAGCCAGGCTCTATCTGCATTGCAGTTCTTTTTTTAAAATTACACATCAGCTAAGATTTCATCTCTGTTAAACATATACTTACTGAATAGATTGGCCCAAAATCTCCTTCCTCAGCATCAGTTGCTTTTGTCAGTTGTGAAAGCATGGCATATGTGTCTTAAGATAGACAGGTTTCAGAGTAGCAGCTGTGTTAGTCTGTATTCGCAAAAAGAAAGAGTACTTGTGGCACCTTAGAGACTAACCAATTTATTTCAGCATAAGCTTTCGTGAGCTACAGCTCACTTCATCGGATGCGTCAAGATAGATGGATCAAGCACTGTTTTTTATTCAGGGCAATGTAATGAACATGAGTGTGTATGTTTTAAATATGTGGGGTCTTCAGCTATTCATTAAAATCTTTATAAGCTGTTTGAGCAGGAGGAAAAAAGACACCTAACCGCCTATCAATGCAATAGTTACACCAGGTGGGTTTCCTCCTGTATGTCATAGCAATCCTTCAGGCAAACAATGCCAAGTATGACATTGCAGTTAAGCAGGATGTGCTGTAGGGTAATGGCTTTATGAAAGTTTAAATTTCCAGCTTTTCTGGGGGAGAGTTTATGATGTGAACAGTAACCATTGTTTGATGAAAATCAGATGTTTATTTCTGCTGCAAAATCCCCCAGTAACTGTTTTGTTGGAGGTTCTGTTGCTTCAAAGGAAAAGAAAATAAGAATCAGGGCAATTTTTGCTATATGGAATGTAAAAGCTGGTGAACACGAATGTGAAAGATACACCGTAACGCTGCACATCTATTGTACACAGAGGTTCTTGACTGTAACTTATGCAACCAGGTGAGTGAACACTAAGAACTACTACACAAATATGTCCATGGTCATATGGTATGAGCCTATATTAAGCTAATAAAAAAGTGTAGTTCTTGGAGGTAGTGGAGACTCTAACCCTAGGAAACCAGGGATTAGGAAACCTCACAGCCTTTAGCTTTTTCTGTCTTCTTTTGCTGCCCTGAATTTTTGAGGCCTCCAAAGCCCATCCAGCTCAGCCGTTGCATGATCTCCTTACATGGGCAATTATTAGGGTGATAAACTGTCTTTTTTTATTCAGGTTGGTCTATATGTACTATTTGATTCATATTTATGTCCAAATATAAATTGTTCCAGATACCTATTTTCTAGAACTTCAGGACATTTTCACCTGTGTAATCATTTTTGCATCCAAGCACGCAATACAGCCCTGGAAGCTGCATGACTATGAATATTTGTAACTCTTCATCTTTAAAACAAAATAAGTTCACCATATAGCTCACAATTCAACGCACATTGGGCATTGAATTGGATAGTGCAATATCTTCTGTATTAAAAAAAGATTGGGGCTAAAAATCAGGAAGAATGTAGGGGCCGTGATTCTTGGCTGTGATTGAGGGATGTACTGTTTAACTTGAAAAGGGTAGGGTGGGCAGTTGGCTTACGCCACTTTTGGGTTCGCTGTGTATCCTGGAATATGTTACTGCAGCCTGAGTGCTGCACTAATTTACTCTGTTGGTCAAATAGGTCCCAATGAGCCATTATGATGTCTGGGGATTGCCCAGATGTCCAGATTTCCGAATTGTTGGCTCTGTGTAAATCAAGTTTTCTTCAATTTCCAGTGATAAATTCTGGAGGTGCTGGAGAATGTACAGGCTACCACCTATGAATTAGAAGCTGTCTCTTGACTAGTAAAAAACAATGGAGAGGTTTGGGGACCATCATAGGAGTTCATTGTCAGTGTCTCTTAAAGAGAGGGGAGAATGCCAGCTTCTCTTAAAGAACCTCTAATGTTAGGACCTTGCTGTAAAATTCATTTTGTCTCCGTAATTATTGTTTCCTTTAAATCTCCCACTTTTGGAGAAGATTACTGAAATTATTCTTGCAAAAAACCCTTCAGCAATATCTGGATTTTCCAGACTTCTTTGACCTCTGTCAATTTTGTATTGGTCCTGGATATAGTATAAAGAGTACACTGAGAGTACAGGTGGCTAATCTTCTTCTGGTGAGGGATAAAATCCTAGAGCTTGTATTGATCTATAAGAATCAATCACTTGCCTACAATGCCATTGATCAAAAGGTAACACAGATGTTTCTATAGGGGTGAGAAGGACCGCTTTCAGTGGCTATGATCCTTTCATTCTGAGAGGTCCCCCCAGGATTGGGCAATTGCTCTCTCATGTGGGGTTGCCCAGATTTTCATCTTATCTCAACTTTTGTTTGCTGCATCTAGAACTGTGCAGGGCGTTAGTGGAGAGGAAAGGTTGGCAGTGTCTTCAGTGGGTGAACGACCTTCATATCTATATTCTATATATTCTGATCCTCAACATGAGATGAATTGAAGAAAGAAGGGAGGATCCAATGGATCACATGGAATAGAAAATGGAAGCTCTTTTTTTAAATGAATATAGTCCTCTGGGCTGATGTGCATTGCCATTTTATTAAACTAAAATGTACATTGAACCCAAGAAAAGTAAATTAATAGAAGCTGTTAATAAATTATGACTTCCATATTCTTAAGTATAGAGATGGAAATTTCTTAATGATTCCAGGCCATTGTTCTCTCTCTCTCTCTCTCTCTCTCTCTCTCTCTCTCTCTCTCTCTCGGGTATTTTTTCCCCTCAGTGAAGGACATAATAGATAAAATTGATGCTCATTTTAATTAAAAGAGCTTCAAAATATGAGTAAGATGTATATAGAATACCTGAAAGAAAGCCTTTGGACTATAAATAGCCAGAAAAATAAACTGCATTAAACAAGGGAAAATCTTTTTATTTTACAATTCATTTTAGCATGTTGGCTAAAACAACCCAACCACATATTGTGGTCCCTTCTGCGAGTGAGTGCATTTTGCTTCATAGTAATATTAATGTAACAATATATGTTGACTGTAGGCTTCTGTGATCTTTTTTCTAGGGAATTTAATTATATCTGTTACTGCAATTTGTCATAGCTGCAATCCAAAAATCATCTGAGGTGTTTGTTTTTAAACCATAAAGAAAGTGGGGGGGTTGGTATGACTTCTTTCTGATTTTCTTCTCCTCCTTTTTGATCATTTTTTAAGACCAAGAACAATAAACAGTACTGCATGACATAAGGAATAATGTGCCCTTTTAACTATACTTCATAAATCTGTCAATTCATCCAAGTGTTCTGTTCAGATTGAGCCATGAGAGTAAAACTTTAAAACAGAATTTTATAGGCCTAATGCTCTTTTATAACATTAGGACCAAATCCTTCATTCCGTGCTCATATCACTCTGAACAAGTTGATAACACTGGCTAACTATATAGGTATGTAATGACATACCTTATAGTTATGTTTTGACAAAATCAAAGGAAGACTAGATTTGCAAAATGCTGGGGGAGGAGGGGGAGGTGATCCTCCCTATAACCTTTACCAGTGGTTAGCCATTGGACTTGGAGAGTATCCTATGAATTGCCACTATAAATGATACTGCATAGTCATTGGGAAAGGGAAAGTGAGTGAGAGAATGACTCCATAGATTGATGGGTAGGGCTCTCACTTCAGGCTGTGGGACACCCAAGTTCAGGTCCCTACTCCAATGACTACTTAATTATTCTACAAACTGGAAAAGGTTCAACAGGAGAGACTGAGAAAGTCCCATACTGGAATACCCTATAACCCAATGGCTAGAATATTGTTCTGCAGGGTCAGAGACACAAGTTCAAATCCCTTCTCCACATTAGGCAGAGGGGTGACAAAACTGATGTCTCACCTCAGAGGAGTACCCTAACCATTGGATTAATGATTGTCAGGGAGGACTTCGTCTTCTCTCTCCCCACCTCCTTGGGGTCTTGTGAATCTAAACCTCCTTTGTTTCTGTCAAAATGGTTCAAACAAAAAATGTTTCAGCACCTACTGAAACATTTAGATTTTTCAGTTCAGTCAAAACTATTAGGCAAACTCCACATGAATTCGTGACCACTTTTGAGATGACCAATACTGCATTTTTCAGCACACAAATTACTTGCTGAAAAAATTTCACCCAGCTCTACTTGTGCTCAGAAAATAAAGCTCTCTGCAGTGAGAGAAGGTAATCGATTCATAGTTTCTTGTGATGGATGGATCTTAAGATTGAGAGCCTGATTCTGATGTCTCTCATACTGGTGAGACATCAGAATTAACCCGCCAGTTAAGTTGTTGTGAAACCAGTGTAAACAAGAAAAAATCCTGTCCTTTGCTGCTTCTTATTGGATAGTTTTATGAACCGTATCCAAATTTATCAGATAGTTTTAGTCTGGCAAACCAGGTTGGAAATCTCCAGCAAGATTTTTTTTTGTACTTCCTCTTTTCAGTCAGGCTGGAAATACCACAATTACAGCCTTGTTCAGGGTATTTTAAAGCTTCCTTTTCAGTCCTGGCCAGGACCAGAAAGTTCCAAGGCACACAATGATGAAAAGGTAATTAAAAACAATATACATACACATTTTGAAACTTCAGAAACTTTGCTAACAATTTCAAACTAATGTTTGGGTTGATTCTAATGTTTTTTCTGGACTGGTTCTTCATTGCTGGTATCCCTTACACTTAAGAATTATGATTATATTGTTTTAGTCTTTTAATTTAACATTTTTTGTTCTCTCTAGAGGCTAGAATTATCTATGTGCTCTCTAATGGACATAAAGGATGTTTTGTTTTTCCTTAGAGATTTTATAGGAAGTCCCACAGAACCATTTGCACTGCTTTAAAAGCTTAACTATCACTGTAAATGTCTATTTGAGAATGAAAAACTCTTTTCCACTGAGAAAGTCAAGTGTAGGAAAGTGCACTCCATGCGTATGAGATATATAAAAATCAAACCCAGCTGATTTTGTGGGGTTTTATAGCTCTTTCTTATTGCCTCTTCATTTACCAAAGAGGGCATTTTTAATGCTCATTGTAATCAGTTCAAAGGAAAAGATCTTAACAATTCTCCTAAGCAGGACTTTCGGTAGGATTCTTCCCTCCTCTTTCTAGATCTAAATTTCTCAAATAAGTGGAAAGATGTCTTCTACAGAAATCATGGAGTACTGGTGGAAGCCTAAATAAAGAGAAAATTATGCTTGGAACTGTATGGGTGTCCCAGAATGGAAAGTGGGTGCAAGAAGCCCTCCACCCAGAGGTGAAAGTAATCCAGTACGCCCCAGTACGACGTACCAGTAAGAGTCGGTGCACCATACTGGGGCAGCCCGACTTCTCCGGGGGCAATTTAAAGGGCCTGGGGCTCCCAGCAGTGGCTGGAGCCCCAGGCCCTTTAAATTGCCTCCAGAGCCCCGCTGCTGGAGCCCTGGGGTAGTGGCTGCAGAGCTCCAGCAGCAATTTAAAGTGCCTGGGGCTTTCCTGCTTCCACTGCCCGGGCCCTTTAAATAGCCGCTAGAGCCCCGCCTCCGCTACTCCAGGGCTCTGGCGGCTATTTGAAGGACCAGGATGGTAGAAGCAGGGGAGCCGTAGGCCCTTTAAAGAGCCCCCGGAGCCCTGGGGTAGCAGGGGCTCCAGAGGCTATTTAAAGGGTCGGGGCTCCAGCTGCCTCTGCCACCCCAGTCCTTTAAATAGCCACTGGAGCCCTGCCACTTCCCCAGGGCTCCGGCAGCTATTTAAAGGGCCAGGGTAGTAGAAGAGGGGAGCCCTGGACCCTTTAAATAGCCCCCGGAGCCCCGGGCTGCTGCTGCTACCCCAGTGTGTGTGAGGGGGCACTTACCTTACAGGGTGGGCTGGGGCTGGCTCTGACCCCCTCAACCCCACCCCTTCTGCCCTAGGCCACGCCCTTTCCGGGGGCCAGAGCTGGCCCCAGAGTACCGGTAAGTCACTGGACTTACTTTCACCCCTGCCTCCACCTCCCAACCCCTGCAGCGTGCACCCGGGAGACAGCCATGGTTTGGTTGTTACCATTAGTAAATACAACCGGAGCCTCTAGGTCTGTCAGAAGTGCTAACTAACCAAGAGTGATAGGACTGGGTGTTAAAGTAAAGGAGGATAGGGATTTAGTTCAGAGCAGTGGCTCTCAAACTTTCCAGACTGCTGTACTCCTTTTTGGAGTCTGATTTGTCTTGAGTACATACAAGTCTCACCTCACTTAAACTACTTGCTTACAAAATAAGACATAAGCAATTTTTCAGTAATAGCATGCTGTGACACTTTTGTATTTTTACTTTCTCATTTCTACCATATAATTATGAAATAAATCAGCTGGAATATAAATTTTGTACTTTTGTACATTTCAGTGTATAGTATACAGAGTAGTATAAACAAGTCACTGTCTGTATGAAATTTTAGTTCGTACTGACTTCGTTAGAGCTTTTTATGTAGCCTGTTGTAAAACTAGGCAAATATCTCGATGAGTTGATGGTCCCCCAGAAGACGTCTGAGTACCCCCAGGTGTACGCATACCACTGATTCTGAGCACTGGCAAGCTGAAGTAATAGCATGAGGTAAAGGAGGCTACACATCACTCTTCTTTTCCAAAAAGAAAAGGAGTACTTGTGGCACCTTAGAGACTAACCAATTTATTTGAGCATAAGCTTTCGTGAGCTACAGCTCACTTCATCGGATGCATACTGTGGAAAGTACAGAAGACGTTTTTATACACACAAACCATGAAAAAATGGATGATTATCACTACAAAAGGTTTTCTCTCCCCACACCCCAATCTCCTGCTGGTAATAGCTTATGTAAAGTGATCACTCTCCTTACAATGTGTATGATAATCAAGGTGGGCCATTTCCAGCACAAATCCAGGTTTTCTCCCCCCCACACCCCCCCAACACACACACAAACCCACTCTCCTGTTGGTAATAGCTGATCTAAAGTAATGACTCTCCTTACAATGTGGATGATAATCAAGGTGGGCCATTTCCAGCACAAATCCAGGGTTTAACAAAAACGTCTTGGGGGGGGGGCGTGGGTAGGAAAAAACAAGGGGAAATAGGTTACCTTGCATAAGGACTTAGCCATTCCCAGTCTCTATTCAAGCCTAAATTAATTGTATCCAATTTGCAAATGAATTCCAATTCAGCAGTCTCTTGCTGGAGTCTGGATTTGAAGTTTTTCTGTTGTAATATCTGTTGTAATATCGCAACTTTCATGTCTGTAATCGCGTGACCAGAGAGATTGAAGTGTTCTCCGACTGGTTTATGTTATAATTCTTGACATCTGATTTGTGTCCATTTATTCTTTTATGTAGAGACTGTCCAGTTTGCCCAATGTACATGGCAGAGGGGCATTGCTGGCACATGATGGCATATATCACATTGGTGGATGTGCAAGTGAACGAGCCTCTGATAGTGTGGCTGATGTTATTAGGCCCTGTGATGGTGTCCCCTGAATAGATATGTGGGCACAGTTGGCAATGGGCTTTGTTGCAAGGTTAGGTTCCTGGGTTAGCGGTTGTGTTGTGTGGTATGTGGTTGCTGGTGAGTATTCGCTTCAGGTTGGGGGGCTGTCTGTAGGCAAGGAGGCGGGTGTTGGGGGGGGGAGAACCTGGATTTGTTCATTTGGGGTTCAAATCACACTACTCTTGGTGTGTTGAGTACTTTTACTCACCCAGCTCAAAATATCCTTAGAGTTGGGAGGAAAGGATTGGTTGTAATAAATTGAAACAGAAACTCTCATTTATGTTCTTAAGAATGGCTTTGGATGCAGTCTTTGAACTTTTTATTAAAGTGTCTTTGGAAATATTCACTATATCTAAACCACTTGGCTTTCATTTGATCTGTACTTTTACAATGTATTAAGCATATTCTTTCTCTGCGTCTGTTCTTTATACTTCAGTAATGAACTGGTGTTAAAGAAATAGAATAATGTCTTGCAAGAAAAGAGAATTTGTCCTTCTGTTTCCTTTTGATTTTGGATTGTTTAGATACCAGTATGCAAGGCAAAAATAAAGCCAGTATCATATGTCCTGTTTGTTTATGTTAGGTTTGTTTGTACATACCTAGAAGCCTATTTGTATCATAAGCATGGACAGAAGGAGCAATCAAATCCCCACTTATGAAGCACATCTCAAAGAATGGGCATATAGTTTGGCTCCCCAGCTATTACTCACATGAGTAATGGGGACAGTGCTGTTCAACATACTCAAATGATCTGGAAAAGGGGTAAATAGGGAGGTGCAAAATGTGTAAATGATATAAAATTACCAAAAGATAATTACTCGAGGTAGTTAAGTCCAAAGCAGACTTCGAAGAGTTACAAAGGGATCTCACAAAACTGGGTGACTGGGCAACAAAATGGCAGATGCAAATGTGCACTGGAAAACATCTCAACTACATATACAAAATGATGGGGTCTAAATTAGCTGTTACCACTCAAGAAAGAGCTCTTGAAGTTATTGGGGATATTTCTATAAAAACATCTGCTCAGTGTGCAGTGGCAGGCAAAAAAGCTAACAAAGTTAGGAACTATTAGGAAAGGGATGGATAATAAGACATAAAAATCATTTTCCCACTCTATAAATCCATATACACCCATACCTTGAATACTGTGTGCAGTTCTGGTCACCCCATTTCAAAAAAGATATTTTAGAATTGGAAATGGTACGGAGAAGGGCAACAAAAATGATTTAAGGGTATGGAACAGCTTCTGTATGAAGAGATATTAAAAACACTGGGACTTTTCAGCTCTGAAGAAAAAGACTAAGTGGGGAATATGATAGAGATCTATAAAAAAGTGACTGGTTTAGAGAAAGTGAATAAGGATGTGTTATTTACTCCTTCACATAACACAAGAACCATGGGTCACACAACGAAATTAATAGGCAGCAGATTGAAAACAAACAAAACAGGAAACCCTTCTTCACACAATGCACAGTCAACCAGTGGAACTCATTGACAGAGAACATTGTGAAGGTTAAAACTATAATAGGGATAAAAAAAGAATTAGATAAGTTCATGGAAGATAGGTCTATCAGTCGCTATTAGCCAAGGTGGTCAAGGATGCAACTACATGCTCTGAGTGTCCCTACCCTGTGATTGCCGAAGGCTAGGAGTGGAGGACGGGTTGGATCGCTCTGATTTCCTGTTCTATTGATCCGCTCTGAAGCACCTGGTATTGGCTGTTGTCAGAAAACCGGATATTCTGTTTAAATGGACCATTTGTCTGACCCCGTATGGCTGTTCTTATGTTCTTACATATCAGCTTTTCATTTTTGGTGGACTTGTTTTAATTATCTGCATACTACATAGTATTTATATTGAAGGTTATGGAGTTGTTTTCTTCTGTATGCATGCATTTTTAGAGAACCTAGTATTTTTGTCTGCTTGTAAGGGCAAATCTTGTTACATGATTTAGGATTCTTGGTGTTTGTTTTAGGAGGAAAATGAGCAAATAATATGTATAATATATACATACTCACACACATTCTTCTTTTAAGGAATATGCAACTGTACTAGGAGGACCTGTAAAAACAATTTAAAAATAATAGTGAAATGTAACAGATTAGAATTATATTATTTCTGAATTGACATGCAGGTCATGGCCTATGTGCAATTCTAGCTTATCCTTTCACATGCATTTGTAATGCTGAAAATTATTATTCTGATTTTGAAATGTCACAAGCAAATACTTCTAGCAATAGTATTAATTCCATGTATAGAATTGAAAAAGGAACTTCAGTTGTCACTGATGAAGTAAATTGTATATCCAATTAAAATCTGCATGTATTAAGGTTGAAACAAAAGCACTGTAAATTAACTTAGTACTATAGTGACTTATCTTTTGAAAGAAATGCTATCAAAATGATGTCCTAAATTACTTCAGAAAATACCAAAAATCCCATTAAAAAAAAAAAACTAATATGATCCATGGGGTAACCTACAAAGCTTTGTCAATAAATATTATTAGGAATATTACCTTAAATATAAATTCAAGTATACTTATTTATTACTCCCGAGTGAGAAATATTTAATCAAAGGAGCTGTATGCACCAATAAAGGAATTCTTTATTACATTTAGCTTGCCAAGATTGTTTACAAGATGCTTTGTTTTGCTCTCAAGGCATACCAAATTGTTTTTTGCAAGTCTGTTAACACTTTAATTTCCTATTATTCTAGTCATTGGCACATTTCCCTAGGGGAGAAGTTCACCAATGAGCTGTATGCAGTTATAAGTACCAAAGGGTTGGCTACTGGTCAACTGTATGTCTCTCATGGGTGAGATGGCAATGAACCATTGTCACTATAGCACCTATAGTTCTCCATCAGCCCCTATACATATTAATAGCTCCTTTTACTTAAACTTAAATATCTAACAATAACTTTCCCTTTACATTTGATATTTAATGCCCTTTCACTAAATGAAATGCATCACTAAGACTATTCACATGGTTAAACACATGCTTAAATGATTTGTGCTATTGTTCTCTGCCTCAGTGCAGATTGATTCAAAAACCACAGCACCATTCATGCACACATGCAATGCATTGCCACTGGAAATTCTTAAAGCTAAGATTACAGATAAAAATAAAGTCTAAGAAAAAGCAAGCAGAGTCATGCCAAAATTTGTACACCACAAGTTCTTTCTCTTGAACATGCATTACAAATACAAGCAAGAGAGTATAATAAATATGTCCTGGTTGTTTAAAAAAACAACACACCGTCATGAAGTTGATGGCATCCACAAGCACAAGAGGAGTGGTATAGCAATGTACACCAAGTATGGACAGACTGTAGTGGCAAAGGGAGAGTCTGGCAGTAGAGAGTCACTCTTAAGTGACGCATAAGAAACAGAAAGGTCCATAGACACAAAGAGAGCAGCAGAACCAAGTTGAAAGTTATAGAGGTTAGTGTGTAAGTGAGGTCTGTAATAGATAGAAATAGGCCTGAACTATAAGATGCCACATTTGTATCCAAGTTTTCCTTAAATTTGGATTTATTCAGATGCAAGGTTTTGGTTTGAGCTAGTTTTTATTAATAAGAAAAACAAACTGTATTTTATAGATGAGCCTGCGTAGTGATGTATTGGGTCCTAGTGCAAATAGCCAAACACAGGCCACACAGAATAACAGGTATAGTAAATATAGCCAGGCCCTATTTCTATGACTGCAGGGTGAATCATGCATGGTGTTGCAAATATAAAGCGACAGCATATTGTCCAGAGGATTAGTAGGAAACATAAGCCAATTATATTTTCATAATAGGTGGTTCAGTTGTGATCATCTATGATGATTGCATATTGTTTTCGCCATTCTCCCTTATCCTCTACTCATGCATAGACCTGAAGATCTGGCTGCCTGGGTGGGAAAGGTATTAAGCTACAGTCCATAAATAGATATACAATAACTTGCAGAGATGTATTATTATTCTTAATAATAATAATTTGTATTACCATAGTTCCAAAGAGCCTTAGTCATGGACCAGGGTCCCATAGTACTATACAAAGCTGGTGTCGCCGAAGAGGCCTAGATGCCTCTCTTGTCTATTTCTTTACCTATTCTTTTTTAACTTGCACAACACTTTCAAAAGTCAAGCCTGGGGGGAGCTTAAATTAACAATTTTGCTAGATACTAAAAATCATGGACTGAATAGAGACACTGGATTATTACAACAATCTGTAACCCACTAACAGCATCCTCACCCCATCCTGGTTCCTCTCCTCCCTGTGACTGGAGGTGTGTTAACAGCTCACCTTACCTGGAATGGTCCCTTGTAATATGTGTTAACTACTTGTGCTAAACAATCTGTTCCACCTTGTATTTAGTAGTGATACTCTGAGTTAGTTTCCCAGATCTGAAGAACTCCTCCATGTAAGCTCAAAAGCTTGTCTCTTATCAATAGAAGTTGGTCCAAGAAAAGACATTACCACACTCATCTTGTGTCTCTAATATCTTGGGACCAATGAGGCTACAACAATACTGCATATTCTTTGCATGTGAGCCTACGCTCTGATCTGCCTTCTAAGGGGTCTGTTAACTCCCCTTATATGTTCATATCCCAGGTAGACAAGGTTAATAGCTAATATTTCAGTTTCTTTCTGTGTCCCCACTATGATCCATCAAGGGCCATGTTGTTGACATTTCTCGATGTTAAAGATATTTCTAAGAATTCCATTTCTTTACTTGGTAATGCACTCCTTTCGTGGTGGTGTCTATGCACCTGGCTGTTTCAATGAGGTTCAATGGCACAGATAGTGTTAACGTCCCCAACCCCTGCTCACATCTCATCTCCCTGTACAGTTTTTTTTAAACAATATGGGATGACCGGGCCCGCTGCCATTGATGGTAAGCAGAAATATTTTCTGGAGCGAGTCTCAACATCTGCCTCCCTCCACACTTGACTTTAGCTCCTAACCCACTCAAGCACTGTAACTGGCAATTCAGGATACTTAATATAGTAGCTACCAATTTTGTTTCTTTGCTCTTGGCAGTTGATCTATTCTGTCATTGAAAATATAACAACAGCAGTCTGGCATACTTGGATACAACAGTGCAGGAATGCTGGCTAATGCAGAGCCATGGCCCAACCTCTTCCTGCCCACCCTCTTTATTCAGCTGGATATCACTAAGAAGGGAACAGACCCTGCATGCCCTTGAGTGTGTGATCCACAGTTCAGTCCAGCCCTTACACAGGCTGCATAAGGGATGAAAATTTTTCCACCACACCACAAAGCACATCCTTGTAAAGGGCAGAAAGAATTTGACCCTGGGAATGCAGCACTGAAGTAAGTTATGTTTCAGATATGTATAGTCGGCAATGGACCAACAAGGGACCACTGAAAAGTAGGTTAATTTTCAGGTCCAGCATCAATAATGATTTTCCTTATAAATGTGTGCTTTTATAACTGCAACAACGCAGAGTATATCATTTAGTTATATTACATGTCCTTTATTGATCCTTCTGACATGTATGTGCTGCAACTGTATTTAACAATCCTACAACAATGGTGGCATTTTATCCAAAATTTGCCAAAGAAGTTAGTTCATGTATGTTTAACTATCAGAAGAACACTGTTCAGTTGGCTGAAATTTGATAACCTTTCTCATCAAGGGTTTGAACAGGAGTTTACTGGGGACATAAACATTTTAATTAGAGCTGTTGAAGAGGCCCTTGTGAATTTTCAGCAATGAATGTGATGATCCCTGCTGACCACAGTATAATAGTAGCATAACACAGTAACTCTACTGAAAACAATTGTAATTACTTATTAATACATGTTAATACTGTTATCTCCTGTTAAGTGTGCAATGAACCAATGAATTCATGTCCTCCTCACTATGGCATTTGTCTTGAAAAAGCAAAGACTTCTTAAAGTCTTTTCTTCCTCTTTTATCCAGGAGAGGTTTCCTAACACATGAATGTTTAGGCAGCCTGGCAGTTAAACGTTTCAGTTTTGACTTCAATTAGATGATTCCTGCACTAGAAACCTCAACTCTAATCCTCAGTTTAACCACTGAAGGGTTCATGTACATTTTTGATTTGCTCTGGTGTTAACATTCTTCACGTGTGAGTGATTGTCTTTCATGATTCCTGAGACTGTTGTCTTTTATTGGATTGCATATTCCAACTTTTGTCCTTTTATGTCTGTGTGAATGTGTTTATATTGTGTAGTGGTGTGCTCCAATTTCTCAAATATGCTACTACTGTAAAGTATTTAAACATTGAATAGAACAAAGAGGCGGGTTAATTAAACTAGTAACCAGAACTTTCATTAATTTCACATTTGTACACAAACCCTTGTTTCTGCTACCTTGGAAAATGTTTTTGTTCTTAATTACATGTCCATAAGTAGCAACAGAGGGGACAGAGTTTATATAATAGTCTTTTGGCACTTTAGACCTATTATGGCAAATTTTCAACAAATTTCAATACTAGCATTGCAGAGATCTTGGACATGATTCATTGTTCCTTTACACTAGTTTTCTGATGAGGTCAGTGAAATAACACTGGTATAAATTTGGTATAATAGAGTAGAAATTCTGACCCCTTGGCTACTAGAGGCCTAATTCTGCTACATTTCAACACTATGTAGTACCTTACTAAATAAATTTTTCAGTTTCAATGAAACTGCTTGCGGAGTAAAGCACTATTCAGTGTGCATGACATGCACTCCTGTACAGGTCTTTGAGAGTCCTCTGCACAGCACTTACATACTCAAAAATAGGGTTTATCTGGGACTTAAACAGCATATAGACCTTGCACCTAACCCTCTGCACAGAGATTAATTTCACCTTGTGTGAATAAGGATGATAAAATAGAATCTTCTTGACCAAGTCCATGTTACTAGGCTCTTTAGTTATTTGCAAACTCGAGTCTGGAAAGTCTATCACAATTCATCCTTGTATTTCTAGTTTTAAGCTGAGCAGAATTTTTCTTCAGAAGGGTAGCATGGGTTTTCTGGGAGAAGTAGACTTTGTACAAAGGCTGAATTTGCAGCAGTCACTTCCTTTCATAGAGTTTTGATTGACTGAAGGACCTTATGGCTTTCTTCCCTCAGGGTCAGATCATGAGGGGCCCTAGTTCAGCCACAGAGGTGCATGCAGAGAGCCTTTCCCTATTGTGTGGTAGCTCAGACCTCCGACATTCATAATAATCTCTGTGGTCCAGGGTGCACAAACTGCTTGTTCCTGCTCCCCACTAGGAGTAAAAAACAAACTGAGTTTGTCTACACTGCAAATAAAAGGCATGGTGTTACCTCAAGTTAGCTAACCCATATTTGCTAACTTGGATAAAAATAGCAGTGAAGATACAGCAGCTCTCCTTTTAACTTGGGTTGAGTTCAAGCCTATAGAGGAGCCTGAGGTTGAGCTTGAGCTGCTAACCCAAGTTAAAAGTGGAGTTGCTGTGTCTTCACTAATGACTTAACCTGTGTCAATATGCTTGACCCTAAAGTGCTTAACATGGCTAGCTACTCCATAGTTAAGGCTGTAGCTGAGTTTTCTTTGGGTAGGAGGCATAAAAATTAGACACTCTCTAAATACACCGAAAGGGTCAGACTGGTCTCAAGAATGGTTAATTAAGTATGGGGACAGAATATAGCATTTTTCGAAAATTTGAAATGATTTGGAGAAGGGGTTCCTGATCTGGGACATCCTTATAAGGGACAGTGTTTATCAAGCTACCAAATTGTCCATGTCTCTTCCCCCTATTCCTCATTTAGTATGTGGGAGGGGGAAGAGGAGAAAAAATATCTGTAGGTTCTCCTAGCTGAGATCTAGTGTAATGATACCTAAGTTAAAGGCACATAACCCAAAATATGGCTTAACCAGGAGATCTTCAATGATCTAAAATTCAAGAGTCCCACAAAAAGTGGAAACTTGTTCAAACTGCAAAGGATAATATACACAAATAACACAAGTATGTAGGGACAAAATTCAAAAAGCCAAGGCACAAAATGCAATCAATCTAGCTAGGGACATAAAAGGAAATAAGAAAACATTCTACAAATACATTAGAAGCAAGAGGAAGACCAAGGGAATTGATTTAACTGGGAATCGGTCCTGCTTTGAGCAGGGGGTTGGACTAGATGACCTTCTGGGGTCCCTTCCAACCCTGATATTCTATGATTCTAAGGACAGAGTAGGCCTGTTTCTCAATGAGAGGGAAAAGACAATAAGAGAACATGTGGAAATGGCAGAGGTGTTCAATGACTTCTTTGATTTGGTTTTCACCAAGAAGGTTAGTGGTGATGGGACGTCTGAAAAAGTGAATGTTAATGAAAATGAGGTAGGATCAGAGTCTAAAATAGGGAAAGAACAAGTCAAAAATTACTTAAACAAGTTAGATGTCTTCAAATCACCAAGGTCTGATGAAATGCATCCTAGAATACTCAAGGAGCTGACTGAGGAGATATCTGAGCCATTAGCAATTATGTATGAAAAGTCATGGAAGATGGGGGACATTTCAGAAGACTGGAAAAGGGGCAAATATGGTGTCCGAAAAGGGAAATAAGGACAGCCCGTGGAATTACAGACCAGTAAGCTTAACTTCTATACCCGGAAAGATAATGGAGCAAATAATTAAGCAATCAATTTGCAAACACCTAGAAGATAATGAGGTGATAAATAACAGCATGGATTTGTCAAGAACAAATCACGTCAAACCAACCTGATGGCTTGGTACACTGTCAAAGAAAGCTTTGTGGATGGGGGGGGAGTGGTAGATGTGGTATGTCTTGACTTTAATAAGGTTTTTGATACTGTCTGACATGACCTCTCACAAACGATCTAGGGAAATACAACCTACCTGAAGCTACTATAAGGTGGGTGCATAACTGGTTGGAAAATCATTCCCAGAGAGTAGTTATCAGTGGTTCACAGTCATGCTGGAAGGGCGTAACAAGTCGGATCCTGCAGAGATCAGTTCTGTGTCCAGTTCTGTTTAGTATCTTCATCAATGATTTAGATAATGGCATAGAGAGTACACTTATAAAGTTTGTGGATGATATCCTGCTGGGAGGGGTTGCAAGTGCTTTGGAAGATAGGATTAACATTCAAAATGGTCCGATCAAACTGGAGAAATGGGAGTCTGAAGTAAATAGGATGAAATTCAATAAGGACAAATGCAAAGTACTCCACTTAGGAAGGAACAATCAGTTGCACACATACAAAATGGGAAATGACTGCCTAGGAAGGAGTACTGCAGAAAGAGATCTGGGGGTCATAGTGGATCCCAAGCTAAATATGAGTCAACAGTGTAATGCTATTGCAAAAAAAGCAAACATCTTTCTGGGATGTATTAGCAGGAGTATTGTAAGCAAGACACGAGAAGTAATTCTTCCGCTCTACTCCATGGTGATTAGGCCTCAACTGGAGTATTGTGTCCAGTTCTGGGTGTCACATTTCGGGAAAGATGTGGACAAATTGGAGAAAGTCCAGAGAAGAACAACAAAAATGATTAAAGGTCTAGAAGGGTCTTCCCTTGACCTATGAGGGAAGATTGAAAAAATTGAGTTTGTTTAGTCTGGAGAAGAGAAGGCTGAGAGGGGACATAAGTTTTCAAGTACATAAAAGTTTGTTACAAGGAGGAGGAAGAAAAATTGTTCTTCTTAACCTCTGAGGATAGGACAAGAAGCAATGGGCTTAAATTGCAGCAAGGGCAGTTTAGGTTGGACATTAGGAAAAATCTTTTTCCTAACTGTCAGAGTGGTTAAGCACTGGAATAAATTGCCTAGGGAAGTGGTGGAATCTCCATCATTGGGGATTTTTTAAGAGTAGGTTGGACAAACACCTGTCAGGGATGGTCTAGATAATACTTAGTCCTGCCTTAAGTGCAGGGGACTGGACTAGATGACCTTTTGAGGTCCCTTCCAGTTCTAGGATTCTATGAGAAATTATTAGACATTGTTTGGCTCTATACTGTGGAAAGCTGGCATTTAGGGAATCAGACTTCGGATCACCAACAGCCATATAGGAAAGCAGGCAGCATGCACTGATGCCAGAGAAACTGAGATGTCAACTGTGCTCCTGAGTTAATTTCTGAACTATTCCCATTTACCCCCCATGCTTTCTCTTAGTTTTGGGGGGGGGGGAGGGGAACTGAGCTCAAGCTTTTTCAGGAGTATAGTTCACAACTAAGTTTATCCACCAGCTATACCAGACAGTGAATTTCCTATAATTCACTGGCTGAGAGTCCTAGTTTCATGAAGCAGATCTGATTTGTTACAGGAAGATGCAGCAGGGAATTACTCTTCTATTGACATCTTCATGGGTCCTGTGCTAAACTGGATCACAATCAGGCCTTGTTTGTTTCCACACAATAATTATGATGTGGAATTACATTAACCAGTCACCATGACTGTTTTATAAATAAATGTTTTGTTTTGTAAACAGAAGATTCACATACAGAAATGATTTTCCAAAAGCCTGACAACATTGTATTCAAGTGGAAAACTCTGGAGTAAAACAAATTTTCCACAGCCAATCAAACAGCTAAACTTGATGAAACAGCTAAACTGGAATGACTGATAAACGCTTTATTTCTACACTTTTTTATAGAGCTTTAAAACTCTGAAATTTTCCACAATTATTTAATTTCAATGTAGTGCTTTACAATGCTAGGTAACACTTTATATTTCTTAATTTATCTTTGACATTTGTAGGAGGCCAATCTCCACCCTAGTTAGGTAGCTTTAATACCGGAAATATCAAGGTCCAAAGGCTCAGTTATGGGCTAAACCAAATATACAAGTGCATTATGTTTGTATATTTGGTGCAGCCCATAACTGAGCCTTTGGACCTCGAGATAGATAAAATATATATGGACAGCTATAGGGGTGTAAGTATTTGATTCACCTTTTATGGGTGGAAGTGAGTATTTGCAGGTGTATCAGTGATACCTGCATTTTAAAATTGGTCCTTAATACTGAGTATTGGAGCTGCTCTGAATTTTGATTGTTTTAAACAGGTTTTTGACAGTAGAGCATTAACTGCCATGGAAATATTAAAAGATGGCATAAGCTCTGGAGAGCTGTGAAACCTATGTTAAAATGAATTCTATTTAATTGGGTTTTATATAATCAGTGTTTAAAGGCTGCAGCTGGACATGCTATGTAATTTACAATAACTTCCTACTGATGGCAAACATTTACTTAATAGGCAATGTAATCTTTTATGAAAAGGGACCAGTCCATAATAATGCTACAGTATAGTATACCCTGGAATCTCACATGAAAGTCCAAAATACAAATGAACGTTACACTGTATCTGTTCAATTATCAAGATTGTTGCTTACGTTAAGTTGCTTGTGAGAATGATACAACCCATGCAAACTTGAGTGTGCAGGCCACTCTAAGGCAGTAGAAAGCCATGGTCTTAGGTAGAATAATATCCAAATACATTATAAATCATGTTTCAATTGTCATCTTTTACTTCTATTAACAAATGTACCATACTGAAATTATGCAGAATTACAGGATATTCATAGGCACATTACAGTACAGTGCACAGAAAAGCCGATCCACCAGCACCAATTTCACTGCACAATTGCTTTAGTAAATCAGCTCTACTTACGGCACATTTTCTATTACTATTAAATAATTAACAAAAGAAAACACATCAAAACCAACAAAATAGCAGCTAGCATAATGTAGAGTATTATACATAGCAAAATAAAGCATGTAACTGAGCAACTCAAAAGGCACAGTAGATATTGTGCTGTATGTTCTAGGGGACTGAGCATAGCCCTAGAAGCAAGGAACGGCTGAATGCTAATCGTTTGCTCTACCACACTGACTCAGTGTAGTTTTGGGCAAATTAATCTTTGCTAACCTATTCAATTGGAATAAAAGTAAACTACAATGGGAGAGGTGGTGTTTGGGACTGGGTTACCTAATATTTGTTACAACACTTTGATGGAATACATTGTGAAAGGGCTAAGAAGTAGTAGCTGTCCTCGTAGCTGGATTGGTTAATAAGCAACAAGTTGCTGCTTCTCAGGGATATATTCTTCCCTCCATAAACACCCTTGGTTCTGGGAAGTCATGAAACAATGGAAGTTGAGTACTCTGCAACTCTGGGAATCAAGCCCATAGACTTCTCATTGATACTAATCATAAATACAAATTCATATAGCAGGGAAGAAATTACTCAAATTATTGGATATAGCTGGTGTTTAATCACACTGAAGTCCTATTAAATTGGGCATGTTTTGGGAGGGGCATTCACAGTTCCAGTCAATCTAAGCTTATTACTGCAAATGAATTTGAGACCCAGAAAGGCTTGCACTTTTAAGATACAATCACCACAACCAAAAATATAAACCCTCTGTCCACATCCCTTCCAGCATATATAAAGGGCACATAATTTTTGTTAACGCTCTAAAGTCTACTGGGGCTGATGTATATCTGATTTTAATAGTTCAGTAGTACTTTTTTGTCTCTCTTTCATTGAACTGGTCACTGCAGATTAGGGTGACCAGATGTCCCAAGTTTATAGGGACAGTCCTGATTTTGGGGGCTTTTTCTTATATAGGCTCCCATTAACCCCCCACCCCCATCCCAATTTTTTACACGTGCTATCTGGTCACCCTACTGCAGATTTAATTTTATAAAACAGTACAACTTTCATGGCAGATTCTGCTGCTCTCAGCACGGGAACAACAGAAGAGGATTTTGCAGAATAAGGAGAATGGACTTTAAAAAAAGCAGAGAGATCTGGTAGGTAGGGTCCCATGGGAAGAAAAAACTAAGAGGAAAAGAGTTTAGGAGAGCTGGCAGCTTCCTAGAGAGAATACTGTATTCAGTAAAGACAAGTGGAGTGTATTGCACTTAGGAAGGAAAAAAATCAAATGAACAACTACAAAATGGGGAATAACTGGCTAGGCAGCTATAAAGGAAATGGGGGTTATAGTGGATCACAAATTGAACAAAATCCAACAATGTGATATAGGTATGAAAAAGGCTACTATTATTCTGGGGTCTATTAACAGGAGTGTCGTATGTAAGACATGGGAGGTCATTGTCCTACTCTACTTGGCACGAGTGAAGCCTCAGCCTGGAGTATTGTGTCCAATTCTGGGCACACTTTAAGAAAGATGTGGAAAAATTGGAGAGAGTCCAAAGGAATGCAACAAAAATGGTAAAAGGTTTAGAAAACCTGACTTATAAGGAAAGGATAAAAAAACCTGGGTATGTTTAGTCTTGAGAAAAGAAGACTGAGAAGGGGACCTGATAAGTCTTCAAATATGTTAATGGCTGCTATAAAGAGATACATGGGAGTCCGTTCTCCAAGATGTTTTCAAGCAAACTGGAGAGCATAATTTGAAGTTCAGATTGTTAAGAAAGGTGTCATGTCTTTTACCATAATAAAACAGTAATATACAGTCAAATGTTGTCACTTTGACATTGGATTTAAAATGTTAGTTTTGCCTTTTGAATTACTAGCATGTCTTCATTATCATTGTGTATCTGTAGGGCTGGATTAGCAAATGGCTTTTGCCTTTCATATTTGAAAGAGTGATGACGTCATTGATATCACCTGCTGCCTAAGGAGAAGAAACAGATTGTCTGAATGAAGTAGTTAGTTGCAAATGAAGTAGTCAGTTGCCCAGGATGAGGAGGGAAGAGCTTCAGTAATTGCTTCCTCACACAGAGACACTGGGGAAGAAGTGGAGGTGGTGAAGTGAGATTAACCAGCCATACTACCTCCACTAGACTGAGTTTTCTAGTCTCAGCCGAGGTTGCATAGGTAAATGAGGAAGGCTGAGCCAGCCAAACCAAGTTACCAAGTAGCCCCCACAACCAATAACAGAACCTTCTCTTCTAAAGCAGTCTGTCTGCTAGTTACACTACTTTTCTGGTGGCTAATAAGGGGAGGTGAGTGACTCAGCTGTTGTTGCCACTGCTGTTCTAGTGGCCAGGCCAGGGAGGAGGGGTTATGGATTCCATTTGTCTTCTGGGAGCACAGATAGGGACTTAAGCAGCCACTCCAGTAGTCATCAGGGAGATGTTTTGGGGAGAAGCTCCGTTGCTGCCACAGGTCTTTTGGAAGCAGAGGACTGCCGGCCTAGGCTATCGCTGCTGCTTTTAGTCCTGTAAAGACTAAAAGAAGGAGGCCTTAATTATCGATGGCATTGTCGATGGCCTTCATTATTGATGTCATTCTACATGCCTGGTAGGGAAAGGCCCCTAGCTATTTGTCAAGGGCTTCTGATGACTAGAGATCAGTCAGGGCTTCTAGCCTTCTGGTGCCTAAACAGAAGTAAAGGGCCCCAGCCACCAGTGACTTTCTTGTGGCTGGGTAGAGTGACCAGACAGCAAATGTGAAAAATTGGGACAGGGGGTGGAGGGTAATAGGAGCCTATATAAGAAAGAGACCCAAAAATCGGGACTGTCCCTATAAAATTGGGACATCTGGTCACCCTATGGCTGGGGTCCCAAACTCCAGTTAGTCTGCTTCTCTAAATGTCTACTGTAGTACTGGATGTCCTAGGATGCTACTGCCAGTCTTCCTCATGTGACCGGGAGAGGGGAGGATCCTGCACTGTTGCTTTCCTTGAGCAACTGGAGTTGAGGGTCAGTTGGAGTACTACAGCACAAGTGAATATCCTTCACCCTGCTGTTGTTTTATGGGACTAGTTAGATCATCATTAGATTCTGGTAAATTACATTTTTCTGCTTCTTGTATACTACTCAAGAAGGTTAAAAGTTTAAGTTTAAACACTTTATGCTCTCTGAATTGCTATAGCAACTCAACAGCTGGGTTAAATTACAGTTGCTAATTGATTGGTAATGATAGTGATAGAAAATAAACAATTAGTCTATTTAACTTCTGTTCTTTAGAGATTAAAGAGATAATCTGGTTTTATTCCTAATTTGGAAAGGACACTTTATTATCACTGTAAGGACACATAAGTAGTTTAAAGGAAAAGATAAAGATTTTTAGTATCTTCAGTGAGAAATAAAAGCTTTGTTAGAAAACCTCCTGGACTGTAGCACTTCTTAGGTAGTGAATAAAAGTAAGTTAGGCTTACTTTTTGTTTTTGTTGTTCCTCTTCTTGGAAAAACATTAGGTCTCATGTGAAACTGAAAAATAAATAATTCAATAAAAATGTTTGTTCACAGTCAGTGAGAAATACAGCTGCAACACTTTGCAAATGTATCTCATCTTTGTCAATACAAAATTGTACTTCAATTGCTGTGACAGAAATTTCTAAGAAGTTCTACGTAAGACTGAAATTGGCTTCAGAATGTTAATAAAAGTCACCCATAAACTCAAGTAGGGAATATCTTCACATTCTGAAGAGTTTAATAGGATTTTCAGATGGATTTTATGTGAAATGCAGGTTAGATATCTGCCTGCAAAAGACACAATGGTTTATTTTCCAAAAGGAATGCCTGAATACAGGATACTTATTTAATATCTAGTCTTATTTAAACTTTTGAGTCAACAAACCCACACTATTCCAGTTTTGACATAAAGCACCATCCCAATTTCCATTCATAGCCCATCTCTATCTTTAGCAATGAGCCATGGCAGAGAATGCATTTTGTTTCTCTCTCTACTCCTGGCTCAACTGCCAATAAATGGCAGATCTGATTATTGTTATGAGCTATCAGAATTCTACATTGGTCCAATAATGTTGGAACAGTTTCATAGATAATTTGGATGTAGAGCTGTAAACTGTACATTTTGATGCTTACAGAAAATAAATAAACAGGAATTATGAGCACAGTGGAGTGCAGAGAAGGAGAATTTTTATTTTTAAAAGTATCTTAATGCATTAGAGAACTGTGTAAAAATAGCATAACAATCTGGATAAATAAAAGGAGAAACTAATGCTAAGCAACAGGACAAATAAAATATTGGCTAAAAATCACCAGTGTTGAGAAGGATCTGAGTGAATGATGATTGGCACTAAGCTAGACACAGTGTGATACTGATGTAAAATTCCACCTTTCCTGCGACCAGCATTCAGCCTGAATGCAGTTCTAGGATAGCAGTGTCCTGTGACAATAAAAAAAAATGATGTCACTTTCATCTAACACTGAACAAGGAACTTCATTAGAATAAATCAGAGTATTATCCCTAAATTACTATCTTTAAATATTTAGTTTTTTAAATGAAGTAATTTAATTACTGTTTGCTTCATTGTACTGTTCCCCAGTCCTCTCCCTACCGTACTTCCTCCTACTCTTGTAGAGAAAAATACTTGTATCCTCACAGCAAGTGAAGCTCCAAATTTGGACATTAGCTTTAGATAAACTTATAAAAGTTCAGATGCTTAGCAGAACTTAGCTGAACCTCTTTGCTCGAAAAATAAGGTGATAAACCACAGACATAGATTCCCTCTTGAGCAACTGGATTAAAAGCCTCTTGAAAGAACTTTATTCGGAACTAACTCTTGCAAAGCAAACTCTTATATTGGAATGTAACCAAATGCCCCAAGTCCCTTATGCTTACTCAACAATCAAAACAGATCCTGAATGCTTACTGATCCATTTACAGTTGAGAAAATGAGATGTGTTTGTAAAATATTTTGGCTGAAAAGTGAAATATTGTGATTCCAGCTGGCTCTCTGATGCCACATGAGCACTGTAGTTAGTTATTTTTTTCTGTGCACTGGCCTTACTGGCCAGACTGAGTTCATCACAGGAGACATAGTCTCCCCTTTGACTGAGCTGCTGCTGTGCATGAGTCACAACGACCTAATGTGCCTAATGAGAGATGGTGTCTGACCAGTAACCCAGCCCATAGGGAGAAGGAGTTACAGTAGCAGCTGAGGCAGATACAGTTCAATGTTGAACCCCCCTGAAATGAGCTGTTTCACTCTCTGAGAATGTTGAACTTTTGATACTTTCAAACTGAATTTTTTAATTCTGGAAAAAGTTTTAACACTTTGACTCTTAGTTTTTGTCCCAGATCAGGACAAAGGTTAAACTGCTGGAATTTCATGCAATAGAATATCTGATTTTTTTTGGTCATTTGTAAAATTTGTGCAAAAAAACAAAAATCTGCTTGGACAAAATTCTGAAAGGATATAGTCAGTATTTTTGGCCAATATAATAGAATCCTGATGTAAGGCTTCAGATCTAAATATGGTACAGATGGCACTGGTTGCACTGGTAGAGAATCTGAGTCATGGATGTCTGCTTTCAGCACAGTAGAATTCAAGTGTTTGTTCATGGAATAATTATTTAATGTTTCCACTCATTCATCTCCAGAAGATCTTAGCATTGTCATAGGCAGCTGATCTCCCCCCCCCCCCAAAAGAGTCCTCTCCTGTTGAGTCCTACATGACTTCATTCTTTCTCATTTTCTCTCAAACCACTGTGTAAAAGGGACATTGTGAGAAGCTACTGGCTAAAATGTCAAATGCACTGCTGATACATAGCTATGTATATAGCTCTTTCTGAATGGAGGCAGTTATCATTTGGCTTTCTCAGTTTCTGGATGAGAGAACCTCTGGCCAGACTGATGGATAATGACTGGTTTAAACTCAACCCCCAAAAGATAAAGTTAAACAGTGGGTAGGAGGAAACATTTCAAATCCATAACTCTACCTTTAATTGAGGGAGCCAGTCCCACAAAATATTAGATGGGATGTAGACTTGGAACTTGATTCAGCACAACTCTGGAATGCCCAGGTTTCAGCAGTAACCAGAAACCTTTTCCACCTCCAACTGGCAGTGAAGAGCTGTCCACCAAGAACCGTGCCGTTATTACCTCAATGTTTAAGTACCGCAGAAGCGGTAGTAGAAGCAGCACAAAAGCTGCAACTTATCCTAAATATAGTTGCCCATCTTCGAAGTGGAAGAGATAGAGGGAAATGTATTACACTAGCTCTCTGTATATTGCAGTGGCTCCTAATTGAATATTGGTTCCATTTTAAGGGTTTGTTACTTCTATTCAAGTCCTCAGTAAGCTAGTTCCAACCACCTAAAGAATACTGTAAATAAGTACGATGCAGCTGGCTGAACCCAGGAAGAGGTTTGCTGGAGCAGGAGACTGACTTCTTGGGGAAGGGCACCCAGCTTTGGAACCAATTACCATAGGAAATTTATTACTAATCAAATTTACAAAGGATCTCAGATTTGCAAATCAAATTTTCAAAATATACTTATAAATCTAGGCATATTTACATGCCTACAATTATGCATGTCATTTCTCTGTCACGTTGTGTATGCAAATAGATACTTAGATATCTTAATATCTATTTGCACATTCAGTTGTGAGAAGTACACACACAGGGTACACTAAAATGAGCATATTTTTGTTCACAGCTCTTTCCACTGAATATTTATCCTGTAATGCTTAACCTAACTGATAAGACCCAATATTAGAAATATTTCTGGAAAGCCTGTTCTCAGCCAAAGGAATTGAGAAACATTTGAACTTTAGGCTACTCATCTAAGCTAAACCACTGAAATTTAAAGGTTTACTATTTATAAATAAAAAACCAATCATAACACCACTCTATTCTAAGGTCCTGTCTATACAGAACTTTTATTTCGCAGCAGCAAGGTCCATGTGTGTATAGTTAGTGTATGGCACACTAGAGTGCTGTAGATTTGAACCCCTGCTTGAAATGCATTAATTCTCCATATAAACATGATCTAAGAAATAAAAGGGACCTGCGTGACTGTAAAGTATTCCTGGAAGCACCTGTTCTTGAGGGCAATGCTACTGAATGTTACTTCACATTACATCATCAGGCTGGAGGCAATCAGTGAGGTTCAGCTGTGTATCTTGGAAGCCGTGCTTTCAGAGCCAATGCTTATGGAAATGGAGAAAAATAACAGCAAAGGACAAATTCTGAGAGCTTTTTGCCTAAAAATACAAATTTTACTCCATTATCTCTCAACATAACTAATTCTACTCCTCTCCAGTAACTTCTAATTTAAAAAAAATTAACGAATAATCCAAAAGATTGATTAACCGTAATGCTTTGTGCATCTGGAAGAATGTTTCTTTTCTTTTTCATGTATTTATAAGATAAGGATGCATACGGTACAAAACCACCTACTGCTTTGAACTGTATGTACTCATTTATAAAACTGAAATGTAGATGCTGATTTCTGGTATTTGCATTGGATCTTTACCATCTAAAATGACAGTAAGTAGCAGGCATGATAAAACTTAGTTGGTGTCTATATAATCTCCTTGTTAGAACTTGTAACTGAAGTACATTTTCTTAGTCTAATCAGAACTTTTATAAAATTGTCACATATACACATCAAATGGAGTGAATTTTGCTCTTAACTTTTTTCTCTTTTTTCCCATTTCCTTACTCACTGAAGTAGATCTTCAAACTTTGTTTTATTTTGCAATGTTTGTATTAAAAAGGAGGTAAGTGACAAGGTTGTGCTTTGAACATAAAGCTAAATTTTCCTCTGTTCCATATGGCAAAATGCAGAAGATGTTGTCTTCCCAGAGCACTAAAAATAGCTAGCCGTGCACAAAGAGTGGCCATAGTCCATACAAGAGCATTACATTCTGGTGTAATCTATGTGTGAGCTTTACATTCCTGCTAGAATTGCTATCTATTCTGCTCTTCCTTAATGTTCTCAATTGCCATTGGTGCCAACCGGGGTTTCAGTGAGGGAAGTACACTAGCCATGGAGGCCTGTAACCTGTAGATCAGAGAACAGCTTAGGTCTGTCCCTTCAGCACCACTTCACTGGGTAGTTTAAAAAGAAATGTATTTGAAACTGAACAACCCTCTGTGCCTCTTAAAAGCATGCTGATGTCACCCAGAGCAGTTGCAAATATACTGTGAATACAGTATAAAAGGCAAATTAGATAACAGTATGCTAACAGATGAATAGGTGCTCTAATAGTGGCAGGCTGACAAGAAGCAAGGTGATTACAACAGTCGACATGAGGAGCAAAAAAGTATGCTGGCCTAGTTCTAAATAAGATGTACTCTTTTTAAAAGAAGAAAATTATATTTTCTAATTTTTTGGGTGACCCTGCAGATCAAGGATATAGGTTATTAAATGATGCAGAAATTATTGATGGTGTCCAAAGTAAGAGTTTTTCCCTCTGAAGCACCTGGTATTGGCCACTGTCTGAAGACAGGTTTCAGAGTAACAGCCGTGTTAGTCTGTATTCGCAAAAAAGAAAAGGAGTACTTGTGGCACCTTAGAGACTAACCAATTTATTTGAGCATGAGCTTTCGTGAGCTACAGCTCACTTCATCGGATGCATCCGTGGAAACTGCACCAGACATTATATACACACAGATCATGAAACGATACGTCCTCCCACCCCATTGTCCTGCTGGTAATAGCTTATCTAAAGTGATCATCAAGTTGGGCCATTTCCAGCACAAATCCAGGTTTTCTCACCCTCCACCATCCCCCCCCACAAACTCACTCTCCTGCTGGTAATAGCCCATCCAAAGTGACAACTCTCTTCACAATGTGCATGATAATCAAGGTGGGCCATTTCCTGCACAAATCCAGGCTTTCTCACCCCCCACCCCCATACATACACAAACTCACTCTCCTGCTGGTAATAGCTCATCCAAAGCGACCACTCTCCCTACAATGTGCTGGAAATGGCCCACCTTGATTATCATGCACATTGTGAAGAGAGTTGTCACTTTGGATGGGCTATTACCAGCAGGAGAGTGAGTTTGTGTGTGGTGGGGTGGAGGGTGAGAACCTGGATTTGTGCTGGAAATGGCCCAACTTGATGATCACTTTAGATAGGCTACTACCAGCAGGACAGTGGGGTAGGAGGAGGTATTGTTTCATGATCTCTGTGTGTATATAATGTCTGCTGCAGTTTCCACGGTATGCATCCGATGAAGTGAGCTGTAGCTCACGAAAGCTTATGATCAAATAAATTGGTTAGTCTCTAAGGTGCCACAAGAACTCCTTTTCTTTTTTGTCTGAAGACAGAATACTGGGCTAGATAGACTTTTGGTCTGAACCAGTAGGGCCATTCTTTTGTTCTAAATTATACCACCTCTGGTGAGAGCAGAGAGTAGCAGGAAGAGATGGGTACCTGTCAAGCGGAATTTCCCACAAAGAAACAATACAATCATTTGACTGGGTAATTGAATATTTGTAGGAACTAGCTGTTCTGTGTTCTATGCCTGAGGAGACTTTCTGAGACAGGTTCATCCTCCTTCCCCAGCCATCAACTGTGCTCAGAAGACCTCCTTTTAGAATGATCTAATATGGTGTGTCATTATAATAATTCATATTTGAGTTTGTCACTCATGGTGTTGCATCTGGTCCTTATAGATTATGCCAAGAAAAGCAGCTTTTCTGGAAATCCAAAGATTGAAACGGCAAAAAATTGGGATTACAGCAAATAGTCTTTGATCATACATGAATGTTATATCTATTATGTGACACTGCAAAGAGGTCCTGTTTCAGCCTCTATTATGCACCATTATTCATTCATGTGGGTTGGAAGAAGTAAAAATTAGTACAGTAGAACTATCATTAAAATCGAACGTCAGAAATAAGATAAAATGTTTAGTGTCATAACCTGCTAAGAAAATGTCTGCGTGTCTATGAATACTAAGATGCCTATTCTTCAGGTAGTACTTTCTAACCTCTTCATATACATCAGAGGAAATGCTAAAGAAACATTCAGAAAACTCCAAATCTCTTTCCACAACAGGAGCAGCTCTAGAAAATCCTTCCAAACACACCACAAACTCTTTTTACATAGTGCAAAGCACTCCTGTCAACACAGTTTTGAAAAGGACAACAATGAAGACCTCAAGCATAGCAGAGTAGAAAGTAGAAAGATTGCAGTTACTGTGCTGAGGTACAAATAAAGAACTAGGCTCTTTCTCACTTTGTTTATTGAATTTGAAAACTTCAAAGCTTCTGGGTCAGAGAAGCTATCAAACCTAGCTGTGGAGGCTATTATATGAACAAGAACCAAAGTGAACATTGAAGGAGGGTAAAGAAAGTGGAGATACTTTACTGTTTCTCATTTTTGTGAAGTCTTCAGAGGTGCCAGATGGTCATGGCAATGTCTTAAAGACATCATGTGGGACAAAGTGCAGCTGTTTCCCTTCCTTGCTATGCACTCAATTCTCAAACCCACAAAAATCAGTTACATGCACAACTGTGAAGTGGAGAACATGGCCTTCACTAATGTACAAACTCTGCTAGATAATAGGGATATCTAGCCATTGAACACCACCAACAATGACATCTTCATCTGTTTTCTCAAATAATACTGTATACAGTACAATAACACTAATGTTTATCTTAAATATTTCAGGGACTTCAAAACATTCAGACAAACAAGGATTTTGGTTATTCGGGGGTGATACTGTATCAATTATTCATGCTAGGGGTCATAAGTTAGCTTTAGATGATGGAGAGAGTCGGATAAAGGGGATGAGAAAAATGGGAGTTTTACTGTAGTCCAAACAGTTTGGCCTTTCCATTGACATCTGAGGCCTATAACTCTCATGATTTAATAAGTAGGCTTCTATAATTCACTCTTACATCAAATTTTTGGTTCAGGATACCTCTACTTGTGTTTGATAGCCATGGAGAATCCTTGTCTGTGAAAACAATGTGTACACTTGTCAGTCAGTCAGTCGATAGGTTGAAATAAGAGGACAAATTGGAGGACTTTGGGGGGGGGGATGTCATATTTAAGTTGAAAGAAAGATATAATGGAACAAAAGAGTGAAAACTGGTTTATTTTCATTTATATTGAAGCTTGATGAGTAGTCCTGACTGTAGAAGATGTGTGGAATTGAAATCTCGAAGTCTAACATATAAACAGAGACTATATTTGTAACAGCATATATGTATGTAAATAAAAATATATATTTGTCCATATCTAGATATGAAGTTATAGATTTCTTTTTTCTACCATGACCTAAAACTCAATCACAATCTTAAACTCAGTCAGTAGGGTACCTATTCAGCTATATTACTCTCCAGAGATTTGTTACCATGTATAGATGGATATAATAGATATAATAGTTTTAAATAAGTTAAGCTGAGGAAAAAATCTTATTTGAAATGTTTAAACTAGCAAAACTCTGCTAGTTAGAACTTTTTTCCAGATCAATATTCTATGAGAGAAAAATATATTTTCTTCTGATGTTTCATTTTTTCAATAAGCTGGGAGCTTCAAGGGTCATATGTGATCTTGATCCTTTTAGTGGTGTATTGAAAACTACATGGTAAGCCAGCATTACTTTAACAAGGATTTATTTTAAAGTGCTTTGGAAGAGAAAGGAAACCCTTATATACCAGGGCAAACTAACTAATGTGTTTGTTGGGGATGGGGTGGAAGGTAGGAAAAAACAACTTTCTTTGTGGGCAATTGTTCCATAAGTCACTAACCCAGAGTATCTTGCACTTCTTCTAAAGGATCTGCTGTTGTATGCTGTTGGAGATACAGTAATGAACAAGATAGACTAGAGGTCTCAGTCAGTATGGCAATTACTACATTCCCCAGCATTCTCAGAGGAATAATTTAGTCCTTAAATTGCATTGTCTAGTACACTTACAAACTTTGCACATTTATTAAATAATTTGAGTTGACTTCAGCTTTCATCAGAGAAATGCAATAAGGGAACTAAAAACTGAATGTGTCCTCATTCAAGATGAGTAATTAGTCTATTCTGCCCGTGGTAGATCAAAGAAAAATTCATGCTGAAACTGTGTTATGAGTCAAACATAGCAAGAGTCTGCTAAATTAATCTTGCAGCTGGATTACCCATTAGTGTACTATATTACATTTGTTTGATGCTCATATCAATCAGAAGAGGTGTACAGTAGGTTAACTAAAAACTGTTTGACACTCTTCACTGCTAAGGTTAATATTCTGTGAGTAAAGTTACAGTTAAAGACTATCTAAGACTAAGCACAAGACCCTACAATAGTTGTTTACAGACAACTGTAACACCAAGAATGGAAATGCAGCATGTCTTTCATGTCTAAAAACCACTTACACGTATTGCTGAGTTTTGGAATTTTATACAATCTAGCAAATAACTTTCCTTTTCTTACTTCAATAAGAATCTTTTGTAATTTGGCATAAAATCTTCATGGACAGTCTCCTGAAAACATATGATTTAGTACAAATACTGATATTTCATGATGTTGGAAGTGAATCCATCTGCATAACCAAACTTTCTGTAATTTGTAGCAGAATTTAGTTAGCTACAATGGCAATAAAAAGGTAATGTAGTTATATATGTAAATGAGCTATGTGTTTGCATCTTTATTATGATTCAATAGTTTAAAACTAGCACAATAAATGACAATTAAAATTGGGGCTAATTATTGTAATTGTTGCCCATCGTATGCTGAAATGAGATATTGTTTTCCTGACAAAATCACTTTGCAGAAATATTATATTACACAAAAGTGCCAGAGCAGCTACTTAATAAAGTCGTGTTGAGATTATAGGGCTTTATTCAGCTCCTATTGAAGTTGATGAGTCTTGACTACAATGGATGTTGGATAGGGCTCATGGTATGGATTAAAACTTTGTTATGAATGATATTGTTTTATCCCCTTGTCACATGGTGGTCTGCCTCTTCAGGAGAATCAGATAGCCAAGCCCTATTTAAAACACATGGGTAATCACCTGACTCAAAGGAAGTAAGACAAGAACAGGGCCAGGCTAGCCAGGGAAGGGAAATGCTAGTTTAGAGTTGGCTATTAAGCCTAGTATCGTTTTGAGTTAAATCCCCTCTTTCTTCATAGTAAACTTCTTATGTCTGGGTTCCTTTCCCTCATGGTGGGGAGGACTAAATACACTCCACACTCTTCATAAGATGACTAATTGTTTGGTCTCCAAGGGTATGTCTATGCTGCAATTAAACACCCATGGCTGGCCTGTGTAGATGTTCAGGCATATGCTAAACTATCTGTTCCATCTTTTATTCAGCTGTGACACTCTGAGAATGTTTCCCAGACCAGCAGAAGAGCTCTGTGTAAGCTCAAAAGCTTCTCTCCCCAACAGAATTTGGTCCAATAAAAGATATTGCCTCACCCACCTTATCTCTCTCAACAATGTATTGGTATATTAATTGCTTTAAGTAGAGTGACAGCCTAAAAACAATCTGCTTTAGAGATACGGGCTTATTTAATTCTAGTCTACCAACTATGAACGATGGACATAGTAAACACCAGCTGTCACACTCTTGCTTACTGTTGGCTTTACCAACAAAGGAGTAAATTTTGCTCAGCTTCTGTGACGACCAAAGTTCCATTAACAGCAAAATCAGTACTCTTCCTCTGCCACAGGGGCAGGATACCAGGGCACCTGCACAGAAGGTGGAGCTGAGACAAGGGTCAAGGGTTGTAGCCGTAGGATCCACTGCTATGCAGGATCCCCTGCTTGCTTCCTCCTTCCTCTCCCATATGGTGGAGTGAGACGTTGGTGTGGAAGCTGCTACTGCCTTAACAGCTTCTGAAAATTTTACCCACAGAGAATAATAGTTGGGGGTCCAACCTAATGCCAAAATTGAGGTACCCAAAATTAGAAGATATTGTTAGGGGGCTTATTCCTTCACCCACTTACTTCCCTGGTCCTTCTTGCATGAACAGAGAGCAACAATACCCAAGTCCAAAGGTGCAAACAATTCGATGTTTATTGGGGTGAACTTCCAGCAAGCATGATTCTAGTTTCCTTTCTTAGGGTATGTCTGCGCTACGAAATCAGGTTGAATTTATAGAAGTCAGTTTTTTAGAAATTTGTTTTATATATTCAAGTGTGTGTGTCCCCACAGAAAATGCTCTGAGTGCATTAACTCAGCGGAGTGCTTCCACAGTACCGAGGCAAGCGTCGACTTCCGGAGTGTTGCACTGTGGGTGGCTATCCCACAGTTCCCGCAGTCTCCGTTGCCCGTTGGAATTCTGGGTTGAGATCCCAATGCCTGATGGGGCTAAAACACTGTTGCGGGTGGTTCTGGGTACATATCATCAGGCCCCGTTCCCTCCCTCCCTCCATGAAAGCAGCAGCAGACAATTGTTTTGCACCTTTTTTCTTGAGTTACCTGTGCAGACGCCATACCACGGCAAGCCTGGAGCCCACTCAGGTAACAGTCACCCTGTGTCTCCTGGGTGCTGGCAGACGTGTACTGCATTGCTACACAGTAGCAGCAACCCATTGCCTTGTGGCAGCAGACGGTACAGTACGACTGGTAGCCGTCATTGTCATGTCCGAGGTGCTTCTGGCCAGGAGCGCCTGGGCAGACATGGGCGCAGGGACTGAATTTGGAGTGACTCGACCAGGTCATTCTCTTTAGTCCTGCAGTCAGTCCTATTGAACCGTCTTATGGTGAGCAAGCAGGCGATACAGATTGCTAGCAGTCCTATTGCATCATCTTCTGCCGGGCAGCCATGAGATGTGGATGGCATGCAGTCCTTCTGCACTGTCTCCTGCCAGCCAAAGATGTAAAAGATAGATGGAGTGGGTCAAAACAAGAAATAGACCAGATTTGTTTTGTACTCATTTGCTTTCTCCCCCTCCCCCGTCTAGGGGACTCATTCCTCTAGGTCACACTGCAGTCACTCACAGAGAAGGTGCAGCAAGGTAAATCTAGCCATGTATCAATCAGAGGCCAGACTAACCTCATTGTTCCAATAAGAACAATAACTTAGGTGCACCATTTCTTATTGGAACCCTCCATGAAGTCCTGCCTGAAATACTCCTTGATGTAAAGCCACCCCCTTTGTTGATTTTAGCTCCCTGAAGCCAACCCTGTAAGCCATGTCGTCAGTCGCCCCTCCCTCCGTCAGAGCAACGACAATCGTTCTGCGCCTTTTTTTCTGTGCGGATGCCATACCAAGGCAAGCATGGAGGCCACTCAGCTCAGTTTGGCAATTAGGAGCACATTAAACACCACACGCATTATCCAGCAGTATATGCAGCACCAGAACCTGGCAAAGCGATACCGGGTGAGGAGGCGACGTCAGCGCGGTCACGTGAGTGATCAGGACATGGACACAGATTTCTCTGAAAGCATGGGCCCTGCCAATGCATGCATCATGGTGCTAATGGGGCAGGTTCATGCTGTGGAACGCCGATTCTGGGCTCGGGAAACAAGCACAGACTGGTGGGACCGCATAGTGTTGCAGGTCTGGGACGATTCCCAGTGGCTGCGAAACTTTTGCATGCGTAGGGGCACTTTCATGGAACTTTGTGACTTGCTTTCCCCTGCCCTGAAGCGCATGAATACCAAGATGAGAGCAGCCCTCACAGTTGAGAAGCGAGTGGCAATACAGGCTGTAGTGGCAGTCTGTGCTCCAGCTGCCTTTGCTGCAGCTCAACCATACACTGGAGCATACTGGTTTGGTCCTCCAGCAGCCTCAGCGTTGAATCCTGCCTCCTCTCATCACGCTGCCGCCACATTTGAGCTTCAGCCCTGTCTTCAGCCCACCACTTACTCTCTTCAGCCCGCCACTTACTCTCTTCAGCCCGCCACCTCTCCTCCCGGTCATTTTGTGCTTTCCTGCACTCTGACATTATTTGCCTCTACGCATTTGTCTGTGCTCTGTCAGTGTGGGAGGACAGCATGAGCTCAGAGAACATTTCATCACGAGTGCGTTTTTTTTCTTCTTTCTAATCTTCACTAGCCTCTGGGAAGGAGAAGATCCTGTGATCATTGAAACACATGCAGCTGGTGTAGAAAAAAAAAAAAAAGGGACAGCGATATTTAAAAAGACACATTTTATAAAACAGTGGCTACTCTTTCAGGGTAAACCTTGCTGTTAACATTACATACATAGCACATGTGCTTTCGTTACAAGGTCGCATTTTGCCTCCCCCACCGCGTGGCTACCCCCTCAACCCTCCCCCCTCCCTGTGGCTAACAGCGGGGAACATTTCTATTCAGCCACAGGTAAACAGCCCAGCAGGAGCGGGCTCTTCTGAGTGTCCCCTGAAGAAAAGCACCCTATTTCAACCAGGTGACCATGAAGGATATCTCACTTTCCTGAGGATAACACAGAGATAAAGAACGGATGTTGTTTGAACGCCAGCAAACATACACTGCAATGCTTTGTTGTACAATGATTCCCAAGTATGTGTTACTGGCCTGGAGTGGTAAAGTGTCCTACCATAGAGGACGCAATAAGGCTGCCCTCCCCAGAAACCTTTTGCAAAGGCTTTGGGAGTACATCCAGGAGAGCAGCGAATGCCAGGGCAAAGTAATCCTTTCACATGCTTGCTTTTAAACCATGTATAGTATTTTAAAAGGTACACTCACCGGAGGTCCCTTCTCTGCCTGCCGGGTCCAGGAAGCAGCCTTGGGTCGGTTCGGGAGGTACTGGCTCTAGATCCGGGGTGAGAAACAGTTCCTGGCTGTCGGGAAAACCGGTTTCTCCGCTTGCTTGCTGTGAGCTATCTACAACCTCATCATCATCTTCTTCTTCGTCCCCAAAACCTGCTTCCGTGTTGCCTCCATCTTGAAGGAGTCAAACAACATGGCTGGGGTAGTGGTGGCTGAACCCCCTAAAATGGCATGCAGTTCATCATAGAAGCGGCATGTTTGGGGCTCTGACCTGGAGCGGCCGTTCGCCTCTCTGGTTTTCTGGTAGGCTTGCCTCAGCTCCTTCAGTTTCACGTGGCACTGCTTTGGGTCCCTGTTATGGCCTCTGTCCTTCATGCCCTGGGAGATTTTGACAAAGGTTTTGGCCTTTCGAAAACTGGAACGGAGTTCTGATAGCACAGATTCCTCTCCCCATACAGCGATCAGATCCCATACCTCCCATTCGGTCCATGCTGGAGCTCTTTTGCGATTCTGGGACTCCATCATGGTCACCTCTGCTGATGAGCTCTGCATGGTCACCTGCAGCTTGCCACGCTGGCCAAACAGGAAATGAGATTAAAAAGTTCGCGGTTCTTTTCCTGTCTACCTGGCCAGTGCATCTGAGTTGAGGACTCTGTCCAGAGCAGTCACAATAGAGCGCTCTGGGATAGCTCCCGGAGGCCAATACCGTCAAATTGTGTCCACAGTACCCCAAATTCGACCCGGCAAGGCCGACTTAAGCGCTAATCCACTTGTCAGGGGTGGAGTAAGGAAATCAATTTTAAGAGCCCTTTAAGTCGAAATAAAGGGCTTCATCGTGTGGACGAGTGCATGTTTACTTTGATTTAACACTGCTAAATTCGACCTAAAATCCTAGTGTAGACCAGGGCTTAGTGTCCCCCTTCCCAGCTCTGACACCACAGAGCCTTATACCTGTGTCCCTGTTCCCATTCCTGCCCTTAGCCAAACATGATTCCCATTTCCCCACCCCCCTTCTCTGTTCCTATTCCCCCACCACTCACTCCCTGATTGACTGCAGACTATATAGTAAAACTTGAGTTCTGTTTAGCTATACCTTAACCAATCATTTTCCTGAAATTTAACTAACCAATCCTAATGCATTATAACATGATTATGTAACCAATTATATCCTGCCACCTTAATTAGTTTACATCCAGCGAAATTAATTATACAGCAGACAGAAACAATCACAGAACCAGACAGAGATTATACAGACAAACAATAGCAAAGTGGGAACTATAATGACAAAACAATATAGAAGTGTGGATTTCACATCCCAGCTATTGATAAGTGAGTTCTTGCCAGACAGGGTGCTATCAAACTAAGTTTCCTTTTACAGCTTCTAGGCACTTCCCTTTCTCTGGAGGTGATAGGCATTTTCAGGACAGGAGTGTATTCCTAACAGCCCAATAGCACCTTCTTTCAATGTGACTAGTTTGGAATGTGAGGATGTGACTGTTTGCTTCCCAGCTTATGGCTGCCTCTGCTGCTTAGCCAAAGGCCTTAGCCTAAGAACAGAGCCTCAGACTGTCACAGTAAGAGAAGGCCCTTACACCGACAGTGATTTTGATTCTTTATTTTATACCTCTATAACTAGCCAAGTGATAAGAATACACCTAAATTCTTAGAGTACAGGCCTTTACCGACAGGCCTGAATATCTATATCCTAACAGGTTTCAGAGTAGCAACCGTGTTAGTCTGTATTTGCAAAAAGGAGTACTTGTGGCACCTTAGAAACTAACTGAATGCATCCGATGAAGTGAGCTGTAGCTCACGAAAGCTTATGCTCAAATAAATGTGTTAGTCTCTAAGGTGCCACAATTACTCCTTTTCTTTCTTTACAATAGTAAAAGGTTTCTTGTATGCTCGGTAGTGTAGTGACTAAAGGGTAACACCACACACACTCACACAGATACTTTACAGCAGATTGTGCCCAAAAGCTGTGTGGCTGCAATAGAACAGTATGTTCAGCTTTTTGCATGTGTTGTGCTTTAAATCAGTCATTTGTAGAGTTTTGAAAATGTGGCTTTTTAATTTTTCCAAGGTGCAATAGATTGTTACTAAGAGAGGATCACATCTGTTGCAGCATATCAGACTTTGAGGATAGTATCCCAACACAACTTTGATTCTACATGCGGTAATTCAAGAAATCAGCTCTGATGGACCACATTAGAAGAATATCATTCAGTTTTGGCAGGCTCTTTCCAGATTTGATCCATATTGCAGATGGCTGTTGTTGTGCCCCAGACCACAGTACATATGCTGAAAGTACCTTTTGACCTTATGCTGAACTGAACAATATGACAAATGCAAGAGCAGAGCAAGGATTTTAATTTTGGTGAGGGGCAGTCAGTGAGGGTAATAACAATATGGAGGAGGAGGAGGATCTATTTCAACCTTTTATCAAGGATGCAGAAAAGAATAGGAAAAAAGTTTAAAAACTGGAAATAGAAACAGGGACTATAAAATATCACTGCTCAGAAAGAATAGGCTGAACTATTTACCTTGATGTCAGCCAACCCTTCCTATTCCCTGCAATTTAGAATCTAGATTATTTGGGGGGCACCTGCATAGACATGGTGGAACCTCTCTCCCTCTCTCTGATGAGAACTTCCATGAACCGGAAGGGTTGCCAGGTATCCGGTTTTCAACTGGAACACCCAGTCGAAAAGGGACCCTCGCCAGCCCAGTGCAAATGAGCGAGCACGGGTGGAGGAGAGCATGTGATGGAGGGAGGGGGGATGGAGTGAGCGAGGTGGCTGGCAGGTGAAGAGCAAGATGATCTTGTTGTTTCTTCACACACCTAAGAATTCAGGAATGTCAGGTGCCCCCGCCTATCCGAAGTGTTAGTAGAGCTGGGGTCACAGGTAACCTGATGATCCTCCCCAGGAAGACAGCAAAGTGTGAAACGCTGTAAAGTGCATCTGTATCGTCTCCCTTGTTTACCTTCCACTAGAGAGAGTAACTACAGAGAGATCCAAGTGCCTTCTAGGTAGGATTTTGGAGATCTCAGTTTCAGGATGAAGTAACACAAAACTTGGCAGTTTGAGCTGAGTTTTGGGTTTTGTTCAAGCCAGAAACTTAAAAGTGAAATTCAGGCGATCTGAACTCATGCTTAAAACCTGAAGGAAGTGTTCCCATGAATTCTTCCCACCATTCGGCTCATGCTAACCATCCACTCGCTTCCAATTTCATTCTGAGTCACAAAATCTCATCATTTTTAACTTCAAGACAATCCAAGTGCCAATCCCACCAACACTGCCATCCAAGTTTCTTACTCTACATTTCAAGAATATCTGTTAGGTTAGTATCTAAGGTGCCACTAGTACTCCTTTTCTTTTTGCGAATAAGTGATCACTCTCCTTACAGTGTGTATGATAACACCCATTTTTTGCATGTTGTGTGTATGTAAATCTCCTCACTGTATTTTCCACTGAATGCATCCGATGAAGTGAGCTGTAGCTCACGAAAGCTTATGCTCAAATAAATTGGTTGTAAAAAAGTAATTTTAGCTCACTTGGCAGAGGCTTATGTTATTGGAGTTGAATGATCATGGTTATAATTCCAGCTGTCTGATTTATGTAATAACTAGAGTTGATTTTTGAGAGAAGTTTTTGCTTGGAAAAGGGCCATTTATCAAAAGAGAAATTTTTCACAAAAAACCCCAATCAATAAAGAAAAACAATAAAAAAAAAAACCCAAACCCAACAATTGCCAATATTTTCTGACGTTACTTCCTCTAGTGATTTTTTTGTTGTTAGGAAAAAAAGTTGAATGAAAAATTTCAAATGATATTTCAATACATAACCAGGAAAATTTCACAAGAAAATGGAAATAGGTTAATTTCAAATCCTGCAAAATGGAAACCACTTTGAAATTTTGTGTGAAATTAGTTTCTCATTAAAGATTGTGGCTCTTCCTTTAGATATAAACTCCTGTTTTTTTTGAGATGGTTGGTGTGTATTTGTGATTGATGGTTGGTGTGTATATATAGTAAATCTGTTTGTAACCAATAGTCTTGCAATAGTAGCGTTTTTATAACTCCACTAGTGAATTAGTAACATCCAGTATCTTATGTATTATCTGCCTCAGACTTCAATAGAGGAGAGGGAAAAATTCTGTAACTTTATTTTTAAAAAGGGGGGAGAGAATTTTCATCCAAGTTTCGATCACTTCTACTTTGTAAGGTTTTTAATGGAAACACACTGTTACGTTGTGTATGGCAGATATAGCACAAATCCCTGATTAGAAACACAGACACATGCACACAGTTGGATCCATGATGGCTGACTTACCATAGCTAAAGGAGGGGAAGGTGGACATGAAAGGCATTACTCTACCTGGAAATTTCTTTGTGTGCCCTGTTGAAATAAGGTGTGTTCCTGCGTGTTTTTCCCCCAATTTTGTCTGTTTTCTCAGATGAGTGATTTGTAGGTCTAAGGCCACAGAGTAGTAGTCACAATTCCAGTAGCCATCAGGAGCCGTGGGGTAGGGGCATGTTATTGAAAGTGTTTCAGCTAAGTGAAGTGTGGTGACTGAATTGAATTGCTGCTATATTAAAGGATGTGTAACACTGGTGAGAGGTGTCTGCAGAGAGGATTGCAAAATGGGGACACGGCTCAATGCCAGATGTTCTGTGATCACACCCTGCCTACCTGACTGGAAGAAAAAGAAGGGGAGGAGAGAGTTCCTTTCCAACTGAGAAAGGAGCAAGCTCCTTTTGGAGTGCATGGGAGAGAGCAGATGCATTGACTAGAACTGGAATGCTATTCTAGAGTCCAGAAGAAACCTTATATGGACTGTCAAGGACTCACATGGTCAAGGGGAACTGCTAGATTGACTGGCAATAGGGTTGTGAGTACCATCTCATCCAGAGACTGTGGGTTGTTACGCCCTCTTTCTATTTTGTTTTGCTTTCCCTTCACATCAATGAATATCTTTTTTTGAGTTGAAATTAAGCTGCTTCTGTTTTGGGGTGAGGGGTCAGGAAAGCGACCTCAGAGCCTCGCTGAAAGACACGTATCTTTGAGGGCAATGTATAATGACACTGCAAAAAACCAACAAGGGCTGGAGGCACTGCTAGCTGTAAAAACCTGTAGATACTTCCCCCGCTACACACACACAGAGGAGGAGAATACAACAGCACCTCTGGCTCCTCTAGAGCCAACCTGAGTGGTGGCAGGTGTAGCTTGCAGCTGCCTACACCCCTGATCTCCTTCTGGGGCAGAAATTCAAATTCCCACCTGATTCCAAGCCCCCCAGAGGCTGGGCTCATGGTAAGACAGGTTCCCTTCCCTCCCCTCCCATACTTCCCTCAAGGTCTGTAGCTTGGCCACCAGAACATTGCATAGAACCAATAGCTTCTCCACTCTACTATTGCTACAATAGTACCCTATGCCAGTTCAGCACTGCTGACTTGCAGTTAGGCCCCTCTTTTACATGGTGCAATAGGGTCTACAAATAGCTTTAAAAATGGACACATTTGTGATTCATCCATCTCATAAAGAGACTCGACCAAACTCACCTCCTATTTCAGAAGATAATACAGAAGATAATGAGGTTATATATGTAGCCAAATTGCATGGCCTCATTGCTGAAGATATTACACAACTAATTTTGAAAGACCTCCATGGACTGGGTCTTGACCCTCAACCTTTTTGTGCTTTGGTGCCAAAGTTATGGCAGGGTGAAAAAGATGTGTACAAATGTTTTTCCAATAGAAATTAAACATGCAAATACTTTACACACGCTGCTTGGATCACCAATTATAGCTAATGGCTACTAGTGCATGAGAAGAACTCTGTAATGGCAGATATGTTCTCAAATTGTAAGTCTCTATGCAAAAATTTGTGAAGGCATGAAGTGTATGTGCTATACTAAGGCCAGCAACTGCCTTGGAAATAATCCTCAATAATCTGGAAAAGATGGAGTAGTCTGTCAAATTTTGTGGATGGACAGATTGACATCTCCATTTAATCGAGAGGGCTTTTGGATGTTACAGAATCATCCACATTCTTGTTCTTAGCTGAGGTTATGATGAATTGATCACTATTGCCTGGGAAGAACTTCAACAAAAGGAAGAGACATCTGCAAATTTTTTCGTCAGAGATTTCATCCAGGCACCCTTTTTTTAAGAGATGCTTTTGATGAAGCATGAACATTAAAATGTATCACCAAAAGAGCCAATGTATTGCCCACATAATTTCAAGATTCCATAGCCACTGAGCATTTCCCAGGGTGCCAAAGTATAAATGAACATCAGTGATCCTGGATTTATGATCAGTGGATTGATGAAACCAGTAATGAATCACAAAGTGGATTTTTCTGAGAAGATCACATTATACAAAAGCTTGTCAGCAATCTATTCCACCAGCTCTCCAGACTTCCTGAAATTGAAATCACTGGGTGCTTTGATTGGCTTGCTTAGATTAGGTATTGAGAAGGTGAAAACTGAAATGGCTATATTTAATGTCTTGAAGGAAATTTCAAAGAATTTGAAGTTCTAGGTGCTGCCAAGAAATTAAAGGAGGCTTTCCCAGGTATTTTTGAAATGGTCTTGTTTGGAGCATCAACTGCAGTTTGTGAGAATTCCTTTTCCTGTTTGAAAAGAATGTTATCCTACCAAAGGATAAGTATGATCCATGAAAGTAAGAGTAACGTAATTCTCCTGTCATAAGTGTTTTGACTTTAAAACTAAACCTGGATGTCTTTGTGAAGAATTCAGATGCTATCCAAGAAGACTTCAACTTTTAGTTTCATGAACAGTTTTTACTTTATACAGCACTTTCATGTTAAGAACTGTACTTTTATATTTCTGAATCTTTGAACTTCTTGAATGCTTGAATATATTTTAAACTGAACTATCAAATAAATCTGTCTTGCTTTTCTTATTTCATAAAAAGTTTTGTCGTTTTGTTTTTAAAAAAGGCTTCTGACTGAGACTGTTTTTCACTAAGTATGTGAACTCCTGAAGGCAATCACATCTGCTCCTCTTGTCACACAGTCTGCCCCCACTATGTCCTAGCTATGTGGGGCCGGTGGTGGTGGGGTAGTAACCACAAAAAGCAACAGATTGAACGTAAGCAACTTCTTAAACTACACATAAACAGACTCAATACTCTGCTCAATAAATTCATATATCTCACAAAATGAAGTGCTTCTCTGATAAAGGAGATGTAGTTTTCCAAATGTTTTGCATGGTAGGTGTGACACTGCACCCCATGTTCTTCATAGTGATGATGATATGATATGGTTATAGCATAATTATGATGTATTTTATGCAAGATAAGTCATGTGAAGTGTCATTGGAAAAGTTATGATTTGCTGAATGTGATTATCCTATTTGTTTTCATGTATCATTTTTGTATCTGAAGTTATGAATATTGACTATGTATCTGTATTTCAAATGTAGTTACACCTGGGTAATGCCCACTAAACAAGATGCTTTCAGTCTAGATAGTGGGTGGGAAAGGGCCTATTTAGGCCAATGGGCCGTTAGGAAAAAACAATAGGCCTTAGGAGAAACTTACCTCCCACCTAATGAGCCTTCCTGAGAACGCTACAAACAGCATGTGAGTAATGGCTGCTATGACTCTACAAGGACATGTTATGAGACCAGATGTCTCTAGATTCCATCTTGGGATGTCACTGTTTTTCCACAGACTGGTCTAGTAAACAAGCTTTGGAACAAAGGGTTACCGCCATATGCAAAAGCTATATAAGGCCAGGGAGAGATGACATCTGGGGTGCTGGACCCAGGTTCAAGGGATTTCTAGCCTGTGAATGAAACACTTGGAGATTCCAAGTTATAAAGCAAGTGCAGCTTGTCCCTTGAGAATCTCCAGCCTGCTTGTATCATCTCTTAGGGTCAGACTCTGCTAATTCATATCCAGTCTATTTAGTATATTAAGCTTAGCTTGTGTTTTTGTTTGTTTGTAGGTAATCTGCTTTGATCTGTTTGCTATCCGTTATTAACACTTAGTCTATCTTCTGTAGTTAATAAACTTGTTTTTGCTTTATCTAAACCAGTGAGTTGGAGTGGTGTACCTGGGAATCATAGCTCCAGGGGCAAAGGCTATTGCATATTACTCTCCAAATTGAGGAAGGGGGCGAACTTTATGAGCTTATGCTGTACAGTTCCCTGTGCAGCACAAGACTGTATAACTTTTGGGTTTATACTCCAGATGGGGTGTATGCCTGGGGAGCTGGGAGTTGCCTTATCTGCAGTTTTACTATTGTTGGTTCATTGCAGGGGCTGGACAGAAAGTCTGCATGGAACTGCAGCTGGGTGTGTCCCTATCTGTATGTATGCTGGTGAAAGTGCAGGCTGGGGGGCTTTTCAGTTTGTCACAGCAGTACAGTGTGAGAGGGAGTCCAGGCTGGTGGTCAGGGGGCTCAGTAGTACCCCATTTCCAGGTGGCACGCGGGGGGGGGGGAGGGACCCATCACAGTAGGAAATAGGAAACCGGAAACCAAGATGTCCACATTTTCCTAATTGGTAAGGGAGATTATACTGAAAATTTACCTTGAACTTAGAAAAACTGCTTGTATTTGGCTTTCCTCACAAGAGTAACTGTCAATGCATTTTTTTTCTCAACATGGTTAATTACAGTACCAAAATTTTTCATCCAAATATTCCCCAAATATTCTGTGCAAACTATATGTATTCTGTTCAGCATCTATTTCAGATATATTTCCCTTCAGTTGTTCATGTGTGACACTCTTTCATAAAGCTGGCTGAAAAGTATAAATTTCACACTTTTCATGGAGACTATTTTTTTGCAAATAGTCAGTTTTATGGTTTCTGTGAAATCTGTGAGGCACATGAAAATAAATCTTATATTTACCAGCCCACAACAAGGTTTTTTTTTGTTTGTTTGTTTTTTAAATGGACATTACTAGGGCAGATTTGAATTTTATAAGGTCTTCTGTATCTTAGAAGTCAGAAATATTCATGCTACCCTCATTAAAAAAAATGAATAACTGACTGCAATAAAATGGAATTTAAAATTACTTCATTGGATGACTTCAGTTTGCAGGGGCAGGAACTGGACCTCTGCAGTTCTCCTCTGTCAAAGCAGCATTCTCACTTCAGCTGGAAGAAAAATGTTGATCAAATAGTAACTCTGCAGAAAAAAATGAAACTGTGTGAATTCAGGTAGAATTCTGTGAATAACTCTGGCTGACTAAAAATTGGGAGGGAAGATTTTCAAAGAAGTCCAAATTGTTTTTCTTGCAAAAAATTTTTCAAAATGCCAAACAAAACTGCTTCTAAACAAATATGGCAAAACAAACGAAGAAAAAACAAACAGAACTTTTTTTTAAAAAATGGTTTTGGCCACTGAACCAAAAAATCAATTATTCACTCAGCTCTAATTCTCACATTCCCTTTCCAGCATGGTGAAAAGAATGGAGCAGAGGTACAAAGAATAGTATTAATGCATATTTCAATAAACATCCTGCTCACAGTAATGAAACATGCACATGGAGTGCCCTGTTCTTACACCTCATAGGTTGTCTTAGACTTAATAGTTCTGTGTTCTTTGACTACTTCCCCCCACACTTGTTGATTTATATTGCACTTTTTAATTCCCTACTCAATTTTTTTTAAATGAAGCCAATATTTCCATAGCTTTGTTTTTATTGCATTTATTTATTTAATAGAAGAAAATTAGCCAGATGATCTGGCTACCCTGAATAAAAACCAAGGACCAATTTCAGATTACAAAAAATTGAAAACTGACTTCACTACTAGCCCCCATCTCCTCACACCATCTTCATCTGCATGTGTTGCTATTTTAAATGGATGTTCATGATATCAGTAGGAAAAAGGAGTAAATTAAAACAAGTCACAGTACTCTACATCCTGGTCCTACAACACTAGAAAGATGGCTTGATGAATCCTCTTTCACATTAAAATCAAGGAACTTGACGGAAGAAACTTTTGTAATAGCTGCTTCAGATTGCTGGTTTCCTCCCAACTCCTGCCAGGGAATAGGTGCTGGGTCCATCTAAATTCTGACAGAACCTGGAGATACACAGGAGACTAGAGTCACCTTTGTGTCAGGCTCTATTACCTTTTGGGTGATAAGGTCTGCAAGGCAGCAAACATACAATCTGTGTCTTGCTTAGGTCTGTCCCCAGTCTACCCAATCTCTACGCCTTCCACTGTCTGGATTGTGTGGTCTGACCAGTTCACTGCAATCTGTAGTATTTAGGACTCTTACTGAAGAATATGGTTGTATTTTTAAGCATCAAGAAAGGCATACCCTAAATACAGAAAATTATAACAATTACATAATAGTGACAAGCACACTGATACTGCGGTGCTGAGTGCCATAAGAAATCTATATAGAATCGAATTATTCGTGCCATCACGTCACACTGAAGTACACGGGAATTAAGGTGCTCACCATGTTTCAGGAGATGCTCTGCAACTTGCAATATGGCATCTCAGTAAAACTGGTTACCAAGTATAGATGAACCAGATCTTAGATCACTTTACATTCAACTCTTTTAGATAGTCTCTCTCTTATGGATATCTTTAAGTCAATAATTGGATTCTACTTTGTAACAACAGTGTCTGGAAATAAAGCAACCCAGTGAAACATGGATGAAGACAAAGGTTGGTTCTAAATTATATGCATATTAATTATTTTAAATGCTTAAATTATTCATTTGTGATTAAATCTTCAAATACCACTTTCATTTAATTTGACTAATTAGACAAAAATGAGATTAATGAAATGTAGTAATAAAACAAACTCTCAATGAAAATGACTATAAAAGTTATTTAATATTGTGACCATAACACTGCTGATAAACACTTGACTTTAAAACAAATTTTAAGAGAAACATTTTGGTGTTTTATAATGAGCACAATTAGTGGGACAAAATGCCTTCCAGCTTTTTCCTAAAATAACTTACTAGAGTATGGGGGGAAAAAAATCAGTACGTGGTTTTGGGATGGTTTTTATTAGCACTATTGCACAAGTTTCTATATGACTGTTCCACATGTTAGAAATAGGTTTACCAGGAGGCAAAGGGATTTTAAACCAAGTTTATGCCTCCCGAAGTAGCAACTCTGATGTGAGCCTGCCCACCCTCCAACATACATTTAGGTGGCCCTAGAGATGCTGTATTTAGTTGCTAATTGCAATGGCTTTCTTGGGCTGACAGCCAGCTGAGAATACTCAGGGTTTGTCTTCACTACTGGGGTAAGTCGACCTATGTGGATCTCTGGGAGATGCTCCCCAGTTGATTTATCTTACTCTTCTCGGGGAGGTGGAGTACCAAAGTCAACTGTAGAGCACTCTGCCATCAGTTTAGGCAGTCTTCACTAAACCCACTAAACTGACACCCGCTGCATTGATTGCAGCAGCGTCAATCTCCCCCATAGTGAAGACAAGCCCTCAGAATGAAACTATATCCCCTCCTGCCCACAGGACGTTGCCTTTCCTCGGGGCTGAGAGAAGGGTTGGTATAGGCTAATCTGGCACCATTACTCCAGCTGGGGAACACCTGTATCCCAGAAGAATTCTACAATACAGTTTATAGTTCCTTTATGTTACTAGAGCAGGAGATTGAGAGAACGGAGTCCAAGATATCCAGCTTTTATTATTTTTTTTCTACTTTAGTTCCTCAAGATGAAGTGCACTGTAACGTTGGATGGAACTCAAAAAGATGGGTTTCCACAAATATTCATATGCTTGGAAATCCATTTCCTAGTAACATTTATACCAGTGAAACTGGTTCCCTTGAAAGTTGAGGAACATCGACATAAAAGTGACCATGACTTAAGAACAATCATTGTAAATTTGTTGATAAACCTTCATGGAAATTGTTTTACAATTGTTTTCGCCCGACTGGAATGTTAACCAAGACTGCACCATCATCTCTCAGCAGGGCTATCTGTTTAATTGTCGAGAACAGAGTCATGATCCCTCAAACCTATTTATAATATTTATAGTTACATAGATTGTTCAATTATCAATAACTCCTCCCACACATTTAATCTGGATAATTATGTACTGTACATAGTTTAAAGAGAAATACCTACTTTATTATCTAGACATCAATTGCTAATTTAAGGCTTTTTAAAAAAAATTATCCAGGCCAATTTGTTAAAAATGGGTCTTTTTCTTAACTCCAGTTATACAATAATTCAGAGTGAGAACTTTTATTTTTATTTCCCTCCTCTCAATGTTGACAGATCATAGTATATGTGATTGTGCAGCCTAGAAACCCATGAGTGGTTAATGATCTATATTCCCTTGTGCTGGCTGTGTTGAAAACCCAGCTGTGAACTTTATTCCTGGAGTTTCAATCACAGATCTTGATGAGCCAAATGCATCTGAATGCTTGGTTGATCTTTCATCTGGACCCCTCGTATGGAGGGGAAAAAATCAACATTTTGTTCTTGTCTACTCTTTAGAGTATTTTAAAATTCAGTGAAGGCATATTGCATGCTCAAACAGGTTGTATTTTAATTACAGTCACTAGTTCATTTATGACAATTCCATAATGCACCCCCCCCCCGGTTTTCTTAAACTAGAATTAGCAATAGGAAAGACTAGTGAAGTGGAGAGAGAAGAATCTAGTTGCTAATGGTTTTAACAGCCACTTTTTGCCAGTTATCCGATTCTAATTTAACTTAATTGTATTTTAAGTAAGAAATTCAGAATCCTCGATTGTCACATTTATCTTTTCTAATCTCAAAATTTTGCTCAGCAGTCTTCTAAGTGCAAATGTTTATTACCAAAATTGTGTGATCTAATTTCTCATGATATTAAGACCAGAAGATCATATTTCACACAAACCACTTATTTTGCAGATGCTAAAACAGATTTGTGAAAGTTGTGGCTAACAGATTTGAAAACACTTCACTTTCTTCATTCGGCAGTTCCAACAGGTTTTTTCAGTGAAGATTTTCATGCAACAACACAAGGTGACTATTAAATTTGTCTCCGGGTAACATAGGACTAAATCCATACTGACTTGTTTAGATGGGTGTAAGCTCTTTGACAGAGTAGTATGGAAGCTCCAACACTAGTGTAAATTAGGTGATCAATTCATTTAACAGATTTTAACATTTACTTGTATAATTCTATGGAAAACATTTGCTGCTATTGGTGATTTCATCACTGATTTTTCTCCATTTTGCAAGGAGAGAAGATCAAGATGTCCTTTTACTATTCATTTTGAAGCTATTGCTTAAACAAAAAAAAAGTCTATCCTTGCCCTATTTTAGTATACTAGAATGGTGAAATACCATTAGTAGACCACTTTCTTAATTCTAAAATAAATGGAAGCAAAACTGAAATAGCAACACCAGTCGCAACCTTCTTGAAATAATTTGTCTAGCTGAGAAGCACAGGTGGACCATAAACAGACAAATATAGAATATATGGATCTATTGAAATAATAAGGGCTTGATCCAAAGCCTGCTGATATGAATGGGGGTCTTTCCATTGACTTTATTGGGTGCCTGATGAGGCTCTAAATGGAGAAGTTGGTGAAATTTGCTAATGTCATCAAACTATTATGCTTACTAAAAACAAGGAAGACTGTGAAAAACTCCTGGTATAAGAGAGGGATATATTGGGGGACTGGCAAAATATTAGCAGAAACATATGAATCAGAGTATGATGATGCAAAAGAAAAATTAGTCTGAATTTCTTTTATGCTGATTGGCTTCGAATTACAAGATCCTCTGAGATGCTGGAGTTGTTATAATGAGTTCAGAGAAGATGTGTGCATAGTGTGCTGCAGAAATTAAAAATGTAAATAGCATACATGGATGTTTTTAAAACAGGATAGTATCTTTATTTTATCCTATCGAATTGGTATTGTACAATGATATGCTCACCTTTTTGAGTTGTGTGCAGTTTTAGTAGCCTTAGTTTAAATGAAGAGATGTAGATGGGATATCTAGAGGGTCCAGAGAAAGGTAACAAAGTTGTTTAGTAATATGTCAAGACTCTCATACAATGAAAGATTTGTTTTTTTCATTCCCTCTAAAGCATCTGGTATAGGCTCCCATAGGAAGATAGGATATTGGGCCAGTATGGCAATTCTTATGTCCTTACCTTATATTTTAGTCAAATAATGTAGCTGCACTTTTAAATGGGCTGTATTATCTTATGACAGTTAATAACTTTTGTAATTATACAAGCAAAGATCACTGTAACCAAATCTCCTGCGCCAGCCATTATGAAAACACTACATTTTACAATAGAAATTGTGCAGTGTTTTAGACGTGTACTGCAGGTTTTCTTTTTTTTCTTGAGTACAAGAATAAACTGGTCATCTTCAAGTAATAGGATTTCTTTCTTAAGAAGCTAGTGGGATTTCAGCTTCCTCTGAAGAATCTAATATTGGTGACCTCCAGAAACAGAAAGCCTGATCAGATAGATGACCTGTCTGATCCACTATTGGAAATGTTATTTTCTATTGCAACCACTGTAGTAGTAATGGGAGAACCTCAATACATTTAACAGTAAAATTTTCAAAAGTGTTTAAGTGATATTTTCAAAATTGACTTAGGCACTTAGGTGTCTAAGTCTACTTAAAAGTCATAAGCTCCTAAAGGCCAGATTTTCAAATGTATTTAGGAGCCTAAAAATGCCCACTGGGTTTTTCAAAATTCAGAAAGCACTTGAGTTAAATGGGAGTTAGGAAACTAAGATACTTAGGCACTTCTTAAAATCCCACTAGAAATCTATTTGCATTTTTGGGCACCAAAATGCCTTTGGGCCAGTTTTTCAGAGTACCCACAACACTTCTGAAAATGGAACTTAGGTTCCTAAGTAACATACCCACTTCTGAAAATTTTACTTTAGGTCCTACCTTAGATCTTTAACTGAACTTATGAAAAACTAATGATGGCCTCACTTCCTTCACCAATCTTTTCTTTGCCTGTGTGGAGAGGACCACAGAAATAAAAAAAAAATGCAAAAAAACCTCAGTAGAATCTTGTCCATACTTTGACCAATGACCATTATTAGTCTTCAAAATGTTGTCCGACTTTTTTCCTACCATGTACATGAGCTTAATGATCCTGGAAAATGTTTTTAATAGGAATATAGTAGATGTAGGTTTTAGAGTTTATACAAATCTCATTGAAATGCCTTGTTATATAACTGGAAATAAATGTACTTGAAACATTCTATTTTTTCTTTACAAAACAGTTTTGTTTTTAGAGTAACAGCCGTGTTAGTCTGTATTCGCAAAAAGAAAAGGAATACTTGTGGCACCTTAGAGACTAACCAATTTATTTGAGCATGAGCTTTCGTGAGCTACAGCTCACTTCATCGGATGCATACCGTGGAAACTGCAGCAGACATTATATACACACAGAGATCATGAAACAATACCTCCTCCCACCCCACTGTCCTGCTGATAATAGCTTATCTAAAGTGATCATCAAGTTGGGCCATTTCCAGCACAAATCCAGGTTTTCTCACCCTCCACCCCCCCACACACAAACTCACTCTCCTGCTGGTAATAGCCCATCCAAAATGACAACTCTCTTCACAGTGTGCATGATAATCAAGGTGGGCCATTTCCTGCACAAATCCAGGTTCTCTCACCCCCCTCCAAAAACCACACACACAAATTGGAATTCATTTGCAAATTGGATACTATTAATTTAGGCTTAAATAGAGACTGGGAGTGGCTAAGTCATTATGCAAGGTAGCCTATTTCCCCTTGTTTTTTCCTACCCTCCCCCCCCCAGACGTTCTGGTTAAACTTGGATTTAAACTTGGAGAGTGGTCACTTTGGATGAGCTATTGCCAGCAGGAGAGTGTGTGTGTGTGTGTCCCGGAAAAAAAAAGGGGGGGGGGTGAGAGAGCCTGGATTTGTGCTGGACATGGCCCACCTTGATTATCATGCACATTGTAGGGAGAGTGGTCACTTTGGATGAGCTATTACCAGCAGGACAGTGGGGTGGGAGGAGGTATTGTTTCATGATCTCTGTGTGTATATAATGTCTGCTGCAGTTTCCACGGTATGCATCCGATGAAGTGAGCTGTAGCTCACGAAAGCTCATGCTCAAATAAATTGGTTAGTCTCTAAGGTGCCACAAGTACTCCTTTGGTTTTGGTTTTGTTACAGAAATTTGTTGGTTTTGTTAAAAAGTGGAGGGCTCATACAAGATACCTTAAAACCCTTCAAAATATGCAGAGCATATTGTACTGTATTGATTAATTTTAAAATCAAATTAAAAAAAACTTCATATATTTACACATTAGTCAGACAAATGCTTTTTTCATGTCATCTTTGCTATAAGTGCTTCTTCCTCTTCTGTACTTTGCAGTAACATCATCAATGCTATTACACTATTAGTTTTTATTATCATTAATATTTTGACATTATTTCCCAGAACTATGTATGGTATTTTGTTTTGTTTTCATAGATCTACAAAAAAAAACATTTAAAAAATCATATAAGGAACTTGTGCCTGAAATTTTGCATGAATTATCCTCTCTGGAATTTTATATTCTCTTCTAAACAAGGCTATTATAGGTAATGGAATCACTTAACACTGCATTTTGCATGTTGATAGTAAAGGCTGGAGTTTTGTTTCAAGGATTCTGTAATCATTTCCCATATAATTAGGCACTTAAGCCAGATGTTTAGCAACTGCATTTCTAGATCTGGGAGTTGTTGGCTTCAGTAGCATGTTTTGCTAGTGCTGATTTCTCTATTCGGAGGAAATTCTACTACAGCAAAAATGAGTTTTTTGCTATCTGATGATTCCAGATCATAAAATAAAGTTTTCAATAAACAGTGAGTAATTATAAATCAGTCTCCATGGGCATGTCTGCATGGCACCATAGTGCGAAATAGAGGGGTGTGAATTGTAGAGTGCTGTAAATGGCCCCACATAGACCCTGCTGGCACAAACTAAAACTAAAACCCAGTGCACATTAACATAGTCCTGTAACAGGACCACTCTGTGGAGTCAGAGCACAGTGGTAGCACTGTGAATCAAGCTCCAATAGTAGTTGAATAGTGATTTGAAGATTTTTCAGAATGTGACTGTCTGCTTAATCGCATAAAATCATTTAATACATAAAATTAGATTTTAGTATGAATAGTCAAGTTATGACTGCTGTGTTTTTATATGAAAGGGTGTTGTATATTTTGAAAGGTATAGTTGTCACAATTGTGTGTTTAATGTACTGACAGAGCAAACTTGGCTGCTTGGTAAGCTGAATGCAAGTGAACAATGTATTTTAATATGGCAAAATGTAAATATATACATCTAGAAACAAGCCATACTTACGGATGGAGTAGATTACTCTATCCTGGGAAGCAGTGACTCTGAAAAAGAGTTGGAAGGTCATGGTGGATAATCAGCTGAACATGAACAACACTGTGGCCAAAAGGGTTAATGGAGTCCTTGGATGCATACATAGAGGAATCTCAAGTAGGAGTTGAGAATTGTCATGGTGGATATATAGTTGGCACTGGTCTTCACAATTGAAGAAAGATGTTGATAGGTTTGAGAGGGCTCAGAAAAGAGCCACAAGAATGGCTAAAGGATTAGAACACATACCTTAGAATGATAAAGGAGCCCCATTTATGTAGCTTAACAAAGAAAAGGTTAAGGAGTGACTTGATTACAGTCAAAGTACCTATGCAGGGAACAAATATTTGATAATGGGAAAAGAAAAGTATAACACAATCCAATGGATGGAAGTTGAAGCTAGACAAATTCATATTGGAAATAAGGCACATGTTCAACAGTGAGGGTAATTAACCATTGGAACAACTTACCAAAAGTGTCATGGTGGATTCTCGATCACTTACCTTTTTAAAATCCAGATATCATCAGCGGGGCCACTGGGTGATAGAGGTGGTAAAAGAGCACTCAAGGAAGATATGGCCATTGTGGAGAATTTAAATGAATTATTTGCATCAGTCTTAACTGCAGAGAATGTGATGGACATTCCCACACCGGGGCCATTCTTTTCAGGTGACCAATCTGAGGAACTGTCCCAGATCGAGATGTCAGTAGAGGAGATTTTGGAACATATTGATAAATTAAACAATAAGAAGTCACCAGGGCCAGATGGTACTCTGAAGAGTTCTGAAGGAACTCAAATATGAAATTGCAGAACTGCTAACTGTGGTATGTAACCTATCATTTAAATCAGCATCTGTACCAGATGACTGGAGGATAGCTAATATGGTACCAATTTAAAAAAAAAAAAGCACTATTGTCGATCCTGGCAATTAGTCTGGTAAGCCTAACTACAGGACCAGGCAAATTGGTTGCAACTATAGTAAAGAACAGAATTATCAGACACCTAGATAAACACAATATGTTGGAAGAATCAACACAGTTTTTGTTAAGGGAAATCAATCCTCACCAATCTATTAGAATTCATTAAGCATGTCAAGCATGGGGACAAGGTTGATCAGTTGCTATAGTGTACTTGGATTTACAGAGAGCCTTTGACAAGGTTTCACTCCAAAGGCTCTTAAGCAAAGTAAGCAGTCAAGGGATAAGATGGAAGGTCCTGTCAAGGATCAGTAACTAGTTAAAAGCCAGGAAACAAAGGTTATGAATAAATGGTCCATTTTCATAATGGAAGGAGGCAAATATTGTGGTACCTTGAGAATCTGTACTGGGACCTCTGCTGTTCAACATATTTCATAAATCATCTGGAAAAGGGACAGAGGTGGCAAAATTTGCAATGATATAAAATTACTTAAGATAGGTAAGTCTTAAGCTGAGTGTGAAGAGTTACAAAGGAATCTCACAAAACAGAGTGATTTGGCAACAATAATGGCAGATGAAACACAATGTTGATAAAATATTCCACATTGGAAAACATAATTCCAACTATACATACAAAATGATGTCTAAATTAACTGTTAAAACTGAAGAGCTTTTGGAGTCCTCAAGGACAGTTCTCTCAAACATATGCTTAATGTGCGATAGTGGCCAAAAAAAGTTAACAATCTTTGGAAACATTGGGAAAAGGAAAGATAAGATAGAAAATATCTTAATGCTGTTATATAAATCTATGGTCCGCCCATACCTTGAATGCTGCGTGCAGTGCTGGTCACTGCATCTCAGAAAAGATGCATTAGAATTAGAAAAAGTACAGAGATAGGCAACACAATAATTAGAGGTATGGAACAACTTCCAAATGAGGAGAGATTTAAAAGTCTGGGACTGTTCAGCTTAGAAAAAGAGACAACTGAGTGGGGAATATGATAGAGGTCTATAAAATCATGAATGGTGTGGAGAAAGTGAATATGGAAGTTATTTACCCCTTCATATAACACACAAACCAGGGGTCACCCAAAGACATTAATAGGCAGCAGGTTTAAAACAAACTTAATGAAGTAGTTCTTCATACAATGCACAGTCAGCTCGCTGGGGAATTTGTTGCCAGGGGATTTTGTGAAGGACAAAAGTATAATTGGGTTCAAAAAAGAATTAGATAAGTTCTTGGAGGAGAGGTCCATCAGAAGCTATTAGCCAAAATGCAAGAAATGCAACCTCACGCTCCAGGTATCTGTAAATCACTGACTGCTAAGAGCTGGCACTGGATGTCAGGGGATGGATCACTTGCTAATTGCCCTGTTCTTTTAATTCTTCCCTTCTGAATGAAGCACCTGTGGGAAGATAGGATGCTGGTCTGGATGGACCATTGGTCTGACCCAATATGGCCATTCTTATATTCTTCACATTTTCTAACAAAAAATCATTTGGAAAAAATTCTGATGACTTCTACTGTCTTAGACTCTTTTCCCCCTCTAATTTCTGCTGAAACTTTTTCTAGGTAACATCTTTTTTTGTCTTGCCATAGTATAGATTACCAATAAACTATGTTTAATTATTTTTAGTCACCTTGACATTTCCTTCTCCACTTCATTGCTTGAAAAGAGTACATATAGATAATCCCCAAACCCTCTATTGTGAAGACTGACAAGCAATCATTTACTCTTCAGTGGGATTACTTGTTTGACCAACTGCTCACCAGTTTAAGTAAGGAGTTAACAGTGAGTCCTATGGTAAGCATCTATTTCCTGTGTGCTAGATTGAGCTTTTAAGCACCCCACTCAGGAGCACAATGGTTCCTGAATGTCCTGTTGCATTAGAGTAGCAGGGGAGAAATTTTCAACACCCCTTTGTGGGGTGAAGCATACTTTCCTGGTGCATGTAGCCAGTTCTACTGGCCCTCACATTGTGAGACAGACCTATGGAGCCTTTCACCCACCACCCTATCCATCGATTTGCAGCTAGAGGAGCATTGTACTGGCACACTGCATAGCTAAGATCCAGATAGCACTAATGTGACCATCCAAGATGGTAATTATTTCTCCTCTATCTTTGTGGTCGTGTTAAGATTAAGCACATTCTAGCCTTCATCTAGGTCCATGCCAGTAATCAACAGTTAAATGATATTTCCACAATAACATTGTGAAGTTCTGTAAGCAACATCCAAAGTGAAATTCAGTGACAAATTTGGCTTCCTAGATACTCGGTGGTTGTTTTTGTTCTGACTTCAATTATTTCTAATATTCCTGTTTTGTTTAATTTCTAATTAAACTTTTGTAGATATTGTCAGATTGTTAATAGTACTCAACGCGTTTCTTTATTCTGAGCTTTCAATACTTAGGTTAGCAGCCAAACAAAAATAGAGATGACTAAAAATTAGTCTCTGTGTGTATTGAGGCTACAACAGCTACATATTTAGGAAGGCTTTGAAGAATGAGTGGGAAAGTGCGACTCCTTCCTGCCTCTCCACAGGCTTGGAGACAGGCCTGATTAAATGGAGTTTATGGAAAGAGAAAAACAACAAAACACGTAAGTGTCCGAAAATGAATTCCTGTTTTGTACTTCAATGCAGTAACTTAGCTCTTATTTTAAAATGATGGAATTATTACACCAGTGCTAGATATCTAATATGAAAAAAAAGAAACTCAGAGAACCACCTCAACATTGTCTTTCCAGAAAATAAATTAAATAAATAGCTTGGTTTTTGTTTACAAAAAATGGATTATAGTTATTGAAAACTTTTTTTTACCAGAAGACCTTTTTTCTTACTATATAAAATGTCAACTTTGCTGCCTAAAATAGGTATATAAAAATATACAGTCCTCACTTTGGATTGCAAGTGAAATTTTCTCCAGAGTAACAGAGGCCACGTTTTATTCTTTCTTTCCAACAAACATGGATAATGTAATCTTGAAGTTATTTTTCTTGGCTGGGTGTCAAGTACATGATTAAAGGAGGATTATTCGATCAGGGTGTGGATCTGGGTAAGAGACCATACTGCATAATCCATATTTGTTTTGTATGTCAGCCAGAAGTTCATGAAATCTATTTTTTGGCCAATGGATTGTGGTGCTGGCAAAGGATGATCTTATGATATCTCCAATATCTATGGGCTAAAATACTATTAAAATATATTTTTGTAGAAGACTCTGCTAGTGCAACATAAATCTGAGTGGTGCTGGGGGACCAACGTGAGCATGTTAACAGCCCAGCTGGGGAAGGATCCAGAACTGGAAGAGAAGGAAGATAGAATATAGGGAGAAAGTGAGGGGGAAATACTCTTCCCCATTGAAGTCAATGTCAAAACTTCTATTGACTTCAGTGGTGAGAGGAATTCAACACAGAGTATCCAACACAGAATCCAGCAACTCCACAAAGAATCCTATACCAAACAATTGCACAAAGAATCATGGGCCAACTAGTATAAACTGGTGTGACTTCTGTGTCTGTAGCATAAATACATTTATTACACTATCTGAAAAAAGAAAAGGAGTACTTGTGGCACCTTAGAGACTAACCAATTTATTTGAGCATGAGCTTTCGTGAGCTACAGCTCACTTCATCGGATGCATGCCGTGGAAACGAAAGCTCATGCTCAAATAAATTGGTTAGTCTCTAAGGTGCCACAAGTACTCCTATTCTTTTTGCGAATACAGACTAACACGGCTGTTACTCTGAAACCTACACTATCTGAGGCTCTGTAGCCTAGTAACATGAGCCCCTTTGTTGTCCGAGACTGGGCAGAGTCCCTCTTTTTTGTTTGCGCCATATTGACTGCTGTGTGTGATGTGTCTGGACCAAAAGTCCCATACCTGGAATAATTCCAATTAACAAGTAAGAAACACCAGCTTTCTAAGTATGTGTTAGGGACATTAGCACCTCCTAAAAGGAAGTACAGCAAAGAAAGAAGCAGAAGCTCAACATAAATACCAGCTACAATAAGTAGTCTGTCAGTAGTTGGTAAAGTGTACATATTGAGAGAAGCAGATCCAAACTCCAATAGCAGGAGCAGTGTCAGCATTACTATGGAATGAATACTTTTTTCCTGGTGACAGGCACATATTTTAGTGTCCTAGAATGCTGAAAAGAAATGTGATCTTACTTAGAACCCTGTCCTGATCCATTTGAAGTCAATGTAACTTTGGTTATTCACTTAAAAGGAATTAGCATCAGGCCTTTAATTGCATGTCTTGTGAGAAAGCTGGGGGGAAAGGTATGCAAATTATTTAGCCAGGAGAATGTCTTTCTCCCAACTGCTAGTGATTTTTCAAAAAGTCACTGAGGCAGCAAATTCCATAGTTCATACTTTGTCATGATCCATGACTGACACAACTCACTGTGTACAATGGAGCCATTCAATAATGGCAGTGTGTCCTACTGATACAGAATTACATCAGTAGACAGTTGAAATGAATGATGGCATGTGGTAGATAACTACTCTTGATCAGGCTGAAGTTTCTATTACCATGATGCACCTAATAAATATTATGACATATGCTCTGTGTGTAAAAACCCAGTGAATAAGAGAAGACTGTAAGAACATCTTGGTACTCTTTTAATCTATCATTTGATGGTGAATGCATGCCAGTGAAAGGGAGACAGCCTAGAACTCACTTCTTGCTAGAGCAAAGATCTGTCTCCCCCTCCAAGATCATGGAAAAATCAGCTCTGAAGCAATTGTTGGCATAGGAAAGTATGACCCAAAGCATGTCATTTCTGTTCTAATAACTTTGGTCTTATCCCTTTCTTTCCCCCTCTTAAACCTCTAGCTTCTGAAACAAGGGAAGAGGAGGCGCTACCACCAATACTGATGTGATCTGGGTACAGGGGAACTGTTAAAGTTCTTGCAGCCCTGAGTTCAGAGACTGAGTTCTTCTTGCACATTAGGATACTTGTTATATTTACTCACAGACACCAAGACATACTGACTTCATATTGTAGTTGGCTGCTGTCTGATGGAACCTGGTCAGAGACTTCAAATTCTTGTATAGTTCTAAACTTCTTTTGAACTGTGATCGAAGTCCCACATTTGTACTTGCTCTTTTGAAGTTTGAAACATATCCACACTATTCAGTGTGCTGTTTAAAATGTATTTATAAAGAAGTGGTGGTGGTATTACCCTTTGTTTCAGTGGGAGGCATGAGAAACACAAACTGTTTGTTTGAAACTATATTGTCCCTTTGAAAAACATGAATTGAATGGCTTCCGTCTGTGAGTTACTTTGTATGTCTGCAATGGCTGTGAAAAGGATGTCCCCTCTGAGCACCACTGGCCCCTGTGTGCTTCCTGCAAATATCCTTTACTCAGTCTCAAAATTTATCCTGTACAGCTCCTCATGAAGAGTTTTATTCAGCATAGATACAAAGTACTAAAAGGCATAACATCGACAGCTTTCCTAGTCTACCCCTTCTTCACAGCTTTGTTTCTTTAAATGTTGTATATAGATCTATATATAGAAAGTTGACACAATACTTCGGAGACCACCTGGTATTGCATGGAAAACTCAAATATTCCTTTTACAAACAATTCTAGCTGTGTTCCCTAAGTTTTCTGTTTCTTTCTTTCACTTTCACACCCTTCATCTCAGTTCTCATAAGTGGTCCTTAAGTATTTCTTATTTGACAGCAGCCCTGGAAATGGCCCAAATTATGGGAAAGGGCTCCTTAACTGGCACTCCAAGGATCTGTCAGGTTTTAACCTCCAGAAAGCCTTCTTCACTGCTGCTTCCTCTTAGAGATTGGAGTTTTATTCATCTCTTCAGGACAGTTTTAGACATTTGGGAAATTTCACTCAGTCTCATGTGGTGTAATTAAAAGCAAAACTTGTTAAGAATGGAGAGAGAAGATCAGGTTACAACAAAAGCAACCTCATTCATAAGGCATCTAATCTGACATCTGATAAAAGTTAAGCTAGGTTAGGTACCTTTCAGGTTTGTTACAGTTCAAACAGAAACTTCATTCTGTTAGGGGGCTTATTCCTTCACCCCCTCACTTCCCTGGTCCTTCTCACATGAACAGAGCAACAATACCCGAAGTCTGAAGGTGCAAACAATTCAATGTTTATTGGGGTGAACTTTCAGCAAGCAATGATTCCAATTTCCTTCCTTAGTGTCTCTCTTCCCAGTTCTGACACCACAGAGCCTTGCCTGTGTCTCTGTTCCCATTCCCTGTTCCCATTCCCCACCTTAGCAAAACATGATTCCAATTTCCCACCCACATTCCCCCCTTACTTCCTGACTGACTGCAGACTATATAGTAAAACTTGAGTTCTGCTTAGCTATACCTTAACTAATCATTTTACTAAAATTTAACTAGCCAATCCTAACATATTATAACATGATTATTTAACCGATTATATCCCACCACCTTAATTGGTTTACACCGAACAAAATTAATTATACAGCAGAAAGAAACAATTACAGAACCAGACAGATTATACAGACAAACAATAGGGAAGTGGAGACTACAATGATAGAACAACACAGAAATGAGTAAAAAGAAAAGGAGTACTTGTGGTACCTTAGAGACTAACCAATTTATTTGAGCATGAGCTTTCGTGAGCTACAGCTCACTTCATCGGATGCATACTGTGGAAACTGCAGAAGACATTATATACACCAGAGACCATGAAACAATACCTCCTCCCACCCCACTCTCCTGCTGGTAATAGCTTATCTAAAGTGATCAAGTTGGGCCATTTCCAGCATAAATCCAGGTTTTCTCACCCTCCGCGTGCCCCCCCCCCCACACAAAATCACTCTCCTGCTGGCAATAGCTCATCCAAACTGACCACTCTCCTTACAATGTGCATGATAATCAAGGTGGGCCATTTCCAGCATAAATCCAAGTTTAACCAGAACGTGGGGGGGGGGGGGGTAGAAAAAATGAGTATTTCACACTCCCACTATTGATAAGTGAGTTCTTGCCAGGCAGGATGCTATCAAACTAAGGTTTTTGTTTGTTTGTTTTTAATCTTCCAGGTTTTTCCCTTTCTCTGGAGATGATAGGAATACAATCCTGTCCTGATAATGCTTAACAGTCCAATAGCACCTTATTTCAATGTGACTAGTTTGGAATGTGAGGATGTGACCATTCACTTCCAAGCTTATGGCTGCCTCTGTTGCTTAGCCAAAGGCCTTAGTTTAAGAACACGACCTCAGACTGTCACAGTAAGAGAAGGCCCTTATACCGGCAGACGGTGGGTTTGATTCTTTCTTTTATACCTCTAGAACTAGCTAAGTGATAAGAATGCACCTAAATTCTTAAAGTATAGGCCTTTACAGACAGGCCTGAATGTCGATATCCTAACACATTCCATTTTCCTCACAGAGCTTTCTTCTCTCCCACTTGATGCCTCTTTGTGCGTCTCAAAGTCCTATCCTGTGAGCTCTTTTGAATTTTGTCTCAAGTCCCTGCCTTAGTTATTGGCTGTGATTCTTTTGAGCTTAATGGTATTACTCTGCCCATTATAATAATCTGCATTTCTCTCAAAAGCATGTGCACTGGTGTCCTTGTTCACAATCATATCAGCAAAGCAGTGTCCCCTCGGATGAGTTCGGGATAGTATTGAGTTCCTGTTTCTGCTCCAACTTTGTTTCCTGGTACCTGCAAGTATTCCTTTGAAGGTAAATTCTCACAGCTGGGGATTTCCTGCTTCCTTTTTTAAGTCATCTGTATTCCAAGTCATTGCCAACCTTTCCCGGCTGGCCTCAGCAGTGTAGAGATGCTCCCCGGGTTACGCAAGACCCGACTTAACGTAAATCCGCACTTATGGAAAAAGTTCCGTAAGCTAGAAATAGGAGGGTTTTTGTTTTTTTGGGTTTTTTTTGCGTAATGTTCGGGTATACGTTTCCGACTTTCACAAAATTCGAGTTACGCAAGGCATTCCAGAACGGAACAATAGCATAAGTCGGGGAGCATCTGCATTGACATGTTAATTGACTTAACTAGAGTGACCGCCTAAAACAATCGGTCACATTAGAGATACAGGCTGACTTCATTCTATAATTCATACCTATTATTAATTCTGTTCTACCAACTATCACATAGCAAACATCAGCTGTCACACTCTTGTTTACTGTTTCATAAAAATAAGGTAATGCCACCCCAATATTATGAGATGTTGTGCTTTACAAAGGGGCGAATCTTGCCCAGCCTCTGTGACCACCAAGATTCCATTAACTGTGGACTCTGTACCCTTCCAGTGCCACATGGGGCAGGATACCAGGGCACCTGCACTGAAGGTGGAACCAAGAGAGGGATCAAGGGTTGGGACCAAAGGATCCATTGCTATGATGGATCCTCTGGTTGCTTTCTTCTTCCTCTCCCATGTGGTGGAGTGAGAACTGGGTATGGAAGCTACTGCTGCTGCTCTTTTGCTTTGGAGGAAGGATCCCATTCCAGTGACACTTCTCTTCTCCCCCTTGCCTCCACTGTCGAGCAAAGTAGTGCAAAGCCCAGCTTTCTGATGGCATGCTCTTGCCAAGGATGTGGGCTATATAAAAGAGGTTTGTGAAGAGGTCACCCACACTTGCTGACAATACTGCAGACTTGGCATAGGAGGAAGATAGCCAAGAGCAATTTGTAATGGCTAAAACTGATGATTTACCTGGACTAACTTTCTCTCCTTCTAACTACATGCACACACTCAGTTGGAGAAGTAGAATCCCTTTTTTTTTTCTTATTGATCATCCCTGAAGATAGGTCAGGGGACACTTGTGAGAATTACTGGCAAGGGCTCAGATTGTCCCTGGGGATATTTAATAGAAATTGACATCTCCAAACTGAGCAGTGAACATTACCACTCTTTAATTACTATTAGCTTCTACTATTAGAAATTGGTATTGTCATACAGGCAATCCTTTGACAGCTGGCCCACAACTGTAGCTCCATCCACTGTGTATCCATTTAGCAACTGATACAATGACTAATATTTCATTTGCATTTTTAGTATAACATAACAAACAACTAAGGGATGTCTTTAATACAGAAACAAACTATGCAATGTCTTCTTTTATTTTTTGAAGGCTGTAGCTATGTAATTTATACATGTCTTTTGACCACTTCATAACTCTTTACCACATGGCAGTAGAGATCCAGGTAAACAATATAACAGCACTTCACCCACATTTCTACAGTCTACTCAGCAGATTTAACCAACTATATGTGGTTTGACAGTATGATGCATGTCATTAAACTAGAATACTCAGACAAATGTTTTGCTGTTTTATTTAAGGTTTTAAGTATGCTGTAAAGCAGAGGATTCATAGTCTCTCTGGATAGAGGTTGTGAAGCACATTTGTATTTTTCCAGTGCTGTGGGTTTTCTGAAGTTTAATTGATAAACCAACTTTCATTCAGTACTAAGTTGAATAAAAGTGATCATACAGCTATTTGACTGCCATTGCACAAGTGTTAATTGTGTGTATAATAGCAGTAGAAGATTACATTAGAACTGGGTAATATTTTTCAGCTGAAAAATGCAAATTTGATTTAACCAAAACAATTTATGAATTCAGGTAAAATTTGACAGAAATACTGAAAAATTGAAGCGTCACAATCAAAACACCCTCTTTTGTTTAGAATTTCACTGCAATTTTACTTGAAAACATTTTTTTTTTTAAAAAAAAAACTTGTTTGGGTAGAATGAAATGTTTTCATTTAACCCAAAAAATGAGTTATTTGCTCTAGATTAGATTAAGAACCACCTCGGAGGGAGGAGATGTGTCCTGTCCTCAGCCCATCCCCTTTTATCAATATCATCTTCCATTTAATTAGTTCTCTCCTGAAGCTGAATTTCCTTGGTATCTGCACTCTCACACAGTAGGAGTTATTTCCTGTGTCCTGTTGCCATCTCCTCATATTGTCCCCACATATACAATCTGCATCTTTTCTTGTTTTTACCTCTGTCCTGCTCCGTTCACCCTGCTCTGTCACCAATCATTTTATTCCTTACATTTCCTGTTCCAACTCCTTTACACTCCACCTATTTTCTCAATCTCTTGTTGTCATGCTATCTCTGTATCCCTTATATTAACTAAACACACAAAATCATCACTGACAAAGTTTGCAGATAACACACAGATTAGGGCAGTGGTAAATAATGAAGAAGATAGGTCACTGACACAGAGCAAATCTGGTTCATTTGGTAAGTTGGGTGGAAGCAAACAATATGTATTGCAATACTGCCAAATGTAAGGTTATACATCTAGGAACAAAGAATGTAGGCCCTCCAGAGCAGCCCATAGTTTGATTTTTCTCAATGGATAACATTGTATCCAATATTCGCTCCCCATCTCTGGATTTCAGGAGTTTTCTGAGATGCCCAAGGCCCTCCACCTGTTAATCACTCAGAATTTCTCTCGGAATTTCTGCATGTCTCAGAAGATTTTTTTTTTCCTTCATAGTCAAACCTAATGAGACAGAGGGAAGCAGTGACTCTGTAGTCACTCTGACAGTGGGGTGGTGGTGGTGTCATAGTGGATAATCAGCTGAACATGAGCTCCCATGCAAGTCAGTGTCCAGAAGAGAAAATGTTGTTGTTGGGTGTTTAAACAGGCATAGGCCATGGAGCTGGGGGAGTCACTTGGGCCATGGCTTGACCATTTTTTGGCCCTGCTCAGGGTAGGCAATCAGGCAGTGCCAGAACAAGGGCAAGAGTGAGAAAGGGCCCTGCCTGCATATTACAGTGAGAGACAACCAGGCTGGAGTGGGGTGCTGGGCCGCCCCATGGAACTTGAACCTGTGCAGTGTAAGTGCAGGGCTGTCTCACTCTATACCTTCACTGTGGTTTACTCCCTGCCCTCCTCATCTTAAATGGCACTCCACAGTTGCAGTAAGGAGGTTATTTCCTTAGTTTTGGCACTAATGTGAATGGCTACTAGAACAATGTATCCAGTTCTCGAATCTCCATTTCAAGAAGGATGCTGACAAATTGGAGAAGGTTCAGAGAAGAGCCAGGATAATGGTTAAAGGATTGGAAAGCATTTCTTATACTCTGAGACTCCCACAAGCAAATTTTATTTATCTTCTCAAAAAGAAGGTTAAGGGCTGATTTGATTGCATCCTATGGGTACCTATATAGGGAACAGAAATTCAATAATAGAGGGCTATCTGATTTTGCTGACAAAAATGTAGCACGATCCAGGGGGAAAGTTAAAGCTAGACAAATTCAGACTAGAAATAAAATGCACATTTTTACTAATGAAGATAATTAACTATTGGAACAGCTTATCAAGAGTTGTGGTGGATTTTCCATCACTGGAAATTTTTAGATCAAGATTGGATGTTTTTCTAGAAGATATGCTCCAGTTCAACCAGAGCTATTAGACTTGAAGCTGGAATTCAATTCAGGGAAGCCCTATGGGCTTGCATTATGCAGGAGGTCAGAGTAGATTATCACAATAGTCCCTTCTGGATTTAAAATGTATTAACCTTATTCCACTCCTACATTCTGCTCTCCCATGATGCTCTCATGAATACTATTTTATGCCACTGGTTTAGGTATTTTCTAGCCTGCAAAATACATGAAGTTTTGCTAAGATCTTCTCATTTTCTGGCAACTTCACACATGCAAAGAAAATTTCAAAATCTGGGGAAGAAAACTACTGTTAAATAAAATTGACATTTTCTTTAATTTAGAAAGGAATACTTTTTTTAAAAAAAAGTTCGTAAATATTAAGGTCAGAAGGGACCATTATAATAATCTAGTCTGACCTCCTGCACAATGCAGGCCACAGAATCTCACCCACCCACTCCTGCGATAAACCTCTCACCTATGTCTGAGCTATTGAAGTCCTCAAATCATGGTTTAAAGACTTCAATGGACAGTGACATTTATACCAACTGAGGATTTGCCCACTAGTTTTTAGGTTTTGCTTTGATTATGCTAGAAGCTGGTTAACCTATTACTGTTTATACTAAAAACTGATGAGCAAACCTATTTTAGTTTAATTGGTAAATGTATGCACGGTCTTTCACTTGTCTTGGAATTCTATGAACAAACATTGATTGAAGTACATGTTTAGAAATCTGGTATAGTGTGTGCTTGGTAGGGGTTTTTCCCTTGATGTTTAGCAGAGAGATTTTTGTGTGGACCACTAAAATGATTTGCATATTGGGGTACAATCGGGGAACAATGAAAATCAGCTCAGCACTTGGAAGTATAAACAAGCAAAGGCAGACTACAAAATGAGGACAGAAGACTGTTTCTCTACTGTGGTTTGCCTCTAAATAGGTTTGGATCAACTCCTGAGGCATTTAGAAAATCATAAGAGAAACTCTGAGTGACTAACAGGTGAAGGGCCTTTTGATCTCTCAGAAAACTCTTGAAATATGAAAATGGGGAGGGAATGTTGGGCACAGGCTTATCTGTTGACAAACCCAAATGAGCTATTCTGGAGGGCATAGTTGGTCAAAGTTTAGGATGTTACAGTAACCTTTCAGTGTTGGGAATGGAGAAGAGTTAAGGGTGAGGAGACAGCCAGAGGCTAAAAGATGGAGGAAGCAGTGGGTTGTTCCCAGAAGATCTGAGGAGCATCAAGTAGACCAGATAAATTTAGATTTTCATTAGAAAACTATTCAAAGCTCTGACTCTTTTGAGTATTATCCATCACTTAGAGTTTCCTCAGGTGCTACATACCCAAACTACATTTTTGAAGTATTCAATACATCAGATAACTAAATTACCTGTCAGTATCTTGGTGGTTCTGATAATGTATGTGGACTAGGTTTTTCAGTAACTGCCATGTATTGCCTAGGAGAATGTCTGTTTGTTTGCTTAAGAAGCCATTACAATTTACCTTATAACCACTGGCCATTATTTCATATAGCATTGATTTATTACAGTTCAGGAGCTGCACTTGTGGTCCCTCTTTCAGTCGGTCTGTGGGTGCTTCTTTCAAATGTCAGACCTACACCTGTACTTCTCTGAGTGGAACTCCAGAGTTCACCCTACTTTAGACTGGATTACCAGGTTACTGCACCCTGATTACCCACTGGATTTATCTCCAGCAAGCCCAACTAGATTTAGAATCCTCTCTGGAAGCTATGAACTTGTGCTGCTAAAAACAGTGACAGAAAACACCTTTTTCAAAACAGAATATGATTTATTTATCCCAAGGAATATTGTAAGCGGAGAAAAATGGGTTAAAAGTAACAAAAGCCTAAATGTACATTACCTTGGATCTACCTGGCCAACTCTAGGTAGACACCCCCTAATCCCTGCAGCCCCTGCATTTGGCACCATGTTAGTCTGTTTCTCTGCAGACCTTCTCTCTCCCATCTACTTATTCCAAGGCTCAACTTTTTAACTGCTTCCAAGCCCTTTGTCTGAAGGTTCCCATCTAAAAGCTTTTGAGGTTTCCAGCTCAAATCCTGGGAGTTTCCTCCTCTCCACGGTAAGATTAGCCAAATCATTATTACACATTCAGAAAGTAAATTTCAGAGAAATTATCACCTCCATTGTGTCTCTGAATATGGTTGTCTATGCCTAGTAGATTTTGGGTTCCTGCAGTCCAAAGCTAGCACAAACTGATTTGACTCCTAAATTACCCTTTCAGCCAGTAACACAATAATCACCAAGTCTCTCTAACATTCATGGAAAGGAATATATATAGTCTTTCACACAGGTGAACACACATTTCAATGGTATTGATAGGAAAAAAACCCAGAAAGCGACCCTATAATCATGTAAAGCTACGCTGCTGTCTTTTTTCTATGCTTATCTGTCCTTTCTACTTTGTTTATGGATAGAAAGAATGCGAACTGTGTGTAACCTGCACTCCCTGCTTTTGGGGAGAGAATTCCTTATACAGATAAGCCTCCATGCTCTTACCTACCCCAGAACTTCAAACAGACTGGGTTAACCGGTTCGAACTGGAAGAGATATCACAATGTATGTTGAACCAAGCTATAAAAGCTCATCCCTGTTCTTTGTTCGGGGCTTCACCATTTTCCTCTGAAAAGGAATTGGTGAGCCCTTCAGCTGTCGTATTCGCTAGCAATAAAGTGCCTCACTTTATCAAAGAGCCAAGACTCTGTGTTTTGTTTGGCTAATACAGAAGTCCAGGGAAGGCTACCCTCCTAACCCTAGACGGGAGGGGAACCCTTTTTCCCTAACAATTTGGGGGCTCGTCCGGGATCGCCTCTTCTCCGGACCGGTGGACGGTCGGGACTCCGAATCCTTCTTGCCGGCACCCGGGTTGCTTTAACCCTGAAGGCTTCCCGTCTCGCTTCCACCCGCCGCTTCGGCGAAATAAGGCATCCCGAAGGCACTAGGGTCCGGACCTATTGGTGAACACCGGCCGGTGGGAACTTGGTGAGTTCTGAATTTTTCCTTTGTGATTGTCTAGACAACAGCCGGGGGTCCCGTCTTTGGGAAAAGATGGGGGGCGGGGTCCAGTAGAACTGTTGATCCTTCTACGCCTCTGGGCTATATGTTAAAACATTATGATAGGGATATCAAGGCCTTACAATCGGATGGCAACAAAGCTTTGTATAAGTTTATATTTTTGTGTCAAGGTCCCTGGGTGGGAATGACGCAAGACGACCCGGAACCAGGAAATCGCTGGCCGGGGGAAGGAACATTTGAGTTACATAACATTGTTCAATTACGAAAAGTATTGTATGATTTACAACCGCGGCAACTTAAGTATTCTGATGTATGGATAAGGGAGGCCGAACGGCGCAAAAGTGCCAGTGTAACTACTAGTTTACGTGCTGAGGTAGAAAAACTTAAAGCCATGCGGCCCCCACCATACAATCCAGAATCTAGTCATGCTGACCAGAAGCTAAAAACGTCAAAGTCTATTTATCCCCAACTCCCATTGAAAGAAGCGGGGGATCCTATACCATTGGAAGAATGGAAGACTTGTGGCACCTTAGAGACTAACCAATTTATTAGAGCATAAGCTTTCGTGAGCTACAGCTCACTTCTTCAGATGCATATCGTGGAAACTGCAGCAGGCTTTCCACGATATGCATCTGAAGAAGTGAGCTGTAGCTCACGAAAGCTTATGCTCTAATAAATTGGTTAGTCTCTAAGGTGCCACAAGTCCTCCTTTTCTTTTTGCGAATACAGACTAACACGGCTGTTACTCTGAAACCTGTCATTGGAAGAATGTAGCTGGCTATGGGGTGGGGTACCGCAGCCTGACCCTGATGCACCCACTCCCCCAACCGGGGAAAGGAGCGGTCCCACTCTCCCACTAGCTACCGATACCCCCACAATTAACGCAGAGCGGGGGGGCGATCCGGAGGCTGGCACCTCTACCAGGGGGTTGACACGTCCTGATCCGCGACACCCCAGTGATGCAACCCCTGCAAAGACCCGGTCTCACGGTTCTCTAGGCACCCCTAAGGCAAAAGTTCTTGGAGCTGCAATAGCTAGTGCAGTCCAAATGCCTATGCGACAACTGCCGAGCGGTAGGGGGGGGACACAGATGGTGTATGTCCCTTTTACCAGCACGGATCTAATGAATTGGTCATCTACTTTTCCCTCATTTCAACAGTGTCCGGAAGAATTTATTAAAAAGTTAAAGGGTATTTTCACAATGTATAATTGTAATTATGACGATGTGGAAATGATTTTAAATCAAGTGCTAAGCGAGGGTGAGAAGGAAACGGTGTATAAGAAAGCTAGAGAGACGGTGCAAGGCAGGGCGGCTTATCCGCAAGAGAAACCTGAAATGGATTGGGATGTTCCAGAGACCATTCAAGAGTGGGATAAAATGAGAAAGCGAATCTTAGAAGCATTAGAGGATATGTCTAAGCCTGTGTATGATTGGGGAAAAGTAGATGCATGTGTTCAAAAGCACGATGAGCAGCCAGGGGAATTCTTCCACCGCCTTTGTAAGGTTTTGAAAAACCACGGCGGCTTAGATCCAACCTCCCCTGTAGCGAAAACACAAGTGATCGGCCAGTATGTAAAAAATTTATTACCATTCGCTCGGAAGTATGTGTGTAGTCAACCAGCTTATGAAAACAAAACGCTGGAGGAGGTGGTGGGGTTAGCAGCCCATGCCTGGAGGAATAGGAAGGAATTAGACACTAGGAGGTCCGAAAAGCTCCTTAATCTGCAGTTGCAAGGTTTCCAAGACGGCTCTCGGGGACGGGATGCAAGCCGCAGGAGGGGAGGCTTTCGGGGACGAGGCGGAAGAGGAGGCAGCTCTACCCAGGGATGGGGATCACAAGGTCAGAGCTTCCAGCCACGGCCCGGGAGGGCAGGGCCAGATGAGTGCCGGCGGTGCCGACAAAAAGGACACTGGGCTGCCCAGTGCCCAAATTACCCCCTCCAGCCAGCTGACCCTCTTATGCAAGCCTACCAGAGGGTACAGGAAAGGGGGGGAGAAAAAGGAAGTACTGATTGAAAGCTAGCCACCCACAATGCTTCGTCCCCCTCGCCAGGAACCCCCTCCGCTTCTTGGACAGTGCAGTTGGATGCAAACCACCCGGAGCTTCCAGTTGTGGTGGGAGGAAAAACTTATTCAATGTTAATCGACACCGGGGCAGATAGAAGTACTCTACAGGACCCCACCCTTCCTACCACTTCTGCAACCGTAAAAGCTATAGGCGTTGGTGGCACCGTGTGCGCCCTTCCTCTAACTGCGGAGCAAACGGTCCAGCTTGGCCCGTTATCAGAGGATCATAGCTTTTTAATTGCAACTTCCTGTCCTGCAAATTTATTAGGTAGAGATCTGTTATGTAAACTACGAGCAACTATAACTTGCAGCCCGGAGGGGCTATATCTCTCAGTCCCTACTTCGGTCCCTGAAGCTACGGTAATGGCATTGTTAGCCACTACACCCACCGCCCCCTTTGTCCCTGCTGAGTTATCTGATATTCCTGAAGCATTGTGGGCCTCGGCGTCCACTGAAACTGGACTTTTAAAGTCAGCAGAACCGGTGTATATCAATTACCGTACAGATGTCCCTCTGCCCCGAAAAATGCAATATCCATTGCCTAAAGAGGCCATAGAGGGCATTCGGCCAGTCCTACAACAGCTTTTAACTCAAGAAATCATTAAGGAGGCTACCAGCCCTTGCAATACACCTATTCTTCCTGTTAAGAAACCCAAGCCTGGCCCCGATGGCAAACCGGTTTACCGTTTCGTGCATGACCTCCGACTGATTAATGCTATTGTGATCCTGAGAGCTCCGGTTGTTCCCAATCCAGCAACTATTTTAACTGCTATTCCCCCAGGGGCTACTTATTTTACTGTGATTGATCTGTCTTCAGCATTTTTCAGCATCCCGGTGCACCCAGACTCACAGTTCCTATTTGCCTTTACCTTTGACGGATGTCAATACGTATGGACCCGCCTCCCTCAGGGCTACAGGGAGAGCCCTACCATCTTCAGCCAGTATTTAAAGCGAGATCTGGACTCTATTTCGTTGACTATGGGTTCTTCTTTGATTCAATACGTTGATGATCTGTTATTGTGCTCTACAGCCAAGGCTGCCTGTGTACAGGACACTCGAATCCTTCTTTTTGCATTGGCCGAAAAAGGTCACAAGGTGGCACTCTCCAAGCTACAGTTTGCCCAACCCGAGGTGGAATATTTGGGGCATCGTATTTCATATGCTTCTACTGCACTTACTCAGGACAGGATTGAAAGCGTTCTGAGTATGCCAAGGCCTACCACTAAAAAGCAACTCCGCCAGTTACTGGGAGCAAGTGGCTATTGTAGAGCCTGGATTCCGGCTTATGCGGAGTTAGTGCACCCCCTCACCGATTTGCTGCTGGATTCCGTTCCCGAACCCTTACCATGGACGACTCTACACAATAACGCCCTTACCGCCCTCAAACAAGCATTAACTTCTGCACCAGCCCTGGGCAGACCGGATTACGCAAAGCCTTTCACCTTATTTTGCCATGAACAATCTGGCACGGCGTCTGGTGTGCTAACTCAGCCCTTTGGGCCTGGCCAGCGACCGGTGGCTTATTTTTCGGTCCTTCTTGACCCAGTGGCTCAGGGTCTTCCGCCCTGTCTCCGCGCTGTTGCGGCTGCCGCCGTGTTGGTCGAGAAAGCTTCGGGGCTTACCTTGGGCCACCCTCTTCTAGTTCAAGTGCCTCATGCCGTTGCAGCACTTCTTAATCGTGGATCCACGCAGCACCTCACAGCAGCCAGACTGACCAGGTACGAATTGGCCTTGCTCGCCAATCAGGCTGTTACCCTACGCCGCTGCGAAGTCCTGAATCCTGCAACCCTTTTGCCTCTGCCTGAGGATGGGGAACCCCATAATTGCCTCCACGTGGTGGATTTGATCTCCACGCCTCGTCCTGACCTCTCTGATATTCCATTGCAGAATCCTGACCTCCAATTATTTTGTGATGGTTCCGCCTGTCGGGACGAGTTTGGGGCCTTGCGAGTTGGCTATGCAATTGTTACCCTGATGGCAACGCTTGAAGCGCATGCCTTACCTACACAAAAGTCAGCGCAAGCAGCAGAACTTGTGGCGCTTGTTAGGGCCTGTCAATTAGCTGAAAACAAAACTGTGGCCATCTATACTGACTCCAAATATGCCTTTTCGGTATGCCACTCTACTGGACAACTTTGGAAGCATCGTGGGTTCCTTACCTCCAGCGGCTCTCAGATCTCCCATGTTGCCTTGATTTCTGCCTTGTTAGAGGCTATTTAACTTCCTGCAGCTGTTTCGGTTACACACTGTAAGGGCCACTCCCGCGCCTCGGACGAGGTTTCCAAGGGAAATGCTGCAGCCGATTCGGCGGCCCGTCATGCTGCCCTCTGTGGGGCTCCAGCCCCTTTTCCTTTTTTGGCACCCCTGCTACTGCAACCAGTGACGCCAGCCGTTTTGCTCTCTGCCCAGCAGACGACGCCCCCAGCCGAAGTTAGCCGTTGGAAATCCATTGGATGCCACCTAAATGAGGACAACCTCTACGTCAGCCCGGACGGTCGTCCGGTTCTCCCAAGACAACTCCTCCCTCAGGTTTCCCAGGCACTCCACCTGGCCTCGCACCTGGGAAAGGGGGGATTAGTGGCTCAAATGGAGAAGTTGTTTTTTGCTCCGGGGGTCCATGCAGCTGCGAAGACCGTCACTGCACAGTGTGAATTGTGTCAACGGTACAATCACCAAGGAGCAGTCAAACCACAAGCTATGGGACATTGCAAACTGCCTGAGTACCCATTTGCTGTGGTCCAGATGGACTTCATGGACTTACCACCAGTGACAGGACTAAAACACTTGCTTGTCCTGGTTGATCTTTTTTCAGGGTGGGTTGAGGCTTTCCCCACTCGAAGGGCAGATGCAGTATCCGTAGCGAAGTGTCTCCTCAAGGAGATAGTGCCCCGCTTCGGGATAATGACTCGTTTGGAAAGTGACCAAGGCCCCCATTTCACTTCCCAAATTATTCAACACTTAGCAAAGGCCCTCGGCATAAAACAAGCCTTGCATACCCCCTATCATCCACAAAGTTCAGGAAAAGTAGAAAGGGTGAATGGGCTGATAAAAACCCAATTGGCAAAGCTATGCGAGCAGACTGGATTAAAGTGGCCTGAAGTGTTACCCATAGTGTTAACCAATCTTCGTAATACACCCCATAGAAAGCATTCGTTGACACCGTTCGAAATTCTATTTGGCCGACCCTTGCCAATTCCTCTAACCAGTGTAGACGGGTTTGCCCCAGCAAAAACTTCATTAATGGCTGGGCAAGATAAGTTGGCGGGTTATTGTCGCATGTTGCAAGATGCCTTGAGTAATGCATGGGCCAGAGTAAAAGATGCCCAACCTTTACCGCTTGATACTTGTGCGCACTCTCTTTTTCCAGGAGACTTTGTCTGTGTTAAAATCCATCGAAGGAAGCATTGCCTGGAACCAAGGTGGTCGGCCCCGGCCCAAGTCCTTCTGACTACTCCAACTGCAGTGAAGGTCGAGGGCATCGATAGATGGGTGCACTGCAGCCACTGTAAAAAGGTTCCTGCTCCAACATCCCCAACGACTCCCATCACGACCGCCGCTTCTACATGAACTGGGTACCGGTCAATCAGCGGAATCAGAAGCAGTTACAGAACTCTGAAGTATTAGTATACTGTTACAAATATTGTATTAATATTATTTTTTTTTAGAGTTGTTAGTAGCTGGTAGTGTTTATAATGTATGTATGGCTATGGGCGTTAACCTGGACCTCTGCCCTGGGGGGTTGGGATAAAAATACGTTTCTACAATTAGCCCAAAATTTAACCAACACATGGAATGTTAGTGACTGTTGGGTGTGTTCCCACTTCTCTTCCCATTCACTGCAAGGGTTCCCCATTTTGCCGGTTCCAGTGCTCCTCAATTCTTGGCAAAATGGTTTGGCGTGGTACGGCCAAAAGGGAAAAAGGGGAAGGGGACCCATAGATTTTAGGACCTGGATCCCGAACCATCGCCCAGACTTGCTCGTTAAGGCCCCCTTGTGCGTAGAAAAGAGGTCGCTACGCACCCGAGGCAAAACTACTCTGGGAAAATACCCGAAAACCCACTGTGAGAAAATTCTAATTTTGGGAAACAATGCAAGTACTACTCTTTTGCTGTATCCCAATGGTACTGAGGTAGCCAACTATGCCCGTGCTGGAGGCTATGTGGGGTACATTCTCAGAGAAAATGCGACTCAATTTGCCGGCCTTACATTATGGAAATGGGGGGGAATAGGACCCAATCCTGATGATGCTGCATCTCTGGTGGGACGATTGCAGGAAGTATCTCAGAACTCAGGGGGCAATAAAGGCAACTATAGCATAGTATTAGGAGATCATCACTTATGGTGGGTATGTGGCACTTGGGCAGGAAAGACCTTGCCCCCAAGGTGGTTGGGAAGATGCACGGTGGCCTTTGCCTGGCCAGGAGGGATGCATCGTAGAGACTTAATAGAAATCAGAGACACAACCCGACGAACCCGTCGAGATACCAGTTATAATCCTATTGTCGAGGAAGGCAGTACAGGTATGCGCGCCTTCCGTATTCTGTTTCCGTGGGTGGGGGTGGGCCAACTTGAATACGCGCTAAAAAATATGTCAGCCGAAATGGAAATATTTACTAACGCCACTCGAGATGCAATCCAAGCTTTGCAAGAAGAAATAAGCTCACTAGCTCGCTACAGTATGCAAAACAGGTTGGCCCTGGATCAGCTTTTAAGTGCACAGGGAGGGGTGTGCACATTTCTCAATGCCACATGCTGCCTTTATGTAAATCAAAGCGGACACATAGTCACAGATACTAACATAATTGCAAACGTGTCAGCCTTCTTTCATAAGCAGGCCTCTATTTCTCCCAGTGTGGGCTTTGACTTGTGGGGCTGGCTCACCAGCTGGTTGCCTAACTTTGGATGGCTAAAAACCTTGTTTGTGTATGGAGTGGGATTCCTTATGATTGTGGGTCTGCTGTTTTGCTGTGCGTCCAGTTGTTGTGCTCTCTTCCACCGGGTATGTACCAAAACCATGAGCCCAGCAAAGATACTATATGTAAAGAAGGGTGGTGTTAACCAAGATGAGAAACACATGAACATGTTAAACAATGAATAATGAGCCATGTAAGATAATTATCTTCAGGCTCAAAGGGGGGAACTGATAGGAAAAAAACCCAGAAAGCGACCCTATAATCATGTAAAGCTACGCTGCTGTCTTTTTTCTATGCTTATCTGTCCTTTCTACTTTGTTTATGGATAGAAAGAATGCGAACTGTGTGTAACCTGCACTCCCTGCTTTTGGGGAGAGAATTCCTTATACAGATAAGCCTCCATGCTCTTACCTACCCCAGAACTTCAAACAGACTGGGTTAACCGGTTCGAACTGGAAGAGATATCACAATGTATGTTGAACCAAGCTATAAAAGCTCATCCCTGTTCTTTGTTCGGGGCTTCACCATTTTCCTCTGAAAAGGAATTGGTGAGCCCTTCAGCTGTCGTATTCGCTAGCAATAAAGTGCCTCACTTTATCAAAGAGCCAAGACTCTGTGTTTTGTTTGGCTAATACAGAAGTCCAGGGAAGGCTACCCTCCTAACCCTAGACGGGAGGGGAACCCTTTTTCCCTAACAGTATTGAATACCCACATAGGGTATTAGAAAAAAAACTAGACAGATATGATTAAAATCAAGTGTATTTCATTTTAAACCAACTATGAATATGTGAATCTGTTCTGTCTAAAATAGTTTATAACAGGGTTCCTGTAGGTGATCCAAACAATTTACTTTCCATGACTACAATATATACTGCCTTTTGTCATCCTAAAATGGGTACCCTTTATATATACGTTCAAAAATGGATTATGTGATATTTACATATGCAATGCAGCTGACAGAATGTTTGAAAATCATTTTTCCACACAAAAGTCTAGGAGGATGTATAAATGCAGGTCTTACCGTTCAATAGTCATCATTAGGTTTTGAATGCAATCTCTGTGCTCTGGAAGTGAAGGAGCTAGGGAAGCTTAAAAAAAGAAAGAGTAGGTGAGTTAGTAAATAATTCAAAACCATGCCTTTCAAACCACATCTCCGTACAACTTTCTCTACATCTCCCAATTATTATTTTTTTTAATTTCTAAATAAAAACATCATCATTGGTTGTTTGTTATTGTCAGCAATAAATAAAAATGAGTGGTCCAAGAGTAATATTGGTTATCTTCACTGCTGAGAAATTGATGAGAAATGAAGGGTATACTGTAATTGACACATAAAGGGTAATATGAAATTAGGCACTGGAAATGCTAAAACAGCTCTACTAGTGTTTCTAGTAACAATTGCAAGATAGGCAGGAAAAAAGTCAAGGAAACTCAGAAATGCCCACAGTAATCAAAACTAGAGGTAGGTGGGAAGCAATCTTCCCATGCTATGAAAAATTTTGAGATCAAAAAATTTTTGTCCAAAATTGGGATGAAAAGTGGAAAACTTGAAAAGGTTCACTGACCAAACATCCAAAAATATTTAGTTTGAGTTAATCAAAATATTTCATTTTTTGACTTTGATCATTGTTTTATTGTGGCTTAAATTTCTAATTAAAAAGTCATTTCACAGAGGAAAATGAGAATATTTTCATTTTTAAAGTGTTTTTTTGTTGACAACTTTACAACTTTCTTTTCCAATTTTTTTTTTCAAGTTGAAACAGGCCCTTTAACATGAAAAATAGCAGTTTCAACAAACTGGCATTTTATGATGAAAAACCTTTTGTTGAAAAATTCCTGACCAGCTCTAATCACAATAGATATATAAGAAAAGCCCTACGGAGAGTCCACTACTGAGAGTCCATCATGAAATTCTATGTCAGGGTTGTTAGAAAAAAGTCACACTAGAGTATGAGTTGGAGAAACAGTAAAGCACTGCAGTAAATACTTAAGGAAGGTATCTTCATATTCTTCTTGAATTCTTGCTTTAGTTAGTCTTTGTTAATAACCATCATGCAGTTCAAACTAAGATTCCAGGATAACTGGAAAATAGTTGTCATAATTTTGAGGTCCTCTCTATCACTTACTCATTAGTGTCTTCTGTACTTTAACAATGAAGTTTCTGCATACTTTTGTAATATATTTTTTTTAAAAAATAAGTCATGCAAGAACTATTTCTAAATACTTTCTCAAGAATGAAAAAATCAACCTTACGTTATTTCAATATTTTGTCAACTGGATACAATGCAGAAAAACTCAAGTTTTGATTAAAGCTTACTTGCCTGAAATGTTATCTGATTCTTGGTGTGCTTTTTTAAAAATGCATCTCTTAGGAGAATTTGTGGGCACTAATGCTTTACATATCCTGCTGCAAAGCGTTTAGATCATCAATTTTTTCTCTTTGCATGCATCTTTCCCTATAATAATTTCATTTAACCATTCTGGATATTTTTCTCGACATTTATGTGCAAATATTCAGTATGTAGATTAGGAATAAGAAAATGTACAAACTACCTGTTTCCAATCTATGAAGCGCCCCTATGAAGAGTCAGTGTTACCCTGACCTCCCACTGAGTAGCACCTTACTCTCAAAGCAGCCCTATTGACTTCATGGGGAGTATCACAAGCGGAACCAAAGAATGTGCTATCTTTGATGTGCTGGTTATTAATTTCCCCATCAAATGTCTCATCCTTTCTTCCATACTACCCCTGGCTCATAGATCAGATTTGCTGAATTGGTCTAAAATACCACTATCTTTCCTATTGAAAACCCACATCTACTATGATACCTAGAAGCTGGCTGATAAATTTATGCTAGTAGGGATACTGTAATCAGAGTCTGGTATTCAAATAAGGTCCAATCATGAGATATCTCACAGATTATTGGAGGATGATGCTCTAATGTAAAAGGCACTGACTACTACCCCTGCTGTGGTATGATCAATTATATTTGCATCTTTTACATTTGATTGTTAATTATATGTGTAATAATCATCTTATTAGAACTTTTCATACTCTCATTCAGCCAAGTGGCAAAATGGAACGTATGCATATGTGTAATGTATTTGATTTTGGACTGAATTTCAGGTTTGTGTTATAGCCTGCTCTACATTTGATTCCCTGTTACTCAAATATATACTGCAATGTTTGTTTAAATTGATATTTGTGTGTGTGTGTACGCGCGTGTGCATGCGTGCAAATGAAATAAAATTATGGAGAGAACTACAATATAAAGCAAAAAATTTCTTATAAACATAGATCATAATATAAAATACCACTAAATGACCAATTAAAAATGTTAGAGATAAAAGAAATTCATTTCCCAATATGACAGGTTTCAGAGTAACAGCCATGTTAGTCTGTATTCGCAAAAAGAAAAGGAGGACTTGTGGCACCTTAGAGACTAACCAATTTATTTGAGCATAAGCTTTCATGAGTTACAGCTCACTTCATCGGATGCATACGGTGGAAAATACAGAAGATGTTTTTATACACACAGACCATGAAAAAATGGGTGTTTATCACTACAAAAGGTTTTCTCTCCCCCCACCCCACTCTCCTGCTGGTAATAGCTTATCTAAAGTGATCACTCTCCTTACAATGTGTATGATGATCAAGGTGGGCCATTTCCAGCACAAATCCAGGGTTTAACAAGAACGTCTGAGGAACAATGGAGGGGGGAAAGGAATAAACAAGGGGAAATAGGTTACTTTTTATAATGAATCAACCATTTCCAGTCTCTATTCAAGCCTAAGTTAATTGTATCCAGTTTGCAAATTTATTCCAATTCAGCAGTCTCTCTCTAGAGTCTGTTTTCGAAGTTTTTTTGTTGAAGGATAGTCACTTTGAGATTAGAAATCGAGTGACCAGAGAGATTGAAGTGTTCTCCGACTGATTTATTAATGTTATAATTCTTGACATCTGATTTGTGTCCATTTATACTTTTACATAGAGACTGTCCAGTTTGCCCAATGTATATGGCAGAGGGGCATTTCTGGCACATGATGGCATATATCACATTGGTAGATGTGCAGGTGAATGAGCCTCTGATAGTATGGCTGATGTTGTTGGGCCCTGTGATGGTGTTCACTGAATAGATATGTGGGCACAGTTGGCAACGGGCTTTGTTGCAAGGATAGGTTCCTGGGTTAGTGGTTCTGTTGTGTGGTGTGTGGTTGCTGGTGAGTATTCGCTTCAGGTTGGGGGGCTGTCTGTAGGCAAGGACTGGCCTGTCTCCCAAGATTTGTGAGAGTGTTGGGTCATCCTTCAGGATAGGTTGTAGATCCTTGATAATGCGTTGGAGGGGTTTTAGTTGGGGGCTGAAGGTGACGGCTAGTGGCATTCTGTTATTTTCTTTGTTAGGCCTGTCCTGTAGTAGGTGACTTCTGGGAACTCTTCTGGCTCTATCAATCTGTTTCTTCACTTCCGCAAGTGGGTATTGTAGTTGTAAGAACGCTTGATAGAGATCTTGTAGGTGTTTGTCTCTGAGGGGTTGGAGCAAATGTGGTTGTATCACAGAGCTTGGCTGTAGACAATGGATCGTGTGGTGTGGTCAGGGTGAAAGCTGGAGGCATGTAGGTAGGAATAGCGGTCAGTAGGTTTCCGGTATAGGGTGGTGTTTATGTGACCATCGTTTATTAGCACTGTAGTGTCCACGAAGTGGATCTCTTGTGTGGACTGGACCAGGCTGAGGTTGATGGTGGGATGGAAATTGTTGAAATCATGGTGGAATTCCTCAAGCGCTTTTCCATGGGTCCAGATGATGATGTCATCAATATAGCGCAAGTAGAGTAGGGGCTTTAGGGGACGAGAGCTGAGGAAGCGTTGTTCTAAGTCAGCCATAAAAATGTTGGCATACTGTGGGGCCATGCGGGTACCCATAGCAATGCCGCTGACTTGAAGGTATACATTGTCCCCAAATGTGAAATAGTTGTGGGTAAGGACAAAGTCACAAAGTTCAGCCACCAGGTTTGCCATGACATTATCGGGGATAGTGTTCCTGACGGCTTGTAGTCCATCCCTTTTAAAATATACATATTAATTTGTATTATGGGCCAATATTTCAGTAATGGCCTATAATTCATACACAAATGTCTGACTAGGGTCAGCAAGCACTTGAGACATGGGTCCTAGGAGCCGACTGGGGGTTTGTGCCAGACTTCTGCTCATATTCGGTTCCAAGCTCTGTTGTTTTGCAGAGTGGATGCAGCTCATGTTGCAAACCCAGGCCAGAAGGTCTGCATAGTGCAGTATTGATGCATTAGCACACTTGTGAGAACACAGTCGAACACTTGTAAACCCTGACTTAATTCAGCATGGGCTTGGAAATAGCAAGTCCCCAAGTGTGACTCCTGCAGACCTGGGTTTACAATTCACTGTAGATACCCTCTTTGCTTATACATGGTTGATGTGGAGTAGCTGCACATCCTGTTGTCCCACAAGATAGTGGATTCATATTCTATGTGTTTTTATAGCTCTTATGTGTCTCAAAGTTAAACTGAAAGCTTGTGTGAGACAGATAATTATGGCATTACCATAATAAGAGTCCATAAGGTTTTATTAAAGGGAAATCATGCCTCACCAAGCTACTAGAATTCTTTGAGGGGGTCAACAAGCATGTGGACCAAGGGGATCCAGTGGATATAGTGTACTTAGATTTTCAGAAAGCCTTTGACAAGGTCCCTCATCAAAGGCTCTTATGCAAAGTAAGCTGCCACAGGATAAGAGGGAAGGTGCTTTCATGGACTGGTAACTGATTAAAAGACAGGAAACAAAGGGTAGGTATAAATGGTTAGCTTTCAGAATGGAGAGAGGCAAATAGTGATGTCCCCCAGGGGTCTGTTCTGGGACCAGTCCTATTCAACATATTCATAAATGATCTGGTAAAAGGGGTAAACAGTGAGGTGGCAAAATTTTCAGATGACACAAAATTACTAAAGATAGTTAAGACCCAGGCAAACTGCAAAGAGCTACAACAGGATCTCTCAAAACTGGGTGACTGGGCAACAAAATGGCAGATGAAATTTAATGTTGATAAATGCAAAATCATGCACACTGGAAAGCATAATCTCAACTATATATATAAAATGATGGGGTCTAAATTAGGTGTTACCACTCAAGAAAATGGTCTTGGTGTCCCTGTGGATAGTTCTCTGAAAACATGCACTCAATGTGCAGCGGCAGTCAAAAAAGCGAACAGAATGCTGGAAATAATTAAGAAGGGGATAGAAAACAGGACAGAAAATATCATGTTGCCTCTATATAAATCCATGGTACACCCACATCTTGAATATTGTGTGCAGATGTGGTCGCCCCATCTCAAAAAAGATATATTGGAACTGGAAAAGGTTCAGAAAAGGGCAACAAAAATGACTAGGAGTATGGAACAGCTTCCATATGAGGAGAGATTAATAAGACTGGGACTTTTCATCTTGGAAAAGAGATGACTAACGGGAGATATGATTGAGGTCATAAAATCATGACTGGTGTAGAGAAAGTAGATAGGAGAAGTAGTAAACACAAGAACTAGGGGTTACCAAATGAAATTAATAGGCAGCAGCTTTAAAGTAAGTATTTCTTCACACACTGCCCAGTCAACCTGTGGAACTCCTTCCCAGAGGATGTTGTGAAGGCCAAGACCATAACTGGGTTCAAAAAAGAACTAGATAAATTCATGGACGATAGGTCCATCAATGGCTATTAGTCAGGATGGGCAGGAAAGGTGTCCCTAGCTTCTGTTTGCCAGAAGCTGGGAATGAGTGACAGGGGATGGATCACTTGATGGTTACCTGTTCTGTTCCTTCCCTCTGGGGCACCTGGCACTGGCCACTGTCGGAAGACAGGAAACTGGGCTAGATGGACCTTTGGTCTGACCAGTAGAGTCGTTCTTAAGTACTTTTCTAAAGGTTATTTTAATAGCTATCCAATTGATTGAATGAACCAACATTATTCATAAAATTGTATGTAGATCAAATCGAAATAGGTTGGCTACTTTATCTGTAAATAGGGCAATTTATTAATTAGGTTTGATTATTGACCAAGTCCGTTACTGAACTGTTCCTGAAATTGGGATGAGTTTGTATATTCCAAGACGTCTTTTCGTAAAAAAAAATATTTATGGTGGGCCAAGAATTTTTCTGTTTTGTTTGTTTTTTGTGAGTTTAATATATACCAAAAGACATTACATTAAAATTTGTACCATTGATCTGTTAATATTCTAAAGCAATGCAAATTATAATTCTTAGCCTTTTAAAATATTTAAACAAATTACAGAAACAGATTAGCCAGTTGCCTGGATGTAATGGATATGGGAATGATTTGAAAATAAATACTAACGAAGGAAGTCGAAGGTCTGATGATGATAAATAAATAAAATGACACTTAACAATCCACTCAAAGGTCAGAATTTATACAGCTATAGAGGATGAGGTGGACATGTTATACACTACTCCCAGGAAAAATGAATGTATTTAATAGGAATGGCTGACTCCAGTATCAGAAAACCTTTTTCCTTTCATGAAAAGTCTTTATGGGCAGCTATGAGAGAACTTGGGGAGTGAGCCAGCCCACCAGCTACAGAATTACAGTTCCATGACCAGCAGCACAACCAGAATTTTCCGGAGGAGGAGGCCAGAGCTCTCCCCACCTGACCTACACCCAGCTCCAAACTCCCTCCCCAATACCCAGCTCCCCACACTCCACCCTGCACCAAGCCTCCGGTTCTCCCCCATATCCAGTCCTGAGTGCTCTCATGCTGCCTCTGCTCCCAGCCCTGTGCTCTCAACCCTGCACTCAACTCCACGCATGCTTCCCTCCTGCTGTCCCATACCAAGGCCCATGATCTTCCCCACAGCCAGTGACAAGCTTTTTCCCAGGGAGGTGGTAAGGCTGAAGAGCTTCATACCCTCCATGGGACAGTCCATTCTGGGAGCCTCAGACCCCATCCTCTTGCATTTCTGCTTCCTTAGGAAGCATCAACATCCTGGATCCAATCCGCCCACCTTCATGGGAATTGGAGGGTTCCCAGTACCCCTTGCTCTGCTTCTCTCCATGGGCTAGAGGTGCCCAGTGCTCACCAGCATCAGAAGAACTGTAAAGGTGGGGAAGTTTAGCAGGCACACAGGGTCTCAAACACTCAAATTTGGCCTGGTCATCCCTCTGCCATGACAGACAGGTGGCCAGGTCAAATATCCAGCTCTGGTTGGGGCCTCAGTCCCCTCTCCACTTGTGACCGAGCACTGCATGAAGGATTCAGAAACAATCAACAAAATTATCTGTCTTGGATGTGAATAAGGAAAATGCTGGAGACCTTGACTGAGCTGGCTATAGGCAAGGAAGGGTTAGTATAGATAAAGACCTTGATACCTTTGTCAAAAGTAAATAAATCCTTGGCAGAGATCAATTCATTAATGTCACTCTGAATAATGATTTTTTATGGTGTCTGCAGTAGAAGTTCCCTCAGACACTGCAAGCTGTTGCCTTAGAAATTGAGCCTCCCTAATTAAAAAGCTGACATACAGGGTGGATCATTCAAGATGGTGCACTGTCTGGTCTGACTAATGCACAAAACAAGCATCAACAATGATGAAACTGGCAAAAATAGATAAAAAAAGAAACTGCCAAAGAACAACAGTGGAGGCAGCTGGTGCAACAGGGCAATGCAGAAAAGCTCTAGGAGATAAATTGGAGTCGGCTCACCCATTAAATACATTTGGAATATGGTAACGAGTTGAGCATGCAGCAGAGATGAGTTATATGTTTGTTTAAAAACTAACTGTGCAGTGCTGGGTAAAGGAAATCATGAATATGTTAAGGAAGTGATATGATGGGGCACAGAAAGGGACAAAAAGGAGCAGCTTTTTCGGTATGCATGGAGTGTTGTAGCCATGTTGCTCCCAGAATATTAGAGATAGAAGCCGGGTGAGGCTATATCTTTTATTGGACCAACTTCTATGAGTTTAAGAGACACAAGCTTGTACTGAGCTCTTCTTCGGGTCTGATCTTTGTAATCTTGAAAGCATGTGCATATTTAATTTAAAAAAACCAGCATCACAGAACTAAGCAGAATTCAAAACTCACTATTATCTGTTCTAAACTTAGACTCTGATCCTACATGTGCTTAGACAAATAATTATCTTTATGCACGTGAATAGTCCCATTGAATTCAATGAGTAAAGTGTCTTATTTGCCTAAGTATTTGCACAATCCAAGCACAAGAGACAGCAGCTCTCAAGCAGGTTTTACCTTTAATAAAATGATTTCTCCAATTTGAATTATAGCCCCTGAGGCCTAATTTGACCAAGAATGATATTTGAAAAGCGAGAGGTAGAGGTGCCTTGGCTGGATGCTGCTACTGTGGCCTAAACTCAATATGAAAAGGTTTGAGGATGTTACTCATGTTGGAAAGCTGGCATTCTCTACCAAGTAGCATTTAAGGATAAAAAATGCAATCTGTCATGACCCCATAAATTTCAAGTCGAAGGGCTCTCTTCTGCTGCAGAATTTGGAAATTAATAGTAGTGTTGGGTGTTTGAATTAACAATGATTCAAGACTGTCAAATAACAGGCTCAAACGGAATTACTGAATCAAAGATTATTAATCAGAGATTAGTACAGCACAATACAGAAAGAATAGAAACATTACCTTCTTTGGTGTAAGGTAAAAGCTGGCCTGTGTGTCTCTCCCTTTTGTATCTGGTGAGATGCTGACAATTTTGCATTCTTCAACCTCAGTTTCAAGCCCTTTGTCTTTTGTAGGGTGTGACACAAAGAAAACCTCTTTGGTGGATGGAATAAAATTTTTCGATCAATTTCACTGTAAATTTGACATGTTTGTTTACCTCATTACTTATGGAATTTCCTTTATGGTATTTTTATGTTACATGAATAATAAACAAAAAGAGATTCTAACATGATCACAGTCAGTCCAATTGTTATGGATAGACAGTTCCCCAAAACATCTTTTAATGGATCCCCAGTTATCACTGCAGAAAGCATCTGCAATAACTGTCAGTCAAGCAGTCCTACGTATATCTCTGTAGACAATTTTGGTAGTTTGACGGGACTTTTTTCTGGACATTTGTTTTCCCACAGACTTGGCGGAATCGGTCATGGTAGATTATGGTCCAAACTCAATCATGTGAAATTCCTGAATATAGATCACTCACTGGTTATAGACCAACACAGCTGTCATAAATATAAAGGGAAGGGTAAACCCCTTTGAAATCCCTCCTGGCCAGGGGAAAGCTCCTCTCACCTGTAAAGGGTTAAGAAGCTAAAGGTAACCTCGCTGGCACCCCCACAATATTCGGAGGAAACATTAAGAACAGTCCCACTTGGGGTTCTTGGGGCAGTTGGCCTTTACATGCCCCAGCTCGTTACATTTAAAACATCGTCCAGCTGATGGGTCACTGGGGCGAGGTGGTTTGCTGGAGAATGGGGTGGTGGGACGATAAGGGGTCTGGAGGGTTCTTTGGGAGGTAGGTGGGGCTTTGGGCGGCCCCCGGTAATAGGGTGTGGTCTGGGGTGGTCCCTTCTGGTCTCCGCTCCAACTGCGACCAGTTTTCTTCTTCTCTGCCACCTCCACCCATCTGGCTCCAATCTCTCCTGCCTCGATTACAGTTTTGGGTTTCCCATCTAGGATGTATCTTTCTATTTCCTCAGGAACACCCTCTAAGAATTGTTCCATTTGCATTAGGAAGGGTAAATTTACTGGAGATTCAACACTTGCTCCTGATATCCAGGCATCCCAATGTTTCACAATGTGGTAGGCATGTCGGGTAAATGACATGTCTGGTTTCCACCTTAGGGCTCTGAACCTCCGACGAGACTGCTCGGGTGTTATCCCCATTCTGACTCTCGCCTTGGATTTAAACAGTTCATACTTGTTCATGTGTTCTTTAGGCATTTCAGCTGCCACCTCCGCTAAGGGTGCACTGAGCTGCGGCTTCAGCTCTACCATGTATTGGTCAGTAGAGATGTTGTACCCAAGGCAGGCCCTTTCGAAGTTTTCTAAGAAAGCCTCAGTATCATCACCTGCCTTGTAGGTGGGGAACTTTCTGGGATGGGAAGTGGTACCTGGAGAAGGATTGCTAGGGTTTGTTGGTATATTCTGCTGGGCCTTTATCCTCTCCACCTCCTCCACATGCTTCCTCTCTTTTTCCTTCTCCTCCTCCACATGCTTCCTTGCCTCCATTTCCCTCTTGTGGGCAGCCACCTGTACCTCCTTCTTCAGCCGCATGAGTTCTATCTGTCTTTCATGTTCCCTTTGTTTTTCCTCAGCCTGAAATTTGGCTAATTCCAGCTGTAGTCAAGCCGCGGATTTTGTCATTCTAACCTCTCTGTTTTTAACTAACTTTACACCCGAGGTTTAGAAATAAACAAACAAAACTTGGCTGTAAAATTTTGCTGTGCTGGAGCAAGAAGGAAAAGATTCCTGAACTTGTGTGTGGCAAAGGGAAGGAGAATGCTTCTAACCTTTTATCTAGGAAGTCTGTAAGTTTGCCTGAAAGGGGATTGTGTAGGAATCCGCCTGATGGGCCAGAGGTGATTCTGGATGTAAGGGAGACCCAGAAAGAGTCTGTTGTTGCTCAGGAAAGTGTTCCTCTAGAGCAAGCCCTAGGTAAAGAGGGTAAGAGCAGAATTTCTGGGAAGGGTGAATTGTTGCATAGGAAAGCCCTCGGGAAAGGAATCTTCATGGAGTCTTTGCAAGCAGTTTACTGCAACTGAAGGGTGTGAAAATGATTTAATCAAGAAAGTTTCAGTTCCTAACAGCCAGAAATTTTCTGTTGTGAATGTATCCCCTGACTGTCCTGTTGAAAGACCCAGTGTGGAGAGCTTTGAGAAGGTCTCAGATGAAGTGAAAGCTGTTAAGAAAGTTAAACAGTCCTATAACCAAGTGGCTGTGTTTGGCCAGCTTGTTGGGGAGAAGACCCAATCCCAGTTTGACCCCCTGGGGTTTTGGGATGGCCAAAGGGCACGGGCTGCAGAAACCTTCCCGCATGCGAGTGCTATTGACCACCCCCTACCTAAGGGAGGGCGTGAAACTGGAAGGACCTGGTGTAACTCCTACCAAGGAATGGGAGAGATGCTGGGGCATCCATGGGAATGTTGGTGGCTTCGAACTTCCCCAGGTCACCAGGTAAAGTGACCCCGCTCAGTTCGATCTCGAAGGGGGGGAGAGATGTGAGAAGTGGGACTGTTCTTAATGTTTCCTCCGAATATTGTGGGGGTGCCAGCGAGGTTACCTTTAGCTTCTTAACCCTTTACAGGTGAGAGGAGCTTTCCCCTGGCCAGGAGGGATTTCAAAGGGGTTTACCCTTCCCTTTATATTTATGACAACAGCCCTTATTATTCAAATACACTCTTTGCTAATATGACACAGGTTTTGGAAGAATAGTTAATATGTATATGAAATTAATATTCAGAAAGGGGACTAACAGGATTAATATTTACTAATAGGTACCAACTGGTGAACTGAATAGTTAATTTGATAAACAGCATGAATGTTGGTGCTATTCAGCCACCTAAGTAATATTTGATGTTCAAATTCATGTTTACGCATCTGAGCTGCTACTATTTGAAACAGGAATGGACTGCAGTTGTGTCAAACCGCTCCCCATTGCCATAGTAGTAGCTAATGGAGCAGAGATGCAGGTTTCCCAGGCACAAAGTAAAATTCCAAAACAAATATTGTATGGATAGTCACCTAGGTAGGGAGAGCTATATTTATCCCCATAGACAGAGCTTTCTAAATAACTTTGGGATTTTACTGTGTAAAACCTAGATATCAATATCTAGTTCAAAAATTTCACACAAGCTTTTTCCAAGTGTCTTGTTATTAAAATAAGAGTATTTGCCCTAATATATAAAAATATATAAGCAGTCAGAATTCCTCCCTGTCTGTTTTACAACTGCTCAGCAAAATAAAACCATAAGACTCCCAAATCTACCAAGTCCCAAGTCTTGCATTAAGCTAGAAATGAAAAAAAACTGTCAGTCATTTGCTGAAGCTATGAGGCTTCAGGTGAGGCTTTGTTAGTTCACTCCATCTTCACCCACCTTAAAAGCATCCTCTGTGCTCCCAGCAGTGTCACAGAGCTGGCTCTCCTCCCCTCTTAAAACCTCCCTCTTCAAGAAATTCCTCCTCCCCTCAGCTTATTAGCAATCTCCACCTCTCCCTCCTGCCCTGATGTTTTATCGTGTGGTTCGCAAAAATAAAAGGAGTACTTGTGGCACCTTAGAGACTAACCAGATTATTTGAGCATAAGCTTTCGTGAGCTACAGCTCACTTCTTCGGATGCATAAAAGTGGAAAATGCAGTGAGGATGTTTTTATACACACAGATCATGAAAAAATGGGTGTTTATCACTTCAAAAGGTTTTCTCTCCCCCCACCCCACTCTCCTGCTGGTAATAACTTACCTAAAGTGATCACTCTCCTTACAATGTGTATGATAATCAAGGTGGGCCATTTCCAGCACAAATCCAGGGTTTAACAAGAACGTCTGAGGAACGGGGGGCGGGGGGGGGGTAGGAAAAAACAAGTCATTACCTTGCATAAATGACTTAGCCACTCCCAGTCTCTCTTCAAGCTCTATTTCCCCTTGTTTTTCCTCCCTCCCCCCCCACCCCGTTCCTGTTAAACCCTGGATTTGTGCTGGAAATGGCCCACCTTGATTATCATACACATTGTAAGGAGAGTGATCACTTTAGATAAGCTATCACCAGCAGGAGAGTGGGGTGGGGGGAGAGAAAACCTTTTGAAGTGATAAACACCCATTTTTTCATGAACTGTGTGTATAAAAACATCCTCACTGCATTTTCTACTTTTATGCATCCGATGAAGTGAGCTGTAGCTCATGAAAGCTTATGCTCAAATAAATTGGTTAGTCTCTAAGGTGCCACAAGTACTCCTTTTATTTTTGCGAATACAGACTAACACAGCTGCTACTCTGAAACCTATCCTGTGGTTGTTTCTCCTGTCTTACCTAGATTATGAACTCTTTAGAGTATGATAATATCTGTAGTTATGGGCCAGATCTTGGCCTCGCTGCAAAACTCAGGTGACTCAAATAAGCCCTAAAGCTAGGGAATCAGGAAGTCTGTGGCAGAACCATCCAGACTCTTGAGTTCCAGTCCAGCTTCTAAAGCACAAAACAGTTTATTTTGCAGACTTGTCATGTCCTGCATTCTAAATAATTTCTATATATATATAATATGGATGCTGGTTTTCAGCATCTGTGATGTCTTCAGTGATGTCTACAAACCTTTGGAAGTTGGCGTTATTAATTAGCTTGTGCTCCTTCTGCTGGATGACTGGAGTCAGAGGGAAATACCTTTCCCCAGCAATTTGCTAGGTATCTTAATTTAGATTATCTGTTTCTGAAGCATCAAGTACAGGCCACTGCCAGATGCAGGGTACTAAACTACATTATGGTGTCATAAGTGTATCTATTTCTACAGCCCCATAAAACCAAAATATTAGAATAACATATAAACAGTGTGTAGTGTATCCTTGTATTTATTTACAGTAAGAGAATGTTTTCGTTTTTAAAATATATATTTAGAAGCCAGAGAACCGTCTCCAACCAAATTACAAATATTTCAGTATAAATCAAATTGGTGATTTAATTTAGTTGCTATTAGTAATGTTTTGTTTCTCTTCTGCTTTTCATTCCATTTCTTCTTAGAGTGCTTTAACACAGGCCCTTGAGAGCTATTTCTTTCTACTGCCTTCCATGCTGGTCCTTTTTCCCCCCTGTTCTTTATTCAGTACCTTATAGTTTGTTGTTTTTCTAAAACAACATTTCAAGAATTATTGAACAAAATATTGACTCATATGATCACTAACTGGTACACAATAGTTGCAATGTTTGAAAAATATTTTGCCAATAAGTTATTCAACATATTTCACAGTTTTTTCACTACTTTCCCAGCTCTACATAACAATTTTAGATCATTTGTCATGATGGCATTTCCCCTATTTTATATACAACTGCAAATAAATAGCTTTATTAATTCTTACCATGTTTTAATTTCAAGTCAAATAATGTATTTTTGTTATGTCAGATAACAAGCAAGGATATTTGGTAACGTGAAAGTTAAGAGTGTCTCAGTGAATATTCTAGGACTAGAAAGTCAATTGCAAAAGCAGTCTCACAAAACTCGATGGCCATTAAAATGACAACCTCTTCCCCGGCAATGAAGAGGTTAAGGAATGAAATAGATGAATAAATCTCATGACCTACTCTGACAAAGTGCATACAATACCTGCAATTATTTCTTCATTAAAATATTTAGTGTAGTCACTGTAACATCCCCAAATAATTGTATGTTTTACTCTCAAAGTTTCATTTGTGAAATGCATAATACTTTAGTATAAATAGATCCAAGGCTTTTAAAAGCTGTTTCACTGAAATGTAGGCATTCTTAGATGGGTGATTCTTTGATCTACTTAGCACCTGAAACAATAAATGTTTACAGGAAGACTTTATTCATAGATTGAAGTAACTGTAAAAACTAAATCCACCTCCTGACTGACTTCAGAAATAATAGAAGGTCTGAACAGGTCTGCAAAAATAATAGCACCTCCAAATATGAAGTAAACCTCTCATTGAAAAGGGACAGAGGTAAAGTACATTTTATATATCTCTATTCATGGATTACCCCTAAAATACAGCCCTGTATTTTGAGACCTATACATATCAAACAGGTATTGAGAATATGCAGAAGAAGCTATCAGTATGCTGAAAAACTTCCTTGTGAAAGAATGATCTATTATAATATTTCTGGACATGATGATGCACTTCTCTGGCGTTTCATGAGTCTTGAGCATATATTAGAAGTCATTTCACAAACTTGAGAGGCAACTTTTCAAGTTGGGGGGAAATTTTCTATTGCTGCTCAGCTAGGATTTTTATGACCTTTATTTTGGAAGTAGCCGCATCTTTTTTTTTTTTCTTTTCTTGGAATCATAAGTATATATTCCACACACCAAATTATCCACCTCTCTGTTCTTAAAGCACTTCCTTTTGTGGTAGCTCCTCTCCTTTCTCACTCTCGATGGGAATACCTGAGAACTTCTCTTGATACCTGGCTGACCACCTATGCTCATGACTCTTAATTTTACCTCCTCACTGACCCTTCCTCTCTAGTTCCACGCTTCAGACTGTCTGTCTGACATATCCAAAATTTGACACCTATATTGCTTACCTCCAATCTGCCCAAAATACGTAGGACTGCTTTGGGCCATCTGAGTATTTAGCTGTAACCAAGATCAATTATATTGACCAGACTATGCTATTGCCTCTCTTGAATTTTCTATTGCATTTCATTTATCCACTATATCAACTTTAAATTTCTCCCCACCTTTAAGGCCCTACCAAACTCTGTTCCACCCTACATGTTGGTTACTGTATTTCATCACATCCCACTTTACTCGAATGGTCTCAACACTCCATTAATTTCTTTTCCCACTCTGGTCTCCATGCCTCCTTCCTTTCTGCTCCCTACTCATGGAATGAATTCCAGTTCTCATGCCCCAAGCTTCTACTCACTTCTCTTTCAGATATTTCCTAACAAGTCACTTTTTCTTCTGATCATGCAAACACTAAACCATCTTAAATACAATCTTTGCTCCAAAGTCATATTAGAAGTGAAGTGGGTTAAATCAGAATGAACCCCAAATATACAATTCAGCAATACAAAATCTACTGAAAACTTCCTCCTCTCGGGTTTCCCATACATTTTATTTTCTCCATATGTCATAAATATAAAGGGAAGGGTAAACCCCTTTAAAATCCCTCCTGGTCGGAGGAAAAATCCTCTCACCTGTAAAGGGTTAAGAAGCTAAAGGTAACCTCTCTGGCACCTGATCAAAATGACCAATTAGGAGACAAGATACTTTCAAAAGCTGGGAGGAGGGAGAAAAACAAAGGGTCTGTGTCTGTCTGTGTGATGCTTTTGTCGGGGACAGAACAGGAATGGAGTCTTAGAACTTAGTAAGTAATCTAGCTAGGTATGTGTTAGATTATGATTTCTTTAAATGGCTGAGAAAATAGCTGCGCTGAATAGAATGAATATTCCTGTCTGTGTCTCTTTTTTGTAACTTAAGGTTTTGCCTAGAGGGATTCTCTCTTTCGAATCTAATTACCCGGTAAAGTATTCACCATCCTGATTTTACAGAGGTGATTCTTTTCTTTTTACTTCTATTAAAAGTCTTCTTGTAAGGAAACTGAATGCTTTTTCATTGTTCTAAGATCCAAGGGTTTGGGTCTGTGGTCACCTATGCAAATTGGTGAGGATTTTTACCAAACCTTTCCCAGGAAGTGGGGTGCAAGGTTTGGGAGGATTTTGGGGGGAAAGATGTGTCCAAACTCTGTTTTTTCAGGAACCCAGATAAAGTTTGGTGGTGGCAGTAGAAATCCAAGGGCAAAGGGTAAAATTAATGTGTACCTTGGGGAAGTTTTAACCTAAGCTGGTAAAAGTAAGCTTAGGAGGTTTTCATGCAGGTCCCCACATCTGTACCCTAGAGTTCAGAGTGGGGAAGGAACCTTGACACCATAGCTTTCAGATTGTAAGATCTTTGGGGTAGGGACTGCCTTCATTTTTTTGTTGTTGTTGTTCTGCACACATAGTTGACTCTTGATTTCAGTGGATAATTATAATTATTAAGTGTTATTTTTTCTGGAAAATTCTTTATTTGCATGTATTGTATTTTTCATTTTTAGTTCAATATATTTCATTGTTTTTCTTCATATGCTTATTATATTAGGAATTCTAGGTTACAGTTGCATATTACACTTGCCCATACGACGGAGCCATTGGCTATTCTGGTATGTCTATTCTGTATCTTCTGTTGAAACTGTTCCACCATGTGTAAATAATTGAATATGCATTGGGCCAGAGAGCGAGAGAGTGAAAATAACTGACTATTCCAGTAGTTAGGGAGTCATCTTAGAGGTGGGAAACCCAAAATCCCTTTTCTACATGAGGCAGAGGGTAGAATAGAACTCTGGAACTCTAACCACTGAGCTAAAAGTGACAGGATAAGCTACCACCTCCTCTCTTATGTTTCTTGCAACAATGCCTTAAGTATGTATCTTCAGGAGTGAATTCACAGCTAAGAATGCCAAGCAGAGAAAGATGCCTCCCTCTGGGACTTAGGCACCTAATGCTGTTTGAGGGGCAGGGATTAGGCCACACCTCTCACTTTGATATTTTGACATTTGACTGCTTTTGTATATCTCATTATTTAGGCGCCTAACTCTCCCCATGCACTGTATAGGGAGCCTGAACACCTGACTTAGAATTGTGGCTTCCATTTGGAGGCAAGGTGCCTAAAAGTTAAACTTTGCAATGCTCAGTGTCCTAGTGTCAAAGTATCTCTGTGAATCTGGTGACTTTGCAAGGTCACACAGTAAATCTGTGGAAAAGCACAAAATTCAACCTATGTTTGCTGGACTGATAAATCTGAGGACTGAAGCAGAACTGGTACAGCATGTGTCATAAATATAAAGGGAAGGGTAAACCCCTTTGAAATCCCTCCTGGCCAGGGGAAAGCTCCTCTCACCTGTAAAGGGTTAAGAAGCTAAAGATAACCTCGCTGGCACCTGACCAAAATGACCAATGAGGAGACAAGATACTTTCAAAAGCTGGGAGGAGGGAGAGAAACAAAGGGTCTGTCTGTCTGTCTATATGCTGGTCTTTGTCGGGGATAGACCAGGAATGGAGTCTTAGAACTTTTAGTAAGTAATCTAGCTAGGTATGTGTTAGATTATGATTTCTTTAAATGGCTGAGAAAGGAATTGTGCTGAATAGAATAACACAGACAGAAATAGTATCTTTTTTGTAACTTAAGGTTTTGCCTAGAGGGGTTCTCTATGTTTTTGAATCTAATTACCCTGTAAGATATCTACCATCCTGATTTTACAGGGGGGATTTCTTCATTTCTATTTACTTCTATTTTTATTAAAAGTCTTCTTGTAAGAAACTGAATGCTTTTTCATTGTTCTCAGATCCAAGGGTTTGGGTCTGTGGTCACCTATGCAAATTGGTGAGGCTTTTTATCCAACATTTCCCAGGAAAGGGCGGGTGCAAGTGTTGGGAGGATTGTTCATTGTTCTTAAGATCCAAGGGTCTGGGTCTGTAGTCACCTAGGCAAATTGGTGAGGCTTTTTACCAAACCTTGTCCAGGAAGTGGGGTGCAAGGTTTTGGGAAGTATTTTGGGGGGAAGGACGCGTCCAAACAGCTCTTCCCCAGTAACCAGTATTAGTTTGGTGGTGGTAGCGGCCAGTCCAAGGACAACGGGTGGAATATTTTGTACCTTGGGGAAGTTTTGACCTAAGCTGGTAAAGATAAGCTTAGGAGGTTTTTCATGCAGGTCCCCACATCTGTACCCTAGAGTTCAGAGTGGGGGAGGAACCTTGACAGCATGTTTCCTTTTTTCTATGCAAAGGAAAAGTACAGCATGGACCACAGTAGTACAGGCTTCCTTGCACTGCTCATGAAATGTGCTACAACTCTGTTCTGCAGGAATGAGTCTTAATACCCATTAGTTCTTCAGCCGTTCTTCTACAATTACCAATTAATGCAATTTGAGATGGTGATTCATGTAATATGCATGCGTCCACTAGAAGCTGGATTGAAATCACCAATTTATTTTGTGGTGAAGTTTGACAGATCTGCTTGTTTTAATTTTCTTTAGTACATTTCTGTTTATTTCAGAATAAGTTTTGCAGTATAATGAGTAGGCTGTGAGGCATTCTGCCCTCCCAGCATTCAGCCAGTCGAGAAGACACTGGTGAAGTATTAGTGCATCACCAAATCTAAAAAGAAATCACATGACAAAATCAACCTTGTTTTTTTCTTATCATAGTTATAATAAAAAAAGAGGGTAAGTTGATGGGTTACAAAGTACAGGTTTCAAATAACTTGCTCTGCTTGATCAATGACTTGGCTTTGTTGATATAAACTAAAATCATTTCAGATGGTTTAGTATATGGGGCAGCCATTAATTGTAGTCACAGATCATAAAGCCATCCTGGGTGTGGTTCTGCTGCTATATAAAATCACTGTACTGATAAAGTCAAAATAACTTCATATCATTCTCTTACTTTGTCTTTCTCTTTGAAAATTTTCAAATTCCTTCAGGTAGTCTAAGTTAGATGCAGGGCCAGATTAAGACCTTTAAAGGCCCTAAGCACTGAAAAGATTATGGTGCCCCCCCATATGTAATTCAAAATAAAAACATTACTATACTGTAAAATAAAATTTTATTTTTCGAAATGACACAAAAATTACATGTATGCTGAAATTAAAATAGCTTCTTTCTAGATTTTCTGATTGCAAAATTCTGGATAAGTTCATTGAAGCTGACTCGATGAAGCATGTCCACTTCCATACACAATAGGGAAAGTGAATCAAGTCTGTCCTGACGCATTTTTGTTCTCTGAGGGTCTTTTATTCTTTTCAGCTGAGAAAAAGAGGGTTCTGCGGAGCAGTTAGTAATCATCAATGTTAGAAAAATACGAAATGTGATCTTTACATTTGGAAATACACTTTGTATTCCATCTTTCAATATTGTGTCATGAAGATCAATGTGATTGAATTTCATTTTTCCTGTTTCATTAAACTTTGCGTGCATATAACAGTGGAATTGCCGTACTTCTCCACAGAGATTCATGTTTAAGTCAACAGGGTATGAGTCAACTAGCTTTTGGGAACCTTGTGAATATTGACAGGTTTCAGAGTAACAGCCGTGTTAGTCTGTATTCGCAAAAAGAAAAGGAGTACTAAGTGAGCTGTAGCTCACGAAAGCTCATGCGCAAATAAATTGGTTAGTCTCTAAGGTGCCACAAGTACTCCTTTTCTTCTTGTGAATATTGTTCGTCAGATAAGTCCATATCGTTTAGAAAAGAAAATCTACTTGATACTTCTTTGCACACTTCACCTCTCCTCTTCATATGAGCTTCAAGTGGATCAATTATAGCATAGTAAGTAGATACACAAAATTTGTCTCTAGGATTCGATGCTGTTTCTGTTGCACTGCTATCATTTGCTTGTTTTTTCCTAATTCGCTTGGAGGCCTGGGCTTCTTTGTAGTTAATATCAGGCAAGATATCTTTTGATATGTCTTCAAATCTTTTGAAATCATTCCTCAAAGTGTGTATGTGGTCTGCTAATGATTGACAGAGGTCTGCACATGTTTTCAAATCCAATTCTTTTTCTTGGAGAGCTTGACTTGTGTGGTAAAAGTGTTGTAAAATTTCATTCCACATGGTCAACATGAATATAAACTCTAGTTCTTGCATCTTGTTTGCAATGTGTTCTGCCTCTCGTATAGTTTATCCCTTTTGTGATTGGTCTTCAGCTATACTTTCTGTCAAGGTTCCTTCTCTACTCTGAACTCTAGGGTACAGATGTGGGGACCTGCATGAAAGACCCCCCTAAGCTTATTCTTACCAGCTTAGGTTAAAACTTCCCCAAGGTACAAACTTTTACCTTTTGACCTTGGACCTTATGCTGCCACCACCAAGCGTATTAAACAAAGAACAGGGAAAGAGCCCACTTGGAGACGTCTTCCCCCCAAAATATTCCCCCCAAGCCCTACACCCCCTTTCCTGGGGAAGGCTTGATAAAAATCCTCACCAATCTGCATAGGTGAACACAGACCCAAAACCTTGGATCTTAAGAACAATGAAAAAGCAATCAGGTTCTTAAAAGATCATTTTAATTAAAGTAAAAGAAAAACCTCTGTAAAATCAGGAAGGGAAATACCTTACAGAGTAGTCAGATTCAAAACATAGATAATCCCTCTAGGCAAAACCTTAAGTTACAAAAAGATACAATAACAGGACTATATATTCCATTCAGCACAACTTATTTTATCAGCCATTTAAACAAAACAGAATCTGACGCATATCTAACTAGATTGCTTACTAACTCTTTACAGGAGTTTTGACCTGCATTCCTGCTCTGGTCCTGGCAAAAGCATCACACAGTCAGAACCTTTGTTTCCCCCCTCCCCTTTCCAGGTTTTAAAGTATCTTGTCTCCTCATTGGTCATTTTGGTCAGGTGCCAGCATGGTTATCTTAGTTTCTTAACCCTTTACAGGTGAAAGGGTTTTGCCTCTGGCCAGGAGGGATTTTATAGCACTCTATGCAGAAAGGTGGTTACCCTTCCCTTTATTTTTATGACACTTTCTAATGCATCCACAATCTTTGAGTAGGACTCCAGAATTGCACTTGTTGCCACTGCATGTGCCTCCCAGCGAGTATTAGAAAGAAATTTCAACACATGATCATTACCCAAATATCTTTTAAGAACTGCCCATCGGTGTGTTGAGAGAGAGAAAAATGTATAAAGTAACTGGACTGTTGAGAAAAACTTACTGCCACCGGACAACAATCAACAGCACTGCAGCCAACAAGATTGAGTGTGCAGCACATGATATGAATATGGCATATTTGTTCCATTCTAAAAGCTTCTTCTGCATTCGTTGATAATGCCCTGACACGTTGGCAGCGTTGTCATAAGAAAGAAAAAAAAAAGAATCAGGTACGTATAATTCAGAAGAATATATCAATAATAAAACAAATTCATTGCAATCCATGACAGGATCTGATTTCCTTGCATTATTTCGGTCTATGTTAGTTGGATGCCCCCCTGGTTTAGATGGGGATAAGTAATAAAAAGAGAATAGAAAAATGGGGGAAGAGTGTGTAGTGGAGTATAAGGCAGTCTAACAAGGTTCTGATTTTTCCCCATGATGACTACTTGGATGCTTTTTTTGAAATCAATTTTTTTCAAATTTTTTCTGGTGCCCTAAGCACATGCTTAGTCTGCCTATTTCGTAATCCAGCCCTGGTAAGATGTGTATGGTTTGTAGAAGAACTGATAACCAACAAAGACAGCACTAAATTTACTTTACATTCATACCTTTTTTAAAAAATAGTATATTTATTACTGGAACACGGGTAATATGGAAGTTTCCTGCCAGAAAACTATTGGAAAAAAGTGTAGTTGCACACAGGGAAGAGTAAGACAAAAAATAGCGGTTAAAAAAATCATTAGAAATCTGTACAAACAACCTTAAGAGTTTACTTTTCGATTATTGCAAACAGGAAATTTAGTCTCAAACTAAACATAAAAACTGACAGACTTCCTGACTCAACATAAAGCTACAAACCTAAGAGGATCATAAAATGTGAGAGACTCTATTTAAAAGTCTAATACGAAAGGATAAACAAAATAGTATTCTCTGCCAATTCTGCGCATAAGGTTCTGGTCAGCAGAAAAATATACCTTGCAAGTAAGCCCTCAAAAAAAAAAAAAGTTCAATGATAACTAAAGATGATAGTCTATCAGAAAGATTGTGTCATTTGTTGAGATACTATTTTTATTGGATTTGAAATATAGTTAGCTGAGATTCCCTTGAGCTTTATGTTTTGATACAGTGGGATGTATCTGTGTACGTGAGCATATATGCAGTGTACTGCTGTCAGCAATCTAGAGAAGAAATGAGTATCCATTGCTTCTTGTTGCAGGCAGTTTTGACAGCTATATGAAACAGGCAGAAACAAATTCCTTCTATGAATCCAAAAATAATTCCTCACTAAATTAGTGATGGCTTTATCTTGTAATACTGTTGCCCTTAAACTGAGTTTTATCAGTATTTCTAACTTGATCATACTTGTAGTACCTTTATAAAAAACAAAACAATGTATTTCAGAAGTGAAGACAGTCAAGGCAGATTGGTTTCACAAACCAAAGTCCTGCTTGAATCTGTTCACATAAAATAAAAACAAACACGTATGCCATGAGAATAGTGAAAAATTCCTCTGACATACTCTATGCTGTTAGCACCAATATCAGCAATTCATTGTGTTCATGTCACAACCAAAGAGGAAAAGTAAACTGATTCTGACAAAATAAAAACCTGCCTGAATGCCTCTCAGCCAAGACTCAACTTATCTAAATATATTTTGTTGTTTGAAAAAACGTCTGTACATTTCTCTGCATCCCTGAATCTCATATTTTTGTCAGAAACAAATAGAATATATGTAATATTAGAATATATTGAGCTAGTTCATGGCACGAGGATGATGTGGAGCCACTGAGGCAAGTACGATGTCTTATGGGGCTTCTCCATGCACATGTGCTGATGGAGGGGGCAGTGGAAAGTCTGCTCCATCACTGCATCATGTTTTCTGGGTCAAAGCAGTATTAGTGCAAGTTAAGATTACAAGTAGTTAGAGATAAGGAATGAGGAAGAAGGTAAGTAGCAAAAAAGCATAAGGTCAAGGAGAACACAGGGACATGATGTAGATAAAAGGGGTCTTATCATAGAGGAGATCCACCAGTTATGGATAAGCTTGATAAGCAAGAAAGAGGAATAATGGAAAGAAAAGAGACTAGATACCTGTACAACTATGCAGACGATCCAGGAGGATGGAGTAACTCTATGGAGGCTGGACTAAGGTTGAATGGATGAGAAAGTAGGAAGCGCTGTCAATAGCAGAAAGGAAAACGACACCGAGTAGAATGTTTTCTGAACTGCATAGTCAGAGAAATCCAGACAGAAATAGGTTTGGATATATTGTTGTATAACAGAAGGCTATATTCTCAAGAACACCTGTATATGTATCCTAAAATAAGGATGAATCAATCCTTCTAACTACTTACTTCAGTCCTTTGCCATGTTTTGAAAACTAATGCAGCCACAGAAATAGAATGATCACCACTAACAACTCCATACCATTTGCAGGTAAAACGAACATTAGTGTAGCATTCATGAAAGATTTGTACTTAGAATGTACTTGAAATGTGGAATACAATCATAATTATTGAGCTCTTAGGCCCTGATACAACAAAGTACTTAAGCACGTGTGAAGTCCAATTGATTTGAATGGAATGACTCACATGGTTAATTAGGTCCATGCTTAAGTACCTTGCTAAATCCACAATCTTAATATCAAACCAAGCCCCCATAAAATGTCAGCTCCTATTTTTATATTTTTTGAACCATTCTAGTTTGGCTCAGACACAGCACTAATTCTGTTCCTGACTAAAGATCAGGTGCTTGATGTGCAGCTGGTTTAAAGGAGGAGGCCAAGTGGAAACCCAATAACAGCCAGGTCAGTTCAGTTCAACACTAGAATATCATAAAAACCTGTAGTACAAACAAAATACACAATAACTGGCCACATGGATACTATATCTACCTGCTTTTTGGCATCTAGAGGTGAAGAATAAGTAAAATTGATGGTATCTGCCTTCCTTAGATCTGCATGACCTTCTTTTCCATTTTATACTGAAATATTGGGAAAGTAAATTTCTAAAGTGAGTTCTCACCCCACGTGCAATAGACACAGCACTCTTAATACAAAGAGGGGCAAGCTCCAGAGAACTGTAAACATGTTATAAAGCAGGGGCGGGCAAACTTGTTGGCCTGAGGGCTGCACTGGGTTTTGGAAATTGTGTGGAGGCCAAACAGCCAGGACTCCTGGCCCATCCAACCCTGCCCCCTCCCCCCTGCTTTCTGTCCCTTGACTGCTCCCGGAACCGCACCCTTGACTGCCCCCCCACCTCCCCCATCCAATTCCTCCTTTCATTCCTGACTGCCTCCCTGGGACCTCCTTCCTGACAACCCCCCCCCCCCGACCCCTGCCCCCATTCAATCCCCGTTCCCTGCCCTCTGACTGCCCCGATCCCCATCCACACCCGTGCCCCCTGACCACCACCCTGAACTCCCCGGCCCTCTATCCAACTCCCACTGCTCCATGCCCCCTTATTGCGGTGTTACAGCCGCACCGCCCGGCTGGAGCCAGCCACACCACCGCGCAGCACAGAGCACCGGGTCAGGCCGCGCTCTGCAGCCGAGCTGCCCCAGGAGCTCGCGGCCCCACAGCCCAGAGCATTGCGCCGGTGGCGCAGTGAGTTGAGGCTACGGGGGAGGGACTGGGAGCTAGCCTCCCGGGCCAGGGGCTTAGGGGCCAGGCCGGATGTGGCCTGTGGGCCGTAGTTTGCCCACCTCTGTTACAAAGCAATGGAGCACTCAATAATGCATGTTTAACTAGAGGTTTAATTTAGCTTAGACAATAACAGCAAAAAATAACGTTGCGATTCCTCCCACCTGTGAGGGAATGACAGAACATTCTTAATCAGATACTTACAAAAGTGACTCATTAGAACTCTAGTTGATAACAGATTAGCTGGGCAATTGTGAGATCCACTGGTTAGTACAAACTTCTGAAAGATTGCATCTTCATTAAAACATCCAACTATGTTGATTTTGTTTTATTGGAGTTCTTGTATGTTGGAATCGCAGCTGAGAGGCTTGGGATGAGCACTTGGGCTACTAGAATATGTGTTGCTGGCCTTTGCATTTACTCTCAAAGTACTGGGGACAAGAATAGAAGAATCATCTTGTCCTCTTAAATTTATCTTCACTGAAACAATTAGCTTGAGTTAGTACACTTAAGTCTTACTCCACTTGATCTAGCCTAGCTTAAATGAGAGCAACCACACCATGAGACAACTCTCAAGTGAGAGAGTGACTAGATTAGCAGTTGATGATGAGTTGTACGTCCAGCTGCTGTATTCCCACTATGTTGCTAGCTCAAGATTCAGCAGCAGTCAAGCTTCAACACTCACTCTCCCCCCGACTCCACTCCCAATTAGACATTTGTGTGTGGATGGGAGTTGGGTTAGGGGCAAAACTTGAATCATAGCTTGAGCTAATACTGTAGTGAAGATAAGCCCTTAGAGTTCATGGATAAGCCCAATATTTATTGATAATTTAACAAAAACATAAATTTATACTTAATCTCCACAATACTAATATATATATATATATATATATATATATATATATATATATATATATAAAGAGAAAAAAACAGGGGAGAAAGAAAAGTCAGACTCATCACACAAGGATAAAGCAATGCTCATGGAAAAATGCAAAATACATTAAATTTGTCTAGATATCCTTTGAAGACTCACAGAAATTTGCAACTTTTAGTTAAAGACAGAAGTTATGACGCTGTGGGTCAGACTTTGGCACGCTTATTTACATTTAGTATTTTATGCTTCATCTACACTTAAACTTACACCGCCATAGCTATGTCAGTCAGTGATGTGGAAAACACCCACACTCCCTAGTGCCATAGCTATCCTGACAAAACCCCCAGGGTAAACTCAGCTATGCTGACATGAGAAATGCTTCTGACATCATAGCTAATGTCATTTGGGGATATGGGGCTGTGCATATACCCAAGAAAAAACTTTCTGTTGGCATACTCTGAGTCTGCACTAGGGGTCTGTACTATCATAGCTCTACTGACATAAATTTTATAGTTAGATCCCTGCATGGTTACAAAGTGTGTATCTGTATTTGATCTGCAAAAATGGTCCATGGATATCCATGGATTTGCAGGGCCCTAGATACAAAATTTGTATCCACATCCAATCAGCGATCCTCTGACATTTTTGCCAATATCTGTGGATATAAAGTGAATATCCGTGGATTTGCAGGGCTCTATTTGTAGCGTAGTTGTACTTATGCAAGGGACTTCTCCAGGAGTTATGGAACGTCTCAAAAGGAAAGGGGTGGCAGAGTCTGGCACCGTGATAGAACCCATAGACACTGCTTATTGTAAAACTACTCTATTATTCACTTAACTCTACTCCTATGTTTTCCTTTTTGAATAAGCCAGTGCTTAGCTCTGCTTCAATACCTCTTTCTGCAACTGAGCTTGTCATTTGTCACTTCTAAAGATACCTGCCTCCACTAGCCTAGAGAGCAGGAGATTTGGGGCTGCTCCTCAGAAAATGGCTTTCATTTCAGCAGTACTTTCCGCTTTCAGTATATCCAGGACAGCCAGCACAATCCCTAAGGATTTGAGGGGTGTGTTAGGGGGCTTATTCCTTCACCCACTTACTTTCCTGGTCCTTCTCGCATGAACAGAGAGCAACAATACCCGAAGTCCGAAGGTGCAAACAATTCGATGTTTATTGGGGTGAACTTCCAGCAAGCTTAAATACAAGTTCCTTTTTTCCTTATTTTCGAATCCCAACTTACTTCCTGTTTGCCCCTAATTTATATAGTAATATTCTTAGCTATACCTTAACCAATCATTCTACTAAAATTTAACTAACCAATCCTAACATGGATTAGCTAACCAATTATATCCCACCACCTTAATTAGTTTACACCCAGCAAAATTAATTATACAGCAGACAGAAGCAATCACAGAACCAGACAGAGACCATGCCAATAAACAATAGCAAAGTGGGAACTATAATGACAAAACAATACAGAAGTGAGGATTTCACAACTACATCTGTAAAGACATAAGAGTTTCCCAGCTGTGTCTATTGATAAGTGAGTTCTTACCAGACAGAAAACTATCAACCTCAATTTCCTTTTACAGCTTCTAGGCACTTCCCTTTCTCTGGAGGTGATAGGCACTATAAGGACAGGATTAAATTCCTAACAGCCCAATAGCACCTTATTTCAATGTGACTAGTTTGGAATGTGAGGATGTGACCATTCACTTCCCAGCTTATGGCTGCCTCTGTCGCTTAGCCAAAGGCCTTAGCCTAAGAACAGGGCCTCAGACTGTCACAGTAAGAGAAGGCCCTTACACTGGCAGACAGTGATTTTGATTCTTTCTTTTATACCTCTAACTAGCCAAGTGATAGGAATACACCTAAATTCTTAGAGTATAGGCCTTTACAGACAGGCCTGAATATCTATATCCTAACAGGGTGCAGGAGAAGGCCCTAAGAGAGCTGTTATATTTTTAAAAATCTGTAGTTTATAGACATAAAAGAGGGAGCTGTCAGTGAAATATGTAGGAATATTCTATGACTTCAGCTCACTTGGCAAGTTGATTCACTTTAAGAAGGGAAAAAGTAGCAGTACAAAATGGGATAAGGATGTATTTCTTTTTGTTCTTGTGCCACTACTTAATGGAGCATCAAATAGCTTCATTTTGGAATTTAATTTCCAATTCAGATGCCGATACATTAAATGGACAAAAAAAGCAAAAAAACAAAAAACCACCACTCAAGTTCTGTAGAATTTATCCTATCACAAAATGTGTTAATATGACATTTTTTCTTGAGATAATTTAGGATAGAAAAAAATGTTCTTGTGGCTATTTTTGTAACTTGAAATTAAAACTACACACCCACACATCCGGTTTACTGAAGTGATAGTACAGCAACGCCAGCTACAGTCTGCATTATAGAAAGCTGGCATTGCTCTGTATCATGATTCAGTTTCTATTTTCTGACTGTTTGGTAGATTATGGTACTCAACAAAAACACGGAGGGTGATTTACAGCAAAATACAAAGCATTCATAATACAAAATGTGATGCGTGTCACTTGTGGCATACCAACAGGAGGAAGTTGGTGTCAGTTCATTTTATCAGTGTCTCTTATTCTTGGGACTGGCTTTATGCGCGGAAACGGAATGAACATTGCCCCTGCATACTGAGAACAAAAGATTATTCTAAAAATGATTGACTGTTTTGCTGCAAAATGAGTGTCTTTTATTTCTGTTATAGTCAACTGACCCTTTTTGCCTTTTCTTGTATTTGCACAGCAGCAAAAATATTACTTACTGAAAGGTGGTTCTACCTATTAACATAATCAAGAGAAGTGATGCAATTTATAAAACATTCTGTCAATGGGTCACTGATAAATAGTTAAAGCCCAAATTTTAGGTTTCATATAAAAAAGAGAGAAGGTATAAAATCTGATGTTGTATAAATATATGACTTTTATTTCCAAATTTCTATGTAATTCCACACTCACATCCTGCTCCCCCATTGACACGTTATCCTGAAATTGTGGAAACCAAAGCACAAAAATTTGTCCTAGTAGTGCATGAGAACTATGCTGAGAAACAAACCACCCTTATGGGACAGTCCTATTGAATGTAAGCAAAAATGATGGTCAATATCTTGTCTCTGGTGTCAATAGTTTTGCCTTTGACGGTACCAGAATTTTACCTAATGTATTTTCTTTTCTTTTGAACCATCCTTCCAGAATTGATATAACATATTTCTTCTATAGGAATTCTGTAAAAACAAAACAGTAGTTTTGCTTCAAAGAGAATAAAACAAACTCAATTTTTGGGGACAGAAGTTTGTTGATTTCATATCTTAGAGTGATGAGGATTCTGAGTTTCTCAGGGGAGAGGGCAGAAATGTAGTCTACATAAAAGGCCATAATTTCCTTCGCAAAGGTATCAATTCTATGTTCACTCCATTTCTTATTAAAGGTGACATAAGAGATGATATGTGTTAGAATATAGATATTCAGGCCTGCCTGTAAAGGCCTATACTTTAAGAACTTAGGTGTATTTTTATCACTTAGCTAGTTACAGTGCTATAAAAACAAAGAATCAAAATCACAGTCCACCTCTGTATGGGCCTTCTCTCACTTGTTCTTAGGCGAAGACCTTTGGCTAAGCAGCAGGGGCAGCCATAAACTGGGAAGCATAGGGTCACGTCCTCACATTCCAAACCAATCACCTTAGACTCATAGACTTTAAGGTCAGAAGGGACCATTATGATCATCTAGTCTGACCTCCTGCACGATGCAGGCCACAGAATCTCACCCACCCACTCCTGCAATGAACCTCTCACCTATGCCTGAGCTATTGAAGTCCTCAAATCATGGTTTAAAGACTTCAAGGTGCAGAGAATCCTCCAGCAAGTGACCCATGCCCCACGCTGCAGAAAAAGGTGAAAAACCCCCAGGGCCTCTGCCAATCTGCCCTGGAGGAAAATTCCTTCCCGACCCCAAATATGGCAATCTGCTGAACACTGAGCATGTGGGCAAGACTCACCAGCCAGATACCCAGGAAAGAATTCTCTGTAGTAACTCAGATCCCACCGCATCTAACATCCCAGCACAGGCCATTGGGCCTATTTACCACTAATAGTCAAAAGTCAATTAATTGCCAAAATCATGTTATCCCATCATACCGCTCCTCCATAAACTCATCGAGCTTAATCTTGAAGTCAGATAAGTCCTTTGCCCTCACTGTTTTCCTTGGAAGGCTGTTCCAGAACTTCACTCCTCTGATGGTTAGAAACCTTCATCTAATTTCCTGATGGCCAGTTTATATCCATTTGTTCTTGTGTCCACATTGGTACTAAGTTTAAATAATTCTTCTCCCTCCCTGGTATTTATCCCTCTGATATATTTATAGAGAGCAATCATATCTCCCCTCAGCCTTCTTTTGGTTAGGCTAAACAAACCAAGCTCCTTGAGTCTCCTTTCATAAGACAGGTTTTCCATTCCTTGGATCAATCTAGTAGTCCTTCTCTGTACCTGTTCCAGTTTGAATTCATCCTTCTTAAACATGGGAGACCAGAACTGCATACAGTATTCCAGGTGAGGTCTCACCATGCCTTGTATAATGGTACTAATGCCTCCTTATCTTTACTGGAAATACCTCACCTGATGCATCCCAAGACCGCATTAGCTTTTTTCACTTCTTAATTTTTGCTGTTTAGCCTCGCTCACAGTTACCCGATTAGGCATGGGCATTCTACAGCCAGTATGACCTATTAGACTGGTATCCACACTGCCCTTCCTCCTTATGTCCATTCTCCTACCCACAGCTGTATCTTTTCTTACTTCGTTTTCTTCCTTCTCAATGTTAAAATCTAGTGTGGAGATTACCTGGACATCCCAACCATCTCCCCCAAATTCCTAGTTTAAAGCTTTCTTAATCAGTTGTGCAAGCCTCCATCCTAGAAGTCTATTTCCCGCCCTATTCAGATGGAGGCCATCCCAAGAGAACAGTCCTCTGTCCATGAATGCCTCCCAGTGACCATACATCCCAAAGCCCTCCTTATAGCACCACTGCCTGAGCCATGTATTGAGTATCATAATCTTGTTACACCTTTGTTGCCATTCTCTAGGAACAGGAAGAATCTCACTGAAGATCACCTGAGCCTCGATTTCCTTAAGCGTCTTCCCCAGCCTGGCATATTCTCCCTTGGTATGTTCCAGTGAGAATCTATCTGTATTGAAATAAGGTGCTATTGGGCTGTTAGAAAGACAATCGTGTCATCGTAATGCCCATCACCACCAAATAAAGAAACAGATCTTAAGTGATAACATCCTGTCTGGCAAGAAATCACTCATCAATGGTTGTGGTTGTGAAACCCTCATTTCTGTATTATTTTACCTTTATGCCCCCCCCCACACACTTTTCTATTGTTAATCTATCTGGTTCTCTAACTGTTTCTGTCTTCAGAATAATTTTGCTAGGTTTAAGTTAATTAGGGTAGTGGGATATAATTGGTTAGAGAATTATGTTACAATATGTTAGTATTGGTTACTTAAATGTCAGTAAAATGGTTAGGGTGTAGCTGAGAATATTACTATATAAACTGGGGTCAAACAGGAAGTGGGGGGAAGGGAAATTGGAATCATGCTTGCTAAGAGGGAGGAATGGGAATGGGGACACAGGCAAGGTTCTGCGGCATCAGAGCTGGGAAGGGGGACGCGGGATAAACGCTCTGTGGCATCAGAGCTAGGAAGGGGGACATGCAGTAAATGCTCTGCGGCGTCAGAGCTGGGAAGGGGGATGCGGAGTAAACGCTCTATCGGCATATAAACCCGACTGGCGTGAAGGGCTTCGGAATATGTTTGCTTGGAAAGTAACCCCAATAAACATCTCATTGTCTGTGCTTCAGACTTCTGGTCTTTTGCTGATTGCTGTCTGCGTGACAAGAATCAGGGAAGTGGGAGGGTGGAGGGAAAGCCCTCTAACAATATGGCCTCTTATGATGACTTCAAAGGCTTTCTGAATGATGGTGGCTAATGAAGTGGTGAGAACTTTTTTTTTTAAAGTTCTAACTCCAGTTGGATAGAGATAGCAAATGAGGTATGAAACAGCACACAGGTATTTAGTCTCCACATCTTAGTTGGGAGTGCATACCTGGGCCTAAAAGACCTACTATGGGAGCATGGTCAGATATAATGGTAGTTTCAATGCCACAATCAGTGACAGAACTGATCAAGTCTTGTGACTTTAAGATACAGTCCAAACTTGAATATGTTGAATGAGCTGCAGGGAAAAAGAAACTGTACTCTTTGGCCATAGGATTACCCAATCTCCATACATCTTGTAAACCTCAATCAGCCATCAATGTATGAAGTACCTGACTAATATTAGAGGTTTTTATATGAAGATGGAAAAGATTTATCAAGGACTCGGTCTCAAGTTTCATAAAAGTCTCTGGCTATAATAAAAGTATGATGGCCCATGTCACTTATACTCATGGAAAAAAAATGGAGTAACCGTAGTTTGGCCCATAGCGATTGGCAAAGATTATGATAGAATTGCCAATTCCAGCCTTGAGGCTACTAAATCTTCCCCAACTGTGAGACTTCTGCTCAGAATACTAACAGTCAACTTTGTATTTATTAGTATAGCAAGACCACTGGCTTTAAAATTAAAGCAGCTAGAAATTGAGAGGCCAACCCAATCTCTGTGTATTTTAAAAGCCTCAAGTTCTGTCTGATGTGTCTCCACGTGGCAATATCAACCTTCTCTTTTTTTTAAGCTTTGAGTATTGATTTTTTTCTCTCAATATGGTTATTAAAACCCTTTATACTCCAGGACACACATTTAATTATCAGAGCCATCTTTTTTAAGATAGACTGGATAAAATATAAAGTCTTTCTGTGAATAAATGAGATATTGCCAATTTTCCTGAGAAGCATACAGTTCTTGCATATCTAAGCAGCAAAAGTTACATAATCTGCTGGTAGGGTGTCACCAAAGAAGCAGGAAGGAAATGCCTTGTAACATTGCACTCCATATGCTTTATAAAAATATGTTTATAAGTGTGACTATGATGTAACTGGAATATGCTTCAAGCAAAAGGTCTCTTGTAAGGTATCATTACAAAACTTATGATGTACTGCGTGTGTTCATCCTATTTGTTTGCATGTATTATTTCTAAGTCTGGGGTTAGGAGAATAAGATATAAACTTGTATTACAGATGTAAACATGTTAAGTGGAAGCCATTAAAGGTGCTTCAGAATCAATGAACTATGAATGGGTTTGTTTACCTGCAAGCCTTCCTGTGTACATGTCTTCCAGCTACTAGGTAATGAAGGAGGAGGTCTTACAGTGACATGTGATCATGTTACCTGAACTGGAATCCATCTTAAACCTGGTGCTTTTCCATTTAGAAGGAGGGGTGGGGATCCAGAGAGACAAAAAATTCCCACCTTGTGCCAAAGCTATAAAAGGGACAGTAGACAGGATACTGGGCTGGATGGACCTTTGGTCTGACCCAGTATGGCCATATTTATGTTCTTTTGTAAGGGGGTGGAACAGATCAAAGGGGGCTGCCAGTCCTGACAAATCCCCTAATTACCACCTGAGCTGGAACTAACAAGACTCTACTGGGGAAAGGATTGGGCCCAGACTAGGAAGGAGTCTAGTCTGTGAAACAAACTTATTGGAACATCTCAAGGGAGTGAAATTTACTCGTACTCCGTTTCTAAGAAAAGTATTAGGCTTAGACTTGCGTGTTTTGTTTTATTTTGCATGGTAACTTACTTTGTTCTGTCTGTTATTACTTGAAACCACTTAAATCCTACTTTTTATACTTAATAAAATCACTTTGGTTTATTAATTAACAGCAGAGGAAGTGATTAATACCTGGGGAAGTAAACAGCTGTGCATATCTCTCTATCAGTCTTATAGAGGGTGGACAATTTATGAGTTTACCCTGTATAAGCTTTATACAGAGTAAAATGGATTTATTGGGGATTTGGATCCCATTGGGAACTGGGTGTCTGGGTGCTGGAGACAAGAGTACTTGCTGAGCTGTTTTAAATCTGCAGCTTTGGGGTGTGGTTCACACCCTGAGTCTGTGTTGCAGTAGGCTAGCATGTCTGGCTAAACAAGACAGGGTTCTGGAGTCCCAAGCTGGCAAACAAAAAGGGCTCAGAGGTAGTTTCAGCACATCAGGTGACGGTCCCAAGGGGGTCTCTGTGATCAAACCTGTAACATGCCCAGCATGGGAGGGTAACAGGAGGCGGACAGAAAGAGGAATTAAATAAGTGAAAGAACAAAACAGAAAAGAGAGTGGAGAGAGAAATACACATTAGTACCATGCAATCAAAAAAAAAATCTATTTTTAAAAGTCCAAAAATACACAGTTGACACCCATAGTGGGCAGCCTGATCAGGTGTAACTTGGAGATCCTTACTGCCTTTGTGGCCCCAAACATTACAAATACAGTAATTGCCTATTACCAATAGAACCTTGATACATTAGTGCATAAGAAAGTGCCATCTAATAAAGCAATGATAACATAGATATAGATGTAAATAATAATGGAATGGTAGATTTTACATTGATGGTTCTTTTCTGTGAGATAAGGCAAAAGGAATTAATAATCATAACCCTTTAATCCCAATGACAAAGAGAAAAAAGAAAAGGAAGGAACATATCAATCTCCATTAGCACCCATCAACTTTAGAGCAATCATATCAGATATCAGAAAGCATAAATTCCATATGTCAGATAATTTCATAGATGTCTTGTGAGGGTGGAGTTTGCAGATCTTTGAGGTATTTTTTTGACTCCTGAGGAGAATTGAATGATAGTGTCTTCTTGCCATTCTTAATATGGGGCATTGCTGGGTATTTAATAAAATGCTTCAGGTCCATCTTCCTGGCCAATTGTTTTGCTTGGTTAAAAGCAGCCCTATTGCAACCACATCACAAGCATAATCTTGAAAAAGCAGTATTTTAATTGCTGGTTTTTGCCATAAATAGCTCCTCTCCCCCTGGATTTCTTCAATATAAGCTCTTAGTAGTAAAGTTCAGTAACTTCACAATCAAAACTCTAGGCTGACCTCCTGGAGCTGTCTTGGGGACAAGGGCTCAGTGTGCCTGTTCTATACCAAACAACAATCTACTGGCAGATCCAACTACTTAGTTGGCAGTCTAGGGACAAATTCAGAGGGTTTACTTTTCTCTGTTCCTTCAGGGACACCCACAATCGTGATGTTACGTCATCTTGAGTGGCTTTCTAGCTCAATTAGCATGGTTTTAGTAGTCTCGATATCATCATAATTCTTCGAACCCTGTAATTAATTCTCTTTCAAATCATCTCCCACTTCAGAAATTCTGTGTTTTGCTTCACCCATCTTTCTGGATAGCGCTTGTAGTGCACGCTGAACATCAGTCATGGTAGTCGGCAGGGTGAAAAAGGTAGATATCATTTCAACAGTATCGGTAGCAACCTGCTGCTGTTCAACTATTAGCTGTGTTTCATCAGGCTCATGCTCTGGTTTTTTTTCCATAGAAGGCAGATCCTCTCTTGTTTTTGTGCGTTCAGATTCGGAGAGGAAGATGCAGAGCTAAAGGGCATCGTGAGGGTTTCAGTAGTTCGGTGCAACATTTTTTGAGGCTGGATGGTGGATTTTCAGGGATGATGTTGGGGGGATTCCCTCTGGGCATCTTTGGAGCTCAAGGAAACTTCATCCGCCTCAGTTGCAGCACCTTCTGGTGCCTCCTTCTTTAATTATCCTCAGTGAAAAAGCAGCTGGGATACTGCATTTAGGAGTGAGTTTAGAGAAGAGCACTAAAAGTTAAGGATCTGAAGGGAATGACTTTATTAGAATCTGCTAGTGATCTAGTATACGGTACGTCTCCCAAGGATAGTTATTGACGCTCTATTGCATCGGACATATAACATTAGACTGAACAAAATACTGGAAAATGTACCATAGGGAACAATTGTACATTGCCAAGCGGAGGGATGAGATTATTTCATAAATCTTACTTATGAGTCTATGAACACACCAGGTGTGCTCATTTTGGTTCTTAGCATTGTTTGAGGTTGGGTCGTAAAAGATAAAATCAGGTGATCAGAAAATATTCCTGTCCATTTTATAATCCAAATCAAAAAACTCCCTCCTAGTCTGAGATTTTTGGTAGACTCCCTCCTCTCTATCTGTTCTACTAAAAATCCTTTTAAACTTTTGTCACCTGAAATAACCCCCATGACGCAGTTATTTATTACCAATGGGTATATAGAGTACCTTCTAATGTGGCAAGCTGGGTATTTTTATTTATTTTTTTTACAAAGTAATAAAACAATATATTAAAAACCCCCCTTCAAGTTGTAGCATTAAATAATCACTTTTATTCAGGAAGTAATCACAGACAATCAGATAAAAGCTGAACTATTTCAAACTCCTTTCCTGAAACTTAATGTGGAACCGCTAAAGGGAGAAGGAGAAAAGGAGAAACCAAGTGCCCAGTGCCCAGATCAAAGCTAGAGACTCCCTCTTTCTCCTTGCTACATTATAGAAATAAAAACATGATCACTCACTTATTTTAGGGTGTCCTGAAGTCAGTGGAGGACCAAAGGAAGGACGCAGTGCTTGCTCATTGTTTAAGGGTGCCACCTTAGAACCATGGGAGCAGACCTTAAGGTGCTACTGACTTGGGCTGCACGATGTGGACAGAAATAAAGTATTGCATTTCCCCATTAAGATGAAAGGGATACTGAACATTTTAGTTTAGATTTGTTTTATTCCTTTATTTTCCTTAGATTACATTTCTTGTCTTGGCTTAGATGCTGTTATTTCCCTATTTCCTTCTGACCAGAAGAGATTCACTTGTATTAAAGTGGGGGAAAAAAACCTAATGAAACTATATGGAGTCAGGTTTCAGAGTAACAGCCGTGTTAGGCTGTATTCGCAAAAAGAAAAGGAGGACTTGGGGCACCTTAGAGACTAACCAATTTATTTGAGCATGAGCTTTCGTGAGCTACAGCTCACTTCATCGGATGCATGCCGTGGAAACTGCAGCAGACTCTACGTAAAAGAATAAATGGACACAAATCAGATGTCAAGAATTATAACATTCATAAACCAGTCGGAGAACACTTCAATCTCTCTGGTCACGCAATCACAGACATGAAGGTCGCTATCTTAAAACAAAAAAACTTCAAATCCAGACTCCAGCGAGAAACTACTGAATTGGAGTTCATTTGCAAATTGGATACTATTAATTTAGGCTTAAATAGAGACTGGGAGTGCCTAAGTCATTATGCAAGGTAGCCTATTTCCCCTTGTTTTTTCCTACCCCTCCCCCCAGACGTTCTGGTTAAACTTGGATTTAAACTTGGAGAGTGGTCACTTTGGATGAGCTATTGCCAGCAGGAGAGTGTGTGTGTGTGTGTGTCCGGGGGGAAAAAAAGAGGGGGGGTGAGAGAGCCTGGATTTGTGCTGGACATGGCCCACCTTGATTACCATGCACATTGTAGGGAGAGTGGTCACTTTGGATGAGCTATTACCAGCAGGATAGTGAGTTTGTGTGTGGTTTTTTGGAGGGGGGTGAGGGGGTGAGAGAACCTGGATTTGTGCAGGAAATGGCCCACCTTGATTATCATGCACATTGTGTAGAGAGTTGTCACTTTGGATGGGCTATTACCAGCAGGAGAGTGAGTTTGTGTGTGGGGGGGTGGAGGGTGAGAGAACCTGGATTTGTGCTGGAAATGGCGCAACTTGATGATCACTTTAGATCATCTGCTATTACCAGCAGGACAGTGGGGTGGGAGGAGGTATTGTTTTATGATCTCTGTGTGTATATAAAGTCTGCTGCAGTTTCCACGGCATGCATCCGATGAAGTGAGCTGTAGCTCACGAAAGCTCATGCTCAAATAAATTGGTTAGTCTCTAAGGTGCCACAAGTACTCCTTTTCTTTATATGGAGTCACTTTCATCACTATAGACCTGAAGTACCACCAGGAGTCTGTGGAATATAAGGACATGTCCACATGGAAAGTTAATGTTTGGCAAGACAGAGTGTGAATCTACAGCGCACTGGCTTACTGCAGGCTAACTGGCCATGTGGTCCCTACCACCATGGACTAGAAGTTCTGTAGTGTGCTCTGACTTACTGTAAAATGTGGAGATCCATACCAGGATGATAATTAACAAAGTTGTTAATGTCCAAAGATGATTTCTTAAGTAAGGTCTAATCACCAATTGTTTAATTGTTGTTGGCAGCTTGTCTTTTGAAAAGCAACTAGTAATTCTCAATAACAGACTCAATCACTCTCTACTAGTTGTAATCAGCCACATTGGACATGGATATGTCTCACAAGTCAATGCCTAAATGACTCCTCTTTTTAGACCCCATCTCAAAATCCATATTAATTCTTCTTGACCTGAGAGTCGAAACTAAATCTTCCTGTCTCATAAAACAATTAAATCCTACTCTCTGAACCTTCCCATTTTCACCATTAAGTTTCCTCCTCTCCGAAACTTAATTACTGTGTTCCTCTTTTGTAGTGCTCTTGCAGGGTATAGCAAAGATAGGACTTTGTTTGTGTCCAGCTGCCTTTACTTAGCCCCATGTTTGTACCACAAAGACATAGATTTTTCCCTAGCACTGTAACTCAGGTTTTCTAATATGGCTTATGATGAATAGGATTAACCACCACTCAGAATCTTCCATGATTCTGACATGAACTAAGCAGTTGTAATTATTGGGTTTGCTCAGTGCTGGAGTACATAAAACCCTAAGGTACCAGTAGCAAGCCAAATATAGTGTGACCTGGAGACAAGAATTGTAGGTGCTTTAGCATCAAGGCTTTCCAGGCAGTAGCCCCATTGGGTATCCATAACAACTAAGCGGGTGGCTAAGGGAAAGTGTATTTTACTATGGCAGGTAGGAAAGGATAGGTTTCAAACAATGCAAGTACAGAAGCATAAATTGTTACAGTTCAAAGTGAGCAATAGCAGTTCTTCTTTGGGCCCCAGAGGCAATCCAACTGAGAGTCAGTGCTCTTCAGACCAAGTGCCTCGGATGCCCTCTCCGATCCATTCTTTATTCAAGCAAATACAAGCTTGCAGGTTTCCATTCTAGGATTATTTAGTGATGTGTCTTTCATTGGAGCTCTTCTGCAAGAGCTCCCTGCACAGCTGCTGCTGCTTCCTCATATGTACCACACAGACCTGCACCCTACTGTATTGTTAGGCAATCATTGCCTGTTCCACGTACTGCTCTATGTGGGCGGTTCCTCTCTGCATCAAGCTTTCCTGCAGGTCCTGGCTTGCTATGTGGTTGCTCCTTCCCACAGCAACTTCAGATCAGTAACTTCCTAATTCAGGACCCCTTACCTGGCCAGGGGAAAGGGAAGTGTAGTAGAGAGGGGGCTGATGGGAATTCTAGTCCCATGCTTAGCAGATCTATCATGCAGTAATGGGGTGGATTGCTCTCCACACAATATGCAGTGGAGCTGGTTTAACACTTCTAGAACTGCTACATCTGTTTATTATATCAAGATAAACAGGGTCTAGAAAGTCAGGGATTCCTAAACTCTAATCCTGCATCTCTCACTAATTCCTGTAGTTTTAGGCAAGTCACTTAACTATCTCTCAATTCCCTTTTTGTAACATGGGATAATGCTTACCTACCTGACATAGATGTTGTCAGGATTTATTTGTTAACATTTGTAAAGTGCTATATAAGTGCTAAATATAATTACTGTTAGACAATATTGTTTACTTGTATTTGAATAGTTGTGTGTGTTGACTGCAGTCAGTTTTGAAGTGTCTTTTGCCTTTGTATGAACAATGCAAGACCTCTGTAAATTGTATTGTACTAATACAACACCTTTCCTTTGACAGCCATGCCCTCTATCTTCCTCTGGTAAATGAGCCTGGTATAATACAAATGGCATATCATCTCTCTTTGAGCAGATGGCATAACAATCTCTGCATCTTATATTAGAATCACATAATAGAGGAGCATTATTACTTCAAAGTGATTACTTTCAGTGTCACCTAATTTTGGAAATTTCACAGTCTTATTGGGATCACCTTCTCCAGCTGATAACTTTTTTAAAAAAATTTCTCCCTGGCTCATTCTCTGGCAGTAAATAATGGGTTAGATGGTTACATGAGATCTGGTAAAAGTAGAATGGTATATAGTCTAAGTGTAGTACTTTGTTAGACTACCTAAAAAAAATAAAAATGAAGTTGGCAGGTTAACCCATATGGAATTTGTGGAAATAATAAAAGCTGAGCAAAACTTGGGATCACCAGTTCATGGGAAATTTTGATATTTCAAAATTTGGTTTCATTCAGATCTGGAACAAATTCATTTTTTAAAAATTTCCTATAAACAAGAAATTCTGAAAAGTTTTCCTTTTGTAATAATTGACATGCAGTGTTTCTGCAAGAAAATATGAATAGCAGTGGCCAAACTGAAAACAATCATATCAATTTCATCCCAGAGCTGAGAGGGTTCCCTGGTTCAGTGGCTCAGGGGCCACCCCACCATGCATACTGCCCTGGGGCAAGGGACCCAAGGCCTTCCAATCTCCGAGGGTCAGCTGGTTTCATTGCTGCCCAACCAGCTCTAGTAGTAATAAAGACATGAAAACAATCTTGAAAAAAAGTGATATTTCTGCAATCTTGTTTAATTTGTCATGTTGGCCAAAGAGCATAAATAACTGAACATATTGTAGAATAACTTCTGAACTTTCTCCTTTGTGTGGGGTCAGAGCTATATGATGCAAGAGAAATATCAAGGTTATTGTAGAATAGTTTATCTGAATACCCAATAAATCCTTCCACCTTCTATAATAGTGTCTCATTAAACTTTAACGAATCTCCCATTCCATGTGTAGAATATATTTATCATGGGGGTGGATTCTGATATTTTTACTCATTCCGAATAGTACTTTTCTCTCAAGTAGTCCCAGTGAAGTCAGTGCGGCTAGAGGCATAGTATGTTGTTGCTCAACGTGAGTAAAGGTATCAGATTTTGTCCTCCAGTATGTACCAATTTTATTCACTGTGACCCTTTTGCCCTTGTTTTGACATCTTGCCAGGACTCAAATTGAGTGAAAATCAGAAGAAACACTAATCTTGTAAAATAAACTATACAACGATGAATGAATTTAATCCAGTCACAAGACAAGAAAAATTAATCATAAAGTCCTCATAAATGAAATAGAAAACTTGAGGGATGAGAGACAGCATGGGGCAGTTTTGTAGGAGGAGAAACCTGTCACTTTACATTTTTATACACAATTATCCTACCTGTCCGTGGGTGCATATCTAAATGGCCATATACTCTCTCACATGCTTGTCAGGCACATAGTTGGAATAACTATGGAATGAATGTGTAAGAGCACAGCTACAATTTCTGAACATACACATCAGGCTATTCTTTCTGAATATTTGGCCTATTCATCCATCTTTGGGGGAGGGTAAGGGACTTCAGCAGGTCACTGAAGCAGAGTACTGGTTATGATACACAGGACCTTCACCGTTAGCATATGGGTTCAAATCCAGCCCAGGTAAGAGGTGGATGAGAACTGTGACCATCAGTTGTTGGTGTTCTATGAGAGATTAATTTGGTGGTCTCAGTCTAGTTCCACTTCAGAAGTGCCCCTCTCTTCTCCCATTTGGCACTCCTATTGGCAATCACAGAAGAAGGGACAGGATTAAATGAGCAGGGAGACTAAGTTTCTCTTTCCTTCCGGGTCAAGATAATGGAGGGTGGAATGTCCCCTAAAGAATCACTACTACTGCTTCTAGTAGAACCTAAGCACTCCTTCAGTGTTTTCCATAGTCAGTAAGTACTGTACTTAATCTTGCTTAGCTTTGGGATCTGAGTTTACAACATGGGAGATATAGCTGCAAATTCTAAGGAGCTGCTCTAGAAATGATCATCTGAAGACTCTGTAATGTCTTTGGAGGAAAAATTGGAAATGGTTGCAACTAAGAAGTTGCGTAAGCATGTCACAGGTATGTTAAGGTTCATAATTTGTAATTATTAGATTTTGAGACTCCAGATAGCTCAGCTCAATCAATTAGTCTTTATAATGTCAGCACAATCAAGAAGGCATGACATTATCAGTTCGGAGAACAGTCCCGCTGCAGTTACATCACCTATTTTGGTCTCACGTTACTCTCTTAACCAGGTTTCAGAGTAATAGCCGAGGTAGTCTGTATTCGCAAAAAGAAAAGGAGTACTTGTGGCACCTTAGAGACTAACCAATTTATTTGAGCATAAGCTTTCGTGAGCTTCAGCTCACTTCATCGGATGCATCCGATGAAGTGAGCTGTAGCTCATGAAAGCTTATGCTTAAATAAATTGGTTAGTCTCTAAGGTGCCACAAGTACTCCTTTTCTCTTAACCGGGTTATTTATACCTTACTTATTTACAGTATGTCTACCTCTGTATTCCTCTTTTTGTGGTTTTGGTTACAATTTTGTAACTTATTACTCCAGTAACAGAACCAATTACATTTTGCCTAATAACTATATTTCTTCTTTGCCCCATCTGGCATCATGTTTGCTAACATGTGCACCCCAGCGATAATTTTTCATGTTACCATACTGCAAAGTTTCGTGGGACTTGCATTCAGTACCAAACCTGAACCAAGTTACTCCAATTATATTACAATATTTGATTATGCAATTTAACTGTCCTATATGGCTGCAAGAATAGGCCATGAAAATGGGTCCTTGATACATTTCCATTCCTTTTTAACACATATAATGTTTTAGGTAAGTTCAATATGCTCTGTGTCATGTATATCTCTGTTCCCCTTGATCTAACCATGAGGGATGCTGGCAGCTCCAGGATATATGTCAACAGGTAAGGAAAAAGAATGATCCTGGGGGGGAGGGAACAAAGAAAATAAAAGTAAATCCCTGTCACCTTCCCAATTATCAGTGTAAAACATGAAAAATAACCAAACATTGAACATTAGAAAAATAAAATTGCACAGAGTTGGGATGTCCATGTATCGACAAAGGGAGCTTAAAATCAGTTTCTGTGTAGCAACAGGTAAATGAAATCTCCATAGCCATGCATTGACTATTGTTTGCGCTGAAGCAGGGTCAACTCATTGAAACAGCATTCATAGTAAATGGAGTACTAGCTGGAAAAGAAACTTCTGATCCAATTAAAGCTGCTGAAAACTTTGTGATGTTGCTGGAATTAAATGTAAAGGACTATCACATTTATTATCATTCCATTCTAAGGATAATAATCATATCATTCTATTCTAAGGGTGGAAGTAGGAAAACAGGGAGCAGAGATGCCCTAATAGTTATACTGTCAGGCAGTGAGTGTCTCCAAAGTAAAGCAATACCCAAGCAAGATTTAATTCTATTCATCCCAGACTACGAGATGGAAATTTACAGATATTTTTAAAAAAATAGCATTTTTATATTTTTCTCTCTTTTTCGATGCCTGATCTTCATGCTTTCTTTTTCTAATGCATCCCAGTTATCTTCCCTGTAGAATCCCCAATTTAGAATGCAGATTAATATGGTGTGTGGATGCCAAGAAGATGGTTTCCGTCAAAAGAAATAGCTATGTGGAAAATTTCTTAATTGTGATTCAGGTTGAGTGATCTGGAGAGTTCTAGTAAACACATTCACATTCTGAGCTTAACTGTGATTGGAAGTCATGGACCAAGACTAGATCTGGTCAACATTTTCCCATCAAATCTGCTTTTTGGTGGAAAAGTAGTTTTTTAATTAAACTTTTCACAAAAGTAGTATTATCTGCTTTCCATGGGTAAAAAGTGTTTCTTATCTAAATATTTTGGACAAAAATCAAAAGCTTTCAGCAGAAAACCAAAAGATTTTGGCTGAAAATGGGTGGTGTCTTGCTCAGGGGAGATGCCATTTGCTCCTCATATCCTTATTGTTCTCTATGAGCCAGCATCCCTGGTTAAATTATATTCCTGATAACACATCTTTGCAAAATTTCCTTTCTGGATACAGTTTTCTGGACTAAATTCTAAAGTACTGCTGCCCATTGTAAGGTGGGAAACTGAAGCATAAATCCCTGCCCCATTTAAGGCTTAATCAATTTTTTGCCTATATAAACTTTCATATGGAATCATTGTCACTTATGGTTTCTAATTGTGTATATATATATATGAGAAATAAGAAGACAGAACAAGTAGAAGCACACATTTCTGAGTACTTTGGTTCCAGGAGGCTCTCTACTTCATGATACTCTCACTCAGCATTCTCCACCTGGGCCCTTGGTCACTTGATTTTTTTTTAACATTATTTTGTTCTTGTACATCATCTATTGTGCCACATATGCAATTACATATTTACCCAAACTTTCATAATTTGTTTCTCATTCCTTACCCTATGTTATAAATCATGAACGTTACATCAAAACAATTATCTTTTTACCATTCAGCATACGTTGTCAAAAACCTTTAAACTAATAAAATGTATCCTTCATTTTTACCATTCAGCAGTCTCCTATTCTCTGGTACCATAGTACATCGTATGAATATCATCCTAAGTTATGCATTATCATAACCTTTATTTTCTTATTTAACTAGGAAAGTTATGGGGAATACCATGCCCTTCTATTATATATATTCTTGTCTTTTCCAAACATAATTGTTTGCTTGAAGTTTGGCAATAATGGTACTAATTGTTCATTTATCTCAAGAAAGTCTTATCAGGAAGTTCATCTATACTTAGTCAGTTAAGGCCTATGAATTTTGCTGTTTCCTTAGACTGTTAAAGGTGTAAAGTATGTCAGCTTCACAGGAAAGGCCACTGACTCACGTGACTTCACATACTTCTAACAATAACAGCATTCTATGTTGCCTTTTTATATTGGAACGTAAATGTGTTTAGGGTGAGTCAGAATTTCTTAAGGTTTTTAGACTCCTCCAAAAATGTTTTTGATTATATTTGTGAATAAGTGGTTTATCTGAGGACGGATATTTCATAGATAAAGATCAAGGATCCACATTAATTGTTCTGGGAGTGTAGGTTGTCTTGATTAGCATTGATTATGAGGTTTTGGTGACATCCTTGCAGGCCCTAGCACGAGTAACTAGAGTCACGTAAGTTGCTTTTTTCCTTTCTGTCTGAGTGGTCATAAAAGATAGTACTGGGTGACTGTTCACCTGTACCAAGGGCATGTGCTCTTTCATGGAGTAGTGCAATTATATCTCATCATCTCTTCTATTCAAAACATATAGGATGCTGTTAGGATCATTAACATAGAGGTATGGACTATAGTGCCTTTATTGTGTGTGAGAGACATGAAGCTGTATTCTCTGTTTAATATGACCTGACTTGTGAATTTGAGTGACTTACTCACATGTGAATATGTATTATTTTGACAGTGTGATTTACATTTCAATTTGGAGTTGGCTTTTTGGGTATCATGTTGTTTGGGGGAACTTTTGTCCCAACTTTTAGTTAGTTAAATATTGAGAATTTGAGTAAGGCCAAGGCCCTCTTTAAAGAAATGTGAAGAAATGAATAAACTTGTGGAAACACATTTTTCTAGACTATCTGTTGATGCTAGCAACTCTTGATAATATCAAAACAAAATGTATAAGGAATATTTCAATTCAAAATTATTTCTCTCTTTATGCCATTTGTAATGAATTGTAGCTGCCTGGTCATGTCTATTTGATGCAAATTAAGGAACATAATGAAAATGTAGAAATATAAGGTTTGCTTGAATTGCTTCTTGCAATGAGATTGATTAATACAATATATAAATATAGCATGGAAACTTACCACAGTATAATGTACAATACATTTTTGACATGCCGGATAATATGGCAAGTGCATTAGAAATGCATTATTACTGTAAATTGTGGAACATATAAAATAAAGCTTGGATGATACCAGATGTTTTTTTCTTACACAAATGCTAAAGGAACTCTCTGCCTGACTAATAACTGTACTCTTTTACTCTGTTATTAACAAGAAATTGTATTATTGTCAGCGCAAATGACAGATAGATTAGTATGTGTGTTTGGTGCATATAAAATAAACATTTCAGCTTCTAGATAATGGAATTTTCTAATGTTTCAGGGAATAGTAGCATAGTCTACAATTTTAATCATGTTCAACTTGTTTTGTTAACATGGAGACCAAAGTACTGGATTAAAAGAAAAGTTTGTCTGCCTAGGACTACCTAATATCTTGCACTGCTGGCAACTGGTGAATTAATTATTTATCTTTTTGAAAGTCAGTCAGTCCTAATATACACCCAGCAAAGATTTGACTGTTTTGCTCTAATATACATCAAAGGGAAATAGCCTCTCAGTTTAGTCAAAAGACTCCACAGAATGTGACATGGCAACTGAAAGAGTTCTAAAAGTGAGCCACCATGATACCCTTGACAAGGTATGATATGAAGAATAATGACAAAAAGATTAAAAAAATACCCTGTAGAAATGGAAAATATCTAGACTGTCACCTTTGAATCAGTCCTGGATGCTATTAAGTTTGTTTAGTTGTGAGATCAGCTCTTTTCCAGATCATGAAAGCCTAAAACAGGGACTTCACTTCTAAAGCAAAATGGATTGCAATTTTTGAACTATTACAGTAATAGCCTGTTCAGAGCACCAATTATTTTTTAAGTACAAAAGAAGAATCCAATCCAATCCATGATCATTTTTTAGAGCAAATGTAGTAAACAGTTAACAAATCAAAGATATTTTCTGCCACTGACATTTTTCCTGACAGAACTTTGTGCTAATATGTAGCTATAACCAAAACATTCACTTCCTATCCAGAACATGAGTCCTGACATTTTTTTATATCCACTTGAAGTACAAATTTTTAAAATTGGGGAAAGATTTATAGCTTTTAGTACTATAAGGCATTAAAGCATCATGTGCACACTCTGCTTCTCAATTTACATAAAACATAATGAAATAGACACATCATCTCTCTCAAAGTGTTGTAAATTACTCCATTTCTTTTCTAAGTTTACTTGCTGATAAAAATGGTTTTGGCTGTTGTAAAGTTAAAAAAAATGTTAAATTATGCAGCAGACAAAATAAATACTCTTAATGGAGGCTGAGTAAATAGTTTATTCAAGGAATAGTCATTTGATTCAAATGCATCTCTTGGCTTTCTGTCGTTTTGCTTTGAATATGTTTCCATGTTTTTTTGTTTTTTTTTTTAAATTAACAATATTCCGGGTTTATAATTCTGACTGGCAACCTTGTAGTTGCACTTACACTGTGTCTTGCGTTATGGTACCCTTTGAATAGCAGCGCTCTGAAAAGTGACAGAAGGCAAAGAAAGAACATTACCTAGTGCCTTCGTGGGGGAGGTGGGGGATAGTTCTGTAAATAACATTTCAGTGCCAGCGAATCAGCATTTTTCTGGCATGGAAATACCATTCCTGAAACTACCACAGATGTACAGATTACGTCAAACAGTGGGGATTCAGCACAGTGAAACATAGGTTGCTGTTCCCCTGGGCTTTTGAAGGGACTAGCTCAGCACTAGAATTCTGTACAAAATAGGGGGTTGTTATAAAAATGCAAATAGTGTCTTTGAGTGTTCACGAAAAAGCAGAAAATTTTGGAACAAATTCTGATTTCAGATTTGTGCTCCAGTGGACTTGTTAGGAAGTTGATGTGTGTATATGAAGGCAAAATTTGGCTCTTCTTGTTTTTGTCACTGTAGAAAAGGGGGAGATACTAGGACACTGTATAGGGTGCAGGGCTTCTTATTTAAGGCACCTTGCTACGAGGTTTTAAAAGCATGTTTAAAGGTGTAGCATAATTTCTTCTGAGTCATAATAGCAGTGGATTCAAGTTGCTTCAACCAAGATATGCCCAATTTTTGTAGCTTCTATCAGTGGCAGAGTGAACTAGGGTCTGGGGCAGGGGGCTTGAAGGGAACAGTCGGCCTTGGGTTTCAGCTGAAGTTTAATTGCTTTAATATGCTATGGCAAAACCAAAAGGGGAATAAGCTTGGACTTGTATATACTTTTGTTTAGAGCAAGGTGGGAACCTTTTCTTTCTTAAAAGGCAGGAAAAAGATTGATTGAAGGTATAGTATGTAGGTTGGCACTTATCGGAGATGGGCAAATAATGCAATAAACAATCTTCAAATATGCCTTTCCATCAGCCCTCTCCTATTCATACCAGGAGGAAGCTGTCTACTCACGTGCTCCTGCTTATCACATCTGCCATCACACTAGGAGGGAGGCAGTATCTCAGTTGGACAGGCCCCAAACTATGTGAGACTTTGCAGGCAAAAATATAAATAAACAATGCAGCCCATCGGAGCATTGCTGTAACATGCTGCCGGTGAAGAAATCTCATGCAATAATTGAGCCACTAGATTCTGCACAGCGGTCCTCTCTTCACAATCTGGGCAGCATGTCATTCACTTTGTTTAGGCACTTCTTTATATTGTCTATAATTTTTTGGAGGAAAATTTCTCCTCAGGAAAGATTTACAGTGACTGCCCTTTGAGAAGGGAAAGAACAAGTGGCAATGGGGTGTCATAGAAGAGGGACCATTGGGTGGTGCCAAAAACTACTTGTGATGATTGGTAGCTGCTGCTGCTTGTGCTAGATGATATAAAAAACTGCAGCTCATCACCTAGATTTATACTGAAGGTGCGGGATGATGAACTTCTTCCCAAGGCAAATAGACAAAAAAAGTCTAAATATCTCCTAAAGGGTTGAGATCTCAATGCTTTTCCTGCAAAAAAGTGGTGCTTACTTGTAGAAATGACAAAATTATTGTCTGGATCAGATTGACTCAGAACAATGAGTTTTCACATTAAAATCTCATGTAATCTCTGGAGTATGTCAGTAATGTCTCTAGCTATACTATTTTGCAATGTTTAAGTGAATGGTATCAATATAACACTCTCCTTTAAAAGCTGTGCTATGTAAAATAGTTTCTCGGTAATTTGCCTGGAAACTCTATTCTGCAGCATTCTTTAGGCCAAATATTACTTCCTCCTCTGCAGCTCCAGGCACAGTTGAAACACTGCAGTTTTGCTGTGCAGGTGTGAGCCACGTAATCTGAGGCTTGCATCTTCTGTACCCATAGAACCCAGCTCCATGTGAGCTCTTCTCATGTTCCTGCACTGTAGTAAGAGGAACAAAAAATAAATAAAAATGTTACAATGGGAAAACAGCAGAGCGAAAGGCAGTTAGAGGCAAAAAGACATCCTTTAAAAATTGGAAGTCAAATCCTACTGATCAAAATAGTAAGGAGTAATAAACTCTGTTAAATCAAGTGGAAAAGCATAGTAAGGCAGGCCAGAACAGGACTTGAAGAGCAACTAGAAAAGACACAAACTAACGTCAAATTTTTAAGTACATCTGAAGCAGGAAGCCAGCCAAACAATCAGCAGGGCCCTTGGATGATCAAGGTGCTAAAAGAGAACTCAAAGAAGATAAGGCCATTGTGGAGAAGGTAGATGAATTCTTTGCATTGGTCTTTGCGACAAAGATGTGGCACTCCTGAGCCATTCTTTCTAGAAGACAGACCTGAGGAACTGTCAGAGACTGAGGTTTCAGTGGAAGAGATTTGGGAACAAATAGATAAACTCAACAGTAATAAGTCACCAGGCCAGATGGTATTCACTCAAGAGTTCTGAAGGAACATGAAATTGCAGAACTATTAACTATGGTATGTAACCTATTGCTTAAATCAGCCTCTGTACCAGACAACTGGATGGTAATTAACACTAATTTTAATAAGGGTTCCAGAAGTGATGCTGGCAATTATAGGCCAGTAAGTCTAGTATAGTACAGAATAGAATTCTAAGACACATAGATGAACACAATACATTGGGAAAGAGTCAACACAGCTTTTGTAATGGGAAATCATGCCTCACCAATCTATTAGAATTCTTTGTACTTGGAGTTTCAGAAGGCTTTTGACAAGGTCCCACACCAAAGGGTCTTAAGCAAAGTAATGTGTCGTAGGATACGAGGGAAGGTGCTCTTGTGGATCAGTAACTGGTGAGAAACGAGGAAACAAAGGCTAGGAATAAATAGTCAGTTTTCACAATGGAAAGTGATAAATTGCAGCGTTCCCCAGGAATCGGTACTGGGACCTGTGGTGTTGAACATATTTATAAACTATCTGGAAAAATGGACAAACAGTGAGGTGGTAAAGTTTGCAGATGATACAAAATTACTCAAGATAGTTAAATCCAAAGCTGATTGGGAAGAGTTATAAAGGAATCTCACAAAACTGGGTGATGGGGCAACAAAATGGCAGATGAAAATCAATGCTGATAATTGGATTTTTTTTCCAGTGTATGTTACTTTGCAAACTATGCATACAAAATGACGTGGTCTAAGCTAACTCAAAAAAGAGACCTTGGAGTTATTGTAGATAGTTCTCTAAAAATATCTTCTCAATGGGAGTTTCAGTGTAAAAAAAAAAAAAAGGTAATGGTGTTAGAAACCATTAGGAAAGGGATGCATAATAAGACAGAAAATATCTTGTCATTATAAAAATGCTTAGTATGCCCATACTTTGAATACTGCAGTCCTGGTCACCCCATTTCAGAAAAGATATATTAGAATTAGAAAAGATTCAGAGAAGGGCAACAAAAATGGTTAGGGGTATGGAACAGCTTCCATATGAGGGGAGATTTAAAAGACTGGCACTGTTCAGCTTAGAAAAGAAATAACTAAGGGAGAATTTGACAAAGGTCTACAAAATCATGAAAGAGGTGGAGAGTGTGAATAAGGAAATGTTATTTATCCCTTTACTTAACACATGAACCAGGGGTCACCCAATGAAATCAAGGGGCAGCAGATTTAAAACAAACATATGGAAGTACTTCTTCATACAACGTATAGTCAACCTGTGGAACTTCTTGTTGTGAAGGCCAAAAATATAACTGGCTTAAAAAAATTAGACCTATCCTCCAGGAACTTATCTATCAATGGCTATTAGCCAAGATAGTCAGGGACTCAACCCCATTCTCTGCTTGTCCTTAAACCTCTGACTGCCAGAAGCTGAAACTGGACAACAGGGGACAGATCATTTGATAATCGCCCTGTTCTGTTTGTTCCCTCTGAAACATCTGGCACTGTCCACTGTCAGAAGATAGGATATTGGAGAAGATGGGCCATTGGTCTGACCCAGTCTGTCCATTCTTATTTGTTTGCCACCACAAGGATGATCTGTTTGTTGCCTGCTGCATCTTGGGAAAGTGATGACAGCTGGGGCCCCCATGTTCTTAGGGCTGCACAGAGGGATTTCACTGAACTCACAGGCTTGGAAGAATGATTACGAAAAACACAGTCTGTGTCAAGCCTGGCTTGTTTTGTGCGTAGGTGTGGGAAATCTTGGCCTTTGCGTATGGCTTACTCAACAACTACATCTAAACCCCTTGAAATGTGAATGGTACCTGCACTTTAAAGAACCACTATTATTTCCTGTTAGTACTGTACTGCACATGTTCCTAAGTTTGAGTCTAACATATTGTAGATATGTGTTGATTTCCCTACAGACATACTTCCAATAGAAGGTCTCATAAATACTTTGTAGGTCATTGGATATGCCCCTTCATTTAAATACCTCAGAGTTTATTTCACCTGACAGCTGTTCAAGGCTGGAAGGTATGCAATATTCACTTCTTGCTTTACTGAGTTTGATGTAAGTGTGAGAAATCTCAGACTCATCTAACTGTAATGACGATAAATATTTTTCTAGTTTGACTGTTTTATGCAATTTATTGATTCTTTCTTCTTAAACATATTGACTCAGTTCTACAAACTTTGATTGCTCTCAATTTTTTGTTGTCCAAAATTAAAACCAATGTCACAGTGACTGTTCATGCTGGTATAGTCTTTATGTTGTAAAGCCTAAATAAATTGTAAGTATTTGGGAGAAAGTCAGTTCTACTGTACATGAAACATGCTCTTTCTCCTTTACAAGATAAACAGAACACTTGCTAATGAATAGCAAATATAATGCACTGTAATGGTGTGAGACTCACCCCAGCTCCTCTGGCCTTCCCCCAGCCCTGCTCCACCTCCGGTACCCAGGTACACTCCCCAGTAGCCAGGTCCTTCTTCTACAGCTAGAGGAGAGAGTCCTCTCTGACTTCTGGCCCACTGCCATCTTATAAGGGCCAGCTGGGCCTTAATTAAGCTGGCCACAGCTGTAGTCTGCTACTCACTCAGCTTCCCCCAGCTCTTCTCACTCCTCTTCCTTGCTGCAGCCCTCTCCAGGGCTGCCTTAACCCCATTCAGGGCCAGAGCGGGGTAACCAACCCGCTACATGCACTGAAATTAAATCTCTGCAATAGATAAAATTTTAAACCATCCATGTGTTCACCCATTGTAAATAACAATGTATAGTATCTAGTTGGCAGCATTACTGACAGCTCTACTGACATGGCTTATTACTAATTGCTATCATAACATAGTGTTCACACCACTGTAGGTAAAATGATGTCAGTATTTCCAATATAAATTCCTCTGAATGGAACTAGCTGAGAAGAGTCCAACAGTGTGCTGCTTCAGACCTCTGTGATAACTCTCCAGTCTGGAGCAGAGCCAGGCTTTGAGTAGTGGTGCAGCCAGGGTGCAGGTTGTTACCACCTTCTACTATACGTATTGGCTTGAAAAGGTGCCACACATACATCAAAAGCCATCCAGTGGGGCGGTTTCCCCCTGCCCTTTACTGGTGCCACCACTGTGTGTGTGTGAGAGAGAGAGAATCAGAGTGCAGTGGAGATAAAGTAAAGAAGAGAGGTAATATATATTCTGCCTCCATTAGCCCACAATGTGCCAGCACATGCGGTGGCATCAGGACAACACAGATATATCCAGTGACCAAAATGGTAACTGCAGAAAAGGCTAGTTATTCAGGATTCTGAATCCTATCCAATATCCCACCCACTCAAAAAGACATGAAAAGATTAAATCTTTGCCCTTTGACCACTGCAGGTTGAATTCTCTGGCCCATGTAAGAGCATTGGAAGACACTGAACACTCCAAACCAGCATTTTAATTAACACTTTTATGAAATTAGATTAATTTATGAAAAAACAAAGACAAACCTCTGTGTGTGTGAAAAAGAGAGAGTTTAAAAAGTATAAATAAATAATTAGTATTGTGTCTGCTGATTTCTTGGCTAATTTTAAAAAAGTGTTGGTAATTTCTGGTTGTTTTAAACAGGTATTTTTCTACACAAAATGTTTGTCGATAAAAGCATGAACCTCCCCTGTCATAATTGGAATACTGTTGCTGCTATTGTGCGTATCTCACTGAAATGAATGCGGTGACCATGGGTAATCATGGGGATGAGCATCTCAACCCTATTCCAAAACCAAAACTTATCTAAACCTTTTTTAAAGTTTTGAGTTAGTCTTAAAGAAGCACCTTCTCAATGCCCAGTCCTCAAGTCAATGACCTCCATTCTCCCAATAAGGCATCTGTGACCATTGCTTGGCATGCTCTTAACCCCCTTTACTCCCTTTCTGACCACCTATGTGATCCCTGCCTCCTCCCATACTTTTGAATATGCATTCAAGGAATCAGTTGACTCTGTGCTAGGTTCCTGGAACCTGCATTTTTAATTCTAATGTGGTCCAAATGCAGATGGACATAGCAACTTACTGGTTTTGGAGTTTTGGGGGGGAAATTAAGCTAAAATGGCAAAATTACAGGACAAGAGTAGAAGCCAGAATGGATTTCTATAAATTGCAGGGTAGGCTGTCTATTAAGTATTTAAGAATGGCAATAGGAATGACCAGGCAGACATGAATATGAAGGAATGGGAGCTGCATGAGCAAGGTCATTGATAGGACCTCTGTTTTGGATGTTGTCCATTATACAGTCCCACTCATCGCTACTTTTCAAGAGCTGGAGCTGTATTTGCCAATTCAGAAAATCAGAAATTATTACTTGAGTTCATTAATGTTAAAAAAGTAGATAAATAATTAAAAGAATGGCCATTTGTTCAACATCTATAAAACAAAAAATGTGTTTGCCTGTTATCCTCATGGAGTCAGCTTAATAATATAATGTTTCATGTCTTTATCAGACTGAAGATCAAATCCATCTTCTATTAATGTAGAATAAGCTGTATGCCAATATCTGTCTATGATAAATGAATGAGAGAAATCAAACTGTAAACATAAAATGTCATATCTATACTGACATCAAGCAAGTATGACTTAACAGAATATCAATGCCAGCAATCATTTCTATAGTAAAAGTCTGGAAACTGTGAATTATTTGATTCTCCTCAAGCCCACAGGCAATTTAAAAAAGTCATTTTTAAAGTCTGGTTTAGATTCTGCTATAAATGCCAGTCCTTTTGAACACTAATCGAACAGTCTACTTTCCCCAAAGTTAAAAAGACTAAACAAGAAAGTTTAGAGGTCCTTCAGGATGGTAGGATCCCTTGGGAAATAAAGGCTCGCTTTTCACCTATATGTCTATCTTTCATTTTGTGATACAAATCCAAATAGGCTGGCACAAACGCTTTTAGAGCAAACAAGACTATTTTAATTGAAGAACCTTATAGACATAACTTCTTATTAATGGCATTCACATGCTTTTTTTCACCCGGTCAATGATTTACCCTTTCAGTTTAAAATTATCTCACATTCCATGAGAGACCAGTGAAAGCTTTGTGTGCGCGAGTGATTTTTTCCCCCCAGAAGCTTTAACATATCCATAAAGACATATTCAAATAAAATGGCAGAGTAATGGGATTAAAAATACCACAGAATGGAATATTCATGAATACTCCTATGAGTTCTAAGATAAATAATTCCCTAACACTCCCCCTCTTGCGCGTAAAAAAAAATAAATAAAAAAAAAGGGATCAGAAGCCCAATCTACCTGCAGTCAATTTGTAATTCTCTCATGAAAGACCAACTGTCTTCATTCCTGGATCCTGTGCCTCTGTCAATTAATGTCAGTTTTTCTGTGAGGGTGATGTTGGTTAGTTCGGTTAGCCAATCAAAAAGTGTGAGGGGAATAGCACATTTCCATTTTTGTAAAAAGGCTCTTCTGGGCATTATAAGTGCATCAAGCAAGCACTTTCCTGGCATTAGGTGAACAGGGTAGCTCTTCTAGATTGCCCAAAACTCAGAGACTTGATGTAGGGGAAACCCCTACTCTTGGAGGCCTTAGAGTACCACACATTTCTTCCCAAAATGTGGATATACTGTGACATTCAAAGACTACATGAAAAAAGCTTTCATTGGACCTGTCAATCTCCAACATTTACTATGTGAGGTAAATCCAATTTTTTGCACTTGCTCAGGAATCCAATAGTATCTATTAAGAATTTCATTCTGAAGAAAACCCTCAAAAACAGTGAACTGGATGTTCTGCACATATTTTGCCAGATATTATCTCACTCATCAGAGGAAATAGAGATGTTTAGCTCCTTCTCCCATTTTAATTTGAAGGGATAGTGAGTAAGAAAAATCAACTATTACAATCAATGAGATCAGTGACCTATATGAATACCTAAAAGGTCCATGTGATGACCCATATCCTCTGGTGACACACAGCTGGCCTGTCTGCGCTAGAGGAATCCCACTATACAGGAGAATACTCCAGTGGTACTGAGCAAATGAAATGACTCCTTCATTACCCCTTGTCTGTGTCCCCTGTGAAGGAAGTGAGTTATTGCGGGGAAGGAGACATGGCACACACATGATCCTCAGCTGTTTGAACCTTTGGACCTTATGAGCCACTGGAAACTGACCAAAGTTGCTCTAAGTGAGAACTGTCCCAGCACTGAGCCATCCAAGGATCAAGGTTTTCAAATGGCACCTTGGCACACCTCTCCTGAGCTGTACTGGGTACTCCTTGGAAGCTATTCATGACTTAGTTCACAGTTCATGAACTATCTTAAAGAACTGGGATTTCCTTACTATCTCTTACAGTCAAAAGCTTCTAAATGTCTTTGATGTGAACTGAAGACTTGAATAATGCCTTTTTGCTCAGCCAGCAACAGAGGAGAAATGATGTTTGGATGTTGGAGCTATTCAATAATTCTGGAAGGGTAAAGCTATTGTTTGCACACCAATTTTCTCCTCTTTCTCCCTTCCCCTACCCCCAGATGTGAAATGTGCTCTCTGGGTAACGGATGATCTGACAGAGAGATGGAACTTTGTGATAGCAGATTGTATTGTAAGATTCAGCGAGTGGAAATCTTCAACCAAAAAAAAAGTAAATGTACAGGGACCTGTAACTGATCCTCTTGAAGAAATGGAAATACCTTTTCTTTTCTGTTTGCTGAATGCCTAAGACTGAAACAGGTTGGAAGAGCAAAGGAAGGCATTTGTTGCTGGTGTACGGCCCACAGTTATCCACAACTATGTGCAAAAAATGTGATCATCATTTATCATTTCTTTCTTGTTTTTCACTACAAAGATCTTCTTGCAGTGTCTTGTATATGTTCAAAAAATAACCATGTATTTGCCTGGCACCCAAGCTCTGATAAATTTGGGATTACACCACAGACCTGAATCATGTCAATTAGAATACTGTAGTTAAAGAAGGTAGGCAGAAATAAACAATATATATCCATCAAGTTTCTTCAGAAGGATCAATGCCAATATTTTGACATTCAAATTGAAAAGGCAGTATGTGCAAGTTTCTTTGCTTCCTGTCTTTAAGGATATATGAAATCACTACTCTGCTACAGCTGTGGGATCATTTTAAAGATGCAAAAGCAGCTTCCATGGGAAACTTTTTGGCATTACTGGATTACAACTTGTATTCTGTGGAAAGGAGATGTCTGTTTCCATGAGCCACACTCATGGCAACAGACATCTGACATTAGATGTCTGTTTCCATAAGCCATGCTCTGTTGGAGAAATCTGCAAACTACAGCAGCAGGCGGGGGGCTGGATGAAGGCTTTTAATCATCTATCTGAATTTCTTGCTATTATGGCTAGGTTTACATGGCAGATCAGCATGCTTCCAGTATTCATGGATTTCTACTCTACGGAACACTGTATATATGAATTATAGTAATTGGAGCCCATAAGCATTGAAAATGAATTAATTTTATATTGAAAGTGGATTATCATCTCACCATGTCCCAGTTTCATTTTAATTTTTATTACGTAACTTGATTAATTTCTCCTCTTTTCTTTTCCTGATTTAATTGTCAAGAAAATGAATTATCACAGAATACCAATAATTCTGGGATGTGGTTTGTGAATTATGGCTGTAGATCTTTGATCTATTAAATATTCTATATTCTGGTTGGCTGTTTCACTTTGAGGTGTATTACTGACTATTGACTGTGTTCCGTAACACACAGTGAAGAATGTCCATTGCCAGCATGTGTTTCTATCTTTTATCCTTACGAATGCCTTAAAAATGAGCAGAGTAGAAACAGTAATTAGCAGAAACAGGTGACAGATTGACTGACTAAAATATATTTAGTTTCTTGTGACCCAATGGTGTCTGTTAGGCCCAGACTATTGAAAGGGATGGTGTAAAGCTCCACAAGGAACACCAGGAGGCCTTCGGCTTCAGACAAGCACAGTACCTTCTGGATGCTGCACATAGGTAAGTATGTGGATAGTGATTTTCTACAGCATACTTGCCAGCACCTAGGGGGATGGAGCCACACTTCTGCATACTGACTACCTCTCTTACCGCCAGCTTCATTTAACAGGAATGACAGCTTCTGAACAACGCTGAGTACTGTGTCTGTGCTTCTGTGTGTCCTTACATGCATCATCCAGCATGAATATCGGGGAAAGAAATGAGTTGTTACTCCCTTCCCCCATATCTGCATCTGCATGTGGGCCAGCCACAACAGATAGCACTTAATAGCTAAGAAACACTTTTGACCAGGAAATATATTGTGAAACTACTGTAACCCTTCTGCCAGGTGAAGCCAGCAGCAACCAGGGCTGGGTTCAATATCTAGGGGTTCCTTTCCATTCATACAACACAGAACTGGCTCAAGCCCCCACCCAGTAACCTAGAAAATTTACACACCACCCCTTGGTGCCTCTGAGAGGCAATTCTTCTCCACTCGCAAGCACAGAGTCTGAGTGTAGAAAAGAAACTTTTACTAAAAGGAGGGAAGTAACTCAGCGTTAATTTGGGAAAATACTGCAAATCGGGTTCATAAATATAAACTATGAGTAAAAGACCCACCCCCAAGTAAGTTGGGCAGTATCCTTTTTTCCCCCTCAGGTTCTTAGGTCCAGCAACCCAAAAGTCCCTTTCATGTGCCCAACCCTTCCTGCATCCCACTCACAGTTGCTGTCCATGTTCAGTGCAGACCCAGAGTTCAGAGGCGCATCTGCAGAGTTCACCTCCACCCCTGGGTGGGGTAAAGAGGTACCTTTCTCGCTTGCTGCCCTCTCTGCCAGCCACCCTGCTGACTACTCATTACGCCTCTCCACTGCACCAGTCACTCATTCACCAGCTGTCAATCACCTTCTGCTGCCACCTGCCTCTCTGCTATGACCATTGCACATCAATCTCTTAGTATTTTTCAGCTCTTTGCAGGCTGGGCAGAAACACTATCCCATCTCAAGTGACTTCAGCTCTCAGTGATTTTTAGCTCTTAGCAGTCAGGGCAGAAACATAGGCCTGCCGCAACTGATTTCAGATCTGATTGGGCATTTAACAACCAAGAGGCTCCTAATGAAGCCTATTTAGCTCTATTCTTTGAACAGTGGTGATGAACAGGTTAAACCGGGTGAGGGTGAAGGTGTGCAGCCTCCTGGCTGGGGATACCTCCCCCCCCTCCACCGCCTTACTTTCACAAGGCTCTCACATTTGAGCACCTGGCTTAATGAGTTTCTTTTAACTGAGGGTAGCCTCCTCATTTGGGACAGATTAAGTCCAGTCCTGCTTTCCTGTATTCCTACAATAATTACAACATTGGTAACCATATTTCACCACCCCTGCATTCAGTACTAAGGTAATTTGTACCCAACACCAGCCAATGTTGATTACTTTGACACCGCTTTATTTGCTGAATATGTAAGCAGAGCAGGAGCAAACTCTGACCCAAGTCATTCCCCATCCCAGCTAGCTCTCAGGGAAGCATTCATTCAGACCCTGCTTACACTACAATATAGCCAGGAATAGAATTTGCATTGTGGAAGAAAGACATTGTGTGGTACCAGCGGTCACACAGGAAACACAACGTTAGTTCCTTCCTCTAATCGCTCTTTGCTTTGCCACTACCTTGTAACTACTAATCCTCACAAGTGCAGGGCTGCCATTTTAGGGAACTTTTATACCAGCGTGCCTTTCTGGGACCTACCTTTTACATTTGTCAGAGGCAAGCAGCTGCAGCCCTAATGCGACCACTTGTTTGCTTTAGTTCTCTCTCTTCCAGGTGGTAAGTATTTTTAAATTCTTGTTATGGTTTTCCCTAGTTTTCTCTTTCTTAGTGCTGTGGAGAAGATGTCCTCTATCAAGAGAAAATATTTGCTTAAAATGTAATTAAATATATTTTCATAGGCAAAATATTTGTGTACAAACTATTTAATATACCTGCATTAAATTATACCTTTCTGTAGCATAATTCGGTATTCCAGGAGAATAATCTTCTTATCTGATCTGTTGTACTGGCTCTCCTTATAGTTGAAGCCCATCTAGTTTGTTTCGTTAGCAATAAGTATTGCAGCAGGCCGGTAGAATTGTAAAGAGAGATCTTTACTGTGGTATTGCTAGCCCCGAGTATTCAAAAATCACAAGTCAAACCCCCAAAATCATAAGATTCACTTTAAAAAAAGATTTTTACAAAATGACATTATTTGCCTGTTGATGTTGGAATATTTAGGGTTCATACTTCAAGATTTCCTCTGTACCCACGATGGCTAGAGAATTACTTTTCTTTTTACCATGAAAGCTGAAATTCTCGAGTAATGACCTGATTCCCACAGCTGGGGCGCTAACCATAAAACACCAGCTATTGCAAGACCCATAATAGAAATGGGAAAGTTGGCAATGCTGTTCGTGACCATTTAGAGAGGTCAGTAATACCCACCAAGCCTGTGTTTGCCCACTAGTAACTAAGCCACCAGTTTATGCTCCTGAGCGCTAGGTGTCACTCCAAACTAGGTCACTCCTGAAACGTGATCATCTTTCTCCAGTCCCATTCCTCATACCACGATGATGAGGTATATGTAGAGATGGTGTGTGCCAGGGACAGTCCCTGGAGGTATTTACTAGCATAGAGGGTACAGCTACAAAGTAAGCAGCAGTCCACAGCAGTCAGTGTCAGAGACTGGATCTACAGACTCAGGCTTGCAGGGCTCAATTCACAGCATTAAAAATAGCTGTGTGTGCATTCAGGCTCAGGCAGGAGCTCACCTAGGCTTCGAGCTCCAGCTTGAGCCCAAACATCTCAACAGCTATTTTTAGCACTGTAGTCCAAGCCTGAATCTGTAGACGTGGGCTCTGACGCTCTCTGCCATGAGCTGCGGCTTGCTGTGTAGATCTAACCACAGAAGGTGGCCTGCTGACTTAAGCAGAAGGGGGATGGGTCCTCTCCTGTCCCTCTTCCTATTGGATGTTTGGCACAGGGCACTTCTGGTCTTTCATGCTGGTTCCCCATTACACAAGATGCACAGGATTAGTCACTCTTGAGCCTTATATTGTAACAAATTTAATATAGAATAAAAGCATAAGAAAATATTTATTGAAGATAGAAATATAGCTATTGTATTAACTCAGTGCAAATATATTGCTGTCTCACAACTGTTCGCAGCGTCAATGTGATTTGTATTTTCACTAATCCATTGGAGAAGGATGGAACAGAGACAATCAATTATAAAGCATACCAAAAAATAGAATAAACATGTAGAACAGTAAAGCCTCATAGTTCTCTCATTGCCATTATCTTCAGAATTAAAGATCATTTTTCTGTTCATGTGTAGCATAAACGTTCCTGTACCTAATTCTTCCAATAAAATCACGACTGGGGCTATCATTAATTTATTCACACTACAACCTTGGTGCTATAATCTCATGATCCTCCCTGGGTACTAGCTGTACCAATGCTGTTTCCTGTCATGTGGCGAATCTATTAACTTGTGAGATAACAAGTTCATCTGCTAGGTTTATTTCCCATATGCTCTATTTCATGTAAGTGTTTGCCCTGATTACTAAGATAAAAAATAAAATCTTTCATTTTTGTCATAACATTACAAATACTGTCATGACTTTAGATTAACATAGTTTGCAGCCATTTCTTAAAATTGCTACCCTTCATGTCCTAAGTATCTGATTGAAAGCTTTAGACAGGTAAAAAGAAATACATGTATGAGTTGCTTAGAGATACAGAAAACATTTAACTTCCTGGATGCAATAGGCAATGCACTGAACCCCGAAATGCCCTTGTGTTGCCTAGAATTGCAGTGCCTCTGCCTGTATTTAGGAACTCCTTCCTCCTTTCTTCCCCAAGGCCATATATTGACTCAGAATGAGGAGTCTAGCCCATGACCTCCTGTCCATTTGACTAAAGCACTACACATGAGTAGGAGCAGGAATTCTCTCCCTTTACACCAGGGAGTTCAGAATGTCTCCCATATTTCCCCTGGGACAGTATGGCTATGCACCTCCCCTTATTCTGGATTATGGCTAAAATGTATGGCTTAGCCAAATGTTTCTCAGACTTTTGAGGTTGGTGATCCCTTATTCAAAGTCATAAATGTTTGCAACCCCCTTACATTTACTGCAAAAGAGGTTTTTTTTTTTTTTTTTTTTTTTTTTTTTAAAAAGCATCAACAATAAGCCTATATAATGTATTTGTGTGTTTCAAGAGGCTGGCAGAGTACTTAACCTTGAAGGGTAAGGATATGTGGGAAGTGGGGGAGTGAAATTTTCTTTGCTTTAGATTGAAAATGTTATTACAATGCTTCTTGCCCTCCGACTGCCTTTTGTGATTTCCCCCCCTGCAATTTCAACCCACCAATTGAAAAGCACTGATATAGCACTATTGGCTTTCAGGGATTGATTTTGCTCAGTGGACTTTATTTTCTTTTCTTTTATACCTTTTGTTAACACGAATAAGAGTTATGCACTTTTGACAAGGAATAGATTTGAAATAGTAATGAGTGAGCTTACATTTTTGTCACAGCTTTCACAGAAGTCATGGATTTCAGGAAAAAAAAATCCCCAGCTTTTGATATTTGGAGGTTTTGTTTGTTTGTTTGTTTTTTCATGTGGTTAGCTACCATAGATGAGATAGTGAACAGCTGAACCAGTTTCAGTGGGAACTTTGAGCTGCCAGCTTAAAACCTTGGCTTCCTAGGAGGCTGAGAGAGAATGAGAATGTCATAATTGGCGCCGGTTGTTTGGCACAAGTGTAGCAGGGATGCCAGATTCAGCAGGGAAAAAAGACACAACTTATACAGCGAGTTTAAGATACATCTGTCCAGAGCTGCTACTACTGCTGCCGTTGCAGAGGATGAAGCAGGAAAGCAGTGCAGAAAAACAGACAGCTGTGTTTCTCTGCCTCCCCGTTTCTTGCATCGCTGGAGCTGTGGGACTGATCCTGAAGGCTGTGCGCTATCAGAGTTAAAGCAGCATGGTCTTGTAGATCGGTCACTGGACTGGGAGTTGGGCGGCCTCGGATGAGATCCTCATCCTTGCACCAGCTGGTTTGTGCCAGGTAAAAGGTCTGGAGTGGAAAATGGAACCCTTTAAGTCCCAGTTGTGACTGTGGGAGGATTAACTTGGCAGGCACTGTAGAACACAGCCATAAGGTTACCGTTCAAGGTCCTTCAACCCTACCTCTCTATACCAGGGTTTGTATGAAGTGGGAGGGGCATCTCTCATAGGTTTCAGCATGCAGCACTGTGCAGATTCCAGGTATTGCTGTGGCTCACAGGGTAGTCAAGGAAGGTTGCCACAACTTAGACAGGTCTCCAGGGTTGTCCAAGTTACACCAAGGTCTTCTCCAGTCCTTGGAGTGGCCAAAGATCATGAGGGTACAAAGGTGGTTTAAAGCCTGCCTTAGCCTACCTGGTCTGTGAATTCTTTGCTGTGCCTGTTTAATGATGCTTATCCAGCTTTTTGAAGTACGTGTTCAAAATGTGCTATAGAAGTGCTATTGTTTCCTTGCAAAATAAAGTATATTTTGATCAGAACACCACACAGTATAAAAGAGTGTAAGACCAAATTATTCTGCTGGGGTTCTACTTTATTAAATACAAATAAACATCAAATAAAATCTCTCCTCTTGGACTCGGGTGGCACAGCCCTCATCCTTGGGGCCTCTGTGTCTTTGAGAGCTTCTCTCCCTTAAGGGAGCTTCTGTCTGTGTGAGCACCTCCCTGTAACTGAGCCCTGATGGCCTTTTTATCAGGCTAAAGAGCTCATTATATCATCATTCAAAAACTACCTAGATTGGCTTGTTCCCCTTAAAACTTTGTCATGGATAGCCTGAAGCCACACTCCCCTTAAATGGTCCAACAGCCCCATGACAAGCAGACAGTACTATTTTGTCTATGTATTATGTATTATGATACATTTATGTTGTTTACATTTGTAGGGGTAAGGTTGCGGAAGATTGGCGAGGAGCTAAGTGGTGGACTGAGTATGTGACTGGATGGAAGTGGAGGATGCAGGCAGTTTCAATGAACTTTGTCCGACAGACCCTGCCAAAAGATATTGTAGCATAGCTCAGCATATTTTTGCCTATAAACGAGCATGTAAGCATAAATTATATATATAAGAATGTAACCAGCTGTTGACCCCATGTAACCCCGAGATAAGTGTGGAGAATATAGCGCCGCAGAGGACTCCCCTCAGCAGAGTCCTGCCTGGTCAGCTGTCCTGCACGGCCAAAGTCCCCTGCAGCCACTCTGCGCATCCTAGGGGCTCCCCGCACAGATTGGAGCGTAAGTTCTTCCTTCCTTCAATAAAGCATAGTTTACTATTCTTAGGCCTGAGTGTCCTCCTTTCGCTGGTATCTCCCTCTCTCCTCCCCCCTAGCCCTTGCGGGCACAACATTGCTTTAGTGTTTACCCTTCTTTTTATGCAGCCATTGAATTTCAGAAATTATCTAACGCCAAACTAAAGAAACATTGACAACTGATGCAAGCAAATAATTCCCTTCCTCAGGGCCAAATCCTTTGGCCTAAGTAAAGGCCATGGAAGGCCCTGACCACAACAAAACTGTCTTTGTCCTGAATTCAGGGAGACTATACAGGGGCCTGTGTCCCTGTATGCTACAGGACTGAGCTATGTGGGTCATTACTCCCATGTAGCTCAGTAGGAGCTGGTGAAGTTCTGAGGTTTTGGATTTGCCTACCAAATCCCACAACCCATCAGAAGCTACTATAGTCTTGAAGCTGCAGAAATGAGCAGTGTGGCCTAAGAGGGAGGATTCGGCACCTCTGCCCACCTCCAGTGAATTTCCATGTGACAGCTTATAATAGTGTTCTATGATGAGATAATTGGTTCTGTAGATATGGGGAAAGCAGTGGATGTGACATATCTTGACTTTAGCAAAGCTTTTGATACATTTCCCCACAGTATTCTTGCCAGCAAGTTAAAGTAGTATGGACTGAATGAATGGACTATAAGGTGGATACAAATCTGGCTAGATTGTTGGGCTCAATGGGTAGCGACCAACAGCTAGATGTCTAGTTGGCAGCCAGTATCAAGCGAGGTGCCCCAGGGGTCAGTCCCCAGTCCGGTTTTGTTCAACATCTTTATTAATGATCTGGATGATGGGATGAACCCTCAGCAAGTTCGCAGATGACACTAAGCTGGGGGGAGAGGTAGATATGCTGGAGGGTAGGGATAGGTTCCAGAGACCTAGACAAATTGGAGGATTGGGCCAAAAAAAATCTGATGAGGTTCAACAAGGACAAGTGCAGAGTCCTGCACTTAGGAAGGAAGAATCCCATGCACTGCTACAGGCTGGGGACCGACTGGCTAAGCATCAATTGTGCAGAAAAGGAGCTAGGGATTACAGTGGACAAGAAGCTGGACATGAGTCAGCAAGAAGACCAATGGCATATTGGGCTGTATTAGTAGAAGCATTGCCAGCAGATCAAGGGAAGTGATTATTCCCATCTATTTGGCACTGGTGAGACCACACCTGGAGTAGTGTGTCCAGTTTTGGTCCCCACACTACAGAAGGGATGTGGACAAATTGGAGAGAGTCCAGTGGAGGGCAACGAAAATGATTAGGGGGCTGGGGCACATGACTTACAAGGAGAGGGTGAGGGAACTGGGGTTATTTAGTCTGCTGAAGAGAAGAGTGAGGGGGGATGTGATAGCAGCCTTCAATTACCTGAAGGGGAGTTCCAGAGAGGATGGAGCTAGGCTGTTCTCAGTGGTGGCAGATGACAGAACAAGAAGCAATGGTCTCAAGTTGCAGTGGGGGAGGTCTAGGTTGGATATTAGGAAACACTATTTCACTAGGACGGTGGTGAAGCACTGGAATGGGTTATCTAGGGAGGTGGTGGAATCTCCATCCTTTGAGGTTTTTAAGGCCCGGCTTGATAAAGCCCTGGCTGGGATGATTTAGTTGGTGCTGGTCCTGCTTTGAGCATGAGGTTGGACTAGATGACCTCCTGAGGTCTCTTCCAACCCTAATATTCTATGATTCTAATGTAGGCTGTGTGCAGGAAACAAGAACTGACCCTTAACTAACATCACTGTTGTTTTGATATTTGTGATCTAGTAAAGTAAACCTCTTCCTTTCTGAAAGGAGTGATATCTTTGCCCAATGTACAACAAAGCAGTGCACTGTAATGGTAAAGTGCTTCCTCTTTTGTTAACCATACAGATAAGTGATCTGGAAACAAAAGTACCCTGTAGGCAAGAAACTTGTTCCTCAGTGTTCAGAGAAATGTAGTCAAGTTTCCGTCTGATAGTTTGGCACTTCTCTAGATTAGAATATCATTTGTCTAATTGTTCTTATTTAATTAAATACTATTTATTCCAGCAGCCTATGGATAGAATCTAAATTAACCAAGAACCTTGTAATTAAATTAAATCTGCTTATTAAACAATTGCCAAATGTTTAATTATTTCAAAAGAATATTTATTCATTCCAATACAGTATCCCTAAGAAATTAATACATTTTCAATTTTTGAAAATACTTTATTTCCAGTAAAATAAATAGAGGGCTTGTTTGAGCTAATTATTATTTGAAACATTTTTTTTTTACAAAAAAACAAAAACTCTACCTCCTTATATCTAAAGAAGAGTATGCTACCTAATGGATTGTGACAATTCTGATATCTTCCTAGCTGATTACCTGCAAGAGAACTCAAAATACTTCTATTTCATTTTGTGCAATCAAGCAAGACCCAACATTTCCTTATTCTTGGAGATTTTCAAAATTCAAAGCTTCAAAAGAAGGATTTTTTGGATTGGGAATACAATAAGATACAGTAAGAGGGGCCTTATTTTCTCCTCAATATATATACAATGTGTGTTTGTTCAGTTGATGCTAGTGGAAATTATATGTGGAGATAGAGAAGAGACATGAATCCCCAAATTAACTGGACTCCCAAGAGTGAGAGCTTTGGAGAAAAAAAGATGCAATGAATGAATGAGGGTTTTTTGCTTGAACAAATTCTTGACTAGTGAATAAAGAAAGGTAACATGATGACAATGAGCCAGATTTGTCAAGTGGATAACAAATAAATTGGTCCTGCTCTATGAATTCTGAATAATACATTAATACATATTTTAATCAATGTTAACTAATGGCAAAATTCTGTTCCTTGCATATGGACTACTCTGATCCCTAAATATGTGGCGTGCAAAGGAGCTCTGTGCAATTTCCAGGGCAGCAACCAAATACTGCCTTTGATGACACTTTGAAATCATTTTTAAAGTCTCAAGACTGTATTAGCCTCTGAAAGGCATGGGAATTGGCAGATTAATCTGTATTTGCAGACTCTCCAGTCCCGCCTTTGACCCTCTATTAGTTTCTGGATTGAGTTTAAAGAATAGGTTTTAATGTACAAAGCCCTTTGTGGCTTGGAACCTGGTTACCTGAGAAACCTTACAGCCTAGCAGCAGCATACACATTAAAATTCAACATAAAAGAAGTGCTTGCAGGGTGCTATCTGTGAAGATCCTTTAATTCTGGAATGCGCTGCCCACTCTAACTTACTCTATGTACAGCAAAACACAACTGCTTTCCTGAGTGTTGGAGGGATGGAGGAAGAGGATTTTTGCTCTTGAGTCTAACTTACTAACTGTCAGATACTGTCATCTCTCTGACGTTATCTGGGCAGTCTATTTTATTGTATAGTATTTTGATGCATGCATTTGATATCACACCGTGAACATCTGATGGATGAGTGCTTTGTTTGTATAAAGTGAAATAAATACTCTCTGTATTAACAAATAATTATAGTGATAACTGAAATATCATATGAAATGACATATTTACTAAGACAATACCAAATTGTCTTATCTCCCTTTATAAAAAATACAAACTTGAATAAGTATCATTAGATTAATTTTTTATAACTCTTAAGTAGATTAATAATGGTTATTCTGGATAGCTCAGGAGGCATGAACCTTTCAGCTCTAGGTCACTGATTGAAATGTTTTTGATAGTGAATGGAAATCATTGCCATCTGATTAGTCAGTGACCTATGTGAAATGAGATTGGTTTCAGCCTAGTTTGGATTGGAGAGGAGTTCAAAATGCACATACCTCCTCCACAAAAAGACTCCATGACTCAGGGAAGGGGTAGGAGAAATCCCTGGCTACCAAATGGTGATCCGTAATTTGGCATCTCCTTGCTTTTTAGCATGTTTGTTTAAGGAATGCTCTCTTGATCAGCCTTGATCTTTCTAAAATAAAAGATGTTGTTTATTAAATATATATGAATATATCAAAATACGGAAAACTTGATATAGCATGGTGTAAAGGTTGTATAGGCATGAGTTTGGGATGACCATGTAACTTGTGATTGGGAAAACTAAGAGTGACTTATGTAGGTCATCCTAAAGGAGTGTCAGTAAGGCTTTCATACCCTTGCACAGCATATTCTCATGTGTTCTGTATATGCCACATAGTTTAGAAATGGATTTAAAATGTTTATTCCTACTTTATTCATATCTCTCTGCCTATACAGCCAGACTTCCTTTCATGAGTCCAACTGTTTAGGACTGAGATGAAGAAAAAAAAATCTCAGGAAGTTTTAGAAACCTTTAAAGATGAATAGCTTTTCTAGTCAGCATAATATCACAATTTTTGGCCAATATCTCAGGACCTTCAGAAGTAAGAAAGTAAATATTGAGTTCCCATTTGAAACCTGAGAATTTCTGCATTCCAATGGTGTGATGATAGTGCTCTGCCACTGGGTGAAATGGATGTTATTCAGTAATACAGACTTATACCAGGTCTGGATTTGGCTGAAAGGAGGTGCACATATGTAACAAAGGGCAGTATTTGGATTTTAATACATACCAGCACTTTTCATAGTTTTCTGTCTTGTTGCATTTATTGGATATTCTAGCAGTGTATTTTTGTTGCTTTTAGTATATGGTGGTAAAATCTGGGTACTTGGAGAACGTTTTCAAGATATTTAAAACCATTTTCAGCCAAATTCAGACTTGGTGTCAATGGAATTACTTATACCAAGTCTTCATAGTTCTGTGGAATGACCTTTAACAATATGCTGTTTTTCAACCTAGAATTAGATGGCTGTATTCAAGTTGTATTTTAAATTATTGCTGCGTGTGTATGTATATATGTTTGCATTTTACAAAAAGTCGTGTAATATTTCCCATGATTCAGGGTGACTAAAAAATAGCAGGATTTGGCCCATAGGCACAACTTTTGATGAAGCTCTGCACATGTAACAGAAACGGTATGGTTTGGCTGAGTTTGGGGGAGCAGGATTTGTGGAGCCAGTACAGAGGTTCCAGGTGATATATAGATCACAGCTCCGTGAAGCTCCCTGTATTGTACTGTGCACTGTGATTAGGATACAAGGTAGGGATAACCCAAAGTGGTGGGTTTGGTGGACTGGCTGTTGCATAGGTTCAGCAGTGTTCAAACACGTGGACAAGGGTCTTGGAAAATATGGCCATTACTGCAGGTTTATGGAACAACTCTGCTGTTCCGAGTCCTCACTATGCAGGCCAGCCATTTGGGCTGCATGCTGTGCTTCAGGTTATGGGTTATAATTTATAAAGCTTTAAAACACTTCTTTATCTTTCAGGATTAAAAATGCTCAATAAATATAAGATATTTTTATTAATTATCACTTACATTTTTACCATTTGTGATCTCACACTGTAAATACAAGGGTATAAATACCTGCACAATACTATTCAGACATAAGGCACCAATTTCAGATAACCTTACTTGGGAGTTTCCCAGCTGCAAGCAAAAGCAGAGATCAGAGATAAGCATGAAGATGATAGAGGGGACCCATTTCTGTTTTGTGAAGGAAGTACACATTCACAAATCATGGTAATGAAAATATGAGCTGTGTGCAAAACTCTCTGCACAGCTGTGACAATTTACCTTGTTATGATCTTGAATGTACAAATTTAACTCACTCAACAATAACTGTTCAACATTCTTAGCCTTCCATCCTAATGCATCTTTAAATAGAATTACCAGTGGATAGCTTGGCACATCTGTAGTTTAAAGCACCATTTGTCTAATTGTTCCCATTTAATTGAACACTACTTATTCCAACAGACTGTGAATTGATTTTAAATTAAAGTATGGTCTGGTAAAGCAAGGAACAATATAGAAGGATTAACTTGTTTCCTATTTTCTTATAGCATCTAATATTATCTCCCCTGAGCAAGTTAAGCAAATTATTTGTGTTGCTCCAAGTGATCAGGGGAATTAAACTTTTCATCTTGAATCTAGAGCCTTGTTTCTTCTTGACATACCCATTTAACAATTATTGTTAATGGGGGTGGCAGGCATTCATTTAGGAAGAGATACTCATCAACCATCTTCTTGTCAAGGAGCCAGGATGGCAATCACTCACCCTGAATTTTTTGCAAGACAATGCCTTGTCATTTTGAAAAGGAGGACTTGTGGCACCTTAGAGACTAACAAGTTTATTTGAGCATAAGTTTTCGTGAGCTACAGCTCACTTGCTGTAGCTTACGAAAGCTTATGCTCAAATAAATTTTTTAGTCTCTAAGGTGCCACAAGTCCTCCTTTTCTTTTTGCGGATACAGACTAACACAGCTGCTACCCTGAAACTTCTCATTTTGATAATCTCTCGGTCAATCTGGTAGTGTTCAAATATTGGAGGGAAGTGGCTGTGTCTCCAGATACCTATGCTTGTGCTCCTGAATGCAAGTCATAACTATTGTCAATAATTCTATGCAGAATTCTGCCTCGACTTTTGCAATATGAACGTTTTGGTATGTATAAGCCAGGGTTTAACACTGTGTGCCAAGTTAAAATGTCCAAAAATAATTTTTTTTAAAGTGCAAGATCCTGAACTGCATCTTAGTTCTATTTTCCTGAGCTGCGGATAGTTTGGCCCTAACTATGTGAAAACTAACTTTTTGTTCAGTTCTTGCTGAATTTCTAATAGCGGATGTTTTAAAAAAAAGTTCTGTTTTTTCAAACATCTAGACTTTATTTGCTCAAAATCAGATGGAATAGAAAAAATACCAAAAAGCCATTTATATCCGACAATTATAATAATTGATCTCTGTTTAAAGAACTTATCACTAAATTAGAGTAGAAACTTTTTACTTTGTTGGGATCATTTTGGTTTCTTTTTGGCAATTTTAACATATATATGCAAGTAAAATAAGGAAATGCTATCATCTGCCTCATGCGAAGCTATAACTTTGTATCTATATGTATCAGCTGTTTCTCCATTCTTGCTCATGTACAGCTATCCCTAGCAGGAGTCATTTTTGTGTTTTTATTTTATTATATGTTCAGATCTACATCAAATACCGATTTGTGTGTGTATATATAGTATTTTTGAATGTGCATATCTTTAAAATAAATACAGTAGTTGGCATTTGGAGAATATTTTGCACTGCACTTTTGGGATGTAGCTGGAGTTCAAAACTTGTTGGGCCAAATCCTCAGCTGTAGTAGATGAGAGGGGAGTGTAAAGGCATCTTTATGCTTCTCTGATTGTGAATAACCTGAGGGTTGCTCTAATGTTGATAGCCTATGCCCTATGGAGCAATTAGAGCAGCCAAGAATTTTTGGGTCTAGGGACATTCCAGCCATTCTCCCTGAACTGGCTGTTGTGAGGATCCTCACAGTGGCTTTACCTTTCTACTGTTGGAGAGGCACAAAGCTACCCTATCCACCAGGACATCTGGCTCAACTTTCGTGTGTGGTGTACAAGACATTGTTAAGGAACAAAATCCTTGATTTGGATTTTCAAAATCTTTAGACCTACATTTGGATGTGCCAAATGCCTTGAGTAACTGCAAAAGCATGTACAAATCAGCTAAGCATATGCATATATGCATACTGCTGCTTAACTATCCAACTGCTTATTTCCAGACCTAAAAATCAGGCCCTTTTTGGTCTTGTTGACACTTTGGACTGTGTGACTAGATATTTATTTTATTTCATGACATGCATGGTAGAAATCCACGTTTTGCAAACTGTGGCAGTGGCAGTACGAGTTTTAAAACCACTTTTGCTTATAAAAAGGGTGTAATTTGTTTTCATTCTTACTTAAACAGTAAGGTGAAGTCATTATTCCACAAGGCTTATATTATTATTTACTTTAAAGCATTAAGAGTAGTATAATGAAGAACATTAGAGTAATATAATGAGGAACATAAACGCAATATAATGAGAAGTGGTGCTTAGTTACAAACTACACACTCTGTTTTTTGGTAAGAGGCAAGCCATTTAAATTAGCAATTTTCTAGCCATTATAGTTACCCAAGACATGCTAAGAACATTCACTGTTTTTGTTAAAAAGACAGAAAATAATTTCTCAAAGGTGGGTTGTTTTTTTTTGTTTTGTTTTTACTTAAAAACAAAGCCTACTAGTTCAGAGAGGCAATCACTGTTTATCTGATCATAATGCTTTTTTCCCTAAATATCAATAAATAGCGCAGAGCCAATCAGCAAAAACCTAATTATAACTGATTTTCAAGACCACAGTTCTTAGTAAAGTATCTGCTTAGATCACAAATATAAACAAATAGAGCACTGGTAAGCCAGAAACAGGGACCGTATTTAACTGTCTGGAGACATCTGTTCACTTCTGGCAGGAATGATTCTACCATTCTTTTGACTGTACATTTTTGGCTCCATCTTTGAAGTTAAAAATGATTTGCATTATAACACAACAGCTTCTGTATTTTCCATTTGCTGAAAAGGAATAGTAAATGTCATAAATGGTCAAATCTGCCTGAGAGATTACAGAAGTTCACATCTTTACCACACAAACTCCAAATTATCATGTTTGGTTCCTTTATTTTTAAGGTAGTTTTGGGGCAGATCATGGTTGACCCTGTATAGGTACACAGGCGATAAGGGATCCAATAAGCTGCCTCCTTTGTGCAGAGGGAAGTCATGATTAAGGTCTTTGTACTTCCTGAGTACAAGGACAGGGGAAATCCTAACAGTGCCATCACCTCTAAACACCTGAAAGGGATTCGGTGTGGACTATGCTTTTTTCTGCACCAAATGGTGCAGAGCTTCAGCCGGTGCTGAAGGGGACATACTACTCTTCTGAAAAGAAGAATCACAAGTATTCTCCCCTGTCCTACCCTGCGGGCATTCTGCCTGCTTGTCAGCTTCAAAATTCCTCTAAGGACAGGGGCTGACATGGTTCACTGCTCCATTGCCCCAGTTGCTCAATGGGCCCTTTGATCTATAAATCTTGACAATGTGCTTTTCTGGCTGCAGTTTGTATATTCATCAGGCACCTCACAAAAATGCCATAGTGCTACTTGTCTTGTCAGACCTCTCAAAATTCCTGTACTTTGCAAGGAACCTCATTTTTGGTAACTTTTCCCAACCATGGCCCACTGTCTTGCTATGCTCTTTCAAAACCACTTGATGTCGGAGCACTGCCTATATTACTCCCAGGGCTTCAAGCAATTTCAAAGGGTTGCTAGGTTTGTGATTGTCCCCAAATGCGTTTTCATTAGTTTTACAAATTTATAGTATTTAAACAAGGACTGAATGGAAAACAAGAATTTCATTTCGTGAAGAAAATGGGAGGTTTCAAAATTTTGTTTTTGTTCTGATGTGGAATAAAACCAAGACCTGTTGATTTTTTTCAGGAAAAAAAATAGACCCACCCCAAAAGTATAGCCAATAACCCAGTGATTAGGACAGTCAACTGAGATGAGAGAAATCCAAGTATAAGTCCCTGCTCTGCCTGATTCAAAGTGGGGAGTGAAATCTGGCTCTGCCACATCCCCGGCCCTAACCATTGAGCTATTGGCTATACTTGGGTCTATCTCCCACCCAACCACTTCATCCTGGATCTGAGGAAAGTTTTGCTGAAACAGATAAGTTTTGACAAAAAAGTATTGGTTTTGACAAATCAGCATTTTCTGAGGAAAAAAGATTTCTTTGAAAAATTGACTAGTTCTACCGTCAATGTGTTTTCTTAAAAAAAAAATCCATGTTCTCTCACTAGTAATGCTCTTTTCTTACCATTACTTCAGAAGTCTTTTTTTGTTTGTTTTTTTTGGGTGTGTTCACATCCCCATATGACCCAACCCACTTTAAGTTCTTGTTGCTTGCTCAAATATTTCAGAGTCTGAACAGCATTCTGTTCCACTCCATACATTTAATACATTTCATAGGCAGGGAGAGTCTATATGTAAGTATGGGACTTGTCTGAGCAATGCCTGGGTGCTATGGAGAGTTGGTATGAAAATCATAGAATATCAGGGTTGGAAGGGACCTCAGGAGGTCATCTAGTCCAACCCCCTGCTCAAAGCAGGACCAATCCCCAATTAAATCATCCCAGCCAGGGCTTTGTCAAGCCTGACCTTAAACTTCTAAGGAAGGAGATTATACCACCTCCCTAGGTAACGCATTTCAGTGTTTCACCACACTCCTAGTGAAGAAGTTTTTCCTAATATCCAACCTAAACCTCCCCCACTGCAACTTGAGACTATTACTCCTTGTCCTGTCCTCTTCTACCACTGAGAATAGTCTAGAACCATCCTCTCTGGAACCACCTCTCAGGTAGTTGAAAGCAGCTATCAAATCTCCTCTCATTCTTCTCTTCTGCAGACTAAACAATCCCAGTTCCCTCAGCCTCTCCTCATAAGTCATGTGTTCCAGACCCCTAATCATTTTTGTTGCCCTTTGCTGGACTCTCTCCAATTTATCCACATCCTTCTTGTAATGTGGGGCCCAAAACTGGACACAGTACTCCAGATGAGGCCTCACCAATGTCGAATAGAGGGGAACGATCATATCCCTTGATCTGCTCGCTTTGTCCCTATTTATACATCCCAAAATGCCATTGGCCTTCTTGGCAACAAGGGCACACTGCTGACTCATATCCAGCTTCTCATCCACTGTCACCCCGAGATCCTTTTCCGCAGAACTGCTGCCTAGCCATTCGGTCCCTAGTCTGTAGCTGTGCATTGGGTTCTTCCGTCCTAAGTGCAGGACCCTGCACTTATCCTTATTGAACCTCATCAGATTTCTTTTGGCCCAATCCTCCAATTTGTCTAGGTCCCTCTGTATCCTATCCCTGCCCTCCAGCGTATCAACCACTCCTCCCAGTTTAGTATCATCCGCAAATTTGCTGAGAGTGCAATCCACACCATCCTCCAGATCATTTATGAAGATATTGAACAAAACCGGCCCCAGGACCGACCCCTGAGGCACTCCGCTTGACACCGGCTGCCAACTAGACATGGAGCCATTGATCACTACCCGTTGAGCCCGACAATCTAGCCAACTTTCTACCTACCTTATAGTGCATTCATCCAGCCCGCACTTCTTTAACTTGCTGACAAGAATACTGTGGGAGACCGTGTCAAAAGCTTTGCTAAAGTCAAGGAACAATACATCCACTGCTTTCCCTTCATCCACAGAACCAGTAATCTCATCATAAAAGGCGATTAGATTAGTCAGGCATGACCTTCCCTTGGTGAATCCATGCTCTTGTTTTGCAAAACCAAAACTTAAGTGGTGGGGACTGTGTAAAAACACAACAGCCTCCTTTCTCCATCTCTAGTTAAAACAGTGAATTCCCAAGACATTTGGAAGCTCGGCTTAGATAAGCAATCAAAAGTTCAGATTATAGGTTAATAACTAATAATTAATAATACATAATAGTTAATAATAATACTAATAGTTAATAATTACAGGTTAATAACTTTTAGGGGCAAACCTCCACAGCCCTGGCAGTGAGCCTCCAAACCTGGATCAACAGACTTGGACTTGTGCTACAGCACTAAAAATACCTATGCAGATGTTGTGGCTTGGACTGGATCACAGGCTCTGAATCCCATTCATCTGTTTAGGCCAGTGGCTCTCAACCTTTCCAGAATACTGTCCCCCTTTCAGGAATCTGATTTGTCTTGCATACCCCAAGTTTCTCCTCACTTAAACTTCTTGCTTACAAAATCAGACAAAAGTGTCACAGCACACTATTACTGAAAAATTGCATACTTTCTCATTTTTACCATATAATTATAAAATAAACCTTGCTGCTGCTGGCTGTGTAGACATACCCTAACAGTAAACTGAAGAGCCACTCCTATGGTTCTGGCTCCTGCAGGTTTTGATGGCTTCTGGAACATCAATCAAAAAGTCTAGTTAATGTGCCTGGTACTCCCTTCTCTTCTGCTGCTGCCCTGCTGAATGTCACTAAAGAGCTGTTTCTCGAAAGAAGCAAAATGTCAGTATTGAATGCTAACTTGAGAAAACTGAGATGATTTCTTCTGGCGGGCTGCAGCACTGTCCCTTCCTCCTTCACTCGTAAAAGAATTCTTGTAGGCAATATGTGTTAGACATGGAATCCTGTGAGAATTATGATATTACATAAGGCTGTGTCTCTTCCCAAAAGAATCTCTGGTTCGGTGGAATAGCTTATAGTGACACATAGTTGGATAGGGAATGAAGGCAGTGGCTGTGCCTCAAAAGCTGAGGTTGTAAATTAGATGTTGGTAAAGTGGTTTTGAGATTGAAGAAAACACAATACATTGGTATGTATTATTATAGTGGAGGGTCGTATTATTTCTGGTTATTTGATTGTTTTGGATCAACTCTTTCCTTCCTCTGTTTAAAAAAAAAAATCTGGCTGCTGCAGGGTTCAATCTATAGGTCTGTGCAGCATATGGCTGTACTCTCTGGTGCCCCTGATACTGGTGCATGTTTGCAGTTATAAAAATTTTTTTAAAGTAGCTTTTAAGGCTTCTGTTGTTTTTATGGTGAATACTGTGGCAGTTCAGCCTTTTGAACTATTTTGTACTTCAGTGAGTTCTGATCAGACATCTCTACTATCTAAAATTGATATGGAAAGCTGTACTTTCTCATTTCTAATTTCTGCTGCACTGCATGATGTCACTTACATCATGATTTAATTTATCAACACCAACTGTAACATCGTGGGTACCTGAAGTACCAAAAACACTAAAAGTCAATTTAGACAACATATTTCTCAGCCCATACACACAAACATTGGGATGACAAGTATGATATAGACACTTTTAACTCTGCTCCCATTGAAGTCAGTGATAAAGTCAATGCTGAATGTGTTTAGAACCTAATTTTGTAAACATTTAGACTAAGCTTACGTCCTAAAAAGGGTTAACTTTCTTGATAAATTATTGGTTGGGAATAAGAAAAGGAATACTAGTGGCACCTTAGAGACTAACCAATTTATTTGAGCATAAGCTTTCGTGAGCTACAGCTCACATGCATCCAAGGAAGTGAGCTGAAGCTCACGAAAGCTTATGCTCAAATTGGTTAGTCTCTTAGGTGCCACAAGTCCTCCTTTTCTTTTCGCGAATACAGACTAACACGACTGCTACTCTGAAACCTGGTTGGGAATAGTTTAAGCTCTGTACGCGCAGCACATGAGTACACTTACACACAGTGCTGTGCGCATTTGAATTAGGAACAGGAAGACATTTCAGAAAACCTAAGAACCCATGCAAACATTTGCTTATTTCTGGAACAACAATTGAATGAAAATTCTGAAATGCTTGGTTACTTTTTTATTCATTGTTTTCATCTTCCCTGAACCTCTGCTTTACTCAGCCAAAAATGAAACAAGGTGGGAAAAGCTGAGCATTCTCACCCAACTCAAAGCAAGAAATAATGTAAATCTCACAAAGGAGGCACATTCGTGTGGGAATTGAAGCCAATTTTTTTCAGAATAAAAGAAAAGTGAACAGAGGACCTCAGTAGGGTTGTTCGTATATATTTGAGAGCAGCATTTGTCCAGTAAATTAGAAGCTTACTTATTTTGTATTCCAGTGCTTTTAAGTTTGACCAGTTCTCCTGGACTTCGTCACTTAACAATTTCTGGTGCAGTAACGTCATTCTTGTAAATACACTCTTCAGACTCATTAAACATATGGTGCTGACCCTTGCAGGTGGAATAATAGCAAACATTTCTATTTACAAAATGTATATTTTGGTATCTTCAAGATCTTTTGTTAAAATGCTGTTAACTGTTAAATTACACACACAAAAACTATGTTAAAAGAAGAGCTGGAAGCAATATTTTGGGCAAACTGTTTATTCACTAAAAATGTAGTTTGAGTTGACTGAAACTATTCATGAATTTGGGTCAATGAAGTGAACAGTTTCAGCAAAAAAAAACAATGTAAAAAAAATATTGAAATATGGTGTGTTTGAAAATTTTGAAATAAAACACTTTGACTACCCTCCACAGGTATAATATTCTTTTTCCCCCCCAATCATTGTAGTTCCAAAAGGCCAGAGTTTCTTCTCTTGCACATAAGTTTGCTGCATTTCTTTAATTTTTCAACTTGTACACACTTCACAGGGATAAATCATCCCAAGTTTCTTATGCTGCATAGCAGAGACATTTGTAAAAATAATCTCCTACCCCTATATATGGGAGAAAATGAATCTCCTGTGCTAGAAACACTGGCTTTCAAATCATGGCCAAACTCTAATTTAAGAGTATGCTATTCATTAACCTTGGCCTATATAAATATATCAGACACCCATACTTTGCAACAACAAAATGGGCTGCAATTGCACACCTGCCCAACACGCAAGGCCTAATCTACATAGAAAATAAAAAATGTATATCAGAAATAAATGCACCCATTCATATTATTTGCTTGTACTTCTCCTTTCCTAGGCTGATTAATAGTGACTTGCTTCATGTTTGAGTTCACCATCAATAAAACCTTCAGGTCATCAGGTATTGTGTCCAGTTTTGGTCCCCCCTCTACAGAAGGGTTGTGGACAAATTGGAGAGAGTCCAGTGGAAGGGCAACGAAAATGATTAGGGGGCTGGAGCACATGATTTAAGAGGAGAGGCTGAGGAAACTGGGATTATTTAGCCTGTAGAAGAGAAGAGTGAGGGGGGATTTGATAGCAGCCTTCAACTACCCAAAGGGAGGCTCCAAAAAGGACGGAGCTAGGCTGTTCTCAGTGACGGCAGATGATCGAACAAGAAACAATGGTCTAAAGTTGCAGTGCAGGAGGCAGTAGCGTAGCTGCGGGGGACGGGGGGGAAGGGGCAGCAGCCACTCTCCCATCGAGCAGAAGTGGCGCCTTTTTAATTTTTACTCACCCGGCGGCGCTCCGGGTCTTCGGCGTCGGGTCAGGTGATACTCCGGGTCTTCAGCAGCACTTCTGTGTCGGGTCCTTCACTCGCTCCGGTCTTCAGCGGCGTTTCAGCAGCAGGGGGTCCTTCAGTGCCACCAAAGACCGGAGCGAGTGAAGGACCCGATGCCGAAGTGCCGCTGAACACCCGGAGCGCCGCTTGACACACCACCGAAGACCCGGAGCGCTGCTGTGTGAGTAAAAGTGGGTGGTGCCTTTTTTTAAATCTCTGATCCCCGTTTTCTCCACCTGGCTATGCCACTGGGGGGAGGTCTAGGTTAGATATTAGAAAACCCTATTTCACTGGGAGGGTGGTGAAGCGCTGGAATGGGTTCCCTAGGGAGTTGGTGGAATCTCCATCCTTAGAGGCTTTTAAGGCCCGGCTTGACAAAGCCCTGGCTGGGATGATTTAGTTGGTGTTGGTCCTGCTTTGAGCAGGGGATTGGACTAGATGACCTCCTGAGGTCCCTTCCAACCCTGATATTCTATGATCATCTTTATCCTCCTCACCCTAGTTTCAGAAGGGATACATTTTGAGGGGTTTGGGCATATGTCTATTTCAATTTCAAATCCCCATCTCCAAGGACAGATTATTGAGAATGCAGGGTGACACGTTGAGTCCAATGGCTCTTGACTTCATCAAGTATCTTAGATCCTTTCCATTCAGGCTTGAGCCCCTCAATACAGCAGATTGATGGCACTAATGGACAATCTGCTCCTTGCTATGAATAGAGGTCAAAAGTCCATCAAAATATTGCTGTGGCCTTTGGAGCAATGGATTTAGAAGTTGAGTGCAAGTTACCTCAGAGGCTACCTCGCTATCCATTCTCCAGAGAAGCAGCTGAGATGAAACAGGGAAACTTTTACTGACATAAGATAGCACTCAGCACATTGGGGTTGGGGAAAAAGAATTGGAGGGCTCTGTTTCTACCAGAGATGAGACTGAAACTCAGTCTTCTCCCATTTAGAGCACTGTAGAAAACTCACCTCTTCGTGTTTTCCATTTTCTCACAAGTTGAGTGTTACCACTTGGAGTCTGTTACCACTTTGAGTCTGACCCTTAAATCAGAAGGTTCTAATGGGCAGAGGAGAGAAAGGGCACTATTGTCTTTTCCTGGTACATAAAAATGTATGGAAAAGATTGCCCAGATATTATGGTGATGGATGCTTTAGAAAAAAACATGCAGTATTAATAATCTGGCCCCAGATCTGCACAATCAGTTCCAATATGGTTTATAGTCCATCCCTGAAATTTTATTCTCATTTCTTTTTCCTTTTCTTTCCTCCTTTCATTTGTACCCCATGCAGTACTTGCTTACATATTTTATTTCAAACAAATAAATCACAATTTGTGTGATTTTTAAATATATAAAAAGCAACCTAGAAGAAATGTCAATAAAAACAAATTGCATAAAAGACTTAAATAGAAAAAAGCTGTTCTTCAGGCTAATCCTACCTCTCAATAGGCTCTCAATGATATTACAACCAGCTAGGTGCAGAACCTCACTCATTCATGAGCCTTTCTGTCTCCCTTGAAGCCTGTACTTCTCTCTTTCTACAATAGAATATAAATGTCATTTTAAAGTGACATGTTTAATCTCTGCTGTCATCCACTCTGTATTTAAAAAATGGCATCTTTTTACTCTTAGCTAGGACCATGGAAGTTTACCTCTTCTAGGAAAGTTCAAAATGATAGTGTTTAATTTTTTTTTCAAAATTAACTAGAATGAGATTTAATCACTTGTGACACAAGAGTAGAGTTTAGCAAGTAATTCAGACTTTGATTAATTTTACTTATTTTACTATTCACAAATTGTTTTTGAACAAATTTAATTTTTTTCTCAAACTTATTTGTGTAAAATAATTAACAATAATTTCTAGGCTTAATTTTTGGACTGTAGATTGAACAAATTTGGACCATGTTGGTCAGTTTTGATCAGACATATATGTTGCATGATAAACTTCTGCCTTGGGGGCCTAATCCAAAACCCACTGAAGCCAGTGGAAGCCAGTTGGCTTCAGTTGGCTTTGGATCATGCTCTTGGTACATACAGCTCTTAAAATAGGTGGCTAATGTGAATATTTCCACTTGTGGGGAAAAAAAAAAACATATTGTCCGTTATGCTGTTTAAAATTTTGGTTCCATGCCCACTGCAGCCCATAAACCAGTTTGCAAGAGTATTAGAGGATTAAAAACATAATCAGGGCACGAACGTACAGTGAATTTGTTTTTTAAAAAGTTATATCTATATAAAATATGTATGTGCATATATGTTAATTACATCATGGAAAACGTTTTGCAGTCTTTTTCTCAACTCTAAGAGCTCACTGCATAATACATTTTTTCTTATTACTCTACTTATCTTTCTCTGATATTTATAATGTGTGTATCACTATGGCATGTCATGTGCTTAAGTTTCTTGTGTGTCATCCTGTGGCAATGTTGATGAATGCTGATGAGATGGTAACAACACAGTTACAAAATGGTTTAGTTTAATGTAGCTTCCTTCATCTGAAGTATTGCAAAACTATTGTCAGAGAGAAGTAAAGAGAGGCTACTATATAGAGTTGGGTTCAGCAAATCTCATACGGGAGCGGGGGGGAGGGAGGCAAAAGGCTAGGTGATGCTGGAATAGAGAGACAAAAAGATGAAATTTAAACATGACAAAGAATAGACAGAAATATCCATTCCTACTAGTTACAATGACAAAATAATACAAAGATGTAGTAAATGAGAGAAGGGAAGTGTGAATAGGGTTTAAAATCAATCATACACAACAGCAAAGGGCTTTTTAAGGTGCAAGATTTCAAAGGTCAGAAGAAGAGAGAATTACATTAAATGAAGGCTGGCTCATAACTATGGAGACAATTCTTGATCCAATTCCTGTATTTTTCTGCATAGCTAATTCTATTAATATCTGTTCTAAATATTTGTAGAGGACAGGCCTAACAAAGAAAATAACAGAACGCCACTAGCCGTCACCTTCAGCCCCCAACTAAAACCTCTCCAACGCATTATTAAGGATCTACAACCTATCCTAAAGGATGACCCAACACTCTCACAAATCTTGGGAGACAGGCCAGTCCTTGCCTACAGACAGCCCCGCAACCTGAAGCAAATACTCACCAACAACCACATACCACACAACAGAACCACTAACCCAGGAACTTTATCCTTGCAACAAAGCCTGTTGCCAATTGTGCCCACCTATCTATTCAGGGGACACCATCACAGGGCCTAATAACATCAGCCACACTATCAGAGGCTCGTATACCTGCACATCCACCAATGTGATATATGCCATCATGTGCCAGCAATGCCCCTCTGCCATGTACATTGGTCAAACTGGACAGTCTCTACGTAAAAGAATAAATGGACACAAATCAGACGTCAAGAATTATAACATTCATAAACCAGTCGGAGAACACTTCAATCTCTCTGGTCACGCAATCACAGACATGAAGGTCGCTATCTTAAAACAAAAAAACTTCAAATCCAGACTCCAGCGAGAAACTGCTGACTTGGAATTCATTTGCAAATTGGATACTATTAATTTAGGCTTAAATAGAGACTGGGAGTGGCTAAGTCATTATGCAAGGTAGCCTATTTCCTCTTGTTTTTTCCTCCCCCCTCCCCCCCCAGATGTTCTGGTTTAACTTGGATTTAAACTTGGAGAGTGGTCAGTTTGGATGAGCTATTACCAGCAGGAGAGTGAGTTTGTGTGTGTATGGGGGTGGGGGGATGTGAGAAAACCTGGATTTGTGCTGGAAATGGCCCACCTTAATTATGCACATTGTAGGGAGAATGGTCACTTTGGATGAGCTATTACCAGCAGGATAGTGAGTTTGTGTGTGTGGTTTTTGGGAGGGGGGTGAGAGAACCTGGATTTGTGCAGGAAATGGCCCAACTTTATTATCATGCACATTGTGTAAAGAGTTGTCACTTTGGATGGGCTATCACCAGCAGGAGAGTGAATTTGTGGGGGGGGGGTGGAGGGTGAGAAAACCTGGATTTGTGCTGGAAATGGCCCACCTGATGATCACTTTAGATAAGCTATTACCAGCTGGACAGTGGGGTGGGAGGAGGTATTTTTTCATATTCTCTGTGTATATATAAAGTCTGCTACAGTTTCCACGGCATGCATCCGATGAAGTGAGCTGTAGCTCACGAAAGCTCATGCTCAAATAAATTGGTTAGTCTCTAAGGTGCCACAAGTACTCCTTTTCTTTTTGCGAATACAGACTAACACGTCTGTTACTCTGAAACCGAAATAGGTAAGTCATCAGAACTGGATACCTTTTATTACAAAGGTGTAGCAAGTGCTTTGACTCAATAATAGCATCAGCAAATCTCTCAATCAATTATGGCTCCCATTACCCTAGTATTTTAGCACCTTACAATCCTCATAACAGTCCCAAGACATACTGAAGTACTGTTACCCCCATTTTAAAGATGGGGAAATGAGGCCCAGACAAACTAAATGAATTGTCAGGATTACACTGGAAGTCTGTAGCAGAGCAGAGAATTAACCCTGAGTATGTTTACACTTAAAATAAAAAAGTCACCCATAGCAGTGAGTCTCAGCACCCAGGTCAAGTGACCTGGGCTCATGGGGCTAAACACAGCAGACTAGACATTCCTGATCAGGCTGGAGCCCCAGGCTCTGACACTTTGGTGGTGGCCTCAGAACCTAGGCTCTTGCCCAAGCAGGATTATCTACACTGCTAAGCCCCATAGCACAAGCCAGAATCAATTAACCCAGGCTCAGAAACTTGCTGCCGTATTTTTTTTTTTTTGGACGTGTAGACAAAATGTTAAGTCTACTGAGACCAGGCTAGTGCCCTAACCGCTAGAGTGTGCTGCCTCTCCTTCCAGTAAAGCTGACTAAAAGGCTTATGTTTCCCTAGTATTTGGAGAAACAGTATTTTAGGGCCAAAATTAAACCAAAATTCCTAAGATTAGGTGTCTAAACCAATAGTTAAGCATTTAAATAAGTGACTTGATGTTGAAAAAGTGCTGAGCACTCAACTGTTCCCATGGAAGTCCACCTAAGTAAAAGGAAGGTCAGCCCTTTTGAAAATCAGGCCACTAATTAAAGTGCCTGCATATGGATATAGAACCTCATTTTAGGCACCCATTTGGGGAAAAATTGTCCTAGATTTTAACAAAGTAGGTCTTGTACACTCTATCTTTGGACATGAAGGGCCCAGTTTGCTTCCTCAATGTAACTCTCATCGCCTTCAGCATAATGAAGTGTAGAATATGTCTCTTTGAATCTGATTTTCATCATGAACTTAACTGGACCTTCCTTTTTGTGGCCAAATATTGTGGGCATAAAAAGGAGGCCAGCTTGTGAAATTCTAGCAATTAAGTTATGTGAGATGAAATCAGTATTCAGCTGATTTTTTTTCTTGCACATCTCCTAAAAACAAATAGTTTGTTATTCAGTGTGTTCATTACTGTATCTCAATATGAAGCCCCATCTTTTAATTATCCCTGTTGCCCATGTAGATTAAATAAGAAATAAAAAACCTATTATAATCGTGCATTCAGATTGTGCATGATGAAGTTGGATTTGTAAATAAAAAAGCTAGCTGAATGCCTAATTTGATCTTCCATAGTAAAAAAAAGAACGAGAAAGCAAAATAAATAAGAATGTAAAATATTATGCAGAAATATTGAGATGGGCACATACAAAGATCAGACCAGTTTAAATCATATCCTGGATAATGTACTGATAAATTAATCCAACCAAAGTTATCAACCATGTTATTTAAAAGGAACTGCTGTCTATCAAATTGTATATCTTTTAAAAAATAAATTATGGATTTTATGGGACTTTTCAAATATATGTTTCCCTTTACAAGTTTTACCATTCTCCATTTCTCCAACTCTCGGGAAAATATTACCGCCCTGCTCTGGCTTCTCTATGCTACTCTCGTCACGTTTTGGGCAGGTCTACACTTAAAAAGCTGCAGCGGCGCCACTGTAGCTCCTTGGTGAAGACGCTACTACGCTGATGGGAGAGTTTCTGCCAACCGTGTAGTTAATCCACCTCCCCAGGAGGCAGTAGCTATGTAGATGGGAGAAGCCCTTGCCATTGACATAGCGCTGTCTGCACTGGAGGTTTGGTCAATACTGAGGGTTGTGGATTTTTCACACTCCTGAGCAATGTAGTTATACCAATGTAAGTTTATAGTGTAGACCTGCCCATAGGGTCTGTAAAGGGAAGTGCAAGGAATGGGGAAAATTCCCCAGGTGCAGGAGTAGTATAGGGGAGGCTGGGAGTACTGAGGCAGGGGTGCTGGAACAATTTTTGTAGGGGGGGGTGCTGAGAGCCATTGAACCAAACTGTAAACCCTGTATATAATGAAAACCCCTTCAAGCCGGGGTGCTGCAGCACCCCCCGCCCCCCTAGTTCCAGCACCTATGCTAACTGAGGGAATGTGTCTGAGTTCAGTACTATGGAGAATATTAACATGCACCCCATAGGCAGCTGCAGGGAAGGTGGGTTCCACAAAGCAATGCCACATTAACTTGCACTTGGGGACATTTTAGTGCCCCAAATCTGGACATCTTTGCTTTTCTCTACCTGTGCTCTGAATCTCAAGAAGTGCCACACAGAATCTGCCCGATTGTGTTTTGCTGTGTTTCTAAAGAATCCGTGAATGTCTGTCTGTCTGCCATTTATTTATATGGCTCTCTTCTCCAAAGAATCTGAAAGTATCCCTTACTTGCTTACTTCTCTATGCACCAGTATTACTGCTGAAATCAGCAAGTACATGCACTGATCTTTCAAGGTTAGAGTTAGTGCAAAATCATCATCATCTACAGAACTGTAGAAGTGGAAAAGAATAATACAAAAATTCACCTGGGGACCGATGAGTGGAAGGGGTGTAAAGAATGTGGTCCTCCTTTTAATTCTGTTACATGTTTGGATCTGAAGTGAATCCTGGTTCCGAGTATGAATTCCTTGCCTCCATTGTGCTCCTGGGAGACATCCCTCACCTTAACAGCATGGTAAGGTTAGTGGACATGCTGATCTTGTCTCCTCAGTTCCACTTCACCTCCTGCTCCTAAAAGTGTAGAATTTTTTAAGCAGAAGTTAATGCTGCTTTATGCAAATCACAGAGGGTCCATAACATGAGGTATTTGTATGCAGGGGCTGCCACCTACTTAGGGATTCAGATGAGAAAGCTGAGTAGCTTCTTCTCACCTTCTTCCCTGCCATATTTGTGGTATATTCAAACAACTTTATTCTGCTTTGCCTCATTCGATGGCTGGAATATTGAGTTCTGAGATGGCTGCTACAGGACAGATGGAAAAAAATCACATCTGGGCGGTGCATGAAATCAAAAGGACAGTGATCTTTTAAAAAAAAATCTTTCAACAACAGTGGTGGCAGGAGAAGAGAACAGTAGCTACAGAAAGCTAAGTACCCCTAGTTCACTAATATCTTGTTACCTGCTATCCCCTGAGGCATGTGAGATGCTGCATCTTGTGAGGGAGATCAAATTCCTATGAATCTTCTATGCTGAAAAGAGAGAGTGCATTATAAAGTATTGAATACAAAAGGCAGCCTAAATAAGTGTGTCTGAAAACTGTTTGGCCAATTACATCCAGAATAATTGCAGCAACCAACAAGGATTCCTCCTTTTGTTTTTCATGAAAAAGAATAGTACAAGTGTTATCAACTGGTCATTTTACATTCAGAATTAGACAGCCTCCACACAAATCTGTTTGTTTCATGGTATTGACTGGGAGAAATGCCTCAGCTCAGTCTGCTTGTGTGGTGGTTCATCATGCTGCCATTGCCAATATTCCAAATTTGTCTTCTCCGTGTAGTTCTGCTGGGCAATAGAGAAAAGGGGAGACTGCCTCACAGATTTATGCAAAGAAATTCTACTGCATTCCTTCAAGGGATCCTTGTAACATACAACCACTAGTTCTGGTCTATGGCTTTGAGATATTATAGGGCTTTCTATTTCTGGTTTTAACTGATAAACTCCAAAAAACCCCACCCTTGATATAATAAAAAGAAGAAAAGAAATCAGTATTTATCCACTAAACTCCAGAAATCCTTACTTATATATAATGGTTTCTCTACAAAGAGCAGAAGGATGTGGTTTCTAAAGTACATTAATATGTTGCACATTAATTGGTCCAGGTAGAACCTGCTGGTGGGCACTAAAGATTCCTTAGCATGCTTTAATGTAGTGCTGTTTGAAACACGACTGTGTTAAAATGAACTAGGGAACATTACAAAGAGAATACTCATTACAGTAAGTATTTAGAGTAAGCATACATTGTAATGTATAATATACATTAATCAGTAAGGAATAAATACACAAAGGGAAATCCTTGGGAAAAACATTTTTGGACATCTACATAAAATAATAAACTTGCGGATTCCCCACAAATGAAATTAATACCCCCCCCCCACAAAAAAACAAACAAACCCAGAAGCTATAGCTATTAAGAGTAACGTTTATCATGTGTGACATATAGACTCTGTATGTCTGCTGCTTTTTAGTTTGAGCTAGTCACCATATTAGTGTGTGCTCGTGGCAATGCATCAGAAGAATGAGGGAATTATAAACAAAAAAATAATAGGATTTTCCTGATATTATCCTCCCAAAGAAAAGTTGCTCAAGAAAAAGAGATGGAACAAAAATCAGTGCCTTTAGGGAAATAAGTTTGTGTCTAACACATTGAAGGGGATCTTCAACAAGAGTTAACCTACAGTAAGTAAAGATTGACCTTGCTCTGTAAAAAAGCTGTGGGGATGAATGAAACCTGGGCTATTTGCTGTATAAACTCAGTACTGACAGGGCATACATAGTTGGATTTTTGAAAGAGCTGAGTATTATATTTGTGACTGCACAAATTGCTTTGCTGTCTTCTTCCTTCATTCTTGCAAAGCTTCAACAACACACCAGATTTGTATCCCAACACAGTTAAAAATTCTGCTCCAAAAAGAACAATTTCAATCAAATTAAAGAAAGGCCTGGCCTTTCCACCTTAACACTGTGGAAATCAAACTTATGTAACATATACTGACTGTCTTGTAATAACAGAGCACTTGTCTGTTTTCCACTAAAGTGTCAGACCCTGAACATGAAACAATTGCATAGAATTAAACTATTGTAGTCTTGCCAGTCCTTTCAAATGGTCTAACCAAAATCCTATGTGGGCAATCCATTCATACTTTGCTAACATCTCTTAAAATGAAGGGCTTTTGCTTTCCATGAAAAGAAATAAAGTCAGGTTTCATACTTGCACTATAGTTTCCTGATGATAGATGTCAATGCATGCATCCGATGAAGTGAGCTATAGCTCCTGAAAGCTTATGCTCCTCAAATAAATTGGTTAGTCTCTAAGGTGCCACAAGTACTCCTTTTCTTTTTGCGAATACAGACTAACACGGCTGCTACTCTGAAACCAGTGATAGAGTATTAGCAAGAAATTTGGGATCTGCTCACTAGATGACTGAATCTAGTTTTTATTCATATCAATTTCCATGATGCATTGCAAAATCACTTCTCTATACTGGGGGTTAAGAGTGGCTAAAAGAGGTTGAGCATCTTGAAAGAAGATAAAATGGCAGGCTTGGAATGTACAGATGGCCCTGTAAATTCAATATTTTGAGGTGGCTGCTGGATATGATTGTTCAAGCCAAAAGAGTTTTTTTCAATTACACTTTTATTATCTAGAGAAACCGAGGCTCTCATTCAACAAAATCTGTACCTCAGAAATGTAGAAAAATCCATATTTTACTTAGATGCTTCTTTCAAAAGATCAAGATTTTCAAATAAGTGATTTCCCCTTCTTTGGGCTTCAAACTCATGCCTCATCTCTCAACTTGAGCTATAGTTTTTATGTAAGGCAGTAGCTCAATTTCTCCTTACACTGGAGGATCAGTGCATGGTTTAGTAAGCATTTCGGAGTCAGATTTTCAGCTGAAAAATAGTACATTTTGTATTAATTGAATGAGTGCTGTTTGCCTCAGTCTGAGTCTCCTCAGGCTTCTGTTACGATGTTGTTCACCGTGGACGTGATTGGAAGCTTTGATTAGGACATGCAAGGGAATGATGACAGACATGGGATGGGTTTAAGTGGCAGCCCACAACTTTATCAATTTAACACTGTGGAAGGAGGCTATATGCTTTTCCCTGCTCTCACATAAGAGGAATTTAATCAGGTCCAATACAGGGAAAGTCTCAAGGTAGAGCCTCTTGCCCTATCCCCAGGACTCAGCTCACTTCTGAATCCTCTTGTCCTCCTTTCATGTTGGGGGGTCGAGGGTACTAAGGGGGGACCTCAGTCCATGAAGACTTTAGGGGCTGAGGACCTCCAGACTCATAGACTTGAGGATTTTGTGCCTTCTCTTATGGGCACAAGGTTTACCACTGAAATCCTAGGTCAGGGTCTCATTTACCTCTCGGAGCTGCCTTTTTACCCTTTTTTCTCACTGGACACTGGCTGAAAGTTGTGACAAGCTAAACCGTTTTACTTTTCCTAATAAAGTCCTATTCCATTCAACCCAACTGTGCCTTCATGATGCTGTGAGAAAGGTGAAAAACCTACCAAACCTCGGCCAATTTGGCTCAATGGGCAAAACTCCCTTCCTGATCCTGAAATAAGTGATCAGCCAGACCTGCAGCATCCTGAAAAACTTAGCTCCTGTACTACAACTAAGGAGAGAGGCTGAATTTAAATAGAAGGGGGAGGACCCCAGGGAGAGGGGTCTGCTCTTACTTTGCCAAGCATGTGCTATTCCCTCCTCCCGCTCCTTTCTGGGCACTGTACATTGTCATCCCTCCTGGGCTAATCAAAAATCCTTCATGTTGTTTCAGGGGAACCATAACACAAGATAAGTACACGCACCACTATGTTGACGGTACAAATAAATTACACTTCGTTTCTGTTCTTTGTGTACCTCGGCAGTTTTCTGAGCATGCAACTCACTGACTAGGATGTGTCTTTACTTAAATGCTACTTGCAGTTGTCAAACTTGGCGATGCTGGTGCATACTGATTCTGCATTTGGTGACTTTTGATAATGCTAAAAGAAAAGGAGCACTTGTGGCACCTTAGAGACTAACAAATTTATTTGAGCATAAGCTTTCGTGAGCTACAGCTCACTTCATCGGATGCATTGATAATGCTGACAATGAAGCAATTACTCTCTCTCTCTCTCTCCCTTAACTTGTTACTTGATGAACTGAGTTATAATAGGTTGTCCTCTGACATAGCTTCAAAACATTATTGGGCTGTATTGATTAGAGTTGTATAGATATTTGTACTAAATAGTAAATAATTGAATAATGAACAAAATTTAACTGGTCAGTGCCCATGGTCAGGGAGGCATCGTGGTCCAGCAGATAGGACACTGGGTTAGGACTCAGATGTGTTCTGATCCTGATTGTGTCGCTAATGTGATGGGTGTCCTTGCCAAATAACTGCACCTCTGTACCTCCATTTCCCTATCTGTAAAATGGGGATAATACTTGCTCTTATTTCTAAAATGCTCTGAGAGTTTGGATGAAAAACCTTATATAAGAGCTAAATAATAATAGTTTTATATCCAAAGTGCTTTCTTGTATATTGATAGATTACTTATGTGCTCCCCCTCCTCTCCCTCCCCCAAGCATGGAATAAGCCTCTTAAAATAAAGAGATGAGAGGTAACAAAATGAGCTCAAGAACTGAATTTACACAGACAGGATGTGGCAGGCAGGCTGAAGAATAATGGTCCATGCCAGGAGCTCAACATCAATCTTAAATGGTAAATGATGAACAAACTCAAGAATTGACTGTGTGCATCTTTAAATTAATAACCAAACACAAAGGATGACCTCTTGGTTGCAGCACTTTAAGCCAGGGACATGACCTGGCCCTGGAGTTTTGCATTAGTACTCATGAGCTCCCAGCCTTACTCAGCATTGCCCTTCTTAACTGGCCTGCTGGCTCTCTATTGGTCAGTATCTCCTCCTGGCTCTTCTAGGCTTCTGGATGAAGAAGTCTCATTAGTAGCCCGGCCTGAGTAGGTTTTCTTTAAGCAGGGGGGCATCAGTGTGACTCTACCTTCACGACAACCAAAAAGAATGGAATATTTGCCCGTCAACATATAGTTACTTTTATAACTACTGACTCATTACTGGGGACCACCCCTCTACTCTGGAGGGATGGGATAATGTTAACCAGTTCAATATTCAAATGGTCAAGGGCTCCATAACCTCGTACATGAAAAAGGAAGTAGGATCCTAAGATCTAAAAGAGGCTAAGCTCAGAAGAGGGCCAGCTGCTGTCTGGAAGTAGGAAGAGGCAGGCTGGAAGTAGCAGGCCAGGGATTGGCTGTGGAGGAAAGACCAGACACTGAGCAGATTCTCTCACTATTGCTGGTACCAGCACTAACTGCTGCAGGAGCACGTAAGGAAGCAACATGTAGGCAGGAGGATAGTTCAGAGCGCTTAAAATGAGACTGTTACTTCTACATTCCTGTACAGGACTGCCCCGGTTAGGAAGTATTTGTGTACATTAAAATAACCGTGCTTAGGTATTTGTATCTTTTAGTTCAGGCATCCCTAGTAAAATGATCATCTGTTACTCAAAATGCATTTATGGGAGCCCACTGAGGGCTAGAACATTGAGTGTCTACTGTGCTTATTTCCGCCTGTGTGTTACATCCAGATTGCAATCAGACATCAGAGGGGACTGGGGTACCACAGCACTTACGGTGACTCCATTCAGTAGAGATAGTGATTTCATGTATTAGTTAGGGCCCAAACTCTCTTCTCCTCTTTGCAGTGCATACCCTAAGTGACTGTACTATGCATATAAGGAGATCAACAACAGCTGAAAAGAGTAAGACCTTTCAACACCTCAAGTCTGAGGAATGGCAGAAAAGCTGGCTGCAATTATCCCTGTGGTGTTTTAAACACCACCTGAAGGGGAAGAATGCCCAATAATTCAAGAGCAGCTGTAGATCCTCTGGCTGTGCCATTACATTAACGCACCTGCTCCTGGCAATTAAACTTGCTGCCCTGCTGGTCGACAACTAGTCCACACATAATGGTGCTCTGTGCTGTGCAGTGGACTCTGATTCATGCTTGCTGCAGTTTTGATCCTGCTGCAGGTAACCTGAACTGGTTCTGCTGCACTTGGGGCTTTAATTGCAGATGAGATAGGATTAGAATTTTATCCTTTAATGAAATAATAATTTATAATGAAATAATAATTTATCATGAAAATAACAGCAAAGCTTTTGCTATTCATAGACAGAACGTTTTTCTTCTTTTTCATCTGATACACTGCGAAGAGAAACTTGCAGTCTGTTATTTTACAATCAACAGACAAAGTGAACAACACTGCCCCTGCTGGGCAAATTAATGGTAAGAGTGTTCATTTTTGACAAGTACTTTTTACTGTATACTATATTTATTACAAACTTCTACAGTTACATCAATATATTCAATTGCTTTATGTGAGAATGGATTTTATTTTAGCTTGTGAAGAGACAAACTGTTCTACATGTTGGGATTGTTTTCTTGCATGCTCCTATATGTATTCTGACAAGGTGTAGGGCAGGGGTTTGCATGGTTTCTAGCAGTGTTGAGAGGGTGATTATGCTCTTGTCACAGCTATGTTTGCAATAAACAGTTGAGTTTGCTCTACATGCATCATGTTACAGTATATTAGTGTCAAGAGGAACCTATAATACCACAACTGTAGCAGGTGGCCATAGATAGAGGTTTACACCCAGGGTCACAGCACAAGGAATAGGATCCATTTTCCTTTGACTAAATGAGAACTGAAGCATTTAAACATGTCTTTCTTTTTACTCTCTTGTAGTTTAGTAAAGCAGAATAGAACCTTAATGTTGTATCTGGGTACAGGAAATGTTGATTTGTTGGAGATGTAATAATCATGCATTTGTGTTGGATTAGTTAAAAGCAAGAGACATAAGACAAGGAGGTAGCTGGCCAATTCTCACAGCATGTCCTGTGGTTTGAGGGAGCTACAAGAGGAATTCTCCTGGGAGCTAGGAAAGTTAATATAGAGGATTAAAGTAACACTTTTTGTAGTGCATAGGCATGGACTACTGAATACTTTCCTTGTTTGTAATTCTTATTCTTCAGGCGATAAATACTGTAAATATTAAGTTGTAATATTTGTTTTAGTAAAATAATGTGTAGTGAACGCCTGTGGTATGGGGGAAATTAAAAGTAATTTGAATCTCTTATGTAAAGTTTTATTTCTGACTGAAGAGAACTGGAAGGAAGAAGCAGCTAAACTATGTGTTCCTGTATCTTTCCTTCTGTTTCTTACACTTATATCATTAACAGAGCTTTTCCATCTTTCTGATGCCTCTAACACTGCTATCTATGCATGTCTGAGCATTGCCGGGAGTAGGATTTACATGATTTAAAATTTTATTCTTCTCATAGCTAAAAAAAACAGGGCAAGAATTATTTTACAGGGGAATAATATTTTCATTTCAATTTGAGTCTGTCAAAAGAGAGCAGGAGACACTTGGAAAGTGGCGGATGGTAATACCAAAAGTGGATGACTGAAGTTTTGATAAAATCAAGCCATCCCAGACTATCTGTAGTCCATACTATGCTGATGATGATTCACTGTGATTTTAACACTGTACAAAAATAAAGGAAGATGTCGTCCCTATCCCAAAGAACTTATAGTTGCTCTAAATTATGTATCTCTCTGTGTGTATAATATAAAAAGCATGCCATTTAAACATAAATAATACCCTGGGGAAAATCATTGTTGCATTACAGAAGTATGTTTGGAGGAGGAATTTGAATGAAGAGAAGGTTGTTTGACATACAAGAGAGAAGGAATTTGAAGAATAAGGAATAGCATGGAAAAGGCCAGAATGATGGGAGTGAGAGGACTACAAATGAGCAGAAAGGCTTGTGAAGAGCATAAACAGCTGGATGGGAGTGGGAGATGGATTAACTGGAGCAAAGTGGGTGCAGGGCCCTCAAGGTACAGCTGAGAACTTAATGAGAAGCATGAATTTTATGTGGGGGAGAAAAGTAAGCCACTGCTGGGGATTCAAATACAGGAGTGATACAGTCAGAGCAACAGAAGAAGATTGTTTAAGCAGCAGCATTTTAAATAGGTTGGAGAGCGTGGGGTGCCATGAGGGGAAGGCAGAGGGAAGGTTGCAGTATTCAAGGTGAGACACATTTTATTATTTTCTGTGGTTTTTAGCTGCCAACCTCATCACAATGAATCATACAGTATCTGAGGGAAGATCATGATGGTTAACCTGAAATGCCAGATATGTCCTTTACGCACACATCTCTGAATCACTGTATAAAATATATCCCTGGATGATGATCTGTTGTTAAAAACAAAAAAGGCATTTCTGCAGTTTTAAGAAAGGAGTGGATCAGATTAGATTAATCCTTACCGCCACAGTAGTTCAGCCACAGATGAAATCTTTTGGCCACTATATGGTATTTTACAAAACAAATATTTATCACAAATGTTATAGACCATTCTACTACTTTATCAGAATTATTATTATTTCTGTGCTAAAACCCCAAGGTCTGTAGAGGTAATTCTAAAGAACTTTACTCCACAGGGAGTCCTTGCCAAGATTTTATATGTTGTTTGCCCTATTTTCTAAATATGAAATTTCTTCTAACTAAAGAGTTCAGGACTCTCTCATGGGATACTGATCTTTAGAAGTAGCTGCTGGGATGCAGCTTAAAGAATATTTTTCTGATGTTCAGTCTGTCAGCAGGTCAATATTTTGAAGAATTAAATGACAAAGAAGCTCAGTCTAGTGGCCAGGTTAAAACAAGGCATTTGCCAACACAACTAGGTAAGTAGATATAAGGGAAGGTTAAAATTAGGGGGGCACATTCTGATCTCTGTCTCTTTAGTGGAGTTACTCCAGCTTTACACTGTATTAATAAAAGCAGAATTTGATCCAGACAGGGCCCAAATCAGATTCTTATCTGAACTTCCTTTGTGCCCCCCATCTGAACTTTTGTGGTTTGAATAAAAGAGGTTCCTAATCTGAATGACCCTGGTTCACCATTATAGATGGAATGAAACCAAACCCTTATCCAAATATCTCTCAATATGTTTAGCTAAATTAATGCCCTGATCTGAGCCACCCCTGCTTATAGAATCATAGAATATCAGGGTTGGAAGGGACCCCAGAAGGTCATCTAGTCCAACCCCCTGCTTGAAGCAGGACCAATTCCTAGTTAAATCATCCCAGCCAGGGCTTTGTCAAGCCTGACCTTAAAAACCTCTAAGGAAGGAGATTCTACCACCTCCCTAGGTAACGCATTCCAGTGTTTCACCACCCTCATAGTGAGAAAGTTTTTCCTAATATCCAATCTAAACCTCCCCCACTGCAACTTGAGACCATTACTCCTCGTTCTGTCATCTGCTACCATTGAGAACAGTCTAGAGCCATCCTCTTTGGAACCCCCTTTCAGGTAGTTGAAAGCAGCTATCAAATCCCCCCTCATTCTTCTCTTCTGCCGACTAAACAATCCCAGTTCCCTCAGCCTCTCCTCGTAAGTCATGTGTTCCAGACCCCTAATCATTTTTGTTGCCCTTCGCTGGACTCTCTCCAATTTATCCACATCTTTCTTGTAATGTGGGGCCCAAAACTGGACACAGTACTCCAGATGAGGCCTCACCAATGTTGAATAGAGGGGAACGATCACGTCCCTCGATCTGCTCGCTATGCCCCTAGTTATACATCCCAAAATGCCATTGGCCTTCTTGGCAACAAGGGCACACTGCTGACTCATATCCAGCTTCTCATCCACTGTCACCCCTAGGTCCTTTTCCGCAGAACTGCTGCCTAGCCATTCGGCCCCTAGTCTGTAGCGGTGCATTGGATTCTTCCGTCCTAAGTGCAGGACCCTGCACTTATCCTTATTGAACCTCATCAGATTTCTTTTGGCCCAATCCTCCAATTTGTCTAGGTCCTTCTGTATCCTATCCCTCCCCTCCAGCGTATCAACCACTCCTCCTAGTTTAGTATCATCCGCAAATTTGCTGAGAGTGCAATCCAGACCATCCTCCAGATCATTTATGAAGATATTGAACAAAACCGGCCCCAGGACCGACCCCTGGGGCACTCCACTTGACACCGGCTGCCAACTAGACATGGAGCCATTGATCACTACCCATTGAGCCCGACAATCTAGCCAGCTTTCTACCCACCTTATAGTGCATTCATCCAGCCCATACTTCCTTAACTTGCTGACAAGAATACTGTGGGAGACCGTGTCAAAAGCTTTGCTAAAGTCAAGAAACAATACATCCACTGCTTTCCCTTCATCCACAGAACCCGTAATCTCATCATAAAAGGCGATTAGATTAGTCAGGCATGACCTTCCCTTGGTGAATCCATGCTCTTGTTTTGCAAAACCAAAACTTAAGTGGTGGGGACTGTGTAAAAACACAACAGCCTCCTTTCTCCATCTCTAGTTAAAACAGTGAATTCCCAAGACATTTGGAAGCTCGGCTTAGATAAGCAATCAAAAGTTCAGATTATATGAACATTATCCAAACTTCCTCTCTGCTGTCTGCTCCCATCACGAAACACCTCTGCATGGTGACCCAGATTGAGTTCTATGGGGTAGTGGTCTGCAGCATGCAAGGGCTCACATGACTGTCAAGGATGGGTATAAACTGTTCAGGAAGGAAAGGCAGGGGAGAAAAGGTGGAGGAGTTGCACTGTAAGTAAGAGAGCAATAGGAGGTAGATGAGGCTTTCTTTGGACAACTAACAGAAGTTTCCAGATCACAGGCCCTGGTTCTCATGGGGGACTTTAATCACCCTGACATCTGCTGGGAGAGAAACACAGCAGTGCTCAGACAATCTAGGAAGTTTTTGAAGAGTGTTGAGGACAACTTCCAGGTGCAAGTGCTGGAGGAACCAACAGGGGGCGGTACTCCTCTTGACCTGCTGCTCATAAACAGGGCCCCTGGGCAATTGCCCCCATTGCGCCCTCCCCTCCTCCCCCCTTCCCCCAATCGGCAGGCCTGGTAGTGACCATGTGATGGTCGAGTTCAGGATCCTGACACAAGGAAGAAAGGAGAGCAGCAGAATACGGACCCTGGACTTCAGAAAAGCAGACTTTGACTTCCTCGGGGAACTGATGGTCAGGATGCCCTGGGAGGCTTATATGAGGAGGAAAAGGAGTCCAGGACAGCTGGCTGAATTTTAAAGAAGCTTTATTGAGGGCACAGAAACAAAACCATCTCGATGGGCAGAAAGAATGGCAAATATGGCAGGTGACCAGCTTGGCTTAACAGAGAAACCTTTGGTGAGCTTAAACACAAAAAGGACACTTATAAGAAGTGGAAACTTGGACAGATGACTAGAGAAGAGTATAAAAATATTGTTCGAGCATGCAGGGGTGTAATCAGGAAGGCCAAAGCACAATTTGAGTTGCAGCTAGCAAGGGATGTGAAGGGTAACAAGAAGGGTTTCTGCAGGTATGTTGGCAACAAGAAGTTGGTCAGGGAAAGTGTGGGACCTTTACTGAATGGGGACGCAAACTAGTGACAGGTGAAGTGGAAAAAAGCTGACATACTCAGTGCTTTTTTTGCCTCGGCCTTCACAGACAAGGTCAGCTTCCAGACTGCTGCATTGGGCAGCACAGTATGGGGAGGAGGTGAGCAATCCTCAGTGGTGAAAGAACAAGTTATGGACTATTTAGAAAAGCTGGACATGCACACAAATCCATGGGGCCAGATCTAATGCATCCGAGTGTGCTGAGGGAACTGGCTGATGTGATTGCAGAGCCCTTGGCCATTATCTTTGAAAACTTGTGGCGATCGGGGGAGGTCCTGGACAATTTGAAAAAGGCAAATATAGTGCCCATCTTTAAAAGGGGGAAGAAGGAGAATCCAGGGAACTACAGACCGGTCAGCCTCACCTCAATCCCTGGAAAAATCAGGTCCTCTAGGAATCTATTTTGAAGCACTTGAAGGAGAGGAAGGGGATCAGGAACAGTCAGCATGGATTCAGCAAGGGCAAGCCATGCCCGACCAACCTGATTGTCTTCTATGATGAAATAACTGGCTCTGTGGATATGGGGAAAGTGGTCGACGTGATATATCTTGACTTTAGCAAAGCTTTTGATAGAGTCTACCACGGTATTCTTGCCAGCAAGTTAAAAAAGTATGGATTGAATGAATGGACCATAAGGTGGATAGAAAGCTGGCTAGCTCATTGGGCTCAATGCATAGTGATCAAAGGCTTGTTGTCTTGTTGGCAGCCAGTATCAAGTGGAATGCCCCAAGGGTCAGTCCTGGGGCTGGTTTTGTTCAACATCTTCATTTATAATTTGGATGATGGGATGGATTGCATCCTCAGCAAATTCGCGGATGACATTAAACTAGGGGGAGAGGTAGATACACTGGAGGGTAGGGATAGGGTCCAGAGTGACCTAGACAAATTGGAGGATTGGGACAAAAGAAATCTGATGAGGTTCAACAAGGACAAGTGCAGAGTCCTGTACTTAGGATGGAAGAATCCGATGCACAGGCTGGGGACTGACTGGCTAAGCGGCAGTTCTGCAGAAAAGGAACTGGGGATTACAGTGGACAAGAAGCTGGATATGAGTCATCAATGTGCCCTTGCTGCCAAGAAGGCTAACGGCATATTGGGATGCATTAGTTAGGAGCATTGCCAGCAGATCGAGGGAATTCCCCTCTATTCAGCCCTGATGAGGCCACATCTGGAGTATTGTGTCCAGTTTTGGGGCCCCCATGACAGAAGGGATGTGGACAAATTGCAGAGAGTTCAGCGGAGGGCATCGAGAATGATTAGGGGGCTGGGGCACGTGACATACAAGGAGAGGCTGAGGGAATTGGCTTATTTTAGTCTACAGAAGAGAAGAATGAGGGGGGATTTGATAGCAGCCTTCAACTACCTGAAGGGGGGTTCCAAAGAGGATGGAGGTACGCTATTCTCAGTGGTGGCAGATGACAGAACAAGGAGCAATGGTCTCAAGTTGCAGTGTGAGAGGTCTAGGTTGCATATTAAGAAGCCCTGGAATGGGTTATCTAGGGAGACAGTGGAATCTCCATCCTTAGAGGTTTTTAAGACCTGCCTTGACAAAGCCCTGTCTGGGATGATTTAATTGGAGTTGGTCTTGCTTTAAGCAGGGATTGGACTAGATGACCTCCTGAAGTCTCTTCCAACCCTAATTGTCTATGATTCTATAAGGGCTGAGCCTCCTTCACAGCCTGGCCCACTCATAACAGGAGAGCATCCACGGTCCTGCTGCATTTTGAAGCTTTGTGCTTGCAATAGAGAGAGAGCAGGATTTGGGCCAAATAGGCAGAATTCACCAATAGTTAAGGCTGGTTTATCCTACCACAAACCTTTGCACAAAGGCCCCCATGAGAAAAAAAAAATCAGGGGGAAGATGTGATCACACAAGATGGTCATAACCTCCTTCGCACCAGATCCGGGGGGTCATATTACGAGATCCCCAAAAGAAGATGGTACTTGGTGGAATAGGGGCATACTTTAGAGAAGCTGGGAACATGGTGACTTGACACATCGTTTTAATAGTCTCTGGTGCAGGCTACAGTGTAAATCTACTCTCTGTCATGGGAACCCTGAGGAAATAGTAGTGATAGCTCTACCTGCCCTTCTTTGGGGTGAATGATCACTGTAGCACAAAATGCCTCACTGATGCAATGAGGGCCCCTAATAAACTGATAGCATTTCTCATGGATGCAGGCTTGTATCTATTATTGGGATATATATTAAAATGTACAGATCAAAACCCTTCTGAAAAATTGATCTAAACTAAAGCTTTTATACTCCCGTAACAAACCTTTGGACAGTTTAAAGAACACTGCAGTCCCAAGTTAATATCTTGTGTGCTAAATAACCACCCAAAGTATTTATTTTAACCCTCAAAATAAGCAATAGCATGCAGGAAAGGCTGACACAATCTTAATCAAGTGACATACATAGAATCATAGAATATCAGGGTTGGAAGGGACCCCAGAAGGTCATCTAGTCCAACCCCCTGCTCAAAGCAGGACCAATTCCCAGTTAAATCATCCCAGCCAGGGCTTTGTCAAGCCTGACCTTAAAAACCTCTAAGGAAGGAGATTCGACCACCTCCCTAGGTAACGCATTCCAGTGTTTCACCACCCTCTTAGTGAAAAAGTTTTTCCTAATATCCAATCTAAACCTCCCCCACTGCAACTTGAAGATCTTATTGAAGATCCTTCATTTATGGGTTAATGGTCAGTTCAAGTAGTACTCATAATGTAATTTTTGAGGCATTATTTTCTGATGGATACTAGGTTATTAGTTCCTACATTTACTTCACAAGCAAAGGTGAAATGCACTTTTGCTTCTACTCTTTGAGTTCCTACTACAAATGCTTGAGAAACATAATATATTCTCTCCAAAATGCGGTACTTCTAAATGCTTTACCAACTGAAAGTTTTTTTAGATACGGTGTATGAAGGAAGAGGAAAAGCAGGATGTGCAACAAATACATACGCTCCACATACTTAAAAATCACTATAAAGAATGGGGCACAGTGAGAACCCAGCAAAGACTCTGTCCTGGTGCACATGTGCAATATATTCTATCATATTGTCTGGCTTTCAATAGAGACTCTCATTTCCTACCTATCACCACAAGGGGTGTCCAGGACACATGTGAACGTGTAGCTTCTGTAAGCAAGCTGTACAGGGTAGTCTTGCAGTTTAGCCCTGAGTGATTCTGTGAAATTGGAGGAGAGATTCTTGCTGCTGCTCTTAAGGGATTGCTGTTGTTAGGGGAGGAAAAAAAGCAGATTTGGAGGTGTGTATGCATGTGTGAGCAGTTGCAGAGTGCATTTCACTGAGGAGTCTGACTACTGAGAAGCACTGAAAGGAGAGAGAGAGGAGGAAGCAAGAATAGGACTGAAGTGCAGAGCAGCTGTTTTCTAATACTCTAGTTCTTTTGGGTGCCTCAATAAATGTGAACATGGATTCTGTCACTGAAATCTTCTTCAAGCTGCTGTTTCTGTTATCTGTTCATAACTGGAAAACAATAGTGGCAGGAAATAAATGTAAGTATTACAAATGATTTAAAACTCAGACCAGACTGTTTTGAAAACTTCTGGGCTATTTTATTTGGCTTTGGAATAAATCTTGTTCTTGAAATAAATGCTTAATGCTTCTGAAAACATGACCACAAATAGCTAGCCTGAAAATGTTTCCTTGGCTGAGAAATGTCATTTTTTAAGTTCTAAAATCCGTCCTATATATTTATTTATACAATTCTATATACAAAATTCTATTGAGAAGTTCCAGTATAATCTGAAATTAATATTTTAGCAAGGAATTGCATGTTCCATCCCCATTTTAATTTTTGTTTCCTCTTGAGAAGTGCTGCATTTTACAAGGAATTGTGTCTTACATTGAAATTACTGGAAGACTTCTACTGTATGCTGCATCAGCTTGGCTTTTAGCAATTTATAATTTGGAAGGCTGGTATCTGCATCTCCTGAAACAAGCTGGCACTCAAATAAATCTGATGTCCAATAGTGTGCAGTTCGTGAGTAAAGCAAATGTAACAAAGAAAAATGTTGAGGACAAGATGTGCACTGACTGCTTAGAGAATAGTGTTCATATATGACTAAGGAAGAGGGCACCATCAGTAGCAGCAAAAAGTTGTGGGTTTGTTTTGTTTGTTTTGTTTTTTTAAATGAGTAAACCATAGTTAGCCAATAGGGTGGTATTGCAATATAGAGACAGTGATCACAATATGTAAGAGAACCTGTCCTCTAGAAGGCAGATCTGAGGTAAATGTGACTTAGCACTGGGATCTTTTGGTTTCAGTGTTGAATCAAGTCTGACCATTTTCACCCTAAATTAATTTATCAGACACTAATTTCTAAGCATGTCACCTGTTCAGTAATTGTTCTGAGTTCCTTTGGTTGTACTTTGTACTCAGTGGACCATAAGGATTTTTATTTTTGATACATCTGTTTGCCAGAACCTGGGAATGAGTGACAGCAGGGGATGGATGACTTGATGATTACCTGTTCTGTTCATTCTCTCTGGGACACCTGGCACTGGCCACTGTTGGAAGATCGGATACTGGGCTAGATGGACCTTTGTTCTGACCCAGTAGGGCCGTTCTTATCTATCAGAATAGTTGCCTAAATGTCAGATGCTTAAAATGAGCAGCCTGTTTTGTTTTGGTTTTTAATCCAGTTAAGGGGCTGGCTGTGCAGCGTATGAATGGGGTAGGTTGAAACAGTGACTGCATTTTAAGAATGTGAATGTTGGTGCTACTGGGAGAACATTCAGGAATAACTTTACAGCACTGTAGCAGGGAACAGCTCTGTGCAAACATCTAAGCCATGAGAAGGAAGTTAGAAGTGCTGTGTGCTATGTGTACTGAAGAGTTTTCCTTTGGACAGCTTGTAAACTAAACATGCTACCATGAGCCTGATGACATTGCAGCACCAAAATGATCTTGTGCTTTCATTCAGTAATCATATCTCATTTGATACTCAAGTGCATAGAGTAGCCCTAAACATGAATAATAAGCTCCTTTGGTAAAATACTCTGCTGCAATCCAGTCTAAGCTTTAATTCTCCATCATTCTGCATCGTATGGTTTATGAATACATTCATTTTCACAAAATCATAATTGAATCACACATTAATAGCATTTGGCAGTATGCACAAGACTAAATCAGATCAGAAAGGCATATTGTAAAATAGGACTTCCAGAATACAACAAAACAGTAAAGCACTAGAGGTCACTCTTACAATTTAAGAAACAAGGCGGGGGGGGGGGGGGGGGGGGGAGAATCAAGCTTTTCCCAGTATAGAATTATGAAGGGTCAAATAAATCAGGTGTGAACCACATTTATTGCATTTTCTCTAATACTTCTCAGAGAGAAGTCAAGCTAAGTTTATGTTGATAAATGAATGGCTATGTTAATACTTATTTTTTTCCTATTGAAAGTGATTTGCCTATATTACTTAGTAGTGAAAACATCCTTTCTAAGTAGGAAAATAAATTTACTCCCCATTTTACAGATGGTTAAACTGATGCTTGGAGAAGAGAAATAACTTGCTTAAATTCATTGAGAAAACCAGTGTCAGAGACAGGAATAAAATTTGGGAGATTTTTATCTCCACTAGGTTGTACCGCTCCCTCATTTCTCACAAGAACACAAAACATAATCCTGAAAAGGCACTTATTTCACATGGATAATTGTTTTTAAAGGCGCAGTGTACATCTGAGGTGGCAGATAATGTATTTAACAAAAAATGTAAGTTGTTTGTTTTCAAATGTCCTGGGAGAGTTGTGTCCCGTCCCCCAATTACTGCAAAACTATGCAGCAGTAGTTCTACTCTCCCTTTAACATACTTCACTTTCTTCATTAGAAGTTAACCACATGCTGAAATCCCTTTCAGAACTTGACTCTCCTATATGAATTAATGAATTCAAATAACTCAGAATAAACAGCTGTCACAATCAGATTCTTCGTTTGAATTTTCTTGGTTTTTAATATGATAAACCAAAGTTATTCTTAGAGAAAATGGGATGACATTTTCATTCTTCTACTAAATCTACTGTTCGGGTTTTTTTCTGGTGTTCCTTTAATGCCATATACTGAAGATCATACTTCAGTTTTTACTTTATCCTTACTCAAACTTCCATTAAAATAAATAAAAAAAACACCTGAGTAAGGAGATCTGGATTTCACCATAAAGTGTACATTCACAGATCTGAATTGCTTGTTGTATAGCAACTTTTTCTGAGTTTGATCATGATCTAGATTGTGAATACCCCTTTTTGACACACACTGATATGTTCTGAAGTTTTTCTTCTATCCATATTGTTCTGAGATATTCCTTCACTGCTTAAGGACATTTTAAAGTACACCATATCTGAAACTGAAAAACCGTATCATTTTGAAATTGAAACATGACATTTCTGTGGGTATATGTCCTTTCCTGAAGGATGACACTCTAAACGGTTTAGCATAGTAAGATAATGGTTATCACTGGGAACTCATACATTTTAAGTTCTGTACCAATAATGCTTCAGTTAAAGGTTTAAAAAGTAGTTACCTCTTCCCGGAGAATTAAAACTCCAATAGCATTTGAAAGGGAATTGACCTATACAGCCATAAATCAGACACCATGAAAAGTCATATAGAAGTTTTAAAATAAGGATCAAGGCAAGTACTCTTGTAAAGTTTTGTTCGTGGGGCCAGCAAACATTTTTATTTTATTTGAAGCTGGCTCCACAGCCATAAATCAGTCAGTTGGTAAATTAGCTCCTGGATGCTTGCCTGAAACTTGGTCATGAAACTCTGATAGGTACAGCACTTCCTTTGAAATTCTCTGAAAATGAAGTGTTGCATGAAACATAATTAAATCTCACACACATTTCAACTCAACTGTGACCAAAACTATTAAGGATGATTTGGGGAATGAATGGAAATACTGCCAACAAATTAAAGAATTCTCACATAAAATCTCTTCTCTGTATACAGGTGAAGACCGAAAGCATGTACTTCTGCTTCGAATGTCTTTCATATCTAGAAGAGTTTTTATTTTCCTTCTAGGTATACCCCTGAACTCAAACATTCATTGTTCTATGATAATGGCCATACTTTATGTAAGTCAGTCAACTGGTCTTTGTTTTGGAATTTCTTGTTAACATTACAGTACAGAACCTCTCTTTTGCTATTAGAGAGTAGTATCTTAATCATATTGAGTCTTTCATAGCAGAGTATTCAGTGGATTTGGAAAGCAAAAGAAAAAAAATCTAAAAATGAAATAGCTGTCTAAGCAGAATACAGTAGATTACATGTAACGTATACTATCAACTGGTGTCACACATTAGGGACTATTGTATATGTTCCTTTTAAAGTAGTTTTTCTCTTTGCCTGTCAGGAGTACTGAGTTCACCACTAACTTGTGCAAATATTAATGATACTACAGCTTCCAAACTCTAAGTATTATACTTTTTCTCTTTCAGTTTATAGATGAATATCCATTTATGGGTGGATAGAGAGAGAGAGATTCATAAATTAACTGCATCTCATAAAGTAATCATAACTATGGATCCAGTAAGAGTGCCTCCTTAAGACATGTATATACCTGTTTATGTGTAGCATAACGATAGAATGTAAGGAGTGGTGATATTCATCTGATAAATTTCACTTATGTATCTTTTGACAAGCTCACTTGTAGTCTGCCTAATCATCATCAACAGTAGGACTAGTTCTAACATTCAAAACTGAAGAGCAACTTCTAATAGCACCAATGGGGAAAAAAGGAAAAACAAAAAATCCCACCACCACATTGCTGGAGAAATGTTTCCTTCTTTCAAAAGTAAATTTTTCCCCAAAACTGACCGCTGGTATTCTATCAGTAGTATGTTAAAGGTGCAGTATCTCACAGAAATGAGAGCTTTGTTCTATGTGAAAGTTAGGAATTCTCTCCTCCCCTCACATTCGCAATCACCACCCTTTTCTATTAGTATTAACATTTAGTTGTGGATTTTTTTTTATGGTAGCACCCATTATTATGTGCTAGGTACTTTCCAAACACTCTAAAAGGACAATTCCTGGTTCAAAAAGATGATTATCTAAATATATCTTTTTAATCTTTCCAGTGGGACACAACTTTAATTCATATTTCAGATGTTATCAGACAACTTTTTCTGTATGAAACAGCTATCTTAGGCTATTTTAGAGGTTTCTGAAGTTCATAAATTATAATTTTCCTCTCCCTGAGACAAGCCTTCACTTTTAATTCATGTTGTTAAGGAATCCTGGTTTTACAGATGGAAGAATACCAAAAATAGTACCAATAGCATTGTTTAAAACTCTGACATATGTAAAATACTTTTTTCTGTAAAACATGCCCCATTCTGTATGCTTGTGATGGTGTGATGTGGTATAAAACATGCATTTGCACTTCTTCGACATGGTATGCATAACTAATTTGTGGTTTTGACACTAGTGAGTAATGTATCAATCCCAAATTGATGGTGATAATATTTTCATACCTCCACATGTCATCATGTACTGTCACTAATTTACTCAGACACAACTCAAGACCCCTTTTCCCCCTGAATGGAATGAATGTGAAACACAGTATTAAGAGAGAGAGGTTTTTTTTTAAATGTCAATAGTGCACTTGGGGCATAACCTAAAGAAGCTAATGGGAAATGTTGGATAGGAATGGTTTATAGTATGGGTGGGGGGTGCATACACGCACACAAATAGAAAGCTCAAGGTCTAATATCTTGTATGCAGTGTAGTTGTAGCTGTGTCGGTCCCAAGATATTAGAGACACAAAGTGGGTAAGGTAATATGTTTTACTGGGCCAACTTCTGTTTGGTGAGAGAGACAAGCTTTCGAGTCACATAGAGTTCTTCTGTGTAGCTTGAAAGCTTGTCTCTCTCATCAACAGAAGTTGCTCCAATAAAAGATATTACCTTATCCACCTTGTCTCTATAATATCTTTTAGAAAGACACTCAGTGGCCTTATCCTGATCATATTGACACCTTACATTTATGGCAATAAGAGCAGGATTGGGCTCCAAACCCTGTTTTTCAAAGTGAATTCTCTTCATGGTTCATTAGAAACTACTACTCTGCTTACAGTGAGCGGAGTAGTGTGAACTGGCAGATAAAAAATTATACCGCTTATGTTCCAGTTAATGAGTATTTTCAGTGCAATAATTTGAAAAATGATTGAAGCCTGGAAACTTTTGACATTTTTAAATAGATTTAAATTAGTAACTACAAAATTATTATTTAAAGACCATACCTATTTAATAGACCAGTGCTGAAAAGTACTTCTAAGGCTTTAAATCACAAAGGAAAGAAAAACAATATAGAAGGAGGTCTATCCAGCTGGGTAGCGGGTCTAGTTACTTTTTTATTAAGGATATCTTATTACTTGATAGTGTTCAAGAATAAGATATTGCTTGTTCCTAACTGGTAAAGTGCCTGTTTGTTTCTATAACAGTGTTTGTGCAATTAGTATATTTACTTGTGTGATCTTGAGGGAAAATTGGATTAGAAACAGCATGTTGGAATATTTGAATTTATGCAGTTAACCAGTAACTTATATCTTGCACTTTTAGACGTTTGAATCAGTCCACAATTAAATACCAATGAGAAAAGATTTAAAGGAATAATAGATTTTTAAAGTGTAATTTTATAGGGGAAAAACTGTTTCAGCACGAGTCCTTTATCCACAAGGATATTATTCAATAATAATAAAAAAAAAATCACCTCTTGTATGAAACTGTTGAAATGTACTCGACTTTATTCCTTGGCTGTGGCTGAATTTAATGGGTTGATCTGTTCAAAGTTACTGCAAAAATACAGTTTTTAGGAGAAATCTGTGAAATCTCACAACACACTCTGAGTTATGCAATATGAAGTACATGGTATTACTCAGATGCTGAGTAACTGAACAAAACACCAAACTAGCAGATTACGTGGAACAGCTTAATATGAGAACAAGTCTGTAGGACGCTGCTTTGGGCAAAAAGAAGACATCCAGGTGATATTTTACATTGATAAACATAATGTAGGTAGATTGTATTCCATGTTGGGAGCCTAATGCATCTGAGTTAACTCACCTGCAGTGTAATTTCTATGTGTCAGTCTCCTGTGGTTTGATTAAATGTGATCAGTATGTGTAATCTGTAATTACTGTAGGAGACAAAAAACTCAGCAACTACACATGTTCTTTTCACAGTAGCATATATTGAAGTAAAACTAATTATAATACAAAAAGATTTTTGTTACACTGCCAGAAATTTTCCTTTAGCACTAATTAAATAGAAGTGTTAAGAGTGTACGTTGTAATCTTTCTAGTTTCTCACTGTGTATCACTAATTATCTAGTATGCCTTATTTTTAAGGTACGTGGTGGCCTCTATTGGTTTCTGTGTCGACACAAAGTGTCCATATAAATCATGGCTTCAATAACTGGCCTATCTATGCCATGTCCTATTGATCAGCTTGTAAACAAGTGTGGGTGCATAGGAGCTGAAGGACACCAAAAAATAGTCATCTATCCTACTTGTTCCCCTGTGCTGTGTTTGGACACAGATGCACACCTTGCCCTCTTCTGAGAAGAACTATTCAGGCTAGTGCAGATGCTGGCCCAAGACACACCAGAGGCAGTGGGTAATGGCATAGTTGTGAGAGCCACTGAGTGGGAAGAGTGGAACACTGGGTGAAATCCTGGCTCCGCTGAAGTCAATGGCAAACTCACTGATTTCAGTGGGACCACTATATCTAATCACTTTCCGCATCACCCGCTATTATAGGCTGTGATTTAAAGGCACGATTTAACCCAAAGCCTGCTAGAATTTAATGTTGTCTTTGTGCTGATGGCTTTTTTTAATAGCAGAAAGCAACTTGTGTAAAAAGGGGTGTGACTGGTCAGTAATATACTACAGCCTCCACATTCCCCTCTGTCACAGTGATAAAGCAGAAAAGATTCTCAGTGCCATTATACATCTTTATACAGTCTGAAAGACCTGACATTCTGTAAGCCAGTAAACCGTATGTCTCACTATAACTCTTTTCACTGATCAATGGAGGGATTCCTAGCTACTGTACAGAGGAAATCAAAATCTCTAGTTGGAAAGCATTTTGTAATCATGCCAAGAGTACTGATTGTTTTCTTTAAAGAAACATTCACTCATTTCCGTAACTAAGAAATATTCTTGAAAAGTGAAAAGCTGTACACCAGATCCTGAAGTCCTTACTCAGGCACAACTTTCATGGAGATCAATGGGATTTTTGCCTCACTAAAAATTGAATAAGAGCCTCCAGACATACTAGCAAGCAGTGATATTCTAGACGCTTTGGGTGTAACTGAGCTATTCATCACCTGTCTATATGAAAGTGTGATGGGTAACTGCCTTTTCATCCTGTCTTGTTCAGAGGATTCAGATACGGAGCTAGGCTGCTGATATGAATTACCCACTTATCCAAATTGACTAAAGAGAAACTGGGGGATGGGAGGAGACTGTTGGAATAACTTTAGGTTGTTCCCTTGCTTATGAAATCGCTCTCTTGAGATGTGTGGAACCAAAAAAGCTGCCAGTGGGTCTATGAGATGATGGGTAGAATTTTTAAAAGCTTCTAAGTGGTGCTGAGCCCAAGACTACCATTCAGAGCCCCATTTTCAAAAGTCACGTAAGCACTAAAGAGCCAAGTCCCACTGACTTTTAATGAGACTTGGGGGGCCAGCCCAAGACACTGGAATGACCTCTCACAGGATCTAAGGACTATCACAACCTCACCATCTTGCACTCCAAGTGCAAAGAGCATTTCTTTGACCTTGCCTTCTCTAATATAAACACATAGCAATGGGGGTGTGTGTGTTTGTTTATTTCTTAATGTTTTTCACTCTATTATTCATGGGATTTCAAACTCAGATCTTTATTGTACAGTGACGCTCACTAGAGAGGACAGAAGGAACTTGAAAATGAAGTCATATTGTTTGAAGGACAAGACTCTACTTAATATAGGCAAAATGGGCTAAGCTAAAGACAACTCAATAAAATTAAAAAAATGCTTTTTTGTAGTGAAAAAGTAAACGAGCAAATGAGTCAGACATTTCCATGTATCTGTTCAAACTAGCTGCAGTCTGCCCAGAAAAGGGCTTCATGCCATAGATGACAGGTTTCAGAGTAACAGCCGTGTTAGTCTGTATTCGCAAAAAGAAAAGGAGTACTTGTGGCACCTTAGAGACTAACCAATTTATAAGTGAGCTGTAGCTCACGAAAGCTTATGCTCAAATAAATTGGTTAGTCTCTAAGGTGCCACAAGTCCTCCTTTTCTTTATGCCATAGATGTTAATTCCATGAGCCTATTTTTTAGTACTGTTCATTCCTGATCTAGTGATAAGCTGCTATGTAGAGTGATGCCATCTCTGCTGTCCCTCTCCTTTCTCCCAGAGTTAGGTACTTTTCATCTTTTTCACTTTTAGGTGGAGTCTTTTTTATATATATAAAATAACTGGAGAAAATATTTCTTGCACTCTTTCATCCTTTAGAAACTGTAGTAGAAAGTGTGTCTGTTTTAGTCTCCTGTGTATTACTCTCTGCAGAATCACTACTGTCTGGGATTGGACTGTGCTTTTTCTCTCCCAGTTTCCAATTCTTCTTTATGTTACAGATTCTGTTTGAGTCTTTTTTTTTTTTCCATGGTGTCACAAATATTCCAGGAAATGGTTAACCAATACATTATTTTTAAAAATGAGAGATTTATGACTCTTTCACACCTGTGCTCTTATGTGTCCTTAACAGACATGTTATGTTATGGTCTCTTGTGTCTGCACTTATAACATATTGTTTATCCGCATGATAGAAATAAATGTTGAGATCCCAAATCTGAGGTTGGGTAAATATGCTTTGCTCCAGGTCCCTGACACAAAGCAAACTTGATCAGTAGCAGATCTGGCCCCTAGAGGATTCCGGTGTAATGGAGATACTGTAGTGGCTCCTACATCACTGCCCTTTCCAGCTGCTAGCATCAGGGAGTGGGTGTCCCTCTGCCTTGGTGATCCCAGCTACTAGAACTATACTTAAGGCCATGAGCAGCCCTGAACAGAAATGGGGAAGACAAAGGCAAGTCTACAGATCCATTCACCCTCTTCTACGGCCGGCAGATCAGATTGTGTGTAAAGGGAAGCACATGTTGCACCTTTTCAAAGCATAGTCCTATAAGATGGTGAACGTTTCTTGTATTGAGTCTCTTCAGCAAACATGGGAGATGGTTAAAGGTTCTCAAGCTCTTAGAGCAGCTGCTCAGCGTGTTTCCCAACTTCAGCTTTAAAAAAATGGCTTATACTCTTCAGCAAACTGCTAGTGAAAGCACATGAAAACCAGTATCTGAATCTCCATCTACTTCATCCTGAAATCTGTATTTCTTCCAGTCTGAGAATTTGTCAGTTTCTCCTGATTCTGATTCAAATAAAAAAATCAAATCGGACTCCATTGCACAGGTAAAAGAGAACATAGGTAAGGAGGTGGAAATGTGCTTTTCCTTGAGATCTGAACAAAAACTTAATTTCCAAAAACTTAACCTTAGACTCAGAAGAAAATCAGTCAAGAAATCAAAACGCCCTTTAAAACAATGGGCCTGATTCATCTCTCTGTGTCACCAGTTTTAGACTGTGTAATCTTATTGATATCATTTGGGATACTCCTGATTTATATCCACATATGAGAAGAATCTCCAGCAAATTGACATTGATATGGATAGTGTTGCTCATCTGATACCAGTTATGAAAGTGGACCTGTGCAATATGAGGAACATAATGCAAGCACTAGTGGTCTGAGTGCTGGGAGGGAGGGATGAAGATGATGATAAAATAGGGTTTTTCTGTGTCCATCTTCTGTGATTCAAAGATGATGGTGGGATGCACCAAAAAAGCTGTACTTCCTGATTCTACTTCCCCAGCATATTCTTCATCACCAGAATACACACTGTTTCACTCCTCAGTGTTTAATACTAATATTTGTTACTGTTCTGAATTGAATTAACTGAGCTGCACACTGTACAGTTTTTGCACAGTGCCCAGATTATGCACTGTCATATTGCAAAATATTTGAAGTATCCTCTTATATTCAGTTTTCTTCTCATCTGTCTTTCACCATTACACTAGGAACCATCTGTCCCAGATCTGGTTGAGCTCCTCCAGGTCAGACACCTGTCAGACTGCTGTGGAGATCCAACTGCTGCATCTGGTGCTTAATTTGTAATGAAAGAGGTGCTGGGGCTCATCCAATTTTTTTTTTTTTTTTTACTTTCCTAACTGATGTGGCAAGCCAAAGTGTGCCAGGATTATAAACTGCCAAGCCTAGAGGTGCCAGGGCTCACCCGTGGCAAGCCCTGGCACAAATTAAAGCACTGGCTGAATCTCATATCCTTAGCTTGTTGGGGCTTCACAGAGTTTAGGCATTGTCCCTGGCTTTTGGCCAGGTAGGTATGCACTCTGGATGTACACCTTTTGTCTGACATCCCTCTTGGCAGTGGGGACCCTCCAGTCAATTTCCTAGGCCCTGGAACTTCTGCCAGTTCTGTCAAGCCTCCCCATCAGCTCTTGTGTGTTTACCACAATCCCACAAATATTTTAACCTTCTGTTTTACAGTTTATCTCATTACATTACACCATCGTTCATCAGTTGTTAATCACTGAGGTGAAAACCCTCTGTAGGAAATGCCCTTCTCATCACTGAGCATCACATATTCTTCACTGTTATGTGGTGCATATCAAAAAAAGAAGCTACATACAAAAGTTACTGTTTTGGAGCCTCCTTTAAGGACAGACACTTACCTCCTGAAATGCTGATACGCATGAGGAGGTCTTTTTGAATCCACTTCAATCACTTTAAGAAAGTTCCCAAGAATGTTGCTTTCCTTTCAGTAACTCATTCAGAAGGAATTCCATGTCCTACATGACTGAGCATATCATTTATCAAAAAGTAGCAGTCACTGAATGTGTCATGTAAGAGATGGTTAGAGTGTGGTCGTCTTCTGCCCAATTGACCACGGAGGAATACTTCTAGCGGATTTTTGAAGAGTTCATTATGGCCCTCAGTAGTTCAATATTGAAAATATAGCATTAATTAGTGTTCCCACTTATTCAAATATTCAGGGGGGTATCTAAATGAGGGGAAATCCAGACATTAGTCAGGCGTCCCTTGTATCAGAGATGGATGATGATTATTTCAGTTCTAATTTCCCCTCCCCTACACAGGGTCTGTGATTTCTTAACGTTAGTGTATTAACTTTTAAGAATATTTTAGCTCTTAATATAAAATGTTCTCCTCAGAGCTTTGGATAAAAATAGGAAATGTGCATAGCAGCATTAGGCTTGATCAAACTTGGATCAATGTGTTTGCTTAGAAATAACATTTAAATATACAGATAATTCATTTCAAATAATGTATTAACATTTTTGTCTCTCTTGAGTGTTTTTTGGTATTGGTTTTGCTGCTTAGAAATGTGTGGTTTTGGTTTTTTTTTTAATCAAGTGCAGAATGTCTTATGATGCCAAGGAAAAAAAATGTACATGATTAATCAAAAGCAAGTTTTGAAGAACCACTGCTCTGAGTTACTGAGGCAGTATATTTTATAACCCTTCCCCCTACTCTTCCAATATAAATCACAAGCCCAAATGCCAGACTGTAATTTTCCTGTAGCAGCAATGTTTTCCTAGCATGTTCTCCAACGGTTGGAATTGTCTCTGGCTCAGACATATGGTTTGGATGCTGATGAACTGCCTTGGCTATTGTGCTCTGTGTGGTGGTTCTGATCCTAAAAAATCTGGAGTTTTCCACCCATTGTACTGAATACTTGTAGAAAGATTCTTCCATAGTAGTTATTCACTTGGGATTTCTGTGATTATTTGAATGTATTAAAGTATGAGTGCTGACAAATTTTAAGAAGTGACCAATGGTTAACTTAAAATATATTAAGAGTCAATTTTTAAAAGTGACTTCAACCTGCTGGACCTATTTTGCAGGCACCATCTTTTATACAGATAAATAGACTAAAATGCAAAGGGTGTTTAGGCATGTAACTGTCATTTGCAGCTGCAGTGTTGCCAAATCTCATGATTTTATCATGAGTCTTATGATAATTTGGTGTTTTCCTTAAAGCCCTGGTTTTCAAATGATTGCTTGAGAATCTCAGCTTTCATTTTAAAAAAGTAAGCTTCTAGCCCATATGGTTGTGGAGGAAAGCCAGAAAACGTTAAATCAATACACCCTAAAGGCTCAGTAACGAGGGGGCAAATAAAAAGAACTCAATTCATTGGATTAAAAAAAATCTGATTTTAAAACTGGCCTCAATGTTTCGGAGTCTGACCCATAAATTTTGAACACCCCGGGGGTTGGCAGGACTGCACATGCAAATGATAGTGAACCCCAGATGATTTTTTTTACATTTTGAGACCAATCAGAGCTGTTTTACCTAGTTCTACACTGGCAAACAACATAATGAGATACAATTTTTGTTAGCTTTAAAAAATGCTTAATTCTCATCTCATCTCATTCCTTGCCACCCTAATGTGGTACTATTGAACATGGCCATTCCTCTTCATAACTCAGGAGTTTCAGCTTCTGAAAATGTGAATTCATTTCAGCAGAGTATGCGCAGGCATGACAAACAGTTTAGGAAGGAGTCTGTTATTTTTAACAGTTCTAGTGGGACTAGCATGCCTTTTAAGTTGATTGGTGAATTTCATTTACACTGTCCAGAAGGTGCCCAGATGGAGAAGCTTCCTGATCACTCTGCAGGTTTTGTGAATGAAGCATGTTCTAAAGCACACTAGCACTGCTAGATTTGTGTTTAGAAACTGTTGCTTACAGGTGTAGCATGGCACCAACAAAGTTGTGGAAAGAACTACAGTTGAACATGGCTGGTATTATGATTCATGGGATCATAAGTTACTGAGCAGCAACTACCTGGTTTTCCAGTACAGCCTTTCTGCTTCTAGTATTGTGTACCAACAGATATGTTGGTTTATATTCTGCTGTTTATGGTTAGTAATGATTAGGTCCCTACCAAATTCACGGCTATGAAAAACCTGTTACAGACTGCAAAATCTTGTCTCCCTCCCCCACCTCCCTGTGAAATCTGGCCTTGTGTGTGCTTTTACCCTATACTATGAGGGAGATCAGTGTTTCTCATACTGGGGGTCCTGACGCAAAAGGGAGTTGCAGGGGGGTTGCAAGGTTATTTTAGGGGGTTGTGGTATTGCCACCCTTACTTCTGCACTACCTTCAGAGCTGGGTGACTGGAGAGCAGTGGCTTCTGGACAGGTGCCCAGTTCGGAAGGTGGCACCCCACCAGCAGTAGCGCAGAACGAAGGGTGGCAGTACCATACCATGCCATCGTTCGTTCTGCCCTGCTGCTGGCGGTGGCTCTGCCTTCAGAGCTGGGCTCCCAGCCAGCAGCCATCACTCTCCAGCTGCACGGCCCTGAAGGCAGCGTCGCCGCCAGCAGCAGTGCAGAAGTAAGGGAAGCAGTACTGCAACCCCCCCTACAATAACCTTGCGACCCCCACACAACTCCTTTTTGGGTCAGGACCCCTACAGTTACTACTCTGAAATTTCAGATTTAAATAGCTGAAATCATGAAATTGATGATTTTTAAAATCCTATGGCTAGTGTGAAATTGACCAAAATGGACCGTAGGTAGCTTCTGGGCTGCTCCTAGTTGTGCCAGTAGGATAGGTTCCATACACCATATCCCTTCTCTCCCCCCAGGATAGCCCCCTACTCTGAAGCACACTTGAGCAAACAGAGGAATTCTCTGTTGGGCATTTGCAGCCAGATTATGGCCCTATTGTATGTACCACATAAAAGATTACTCCTTAAAACCATTGATTCTGGTGACATGTTGCTATTTAAATTGTCCATTTGTTCCTTTTGACACTCCAGTATCCCACGCAACAAATCACTAAAACAAATTGTTGTTTTCCTGCAGTGGTCCTGAAGCAGTTGAAAAATGAGTTTGCTGACCTGATAGCAAAAAATATGTGATCTCTTATTGAATTTCAGTTTGACGGGTGGGTGGGTGGGTAACCAATATAGTATATCTTCAGAAAAGGCAAAAGTGCTGATCCCAGGAATTAGACTACTGAGCCTTAGTTTAACACTGGATAATTTGTTGAAACAAAAATGAAATATAGTTTTGTATAAATACTTAAGCTGATGTCTCTATCGTATCATATCTTCTGTAATGGAAAGCTGTGCTTCTCTTGTCTACTAGAATTCCTTTTGAGTGAGTTGACAACATAGTATAAAGTAGAATCAATAACAGAAAGCAGAATTGGTGGTGTTCCAAATTGGAGTGTGTAGGGAAATCTAAGACGACAATGTAGAATGGAATTGCCTTCAGCAGGTGGCTCCCTCCACATCAATGCATAATGCGTTTTTGGGTGTGGGACTGAGGAAGGCTGGGGCATGATCAATGAATGAATATTACATTAGCTAAAGTCACAGAGGAAGGGGACACAACATTCATGAAAGGTAATACAAACCTGAGTAGTATCCTGAGGAATAAGATTGTCATCCCCAACCTCAACTAATCACTCCTGCTCACAGCCTGCATATAGAAAGCAGTGAACGTCATACAGATTCTTCCCCTCTAGTTTTATTATTTTATTGACATATTGATAAGAGAGATGATAATTTGGCTAAGGATGTTAGAGCTGAGTGGGTTTGGCTGCATAATTACACAGGCAAATTTCTCCCACTGTCCAATGCTTCTTATGGAAATACAGTTATAACACTGCAGGGTTACTTTTGCTGTGCAAGTAAATTGCAAAATAAATTATGTCTCAAAGGCACTATTAATTTTCTAAAACTATTTAGTGATGTGATGCATGATGATGATTCATGTTGGAATACACAGCTAGGTAGTATTATAACTGTGAGACCATATGTAAGTAATGTAGAAAATCTTTTAAGTGTCTTTCTTATTTTTTTCTGTGTATCTTTTGATACATCATATCAACCTGATTCAATGTTGTAGATGGATACCAAAACAAACAATTATACATATTTGTTGTCTATAAGCAAATTTACTTCCATGCATATTGTTCTTTTCTACCTATAGAGGTATAGAGGAGGATCTGGTCCATGTAAGCACAGTGTACTTGAATTATGTCTATCCCCTTTAAGTACAAATGACACATGTTGATTTTATAGGTGTTATTATATGCCTTTAAAATAAGGTTTATTTCAACTTTTCAGATCCTGCAGGTTTTATTGAAACCATATTTTGAGAGAGAGTATAAAACACTTTATAGTTTAAGGCTAAAATTATATATATGAGAAAGCAAAGAAAATCCATATTTAATAAACCTTTTTACTTTAAAGAGAAATGGGGTTGCTGTTACAATAAGTGAAATATCTTAACAAACATAACCACAATGTACATGTTAAAAATTATTGGTCAGTGAATAGTGTGGTTTTTATAAAATCAATGTGCTCAGAGTTCTTAAATTACCTCATGAAATAAGTGATGTTTTATAAATATTTAATGTTTGCTTTTGAAATGTACCAATTGTTTCTGGAAATTCCTCTGATGTATAATGAATTGTATTATGGTAGAGTAGTCCTATTTCATATTGTGATCTCTCTTGATTCACTCTGATTTTTATATAAATTTCGTATCCATCTTTGTGAAAGCTAGATAAATAAGTAACAGTCCTGCTGTGAATCAATAGGTGCTTTGAATTTAGTAAAACTAGTGCATCAAAACTATGACACTCATCCTACAAAACAACGTAGAGCCCTTCAGTGTTCGAGACTCCCCTTGTCACTGAGTTCCTGAGCAGAGTTTTTGGTTGAACATGATTGCTTTTTTGTTACGTCCTATACTGTGTAAAAAGTGTTCACTTAAGCGAATTCAGCTTTGAACCATTAATTTTTCATACAAAATTTTATCAGGTTTCAAACTCTGACAGCTAAAACTTGTATATGTAGAAAAGTAACAAGCTGTAGTTAGATTATTCATATACATGTATATTTATTTATTGGGAATCCTGGGAAAACACTACCTTAGGTTGAAGCAATTTAATTTTGCATTTTTCCCAATATAATTTTTTAAAAAATGATTAAATTTTCCATCATTGTATCAGTAAAGGCATATAATTTTGAACATGAGTTAAATGGAATGATTGTTTTATGAGCATTACTTTGGCGCATTCCCAATTTTTAGGTACGGTTATGTAAATTTTAACAACTTTTAGCTAACAATTACAACAAACAAGAATACAAATTCTGTCATTTAATAGTGCTGGGATGAAATTTAATAGTGGAAAGTGCAAAGTCATGTATTTAGGGAATAACAAGATTTTTTTTCTATAGGCTGGGGACTTACCAGTTGGAAGTGACAGAGAAGGAGAAAGAGCTGGGTGTACTGGTTGATCACAGTATGATGATGAGCTGCAAATGTGATGCAGCAGTGAAAAAGGCTAATGCAGTCCTAGCATGCATCAGGCGAAGTATTTTCAGTAGAGACCGGGAAGTGTTGTTACCATTATACAAGGCACTGATGAGACCTCATCTGGAATACTGTGTGCAATTTTTGTTTCCCATGTTTAAGAAAGACTAATTCAAACTGGAACAGGCGCAGAGAAGGGCTGCTACGATGATCTGAGGAATGGAAAACCTACTTCATGAGAGGAGACTCAAAGAACTTGGCTTGTATAGTCTTAACATAAGCAGGCTGAGGGGAGATATGATTGCTCTCTTTAAATACATCAGTGGGATAACTTAAATAACTCCTTCCCCGCCCTGGTGTTTAAGTTGCAATATTGATACAAGAACAAATGGATATAAACTGGTCATCCACAAGTATAGGATTCAAAGTAGCCAAAGGTTTCTAACCATCAGAGGAGTGAAGTTCTGGAACAGCCTTCCAAGGGACAAAAATCCTAACTGGCTTCAAGACTGAGCTTGATAAGTTTATGGAAGGGATGGTATGATGAAACTGCCTAATATGGCATATAGCTGATCTGTGACTGCTAGCAGTAAATGTCTCCAGTGAAGGGTGATGGGACACTAGGTGGGAAGGGCTCTGAGTTACTACAGAGAATTCTTTTCCAGGTATCTGGTTGGGGTGGGGTGTCTTGTCCACACACTCAGGGTATAACTGATTACCATAAATGGGGTCTGGAAGGATTTTTCCCCGGGACAGATTGGTTGAGGGCCTGGGGGATTTTTGTCTCCCTCTGCAGCATTGGCACCGGTCTCTTGCCAGTTTAAGCTAGTGTAAATGGTGGATTCTCTCTGTAACTTGAAGTCTTTAAACCATGATTTGAGGACTTCAGTAACTCAGCCAGAGGTTAGGGGTCTATCATAGTGAGTGGGTGAGATTCTGTGGCCTGCAATTTGCAGGAGATTAGACTAGATGATCACTTCTGACCTTAATGTCTCTGAGTCTATAGTACCTAACTAAATGAAAATAGAAAAAAATTATCAAAGAATAAAATTAAAACTTGAGCAATATTTAACATTAAGTTCCAGAAAGTAACAGTATCCTGACATATCTTCCCCTATCATTGGTTTTATAATGTGATACTGAAGACAAGTAGGCCTATTTCTTAAGTTAAAATAAAAGTTGTAAAGTTTTTTTTTAAAAAAAGGAAAAAACCCTAAACATTTAAAAATTGCTTTTAAAAAAAAGTTACACCATTTGAATTGAATTTGACTGGACTCCCTGCTTGCAGTTTTTAGATGATGATGTTGAAAACACATTTTCCAATGTGTGTGTTTATTTGAAAAATGCATAAACTCTGAAGAATAAATTTGTATGGATACGTGTTCAGCAAAGGAAACTAAGCACGTAACTGCTATGAGCACTACTGGGGGATGAAGAGTTACCATATCACAGGAGCCAACTTTTCATTTATTTTATTTTTTCCTGGCAGGTACTCTGATTACTCAGGTAATCCTTTCCCCAAATGCTAGGGATCTTAGGACCCTTCAAATGAAGAATACTAAACTTATTTACAGACAGCCAAAACTACAGCATTTTGTGCAAGATCTCAGTCCTGACACAGCCTTTCTCCAATCATGGATTTTTCCCACTAATATTTATGGCACCATTAGCGCATTCAATTAGCTCTCTTCTCTCTCTCTCGTAGATCATACCATATACCATTCTTTAATTCTTACCTTCTTGAGTCTCCATTATTATAGTACATTATTTTTATTGCTGTATTTCTTATCATAACAAACATCCCTCTTGGTAAGACTATGAATAACCATAGAAGCGCACAGGTTCTGACTCTGAGACTTGTTTCCTATCCCATCAAATGAGAACTCTTTCCAAAGGGTGAAATTCTCCCTCACAAAAGGCCATCTAAACTATTTAAACCCCCCTTTGAAAAGGGAGGAGACAGAACATAAATGAATTGGTGTTCCATTGGGGGGTGTGGGAGGCGGAATGGTGACTTGCTGCTGGGTCTAATAGTTGATGTGAATGGGACTGGTAACAGGGATCTGGAATGGGAACTACTTGATCTGTGCTTATGTCTATCTAGGATCCCAAATACAGGGTGTGGAACAACCAGTCCCCACTGCCTGTGAAATCGGCCATATAAAATCGATGATTCAGGCTTTGTTTCTAATGCCTAGGAAGTAAAAAGTTGTTACTGAGGGACAAATTCTGTCCTCATTTACATCTCTGAATATCTTAGGGATGTACATGCAGTTCAGTTTTTGTTACATGACAGTCACAAGTTGTTTCTCTGTCAGACACCTTTTTCTACAATTGTACTGTAGATACCATTTGTGTAGCATTGTATAGTGTTCTGTACTACTCCATGCCAGAGTCTACTGAAGACAACTGACTAAATATTGCTCTCAATTATACTGGATAAGCTATCATAGCAGTATTGAGATTAATGGGGCTGCATCCATGTAACTGAGAGAAGAACTTCACCTCATAAGTCTATTGCACTGAATAATTGGCATGTGGACTGTAGGAGCTCATGGACTGATATTGGAAAACAGCCATTCCAACTCAGCTGACAGGTTGGCTGAAATTTACAAGTGTTCTAACAGCTCAGATGGAGGCTGCCAGATGCTGCTTCCGTTCAATTTCCTATGAAAACTCATGTTGGACATGCAAAAAATAACTACTTTAAAATAATCACCTGACATGAATGAATAAATAATGGGTGAAGACAGCATGGGCTATAATGCAGTTCAGGTGGTAGTCTTGAATTCATTCATAAATTAAATACTTTTAATATTGAGCTGATCAGTCATCTCCTCTGTGATCAGCTTTTTACTATTTTTTTCATTTCTTTTTTCAATATTGTAAAAATCTGTAACCTTTTAGGGACAAACTCTGCTTACCTCACACAAAAGTAATCCCAGTGAAGTCACTGGGCTACTTTTATTTACATAAATCATCTCTAGGGCTGGCTGGGTAATTTTTGATTTTGCCAAATCAAATTGTTTTTCATCAAAAAAGAAATATTTAATTTTGGTTCAGATTGACCTAAATCTAAATTTCAGTTCAAATGAACCAAAACGTTTCATTTGGAGTCAGGTCTACATCAAACTATATCATTCTAAAGTGCCACTGTGCCCCCGAGAGCTGTAGTTTGGTATGTTCTCTTCTACATGCTGGGTTCTTTGACTGGAGTACATCTATGATGCATTGCAATTTCCCCTCTGACTGAGTTGCATGGTGCTTCGTGGGAAACACATGGCAGTGTTGCATCATGGGAGGGGTAGTCCAACCAGGGAGCCTGGCCCTCTGGCAAGAATGAAAGCAGGAGGCACCTCTGCACAATAAGCAGATGCAGCTTAATGTCAAACTGCCTAGAAATGAAGTGTTTCTACATCTCCGAATTGAATTTGTTCCAAACTTTTTGTTCCATAAAAACTTTCAATACTAACTTTTCTTCTGAATTTGGGACAAAACATATCAAAATATCCAAAGGGATGGACATTCCCATTTGCACCATCTTTAATCATCTCATTAATATCTATAAGTAGTCCTGCTTAAAAATATACAAAATGATATAGCTCAGTGAAACTAAAGTGTGTAAACTCAACAGGATTTGGACTGATATATGATAAAGATAATCAAATATTGCAATAGTAATGTTTGAGTAGTAACTTAATATATTTTACGTAAGTGTCATTCTGTGTACTAATGATATTGACCAGAAAGATCCTCCTCTTATTTATTTTATGTTGATAGTAAGAATATTTATTTCTAACAACAGTAATTACATCATGGAACAATATGATTGTTCAGAATTTCCCTGGACACCCTCATAAAGTTTGTTGGTTATGTATTACTAGAGATGAATGTTCAGGACCCCTTTGACCTCCCAATTTTGTTACCATTTAGTGGAGTTTATTCTTGTCCATTCTTTAGTAATGTCTGCTGGATTATGTGGACCCATTAGACAGATAGGGAGATGAATATATGAGGCAGGAAGATTTTTTTTTAAATCTGAGCTCCGGATTCCCATTGAGCAGTTTTTCAGTTTCATATTAGACAACCAATTCTTGCCTTTTGTCCTTGCTGAGCCAGTGCATCTAATCAATCAGGACTCAGATGCACAAAAAGACTACATATATTTTTAGCCCTGATAGGAATATAATTAAGAGGGATTTAGTTATAAAAATATGCCTCTGGTAAAATGTCAGTTGAGTTATTAAATATTTATGAATATATATTACATTTATAAAATGATCTTCTCTAGATACATGAACTGCTTAAAAACCCAATTAATGAAAACCAAAACTGACACTATCAGACAGAGCTTCTAGCTCTGATGATGATGAAGATGAATTTCCAACATGAAGGAGGTGTAAACAGATATGTCTACCTGAGTCTGCAGATATCCTGAACTAATGTCTAGAGTTGTGATCTCCTCCTCCCCCATTCATCTTCTGAGGTGGGGTGGGTTGTTAATTTTACAACCTAGTGATGCCATTTCAAAAGTCTGTGTTAACTATTTCATTGCTGATAATTTTGTCTCAGTACAAACCTCCCACAAATATCTAGAGGGGATCTACTCTGGAGTCGGGGTAATACATAATCCTAAGAATGGAATTTTTCACACACTTTTTGTAAATTGAGTTTGACAGTTTTGGTGTATACAGTCATAAAAATTAGAGGTGGAAATTGCCAAATTGTTATACAGTCTTTCTGCCAATGCATAATTCTTGTCTTTCTGTATTTTATGTAATTTGTACTAAAGACTTTTGGTTTTGACACTAAGAACTAGATAATACTCTCTACTCCTCCCTCTCTCTTGAAAAAGTTTTGAGAAAAAAGAACTGAGCATCTTAAAAATCTTTATTACTCTGTAGTAATCCCTCTGTGCAACTTGTGTGTGTTTGGGCCTCTTTGGAGTGTCTCAGTTGTGGGGATGGAGTGTAGGCAAGTGCCCTCACCCTCCAATCATTCATTACACCTTCAAGGATTGCCATGCATAAATTAATGCTGATCCTCTCCTCATTCTCCCTCTTTGCACACATGTGTTGTCGGACTCATGGGAAGAGGAATGTGGAGACTGATCACACGATGTCCCACTTTGCCATACGAGTTCCAGGAGCTAAAGGATTTCTTATGGGTCTCTTGGAATATCTGGAGGTTTGTAAGGCCACTCCCTCTCTCCATTTCACAAAAGGGACAAACCATACCCCCGAAGCAATGATTCAGGAGAGAGCCTGATCAGTCTTTACCTTCATCTAGACACCTCAAAATATGGAGTTGAGAAGGGTGAGCAGGAATTAGCTAGGAAGGAAATTGGGGACACCTGGTCTTCTGACTACACTATATTCTGAGCCTGTACCTTGGCTCTGATTCATCTCAATTAGAAAAGAGAGCTTGATTTTTCAGGAATGTTAAGCCATAGGTAATTTCAGTAGAGGTCAATGGGCGCTGTGGGTAAGCTCTGAAGTACACTGATGATTGTTGAAAAGTATTGACCCACAGGTTGACCGTAATAGAAATCACGTACCTGGAAAACGTGTTAAAATGGAAGTGGCAGCAATTATACTAATTATGAAGGATTAAAACAAACCCTATCCCTTTGTAGACACACATTGCTCCAGCTGTGTGTGCCAAATTAGACTGGTGTATGTAAAACAATTGTAAAGTGACATATCTTAACTCACACATTAGTGCAGAACACGAACTGTGTGAATGCATATGGAGTGGGAGGATCACTGGATGAAAGCATGAAATGAAAGGAAGATGACCCACTGAACAGATTTTTTAGCATCAATTAACTACATTCTTTGTTTCCTTTTCACATTGTTCTCAGTGAAGCAAATGTGTGACAGATCATTAAAAACACTATTTTATTTGACAAGCACTTATTCCACCAAGGTTTCTCTACCACTTCTTGGATTTCATTATTTGGAACAAACATGTTCGATGACAGAAGCTTTATCTCAGAATTTCACCCATATTCTGCATGAAAAGGATTTGAAACAAAGGCTTGTCCACATATTATTGTGAACAGAATATTTTGTTGTTAATAATGCAGTTGCCTTCATTGTAGAGTATATTGCGGTGGATTAAATAAATTGAAAATTATTACTTTATCAATTTCCGATGAAAGCTTATTAGCAGTTTACATTAACTTTCCTCTTCCCACTGCCATTCTTAGGTCAAATGAAAATGTTCTTTCTGGGTTTCAATATATTTGATTTTAATCTGATAGCATAATTATTTCCACTTTGGATGGTTCATAGGGAAGAACAAAGCATGAAACCCTCTTTATTCAAATAAATGTGATGTTTAGGAGATAGATTCTGCCTAATCTTATATCCTGTATAACCTCATTGAAGTCACTAAGACCTGATTCTCATTTACAGTTGAGGCCCTTTTACTCTGCTCTAGCACCATAAAGGGGCCTTGAAGTGGGAGTAAATTACATTTGCACCCACTTAAAGAATCTTTTACACAGAGTGGTGTAAAGGGGCCCTAGGCAAATGAGAATTCGGTTCACAGGGTATAAATCAGTGGAAAACGTGATCCTAAAAATGTAAAATACATAAAATATGAAGCAGGATTTCTTTTTCCCTTTAGGAAGCAAGACAATAAATCTTTTCTAGATCAGCCTTTATAGTTCAGTCTTCAGTGTTAGGGAGAATACTTAATGTTTAGATCAAGGTACTGAGGAACATGACTTCCTGGGTTCTGTTATGGACTCTGCCATGGATTCTTTTGTGTGTGAATTTGGACAAATCACAATTTTCTATGCCTCAAATTTCTCAGCTGTAAAATATATACTGAACCTAAAAAGAGCAGTGAAGCTTAGATAAGATTTGTAAATTGCATGGAAATCTTTAGATAGTGCTAAACAGTTGAATTATTATGATTAACAAAACTTCTCTCTTGATAAGGGAAATAATGGGGTCTTGGTGGACATAGTCATGGAAATTAAATGGAGAATTTCATGGAGTAACTTCCTCCTAGTCTACCACCTGAAAGCAAAAAGATACACTACTTGTCATTGGCTATTCGACCCAACAGAATTAACTATTTCGGACCTTTGGATTTACCACTCGAGTTATGCATCCACCCCAAATCTTTTTGTAGGGATGGGAGAGATGTTTGTACCAAAAAAAGAATGACTTGTTCTTTTCTCATTTCCTTTTTATTTCTTTCTTTTGTGTTTCCTCCAGCATCGTGCACTGATCCAATTATTTTATTGGGAGAGGATTGTAATTTGTAGAAAAAAAAATAGATCTTGCCTTTCATCCTGAAGAAGGGAGTTCCCCAATACTAAATCAGTAGTTCTGAGAACAACTGAACTCCTAGTCAAACAACATCTACTCACAAGATCCCCATTTTTAGAACTTCCCCCACACAGTAGTTCTTGTTCCAAACACAACACACGTAAGTGAGTCTTTAGTGGACCTCTGTACTCCCTGTTGTCGTCTTAGTTTCCGTGAGGAATTCAAACTAGACCCAGTGATTAGGAGTAAATAATGGATATTGTAAGTAGATCTATTATTGCTTGGTTGTCTACAAAGTATTTTATAATTACGTGCAGATTTATTGTACAATGTTTTACAGCAACTTACCACATGGTAAATTGCATCATGCATAAATCATAAGCAATTGTTATATGTTCAATATTTATTTAAACATATTATGATGCACCAGGCTTTCCTTTCAGGTCTAAACAGTTCTAATTATTTAGAGAAATGATTTTTCCACCCTGAAAGGGATTTTTTTTTAATAGCCATAATGTTGGGAAATCTAAATAAAAGTGCTCATAAATATTGGTGGTACAGTATTGGATCTTGTGATGTTTTTAAAGTGGTATCCTGAGGAAGAAATAACTGTAGCCAATCAAATCAAGGCTGTTGGTTGCTAATGCCTCCAACGCCTTTTGAAACTCAGTCCTGCTTAGATGATATAAGTTTTATTTGACTAGATGCTTTTTCTAATGAGAAGTAAACAGTTTGGTGCAGTTCTTTAGCCAATCTTGCATGTTATAATTATCTATGACTATGAAACATTTCAAACTTTAATCTTAATTTCCCCTAACTTTTTTTTAAAATAAAAGTGAGGAAACTGAAAGCTGCTTCATATAGTGCTTTTGTTTCTTTTATGACAGTTGAGCTGTAGATTATGGTTTAGCTGAATTACTGGAGCACATTCATAACAGAAAATGAACCTTCAGTTTACTGGCTGTAAACTTACTGTAAACTTACTGTAACTTAAGTAAAATTACTTTAGATATGAAACTGATTGAAACACTGTTTAAAAACTTAACTACAGGAGATTAAAATACCCTTTAATGTGGAAACTAAAAACATGATGGTTTTAGCCAGTGTAACTCCATTGATTTAGCTGAAGTTTCTCCTGAGATTAAAAGGAGACGCTAAACATCTGTATGTGTACTTTGACAATACTGTGGGCCAGACCCTGGTGATAAAGTAGCCATGAAGCCAATGGACTGGCCTCCTGAGGATTCTTCTCCCCGAGGGAATTTTTATTGGCATTGAGCAGCCATAGTTGGTCCTACATCTCATCTGTTCTTGGCCCTCAGCAGAGAGGCCATGTTTGGAGGATATGAGGTGAGGCAGGGCATCACTGCATCCTGGTAATCTTCATCTGCCATCAGAATTGCTAGCACTGAAGTTTATAGAAAGTAAATTTCAAAGTCAGTTCCATGAATATTGATACCAAAAGTTCTTCACTCAAAGAACTCATCCACTCAATGAATAGAAACAATGCCAAGTGATGACTTCCTCTCAAATTTACCAATACAGCTCTACTACCAAAACTCAAATACATATAATTATTTCTGATCAGTTCATAGATCTGATTTGTTTAATTGCCAAATACCTCATAAATATACTTTCTTATAAATTTCAATCTGCCAGTAAAAAGAAAAGGAGTACTTGTGGCACCTTAGAGACTAACCAATTTATTTGAGCATAAGCTTTTGAGCATAAGACTAACACGGCTGTAACTCTGAAATCTGCCAGTATTATACTGTGAGCAAGAAAAGCCTGAATTCCTTGGACAAATCAGCATAATTGTTGCTGAAATGTAGGCTGCCAGCTTAATAGGGTCAGATTGCAATCTAATTTACATAACTGTAGATCCACATGAATTTAGTTGGCTTGAGTGGAGTGGGTTTTGGATTTACAGTATTGTGAGATCAGAATTTGAACCATAGCTTTTTAGTAGAGTTAGAATCCTGTACTCCCCTCTTCTTGATGCATACCATTTTGCATACTGAGGATGCCTTATCTTTACATCACCACAATAAGGCAACCTTACAGAGGCATGAATACATGGTTTTCAAAACAAAATCCTGAAATTGTATTCCATTCACCATGACACATCCCTTCTATGTGTACATTATATTGCTTCATAGCGTACGTGAAAGGAAAAAAACTGAATTGCTTTGCACATTACAGAATTGTCCTTTCAAAGAAAAACCACCTATCAGTTAAAATGATTTTACCTACTTGAACATAGCATGTTGGAAAGAAGCTTTTAAAAAGGCTTGCTCTGTGATTCAGTATACAAAAAACAGTTTTCCTTAAAGTCTGTTCTGTACTCGGGACAAGTACATTAGAGAAATGCAAGAACAGCTGTATGACCCTTTTTTTTCCTCCTTATTTCTAACTCAGGGCCAGATTTGGAAACCTTTTGGAACATGTAATCATCACAATAAAGAGAATTCCTCCCCAGCACAGATAATATTTGTAGAAAAATGTGCTGAGATGGCTCATCCTAGAACCTGTTTGCACTGTTGTCAGAAATAATGAGCTATATACTTCACTGCAGCCAAATTTCACTTGGTGTAGGGGAGTGGCTGTGAAAGATCTGGCGACAGCTCCCTGAGTCTGCTTCGCCTGGCTTCTGTGCCTGTGAAAGCAGCATAAGTGCTGCTTTAACCAATGCCCTTGGTGTTAGGTTCTTGAGGGCCTATACTGCAGTAGAGGATTGGTGTGGTATAGCAGAGCTCCACCATGCCTCTTAGGGTGTGTCTACACTGCAATAAAACAGATGTGGCTGGCCTGTGTCAGTTGGCTTGGGCTTTGGCTAGTGGGGCTATAAAAATTTGCATTGTAGATGCTTGGGCTCGGTCAGGAGCCCAGGATCCAGGACACTCTATCTCTAGCATCTACACTGCAATTTTATAGCCCCAGAGCCCTGCAAGCCAGAGTCTGCCGATATGAGCCAGCTATGGGTGTTTTATTGCAGTGTAGATTTAGGCTTACACTGGGGTTTTGGTGGGGTGGCTGGTGCAAGAGCTGCATCATCTCAGTTTATGCCAGTTGAGAGGGTCCTCACTGCAAGGGAAATTCTCAGCTAGCAGTTTACACCCTGAATTGCTGTTTAGGTGATGCAGAGGAGATACAGCACAGACCAGACTAATATTTTTCTTGTCCTTTACTAGCACAGTTTCCTGTGTTGCGCTACTTTTTGCTTTCTGCCAGATATTGAAATAAACTATCTGCTAGGATAACAAGAGATTTTGGAGCTGTGATAATTAAAGGACTTCTATAAAGTCCTAACCAGTCATTTCTTTTCCATATTGGCATGCTTTCTTCTTCGTTTTGTGGATATTAAAGTAGAACCATGCCAACTAGAACTGCTGTTAGATACAGGAAAAAACCTGCACTGAAAATAAGGTTTCAGTTACTGAAGAACAGGGTAATATGATTCTGTGGTTGTTTGAAGCAGGGCCTGTATGAGTGATGCTATGCTCCATGTGGGTCAAGGAAGAGCACCATGCTTTCTTTTGGCCTCTTTTCTGGGATTCAGTAATCCCTGAAACAGAGGTAGGGATTTGGCAGGTGATAATCCTCCTCCCCTGTTGTACTTACTACGCCCAAAGATTGTATCAAGGCAGACTGTGCCTACCATCAATTTATTTGTTTTGTCCTAGAATGAAAATCATTGTATAATGTTTGTGTGTAAGATATATTTGTATTTTAACAAGTGTTTTCTCTCACAGGGGGAAATTCACTGTGTGTGCAAAGAGCCAGAATGAGGCCTACACAACACTTAAACCCTCACAATAAGACTTAAGTGGTACATGAATAAGCCTTGTGCTGCTGTTCTGCACAGGAGTGAAATTCACCCTCACAGCTTCTCCTCCCATGTAGCACTGCATTGCAGAGTTGTTCTCAAAGTCACTACAATGGAATCAAATGGTGGCGCCATATACACAAGATTGAGCCAAATTCTCTGCTGGTATAAATGGTCAAAACTCCATTGGGATCTATGAAGCTCCATATATTTAAAGCTGCAGAGAATTTAACCTATGACTTGTTTGGATGGTGAAAGAGAAGTTCTTATTGTTAAAATGGGGGTTTTATAGTTGGCCATTATTTATATATTTTTGACTTATTTTTCCAGTTGGGTGTCTCTGGAGCTCATTATAGCACAAATAATGTCAGGAGATATTGGCAAATATGGTCTTTGTTTTTAGGTTTTCCATACTCTGAGCACTTCTCTTTCAGAACTTGGCAAGCCCACACCAACACCCACACTGTAACTCCCTGAGTGAAGTCTGATTTTTAGCATTCATGCTAGAAGATGAATCTAAAGATTATCAGGCTTTCTTAGTACCAGAAGAAAAATATTTACTGATCCATTTTTCTTCTTTGTGGCCAAGTCTCTGATGCTTTACAAAGTGGACACGTGTTTTACTCTATGTACATACTCACATGCATAAAGTTAAGCACATGCATAACTGTTTGCTGGATCATGGCCTAAGTTGTTCTATAGCTAAGTTTATCTCTCAAGACATACCTAAAAAAAGAAATGTAGTAAAAATATCACATTCTTAGCTATTGGCAGTTATGACTGACCTTCCATTCTGTAAGGATACGAGGGTGCTTATCAAAAATATGAATATGCTATATTTATAGATTTTTGCCCTACAACAGATGAATAGGGATTAAAAAGAGACACGGAGAGAAAATTAACACCTCTCCATGTCCCTTTTTATTTTCTCCAGTGTCCTTTTATTGCAGGTAATTTAGTTTTAGTTCTCTCACCTCCTTACAATTCTACATCAATCTACATCTTTTCCAGGATTTCTCAGGGCATCTACTGGGTCCTATAGGTTTAGGAGAAACATGATGCATAAGAACTGCATATGTAGTTCTCCATCTAATTTACAAGCATGTAAGACTGGACTCTTGATATGGATCCACAATTGACATTTTTTTTAAAGTGCAGCGTGCACCCATGCGTGCGCACACAGAATCTTCAGTCCACAAGATAGTTTTTCTTTTCTCTCAAATTACAAATTGATTTATTAGAATATGAATGGAACACTGGAATATTTGGATTGTAGCAAGGTATTTGATGGTGTTTCTGGCAAAAATATACCTTCAAAAATTACTATTGTTTTGGTTAGGATATGGGAATGGAAAAGCTGGAGTAGTAATGTCATGTTTTAGGGATGAGTCTAATATGGAACGGGTAATAGCTCCGGTTATATTTAAAATCATTAATGATTCTGAAGGAGTAAACACCATCATATTAATTCAATTGTTAAATAATAAACTGGGAAGATTTTCAAATTCTAATAAATGCAGTAAAATATCTCGCATCCATAGGCAATCTCGCCTCCTAGCCTCCTTTTTCATATAGAGGTTACTTTTTCTCTCATTTAACAGTACTTCATGCTTTCAGCCTGCACAAAACATATGTGAAATTCATTTTAGTTGTTTGGAGGTTTTCAGAATAAAGAAAATTAGGCTTAGTATGCATTGTTTTTAAATATACACCCACACACAAGTGATAACCAGGAGCTGCTACATGTGAATCAATGGAGTTACAACATGGGAGAACTGGAATATGTTAAAGAAGAATCAAGGTCATTCTCCTTTTGGTGTGACTGAAGTATGATAACTAAGGCCAAAATCCTGCAATAGATTCATCATTGTGGAAACTTAAATTTTCATGGAATCCTACTGATTTCAGAGGAACACTCGATGTTTGTAAGGATTCGTACTGGCAGATTTCATTACTGGATCAGAGGCTACCTGAGGTGATTAACTTTCACAGAAAGTTACATATGGTTACTTTGTTACAAGATCCCAAGATGTGCTTCACGTGTATAATTCCCCATTGAATTCAGTGTGTGTTAGTGACTGCACTTTAAAAGTTAGTTTGTTTTTGAAATATTCTACTGGTTTTGAGAATTATTCCATATGTTTAAAATGGGAATATAGCTAGAACAGGTAATCTCTCCCAAAATGCATGACACCCTTTAGATGCGATCATTGTAAGTATGTTGAGTGCATCTTAGGATCAGGTCCTAAATTTTCATATACAAACATAGGTCCAAATTCTGATGACACAATGTAAATCTAGTTTCAATCAATTGGCTTCAGTAGGGTCACTCTGGGTTTACCTTATTTAAATGAGCAGAATTAGGCTAATTCTTTCTATTTAGGCCAATTCTTCCATTTGTCTGCACTTAATAATACATGGGCTGACTGATGGGGTTCTCAACAGATGCAGCAGTTCACCAACTCTCAATTTCATAATCAGAGTCCTAAATTTTTGAGACAGAAACCTTCAATTCTTGTCTGTAAAGCACATCAGAACACTTTTTTTGTACTAAAAGAACTTATGTTGTTGTTTTTTTCCACACAAACTGACAGATTTGCTTTCATGGTCAAATACCCCAATGAAAATTGTTTTAAATAAAGTTTTGATTTTAAAAAGGGCAAAAAAAAAGACTTTGAATGGAAACTGTTAAAAAAAACTTCTGTCATTATCTGGAAGCTCTTGTGGAAAAGAGAAAGGACATCTACAACATCATTGATTATGCATTACAAAATAATTTGAATTTTTACAGAGAAACTTATATTAATCCTAACACAATTTGCACCAACATCCCTGTTTATATTTCAGCTGAAAAATAAATGAAAAACATAATGAAAATATATTGAATTTCAAAACATAATGGGATAGTATAAGAAGAGTGACAATTTAATAATCCAGTGAGACGTTATAAGGCAGTCTTTATTTCATAGGAAATGACATTGTAAGCAGTTACAAAATTAGTCTACCTACATGGTGGAGGGAACCTTTTAATACTGACTTAAAAATATATATCTTCAATATCAGTGAATTAAAATATTTTACTTTTAAATCACATTCATTTTTGGTCCAGTTCATAAACTGACTGTGCTCCCTTTCAAGGTCTTGCCATTTTACTAGCCTACCACTCATTACCATTTTCGAATGTTTCCAGTCTGCATTACAGGAATTTATATATTGTATTAAACTTTTATACTTCAGCACAAAATGAACACAATATACGTTTGTCTTTAAATGCTGGTGATGTTTTTTACCAATAAACTCATTCTTCTTAATAATGTAACTGTACTCTTATAAATAGCTAAAGGTAAATAATGTTATCTATTCGTATTAAAAGTTTCACCAATCAGCATGTTAACTTACAGAAAATGCATTTAAAAAGAGATGTGTAAACTAAGCTACATTAAAGCAAACCAAGTAGGTACTACTGAACAACAAGATCCACAAGTTTCAGATTCTGTTGATACTTTTTATTCATTCTACATGTTTCTGCTAGGTATGACTTGGATTTGATATAGACTAGTCGTTGCCTTTTAAGTATTCCCAGAGACAAACAGATAACTTTATCTCATGCCAACAGTATGCCCTTCTACTTTCCTATATTTACCATAGAAAATATCCTCTATCTGAAATATTCAAGGTGTCTTCAAAATACTTGTTAAACTTGCTGACTATCTTAGATAAAGAGCTACCACTGTGCACCTTTAAAGTGAATAACTAGTATTTGATAGGAAATCTCTGCATTTTCTCGTCAAATGACAATTTTATTCTGTCCTATTGTGTGATTGATTCATATTCCATCTTTAACCACCGAGGTCAGACACCAAGCAATATACTGTAAGGTCACAATTTTAAAAATACAGGCTTGACCCAACAACAATGGAAGGACTCTTATTGCCTTCAAAGGGCATTGAGCTGTTCCTATTACAGTTAAAAATGTAGGAGTCAGATTCAGTACTAGGCCGCCTCCTCTCGCTGTGCTGTAGCCCTCAGGCAAGCAACATAACCCAAAAGTGGGTGGCACTAGCTGAAAATGAGGTCTAGATGGGACAGCAGGGAAAGGGATGATTCAGATGGTCTCCTTTGGAAGCAACAAAGGAGTTAAATGTTGGCCCTTGGTCCCCCGTCCCTTCCCTACACCAATTCCAAAGACCAGGCAGTTCCTTCATTTCAGTATGTTACAGGCTAATAAAGCAACTCGTTGGTTTTGACACATTTTTCTCCATCTGTCATAGTAAAGCAAAGGGAAAAATATTAAAAATGGAAAGTACTTTAAGGATACCTCACAATGTTATTAACAATACAGAATGATGCATTTATATTGTAATGTGTGATCATTTGCATGCTTATTTTTGCAAAGATGAATTTATAGCTTATTGAATGCTTCATCATAATACTTTACCGCATAAGAGTTGCAGGGCAACAGATACCAAATGAGGCATGTCCCTTAAACTACAGCACAGGTGGCCATGGTAAATTAAACTCAGTCTCTCAATCTCAGACCTAATGAAAGTGGGGAAAGAGAGAGAGGGAGAGAGAGATAATAGGCCAGATTCTGAGCCCTTTCCACATATTCTACCTAGTTATGATTTGGATTGGATATTGATGGTGGCCTTTAATTTTTTCCTAAAAACAGAACTTTTCCTCCAAACTATAATATGCCTTCCTCCTCCCCCCCTATATTTAACTATAGGAAACAGTCTTGGATACCTTTTTGACCACTTTGTCTGTATGCATTATGATAGCCTTTAGTTATATGATTGCATATCTGAATGTTATTTTATCATAGTTTTTGTGTAAATTTCAGAGGGTTTTAGTAAAGTAAACTGAAAAACCTTGTGGCAACGTATCAACATCCACATTGGTTATCATCAGGGTTGGAACCTTTAGATTCGCTATACAGACCTCTGCCACTTGAGCAAATGGAATCACAAACAGCAGTAATATGTTGTCGTCATCCTGCATGTGGACACGCACTAGAGAGGGATGGGACACACACTTGGCTGATGTGTCATAGATTTTGCTGATAGCAGATGAATTGTCATGCTCAGAAATCTTGGTTTCCATTCTAGGCTCTGGGAGGGAGTATACTCGAGTGGACACGCCCTTTCTGCCCTGTCTAAGTCCTGTCTCTTCCTCGCTCCTGGCTCCTTATCCCAGTTCCATCTCCTTGCCAACTTTGTCCCAATCCCTCTCTTCAGTTCTCATCCCAGTCTCCTTTCCCAGCCAGTTCTAGCCCTGCCCCGGCCACCTCATCCAATCTCAATCAATCTCTCTCTCCCTCCCTCTCCCATCCCTGCCACAGTCCCGCCAATCTCTTTACCCAGCCAATCCTAGTTCCCCTCCACACACCTTCTTGTCAGATCTGTCACCCCCTCCTTATCACCTCCATTCTCCCCAACACTGGTTCTTAGTCCCAGTCTCCTTTTCTAGCCAGTTCCAGCCTCCCCTGTGCTCTCCAGATTAACATATCTGTATTCCTCCACAGCCAACAAGCTTTCAATCCCCACCCCTGTTTCTGACACTGGCTCCTAGTCTCCTTTCCCAATGAGTCAGTGTCTCCTTGCCCAGCCAGTCCCAGTTTCTTTTCCTACTCCAATCCCAGTCTCACCAGATTCCTTGTCCAATCTACTCCTTTCTCTTTCCCTTGTCTGGCTTTGGTGCGCTCTGCATTTGAATTAAGCAGCTTTCTTTTCCATGCTGCCTGGGTGCCAGCAGGGGTATCATTAAGATCAGAGAGAGAGAGAGAGAGAGAGAGAGAGAGTAGGATGACCAGATGTCCCGATTTTATAGGGACAGTCCTGATATTTGGAGCTTTTTCTTATAGAGGCTCCTATTACACCCCCACCCTCTGTCCCGATTTTTCACATTTGCTGTCTGGTCACCCTAAGAGAGAAAGGCTCTTTACTCTCAGTTCCAGTATCTGGCACAGAACAGGTGGGAACAGACATTACAGGAAAAGTACATGTTTGTCCCTGTAGCCCTGGGCTGTGAGGGGATGGAAAATGTTCAACCATTCTGTAGGCATGGCACATGCACAGTCTGCTCATAAGAGCAGAGAGGCTGGAGCTTGCCCAGCACAGGAATATTTAGGGAATTTAGCTGCTACAATAGAATAAGCCCCTATTCAGCATGTGCGAATAGCAATTTTTTTAAAAGTTTTTAATTTGGCCATATTATTGGTAGATTTCCTCAGAGTTGGCAAAAGGCATATCCCTGACAAAAAAGCTACCCCCTGCCAAATGTTAAGTCTAGGGGCACTAGACCAGTTCAAAGAAAAGTCACTAGAATTTTTTAACATTGGCAAAAAAAACCCTACGTATTTTCCCTGGTTCTTGGAAACGGCTATACCATTTTGGCTGAAATTTTCAACAAAAACAAAATCAGCCTCAGGCAGATATCTGCATGGAAAATTTCAGCCTGAATAGTTAACATTGGAAAAGTTATAAGCAACTGAAAACAAGGTTTTATAATGGGAAGTATCTGGCAACTTGAATACCTAATCATGATCCAGAATGTTTTACAAAGCAATTTTAAGTATTATTATCTCCATTTTCCAGCCCTGCCTAGGACACTTTCCAGCAAAAGAGTATAGGGTGGTGGTGGAGCAGACAGGTTGTTGTGAATTAATGTGCATGTCTCATTATTCCCATTCATTTCAGAGTGCCTTCCAAATGTCATTTGAAGGCAGCATATGGACCTAAGATAGTAAAACTCATACATAATGGTGGTCATTCTAAGTGAAATAGTGCTTATGTTTAATTCCAGGGAGGCCTAGGTATCACCGGGATGTTGAAAATGGCAGAGACTCCAAAAGTTAATTAAGCTTAAGAGTAATATGGTGATGAATGATTTAAAAGCCACATGGCTCAATAATGGTTTAAATCCACAGCCTATGGTGGAGAGGAAGTGTAAACAGGACTGCAGCTATTGTGCTAGGGTACTGCATGCACTGCTTCTCTGTACAGCATCTGCTACTCAGCCCTTTATGAAAGGAAGGTGGATCAGTGACCTTAACTTCACGTTTCTTGCCTCTTCTCTACTTTGGGAGGGCTCATTACTGCATCGGCACTATCCTGTGGACTGCCGTTGCACCCAAACCTCTGCTCACATGGCGAGAAAAGCCTCTGCTCTTGTGCATCAAACATTTTGCATATGCAATTGTGGTAATTAGGTGCCAAACTCCAGCATTTGTGCTCTTAAAGTAAATGCATATCTAAATAGGTGCCCATGCAAAATCTGTAAACCCAGTATTGAGGGCTGGGTTGAGGATGGCTGAAAACTTTGACCTGAGGTTTTTACAGTGGTACACAGGATTCTACTTGATGATTCCCTCTGAAATCAGAGAGATTAATGTCCCATACACATTCTTGATGATACAGGGGAAAGAGCTCAATCTAAATGATTTTTTTTAATTGCATAGAAGTTGAAACAGGTACTAACAATATCCTGAAGCGATCTCACAGTTTTTAACTTGTTTTTGTTTGAGTGCTTTCTCCTTCAAGCATCCCTTAGCAAGCACTTGGGGTCAAAGATACTATCCAAATACATAAAACAATGTTATAAACAAGGCTACAATAGTTGCTTTACAATGTGACATGCTAGTCATGTTTAACTGATCCATATAAAGCATGAGACACTTTCTAACTGTAAGAACAGTAGGACAACCGAACAAACTGCCTAGGAAGGTTGTGGAAACTCCTTTACTGGAGGCTTTCAAAAGGAGGCTGGATAACCATCGGTCTTGGATGGTTTAGACAAAAATCCTGCATCATGGCAGGGGGCTAGAATAGATATCCTCGTGGTCCCTTCTAACCCTGTGGTTCTATGATTCTATGACATGGCAGTATAAATACTGTCTGTGAGTTGACATTAGTTTACTTGGAAGGTGCATGATGAAATTCTCAAAGTTAGCATACCGTCAATATTTTAAAGTTGTGGAGGGGGAAATAAATCTGACTATTCTGCATATGCAGCACTCAGCTGTGCTTCTATAAGAAGGCTCTCCTGCTTACTTGATTATACTAAATCTGCACTGACATTATCGTATACTGAAGGACAAGGCTTTAGATAACTGGAATGAACAGTGCAATGTGATGGATGAAGCAAATATTTGTCTGCTAATATATACACTCTCCTCTGTTTAAAGTCTTGTAGCTTCAGGGTTTTTATTTTTAATTGTATTACAACTTTCCCCCACAACATGCACTGTTCTCTCCTGTCTGTCTTTGATCTTCTCATTTTCAGACATCTGGTTTTTAAATAGCTGCTATTATGACTAAATTCAGCATATTGATCCATCAGCCCCTGGCAGATCTGGTACCACAACCAACTGAATATCTTCTACTACTACCTCTCTGGAGACTGATTGTGCCAGGTCTGCAACCTGTTCACACTGTAGGCCTGAGATGTGAAAGTCTGTGGTGTGTCTCCAAACCAAGGTTCAAACATTAACATCACAATATGCTAGTGTTTCATCAACTGCACATTCATTCTTCATGTAGGCTTTATTCAATGCCAGATGTGTGTGAACAATACAGAAACTGGGCATATGCAGTTATGCATCTGGTATCATTGAATATTAGTCTAATTTGTTTAACATCTCAAGAATTTAACAGTATTGCAAAGTTGATTAAATACACTTCATTTTCCTCTCTTTAACTGGTGTAAAGAGAGTCCTCTTGAAGATATACATTTCTACATATTCATTCTTGAGTATGTGAATGAAACTCCCATAGAAAGTTCTAGGCCAAATTCAATGGTAATATACTGTCACGGAGCACAGATTCACCCAGCAGCACCTCCTGCTAGTCATCTTGGGGAATTAATGTTCCAGCCTCTGGAGCATCCTCTTCAGGCCAGTGTCTCACCGCCCCTGGCCCCCCATGTCCCTCCCAGACCCCGGTGCCCTTGTCTTGGGTGCTACCCCCTGGCAGTACCCCACAGTTCTGGGTCTCCCCCTCCCAGGGGAATCCCCACCCACTATCCCCACATCACCTCTGTCATAGGCTACGGCCAGTCACCAACTAGCCCCCACTCCCTGGGGCAGATGGCAGCATAAGCCATTCATCACAGGGGAGGGGGGTTTGGACCTGCTGCCTCTGCTTACCTGTGTCTGCCCCTGCAACCCGCATACCTAATAGGCCTTCCCAGGCCTGCAGCCTGGGGCTTTCCAGGCTGGAGCCCTAGCTCCTCTGGCCCTTCCCCAGCCCTGCTCTAATCTAGGTGTCCTGCTCAGTACCTTGCAGCCAAGCCCTTCTCCCTCTTCAGGCAGAGGGAAAATCTCCTGGAACTTCTGGCTCAAAGCCTTTATAGAGCCAGCTGGGCCCTGATAGGAGTGTGGCCCTCAGCTGCAACCACTTCCCCCAGTCAGCGAGGGTTTCACTCCCTGCCCCAGCCGCAGCCCTCTACAGGGCTTTTCCAACCCCTTCAGGGCTGGAGCGGGTGTTCACCCCGCTACATATACATTCTATCATAATGTATAGGTCAGGGAAAAGTTGGTCAGAAAACAGATGTCCATGGTTAGAATAGTGATAATAGTGTAGCTTTCACTGACTTGGGTTTCAGATATTGTACAAACTATGTGTCACTCCAATGCCCGGTGTTCAGTTAGATTGTGAGCTCTCCTGGGCATGGACGGGCTGTTCATCTGTTTGAACAAAACCCAACACATGGGACCCACTCTGATCCTAACTGGGGGATTCTGAATGCTACTGTAATATAAATGAATAGTGATAGGCATACTAAACAAGTCCCAGTATGCCCCCGTTAACTTATGAATCACCATCTCCAACACTCCCAGGGCCAAGTGAGTTTAAGCAAAGTGGGCATAGCTCCTGTCGGGTCAGATTCCTATCTCACATTACTGTGAATCAAGAGTAACGTTGTTGAAATCAATAGAGTTTCTATACTAATGTGACAGCAATGTGAGGTCAGAATTAGGCCAAATGGGAGGAGTTATGCCTATTTATATCAGAGGCGGAATTGGGTCTCCACTGAATACAAAATTGGTGTAATTTATCCTTGTTTTGGACATGTAATGAATATCATATCAATGAAATTTACAGTGTTTTGCCACTTAAAGTAATTTATTCATCATCTAATTATCATTTTAAGTCAGAATTAATTGTGGCTGCACATGATTATGTATATAACATTGTAGGTGAAAAATTGGGGGCAAGTTTGAGAACTGTTTGAAAATTTGTGACTTGATTTTTCAGTCTGTGCACTTACTACTGCAGTTAAGTCAATGATAGCTGCATATGCTTAGCACCTATGATAATCAATCAGCTGGGGCCTTGAACTTTATGTTGATGACTGCTCTGACTCATTTGGTTCTTCTCTGACTTCCTTGTTCACCTTTATTGCCCTGCATTAACACCCCTGTCCACTACAATTGTCATTCCCTAAACCTTGTTTTTACCAACAAGATGTATTCATAGATTAAAGCAGTCCTAGAATTTTACTTGACTCTTTATTCTCTTTCCCCTTATATCTGTGTTCTTACTTGCAAGGTCTAAACTTAGGGTTTACCTCACCTCTCATTTAGACTCCTGTAAATCAAGAGTAGCGCCAGTAAAGTAAAGTAATATGGTTATAAAACTGATCAGTTTATAGCTTAGCTGAAAATATATTCCCTAGGTACATCATTCTTTATTAGCATCAGTCTGGAAGTGGCTGGCAAGAAGGCCTAATCTTACATAGACTTTTGTTTCACCACCGGAGTAAGGGAAAAAAGAGGCTGGTGCAGGAGACAATAGCCAATGTGGAGGAGTATTCTTGTAAGACATTACAAAGTAGCTTTTTCACCAGATCCTACAGAAGTAATGAATAGTAGCCATGGAACCTACATTGAAACTAAACAAATTTTTCATGCATGTAATAAGTATTTCAGTTCTAAAACTAGCAAATGAAAATGATCTGTATGCAGTATCTTTTATTAAATGCAATAAACAAGTCAATACAGACCACCTGACCATTATCAACTCTTGCAAGCTGTGTTTTGGATTTAATTCAGGAGTTCTTACTATATTTTGGGTTAAAATGAATAGTAACCCCGGAACCTCAATATTTGCTGGGTTTGATAAGCTATAGAGAACAAGGCAGTGTCAGGCCTCTTTCCTAGAAAAATTCCCCACAGCTGCTGTGCAATAAATGTATGATTACCCATAGATGTATTTAGAGTAATTGGCTCATTTCTCTGCAGTCAATACATTGTAGGAGACAAATCATTTTTGTCTTACAGTATTGTATTTTTGAATAATAGCTTATGTATATTCAGCTATCTCTGTGTGTCTAATTATATATATATATAGAGAGAGAGAGAGAGAGAATAAATATAATACAATGCACAATATATAGGTGTATATACTTAATGAGCACGGATGGGAATGTCATATATTCATTGTGCAGATATCAAAGTAAAGTTCTTATTAGATCTCTTAAATAGAATAAAATAGCACTGCTGAATATTCTCAGTGATTTCTACAGATGAAGGGCACCTAATGGATAATGTAATCAGCAAACACAGACATTTAACTGGCAGCTGATTCACCTGTCCGAAGCTAATGTGTTTTTTCTGCAGGTAACCCAGTTCTGACCCTTGGCTCCAATTCCTGACCTCTGACTTTGGCTCTGACCCTTGGCTCTGGCATCTGGCTTCTGACTCTAGTTCTGACCCTGGGCTCTATTCCAGGCTATTGATTCCTGCTCTGACTATTGGGCCTGGCTCCTGCCCCAACCACCAGGCACCACTGTCGATGTCCCCATCATGTAACAGTTTAAACAGCCCCAACAAAAACAAAAGGCTGATATGGCAAGTATGGATCCTACAAAGGCCAATATCTCTGCTGAAGATGGTGGATGTCCTGCAGACCTTGCAGGCCCAGGTTGGTACCCTGCAGACACAGAATGTGGTTCTGCAAGCTCAAGGCATGCCACCTTCAGCTCCAAACCCTGCTCCCCACAAGCCCAAGTACCCATTTACTGACAAGTTAAGTAGTGATTGTGATAAATTTTGTGGATTCCTATTAGTGTTGGCTCCTATTTCTGTTATGCCCAGGGTCGTATCCCACTGACCAAGCCAGGGTGGGATTGATTATTATCCTGCTTATTGAGGAGGCTCTGGCTTGGGAGTCTCCACTCCAGGAGAAATCCAGTCCACTTCTGAGACAATTTGAGGATGTTGTTAGACTATGGCTTCAATGATCCACTTCAGGTGTTGTGGCAGGGACACTGGCCAGTTGCTAAATATGCAGTGGAGTTCTGACACTTGGTAATAGACACGGAGTGGAACAAAGCTGCCCAGTGTTATCATTGCTGACTCAACCTAAATGACAATAACTGGCATGGGTGGAATGCCCGTTCAGCCTGGATGCTTTAATTGACCTATGCATCAAGATCGACAACTACCTAACCAAAGGCTTCCATTTAAAAATTGGTACTCCCAGCTCCTGCCAGCTCTAGTCTCCAAATTACCCGTCCCTTCCTCATTGCTTGAACCCATGAAAGTTGACCAGGTCTGCCCCGCTTCTCCAATATGAAGAAGAATTAATATTGGGCATCTGGCCAATGCCAATACTGCAGCGAACTAGAGGTTGAATTAGCGCCCTTCCCCCTCTGCCTCAGGGCACTCCAACACTTATCTACTAATATCCAGGTAATGACAGATCAGTATCCAACACATCTCCAACTCCCTCTCTAGCTCTGGCATTCTGTGACACCCGACATGAGTATAGAGGTGCTAGTGGTCTTGAGTGCCTCAGGCAATTTCATGCATTTGGAGTTCATCTGGGCACACAATACCCCCACCCAGCAGAAGGACTCTCTTGAGTTAGTGAAGTCCATAGATGGGTCATTCAGGAGCAGTCACCCACCATTCAGCTCCCCTAGGAGGTAACAACTCTTCCAGGGCAACAAGAAGTCCTCTAGCTTGTGCTAATTCATACACCGTATTCACAAGTTGTCCTTGGCATCCCTTGGCTCATGCATCTGCTGGTAGTCAGGCACAGTATGCTTTGACTCTTCATCTTGCTGACAATCCTGTTTCTGGAGAGCTGACCTGGAACCCACAACCCTTGGCAGTTTACTTGGTCTTCCAGAGAATTCAGAGATGTGAAGAGAGGATCCAAAGGCAACCTGGCAACCCTCATGACCTCCTCAATGGCTCCAGGAATTCCTGTTTAAATATCAACACTATGCTGATGTGTTTACCCTGTCACCTCATCACAGCTATGATTGCCTAATTCACCTTCAGCAGTGAGCAGAGGTTCCCTTCATTTACATTTTCTCTCTCTCTAAAACCTGAACCGGCTCTGGAGCTACCTTGAGGGAATTACACTGCACACACGATATAATTTTTTTTTAGGGGGGAAAAATCTTATTGTTTTTTCAGGAAAAACTATTTGCTGAATTTGATCTGAATTTGCAAATAGTTTCAGTTGCACCAAAACTGCAGTTTTGGTGAATTTACTATTTGATTAAAAATTTTGATCAAGAAATGTACATGACAGTGAAAACAATTTTTTAGCCCTCATACATGTGTGTGTGTGTGTGTGTGTGTGTGTGTACGTATATATAAAAATATTAGGGCTGTTGATTAATCGCAGTTAACTTATGTGATTAACTCAAAAAAAGTAATCGTGATAAAAAAATTAGTCACCATTAATCACACTGTTACACAATAGAATGCTAATTGAAATGTATTAAATATTTTGGATGTTTTTCTTATTTTCAAATATATTGATTTCTATTACAACCGAGAAGACAAAATGTACAGTGCTCACTTTATATTATTTTATTACAAATATTTGCACTGTAAAAAAGATCAACAAAAGAAATAGTATTTTTTTGATTCACCTCATACAAGTACTGTAGTGCAATCTCTTTATCATGAAAGTGTAACTTACAAATGTATATATTTTTGTTACATACCTGCTCTCAAAAATAAAACAATGTAAAACTTTAGACCCTACAAGTCCACTCAGTCCTACTTGTTCAGCCAATCACTAAGACAAACAAGTTTGTTTACATCTACAGGAGATACTGCTGACTGCTTCTTATTCACCAGAAAGTGAGAACAGGCATTCACATGGCTCTTTTGTAGCCGGTATTGCAAGATATTTACATATAAACGTTGGTATGCCCCTTCATGCTTTGGCCACCATTCCAGAAGACATGCTTCCATGCTGATGATGCTTGATAAAAAAATGTGTTGATTAAATTTGTGACTGAACTCCTTGGGGAAGAATTGTTTGTCTCCTGTTCTGTTTTATCCATGTTCTGCCATATATTTCATGTTATAGCAGTCTTGGATGATGACCCAGCACATGTTCATTTTAAGAACACTTTCACAGCAGATTCGACAAAACACAAAGTAGGTACTGATGTGAGATTTCTAAAAATAGCTACAGCACTTGATCCAAGGCTTAAGAATCTGAAGTGCTGTCCCAAATCTGAGAGGGTCAGGGTGTGGAGCATGCTTTCAGAAGTCTTAAAAGAGCAACAGCCCGATGCTTAAACTACAGAACGCAAACCACCAAAATAGAAAATCAGCCTTCTGCTGGTGGCATATGACTCAAATGATGAAAATGAACATGCATCTGTCTGCTCTGCTTTGGATCGTTATCGAACATAACACATCATCAAGGGGGGAGGGATAGCTCAGTGGTTTGAGCATTGGCCTGCTAAACCCAGGGTTGTGAGTTCAATCCTTGAGGGGGCCATTTAGGGCTCTGGGGCAAAAATTGGGGATTGTTCCTGCTTTGAGCAGGGGGTTGGACTAGATGATCTCCTGAGGTTCCTTCCAACCCTGATACTCTATGAATCAGCATGGATGCATGTCCTCTGGAATGGTGGTTGAAGAATGAAGGGACATATGAATCTTTAGCACATCTGGCACATAAATATCTTACAACACCGCCTACAACAATGCCATACAAACACCTGTTCTCACTTCAGGTAACATTGTAAACAAGAAGCGGGCAGCATTATCTCCTGCAAATGTAAACAAACTTGGTTGTCTGAGTGATTGGCTGAAGTAGGACTGAATGGACTTGTAGGCACTAAAGTTTTACATTGTTTTATTTTTGAATGCAGTTATTTTTTGTTCATAATTCTACATTTCTAAATTCAACTTTCATGATAGAGATTGTACTACAGTACTTGTAGTAGGTGAATTGAAAAATACTATTTCTTTTGTTTTTACAGTGCAAATACTTGTAATCAAAAATAAATATAAAGTGAGCACTGTACACTTTGTATTCTCTGTTGTAATTGAAATCAATATATTTGAACATGTAGAAAATATCAAAAATATTTTTAAAAATGGTATTCTATTGTATTGTTGTTTAACAATGTGATTATTTTTTAATTGCTTGACAGCCCTAGTATATATAGATGTTTAATTTTGCATGTCATATTATTGTGGGTGTCTATCCCATACAGAAAAACAATACAAATGAATGACTAAGTCCAATCCTGCTTTCAAAATTCTCATTCAATTCAATGAATGCTTGGCACAAGTAAGGACTTCAGTATCAAGCAGGTTGTAGCCCCATGTGTGCTGTAACTAGATGTTTCTATGCGACACTTTGTATTTTCTCAGTATTTACTTGTATTGTTACTGATTTTGGCTACAGACATGCAGTATGCTAACTGTGTCTAGTGAAGATTATGGGAGTTGAGTGAATTCATCTCCTTGGCAAATATGGTCAGCACCTCTTAAGAGAATGTCTTAAAAATTACTCTTTGTTTTTTCATCATCTTCTAAATTTAAACAAACTCAGGACTGTACCTTTGGTACAAAAGAACCACTACTAATTGGCAATACAAACCATTATTCCTTAGAAATAGATAATTATTTCTTTAGTCCTTCATACATAGTATTTTTTTTAAGTGAGAGAGCTATCTTAGACTCATCCGTCTTCCTCTAGTTCTAATGCCAGTTGGATGAACACATCTCTTGATGGGAGTGGGAATTACCAGTGATCCTCCTTTTCCTGTTTGCATCTAGAAGATGCTCATGATCCCAGTAAGGGTTTCAGATATACAGGCTACATCTTAAAGAGTGATAGTTTACGTAATTTCTCCTCTTTTTCTAACCAACAAATACAGGCAAAGCATAGTCAGGAAAAGGCTTACTTACACTTTTTGTGCGTTTTAAGTCAGTCCTCCTTCAGCTAAAACTAGAACAGGTATTGATTCTCAATTTATATTTTGCAATACAAATGGAGAATGAACACATGTCCTGTGTAGTAATTGAGCTGGAGAGGGATTTAACATCCAAAATATTGATTAGAATCTGCTTACTTATGCACCATTGATTTTGAACTGCAGTTAATCTCCTTATCTGAAACACTGTGGTTTCTTTCTATATGAAGTTGAGACTCGCATTCTAATAATTGTCTAACCGTGATTTCATGTTGCTTCTACATCAAACACACATGCACTTGGCAAGCTCAAGGTATCATCCTTTCTGGTATCCATCTTAATGTAGCACTTTTTTTTTTTTGGATATTGTAATTGGATGTAATATGATTTTATTCAACACCTAGAGAAATATAGAGCGGGTGCTCAGGTCAAAGCTTCATGCTGCTCAAGCTAAAGCAGGACTGGCAGGTGTCAGTACCTATCCCTGTAAATAGTAGCTAGTGAACTGTGAGCCATTTATCAAGTCTGTCTTCGAAGTTAGGTTAGAACTTGGGAAATATAAGAAGTCAGAGAATCTAGGAAATTATACCATGGTAATCTGATGAAATATAGGTGAGATAAAAAGTGCCAGCTCAGTACTAATCTGGTACATATAATAGACCCTGAGACAAACATTCTGGAACGTGCTTCCTCAAACAAAAGGCCAATTCAGATATTTTTTCCAGTGTTGGTTCTTGGTTATAATTTTCAGTAAGCAGTGTTCAGTGCATTAACCTGAACGTGATGTTTTTTCCTGACAGATAATTGTGATGATCAGCTGGTGTCTGCCTTGCCTCAGTCTTCATTCAGCAGTTCATCAGAGCTGTCTAGCAGTCATAGTCCTGGATTTGCAAGGCTTAATCGAAGAGATGGTGAGTCTATTTTCTGTTGATTTCTGCTTTATTTCCTCATTTTTTCCAAAGCATTTGATTACATAGAAAAAGTAAATGAGGGTCAGTGAGTATTTTCAACATTATCTTTTATAGAATGTTGAAATGATAAAGAGTGAGCATGTATTTCTTTAAAAAATGTGTTTAAGGTTTTAGGAAATATAAGATTTTTATCACTACGATTTAGACCACTGTGTCATATACAAGTATTGAGGAGAGGTGTGGACATAACTGCATACAGACTACTGGAGGAGTTTTGGTAATTTCATTTAATACTAATAGTAGATGAAGCTGAACTGATTCAGAAAATCTATTTGGTTAAGCATCCAAATGTTTGGATACTTGAATTCATGAAATTGGACTGGAAATTTCCCAAGAAAAGGCTTTTTCATTAGTTTTCTAGTATCTTTGTTTCTATCATTAACTTCAAGGATTACGCTTGATAAGAACATTTCCAACACGTCTGTTTTCAATATATATATAATATATTTGCACTTCCTTATATCTGCCAGGAATGAAAACAGACGTGTTGGAAATGTTCTTATGGAGTGTAATCCTTGAAGTTAATGATAGAAACAGAGATTTATATCTATATATATCTATATATACGCACCAATATGGGGGCAAGTGGATATCCATTGGTAATATATGTTACCTGGTTGGGAATATGAGTAATTGCAAGAGGTCATTGAAAAATGGATAAAACTATCATGAAAAGATTTATGAAAATATTTTGTTTTGTGGAAATTCAAAATTTTGATGAAAATTCAAATTTTAATGTCTTTGACCATCTAATAATGACTCCATATGCATTCACCTAACCTACATTGGAAGCTAATGACAAACTGCAACTACTGATATTTAGAGCCTTTTTTTTAGTGAAGGACAGCAGACAGTTGCAGTTTAGGTGAGCATGCAATTGTGCCTCTATATTTGCATGCAAAATACTAGGAATTATGCAAGCAAATGTAGGTGTGCAAATATGTACTGAAATCTTGCCTCTTGTAATGACAGCGTGTCCTTTATATCTACCCAATTTCCATACCTAATTCTTATATATGTTTTCCATATCAGTTTGGTCAAATTCTGGAATTAAAGCATACAAATGGACTTTACAGTACATCTTATTGTTTGTTTAAAATGCAGTTAAAATTAGAAATTTTTTTAGAAACAACTTTGCTGAATTATTGCTGGAAGATTTATTTAATTTAGAACTTGTAACAGAGGATCCAGAAAATATTTTCTTTAACTGCTATTTAACTAACTACAGTATAATTTTAAATGATCTATTGTGTCATGAAAAGGAAATTGTCTGAGAGAAGAGAAATTTTTGTAATTACTGTAAACACATTTTCTGTTGCTAATGACAAAAATCTATTAAAATACTTTGTGTGAAGGACAACTATTCTGAAGCTTTTTGACAATATCTGTGACATGATATGAATTCTTTGTCTAGAAAGAAAAATGAGTTAGACATTCATTCAAGGACAAATCACTGTTGACATTGTGTTGTACTAATTGCATATTAGTAATGACTAATTACACTCAAAAGCCAAAATAAAAAATAAACATAAGTATTTAGGGTATTGAAGAGAGAAAACCAAACTTTGAAATACCACGAAATTGCAGTAATCAACCTCATTAGGCATGTATCCAGGAACTCAGTCATTCTTGTCAATAATGCACTCAAAGCAATTTTTCTTTTTTCCTGTGTGCCAAGGTGGTTCTTGATCTTACCATCAAAGTGCTACTGATGAGGAAGAACAAAAACCTTCAAAAAAGATTTTAAGTAGCAATAAAGTGGAATGATGCAACGTGGAGTTATTGGTAAACAAAAGCCCATTGGCAGAAGTAGCTAAGAATATTTCTTTTTATAATTACTTTGTAGGGACCAAACTCTTAGTTAAGCTAAAAATATAAGTGAACAACAGCATTTTTTATTGTCTCTAAACAAGATTGCCTCAAGATTAAAACTAGACTGTGACTTGGACTACACTCATGTGCAAGTCTAAAGATAGAGTAAGAGTCCACCTTACACTCCTCTGTGATCTACCTGAACCTTGGTAGCAGGTGCATAAGAGTAAGCAAGGCTACTCACCTGCTTACTCTCTTCCTGGGGCAGATGGGCAAGCAATAGGCAGAGTAGCTGAGCCAGTTTGGGGTAGGAGATAGGAATTTTCTGCTGCTCTGTGGCTGTACTAAATTACTACCCCTGGCAGCAAAGAATAAGCAGTGAAGAAACTGTGGCCCAGATGTGTGCCTCTCTGAGGCCACGTCTACACTACCCGCCGGATCGGCAGGTCATGATCGATCTATCGAGGATTGATTTATCACGTCTAGTGTAGATGCGATAAATCGATCCCCGATCGCTCTGCTGTCGACTCTGGAACTCCATCACGTGAGAGGCGGAAGCGGAGTCGACGGGAGAGCGGTGGTGGCCATTGATCCCACACTGTGAGGACATGAAGTAAGTGATTCTAAGTCGATCTAAGATACGTCGACTTCAGCTACACTATTCTTGTAGCTGAAGTTGTGTATCTGAGATTGATTCATCCCCCACCCCCAGTGTAGACCAGGCCTGAGTCTCCATGCATTCCAGGGCTACACCTGGGCGGTACCTAAAATCACAATCTAGCCCTTAGTAATACGGCATTATTTCAGACACTTAAAAAAAGCTCTGGTTATTAAGAAGCACTCAAATGCATTCAACTCACCCTATCTATTTAATAAGAATTTACATATATTGATAAGTATGTAAGATAAGTGTTAATAATACTTGATACTTCCAGAGAGCTTTCTATCCTTGGATCTCCATGGTACATTGGAACTCATGTTGCACTCTGAAACGATTTATAGTGAAGTAGAATGAAAGTCCCAAATTGCTTCATTACAACATTGTGTAAATTGTAAATTTAATTAGTGTGAACCTCTGCTTAGAATAAAGTTGTTAAAATAAAATGACTTCATTATAAGAGGGATCGACTGTGTTCTGAAGTGTTCCTAAGGATGCTTACCTTAGGACCTTACTTTGCATTGCTTTGTGAGAAGATGGCAGGATTGTCTCAATAAGGTGCACTCCCAAGAGTGTTAATTCATTTAGCTATATCTCTTAAACTATGAAATCTATCAGCATCATAGTAGAATGCATTATTACTTTTAAAATTGCCTTTGCCTTCCTCCTCCCTAATGTGCTCAGGCATTAGTAATGATCATAGCTTTACCTCTGGCATCTTTCTATTACACATATATCCAAAGCAGTGGGTTGTCTAATTAGAAGATTGCTAGCTCTCTGCCTACTCGTTCTTTACCTCTGAGGGTCACAGTACCCAGCACGATACAGATCTGAATGTCTCATTCATCCATTATGCTCAGACATTTTGTTGATATAGTAGTTCATGACCAGACAACTTGTTTAGCCACCTTTACATGGCATGATCCAACTCCCCCTGGAGATGGAGGGGAAAAAATCTTAAAATGCCCTCTAGCCTTCTATAAATTAGCTTTAATCTATGTTTCCTTTTTGAGTGTTGTAAGGATTCAGTATTAAGGCTGGGCCACTAGTGAATATTTTTTCCCACTAACAGGTTCACAATTTCTAGATCAGGATTTGACTTTTTTTTAACTTCTGTGTGTACTTTTCAATGAACATTTCTGTAACAATATTTTGTAGGTGACCATATAAGGAAGATAATTTAATCAGGAAATATAAGTATATATTCATGAATATGTGTGTTTGCAGACAAATGAGTTTATTCACACAGGAAATGTTTGCCAAGCCAATGTTTGGAGTTAGGAGTGCAGGGGCTGGGAGTCAGAGAGACTAGGAGAATGAGAAAGCCATTGATTTTTAAAAGGCAGCAACTCTGAATGGACAACATTTAGGGGAGATTAGATGGGATAGAAGAGTGGAAACTGAAGCACCTGAAAAGTCTCTTTAACTGGGGGCATTTTGTACATGTTCCAGCCTGAGAACATGCAGGAAGTGTTTGCAGTTTGGCTAAGTATTGAGGCAGGAATCAATGCTTGGGGACAATGATCTGTGATACAGCAGGGCCAGGGAGCAGTGGGAGAGTGGTCATATTGAGTGCCAGGAAGTGGGCTCAACCAGAGGTTCTGGAGGAGCTGGAAGAGGGGCTGCAACCTGGCGCACTGCAGATAGATATGGGCCAGGGTCTCCCTCACACTGCAAAAATGGGAAGCGGCGGTAAGAGAGGTGAACTGCTCCAGGTACACACCCGTGCTCATGGCTCCATGAAGGAGCCACCAGCTAATGTCCCTGGTGGGCCTGGAACCAAGATGGAATACAGACTGGCCCACTGGGGTCCCTCACCCTCTGCAGCTGGTAGAAGGTATCAGGGCAGGACATGAGGTTGGGGAAATGAAGAGTATGGAGCACAAGCGTGTAAAGATGGTCCTATGGTGCGGTTTGGAAGTGAACCAGCTGCAAAGCATGCAGCCGGCTCGGGGTACGAAGGGGTGGGGGCCGAGAGGGCTCACGGGGCAGGGGCCTGATGAAGAGATCCGGATGGCCTGGGGTGAGGCCGGGCGGGGGATACCCTCTTGCAGGACCCACTTGAGGAAAGACTGAGAATAAGGCTTCCTCCACCTCCCAAAGTATGTGCCGAGCGTGGAGAGCCCCATGCGCCAGCCAAGTGCATAGGGATCCACCCAGACTCCCCAGTTGTAGTCCAGGAGGTCTCTGATCCTGGGGTGGGAGAGTAGTCGAGGGGAGATATATAAGCCCTTGGCTAATTAAGGCATGGTTCCCTGTAGTCTAGGGAAGGTTACTACAGGTTAATTGGAGCAGCTGTAGTCAATTAAGGCCCTGTCAGGAACCTAGTAAAAAAAACCCTGCTTCAGGCAGACAGTGTGTGCAAGCAAGGAGAGAGGACTGGAGTTTGGAGGTGTGTTGCTGAGAACTGAAAGACCAGAGAAAGGGAGACCCTGCCCCAAGCATCCAGGACTGAGGGTAACCTTATGCAAGGGGGAAGAAACGCACATGGCTTGACAGGGGTTGGGACTCAGAGTGAGGAGCAAACCCAGACCTCTTCCCTGCTTCCCTACTCTACCACCTTCCCAGGCCACTAGCTGGGCCCTTGGCACCCCAGATGCAAGGGGTGGTGTCCTAGCCCCCCCACCAAGGAAAAACGTGGGATCCACCATACCAACATTGGCCATTTTGCCACATGTTGTATGGCATAGTCTCTATGCCGCACAGGAACAGTTATTCACAGGGATTCTGTTGCTATATGGGTGCCTGCCGATGTGAACTAAAAAAGGCTGCTGACTGGGAGTCTTGCTACCATCAGGAAGAACTGTGGGGCCAGCAAGTAGTAACACAAGTTTGAGACAAAAGGGTCCAGGGTAATATTCACAGCTGCAAGGTGGTGGTGGAGGGGTTTATCTATGTAGCTGCTTTTATGCCTCTTGTCACTGGTGTATCTGAATATCTATATTTGAGGTTCTTGTTTCTGCAACATGTATTCAGCAGGTGGAGTAAGCCAAAGGTGTGGATCTCTGCTGGGCACACATTGGGCAAGAGGGAGAAGGTGCTTGTAGACCAGGAACAGCTTCTGCAGGGGGAGAGAAGATGCTGCTGTAACAGCAGCGAATCAAGAGGAACTACAAAAGACTAATGCCAAACTCTAGGCATCTAGAAAAAAAATGGTAGCAGCTGACAGAGAAGTAAGAGAGCCCAACTGTAGCCAGCATGCTTGGTATCAAACTCATATCAACACTTATTTGACTAATACCATGGAGATTGGGGCTGCTCTCCATGATGCTCTTCTTGTTTTCTATATGCTACAGTCTACATGCTGCTTTTGATAAGCAGGTTACCTTGATGATGGTTGGGCCAAAGAGGTAGATACTGCTATTTCCCTTGTTTGTCCTTGGATTCTTCTTCTGGTCATGGGCTATTGAAGTGGGTATTGTTACCTTTCCTGATGGTAATAGACACCAACTGGAACAAGGCCACCCAGCATTATTATTTGTGGCTCAACCTAAAGAAAAATATTACAGATGAACTGGCATGGGTGTAATGCCTGCCGGCATGGGTGCCTTAGTCAACCAATGCAACAAGATAGATGATCGCCTGACAAAACGCAGCCAAGAAAAAAGATCGTTCTCCTGGTTCTGCCAGCCCTGCCAACTCTAGACGATGGCATCAAATTACACAGATTGCACAGTGATGTTTGAATATCAAAACTAGCAATGACAAGTTTACAAAGAACTCATAGGCCAAAATATATTAGTAAAACCCATTCACCAAACAATTAAAAAGCGCAAACAAAAATGTAAAAACAAATGTGATCACTTTTCAGACAATAAGCAGTTAGAAGAAAAGTCCAAATCCAACAAATTTGTTTGTAATAAATAGTGACAAAAGACAAATAATTACACTGGTTTTATAAACAAATAGGTTGACAGTCCTCAGAAGATAATTAAAATGGGCTTACTTTTTCAATTTTATTAGCATGCAAATAAAATTCATTAAGACTGATCTCTTGCATTGATACAAGCTGTAAGAAAATGAAGGTAGAATGAAAATGATGCAATCTGATGGAAATCTTGGTGCTTTTATAAATTAACAGCAAATCTAAGTTGATCCAGCTAACAGCAAAGCTTGTACCTCTGTGACTTACCTGACTTGAATAGGTGAAATAAAGACAAAGAGGTGATATAAATCATTAATGTTTGAATTGGGTTGAATAAATGAATGCTACAATGACTAATACAAAATAGAGGCTCAGGATGATGCATATTAATGCATTGAGAGTGAGACATTCCTGTCACCTTTTATTTTCAAGACAGGAAATGCTACCCCTGCATTACTGGACTGATTAGTTCTTCAAATTAGAATAATCATCAATGATTTTTCAAGAGACTAACCTCAAACAGGCTTTAGTTTCATAATATAGCTTCAGTGTCTATATGCCAAATATTTTAAGTATGCTTAGGATGACATGAAAGCAACTACTAGAGACCTGATATGCAATCTTGACTCAGTTGAAGTCAATGGGAGTTTTGCAAATGTGCAAATAATGGAAAAAATCATTCACAAATGTGAATTGAAACTTAATTTAAGGTCCTCTTATTTGCACCCTTTTTATATGCTTTTCATAATTATTTCTGGAAACAAAGTTTTGTTCCTACAACTGTTCCTGAAACATAATTTTCAACTCCACAGCCAAAATCCATTGAGTAACCTAAAATGTGTTTCAGCTGGAACGGATTAGTTTAGAATTTTATTTGTGAGGTTAGTAAAGGAGGATACATGACAGTGCAGAGGAGAGTCAGGGCTATATAGAGAGCTAGTTTATTACCTGCTTGTGCCAACTTCATAGCCGTTGTAAAGGGCAAGACTCCTCCAACCTGCAAATTCGGTGAAAGGCAGATGATGAGTTTAAGGTGGGCACTTCAGCTCACTGTAGAAATTGAGTGGAGGAGGTTCCTTATGAACAGGGACCAGGGAGATTGCCTCAAAGGTAGCAGCATCGGCCTGTTACAGCAGCTGGTAGGATTAATTCATTCATCCACATTTCTACATCTTTCTAGTGGGGCTTGTTACCTTGTAAATCCTTTGGGGCTGTTTCTCCACCTACAGACTGAGAAGAAGAGAGCTGGGAGCACGTGGGGTCTGTAGGAGGGTTTCTATCAGTAAAGGTAGATTACTCAAATGTCCATACAAATGAACACAAAAGGACCATAATAAGATCAGATCAAAATACATTTTCAAATATGAATGAAATTTGTTTATGCTATTCCTTAATCTGTACTCTAACATAGTACAATGAAATGCAGTTTTGACCCACTCCTGCTGCCTTTATCTCTACATATTGCTATTTACCCTTTCAGACATTTTAAAGCTAAGAATACACTTTTTTCCCTCAGTAAAGTCTGTGTCACTGTACAATACTTTAATTAGTTATCAGAAATCTTCAGAAGGTTCTGATAAGAATCTGACTGCAAGAAGGAGTTTTCTGTCATTAAAGAGTTCAGGGAGAAGCCCCTTTTATTTGTACATAGCATCTGAGGGGAGGCGTATTTACACATTTTGAGAGGGGTAAGGCAAGAGCTTGTAATTCATGAACTGTTTTGGGCCTGCAAGCTGTGTCCTTTTATCTGGGCTCAGAAAAGAATCTTGTTGACATTTTGAGAAGATTTTACCTATCTCATGTGGTGGCGTGTTTACAGTAGTAACTGGGGATAAATATTTGTATTTTAATAATAAGAAATCTAGGGACATTCTCAAATGATAAACTTTGGTTAGAGAGAGTTACTACTGAAAGTGTGATTGTCAAGGTTCCTCCCCCACTCTGAACTCTAGGGTACAGATCTGGGGACCTGCATGAAAACCTCCTAAGCTTACTTTCACCAGCTTAGCTTAAAACTTCCCCAAGGTACAAATTAATTGTATCCTTTGTCCCTGGATCGCCAATGCCACCACCAAACTAACTGGGTTTACTGGGAAACGTAGTTTGGATACGTCTTTCCCCCCAAAATCCTCCCAACCCTTGCACCCCACTTCCTGGGGAAGGTTTGGTAAAAATCCTCACCAATTTGCATAGGTGACCACAGACCCAAACCCTTGGATCTGAGAACAATGAAAAAGCATTCAGTTTTCTTACAAGAAGACTTTTAATAGAAGTAAAGAAATCACCTCTGTAAAATCAGGATGGTAGATACCTTACAGGGTAATTAGATTCAAAACATAGAGAATCCCTCTAGGCAAAACCTTAAGTTACAAAAAAGACACACAGACAGGAATAGTCATTCTATTCAGCACAACTATTTTCTCAGCCATTTAAAGAGATCATAATCTAACACATACCTAGCTAGATTACTTACTAAAGTTCTAAGACTCCATTCCTGTTCTATCCCCAGCAAAAGCAGCATACCGACAGCCACAGACCCTTTGTTTCTCTCCCTCCTCCCAGCTTTTGAAAGTATCTTGTCTCCTCATTGGTCATTTTGGTCAGGTGCCAGTGAGGTTACCTTTAGCTTTTTAACCCTTTACAGGTGAGAGGATTTTTCCTCTGGCCAGGAGGGATTTTAAAGGGGTTTCCCCTTCCCTTTATATTTATGACAGTGATTAAACCATTAAAGCACACCATTTTAACGAAAATTCTACAATCAAACCACAAACCAAAACAGTCATATCCTGAACCCTCTAATTGACGGCCTGGAAACAAACAGGTAAATTTTAACATACCATTGAAATCAATGGGAGTTAAGTGTTAGGCAGTTAGAAAATCTCACTCAAGGGTATGTCTATATGAACAGCACTGCAGCTGTATAGGTACAGCTGCACTGCAGCAGCTCATCTGTTGGCATAAAAAAACCCACCTCCATGCGTGGCATAAGCTATGTCAGTGGGAGAAGCTCTTCTGCTGACAGCACTGTGCACGCGCACGCTTATGTTGGTATAACTTATGTCATTCAGGGGAGTGGTATATTCACATCCCTGATCAACATAATTTTGCCGACATAGGCTGTAGTGTTGACGTAACCTGAGTGACTATCTGCATCTTTAGGCACCTAAACATCTTTGTAAATCTGTCCCTAAATCACGGCTCGAAAATGGGATTTAAGCGATTAAGTAATGTGGGCATTTTTGAATATTTTACCCTCCATAAAAGTAGTAGGCTCACTGTGTCCCAGTCAACCACCGTTTGAAGTATGAATAATGTAAATTGAATGTTTACATCCTCTTGAAATGGACTGTGTCCTGTCCTGGTGCTATATGACAGATTAGAAATAAAACACTCTACAATTCCCTTGTGTACCAGTCACCATTATTAATTTATATAGTGTACATATAATTACACAGAATTAAATTTTATAAATTGCTGCATATACATCACACTTCATTAGATTTCTTAAATTACTTTCCAGGGGGAAAACTCCTAGTTGTAACCTAGTTCAGGTCGACTGATAATGAGTTGGGGGGGGTGTTGAAATGTGACTTCCAGCTAGTGCAAGCCACATCACTCAGCAGTTTGGGACACATTTAATTGGTCTCTAGACAATTTAAAGAACAAAGGTCTCTGTCCACCACTCAAATGTCATTTCTGAGAGAGAGAGGGAAACAAAAAAACCCTGAAATCATTAATTTATGTTTAGGACAAACAGTTCTCAGTTAAGAATCCAGTTTCAGGTTTAGATTCTTTGCAAGGTGTTATGGATGGGGTGAGGGAGGAAGAGAGCAATTAGTATTAGATTATGAAGAATACCAAAGAAGAAACAGAAATGTGGAGCAAAATAAGATGAAAGGGATAGAAAAGGAAGCATAAGGGGACAAAGTATGATTTTAAAAAATATTTTATACAAAGTATTTATTGTAACATATAACTATTATAAAATTTACAATTGCATGCTGTGACACTTTAAGACAGGAACCCCCAGCTGCATTTCCCTTCAGAACTGCCGTGAACAGTGGGATTTGCAGTAAAGTCATCCTTGATTCTTTAGGAACACTAGTACTTCAGAGTTGGCTAAGAAGGGAGTTTAATTGACTTCCAGACAGATTGTAGTGAATGCAGTGAGTGGAAAGTGTAGGGTAGAGAAAGTGGATGATTGGTGGTGTTATACAGAGCAACAGAAGGAAGTGCACTTAAGGCCTTGTGTCCATCAGTGGTTCTCAACCAAGGGTATGCACACCCTTGGGGTTACGCAGAGATCTTCCAGTGAGTACATGAACTCATCTAGACATTTGCCTAGTTTTATAACAGGCTACATAAAAAGCACTAGTGAAGTGAGTACAAACTAAAATTTCATATGTACGACTTGATTATACTGCTCTATGTACTGTACACTGAAATGTAAATACAGTATTGATATTCCAGTTGTTTTATTTCATAATTATATGGTAAAATGATAAAGCAAGCAATTTTTCAGTAATAGTGCACTGTGACACTTTACTTTTATGTCTTATTTTGTAAGCAAGTCGATTTTAAGTTAGGTGAAACTTGTGGGTACGCAAGACAAATCAGACTCCTGAAAGAGGTACAGTAGTCTGGAAAGGGTGAGAGCCACTGATATACATTGTAGATTAGCCCCATTTACAGCTATCAGTGACTAGCCACTGGTGCAGTTTCACTGTTATAAACTTCTAGTGTAGAAAACAAAGCTGCTGTTTGCGTGAATTAGAGCTCACTTTTGATTGGAACCAGGGTAAACTGCCCCAATGTGAATTGCAGTTTATAGTAGTTTACCTTGTCTATAACATAGGCTTGCACTCGTGCAGCTACTATAGTGGCTGGTCCTGATGGCTGAAATTAAGGCAAATCTTCAGTGTAGACAAGGTCTAAGTAGAACTAGTAATATCAAAAGTATTGGGAGGTGAGCAAGTGAAATGTCAGTTAAGATTTTTCATAGACAAATAGATTGACATGTTGGTGGGTGGTGATGTCTTGAAGAGAAGTAGAACTAATCTGAGTGGCATCAGTGGCATTTTTCAGCAAAACACTTAAACACATGCATAACTTTAAACACAACGTAGTCCCATTGACTAGATTGAGATCTATATCCGATATTCAAGCGTATGTGCACACGCACACACAATTGGAGTCCAAAGTGTTGCTTATTGCAAGAACAGAAAGTGATAACATTGGAACTAGTGGCTAGGATACAATCCAGAACCTGTTGTGGTCAATGAAAAGGATTCCCATTTACTTCAATAGGCTTTGGTTTGGCACCTTAAAGAACAACTCTCTTGTGCTAGTTGATTTTTAAAGACTACAAATGATATTGAAAACTGGAAAAAAAAAAGTGAAATAAGACCGTTGTAAACTTTTTTATTAGAGCAGAATCTCATTAATTTCAGTCATGGCAGGGAGACCCATTGCAAATGTCTAAATTTTGCAAATGAGCACTTAAGTGAATCAATACAATAATACAAGAAAAGTACATTATCAAATATACAAAAAGGTACTTTGTTCAATTATTTTCAGTTATAATTCAGTTTTAATTATTTATTTAATTATTTGTTTAAACATTCTCTGGTGTATTTTGTATAATTAAGGAAGTCTTAGTAATAGACCAACTCACAACAGCTTTTGATATTAAATCTTGGCTGAGATGTGGGGAGCAGGGTTGCCAGGTGTCTGGTTTTCAACCGGAAAGTCCGGTTGAAGAGGGAACCTGGAAATGTCTGGTCAGATGTACTGACTGGACACTAGAAGTCCAGTTACCAGGGGTGAAGGCATATTGGCAGCCTGTCGCCCAGCTCTGAAGTGGGCGCCCACTTTGAGAAGCACAGTTTATAGGGCTGTGGCAGAGTGCAGGGACCCATGGTGAGCAGGGTAAGCAGTTCCCAGTGGGCATGGAACATTCCCAGGGCGGGAAGAAACATGAACCGCCCCACCAATCAGCACTTCTCCTGGCCGTGCTCTCAGGCACCTGTGGGGTGTGGATGGCTGAAGCAGGTGGGGAAGGGGGCTGCCATGCAAGCAATGCAGAGGGAGGCGCAGCGTGCCGTGCAGGAGGGCTGTGTCCTAGCTTGGCAGTGGGCTGCCTGGCTGCTCCTATGTGGCTGCAGCGCACTTCTGACTTGCACCCTAAGGTGGTCTGCTGGAGCTGGGGTTTGCAAGTCACTTGGGGCTGCTCACACTGGAGTTGAGGTGGGAGATCAGCAAGCGATGGTGGGAGCGGGGAGAGGCGGAGCAGGGGTCTGGTTTTCAGATATTAGAAAGCTGGCCACCCTAGTGGGGGAGAGGGACATGGTTTTGTCCCCTCCTCCCCTCCCCCCCTTTTTTAAAAAAAGATTATAAAGTGTGAAGATCGTCAAGGGTCAGATTAGCAGATCTCTATTGATAATTCAGATTTGTGATAATTGCCATATCAAAAACTAATGCATTCTGGCTCAATTCAGCGTGGGGGTTATGCTGTGTCCTGCTGATGTAAAACTGGTCTCCTAATAGATAAAACTGTGATGGCATGCAGTGCTTGCAGACTCTTGCTGTGGTGAGGGGTGTTGCAGCTGCCCAGCACAATCTCAAAAGTGAGCAATGCTGGATGGAGATGGGAAATACTAAATTGGCATTTTGATGCACATCCTTGGGCAGTCTCTCTCTCTTGTGGAGCTCTGATAGTGCACTCACAACTATGTAAAGTGTCGCTCTTCTGATAGGATACTCAAGGGACAGTGGCAGAACAAGCACCATGCATCTTTCTATGGGGTGACTTGTTTTGGGTACAGCTGGCATGTCTCCTTTATGTTACTGCCTCTAAAACTATGCTGAGGCAGCTTTACTATTACTATTTAAATATTTATGTATTTGTGGTTGTTTTAAGGTCACTGTTGTCAGGCTGGTGAATACTCTGCTGCAGCAGAATAATTAGAGGTTAAGGGAGATTGTAAAGACACTGAGAGGGCCTTAAAAAGATCTCCTTAGGTTCAATATAAATTTCCTTAAAAAGGCCAGAAAACCAATTCGATACTCCTTAGTGACAGGAACAGCTTCAGTGGATAGGTGTTTTTGAATAAAACAAATGCAAAAAACACGGCTGAAGTTCAGAAGGCTGAGAGTGAAGAAAATATTGGAGAAATTTATCACTTACCAGTAGGAAATAGTTATTTGTGTTTTTCTTCTCACCTTTTACCACAAACTATTTTTCATAGGATATTCAGTGAAGCACTTACACACCTTTAAATGTCAGTACAATATTTTACATTCAAAAGCAATATGATAGCTCTAGGGTGTGCATTGGTTAATGAGCCATTAAGAGTTCAAATACACATTTTGGCTTTGTTACTCATAATGTTCTTGGGCAATATATGTCCTGTTGTTTTTGCTAAATTCTTCATTAAAATATTGTCTTAAGGCCTTTGCATCAATGTCTTCTCACAAATGATAATCTTTCCTTGTTAGTTGCAGAATAGCACTTTGGGTTTGGCCAATAAATATAGGAAACTCATCTTTTATCTTACTTTGATATTTAATTAACTCTCCAGAGTCCTACTAAGAACTAAAACAGGAGATTTGGTCTCTATAAAATAATAAAAAACAAAAAAAGGTAAGACTTTGTTCTGTACTGATATGGGTCTTTCCTCCCTTGAAATGTGAGATTCCATCAAAAATTTCATAAAGAGCTATAGCTTAAAACATATTAAATCTAAAAGTAGTACTACTCTCTTGTTTTAAAGTGGCCACTGGTTGGCAGAAGAGTCCAGTCTTCCTATTGGTTTAGAAGAGTAATTGTTGTTGAAGGAAACAGTGATACAGGAATAAATCTTCCATCTCATTAAACCTTGATGGCTATTGAACATGGCTTCACTTCTTCAAATTGCAACTATTATAGGATAACTACACTGAATTATTAGAATCTAAGTATTCTGGCTGCCTCTTCATCTTATGCTTACAAAGTGTAACAAATCCGTGGCCATGTACATGTAAGATACAGTTTTAGTAAACTGCACACATTTAGCAAAGAGATCAGAATGAAGAACTTTCAGCTCCACATAAATATGCCTCTCCCATGTGAACTAAAACACACGGAGGCTGGATTCATGCCATTGGTTTTTCTGCAGTTACACCAGGGATGAATTGACCCAGTTGTATTTTAAATAGGGGTAGTTCAAGGTCTTTGTTTTTTATAAGATAGTAGTGTATAAACTTGCCCTCCAGAATTCTAACATTATTCTTTTTGAAATCCTCTTTCAAAATGACAATCTCCCTATATAAACAGAAAGATCAGCCTGGGCTATTAGTATATTCTGTCTTGTTTCTTAAATAATATCAGTAATAATAGTTTAAAAATCCATTGTGTAGGAGCAATTTCACCAGCTCTGAGAAGCATTTTCTATTTATGCTCATATGACTAGTTTCTATGCCATTTCACATAGCCAGCTGCTTGAGTTTGATATAAACTTGATTTTGAAATTGGTAGGCTTAAAAGAATAGTCTTGTAACAACAACTCAGGAAGAACCCAGGAATGAAATGGCCCATTAAAGCCATATATTTCACAACTCAATGCACTATTTACTGTGCTTCCTAAAATGATTGTTTCAGCCACTGGAGAACTAGAGATGGCTTTGACTCAATTTTTTTTTTTTTATAAAAGACTGGAAAAGGTTTTTGCAAAGATCTTGAAACATTTTCACCATTTAAACTTTCCCAGGATGGAGTGACTAGTAGTACGTAAACATTTTTAAATTAAGTCATCACTCGTGGAAGAGAATCTGGAAATATATTAAAAGGAATCTTGGTATTTCAGTTTCTTAAAGAGGGATCTCTGTCCTCAGCCTTTACATTACCTATGCAACTTTAATTACCCCCTGCACGCGCACACACACACATACCACCTCCACTATCACCAGTACATGTGCATTGTGATAAGTCTTTAATTACATGACCACAAACTATTCTTTCCATTGGACCTCTGTCTCATTCAGTGCACAGGATGGACCTATCTGGGGATGAATTGGGATTGCGGGCTGAAGGAGGGAGTAATGCCATCATGTGGCCTCATATTGACACCCACGTGTCATCAGTGGGGTTGGAACCTTTAGTTCTTCGAGTAAATGTCAGTGTGGACCCCACTGTAAGTGTGGATGTGCCTCATGTACGTGAGATTGGAATTATTTTTGAATAGCCATGTACCTCAGGGTCATGCATGTTCCCTGTGTCCCCTTATGCTCCTGTAAATGGCAGGAGAACCACAGACATCCCTCTATTCTCTCTTGCCACCCATGCAGAAAAATGGGACCCAGTCAGTGTCTGACCTGCCGTTGTCTTCAGAGACCCTAAACCAATTCTTAATCTGTTTGGTGAAGAAACCTTATCTTCACACTTTCACCTAAAGAATGCTGCTTATTTAAAAGCAGGGTGGTGGGGGGGAATGATGATCCATGATAGGGGCAGCATAAAGAAAGCAAGGAAAATGCTGGCAGAATCAGCATTGACCATACTGATGCTGACCATTTCAACATCGTGAATGCCGCAGCACTGATGACTACAGCTCCTGTACTGCTGCATCCACACCAATGACCAGGCAGGAAATCACGATATATGCTTGCTCATAAATGGAATGTCAACTGAGTCAGACTGAGCTTAAACATAGTTCCAAGAGTGATAGGGGGTCTGAGAGAGAGGACACAAGACAAAGCCCCTAAGCAATCAGGCAGAACAAGTGACCCAGCACTGATCCTGGTACTGAAGCCCATAATGGAGCTGACCAAGGACCTGAAATATACAGTAAAGACATCCATATCTCCTCTGAAGTCATTCCTAGTACCACAGAGGCAACAGGCACTGGACCCAGTACTGGCTCCGTACCACTCTATGGCACTGCTTTTTGAACAGACGATACACTCCTGCTCACCACTGCCAACATATTCCTTCCTGCAGCTATTGAGCAGCGATTTCTTTCCCTTGCCATCAGAGAGCAACTTAAAGGAAGGTATTGGGGATCCTCTTTTTCAGAAGGCCACTCCAAATGGCACTGGCCTAGCAATTTCAACCAGGATACATATGGCATGTCACTGTGGCCACATTGGCCTTACTGGCAACTGTCCATCCACATGTCGATAAGCAAGTCACCTTCCTGAATTTCTAGGAAAAGGAAGAGTTCATGCTTCTCAGTGGATTCTTAAGCATGATGACCTTAAGGTCTTCCAGGACCTCCTATCCCAAATTGTGAAGACCCTGGACACTGAGACTGTGTTCCTACAAGAAAAGCCTCATACACTTTATAACATTCTGAGCATAACATTCTCTATCAGAATCCTTCTCATTAATGAAGGGATCCTGGAAACATCCAAATGGCTATGGCAGATCCCAGCCACTCTTCCAAGTGTTTGAAGAAAAAGTATCAGGTGCTCCCAAAAGTTTTAAGCACTTTTATTCCCATTCAAATCTAGGGTCCTTGGTCATCTCGGCAGTGCAAGAAAAATTGAAGTCCACTAAGAGAACTCCTAAGGACAAGGGCCTAAATTTTTAAAGATATTTAGGTTTACTGTACTCAGAATTGCAAAGCCTAACTGATTTAGTAAAAGACCAGACAGCCCCACCTCACATTGTCACAGAACTGAGTTGATGGAAGGCACCCAGAAATGTTTGCGGGGTACTATTCTTTGTCCCCTCCCTGACAAAGACTTTAATCATAAATGCAGCAGGTACAGATTGGGGAGGCCACCTGGACCATCTACAAATGCAAGGCACTTGATCTGCAGAAGACATGGGGTATCACATCCATGTCCTGGAGCTCACAACCATCAAACTAGCCTACATTGTCTTCATACTTGCTCTTCAAAACTCCACAGTGCAGATGTTGTTGGGCAATATCTCCATGATGCTCTACATAAATGATCCAGGTGGTACAAGCTCATATCTCTTCATGGAAGCTGCCAAGCTCTGGACACCATGCTAGCAATATGGGATAACCCTGATAGCTCCTGAATGTCAACAATCACCTGGCAGACTTTCTGAGCAGAAAATCTGCCCTGCCACCACTCATGAGTTGTCACTGTGGAGATCCATCACACAGTCTATATTCCAGTGATGGGGACTGCAGTGATAGGTCTGTTTGCCACTGATGGCAACACCAAAAGACAGAACTCTTGTTCCATAGAGGATGAGAGTCTGGGGTCGTTACCAGACACCTACCTTGCACAGTGGTCCCAAGACCCCTTGTATGCTTTGACACTGATTCCCTTGAACTCCAGGGTGTGCTCCAAAATCAAGAGACAGAGCAAGTTCTGGCTAACAGACAGTAGACAGATGTCCATCCAGCTTTTGATCCAGCTCCAAGGCTGCTTGGACCTGATTTCGCAACACCATGGCCAGATACTCCATTCAGACCCAAAGTCATTGCACGTGATGGTGGGCCTCAAATTGGCTGGTGTAGGGACCAGGGCATGGGTGGTCATACCTAATGTCAGGAGTCAGAAGCCTGGAACCAGAGCCACAGTCAGATTCAGGTGCCACACCAAAGGTCAGAGATGGAGACAGTGTCAAGTGCCAGACCAGGGGTTGAAACCAGAGTCGTCTGTATAGGGAATAGGAGCAGGGATCTGGAGTGAAGCAGGAAAGCAAAAAGAAGGAATAGACGGTCATCTGGGATAAGGAAGGCAGGAATCAGGAACAGACAGGAAGGCAGGGTTCAGGAGCCTAGCAAGTAGGCAGGGTCAGTAGTTGCAGCTAGCCAGAAATTCACTTAGTTTCTTAGACAACTTCCTCTGCCTCTTTCTGGTTTAAGTAGTATTCCCAGCCAGTTAGTGGGGCTGGATGTCTCTCCCAATCAGGAGTTTGGTGAGCAGGGCCTTTTGTGATCTCGAACTTGGCTAGCCCTCTACTCCACTGGTTCAGGTGAGCTGCTGGGTGGCAGTCATGGTCTCAGCATGGCTTGGAGACATGTTGGCCTGGGTTTGAGATCTGCAAGCCCTTATAGCTAGTTCTGTACTATGGACAGAGAACTGTTCTTACAGAAAATTCTAATGCAGAACAGGAAAACGTCTACCAGAAAAACATAGTCATCCTAATGTAAGAGGTTCTTGATATGGGCAGATCACCATAGTCTAGATCTGGTCCTGGCCCCATTACCGAAGACCCTTGATGACATATTGTACTGAAATCAGGCAGCTTTTCACTCAGCTCCATTAAGGTCCTCCTCACAACATTCTTCACCTTTATCTTTTCAAACCCAATGGTACCAAAATATATCAGAGTTATCGGACACTGGTCACAGAATCTGCTTCTTCCTGGGACCTCAGTTTAGTTCTTCTGAGACTCCCCTTGAGCTTCTCTCAGAATTTTCCTTACAAGCCTCAGTCTGAAGACAGTATTTCTAGTAGCTATCATTTTGCCAGGGGAGTGAATGAGCTTCATGTACTTATGACAGAACGTCCCATAAAATATTCCCGAAGGGTAGGAGAGAAGACCCTTTTGTTTGTGTGGACGTTTGTTACCCTGAAAGGGGTTGAGTTTTGGTTAGTGACTTGGTGGAAGGGCTAAGTCACATCACCCACTCCAACTTGTGTGCAGTTTGGAGGACAAAATTAAGGCACAGAGAAGCTGCAGTGCCATGTTTGCGAGCAGGGGGTGCTATGGGGCAGCCATGCCTGTACCAGTGGTCTAACTGCTATAGGATGAGACACAGCCACAATGTATTAACATGGGTTACAGAATTTCATACTTTGGCTTGTTCCTTCTGGAAGACTGGGAAAGTGGTGAGACTTGATTCCATTAGAGACCTGAATACTATTCCCAATTCTATCTCAGTGCAAGCTCTCATATATCTTATCTGTGAAATGGGTAAATTATAATTGCCCTCCACAAGGCAGCAGCATGAGGCTTTGATTTACAATGAGGATTGTGAAGTGCCCAAAAACATTAACCACAGGAAGTGCTGGGACCAGAACTCATAGTCTGTGGACTTGCAGTTTGTCTCATAGACCAAAGGTTATTGGGGAGGACGGAGGGAGTTGAAGTCATTTTAGAGGTTTGCTTTCTCAAAATTTGTGAAGGCTAGAAGTTTTGCATCATCTCAAGACTGCCTGCAGTGAGGCCAAAAGTGCATTAGTCATGATAAAATTGTGAGGCCTTGTCATAAATATAAAGGGAAGGGTAAACACCTTTAAATCCCTCCTGGCCAGAGGAAAAACCCTTTCACCTGTAAAGGGTTAAGAAGCTAAGACAACCTCGCTGGCACAGAGCAAACCATCGGCTCTCAGCTCTTCTAATCGATCCAGGTTTGTTGTAGAAAGAGGACTTTTATACAAGGAAACTCTCTCTGGTGGACACCAGGAAGACTGGCATCCTCAGAGACAGTTAGTAGTTCCAACTAAGTACTGGGTAAAGCTCTTGAGATTAGCCCACGATCATCCTAGTGGCCATGCTGGGGTGAATAGGACCAAAGACCATTTGGGGAGGTCATTCCACTTGGAGGGAATGGGCAAGGATGTTTCTACCTAAGTCCGGTCTTGTGAGGTATGCCAAAGAGTGGGAAAACCCCAAGACCAGGTCAAAGCCCCTCCAGCCACACCCCATCATTGAGGTTCCATTTCAGTGAGTAGCTATGGATATTCTGGGTCTTTTTCCGAAAAAGACACCCAGAGGAAAGCAGTACATACTGACTTTCATGAATTTTGCCACCCGATGGCCGGAAGCAGTAGCTCTAAGCAACACCAGGCCTAAAAGTGTGTGCCAGGCACTAGCAGACATTTTTGCCAGGGTAGGTTGGCCCTCCGACATCCTCACAGATGCAGGAACTAATTTCCTGGCAGGAACTATGGAAAGCCTTTGGGAAGCTCATGGGGTGAATCACTTGGTTGCCACCCCTTACCATCATCAAACAAATGGCCTGGTGGAGAAACTTAATGGGACTTTGGGGGCCATGATACATAAATTTGTAAATGAGCACTCCAATGATTGTGACCTAGTGTTGCAGCAGTTGCTCTTTGCCTACAGAGCTGTACCACATCCCAGTTTAGGGTTTTCACCATTTGAACTTGTATATGGCTGTGAGGTTAAGGGGCCATTACAGTTGGTGAAGCAGCAATGGGAGGGATTTACACCTTCTCCAGGAACTAACATTCTGGACTTTGTAACCAACCTACAAAACACCCTCAGAACCTCTTTAGCTCTTGCTAAAGAAAACCTAAAGGATGCTCAAAGAGCAAACAGTCTGGTATGATAAACATGCCAGAGAGCATTCCTTCAAAGTAGGGGACCAGGTCATGGTCTTAAAGGCGCTCCAGGCCCATAAAATGGAAGCATCATGGGAAGGGCCATTCACGGTCCAGGAGCGCCTGGGAGCTGTTAATTATCTCATAGCATTCTCCACCTCCAACCGAAAGCCGAAGGTTTACCATATTAATTCTCTAAAGCCCTTTTATTCCAGAGAATTAAAGGTTTGTCAGTTTACAGCCCAGGGAGGAGATGACGCTGAGTGGCCTGAAGGTGTCTACTACAAAGGGAAAGTGCTGGTGGCATGGAAGAGGTGATCCTCTCCATGACCCTTGGGCATATGCAGTGACAACAGATCAAGGAGTTGTGCACTAGCTACGCGCCGACGTTCTCAGCCACCCCAGGACTGACTGAACGGGCATACCACTCCATTGACACAGGTAATGCTCACCCAATTAAAGTACAACCTTACCAGGTGTCTCCTCAAGCTAAAACTGCTATAGAACGGGAGATCCAGAATATGCTACAGATGGGTGTAATCTGCCCCTTTGGCAGTGCATGGGATTCTCAGTGGTTCTAGTTCCCAAACCAGATGGGGAGATACATTTTTGCGTGGACTACCGTAAGGTAAATGCTGTAACTTGCCCAGACAACTATCCAATACCATGCACAGATGAACTATCAGAGAAACTGGGATGGGCCCATTTCATCTCTTCCTTGGACTTAACCAAGGGGTACTGGCAGGTACCGCTAGATGAATCCGCCAAGGAAAGGTCAGCCTTCACCACACATGTAGGGCTGTATGAATTTAATGTACTCCCTTTCGGGCTGCGGAATGCACCCGCCATCTTCCGAAGACTTGTAGATGGTCTCCTAGTGGGATTAGGAGAATATGCAGTCACCTACCTTGACGATATGGCCATATTTTCGGATTCCTGGGCAGAAAACCTGGAACATCTACAAAAAGTCTTTGAGTGCATAAGGGAGGCAGGACTAACTGTTAAGGCTAAGAAGTGTCAAATAGGCCTAAACAGAGTGACTACCTTCGACACCAGCTGGGTCAAGGAACTATCAACCCCCTACAGGCCAAAGTGGATGCTATTCAAAAGTGGCCTGTCCCAAAGTCAAAGAAACAGATCCAGTCCTTCTTAGGCTTGGCTGGATATTACAGGCAATTTGTACCACAATACAGCCAAATCGCCGCCCCACTGACAGACCTAACCAAAAAGAAGCAGTCAGATGCCGTTCAGTGGACCCAAGAGTGTCAGAGGGCCTTTAACCAGCTTAAAGCGACACTCATGTCTGACCCTGTACTAAGGGCCCCAGACTTTGACAAACCGTTCCTAGTAACCACAGATGCGTCCAAGCGTGGTGTGGGAGCAGATTTAATGCAGGAAGGACCGGATCAAGAATTCCACCCTGTAGTGTTTCTCAGCAAGAAGCTGTCTGAGAGGGAAAGCAACTGGTCAGTCAGTGAAAAAGAATGTTACGTCATTGTCTTTGCTCTGGAAAAGCTACGCCCATACATTTGGGGACAGCGTTTCCACCTGCAAACCGACCATGCTGCGCTAGAGTGGCTTCATACCGCCACGGGAAACAACAACAAAAAACTTATTCGGTGGAGTTTAGCTCTCCAAGATTTTGATTTCAACATACAGCACATCTCAGGAGCTTCTAAGAAAGTGGCTGATGCACTCTCCCATGACAGTTTCCCAGAATCAACTGGTTAAAATCGTCCTTGAGATGTGAAAAATATTGTTAGTCTTTATATACTTGGTAGTATATTTAGAGGTGCATGTGTCTTATTAACTCTGTTTTCTCCTAGAGCTTCAGGAAGAAATCACAGCCAGCATTTCACCCTATCTGTGATTTGGGGTGGCGTGTCATAAATATAAAGGGAAAGGTAAACACCTTTAAATCCCTCCTGGCCAGAGGAAAAACCCTTTCATCTGTAAGAGGTTAAGAAGCTAAGACAACCTCGCTGGCACCTGACCAAAATGACCAATGAAGAGACAAGATACTTTCAAAGCTGGAGTGGGGGGAAACAAAGGGTTCTCTCTGTCTGTGTGTGGCTTTTGCCGGGACCAGAGCAGGAATGCAGGTCAAACTCCTGTAAAAAGTCAGTAAGCAATCTAGTTAGATATGCGCTAGATTCTGTTTTGTTTAAATGGCTGACAAAATAAGTTGTGCTGAATGGAATGTATATACCTGTTTTTGTGTCTTTTTGTAACTTAAGGTTTAGCCTAGAGGGATTCTCTATGTTTTGAATCTGATTACCCTGTAAGGTATTTACCATCCTGATTTTACAGAGGTGATTCTTTTACTTTTTCTTTAATTAAAATTCTTCTTTTAAGAACCTGATTGCTTTTTCATTGTTCTTAAGATCCAAGGGTTTGGGTCTGTGTTCACCTATGCAAATTGGTGAGGATTTTTATCAAGCCTTCCCCAGGAAAGGGGGTATAGGGCTTGGGGGGATTTTCGGGGGAAAGACGTTTCCAAGTGGGCTCTTTCCCTGTTATATTTGTTAGACACTCGGTGGTGGCAGCAATAAAGTCCAGGGACAAAAGGTAAAATAGTTTGTACCTTGGGGAAGTTTTAACCTAAGCTGGTAAAAATAAGCTTAGGGGTTTTTTCATGCAGGTCCCCACATCTGTACCCTAGAGTTCAGAGTGGGGAAGAAACCTTGACAGGCCTACCAACACTACTGTCTACCACAAAGGAGACAACCTAGGGTTTGCCTATACTTACTGGGATATCGATGCGCGGCAATAAATGCATTGGTGGTCAATTTAGCGGGTCTTTGACCCACTAAATTGACTACAGCTTGGTCTCCTGTCGACTCCTGTACTCCACCTGAACGAGAAGCACAAGTGGAGTGATGGGAGACCATCTCCCATCAACATAGCGTAGTGAGGACCCCATGTTAAGTAGATCTAAGTATGTCAAATTCGGTTACGTTATTCATGTAGCTGAAGTTGCATAATTTAGATTGATCTCCCCCAGTGGTGTAGACAAGGCCATAGTCTTTTTTTACCTCCTTCCTTCTTTCAGTCAGACTCCATCTGCTTTTAGCATTACACTGCTGCAGTCTGAAAGAGGAGCTTTAGGTTCACTACAGAGAGCTTTAGAGTGTGAAAATTTCCTCTCTCAGTATGC